>NW_025814840.1:0-1392500 GCF_022079265.1 Lynx rufus | reverse complement strand
GAAAGGAAAATCACTATTTGTACCTATTTTCTCAGATCATTCTAATCCGCCCTCGTGTTTGGGTGATCTGGAGTGGGGACCTCTGGGCACGATCCCTGCAAGGAATCTGCTCTCTCGTCTGTAGTGTCAAACCAGGTCTGGCCCTGCCCTCGCCCTTCCTTCCCGGACAAACTCTCTTCCGGGCTGATGGTCGCAGTGCACGGCTGCGGGAGTGTAGGTGTGAGGCCGGCGCAGCCCGTGGTCCCACATTCGAGGACTTAAAGGACAGGATCCCAACCTATCCGTGTGTCTACAACCACTTCCCTGCGGTCGTCCATCTGTTCCGTCTGCTCCCCGGCCCTTGTCCACCTGCCTCTCTGCCTGGCGCATCCATCCCCGTCTCGTGGTGTGTGCCTGTGCGATACCAGCCTCCTCTGCAAGCTCAGACCCAGTGTTCTTCAGGGGCCTCCCCAGTCCTAAAAACTGGAGCGACCATGTCTGTATAGTTAAGGTGACGCATGGGACACGGGCACACACAATTACCGCCGTCACTGCCTTATTAGGAGTTTATTTTCTGATTTTGATAATCAAGCCTAAATGTGGGCACTTCCGTGCGCTGCACGATTAGGTCAGTTAGCTTGCTTGAAAAGAGAAGCTGGTCAGTCTTTGAGAGGCAAGCAGCAGGCGAATGGCTTTACGATGTCCGTTTCGTTAAATACCCAATGTCCTGTGTGTGCCGGAACAATCGCAGCCCCTGTCCCTATCAAGAGGAAATAAGAATTCCTGCTCGACCATGAACACGATAACCATAGGGAGCTCTTCAGGGATCCATTATCAATGACGCTCTGTGTCTTAGTCAAGAGGAATTTTTAAAAAGGAAATCAGCCATGGGTTAAAAATATACGATATCTATCAGCATGGCTCTGGCTTGAAAAAGAGCCACATAAAAAGGGAGCGACCACTAAGGCTTCAAAAATGTTAGACATCTGTTGAAATGTGAAAGGCAGCAGTATTCTGGTCTGGTGAGTGAAAGCATTTTTGTTAAGAATGGGCTCTGGACTTCTGAAGAAAAATTCTTTGAGCTGTTAATATCATTGAAGCACCAGACACAAAGTAGAGAAACTACGTTTATCCAGGCATTTTATACACAGCTTACCTACTAGTATCTTTGGCTAGGTGGCTGATGATTACATTCTCCAGGGGCTTTTCCCTTAGCATTTATTTGTATTTTGATTTGTACCCATTTAAACCTCTACACTATCGCAGGTCTTTTTAGGGAACTACTTTAGATATATTATGTACTAAAGGGGTGTGAGCAGTAGTTCTCAATTTACTAATGTTATAACCGCAGAGGCAGTCACAACAATAATACTTGAGATTTTATTATTCTGCTGTTGACTTGTGGGATGAATATTTCAGCCCCGCCCAGAAACGAAAATGCACATACATAACACATCTTACATATAACGTAGGTGATTCGTATGATTCGAGACGCTCGCGGGGTTCCCAACTATGACGGTTCTGCAGTAAACAATCACAAGCTTCTTGGTATCCTCCCTTTCAGCGATAGGGGGTCAAAACCCCTGCTCCTCGATTCTGAGCGGGCCGTGATTCTCTTGTGACCCATAGAATGTGCAGCAGTGACAATGGTTGGCCAGGTCATTAAACTTGATATGTTTTGAAGAAGGCAGATACTGTTAGATTTCACATGTATGTGAAGTCGAAAACAGAAAACAAACACACAAAAAACAGAAACAGATCACAGATACAGAGGATCAACAGGTGGCTGATGGAGGGGAGGGGGCTGGGGGCTGGGTGAAGTTGGTGAACGGGTGAAAAGGCCCAGCACTTCCCAGCTATCAAATAAATAAGTCATCGAGATGAGAGTAAAGCATGGGGAATATAATCAATAATATTGTGTGGTGTGGCTCCATCAGTTAAGTGTCCGACTCTTTTTTTGTTTGTTTGTTTGAGAGAGAGAGAGCACACGAGTGCATCTGAGCCGAGGAGGGCAGAGAGAGAATCTTAAGTAGGTTCCAAGCCCAGTGCGGAGCCCAATCTTGCGACGATGAGATCATGACCAGAGCTGAAATCAACGGTCTGACGCTCAACCAATGGAGCCACCTGGGTGCCCCAAGTGTCTGACTCTTGACATCCGCTCATGTCATGATCCCAGGGTCATGGGATCTAGCCCTGCTCTCTGCGGAGCCTGCTTAGGATTCTCTTTCTCCCTCTGCCCCTCCTCTGCTGTGCTCACGCTCTTTCTCTCTCTAAATTACAATAATAATAATAATAATAATAATAGTAATGGTAATAATAATGTTGTAAAGACATTGTGTGCTGACAGACGGTAACATGGTGGTAAGCATTTCCTAACATATATAATCACTGAGTCACTATGTTGTACGCCTGGAACGAACATAATATTGTACGCTAACTATACTTCAACTAAAAACCAAAGTCTTCATACATCTTCCACCTTGCTTTCTAGAATCCTCGTGCTTGAGACTCTGAACTGCGGTGTGAGAAGTCTGCCTGGCCCAGGCCATCAAACCAGAAGAAGGCCAATCCGCACGGAGTGGCCGTGTGTGGTAGGATCTGTGGTTGGGGTCCAGTCTTTGGGTGAAGACTAAGTCACCTCCAGACTCTAAATCTTTGGGGCAGAGGAATCTTGGGCAGAAACAGGTACTTCCTGGGGGACCTGGGGGCTCAGTCGGGTGAACAGCCGACTCGCCTTAGGTCATGATCTCACAGTTTGTGAGTTGAGCCTCACAACAGGATCTGTGCTGACAGCTCGGAGCCCGGATCCTGATTCATATTCTGTGTCTCCCTCTCTCTCTGCACCTCTCCTGCTCATGCTCTGTCTCTGTCTCTCTCTCGCTCTCAAAAATCAATAAACATTAAAAAGAAAATTAAAAAAAAAACAGTACTTCCTCTCTGTCCTTTCTAAGTTTCTAATCCTCAGAACCTATGAACAAATGCATCTATTTTCCTCTACACAACTAAGTTTAGGCATATTTATTATGCTGAAATGTAAGAAGGACAACCCATGTTAAGAAGCTTCAGTCTACAGAGAACAGAAATCCAGAAGCGCTGAGTTTGACTAAAGTCAGCTAGTCACATATGCAATTGAGAATATGGACATTCTATCTCTTCCTGGAAGTGCATATTCATGAAAATGGGCTAAAATTAGCTAATCCAATCTACTAAGTTAGCATGTGCTAGGTAACAGACCTCCACTGTAATCTTTTCCAAGACAAGATTTCAAAAGAAAAAGGCATGTCGTAATAATTAGAATCAACAACGGTGGTGAGATTATCTTCAGAGGGCACAGCCCGGGATCTGGCATGTTGCCAGGACATTCCTTCCCTTCTGGTCAGGACACGTCTGGCTCAGGTGTGAAGACAATTAGCCCGAAGTGTTTGCCACCTCCCACGACAAGGTTTTTGCGTACTGTTCTGGTAGATGTTTAACGCGTGGCTGGTGGTTTGGGGAGTGGGAAATTGCTCTGTATAATCACCGCAGAGCCAGGCTGAAAGTGCTCTCGATGGTGGCTCCCTCACTGGGGACACATATCTCCAAATTCTGGTGAAAATTTTAAGAAAGAACTTAAGACTCATGTGAGATGTTAGAAGGGCTGAGTTTAAAAGGAGATAAGAAATTTCTGTCCATATCTTTGGCAACACCCAGATAAAGTCTCAAATTTAACTACAAAAGAAGCTGGAGATAATAGACTATTCTCAGAAAAAGAAAAATGTGGTACGATTACAATGTCTTGTGAAACTTTGCTGAAAGCTAAATTCTAACAATTTTATTTACCTTATGATTTTTTTTATTACATATATCGTCCTTTGGCTATCTGGTACATCTGACTGTAACCAAAATATTTGTTTTTAAGCCTTTCATGATATGAATGGCCCGTTATATGGAGGATTAATGACAGGTAAATGTAGAGAAAAAACAAAATTTATTGGAAATCTTAGAAAGTATGTTTTTTTGGACACCTGGCTGGCTCAGTCGATTAAGCGTCGGACTTCAGCTCAAGTCATGATCTCACTGTGCGTGGGTTCAGGCCCCGTGTTTGGGCTCTGTGCTGACAGCTCGGAGCCTGGAGCCTCTTTCGGCTTCTGTGTCTCCCTCTCTCTCTGCCCCTCCCCTGCTTGCACTCTGTCTCTCTCTCAAAAATAAATAAACATTAAAAATTAGAATAGTACGGGATGCCTGGGTGGCTCAGTCGGTTGAGCGTCCGACTTTGGCTCAGGTCATGATCTCACGGCTCATGACGTCAAGCCCCATGTTGGGCTGTGTGCTGACCGCTCAGAGCCTGGAGCCTGCTTTGGATTCTGTGTCTCCGTCTCTCTCTGCCCCTCCCCTGCTCATGCTCTGTCTCTCTCTCAAAAGTAAACATTTTAAAAAAAGATAATATGTTTTAAAATAGTATTATTATATACTTTGGTTCAAATTTTAAAAATACCACTGTGTTTTATATTTTTTTTGACCAAGGAAGGATATAAAGGGGAAAAAATGAAGAGTAATTTCTTGTATAAAAATGTGATTGATTTGACAAATGCTGAGTGAAACAATTAGCACAAAAGCAGCCTATTGTCGCGTATAATGTATACATTCTGTGCTCTAAGACGGCATGCCTCGTAATGTCTTCAGTCTTCTTACTGGCACTGTGGAAAGTGATAATGCAAATGTATCTTCTGGTTCCAAATGCATTTAATTATTTTCAGTAGTGTTATTTCCCCAGTGGATCAAAGTAATTATTGATTGGTCTCTTTGAAATGACTGAGCAAGCAAACACTCTGGATGATTCCGCGCATATATCACCATCCCTTCCTCAAAATTATTAACGTCACTTTCCCTACAGAAATACACTTGGCAACGTCGGGGCATTGTTTACTCTTCAGAACTGCTCTCTTAACAAGAGTGTGGTGTCACCTGGGATTTATATGACGTCAAACACACGACTAAAATCAGAAATTAGTCACCCAGCCACCCCAAAATCTTTTGGCTTTTCCTAAAAGTAGCCCCAGTTGAAATAATCATCATTCAGACACCAGTGTAATCTGGGCAAATGTTTGGGAAGCAACACTTTGAGGGGGAGACACTTAAAGCGGACAGCAAGTGGGGGCGGGGGCTGAAGGAGGGAATCTCCCGGTTTGTACTTGTGGCTTTGTCTCTTGCCCTGGAGACACCCAGCAAGGACAGCCTGGGGGTGGCAGCCAGACTCAGAAAAGTTACAGTCACTGTGCCTTCAGAGACCAGAGGACACGGATGGGGCTTCTCAGGGGGCTGATAACTGATGAAAGATGTAAGATTTGCGGTTATAAGCCTTTTTGCCTAAAGAAACGTCCCAGGCTGGGCTGGGTGGTTGGGTGCGGGGTTTAGGGGCTGGGGGGCAGCTGTACCAGGTACGTAGAATGATCAATAGATGGAAGTTATTAGATTGTTAATAGATTGTTGTTATTAGTATTACATTGTGGGTTCTAACTGTCTGTTACAAAGCCTCAACCCGGCACTGAGAGACACCGAAGAGGGAAGACGCGTACGTAAGTATTTACAACACAGCGGGGTGGGGTGGGATGCCCATCTTCATTTGTAAAAACTTTATTACAACACGAAACAGCCAGAAAATCACAAAATGCGGACGTAGGAGCCTCACACTGTGCGAGCGCTCACCCCACCGCCCTGTGCGTCCGCCGCACAGACCCTTCATGGGACCAGCCCTTCCTCCTCCCCAAATAACCGCTACCTGACTTTTATGGCCACGGCCACCTCATATTGTCTTCAAAGTTTGTTTTTATGTCTTTTACGGCTCTTTTGTGTTATACATTCTCTGTTCAACCATTTTTCTCCTTTCAGTTTCATCCGTTGAAGAATTCAGAGCATTTGACCTGTAGGATTTTACAGAGAAACAGCCTCTGTGTTCTCTACAAACTGGAAGCTGGACCCACGGGTTTGGTCAGACTCCCATTTAATCCCTTTTGCCAAATTATTGTGCTTTTATCAGGAGACCTGTAACGTCTGGTTGTCTTGTTTTGTGATGTCAGCTGCTATTGAAGAGAGATGCCTGGATCCATTGTTTCACCTGAGGTGGCTAGACAGTGGTATCCTAAGCCTCTCTCACTGATTAGCAGGTGTACCGGGGAATTCCTGCCAATCTGCTATTTGATTACTCAGTGGCCGTGAGTTCTTGTATGAAAGGGAAGATAAATGCTTGATTCTTTCCCTTTATTCGCTAGTTTTCAAGATAAATGTCTCAATAACATTTCAAATTAGTTTTTAAACGTAATATTATGAATGTACGCATCTAAACCTATTTGATGGGTTCCAATAAATTTTAATCATTATCCTTTTCTGAAGATTAAATTGTGGGTTCTTCAAGGTACAAATTCTTTATTGCAGATTGACACAAATTCACAGAAGGAACAAGATCGGTGTTGGAATTTCCTTTTGAAAAAGGAAACAGTTTCATTTTAATCATCAAAGCACCTTGTTAACTGTTTTGATGGAGTGTGATGCGTGTATGTGTGTGTGCATGCATTTTTGTGTGCCCACTTCTGCACATACACACGTGTGCCTGTATCTGTGCAATGGAGAAACTCTGACATTCTTCCTCGGATTATTACCACATCACCTCAGGGTGGTTTTATCACATTTCCTTCCCTTGGGTGCTTTAGAAATTCACTCCTGAAATTTTCTTCTGACCTAAACCATCACTACTAAAAAAGACTGATAATTTAATTTTTTCCTTATAAATAAGTAGCTGTGTCAGCTACTGATCTAAAAAAATTATTTTACGTTCCAGTGGTTTGTGTGAGTTGATTTTCCGTGTTACTATCGTCAAGCACGTGAAGTACTTACTCTATATATACCTTCATTTTATAAAGAAAACCTTAAAATATTTTGTTTCCTTCTAGTTTGTTCAATTTTATGTTGTTTTTCTTCTTCAGGGACTCCTATTATCCATATGTTAGATATATTTTTCCAATCTTTAATTTTTATCAATTTCTCTCAAATCTTTTTTTTTAAATCTTTTTCTTTATTTCATTTTAGTTTTGGTCCATCTTGCCTTCTATCTTTCCAAAGGCTTTATGTGCTATGTTCATATTTTTTAGTATTTTCGATGTATCTGGTTTGTTTTGAAATACGAATTGCCATTTGGACGTCTACCCTGTGTATGTGTCTTTAGTATGTTTCTATTGTCTGTATTTTTTCTTGTAATAATATGATATTGTATTTGATTCTCACGTGCCGTTTTTACTTGCAATTAATTTTTCTGAACGTTTACAGAAAGTTACGATTTGCAGTAACTTCCCTAACAGAACTCCTTCTTCTGTTGTTTCCTCATGATGGAAAAAGGCAGCAGCTCTCGCTTGGGAGGCTCCCTGATTGTTCTGTCCCCTGCTTGTTTCTGAGCTTCTGTTTGCATCATCTCCTTCCCTTCCCTGCAATCTAATTCCGTCCCCCAACATTGGTCCTCAGACCCTCAGACCCCCGGACCCCGGACTGGACTGGAGCCCGGGTGGGCCGGGTTACCTCCTGGTCGCTCACTGTTGCAGGACACAATGTTCTGGTCGACTTTCTCAGACTGGCTCCGGACCCAGAGATAGCCTGACCGGATTTCTGGGAGTCCTAGGATCTCGGGATCTCCAGACGCCCTGTTCCCACAGATTCTTTCAAGCAGATGCAGATAGCAGCCCACCTTTGTAACCACTTGTATTTGTATTTTGGAGCTTATGACCTGGTTTCATTGTAATGATTTCCTTTTGTTTTATTTCTGGCATCCAAATGCCTTCTCCGTCTTTCTCTGGGTATTGAGTGAGAGGTAAAACCCTGCTGTCACTGCCCCCTTGTCTCTATAAGTATATTACTAATAACTAAAAAAATGCCTAGCGGAGTGCTTGGCTTATAAAGACCTAATAAAATATGTATTAAATCCACAATTTAATTAATATGTGAGTTAATTCATATACAAATAGGTGTTTAGGTGTTTTGGTTTTAGCACAATTTTGTCCTCTACGGTCCGTCTGTAGGAGACAGTGTTTCTCTCTTGTTCTCAGACTGATATATTCTAGGATGACTAGGCAGTGTGTCCTACAAACCAAATATATTTAGGTGTGAAGGGGAATATTTTTAATAACCATGCTGGGATAACAGATGGAAATAAAAGATGTGGGTGCATGGTCCCCATGTATACATTATACGGTTTATAACGGTCCCCTGTTTACACATAAACAAGTCTTTTCTGCTTCACCTGTTCAAAGAAGGTGATATAGCCTTTCCAAAAAGCACAGAAGTCACCTTTCTACATTTGTTGCTTTCAATGTTTCTTGTCTCACAGCTGTAAAAAAAAAAAAAAATGTTCCAAATATACGCAGAAAGGTCAGAAGCACAAGAAACAATCAGCTTCCGGGTGCGATCCTAAGATAAATTAATAGGAACAGATTACGTTAAATTTCAAGATTTAAATTTAATTTCAAATTCATATGAAGAGTGTCTATGGACCTGTTCCTGAGATGCACTTAGGAGATGTGGAATTAACACAAGACTGGCAAAGACTGACTATATACTTACTACTCTGCCAAAGAACTCATTGTGCTGTGCTATCTATTTTATTGACAAGGAAATGTCTGGTGGAGATGCGTACAAGTGCCCCTACTCGATTCCTTAGTATGTAAATGTTTTAGAAGTCATCGACCGTGCAAAAAATACACAGCAGCAAAAACCCATATGGTTCTGGAGTGTTTGTCACCTGATAGGAACATTTAGGTTCCAAACATGTTTCTGTACCTTTTAGCTCAGAAAATTTACTGTTATAGGTTTGACTTTTAGCTCTAAGGAAATATTTAATACTTAGTAACAATGCTTTTAAAAACATTAGTTTTCAGCAAATATAATTTAAATTTGTCTGAATATTTTAATGGTAAAAATCCTACCTTTATTAAGTTCTAGGATCCTGAGTGTTTTTTTTTATTAATTTTTTTAATGTTTATTTAATTTTTGAGAGAGAGACAGAACACGAGCAGGGGAGGGGCAGAGAGAGAGGGAGACACAGAATCCGAAGCAGGCTCCAGGCTCCGAGCTGTCAGCACAGAGCCTGACGCGGGGTTCAAACTCGTGAACTGTGAGATCATGACCTGAGCCGAAGTCAGATGCTGGGCCGACTGAGCCACCCAGACGCCCCTAGGATCCTGATTGTTAATTTATAGCGATAAACTTATAATTTACATGGAATGGGAAATTCCTTCTAGAAATGTATAATACAAGCCACTGTCTGCAGGTTTAGATTTTCCTGGAGTTAAAATCAAGACAAATATTAGGATAGTAGAATGCTTCTCATTTTATCTTAGATTGCTTAGAGACTATTCCATGATACAGTTTTACCTTTTACCTTAGACTACTTAAGTATTCTTCCAGAATATGTTGTTTGGATAATAATTTGGCCGTGTTATTTTTCTGACAGAGAAAAGAGAATGTGTCTTACTGGCATAATCCTACCAACATTTCCATGGTAAATGTAGGCACACTCAATCGGATTATCCTCCTCAAGCAGCCCTGGTGTGTGGTTTGTGAGAGCCAACTAATGATTCTCTCAAAAACCTTTCCAGGAGTGCTCAGCATCAGTGGGCTTGAGCATTTTATTTATTTATTTATTTATTTATTTATTTATTTATTTATTTAAATATAATTTATTGTCAAGTTGGCTAACATACAGCATTATACAGTGTGTTCTTGGCTTCGGGAGTAGATTCCCATGATTCATCGCTTTCATACGACACCCAGGGCTCATCCCAACAAGTGCCTTCTTCAATGCCCCTTGCCCATTTAGCCCATCCCCCCACCCACAACCCCTGAGGAACCCTCAGTTTGTTCTCTGTATTTAAGAGTCCCCTATGGGGGCGCCTGGGTGGCACAGTCGGTTAAGCGTCCGACTTCAGCCAGGTCATGATCTCGCGGTCCGTGAGTTCGAGCCCCGCGTCGGGCTCTGGGCTGATGGCTCAGAGCCTGGAGCCTGTTTCCGATTCTGTGTCTCCCTCTCTCTCTGCCCCTCCTCCGTTCATGCTCTGTTTCTCTCTGTCCCAAAAAAAATAAATAAACATTGAAAAAAAAATTAAAAAAAAAAAAAAAAGAGTCCCCTATGGTTTGTCTCCCTCCCTCTCTGTTCGAAACTATTTTTCCCCTACCCTTCCCCCAAGGTCTTCTGTTAAGTTCCTCAATTTCCACATATGAGTGAAAACTTATGATATGTCTTTCTCTGACTGACTTGTTTCACTTAGCATAATACCTTCCAGTTCCATCCATGTTGCTGCAAATGGCAGGATTTCATTCTTTCTCATTGCCAAGTAGTTTATTTATTTTTGATGTTTATTTATTTATTTTGACAGAGAGAGAGAGAGAGAACCGGGGAGGGGCAGAGAGAGAGGGAGAGAGAATGCCAAGCAGGCCCCGCACTGTCAGCACAGAGCTCGAGGCGAGGCTCAAACTCACAAACTGTGAGACCATGACCTGAGCCCAAATCAAGAGTCAGATGCTTAACTGTCTGAGCCACCCAGGTGCCCCTTAATGGGACTGAGCATTTTAAAGTGGATTTCTTAATATTACCTCTACAAATGGAGGTCCATTGCTCACCAGGTGGCCAAATGCTGTAATGACTTTACCTGATCTCACCATTTCAGGGAAGCAGGTTGTATAAGAAAGTGGGTTAGGAAGACTGTCTTTGAGGACAGTGGCCACCTAAGCTCCTATTTAGTCACGGCCCACTCTCAGAAAGTAAACTTTCCACAGGTCAAAAGCAAAGAAACTGGTTTGAACCCGATGTTTAGAATCTCGAACTTAAAAGCCATATTGAGATGTCTTTTCCTCTTTAATCTCTTTGATGACAGAAAAATACTGTTCTATTCAAGTAGCATTTTTACTCGGAAATTCTTGAAGTCAAAAAGTACTGAACTGAAATCACCATTAAAGTCTACGACGTAAGACTCTTGTGATGTTAGCCTGCGAGAGCAATCCTAAACGATCACGTTTAGAAAGTACCACATTTGGAGATGCCGTGTTGAGCCCAGCGTACCTGAGAAAGCGGCCAATCAAAGCCACGTGGCCTACTGGAAATACATTAGTGCCGCGGAGACGTGGCTGCTGGGCGGGCCTCTGCCAAGAGCAAGCTGTAGACCTTGTATATATTGCTTCTCAAGCAATACACCTCAGTTCTTCATGTCTAAACTAGGAATGCCAGTTCCCTCTAACTTCCTCACAGAATGTTTTTAAATATCAGAGGAAACCAGAGTATGTCTTTTTTTTTTTTTAATTTTTTTTAACATTTATTTATTTTTGAGACAGAGAGAGAGCATGAACAGGGGAGGGTCAGAGAGGGAGGGAGACACAGAATCTGAAACAGGCTCCAGGCTCTGAGCTGTCAGCACAGAGCCCGATGCGGGGCTCGAACTCACGGACCGCGAGATCGTGACCTGAGCTGAAGTCGGACGCTTAACCGACTGAGCCACCCGGGTGCCCCGAGTATGTCTTGAGATTAAACAGGTGATGGGGATGAAGGAGGGCACAGTTGTGATGAGTCCCGGGTAGGGTATGGAAATGTGGAACCACTATATTGTACACCTGATACGAATATGACGCTGTGTGCTAACTACGCTGGAATTTAAATAAAAACTTAAAAGAGAAACTTAAAAGAAAATAACAACTAAAGTGTGTCACGGGGAAATGCTCACATCGAAATAAGTAAGAAGAAGAAAAGATATAAAATGATAAAATCGTATTTACAAAATAAATGCAATTTTATGTTAAACAGAAGAAGGCTCCATACGGCTGAAAATCTGTATGTAAATAAGAGATAGCAAATATGTGAGTGACATTTGTTTTTTTGTTAGTACCTTTCAATATTTATAAAATTATAGCTGAAATCAATGTCTAGTTGCCATGCTGCTAAGACTGGAATCTAACAGTTAAAAGTATTGTGTTAAGGGAGATCCATTATTACAATGAGTGGGGGGCAGTGGATTATAGTTAGAAAAGAGAGCAAAGTTACTAATTTTATTTCTGAAATTTCTAAGGAAGGATTCAGTTTCAACACAAAAGTTCCAATACCAATTTAAACTGAACATAGTTAAAGAAACAGCTTCTTTTTGTCACTTCTTCACTTGTATTTATCGTGTTTATAGGAAGATATTTTTATTTGGATTATGTGGAATAATATCAATTTTGTTATCTTAGGTACGGGTGAAATTCTTCTTGCCCGTGCATATATTACAAAAACAAAATAAAAAGAGACAACGTATGCAAACTATCCGGCTTAAAACAGATACTGTCATTCCTAGAGGGAGTACAGAGATAGATCCTGGGAATTCACGGACGCTAAGTGCCACCAAGGAGCATCAGCGCAAACATCCATTTGAGCCCAGCTCAGCAGCCAGAGGTAGGAAACAGTCACATCCAGGAGATACTCGAAAAATTGCCAAGTCTCTGCATTGGGTGAAGAAAGAACTTCCCGGATATTTGTTATAAGGCTAGAGGACAGTGAGGACACGAGCTTGTAAAGCATCGTACGAAGAAGGTGAACCTTCATAAAATAGGAAAATTATTTTCTCCTTGTCAGTGCAATAATGACACAGACTTCAGAAATGTATACTGAATCATCTTTGGAAAGAGCTAAGCTACACTTCCCTACAATCACAGCTTTATTAAAATTTGCCTGAACCTGGAAACGAAATCCTACAAACTTAGAGCAAATACGGTATTTGCCGAACACTGTGTATCGCTGTTGTTTTCCTCTATAACTCGTATAAAATCATATAAATCATATAAAGTAATATTAGATAGTCTATTGTGTGCTTATTCAATTATAAAAGCATCAAAAGCAGGAAGTGGGAAGGGAGGGAGCAGTCCCTGATCCCGGTCCCCCCCACCCCCCACCGGCATGCACACCACGTTCCAGGCCCTTTAGAACTCAGCAGTTATCAAAAGCTTGTACCTGTTTCTGTTTTTATGTTTGCCTAGAAAACCCACCCACTAGTTTCTGGAATTGAAATCCACCCTACAGTTTGCTTGAGTTTGGCTCCCTTTCTAATAGAGCAGTCCTAAATACGGGGGGCCTTTTTTAATAAGCTAAGTTTTCCGATCAATAGCCATCCTTAGAAAGTAGGCTTGGAGAGTAAAAAGGAGACACTTAACGCTATTATCTGGTCTTCATTGCCTTTAATGAACATTTCTCTGCCTAAGCGCATCCCAGTGAATGACATTTCACCACAGTCATTCACAGTAAACCTGCTGATGTCCATTCAGTATCATAGCCGAATCCACATCCTTAAAATTAACCTAATGAGCCTGCTACCTGCCCATATGTTGGCAAGAGCGAAGGGAACTGACCACAGTAGGAAAACTCAGTTATACTGAAGGTCTTGCCACTTGCTTCCTTTACTTCTCTCTCCACACCAGCGGGCGTTAGCGGATCTAGTCCAGCTAGTCCGAATATTTGAGGTTGGCATTATATCCACTACACAGTGTGCAGACAACAAAGGGGATTCAAAGACGAGTGGGTCTCATGACCTCACCCCATCCATTTATGAGGATGGGAGGAAAACAGAAATATCAGAATATTGGCATAAGGAAATTGCCGTACAAGACGTTTATAGAGAGGTCAATCGGGATTCAGAAAAAGAGATGCCATCCATTGTAAGAGTAAGAGATTCCTGCTCAGAAGACAGAGTTTGGAAGGGACTTAGAACAGGAGGGAGGGTTTCAATCCCTGGCAAGGAGTGACTAGGGGAGTTTAGCAGAAAAAAGTCATGGAACTGTGTGGTCTGGAGGCACATGCAACCCCCAGATGACAGTCATGGGAAACAGGACCAGGTACGAGTGTTGGGAGGCAGGGGAGGGCGTCCGGGACGTTTGGCAGCATGGTGGGAGAACAAGAATCAAAACTTCCCACTCAGAAAAATAAGGGAGCTTTTTAAAGTCTTGTTAACAGGGGAACTGAGAGTGTCAGCCAGCCTCCACCAGAGCCTGCGGGGGTCCCAGCTCACAGCCATCCGCGCACTCCTGGGGCACCTCCGTTCTGTCCGCTCTGTCTGTGTGACCAACAGAACATGGCAGACAGACACACACCGCTTCCAAGAGTAGCTGTGAATGCGCTGCGGCTTCCATCCTGTTCTCTCGGTCCCCCTTCTCCCTTCTGTGTCACTCATTCCTGGGGAAGCCATGCCGTGAACAGCCCTAGCCAGGCACACATGGTGAGGAACTGAAATATCCCGCCCCAACCTGCGGGAGTCAGCTTGGGAGCAGTTCTTCCCTCTGTGGCCAGTAGGCTGGAAAGACAGCCCCTCTCCGCAGGTGACTGCAACCACAGGCGAGACCCTGAGCGTAACTATGAGCCAGCTGCCTTGCAGTCCCTGACCCCCAGAACCATGAATAGTAAGTCTGTTGTGTTTCAAGTAGCAAGTTTGGGGACTATTTGTTACACGGCAGTAGATAGCTACTACAAGTACAGGTGGACTTTGTGGCATTTCCTACTCACATGGCAGTAAAGTTCTGGGTACATTAGAAAAGAAAGCTACGAGATGAGAAGAATTTAATAACTTACTCTGTACTGGCCATCCTGCCATGTGCTTGTGATGCATTTCCTCATAAAATGACCCAGATATTCCTTGCAGAGTGGTACCACTTGTATTCTTATTTTATAGAAACTTAAGCCATCAACCCACTTGTTTAAGATCTCACAGCTAATAAATAATGAGCCAAAATTCAAACTTTTACTTTTTTATGGAAGTAAATGTTGGTTGAATGACCAAATAAACACACAGGTGCACGTTTCATGTGTTATTATGAGTCTTACTACTAGGTTTCCGCTGCTTTTAAGGAAATTTGGAAAGACTCTGAATTAATCCTACCGATATTTTTTTTGTAGTTTCCCAATAAACGGGATAAAAGAAAGATTTTTGAGAAAATTCATGGCTTGGCATACTTCTCTGGCTCAGATGTAGCTAAAGATTTCACAGTGCAAATCTTTGCAAAAACTGTCTTTAAACTACACTCACTGGCCTTTTACACGTGAGTAATTTCTGGGAAGTGCTTGCTTATGACCTCTTTTGAGGTTCAAGCAATAAAAAACATAGAAAAAGCACTCCAGGAGAAAGTTTGAACTCCTGAAATAGGATTCACTTTGACACAGTTAAAAAAAGTTTTCATGTGAGATCCAAGCATGGGTGGAATGAACACCCAAATGGAGGAAAAGGGGGAAAAAATAAGCAACAACTAACAGCAACATTTACGGGACTCAATTTAACAAATAAATACGCAGCTCAACACGCTGACATCAACATTCATACCTCGTGTAAAACCCCAACAGATGGTGTTTTTAGATGTTTATTTATTTTTAAGAGAGACAAAGAGCACAAATGGGGCAGGAACACAGAGAGGGGGGGACAGAGCACGAGCAGGGGAGGGACAGAGAGAGAGGGAGATACAGAATCTGAAGCAAGCTCCAGGCTCTGAGCAGTCAGCACGGAGCCTGATGCAGGGCTCGAACTTATGAGCCACGAGATCATGACCTGAGCCGAAGTCGGATGCTCAATCGACTGAGTCACCATCCCAATCCAGCAGATGGTCTTAAATTCTTGTTTTAAGAGGAAATATAGCACAGATAGTATCCCTAGTCTGCCTGCCTGGGTTTGTATCATAACCCTGCCCTGTGTGGAGCATGTGACCTTGTGAAGTTACTTGCCTTGTGCGCCTCATCTCGAAACGGGGGTGATAATTTTGCTTTTCTCATGGTGTCGTTGCGATAATTAAAGGCGATGAAATACGCCTGGGGTTCTCAGGAGAGACCAGCAGGGATTAACTGGTGCATATCTATGCTAATAGGCGCAGGAGTTGGGGGCTGGCATTTTCAGGGCAACCCTGTTGGTGCTTAGCTCTGGTAACAGACGTAACCAATAAATGCTTGTGAGGGTTGATGGCACTTGCAGGTGAGTTCTGGTAACACGCACCCGACCATAGTTTGAAAGAGATACATTTTTTGTAATGTCAAAGATTTTATTGAATTCATTAATTAGTCCAGGAACCAATGACTTATAGCCAGATCGAAGGGAAAATCAAATTACCACACATGTGGAGTCAAGTAAGGAATGCTGGAATAAGCTATAAATTGATCAGAAGTGGGTCAAAATCCATCAGACAATGATCAATTACATTCCTTTGACACAATGTGCATTTCTGTGGACAAGAATAATTTGTATTGCTCCTAGTTTTCTACAATCGACACAGTTGTAAGGTAGCTCAAAGACCATGGAACACGTGTACTCTGGAAACCGGAAGACATCTGGTGGAGGAAACGGAACATGAATGGAAAGATGCCGATGCGACTTTTCCTTTGACCTGTTCTAAGCAGTTCTCCGCACTCCTCTAGTTCTCCATCAGCGTCTCTCTACAGATTTTTGCTAATGGGGAGAAACCATTCTTGACTTGAAAATAAATGTTTACCTTTTAAAAACATCAAAGATTAGGGGCGCCTGGGTGGCTCAGTTGGTTAAGTGTCTGACTTCCGCTCAGGTCACGATCTCACGGCTTTTGAGTTCGAGCCCTGTGTCGGGCTCTGTGCTGACAACTCAGGGCCTGGAGCCTGCTTGGAGTTCTCTCTCTCTCTCTCTCTCTGCCCCTCCCCTCCTCAAAACTAAATAAATATTAAAAAATTAAAACTATCAAAGATCATTGGAGAGGAATGCCTATTTTAATTAGTATAAATAGTATTTTGTTCATGATTAAAGTAAACTCTACGGTGGCTTGGGCATTTTTATTAGGAAACACCTTTTGAAGAACTGTCCAATGTCGAGGGACTTAAAAACCCAATGGTACTCCAGTGGGTAAGTAGGAAACCTGAGTGTATGTGGGAGTGAGGCGACCTTTGAAGACCAATGAGGAGAAACTTTCTAAAAATGAAGTTGTTTAGCAAGAAGAATACAATTAGCTAGCTTTTACCAAGCCACACGACAGGCCAAGTATTGTGCTAAGGGCTTCATTATCTCTTTCTAACTGTACAAAAACCTACAGGGCAGGAATTGTTATTTTTCTTCTACACGTGAAGGAACTGAGGCTTAGAGAGAGTAATGCATACCCAGTGGCTAAGTGTTGCTGTAGTTACTGCTTGAGTACAGATGATACCGAGGCCACTGAAACAGTGCACAAGGCTCCCAGAGCCTGGACTCCTGCTTGAGGCCCACAGAGGTGACGGGCGGGAGGGGCCACAGAAGGGTAAGTGGGGCTCTGAAAGGCCCATGTGTGGAAATGACCGGAGGAGAGTGGTCTTGGGATCAGGCTGACCGTTCCGAAGGCTACTGAGTGATGAGAGATCAGCACCTCTCACGCTGGGCTGCACAGTCAGTGAGGACGAGTGGGTGCAAAGCCGGTCGTATGTACGGAGTGAACCCCCCAGTCTTCTGAGCCTCGGGGCAACCTTCTAAGATACATGGCGACAAAGCAAAACCTGAAGCTTAGACATGTTCTGGGACAACCCAGGTCGCAGAGCTAACATTCAAACCCAAATTTGGTCGAATACAATACTGATGGCCAAACTCATAAGAAATATGAAACTAAATATTACGTACTTTCAAAGCAAATAGTTTCCCAGGAAAGTGTATAATCTTCCCGCTTTGTTGAAAGATTATTCCTATTTATAGACCACATAGTATCTTGTTTTGGAATGTCCTTGGTTGTTTGTTTCCCGCTAAGAACATTTAGTATTGAAAAACAGCATCTATGGAATTACAGTCTGAATCAGCGTCTAGTTGTTTTTCATTCCAAAAGAAAGAAATAATTAAAAAACATGCATAGCAAATTATAGTGTCTTTCTCAAATTGATTTAGTATCAATTGCCTTAATGGTTTCCATGTAAGCGCCTACAAAAGACTATACTGGCTTTGCATGGGTTTACACTGCCTATCACACATGGATCAATGTATCCTAAATACATAATGCCATAGCAAGACCCAGCATTAGTGCTAATGAGAATGTTCAGGGAGAAGGAAAACAAGGAAATGGAAAATTACTCCCTAAAGATGATGAGACTTGGCAGAATCATCAGGGGTGGATGGACAGCAGATGGAACTCTCTTCTCACTCGTTGATGAGGATTTTTCTTCTGCCCACTGAACGGACATTTCTCTCTCTTTCTGGGCTTGGAAGAACCGGGGGAGTTTGTAGGGCACCCTCAGCTGTGGCCGACAGATGGGTCAGGAGTCACCTCCTTCACTGTCCTTGACGGTCTCTGCTAAAGGAGTGAGCGTGACCAGAGAGGGACACAGACACTCGACTTAACAGTTCCTTGACTGTCTACTTTTTCTAGACGAGTCAGCTTCTTTGTCTTTATTGTCAAATTCAAATTTTAAGCCACATTACAAGGTCATATATATTATCATGTATAACTTGAAAGTCTGTTAAACAATATAAAATTCACATATACAAAAAATGGAGACAACTGGATTTCTTTAGAAGTTAATTCGCATTCCAAATGTCTTTGAGAAATGGTGATACATTCAGCCTGTCTTGCCCACTCCTACAACCATGACAGACATAATAGGTTTTTTTTTCATTCATTTTCTTTTTAACCCGGGTGAGGTAGTCACTCCCCAACGTCTGGCGTCGGCTTAGTAAAAGAAAGCCATTTAGCGTGTCTGCCCTGGGCCGTGCTGACACATCATCGGCAAAGATGTAATCGGCCTCGCATAATTGCAGAGCACGTCTCTGGGCTGTGAAATCGTGGGATAAAACACAGATTATCAGGGGAGTTTGAGGATTGCACCGCATGGATAAATTTTTGTGTCGACCCCGTAGCTCTTTTCTTGGTACCAAATGAAGGAAGTCTTGCTACCCCTGAGTCACGGAGTCGGCCAGCAGATGCGGAGTCCTCGCTGGCGACAGCAAACGTCCCGCAAAGCCAAGGTGTCCCACGTGCTGGTGCCTTCGCTGGCTGGGCCTCCGGGGCGGGTGCGGCTGGGTCAGGGGCGGTGGGTGGGGGCGGATTTGAGACGCGGCATCGTCCACAGAAACCAACTTTGTAGCGATCAGTATTAGAAACGAGTGCCTTTACCAAGGGTAAGGCTCTGCGAGAACCGCCTGAAGCGAAATAGACTCTCGGGAACCGGCAGGCCGGCATTCACACTGTCGGCCCAGCTGCACGAGTTGAAGACAATTAAGCCTGATGGCAGTAAGAGAAAATTAGGGACTGCTCTCAGAGATGCTAAATTAAAAAAAAAAAAAATCCATTATTTAAGAATAAGGGTAGAATATGCACACTGCTCCTCGGAAGAGTGAGTTCAGCCGTTAAGCAATCAAAAAACTTTTTCTCCGTCATTTTCGGAGTTGTAAAAGCCCCTGGGGCGTAATGGTCCCCGTGTCCCTCGTGGAGGGCCAAGATCCCGGGGTTCGGGCTGAGCCCACGATTCGGTGGAAGAATTCTTCACCTTTGGGTGTTTGTCACACCGGCGTCAGTCGCAGCCCGTAGGAACCGAATCAGGACGAGGACGAAAAGCGAAGCCTCAGGTTTGAGAAAACGCCCAGACCGACTCTCTCCACGTTTCCCGGCAGGAGAAGACGCATGGGCTTCTGCCTGGTCACTCCAAGTAGGGACGTAGACGCCGCCGGCTCCGGGCGCCCGCCGGGCACGCCTGAGGGGCCCGGGTCCTCCTTCTTCCGAGGAGACCTTTCCTGATCTTCGTCGCCCTCCTTCTTAAAGCGGCAGGAGTAGCAGTACCGGCCTCGAAGGGCTGTCGTGGGGCCGGACGAGGCGAGCAGAGAGACGTTACAGGCTGCCTGGCCCCCTGCGAGTGGCAGGCGGTCTTCGCTGCTGACCACCCTGCGGGACACAGTGCTTTCTCTGGACCCTCCTCCTCCAGGGGCCGCGAGTCTCTCCCGCAGTCATAACGCTTTTCCAGTCCCTTCTTCTTTGCCCCGTTTCTGTCGCCGAGCCACACTCTGACATCTGCTTGGTCTGTCCCTCGTTAGCGCGTTCACTGTCCTCTCTGGTGGCCACCTCATGCCCCGGTGAGCAACCCTCCCCACGCGTGGGACTACGGAGGTGGTTCCGGACGTGCTGCCTGGTATCTGGGAACCCGGAATCCAGCTGAGCTCATGGACAGAACCGTCTAGAAGAGAGGTGCGGATCCTGGAGATGCAGATGCCTAGGATTTCAAAAGAAAAGGAAAATGGTATATTCATTTATGCTATCATGGCAGCAAGGAAACCCAAGCTTAGAGCAGCAAATGTTAATTTAGTTTTTGTTCAGATTTTCGTAGTCATCTGAGGTGTCAGAGGGCTCTGCTTGACATGTTTCGTTTTCTTTTTTAAATCAGATATCCAGGCTGATGAGGCGTCCACATTTGGAACTTCATCTGTTTCTGTGTGAAGAGTAAAGGCACAGACTTCACGTAACAAGACATTTCCTCTTCCATCTCATTAACGAGCTCCGTGCCTCACTGCCAGGGAGCTCGGTACTTCCGTCCTGCTATTTCTCTCCAGTATCACCGAACGGCCCTAGTGGCCACAAGACTGTAAACCAATCTAACACATTATGAACTCCTGATCAATGCACTTCATGGATCTTTATATTCACCTCATCAAACAAAAAGCTTTTCCATAGTAACTATACAGTAAATGCATTTGTAATGAGTAAATAGATGATCTCATATATCGTATCACGATTGCAAGTATTGATGATGCTAAGATATAATATGTAATGTTAATAGAACTAACAGTTTTAGAAGAAGTTATTTGCCTAGAACGTTTATCCACACATTCCTCGTATTTAAAAAAATTTTAATTAAAATTCTTCAATTTCAGCCTTGAGATTATCGAACTTGTCTCTGACGTCGTTTCCCATGCAACATAATATAAAACACTCTTGGGACTCTGCCAGTGTTTGCCATTGAGATCTTCTGAAATTACTCTGGATTTAAATTGCTTAACTTGGTCTAGGAGAACACTGACATCCAAGGCTGTGAATCATGTGCACCGTAGTATTATGAAGGCATTTAGTGTTTCTCCCCATGGGATATTACGTGTCATGTTAGCACATTACGATCATTACTTTGAGCGCACGTTTTAATTCTCTTCTCTCCCCACCAATGCACACCTCCTTCTAGGCTTGTAACATAATCTGTGTGCCTGTTTCCATTTCTGGGGAACCCTAGTGCATAGTGGAAATATTGAATTTCTACTACGGCTCCATTCCAGTGGGTTTCAGACTCGCCTGCTTGACCTGACTGAGTCATGAACGGATGCAAACGTACTCAAAGAGCCACGAGCGGATGTAGCAAACCATTAAGACTAAGAATTGATGAAAAGCAACTACTGTGACATGACCAAAAATTTCTTGGTTTAGGGACCCTGAATATTTCTAAGTTATGAGAAAATAAGGAATAGAAAGAAAGAAAATCAAAACACTTTGAAAAAAAATATGATATTAACAAGACCAGTTTGACAATAGAAAAATTTTAAATGAATACCTTTACAAATGTAGACTTTTCTAAGATAGTCTATGTTCCAAACTTTTTTTTTGTGGATTTAATAGTAATTCTTGATCTACCTGCCACCTAATTTCTTGTTTTCTCTTCTGAATAATCAGACCTCATAAAAGGGGAGCTAAAGCTTGCATAACATCACATTTTTCTCTTTCTAAGTCTTGAGATCAGGAATAAACAATTTAGCACAGGGCCAAATGGAAAATAAAATGTTTCCCTTTTCCTTACTGAGGCCTCTTTACCATTTATCCAGATCCTTTCTTTTCATTTACATTGGAGTCTGGCACTGTGCTTACCTCTCAGGAAAAAATGACAGTCTCCTCATTAAACATTTCATGATTTGTTTTTTCTTCTCCCTCTCTCTGTAGGTTCTATTTCCCAAATGTGCCTGAAAATCCAAATCACGACATATTGGTGGATACTGTTGTCTCCCTTCATTATTTTTCCCATATATAAATTTTACTAGGAACATTTGGAATTTTAGTCTAAATATGAAAGGGATAAAAATAATTCTTGTAATTCTATGATTTCTAAGGAGGAGGCTACGTGTTTTCAGGTTAAGGCCCCCAGATTTTTGGGATTCCAAGACACCTGGGAGCCAGGGGGAAAGGAATATTGATGAAGGCAGAAGTTACTTGGATCTATATAGTCAAGAGCCAAACTGGGAGGACGGAGACAATAGACAGGAGACTGCAAAAGCATGGAGCAGAGCAGTTGCTGAGAAATATTGAAGGAGAACGAGGAGAAGGAGGAGGAAGAAAGAAGAAGAAGAAGAAGAAGAAGAAGAAGAAGAAGAAGAAAAAGAAGGAGAAGGAGAAGGAGAAGGAGAAGGAGAAGGAGAAGAAGAAGAAAAAGAAAGAGGAGGAGGGAGAGGAGAGGGGGAAGAGAGGGGAGAAGGGAGAAGAGAACGAGGGAAGAAAGGGAAACCATCAGGAATCAAAGAGGGGACATCACAACAGATCCTTAAGACCTTAGAAGATAAGGATGAAAAACTGTGAGCAACTCCATGGCAATAATTGTGGCATCTGCATGTTTGTGGAAATATACTTAGTGGTAGAAAGCTGAGCTATGTTTCCAGCTTTATTAGGGAGCCACAAATAATTTTCCTAAGTTGATACACTTTTTGCACTTCTATCAGCTGCAGGTGAGAGTCCCCTTGCTACACATCCTTTCCCAAACTAAGTGTTGTCAGTGCCTCTAAGTCTACCCATCCTGACTGACGTGTGCAGGTGTAGACCTGTGACTTTAATCTGTGCCTCCCCAATGTCAATCAGTTTGAATGCACGTTTACGAGTGATTTAGATCACCTTTTCTTTTTTTTTTTAAATTTTTTTTCAACGTTTTTTATTTATTTTTGGGACAGAGAGAGACAGAGCATGAACGGGGGAGGGGCAGAGAGAGAGGGAGACACAGAATCGGAAACAGGCTCCAGGCTCTGAGCCATCAGCCCAGAGCCTGACACGGGGCTCGAACTCACGGACCGCGAGATCGTGACCTGGCTGAAGTCGGACGCTTAACCGACTGCGCCACCCAGGCGCCCCTAGATCACCTTTTCTATGAAGTGCTAATCCTGTTCTCTTGTCCGCTGTCTATCAGGTTGTCTGTCTTTTTGTTATGGATTTGTAGAAGTCTTTTTCATATAATCAATACAAGTCCTTTGTGACTTATATTCAGTACTACAAATATCTTTTCAAACACCATAGATTGTTTTTTTTTCAGTCTCCAGATCGTGTCTTTTGATGAGTGAGTATGCTAATTTTACAGTACTTTATTTTATCAGTGATTTTATTTACAGTAATTGCCCTTTGCATCCTGTTTGGAAATTATTTACCTACGTTAAGGTCAAGGAACTTTTTAGATTTTTCAGATATTTAGAGCTAGGGATGCCTGGGTGATTCAGTCGATGGAGCATCTGACCCTTGATTTCAGCTCAGGTCATGATCTCACAGTTCCTGAGATCAAGCCACTTAGCAGGCTCTGTGCTGACAGCGGGAGCTGCTTGAGATATTCTCTCTCTCTCTCTTTCTCTCTCTCTGCCTCTCTCTTGCTCACTCATGTTCTCTTCCTCTCTCTCAGAACAAATAAATAAACTCAATAAAATGTAGGTGTAAAAACTACATAGAATTGATTTTGTTTATAAAATGAGTAAGGGGCCAATGTTTAATATTTTATACAGGACGTTGATGGAACTGTCCTTTTCTGACTGTGTTCTTTAGAATCACCATCATAACAAATTACATGTCCACCTGTGTACGTCATTATTTCTGAACTCTATTATGCTCTCTTGGTCTATGTTCCTATCCTTGTGTTTCTGTCTACAGCACTTTTATTACCATAGGTTTATAATAAAACTTCATATGGGAATTTTAAGTGCTACAAATTTTTTTCTTCTTCAAAATTACCTTAACCATTATTTCTATATTTTATATAAATGTAAGAATTAGCCTTTCAACTTTCTTGGGCAAACGCCCCCCTCCCCCAAGATTTTGCTGGCAATTCCATCTAGGTAACAGGTCAACTCCAGGGAAAGCAAACACGTTTTGGTGATACTAAATCTCCCACTCTTGTAACATTATATTTCCCACAATTTATTTACCTTTCTCTGATAAGTGTTTCATAACAGTGCCTGACCCCTCTTTTCGTGAAATTATTCCTGACATTTAATGGGATTTCTATGATCCCCTGCAAGGGCTGAATTGTTCCTGAGGCAGAAAGCAGGAGAGTCAGTGGGTTGGGGGGAACCATGGGTGGTGAGAACGAGTCTGGGGTACCATGGGAGGTAGGGAGGGGTCTGGGGGACAATGGGTGGTGGGAAGGGGCCTGGGGGTACAGACTTCAGCCACTGGTGGGGCTTGAAGGGATGTGAGGCAAATTCAGAAACCGGAAGTGTTTTAGCGTGACTCAAAAGTGCTTCGGTGTGATGTAGTAACTTACGTTATTTGGGTGTAATTATTCAGATTTTCATGATGATTGCTTAACATGAAACTGTTACAATAGACAGCAGACTAAGAATCTCTGTATTTTTCTCAATGTTCAAGTTCTTCTGTGAAGATATTTGTTGCTAAGGGATACATTTAGGCATTTTCTCGTTTTATAAAAAAAGAATGCAATGCCATTTTGCTAGTTAAATAGAAACTTCATGAGCCCTGATATACTTAATGTACTTTTCTAAATATTTAATTCACTAAGAGTGACATTTTGGGCCTCGTGATTACAGACTCTCTAGCTTCATATCATGTCATTTGTATCTACATAGCATTGGCAAAAATAAAACATATATAAAGGAAAGCTGCATTATTTGACACAAAGTTTTAAGTCTTCACAGCCATAGATCATAAAATATCATTGGGAATATATTTAAAAATACACAGAACATACTAAGAAGTTTGAATTAGGATGAGGAATTGGATGAATTGTAATGATGAGAAAAATGCTAACTTTCGCTCTGAGTTAAGCTCTGAACGCCTGTCACGTAACTGCTCGCTTCTTCGTTCCTTTGAAGGAGAAGAAACGATGGTTTCCTGCAGAATGAGAACTGCTGCTGAAGAAAGCAGACGTGCATCCAGGAGGATAGGGTGATGCGCCGAAGGACTGGACTTCTTGGTAAATTAACACCAAACCACACCAAGCTGAACCCGGCCTGTGGCCTCGGTGTGTGCACAGACCGTTGCAGGGACTAAAATCACATCAAGAAGAAGAGGGGTAAAGAGCAGGCCTGGGTCCTTCGTGGTGATGGACGATAACAAGGGATGCGAGGTGGAGAGTTTGGGGAGATATTTTGGGTTAAAAACACCTTTCCAAAGATGACAAGCAGTAAAAAATGCTTTGCCATATATATTCAGAATGGAATAGAGGATGTCCTGGCGATGTTGACGGTATGCGGGCCGCTGCTATTAGAAAAGCAACCCACCATCTTGGATAAGCGTTTGGTATGGTGACAGCAGGGTCCCAGGATGCCTGGCACAGGGTCCAGGTTTGGATTCACACAGGTCGACAGTCCTCGAAAGGCATTCTGGCTGTTCCAGAACTTGTGAATTGCCGTAGCAGCTGATATTCTATTTGCATCCAAGACCCTAAGCAGGTGGCGGTATTGTTTGATGGACAAAATGGGCTTGGGGTCAGGAGATAGTTCCAGGGCCAGCCCTGCCCCAGATCAGCCGTTTGGCCTTAGGCAAGCCACGTGGATTGTCTGGACTTTTCTTAACTGTGAAATGAGGGACTTTCTAGTCCATATTTAAGTGCATAACTAAAACGCTGGGTTGCAAATTGTATTTATTCGTCCCAGTAATGCAAGTGCAAAGTAGCAGGGCCAAGACTTAGTTACAGCCTCAGGCTACCCTCTTCACAGCGTGTCTTCAGGCCCTTTCTCCAGTGAGGGGGCCGTGGAGAGAGGAACAATGAGAAAACCGTACATTCTGGAACAAGTCTCCTCGCTGAGAACGATTTAATTGTTGCCTGTGCTACCTGACAGATCTTAGTGGAAGATTGATGAGGCCCTTCTGGTTTCAAAATCCTGTCTCCTCATCAAAAAGCTGGTGTTTTCAGTCACTTGAGCCCAGCTCGCATTTATAATTCAAAGACGCTGCAGACGCATGGTCCACGCAGGACCCCTTTCTCTGTGCACAGGAGGCATGCACATGGGGTATAGACAGGACTCAAGCCCCTGGAGCCTGAAGCCCTTCCCAGGAGACGAAGTATGGCCATCGTCAGTCTGCCCACCTATCTTCCACTGCAGACACCTGCCAATTGATGGTTATCCCCATTTCACTTGTAATCCTTCCCCACCCTGCCGGTTGGATTTCCCAGTCAAACCGACTTCCCTGTCTGGAAAGTGGTATTAATATTTTTTTTTTTTACGTTTATTTATTTTTGAGAGACAGAGAGAGACAGAGCACACGCCGGGGAGGGGCAGACAGAAGAGGAGACACAGAATCCGAAGCAGGCTCCAGGCTCTGAGCTGTCAGCACAGAGCCCGATGCAGGGCTCAAAATCATGTACCACCAGATCATGGCCTGAGCTGAACTTGGATGCCCAGCACAGAGCCCGACGTGGGGCTCGAACTCATGAACCGTGATCATGACCTGAGCCGAACTTGGATGCCCAACCGAGCCACCCAGGCACCCCTGGAAAGTGTTATTAAAGACCAACTACAAAAATGAGGTCATCCAGGGCGCCTGGGGGGCTCAGTGGGTTAAGTATCCAACACTTGGTTTCTGCTCAGGTCATGATCTCACAGTTCCTGAATTTGAGCCCCACATGGGGCTCTGTACTGACAGCCCGGAACCTGCTTGGGATTCTCTCTCTCCCTCTCTCTCTGCCCTTCCCTCTCCTTCTTTCTCAAAATAAATAAATAAACTTTAAACTAAACTAAACTCAACTAAGCTAAAATAAAATAAAACAAAACGAGGTCTTCCAGAGTGACTTCCGTCCGTGGGCCGGGACGTGCGAACTAGTATAGAGCAGGCGGCTTCCCTTACCATCAAGTCACCTATTCAACAGTGATTTCCTAGTCAGATCTGCACTGAAACGGTTTGGAAACATCTTCAGAAATCAAAGGAAATAAAAATAGTATTTACATGAATGAAGGAAAAGTCGTGAAAAGGTACCTCACATCATTCCCAGTCTGGTAGACAGCTGGTCGTGATCGCTTACGTCAGAAGTGGGAAATTCAACGTTGTCTACTAGACATTGAGAAATGGTTTGCATTTCTATACAAAAGCTCTGTATCAATTATTTTCAATTCAAATACACCTGAAACTAGCATTGGCCAACCATCAGCCATTGTCAACCAAGCATTCAACGGATTTCTGAAAATGCCTGCAGGTGCGCGAACAGCCAGGAGGGGAAGGCAGCAGGCAGGAATGCGGGTTACCGGCTCTCCTTACGCAGCCCTAACATTCCTCCTCACCAAGCCCAGCCTTGCTGAGGTCGTGTCTCTTCGTCCTGCTCCTCTCCAGAGGACAGATCCAGGATGCTACTAGATGTGCTTGAATAACTCCCTGCACAGCCTGCCCCTTCCTGCTGACCTTCCACGTTGTCGGGGCAGAGCCACACGTGCGATGGTGTTGCCAGCGGGGCACAAAGCTTCTCTGCTGCAGTGTAATTCTTGAAACTTCTACTCCAGGAAATGAGGAAAGAAGTGTACTAACACCGAGGGACAGAAGTGTTTATCACAGTCCTTCTCATAACTATAAAAAGTTTAAATGACGGGATAAATAGTACTCATCACAAAAATCCTATATTATGGAAAAAATGCCAACATTGCATTCTATTTTTAAAGAGTTTTTAAGGGTACTAGAAAATGTTATTATAGCTGAAAGTAATAGCATAATATATGAGCTTATTTTCATAATACTGCATAGAATACAGTAAAACCTTGGTTTGCGAGCATAATTCGTTCTGGAAACATGCTTGTAATCCAAAGCACTTGTATATCAAAGCGAATTTCAAGAACCATTAGCTCAGAACCAATTCCAGAACCATTGGGCAACCCATACTACTCGCATTGCAAGACATTGCTCATTTATCAAGTTAAAATTTATTAGAAATGTTTGCTTGTCTTGTGGAACATTCACAGAACAAGTTACTCACCATCCCAGGTTTGACTGTATATTCTTTATGTAATACGGCTTGTATTAGAAATAAGAAAACATCAATAAAAATGTTGATAGTAGTTATACTTTGATGTTATAGATGATTTGGGATTTTTTCTTATATTTTCCAAGTTTTCTACATTTCTATAATTTTGCATATTAATTTTAGAACTATATATGTATATATATTCTAAAAAGGGTCTCTGAGGCATAGGATAGATCATTCATTTCAGGCCTTTGCCAAGTTCGTTGGGTTTTTTTTTTAATCTGTGTTGGCTTCTGGCGAGGTTTAAAAAAAAATTCAGATCCCAAGGTTCCACTACAGACCCATTTTCTGTAGCGGGTCCTGGCGACTAATACTTTGGCACACGCATCGTAGAGATTCTGGGGGTAAGCCAGACCTGGAGATGAGTCTAGGCGACCAAGGCAGATGCCTAGGCCCCCGGCCCCTGCACAGCATTGCTGGCAGGGCTCAGACGTGATCGCTCAGAGACGCCTTATTTTGTAAGAGGGGCTGATGCCCATGAACGGCAGCCTGGCAGCCCGACTCTGGTCCCCCACCTCTCTGCTGCCAGACCAGAAGACCTCAGTGCTCACGGCCTCTCACAGATCCTGTAACGTTTGGCTTCTTTTCTTGCCAAAGTCCGCATCTGCTCCCTGGCAGGGGAGGGATAAAGTCATCAACTCAGGGCGTTTTAAGCAGCCACCAGCCATCAGACGATGACGGCTCTTAGACGACTCTGCCTGCTTGAGTCACATCCGTTCACTCCGAAGTGCAAAGACTCTGGAGGCTTTTTCTTTGCGTTAAAGACCTGTGTTATTCACAGGCGTTGAGACCCTGTTTAAAGTAGACTGTAAAACGATGGAAAATTCACTTGAGTTTGGTGTATTATTTATGCATGAGAATGCATACCTCGAGAGGTGAATTGAAAGCCTGGGTAATTAAATATGCAAGTCTCTGTTGAATTTTTGAAGTAAGGCTTTCCACTTGTAGGCACTCTTACGCAGGGAAGCACGAATACGACGCATCGACTGGCTGCAGCACAGACAACAGTTTTTAAGGAGGATACACCTACAATGGCTTTTCATCTAAATTTCTTTTAACAAACCCAATTTCTGTTTTGTAGCTTCAGTTTGAACTTTGGTCGTGACAGCAAGGCATGCCCTGTGTTCTGTGCATAAGCAGGGGGCTCTGATTGGATGTGCCTTTTCCTTAGGCTGGGGTCGGGGGCCCCGTTACGCACGGTCTGCTCCAGTTCTCTGGCTTTACGCAAACACATATTTTACTCGTTTTGCACACGAGAACACTGGAATTTAGAAAAGGTAGGGAATCTCTCAAGTAAATTAAAGAGTGCATTGAAGGGACCTTCCTTCCTGGCTCCCCCCACATTATGACGGTAGATACAGCTTTAAAAACCAAAAACAAAGCCAGAAAAGTAGAGGCTGACAGCACTGGGTACGTTTTGCCAGGAAATGGAATACAGACATAAAATCCTCAATGATTCAAACCCCCTTCTCCCAACACCACACCTTTGTACAGGCGGTGCATTGCACATTGCTGCCCTAGGCTCCTCGTGACGGGGGGCCCTGTGGGCCCTTTCCCGCGTGGAGATAACAGGTGAGGACTTCAGGGCAAAACACGAGAGGGGCAGTCAGCAAGAGCAAGACTTACACCGGCATAAGTACTGGAGAATACACGCGAATCTCCGTGCCACGGTTGCGATGAAGGCTGTTTTACTGGTTCTAACGTTAGGCAAACTCCCTGCTCCAGGACTCCCCTCCCTGGCGAGGGTTTTCCCACGCTAGGCGCTGAGGGCTTGAGGCAAAGGGGTCATGGCTGACCGGGAATTGGCCATGTGTCATCACAGGAGTGACACTTTTAAATTTCTAATACATTAAAAAGATACCAGGCTCATACAAAAAAGGGGAGGAAGCATGCTACCAGAGATATTAAACATGAATATATGTGTATTTGCACAAAATATCTCTTCATGATCCATTTATGGAATATGCATCGAATATTCTACGTATTCCATTTACGATACCCTACACCGAGTAACCATGATAAACAAAACAGTCAAAATCCTTCTGCTCACGGAAATTACAGTGTCGTAGCAATGACAGATACACAGCCAAGAACTCACAGTAATGGTGAAATACAATTAGCGCAACGAAAGCAAAGCACATTGTGAGAACGTTCATAAGGAGATGAAATTTAGGTTAAGAGTTGAAGACATTGCCCAATGACGGGTGGGCGTTGTTTTTAAAAAATCCTGTGGGAGTGTGTGTGTGTGTGTGTCAGTGTGTGTGGGTACGTGAGAGTGTGTGTGTGAGTTTGAGAGAGAGTATGCGAGTGTGTGTGTGTGCGAGTATGAGAGTGTGAGTGTGTGAGTGTGTGTATGTGTGTGTGTTGGGGGTGGTGGGAGGATAAATCAGAGCATTTCAGCCAGAGAAAACCGTATTGTCAGAAAACCCTGATGGACAGTTTGACCACTTGGAGGGTCCCAATGCAGACACAATAAACAAAACAACAAAGTTGTAGCATAGTCAGCAAGGGATCAGAAAAAAAAGAATGACAATATAGGCAGTTGGTATATTCTGTACAATCTTACCGGTTATTAAATATGCTATTCTGAATGTGATAAGAAGTCACTGACAGTTTCTATACACGGATAATTTAATTTATATTTTAGTCGCTTAAACTAGCACATAGACAGAACTCATTAAGTAAGAAATTATTTAATGACTCATGCAGACCAATGAAAATTTCATAAACTGTACAACTACCTGGGAAACACCACTCTTCCCAGTGAGAGCACTGACCGTAATCCGGGGAGCAAAGTTTCAGCAATAGTTATGGTCGTTGGTCCCATCTCGGTCTGGAAGGCTTCCTGGCTTTGACTTAACCAACCACGTCTGTGAATTGCATTCTCGTTGTGCTCTCTATCACTGACCGCTTGCCCTGGGAGATTTCTGCAGAAACACATGCTGTTAGTAGACATTCTACCAATCCAGCCTTTTCGTAAAGCCTTTTTATAATAACTATTCATCAGGAAAGCCGGCTGGGTTATCATTTCCTCCAACCCCCACCCCACCCATGGAGGGGGACCGTGACGTCATGTCTCTCGGAAAGTCCTGGGAAGACTCCTGACCACGTCAGGAACACGCTGAAGAGCTCTGCAGAGAGCAAGGTAGATGACTGTGTCCCAGCCACTGGTTCTTCCAGTGACTCTTCTCAGTGGAAAAAAACTTATTCCACATTTTTTAAGCCTTTGCAAAATAAGAGTTCTGAACAGCTGTCCCCCGGGTCACCCAAGGAGCACAGGGAGAACAGTTGTAAAACACGGTTTGTACCCGTTTGTGGCTGAATACCTGCTTTGCTCCAATGGCAGATTGAGGGTCGAACAGGTCCCGCCATTTTGTGCTCTGTCATTTATTTTCAGGTTAATGTGGCGGTTGCTCTGCTAAAACAGTTCTCTCAAGAACTTTGGGGGTCTGCACTGGATTTCAGCTTTCCCTCTCTTGTACAAAGGCCACAACCACACTTTTTGTGTCTTCATGATAATCCTTTCTCCATCCTTGGGTCCTTTCGAGATGACCCAGGGGCAACACCCTCAAGATCCCCAGACACCATGCAGCTTGAGGGAGAGGCCTTGAAAGGGCCTCAGAATGACCCTTCACCCTTCCCGAGGTTTTGTTAAGGGGTCTCACTGGCACATCCCTTTTCTCAATGTCACATTTTCCGAAGCCATTTCTTGATTTTAACAGTTTTTTTCCATATGAAGAAACCGAGAATTTTCTAAACCATCAAGCCCTGTTTTTGTTTGTTTGTTTGTCTAATGGGTTTTCCCTCAATTAATCTCTCTCCTTTCGTGTTTTGTTACAAACAGCAGGAAATCAGGGTGGAATTCTCCCACTTTGCTTCCACATCTCCTACGCCTGGAAGAGACCGTTTTACAGGCTTAGCTGTCGCTGTACAAGAAGGGCCTCCCTTCCTCCGGTTTCCAACACGGTGTTCCCTCCTCCTGAGCCCTCGTGGGCAGCGACTTCCAAGTCCGTATTTGCACTGACAGTTGTTCAAGGTAATTTGGGCTTCGTCCATCACATGCCTCAGAACTATTTCAGCCTCTGCCTCCTTCCAGATTCCAAAGCTGCACTCATACTTTTCAGTATTTGCAGGCATCAGACTCTGTATTAGTTTTGTATTTTTGCAGAAAAATGACCACAAACTTAACAGCTTAAAACAGAAATACGTGTATTGCTGTGTCTGTGGGTTTGGAGTCTGAGAACAGCCCGACGGCTCTCCTGCTTCAGGCCCTCACCAGGCGGCCATCGAGGTGTCAGAAGACAAGGTTTCATTCAAGGCTGCACGCACATTCTTGTCCCGGCTTATGTGGCTATTGGCTGAACTACGGTCCTTGTAGTTGTAAGACGGAGGGTCTCGGCCTCCAGGGCCGGCCCCCAGTTCTTTGTCAGGTGGCCCTCCCCCAATGTGGCTGCCTCCTGCATCAGGCCAGCCAGGAAGGCCAAGCTCTGAGGCGACTGAGGCCCTGAGGTCTGTCCACACCGATGGGTGACGGCTCCAGGCAGGTGCAGCCTTGGACGACACCTTTTATTTTTTAATTTTTTTAACGTTTATTTAGTTTTGAAAGACAGAGAGAGAATGAGTAGGGGAGGGGCAGAGAGAGAGAGAGACACAGGGTCTGAAGCAGGCTCCAGGCTCTGAGCTGTCAGCACAGAGGGGCTCCAACGTGGAGCTCCAGCCCACGGACTGTGAGATCATGACCTGAGCCCAAGTCAAACGTTTAACCGACTGAGCCACCCAGTCGCCCCTCAGACGACATCTTGCTTTCAACTTTGTGAGAGGCCGGGCACCAGGGAAACAGCTGAGCCGGGATTCCTGGTCCAATGGTGCTAAAATACACGCTCGTGGTTTTAATCCACTAAGTTTTTGTTTTGGTTTTGGTTTTTAATGCACTAAGTTTTGAGGTGATTTTTTTTCACATCACAATGGAAGACTCCCGCAGATATCACGATGTGGACTGTCTGGGCAGATTGACTTGAGACTGGCTCTCACCTGATACAGATACGGTGCAGTGATGTCTCCTTCACCTGTGGGTGTAGACCTCAATGGAAAATTCAAACTCCACACCCGAAAAACAAATAACCCAGTGAAGAAATGGGCAGAAAACATGAATAGACACTTCTCTAAAGAAGACATCCAGATGGCCAACAGGCACATGAAAAGATGTTCAGCGTCGCTCCTCATCAGGGAAATACAAATCAAAACCACACTCAGGTATCACCTCACGCCAGTCAGAGTGGCCAAAATGAACAAATCAGGAGACTATAGATGCTGGAGAGGATGTGGAGAAACGGGAACCCTCTTGCACTGTTGGTGGGAATGCAAATTGGTGCAGCCGCTCTGGAAAACAGTGTGGAGGTTCCTCAGAAAATTAAAAATAGACCTACCCTATGACCCAGCAATAGCACTGCTAGGAATCTACCCAAGGGATACAGGAGTACTGATGCATAGGGGCACTTGTACCCCAATGTTCATAGCAGCACTCTCAACAATAGCCAAATTATGGAAAGAGCCTAAATGTCCATCAACTGATGAATGGATAAAGAAATTGTGGTTTATATACACAATGGAATACTACGTGGCAATGAGAAAAAATGAAATATGGCCTTTTGTAGCAACGTGGATGGAACTGGAGAGTGTGATGCTAAGTGAAATTAGCCATACAGAGAAAGACAGATACCATATGGTTTCACTCTTATGTGGATCCTGAGAAACTCAACAGGAACCCATGGGGGAGGGGAAGGGAGAAAAAAAAAAAAAAAAAAAGACGTTAGAGTGGGAGAGAGCCAAAGCATAAGAGACTGTTAAAAATTGAGAACAAACTGAGGGTTGATGGGGGGTGGGAGGGAGGGGCGGGTGGGTGATGGGTAGTGAGGAGGGCACCTTTTGGGATGAGCACTGGGTGTTGTATGGAAACCAATTTGTCAATAAACTTCATAATAAAAAAAAAAAAAAAAAAAAAAAGAGGATTCTAAATAAAGGAGGCAACAAACGTTGGCAGTGAGGTTACATGCCACATCCAAACTGGAACTTGTTAGCTGAGAGCCAAACCACAGTGTAAAAGAAGGCTTTTGCCCCCATAATTTGTAAATAGAATAAACTATATTAATAGTTCAATGATGAATTAGCTTTTATTTTTTAAAGTTTGTTTGTTTGTTTATTTATTTATTTATTTATTTATTTTGACAGAGAAAGAGAGAGAGAGAGAGAGGGAGAGAATCCCAAGCAGGTTCTGTGCTGACAGCAGAGAGCCTGACGTGGGGCTTGATCTCATGAACCGTGAGATCATGACCTGAGCCGAAATTGGACGCTTAACCTACGCTTTCCTTTCCTCAGATCAAGACTATTTTGTTTTTGTCTACCTTTGAATAATCTGTCAAAATAAGCTGGCAAAAAAAAAATCCCCAAAACAATAACAGCACAATTTATAAAAAATAATAATAAATCATTAAAAAAGAGACGCAGCATCCCTATTTTTAAACAGTCATTTTTAATAAAAAAATTATTAGTACAATTTTAAATTTACATGCAGTTATAAAAATGATACAGGGAGAGTCTGTATGTTTTTTACTTAGTTTCCTGTAAACGTAACATCTTACAAAACCATAGTATAATATTACAGCCAAGATGATGCCATGAATTCAGACTATGGATCTTATCAAGATTTGCCCAGTTTTACTTGTATTCAGTATGTGCGTGTGTGTTTAGCTCTACATACTCTCGTCATGTGTCTACACGGGTTAGCATGTGAAGCACGGTATAGTCAGAGCCCGGAACCCTTCCTTCATGACGAGGGGCTACAAGTCCCAGATCAAGGAGTTGGCAGGTATGAATCTTCTGGAAGCCTCTGTTGGCTCACTCTGACCTCGTGTGAACTCTGAGGGTCTCCTTGTGTGTCCACATTTCCCATAAGGACCCACATCTGATTAGGGCCTGACCCAGTGGCCTCATGTTAACTCACCTCTTTTAAAAAAATTTCTTTTAATGTTTACTTACTTTTGAGAGAGAGACAGAGTGTGAGCAGGGGAGGGGCAGAGAGAGAGGGAGACACAGAATCTGAAGGAGGCTCCAGGCTCTGAGCTGTCAGCATAGAGCCCGACGCAGGGCTTGAACTCATGAACAATAAGATCATGACCTGCAGTCAGACGCTTAACTGACTGAGCCACCCAGGTGCCCTTAAGTCATCTCTTTAAAGGTCTTGTCTCCAAATACAGTCACGTCCTGGAGGCACTCAGGGTTAGGGCTTCAGCATAGGAATTTGGGGGTGAGGCAATTCAGCCCAAAACAGAATCGTCGCAACAATGTCATATAAACAGAATCACGTATGAGGTAACTTTTGGGATTGTGTCTTTCTTTTTGTTTTATTTTTTTTCCATTTAGCATAATTTTCAGGAGTTTCATCCAGGTTTTTGTGTGTGTCAATAATTACTTTCTTTTCATTGCTGAGAAGTATTTCAAGGGATGGGTGGGCCACAGGTTACTTAAACATCTTCCTTTGTGGGTTGTTTTCATGTTTCGGGTTATTATGAATAAAGCTGCTATTGACATTTGCGCACAGGGTTTTATGTGATCACACGGTTTTATTTCTCTGAGGTGAACGCCCAGGAGGGCCACTGTTGGACCATGTGGTGGATTCACGTTTCGGGTTATAAGGAACCACCTAACCATCTTCCTGAGTGACGCACTGTTAGGTTCCCACCGGCAGTGTGGGAGTGATTCAGTTCGTCTGCATCCTCACCTGAGTTCTATGCTGTCACAATCGCTTAGGATAGTCATTGTGGTGAGTATGCAGTGATAGAGCCTTGTGGCTTCAATCTGCACTGCCCTGGCAGCTAATTACGCTTTCAATCCTTTCCCGGGCTCATTTTCCGTCTATATACACGTCTACGTGAAAGACTCATTCATGCCCGTTGCTCATTTTCTGACAGAGATTGGTGTCTGGTGTTTTTACTATTGAGTTTGGAAAGTTCTTTATATATTCTAGATACTAGTCCTATGTTGGATAGGTGGTTCCAAATATTCGTCCAAGTCTGAAGTTTATCTTTTCATACTCTTCACATGGTTCTTCCTGGTGTGATCAGAAGGACACCTTGGAGTTGTTATCGGGATTCTGAACCGGATTGGAACCTTTGAAGTGCTATTTGGGTTCAGAAGTATGACCAATGATCAAGGTCTACAAAGACCCAAATAGTACAAGGCAACAGGTGCACAGTGGATTTATACATTAGAGATTTTAGAAATAATCTTTCTATTTTCTGAACACGTTCATAGAAAAGTATAACCTGTTCTTTTGTAATAACAGCAGTTAATATTTATAGTGAATATAGCAGGTTCTAAGTAGTGTCCAGAGCACAGCTCTACATTCATTTATTCATATTATCCTCCTAACCATATTATGTAGTTGTTCATCATCCTTTTTGCTGCTGTTGGACCTAAAAGTTCATTTTTAACTGACCAGATGAAAATTCAGTGTCTGACAAATTGGAATTTTAAAAGTTAATGAGGGGCCCCTGGGTGGCTCAGTGGGTTAAGCATTTGACTTCAGCTCAGGTCATGATCTCGTGGTCCGTGAGTTCGAGCTCCACTTTGGGCTCTATGCTGACAGCTCAGAGCCTGGAGCCTGCTTCAGATTCTGTGTCTCCCTCTCTCTCTGCCCCTCCTTTGCTCATGCTCTGGTCTCTTTCTCTCTGTCAAAAATAAATGAATATTAAACATTTTTTTAAATTAATGAGACACTTAGCAGATGCTGGATTATTTTACTTGTTCACATGGATTACCTTTGTCATGTAACTAAACTATTTTCTTGGTTTTCTTTCTCATGTCACATATATTTTCAGAAGGATTCTCTCTGCATTCATTCTTCCTCTACGTCATTGGCTATGAAACTGTCAGAATGGTCCTCAAACATTCGTTGATGACAGACACCTTTAAAAATATGCATAGATATATGGACGCTTTTGATGTAACTCACGTGTAAACCCAATCCCAATCTTGCATGTGCTATTAAAATTTCAGATGGTCTGCTGGTTCCCTCATGCTACCTCCAGGTTAAATAACTCCACTTTCTTTTCTAGGGCCTAATTTGTATCGACAAACTGAGGAAGCTGACGCCACCAAAGTTGTACATTCCCAGCTAAACACCTAAGGATGATCCCTCCGTGTCTAATTTGTTATCTCTCTGATGGTGGATGAAGCGATGAAAATTCCTAATTCCTTCTTTGGTCATCTTAGCTGCTAATCTACCATGACTTCAGCAGTTAAGGGTTGAGAGTCATCGTTTCATTAAAAGATAATATTATTCTCTTTATTTTGTAGACTTTCATACTTGTATCTTCTGCAATATTGACATGAACGCCTGTGTGATAATATTTATGAGCAAACCCTTTCGGTTTTGTCTTCAGACAAAAAGCGAGTTTTTCTACCAAAAAGGTTCTGAAACCAGGCTTTCATGGCCGCAGTGTGAAGAATGCTGATGAGGGCAGAGGAGATCCGGGCCGGGGGAGACCAGAGAGAACAGACGTGGCTCAAGGTCCGGGAACTAAAGCTTCTTGCAGACATCCTGAGATCTGTAGGGAAGCAGGCTGCCAGCGTGTTGAAAAGTTTGTTGAAGGAAGAAAACTCTTGCTTGGAAATCAATTTCAAAAGACACTGTCCTAAACCTCTCATATTTTCCTTCTGAAGTATGACAAATCATCAGTGTCTGTGAATACCCAGCCAAATTCTGCAGTGCTACAGTCACATCCTGCCTCCAAGCAGAGCCCAGAAAAGACAATCAGATGCCCAGGATGGTATAGAATACAACAAGGGAGGGTACCAAGAGGAGGACGATGATACCAGATCAGATCGGGGCTGTTTCCTCAGTCAACAGGTTGAGGGGCATCACGACATTCTTGGACAGGAGGGACGGGACACTGGTGCCAAAATTTGCTCCATATCCTTTGTGGGTCAGTGTAAACCAGGTTATGGTTTGTTTTATTGTTGTTTATTTATTTATTTTTGAGAGAGACAGAGAGAGCACGAGTGGGGGAGGGGCAGAGAGACAGAGAGGGTGAGAGAGAATCCCAAACGGGTTCCACGCTGTCAGCACAGACCCCAACTTGGGGCTCCAGCTCACAAAGTGGGCAATCATGACCTGAGCGGAAACCAAGTGTGGGACGCTTAACCGACCGAGCCACCCCGGTGCCCTGACGAGGTTATGCTCTTAATGATATATTATCGTCAGCACAATCTCCAGAAATTATTTTCACGTATTCTCAAAATCCCAAATTGAGGAATCATTTCAAGAACCGTCATGCGTAGATGACAGCACCATGTCACCATGTCATCATGAAGGCTAGTGTCCAAATACAGCAAAATTAGGTAAGCAAGCCTCTCCATGAGTCGTTCAACAAGATTTGAGTCTCCTTGTTCTGCTGTATCTGAAAGCCTGTCTGGGCTGAGTGTTCAGTGTTATCCTATATGGGGATAATTGCCTTTGTTCGTGCTATGCTTATACCATACAAAGTTGCTGGGTATTAAGACGTACAAAAACATTTTTAATTTTTCTATGAGTGTACGTGATGTAGAAACACACACACAAACACGAATGCAATTGTCATGTGTTTGACGGTTCTTGATTTACAAAGACGTACACTAATTTTCTCCTGACAATTAAAAGTATCCTATTATTTACTATAATTATGACAACTGGCCTTCAAACATACCACTAAACCAATTTTTTGGAATGTAAACCCTCCATTGGATGGAAAAACAACAACAAAAATGAAGAATTAACAAGGACAAAAACAAAGCAGGTGAGATATTCCACGTAACGAATGGATGTCTCTAAAGGATCTAGGCATAAATGTTTTCATTTTTAAGAGAAATACATTTTATATAAAGTCAAGTTGATTTTAATGGTTTTATATTTAAAATAACGTCCCTCAGGGACGCTCAGTCGGTTAAGCATCTGACTCCTGGTTTCGGCTCAGGTCACGATCTCATGATTCGTGGTTTTGAGCCCCACATTGGGTTTTGCATTGACGGCATGGAGCCTGCTTGGGATTCTCTCTCTCCCTCTCGCTGCCTCTCCCCTACTTGCTCTCCCTCTTTCTCAAAATAAATAAACTTTGAAGTAAAATAAAATGGAAAATAAAATAAGATAGTGTCCCTCAGAATTTATCTCTATCTTTAAAAAATTACTCTCCCCCATCTCAGAAAAAAATCTCTTCTATTTGTATCGTGGCATATTATAGCTGGGTTAATGTGTTTCGTAGCTGTAGGATCTCAGCTCTCTCCATCCAGAAGGGCCCACCAGTGAAAATTCAATCAAGCTCCAGTGAGGTAATCATGCTCTCCTGCTGTCGTGGTTTTAGTACATTCCCAGGTGCACTGTTATTCCCACTGACTTAATATGCCGAAGAAATCCTCACATTTTGTAACAGTACATTGGTGGATAATCAAAAGCAGAGGCATCATTTTGTACGTGTCTTAAAAATTCAAGTTATAGTTATTTCCTGGTTAAGCTTCTTACTATTGAAGATGACACAATACCTTCAGTTAGCTAAAGTCACTTAGCCACTTCTTCTATTTTTTAAATGTTTATTCTTTCAAATTTAAAATAAAAAAGGTGCCCTGTTGCACAATGGCTGACCAATCCACTCTGTTACGTACTTTACCACAAGATGGGTTAAATAGTCCAACCATCTCCCTTCTGAGGTTAAACATCTGCTTATTCTGTTTCTATCTAAATGGGCTCTTTGCATATTGAATTTTAACAACAGCCTAACAATAATGAGAATGATAATAATTACAGTTACAACAACATATAGAATGCTTAATACATATTCATACTTATTACATGCTGGGTGCTATTCTAAGCACTGTACCAATCCAGTTCATTACTAATTTAATTCGCAAAACAATTCTGTAACATAATTATAGCAGTATCATTTTACAGATGAAAAAGTTGAGACACGAACGGAAAAATAATTTGCCCAACAGAAAACAGCTCATGAAAAGCAGAAGCATGAATTAAATTAGGCATTCTAATCCTACATTGGAATAAGATGTATATGTTCAGGTCCTTCATCCAATTGGAATTAGTTCCATATTACTCTGGGAAAACAATGCTACCTACTGGAATTTGAGATATTACGTCCATAAGAAATTTTCAAGAAGAAATAATCAGAGAAATAAGCTAGCAAATCTCCTTTGACATCAAGGGTGAAACTCAACTGTATTTGAGAGATTTTTAAGTATTTTTAAAACGGTGACTGGAAAGGCAGGGTTGTTTTTATGCGTCATGCCCCTGAGTAGGAAAAGGTGACAGAAAGCGTGTTCTGCTTGCTCTTTGAGGAAGACTGAGCTTTTTTGCGCGTACTGTAGAGGGCAGTTTCGAGGCCGGAGGAGGAAGAGAACACTGAGAGAAGGAAGCTGTCCATGAGCAGGGGCTTTCTGTTCTGGGTTGGGCTACTGGGGCAGACCGAGCTGGACAGCACGACAGGACATCACACCGTACATTTCAGTTCAGAAACACGCACCGGAGCGCTAACGCCATCTGGGGCTGTGTGGTGACAAATGGAAAGCTGCAATAAAGGCAAAGCCCTTGGATATACTCTTAGTACAAGCACATGAAGTATTTGGTTTCTGTATTTTATTTTAGTGTCTGTAAGATCTTCTCTTAAGAATAAAATGAAGCCAATATTTTTCTGCGAATCCTGTCGGCTTTGTAGTATACCACCCTTGAGAGCAAAGTTTGTGCTGAGGAATCCTCCTTTCTAGATCTAAGCCTACTGCAAAGGCACATTCTTCGTTTGGACAACTCGTACTCAGAATATGTGCCGTGCACATTGGTGGATTTGCTACCCTCGGCATCTTATTTTCTCCTTCTGTTAGGAGCCACTCCAGCATCAACCCTTCATCAGTATGTGTGCGCATGTACACGCGTGCAAACACACGCGCTCACACACACACACACACACACACTTCAGGGGAACCATGTCTCCTTAATCCATTCCACATCATTCTTGCAGAGCTTCGAATCATGGCGTCACGCTGACGAGCCATGGTGGATGGTCCCAAGGATTGGGCTTCTGACACAAGCTTGGACGAGCAGAGCCCTGTTCTCTGTTTCCATACACCTACTTGGGAAAGAAGATTTTCTCTTCCTGAGACTGGGACACTGGGCCAATGCAAACTTCAAGTTGACTGTAGCCATTTTCCCCCTCCTTCCCTTCATATACAGTTCAGGAGACGGGGAGAAACAGCACATTATTTGTTTTCCCTAATCCTGGTTGTTCTGAGTTAATGTGTTAATAAATTCCCCTTTTGTCTCAACTGGGTTTCTTCCACTTTTAAATAAAAAAGAGAAAAAGGAGAAGGAGGAGGTCTGAATTCCAATTACAGGTGTTTCTGACTCCCCTGGACAATGGTGGCATTTTAATGACTCTGCACAATGGTTTCCTGCCTACAAACAACCATAACAGTAATAATGTTTGGGCAATATATTAGATCCAAATTTAGAACCGCAACAACAGCAAACTCCGTGAATTAACTCTCAACATAAAAAAAATAGAAGAGCTAATTACCACTCATTTATCTGCACCATTTTGGGTATTTCATCCCCACAAAGCCAATATTCCATAAATCCCGAGGAATCTCGGAAAGCCGCTACCAGTCTGCAAAGAGTGGGAATGAAAGGGGGTGAAATTCTTAGTGTTGCACCATCACCTCTGTCTGCATCGCGCCTTCAAGGAGTATGTGTTTGAGTGGAGGACCCACTGCTTACTCACTATGTGGAGTTGGAAAGGGCCCGATGGGTCTTGGAGCTGCTCTGGCTGGAGCACCTTTGAAAAAATATCCAGACTTAATGAGGCACGTCTTCCAAAAGTCACTACAAAGAAAGTTAGAAAGCTGAACTACTCAAGACTCACTCCAGACCTCCTCCGTTTGGGGGCACCACACCCAGGCATGTGCGTTTTTATAAAGCTCCCTGTACAACTGTGATATTCACCCCTGATTAAGAACATCTGCCGTGTGTGAATTCATCTTCTCTGATTATCATCTGAGACTAGGGACCCTTTGCAGTTAGCTATAGAAAATATGGGTCTGGCATAAGGGAGACACTCAATAAATTGTTGTATCATAAATAAATCAAGCTGGTTTGAACTCCTTAATAATTTCTCCAGCAGAAAAAAAATCTGCATGCCCGATGGCATGATTTTCTGTAAAATGAAGCACTGTTCCCAAGAAAATGCATCTTCTTTTCAATCTCTTCTTAAGAGAGCATACTAAGATCTAAGAATAGATCTGCACTGTTCACCAGTCTTGTGATGTTGCCTAGATGCCTACGGGAGGTGCAGGGTGAGACCAAGACGAGAAGTGCCGGTGTTTAGTAAACCTGAAACCTTGAATTGCCATCATTCCTGGTGTCCTACAGAAGCAGACACATGCAGCCTGGTCAAGACGTACCTCAGAAGGCAAAGTGGAAAGGAGTGTCTCTTAAGCACAGCCTCGGTGCTTGGAGGCAGAGAGTGCTGGGGGAATCATGTCCAAACAGAATGTCAAGTGTGTCCGAGCTGGAGAGACACGTGCCAGGTATTTAGGACAAGTAGGGCAGAAATATTAGAGCCCTAAGTCTGGAAAAACATGGAAATACCCATTTTTTCCCCTAAAATATAACTGACTATGATGGGTGCTAGCTTGTTTCATTGTGGAAAAATAACACTCTTTCGATTACACAAACTCCACCCCACTTCCCACATGCATATTTTTTAACTTGAGCAAAGAAGCAGATCACGCGTGACCAGGGTTTAATTTTCCACCACCCGCCCCCCTTCACCATTCGTATTTCTTTTTTTTTTAATTTTTTAAATGTTTATTTATTATTGAGAGACAGAGAGACACAGAGCATGAGCAGGGGAGGGGTAGAGAGAGGGGGAGACACAGAATCCGAAGCAGGCTCCAGGCTCTGAGCCGTCAGCACAGAGCCCGACGTGGGGCTCGAACTCACAAGCAGTGAGATCATAACCTGAGCTGAAGTCGGTTGCTCAACCAACTGGGCCACCCAGGCTCCCCCACCATTCGTATTTCTTCAGGGAAGCACCGTTCTCCCACCCTCCACGTCTTCAGGTTCGAAATAATGTCAGTTTATAGATCCAAGGCTGAGCACATGATGATAAGCCTAGCAAATTAGAATGTTCCCTACTCCTGACCCCAAAGTTTGGTTCAGAAATGAGTATGGGACCCAAATCATCCCCGTAAGAATCGGCCCCAGAGCATTTACTGGTACTGTTGGTAAAGAGAGGCATAATTTGTGCAAAGTAAGCCTGGAGTTGCCTGTGACCTGTTGGTCACTACACTAAATGAGACTGCTTGAGAAGAATAATGAAGGCCATAGAGAAAAAAGAGCAGGAAAATAATGGAGAGAGAGAAGGAGAGAGAGAGAGAGAGAGAGGGAAAACGAACTAATGACCTTGTTGGAAGCTCCGGTTTCTAAGCGGCCCCACCAGACCACTTCCTTTGAGCTTCTCAGTCATGTGATGTTAAATTCCTCTGTTGGTTTAAGTGAGTCCAGTTTTGTGATTTACAAACATACAAATTCTACCTGAAACATATGGGCCGGGTGCTTGAAGACTGAGATCTAGCATAATGGAGAGGGTTTGGGGCTTACGTGGTGTCTAGGAGGGCTTGGGGTGTCTCCATCACTCTTCGGGTTGTGAGGCCATGGAAACACTCACCAACTCTCGAGGAAGGAAAAGGTGTGTGTGTCCACATACACAGTGACGTCTGAATTTCCTCTACAGAAAGAAAATGTTCCATCCAATCAGAGAAGCGTCAGACCAACACCTGGTGGGCACCACGATGGGAGATAATGGCTTAGGCTTGGTTTTCCAGAGGCACGGAGGAAGGCTGACTTTATCCTTACGAGACGTGTTGAGAGTGAAAGAGCCCATTCATCACAACGATTCCAGGACAATAAACTTCAATCAGGGCTCTCCCAGGAGAATCCAGTCATATTTATTTTACATAAAAGGAGCGAATTTGGAAACTGAAAACAACAATTTTTTTTTTTTTAGGTCAAAAATATCCCGTTCAAATCTTCTCTCTGTCTTTGTATGATATTTAGCAAGTTATTTTCACAATCTCACGTTTTAGCTTAAAAATGGGTTAAATTGTTTATTACAAATGGTTGTTTTGAAATTCAGGTGATATAACGGATACATCTATCTATCTATCTATACACACACACACACACACACACACACATACCATGGTAGTTAAAAACTACTCAGTTTTCTTTTCGTTTCATTGAAATCCAATTTTCATAGAAGAAAAGGACCAGAAAGGCCTTATAAAGCTGAAGGGAGACAGGAAAGTCAAAAGGGTGAGAGGTGGCCAGGAATGGGTGTGCCCACCTCCCATTGAATCTCCATTTATTGGCTGGGGTCAGCTGAGGGCTTTCTGGAAAGCTGAGGGCACCACCTGGAGGTAACAAGGGTGCATTAGCACATACTGGCACAGTTTCTGAGAGACTGCAATAAAAGCAATTTTGTAAACATTTCCATCAAGAGAATTGATCATCAAGGATCTGGCTGCCTGCCCAGCTTATTATCCAGAGTAAACTCTGGCCCTACTCTGATCCATTTAAACATTATGTCACCTTCCAAAAAATTCTTGCAAGTAAACCATCAAGGCTCCTCACTTCTACATTACTCGTTAGAAACAGCCTGGTGTGGGCAGGGATTCAGGAGGCTTAGGCACCGGTCTTGGGTCAATGGCCCCAGAACTGTGTGATCATGGGTAAATCAACTTATGCCTGGAATGTGTCTCCCTGAACGAGGGACCAGGATGGTGTAGAGGGTGGTTAAGGGCAAGTACTCTGTAGCCAAATATGAGTTCAAAATGTGCATCCCCCATATACCTATGAAAAATTATCTACCTTAGGAAATCTTTAGTTTCTAATCTGAAAAATGGAGAAGACGTTAGTGAGCTATCTCATCATAAAGTTTGGGAAGATAGTATGAGATGCCGCACTTCAGATATGTATCACGTCAGCTGATGTTTGCTAATAGATCGGTAACTTTAGAAAAAATTTCCACAAACCCTTTAACCAGAACACTGCCGTGTTCTGTAAAAATAAGCTACTTGAAGCTGACGTGAGTGGGCGTGACCAAAGATTATTGCACCAATATACACCCCATCCTCAATGTTCTTGAAACATGACATTAACATTCCTCACCTCAGAGTGGGAGGGCTAAGGTGTCTCTCCTCGGGCAAATCCCCGTGACCACGGGGACCAGGGCAGTACAGCAGGACTAATGTCACCTGACTTTCACAGCTATGTTTCCAAAAGCAATATGGCGTCCACGTGGCTCTCTCAGACAAGGTTGGTGGGATCGCCGAGCCACCAGGTCAGAATTCTAGCTCTCTGAAGCTTCCGTGCCGGAGAGACCACATGGAGACCACGCAGGGATGGCGCCACCCAAGAAGCCCCGGCTTTCCCCGGCCCCCCTCTCTCAGCTGTCCCAGCATCAACTGTCAAGAGATGCAGTGAGGAAGTGCTCAGATGACTGTGTCCTCTGCTTGTGAGCCACTCCACCAGGCTCTCTGCAGAGGATATCCAAACGGGCATGTATCTTCAGTTTCACCCTACGTCACACTGTAGGCAAATGTTATTTAATTAAAGTTCTTATTTAAACTTATTTGTTTTCAAATGCAGCTATTGTTCGTGTTTGCTGAAGTAAATGAAATTTTCCTGGTATGGTAAGACAAATTCATCCCGGCTGTCATCTCTAATACACACATGGCGTAGATACTATTTGGATTAATTTAAGTCTTTTATGAACACTGGAAACTATTTGAATCCGGGGCATAACTTATAAACCCGGGTTGAGGAGTGAAAATCCAGATTCAAGAACTGGGGGCGTTTGTTGCTGTGGTTCCCACCCACCAGTATCCCCGGGTACACTGATTGTGAACACGTCACATGCACAGTCCTCGAGCTGTGCGATCACGACCCACTATCATATTGGCCTCCTTTCAGAGGGGAGAACAGATAATATATATCAATACAAAACATGCATTTTTTTCTTTGCTGTTAAACTCTCTCACTGAGTACATCTAGCGATCACACATTAATAAATTATTTGAAGAATCGAACTTTAAAGTTGGAAGGAAAAATGCTAGTGCTTTGCAACAACTTAAAAAAAAAATCGACGTAGAACGAGCCGCTTGGAAGAGAAGAGGAGAGGCCACACCAGTCTTCCGTTCTATTCCCTCCCAACCCCTTCCCAGAAGTCGTGTTTTAAGGAAGTAGAGAGACAAGTTCTGGGAGGTTGTAATCTATGTAATATCAGGAAAGCTTCCCCACTTCCCCACCCTTAGTTTGGTTCTTCTTACATTTTCAGTTAGTTTTTACTATTTCTTCTAAAAAATATTTCTAAATGCATGACGCAAATTGCCGAAAGTGGACTTCATTTGCCTCTGTCCGCGTGTGTGTTCTTGGATGCCTAGCCCAATCGCTCATGGACCCAGGAAAACGGAGCTATGGTCCTCAGAGCAGCCGTGGACAAAAGGGACAAATACTGGAGGACAGCTTCCTTCCAAGGCCATGAAGCCATATCCGTATCTGTGTAAGTGCAATCCTGTTGGCCGCGTGGCCCCATGAGGACGGAGGAGTCAGCAAGGTAATGTTGGGACTTACTGTTGACGGCTTTCTGCAGACTTACATCGCCAAGGGGCAGAGAAAGAAGTGACAAAAATGAGGTTTCTAAAGTAAAGCCTGTAAGGAAAGGGAGGTCAGAGAACAAAGAAGCCAGATCCCAATCGAGCTGAGGGATGTCACAGATTCCGCATCACTGTCAGGCCCGGAGACGCGCCCCACCCCTTCCACCTGTCGGCCCTTCCATCGAGGGTCCCGGCTGCCCTGGGGGGGGGGGGAGGGGGGCATCGGAAGGTCCCTGTTCAGCTTATGCTGCACAGACAGTGATGAACACTCAGAGTATTTTGTTTGCACAGAAGCTGCTATGATGTTTATATTCCGGCACTTAGAGTTGGTTTTCTTTTTTGTCTAACACCTCACGTTAGACTCTTCTTCAGATATTTATGTGCGTTTTTCGCCACGGCACAGCTTTGATTATTTTCACGTTCATTTGAACTCCGTGCATTAGAGTAGCCTAACTGGTTATCGTCTCAGTATGTCTGATCCTTCACAGAAGAGCACCCATTTCCTCACATCTTGCACAGAGCACCTCTAGGTATACGTATCTTGTTCTGATCTATTCTTTCAACAAAGTGCTCAGGAGGGTCCCCGGCCACCTTGGAGATCACCCTTTCCTTGCGAGCACTGCTTCTGGGGCTTCCTCACTCCCCAGCTCACCAGTTTCCCACATCGTTCACACTGTGCCAGAAGCAATCGGGAAACACGTTCTCTCGCCAGTGACCTTGGTGCAGAAGTAACCCCTTGACGGTGAATCTCTACATTAGTGACAGTTAAGAAGGTCACTGATTCCATTTCAACAATTAAAGGGACCGTGTAACAGGCCACATTTTCTCCCAGATGTGCTGAGACATTCAGCAAGAGAAAAAGCATAAAATATGAAGGGGGTAAATGAAGAGTTCTTCACTGTCCTGCTCCTCAGATTGTTTTCTGTTAAATGTTTATTTTTTAAATTTATTTATTTTGAGACAGAGAGAGAGAGAGAGAGAGAGAGAGAACATCCCAAGCAGGCTCTGCACTGTCAGCCCGGAGCCCGATGCGAAGCTGGATCCCAGGAACCATGGGAACATGACCTGAGCTGAAACCAAAAGTCCGTCACTCAACCAACCGAGCCCCCAGGCCCCAGGCACCCCCTTCATGTGGTTTGGCTGTCACTTCCAAGCAAAGGAAGACGGTCTCCCTGTTGGATTTCTAGCTCTCACAGTACGGTGTATAGAACCCTCTGGAAGCGGTGGGGCCCTGAAACAAGGCTGGACAGGGACGAGCAGGTGGAAGTGACGGGGATGGGCTCCTGGAGTGAAAACTCTATGAGGAGGAAGGGACGGGCTGGGGCAGAAAGAGGTGCTGGACGCGGGGACGGTCTACGCTGGACTGGCCTTCTCGCATGTCCTGGTGGAGCCGGGTGCTGGGCTTCGTGCCCCACCCTGAGCAACGCTCACGGTCACGGGCAAGGGGTCACCGTGATGGGGCGGTTCCTGTTTTCACACGAGGGCCACGGTGTGACCGGGTGGCCTACAGGTCCCTCTGCAGTGAGGACGGCCCCGCAGCACCGCAGGCGACCGTGACCCCACACAGCAGACCGTTTGTGCAGCTTTGGTGGACACGCTTCATGGAACACATTTGCCCGAACGGGGACGAGTTTGCCGAGACTGCTCCGTCCTTGTCCTGGGACAACGTGTGAGGGTCCCCTCGCCCTCAGCCGGCCGTGCTCCTTGCGTACCGCTTGCCCCACGGTCCCCAGTGGGTCTAGACTCCCCCTCCCAGACCTGCTGTGTATCTTCCCCAGCAGCCAGAGGCCAGCCAAAGTCACCCCAGACGACCGGAGTGCCACATGTCCTCATCGCCCCATCTCCGCTGCCTGTGCCCGAGCTCGCGCCCTCCTCACGTGCTCCTGGGTGTGGAGTCCACTGCGGGTCGGGGCACCAGCTCTGTCCCGGGTCTGATGATTTTCCTTCTGGAGCTGGGGCCCCGGACAAAGTCGTGAGTAAGAGAGGGGCCGTGGTGCCAAGTGCAGAGCTAAGAGAGGTGACAGACCTTCCCCTTCGTCACGGGACTCAGGTATTCTGTCTGCTCAAAGCAGCACCAGTGCCGTCGTCCTCAGGGGGCCTATGTGCTGGGGGTGGCAATTCATCCTCGTAGGATATCACTTCGAATCTGGGGCTCCAGATAAATAAATAGATATGTTTATTAAAAATATTTTTTAAGTTTATTTTGAGAGAAACAGAGATAGCACAAGTGGGGGAAGGACAGAGAGAGGGAGAGAGAGACTCCCAAGCAGGATCTATGCTGTCAGTGCAGAGCTTGAGGTAGGGCTTGAACTCACCAGCCCTGAGATCGTGACCTGAGCCGACATCGAGAGTCAGACGAGACGCTTAACCGACTGAGCCCCCCAGGTGCCCCTCCAGGGGGGCATTTAAACAGTGGATCTGTCTGTCAGGGTGACAGCTCCTGGGTCATGCGGTCTGTCACAGGACAGGTGGCCTCTGCGATTGTGTGCCTTCATTTCTACCTATTTCGCTGGAAAATGGAAACCTTGGTCTGATACGACATTCTATAGAATTTAGGGTTTTTGCAGCAAATGCTCTAAAGATGCCCAGATAGGAGTATTTACAGACGGTCTGCAACAGGCAAATCTCTACTCAGAGCACGTCAATATCGGTCAAGGTGGGCTTCCTGCATCTTCTACCCGATGCGTAATTGGTCCCCACAAGAGATAGTGTCATGTCATGGTGTCGTGTCGTAGTCTGGGTGACAGTCGCTGGCAAAGCACTAACCGGATAAGCCTTGGTGAGTGGGAGCCCGTGCTGTTGCGTTCATACGCGGCTTCCTCCCTGACGCCGTGATCGTTCCAGTCAAGACCCCCTTGTTCCAGGCCTGGGTGTGGGCAGGCATCACCTGACTGTTCGTGCCTCTTCCATGTTGGAGCTCACTGAACGCGAACAAGCAGAACACTGATTTGCACCCTTTTTGCGGGTCCATCCACCTGCCCTTTCCCCAGCCTTCTTTATCCCCGATTTTCCAACTTCTAATTTACTTTGAACATCTGTTGGCGGCTGCAGAAGAGCAGACGAGAACAGTTTTATCTTCCAGTCCTGCAAGCGTGACTTCTTTACATGTTCGCCAAGTTTTGCTTACAAAGTGAATCATTTTCTTCTTCCTGTATATTAGCAATGTATATTGCTGTGTATTAGCAATTAGCAATTAGTAAGTGCAAACAAAACAAACAAAAACCTATGTTATTTCTATAACCTAAGATTTCTATGGAAATATTAGATCCATCATTTCTTAGGCACATTTGCAAATGATCAAGTTACTTGCCAGGATCTTGCCATTTGCTTAGCCATACAGGAACACGGGTCCCTTTTCTCCAGCGTCATATAACTGGTACCTCACGGCTTTTGGCCTCCAACAATACCAATAATAGGCTTTTTCTTATCGTCCTTCTAATCTCCACCCGCTGCCCTGCCCCAAAGCCGATGCCACGCGTGTTAGTACTATTGGTAGACGTTGATACGTTTTCTATAGCTTTTTAGCAAGTGATCCCAAAACTTAGCATAAGTGCAAATGAGACGTTACTTCCCTTGATTCTACTGCCAGTCGGGTACTTCGTCCGCTGCTTGCGTCTGGGTGAGCTCTCGCGGCGACTTTCGGCTGGCAGGGAGGTCTCTCCGTGACGTCTTTCGTCCCGGCTTCTTTACAACGCACTCTTAGTGTGGTGCCCCAAGCGGTGTGGCAGAAGTCACAAGGCACGTGTGTTCTACAGGTGCCAGAACACCACTTCAGCCGTGTTCTTCACAAAGCCCGTCACGAGGTCACGTGTCCAGTGGGACATAAAGAGATGCCAGCTCTTGGAGATGAGGGGGTGGCGAAGCCATATTGTGAGGGAACAGCCTCCTTTCAGAGGACATGTCACACTCATCCATCCAGATGACTCGTATGGACGTGAAGCGAGGACCTCAGTGCCGCGGAACCCGGTGTTGGACATCAGCAGCTCACGGTGGGACACAACCTCGGCAGAAGGGATTTCCGCAGAGACGCTCAGATTCGAGTCCTCGGAAGCCAGAGGTCCTGGGAGCTGAGGACGAAGCGTGTCAGTGCTGAGTGGAGATCTGGGAACCCCCGGATCACCACACAGAAAACACGACACACCTGTTTTGTCCACGGCACACGGATGTCCACGCTCATGTGTAGTTGCCACGCTGGTGACAGCAGGGCTGAACTCCACTGTTCCAGGGCACAACGCCTCACCGCCTCACCTGTCTTGACGTCTCTCCACTCACGCCTTCAATGTGATGCCCGGCTCGTCTGTGAGCAGACCTCCAGGTCCAGTGCAGGCATCGCCTTCCCTGGAAGCCCATCAGGGCCTCCACGTTCCCTCGTGTTTCCAGCCAGAAAGGAGCCACTCCTTCACGTCCCTTGCATCACAGTGCCAGTTCCCCTCGTGCACTAGAGGGCATGCTTACTTGTGTCTCCAGCTTTTAGATTATATACTCTTGGGGGGACGAGTGCATCATCTTACTCATATTTCCTAATCGTAGGGGTTAGCACAGTGCTTGTTACAGAGCTGGTGTGGTGGAAATACCCTAAAGAGGCCCCTGCGATTTCTCCCTTGGTTCTCACCTCTCTTTCCCTGGAGGGTGGGCCACACATGCAGTCTGTATCTAGCAAATAAAATATGGCAAGATTGGCATGATATATGATAAAACCCCCAGGATTGTGTCCTGGTATATGGCAAAGGGGAAGAGATTTTGCACCTGTAATTCAGGCTGACTCGTAATCAACTGACTGAGTTACTCAAAAGAGAATTTCTTGGGTGGGCCTGATGCCATCAGGCGTGCCCTCAGGAGGCCCCGGGCCTTCTGCCAAGGCAGAGATTTGAAGAAGCAGAGACTTTGCCCCTCCACTGTGGGCTCTGAGGGAAGCAGACTGTCCTGAATTCTACAGCCACAAGGAGACACATTTGCCAGCAACTTGAGCTCAGAAACAGACCCTTCCCTAGTTGGGTGTCCAGACAAGAACACAGCCCAGAAAATACCTTGATTTCAGCCTCGTGAGACCTTGAGCAGAGAGCCCAACTGAGTGGGGTCCAGACTCCCGATTGTGAGGTCATAGATGTGTGTTGTGTTATGCCACGAAGTTTCTAGCGATTTGCTAAGCAGCGGCTGGGAACAAACATGGCTGCCATCAGCACATGCGAGATGAGTCTGTGATACCCACAGGCAACAAATTCATCGTGGTGGACAGTGCCGTGTTCAATATGAATGTTACTTTAAGATGCTGATAGATTGAGGAAACTTGAAAGATGGTGCAATTTGTTTAGTTCAACCCCTTTCCCCCCCACATAAAGCAATTATGTCAAGAAAATCCAGGTGGACTGTCTGTAGACAAATGATTGATGCAGTTAGGATTTGAACCCCGACCCATTCGTGATGACTTTAGCTCTGCCTGTAACACCGTGTTCCCTCTCTCTGTGAGAATATATGTGAATTATCTTTAAAATGGTAAAACCACAGAAATTATCGTGTGATGAGCGCTGAGAACAAGGCATGGCATGCACTCCATGAAGTAAAAAGAGATGTGGAAGTCCTTCTTCAGGAAAGGTAATTTAACACTTGCTGGGTAAGAATTCTGCCTTGTGACTTGTTTCCTGTTGTCTCTTTCTCGCCACCACTAAATGGATTGTGAAGAACAATTTGGGCTTCTCTTGTGCTGAGGGAGCAGGCCCTGAGCGCCCGGGGCCGCTCTCCTAAGTGCGAAAGGGCCTTTATCATCTGTCTGAGGCTGATTGCTGCCGGCAGGAGAGGACTTTCCTGGTTTGAGCAAATAGAAATACTTGACAGAGAACACTTTTTATCGTCTGAGTTTTTCCCTATCTTTTTAAAATTTTCTTGCCCTGTTAAGTGTCTCCCTCTCCCTATATTTTTTCTTACCGAATTAATGGGTAAACTTATCCTTCTAAATAAATATCATTAAAGTCACTGAGGCATTATCCTCTAATTTTGCAAGTTTAGTATAAAATACTTATAAGATCATATTTCTGATGGCCTGAGATGTGTTTAACTTACGTGCATATTTTTTCCTATAATGTTCTTGCCTTTGTTTTGGTTATATTAGCTAAAGCAATCAGATAATGTTATTATCATGGCCTTTTTAAAAGAAACTTAAGTTTTACTCATGCCACTAAAATATCCCAAAGGTATAAGCCTTGATTTGCGTAATTAACAGGCACAAGGACAGAAAGAGACACAAGACGGTGACTCATGAGAACAGGGTAGAGAGACAGACTTATGCAATCAACTCGGTGAAGTGAGCGAGGCTGATGTGAAGTTTCTTCTATCTCAGAGGGAAATACAGGTCTCCTTACAACAGAGAAGAAAATTGTAAACCGCTTCTGATGAAATTACAAACATGAATTGCATACCTACCAGGCCTCACCCTTAACTATATATATATATATATATATATATATTTATAAAATAAATAATATATTATATATACTATATATAAATATATATATTACATATAAATATATATATAAAATGAACTAAATTGCCCCTTATTAGAAAAATGAAGGCTTATGAAATACAGTCCCTGCTTTTAGAGAGACTATGTTTAATTAGAGCCAGATTTAATATCCTTTCATCCTGCATCATTAAAAGGTATTTAAAATATCACCTTCCAGATTATATTCTGGAATACTAGACAGAGCTAAAGGAATACGACTGGGAATTACCAGTGTAATTAGTTCCAAACGAGTCCTGGTTGAGGAACTGACGCCCGTAATTCATTTCAACGGTGACACGGGTCTAATGGCATCAGCAGGCATAGGTTTTGAGTGGCACAGAAGTATCGGTATCAGCCTCATCAGAGTGGGGGAAGCGGGGGAAGGGCCAGGACAAAGCAGGGGGGAAATGAGAAGAGGAAACAAAGATGTGCGAGGCTCCAGCCAGCGCTGTTTCTTCAGGAAACCTCCAGTCCACCCAGCCGACCCGAAGCGACTGTGAGGGCAACAGCACAGTCGCCTGGAGACCATGAGTCACACCGTGGGTGACACCGTGGGTGGGGACTGCTCCCGAGGCAGGCCATGGGAAGGGGTGCCTCACCCCCGCAGATGTCCCCTCAGGCAGGAGGGACCGCCTCAAGGTGGGGAAAACTGGGAGCCCACCTGGATGAGGCCAGTAAGTAAAACAACAGAATTACAAGAAACTCTTTTATTGTCTGCTTGTTACCATGGAAACACAACAATCAGAGTGGATATTGCTTTATCTTTTTGTGTGAAACCACTCTCAAGGCGAAACATGATATGAAATTAATAAACAAGATTAGATATTTTTCTGATCTTGGAGTTGTTTGTAACATATGAAGATTGTACCTTTTATCTTTTTTTAAAAAACCTTAACAACATCAGATTGGGGAAAATTGTCTTCATAAAAATAGTTGAATAAGATATTTCTATTATGTTATCTAGGATAACACTGCAAATGTAAAATTATAGTAATTTTTTTGTACTTGACGTAATTGGTTTTCATTCCATTAAACAATAATATTTGTCAAGTTGGGTTGAATTCTGTCCTAAAGGCTGGAGTTTTCCAGTATATTCTTCAAACTATTTCAACCAAAGATAGAAGCAGCAAGATTCTCTGTAATACATGGCAATTAATGCCCCAAAATATACTTCTCTGAATCTGTTCTCTTGTCTATAATAGTTACATTAGGAATCAGTCATTTTTGCCATAAAATTGTATGAGTCTATGTAAGTTATAATGCTTCGCTTTAATATTGATCAAAATTATGGGGCGCCTGGGTGGCGCAGTCGGTTGAGCGTCCGACTTCAGCCAGGTCACGATCTCGCGGTCCGTGAGTTCGAGCCCCGCGTCGGGCTCTGGGCTGATGGCTCGGAGCCTGGAGCCTGTTTCCGATTCTGTGTCTCCCTCTCTCTCTGCCCCTCCCCCGTTCATGCTCTGTCTCTCTCTGTCCCAAAAATAAATAAAAAACGTTGAAAAAAAAATTAAAAAAAAAATTATAAATTTCACCAAGAGCTATAATCCTCAGGAATTTGGGTGGCCTTTTATTTTTTTGTTAATTGAAATATATTTGATATAAAACATTGTGTAAATTTAAGGTGTACATGTTGACATATTTCTGTAGTGCAATACGATTGCCATTATAGTGCTAATTAGCACCTCTATCACACTATATAATTACAGTTTCTTTTTAGTGGTTGGAATAATTAAGATCTAGTCTCTTAGCAAGTTTAATGATTATAATACAATACTGTCTGTATTCACTGTACTTTGCATGAGATCTCTAGGAATTACTCCCTATTCCTTGCAATTTTTCCCCTTAAACAACAACATCTGGTGGGTCTTAAAAAAATAGAGTGAAGGACCTGCTTCTTGAAAGTAGGTGTTACCAACAAAGTGATTCAAAATTAAATCGTGTTAATCCTGTACAGAAACATACTCTGAAGTTGCCAATAGGAGGCTGAGATGTTCTCCAAAGCAATTGAAGGAACTTCCTAAATGTTTTCCGAACAGGCCGGCAACGGAAGCATATCTGTACACAAACAACACAGGACTGTCAACGTTTCATGTGTTGAAACATCTCTTGATGAGTAATTACTGGGAAAAGTTAATTTAAAAAAAATCTCAAAAAGTGTAAGATCTCAAAAGTTTTCTTTTCCCATATGTGGAACAAGTCTTCACTCAGTGAGTGTTTTCAGTCTTTCGGGGGATAATTTGCTCCCCGTGTGAAATGTGTTATGTTGCGAGCGGAGCCCAAGGGGCGAATGTGCAGGCTAAGACCACGCAGTCCCTGGTGTCTCTCACATCCGAGAAAATGTCCACGTATATACACCAACGCAACTTCTTCATTAAGCACTTGGAAACCAGTGGTGTTTACAGTGGAAAGAGAAAATTCCCTTCCATCCGTGGCCATCATCCATGGGAACCAAAGAGGGAGGAGGAATACGCCTCCCAGCTGCAGAGCATGAGCCGTGCCCGGCTCCTGGTCTGCTCCCCATCACATGACCCTCCTGCACCTCACGGGCCTTGAGTTTTGTTGTCCCTCCACTCCCCAAATCTCCCCCAATCCCACAGTATGAAGTGTCACCGTGTAAACATCTCCCCTTGTCAGCTGCAATTTTATCTTAGCTTTCTGAGGACAGAATCATCTTTTCAAAACCATATTAGCTTGCCTAGTGGCCAGAACTTAAAGAGTGATACGTCAGTTCATTGAGAAAACAGTGAATTCTTTCCATGGTGCGTGACTCAGTGATCAAAAGGAATGAAATGTTGCCATGTGCAGCAACGTAGATGGAACTAGAGTGTATTATGCACTAAGCGAAATAATTCATGCAGAGCAAGACAGGTATCACATAATTTCACTCATATGTAGCATTTAAGACCCTCAACAGACGAGCATAGGGGAAGGGAAGCTAAAGTAAGATGAAAACAGAGAGAGAGGCAAACCAGAAGAGAGTCTTAAACACAGAGAACAAACTGAGGGTTGATGGAGGGAAGGGCGTGGGGGATGGGCTAGATGGGTGATGGGCTCTGAGGAGGGCACTTGTTGGGATGAGCCCTGGGCATTGTATACAAGTGATGAGTCAGTGGGTTCTACTCCTGGAACCAATACTACACTGTATGTTAACTAACTTGAATTTAAATAAATACATTTAAAAAAATAAATAAATGGTGCATTTTACTTGCTGTCATAGCCTTACAGTAAGTGCATGACGATATTGCCAATGGAATAGCAGGAAATGCGACACGTGTTGACCTAAATACAAAAACATTTCCACTAGATATCTCAGGGCAGAATCATACCAAACTATTCTCATTGGTATTGTCACTGTATTTCAGCACATATTTGCACATTGTTGATGCAAAATCATTAACTATCTTTTGGTAGATACTAACATGAATCACATGGTTAAGTTTTCTTAGGATAGGGTGTCATAAATTTATTATATTATGTTAATTTAACGTATTATAGTTTCAAAACTTTCTACCTTTTTAATAGAAATACCTGTGAGACTACAATGTGATATTTTCATAGTATAATTTGTTTCATAAATTGTTTACAATATTCTATACATTTCTTTGTAGTTTTGAGTTTTTATTTAAATTCCAGTTGGTTAGCATACAGTGTAATATTAGTTTCAGGAGTACAATTTAGTGGTTCATCACTTACATACAACACCTAGTACTGACCCCAAGTGCCCTCCTTATAAAAATGTTAAGTGACACAAACATACTGATGTCAGATTGACTTGCTTTTGCAAGTTTATTTTTATCTTTTTGCTGACCATCTATTTTTTTATATTTATTTATTTATTTATTTATTTAATGTATTCATTTATTAAATATTTTTGGTTTACTTATTTTGAGAGAGAGAGAGACCACGAGCAGGGGAGGGGCAGAGAGAGAGGGAGAGAGAGAATCCCAAGCAGGCTCCACACTTTCAGCACAGAACCCGAAGCGGGTCTTGAACTCACAGACTGCGAGATCATGACTTGAGCCGAAAACAAGAGTCAGACGTGTTACCGACTGAGCCACTGGGCCAGCTCCAGCTGACGATCTGTTTTTTATATTTAAGAACTATACAAGGGATCCCTTTTCACATGAGTAAAGGATTTTGCCCAATGAATATTTTCCAGCAATAGTCTGACAGCTTGGTATAAGTAAATAAGGAAACTCGTTTGTATTTTTCTCAAACTTCTATTAGCATCCGTCTTTATATCATATTAAGGACAAACCACAATATATGAACTCTGTCACAAGAAACAAATACATTCAACAAAAAACGTTTGCCTGTGTGACTGCACTTTAAAGCAGCTCTGGAGAATCTATGGACTGTGGCAGGACTGTGGCCTTGTAACGAACTGAAAACAAGGGCAGTTCCGCTGAATAATTGCCAGACTGATAGCAATAAAAGCAAGAAAAGAACATATTCTTTAGGAAGTCTTCCTGATTTGCCAATATTCAGACACTATCGAAGCTGTACAGACAACAGGTCCATCACCCCCTGTTTTATAATGGGACTACAGTCCTTTCCTAAATGTGCACACGATGCGAAAACAGTAGTGTCTTAGTGACGTTGGAGCGATTACAGAGATAAAAAGTGTATTTCATGTATGTGTGTGTGTGCATTTCTGTCCACCTATCTCTATTCCAAGCAATGGGTCTAGCCAATCATATTTTCTGAAACACCCCATCAAATTCATTTTAGATATAGTCACTTGCCTACAGGAATCAAACAGTCATTCGTACAAGGTACGCAGGAATAAATATTGATGCACTCTTTAATGCCACATTCAAATGTCTACTTATGTATTTCCCTGACAAATGTATTCCCTTAACAAACAATGAGTTACATCGTGGGTTAGGAGTAGGGAGCAAGCTGAAGATTTGGAATTCCGTGTTTGTGAGGCTGTAGGAAATAAACCGGGTCAAAAACTAATCTGGATTTGTACAAATGCCTAATAACCCACAGATTGCTTTACATTTGATTTCTTTCGTCAAAGTTCAGCGCGAAACTCTCCGAAAACAAAGAGGTGTTTTTGCTAAGCCTCTTTTCTAGGGTGGGGAGCAGGGCTATAAGAATTTAATACTGTGTCACAATTTTCTTTAACAGCCACCCCATTTAGGTTGTAAATAAGAGGGCTTTCAAGTGCATGACTGCCCAGGAATTTTCCTAAACACATTCTGTTTAATTGTAGTTGTGTTCACTAGCACAGGCTACATGGAGAACGGGGACCTTCCTACTAAACAGGATTCTGTGGTTTAGACCCCGTATGTGTGTGTGGATGGGAGTGTATGATGTGTACTGCGATAGTAGGTAGTGAAACGAGGAGACTGCCGGAGAGCTCACTGCTACTGAGCCCCGACTGCCTGTCAGCTGTGAGACAGGAGAACCTAGCTTTCCTGCAGTTTTCGTTTCTAACTCTGAATGCAGCTCCTGACTCTCTAACCCCTTCTCCCTCTCTTTCCCTTTTTTATCCCTTTGACCTCAGTTTTCCATTGAACATTAACTCTGACGTATGACCCAGAACGTCAATGTAAAGATGTCCTGAAGGGGCTTTGGATGAACAATAGCAACCAAGTGAGGAAATTTGGTTCCTAATACACCGAATCTTGGGAATGTGTCCTTCTTGAGTGATTAAAAACATTTTTTTAATGTTTATTATTTTTTTTTTTTTGAGAGAGAGAGAGAGAGAGAGCACGAGTGAGGGAGGGACAGAGAGGGAGACACAGAATCAAAAGCAGGCTCCAGGCTCCGAGCTGTCAGCACAGAGCCCGACACGGGGCTTGAACACATTAACAGTGAGATGGTGACCTGAGCGAGAGTCGGACGCTTAACCATCTGAGCCACCCAGGTGCCCTGAATGTGTCCTTCTTGAAATGTGTAAAACAACTAGACAGACAACAATAAAACAACAAGCTTTTCTCCTCAGAAATGCCCAGACCAATGAATGTGCGTGGAATATTTGAGGGAATGAAGTATTTCAAATAGGAATCGATACGATGCCGTGACAAACAAGGTGCAGACTTGGGGAGTCGGAACTGTTTTCGGGTTCTTCTTGCTAGTTCGACACCAGCCCACACCTGACCTCTCAAAGCTCCATCCTTACAAAATGGAAATCTGCTCCCTCTTTCAGTAAACAATTGTGAATATTTTTTTTTTTTAAATTTTTTTTTTAATTTTTTTTTTCAACGTTTATTTATTTGTGGGACAGAGAGAGACAGAGCATGAACGGGGGAGGGTCAGAGAGAGAGGGAGACACAGAATCGGAAACAGGCTCCAGGCTCTGAGCCATCAGCCCAGAGCCCGACGCGGGGCTCGAACTCACAGACCGCGAGATCGTGACCTGGCTGAAGTCGGACGCTCAACCGACTGCGCCACCCAGGCGCCCCTAATTGTGAATATTAAACAGACCAAGTATGGTGGTGTATTGACCAGTGAATTATATACTCATGTGTAATATACAATATTGATACAAGTACAATGTGTATGACACATATGAATTCTATATCATAAGTATATATACAATATAAATAGAAGTATAATATATACTTTCAGACAAATTACTGGTAAGTACATTAACCAAGCTCCCCTCCCCCTGGGATCCCAGCACGGCCAACACCCTGCCCAGGAGCCAGGCTTCACCTGTGGGCTCATCTCCAGCGACTGCTCACAACCCTGCCCCATCTGTCCTTCTCGTCTCTTCGCAAATCTGGGTAGACCAGTTGTGCGCGTGCCGATAAGTGCAACATTTAAGCCATGCAAGTGTACCTGTTACCCGTTGCCGCGATAATGGTGCGTAACAAATAACTCAAACATCAGGGGCATAAAAGAAGAGATCTTAATTGGTTCACGGGTCTGTGGGTTTAGCCGCCCGTGTGGGTGGGCTTTCTCGCTCAGTCACCGGTTTGTAGCCAGTTACGGGCTGGCGCCTACCGGTTGGCTGACTGGCAGCTGGTCTAAAAGAGCCACAGGTGATGTAACTTGGGTAACTCAGCCTCGCTCCACGTATCTTACTCTTTAAGTGCTGGTACATTTTGACAATTCACGTGGTGCTTGGCTGATAAACAAAATAAGAACCAGTATCTTTTACTTCATCATTTTGCTTTTTATCATTTTTAAGCTCTGAGAAACCAAAATAAGATGCCATTTCGTACACGTGGACTTTCGAAACGTGGAGTAATGTGAAATAACACTAAAGGAAAAGCGGGGCTGTTATTCGTCCTCCAGGAGGTAAGACTTACCCAGCACTCGTCCAGGAGCTTCAGTGTAGCACTGCCGAGCATCTCCCGTATGAGGGGCACATCATGGCCATCTGACCGTCCTGGCTTCTGACATCAGACTTGCAGGAAGTGCCCCCCACCCCCAGACGTCAGTCAGTACTTTGTGTGCAGCCCACACACTGGGCTACGTGGCTACGGCCTCTCTCCAGGACCCAGAGCACGCCTCCCCTGGAGCCTGGCTCTCCCGCCTGAGGACTCGTTTGCTCTGAATCACAAGCCGAGGCAAAGGAGAGTAACCCGTTCATCGCCATCACGGAACTGGCCGCATATGGGATCTGACCCAGAGCTGAAAGGAAGGACAGAGTCCCCCTGTTCTCAAGCAGTGACAATACGGTGAGGGATCTCCTCGAGGAGAAGACGGAACGTTTCTGATTGATGGTCAACCGTCACCACACTCAGTGCGACTTACTGGCCCCTAAGGTCCCGGGATTGAGACATGTTAGGGAAGGCAGATATGGTGTGAGCCCCCTCTAGGCCAGAGAATAAGCTTCTCTACTGGACCTCCAGGCATCCAGAGAAGGTGAATTCACATAATTTAATGGCTTGTTTTGGTTCGTTAGTAAAACAATTGCTTTCCAACTACCAAAGCCAATGCAGAAATGGAGAACTCATTTATGGTAATTCTCTATTCAGCAATTTAAGCATGCCCTTTCAAAAATTACTTACTAGGGGGTTTTCAGAGGGAAGGCATCAACGTAGCTAAGAGCTCTATCCTCCAGGCCTTGCACGGTCCTTGGCTCATTGCTGGCCCTCGCTGGAGTTTTCCTGGAAGAAATCACAGGAGGGGTGACTGCATGTGGCAGGCTCAGGCTGGATTTGGGACAAGCGAGGGCCTCCCGGTCCTGGCTGTGCAGAAGAGCCTTGCAGGGAGCGCTCGCCCCGCACAGAGCTTGCTGGCCATCCAGCGGTGGGGGGCATGGTGGGATCCTTCAACAGCTCCGATTCGGTAACTTGACCAGCGGAATGTCTGGTGGACTTTGTTTTCTGTCTCGTGGACGCTGGAGCTAACAGGCAGCTGAGATAGACGAGTAAGGTGACCGTGTAACTCTTCCCCGCGCTGGATACAGGCGAGGTTGAGGGTGGTGCTCTAGTAAGTGCTCTGGGAGAACAAGGGTAAGTGGTATGTTCCCGGCAAAGCTGTGGATGGTGGGAAAGCAGGCCTCCTGGCCTGTGCAAATGGCATCTGCCGGGCTCGGTCGGGCTCCCTGCCTCCTCTGGGGCTGGTAAGGGGCAGGTGAGGAAGGGCCCCCTGACCCCGTTGACATGGCCCAGTGCTGCGTGTCTCTGGGAGAAACACTGCATCGATTCGGGGGTGTCTGGCCATTTCATCAGCAAGGACGGGGTCCTTCTGACATCTGGATGGTGTGCTGGTGGGTCTGCAGCCGGACAGCCAGCCGTCCCCTCGTGGCGCCTGAAGCATCCCTGTTCCATGGTCCGAGCCATGTCTCTGGGATGTTCTTTTTACGTAGTAGTCCGTTCCTGCTTCGTGATGCTTCGTTCCTCTAGTGATGTTACCGCAGCGTGCTCTCAGTTTCTTCTCTTTCCTCCACATTGGTCTTTTGTCTAGTCTCTGATTTGATATAGAGGTTTAATTAAGGGCATGGTGATCTTTATCCACGTGCTCTTACATATGAGAGGGCCAGTGAAAAGCTGATTGGAAGTTTTGTGTCCATAGGTGGGCTTGTTGACTGCAGGGTTCCCTGGGATTGTGTCTTCACGGAGGGAATATTAGTACATTTGAGTGTTTTTCCTTTCGGATGGTGATGTCCCATCTGCACCTGCAATCCGCAATACAACATTCTCTTACCTGGGTGTCGCCATCATGCTGGGAGCTGAGGAGGAGAAGAGGGTGGGAACCCAGTATTCACAACATCAATTTCAGTCAACGCCTGTTTCAATGGCACCGCTTTCCTTCAACAGTGCCTTCTGGTCTCCATTCTGCTTTACGTTTTCTAGAAAAACGCACCCCTAATAATCTGTCACATCAGAGAGGAGTAGCCATCCAGATTCTCAAAGGAAGGAAGCCATAGGGGGGTTGAGCGTCTAAAAGAAAGAGCAACTTAAGGCAAGCATTCTGGTTTATCCCCAGTTTGCCCAGAAGTCTATCCTAGGTGCTACTAATCTCTGGGTCTTGTGGGGATGAGGTAGAGTGACCTCTCCAGCTTTATCCACTGCTAATTAGGATTCAGGACTGCTGGGTAAATCACCACAAGTCCTCTGTTTTTCAGTCTCCAAAACGTTTTGGTCTCTTCTCTTTTTTCTCGAGATAATCTGTCCTTTGAAAGGTCACTTCCTATCCCTGGTGGGACTCAGTGCAGGTGGGGGCAGACGTGTCTATCCAACCCACCATATGTATGTAGAAATCTGACCCTGGCAAGACCAAGTCATGTGACGCTGAAGCAGACTTTCAGGGGCTTCCACTCTTGCTGTGTAACAGTGTGTCTCAGCAAGTCCTGAGGGTTGCACCCAGGCATTTACCACAGTGCTAAGTCACAAAGAGAAATGAGAAAATGTGGTCACTTCAGACGTGTGCCTTCCACGGAAACCCTCTGAACAGGATCTGTTAATCTGTAGGTTCCCCAGAATTCCGAGTGAAAGCAAATAGAACGTAGGGCTTTTCATCCCCAAACGAGTAAGTTCCGTAGAGGCAAACGCTTCAGGTACACGAGCGGTGATTAAATCCCACACCATTTGTACCCTGACTTGAAAATGGAGCTAAGGAGGCAGAGCTATTGGCTTCAGTCTTTTTCCTAATAAATGGAAGAGTGCACGTTAATATCCCTGCCGTATAAAATGCTCCCCAAAGTAGAGCAGAACCATCACTGAATAAATTTACATGAGTTTTGGTTGTTTTTTATGCAGCATATTCAGACACTTTCTGTGAATTATATTTGACACAATTAATAACTTGATGTCTTGGTCAATATAAATGTTTTGAAGGTATGCATTTTAGATTCTAAAATATTGTACAGCTAAGTTTTCTTGCCACAGGAAGGAAAATGTGACCGGCTTTTAGTTGTTTGGCATTTAAACAAAAACTAATTTTTTTTTTTTAAATTCATTGCTCTGATTTTAAGGCAGCATAAGTCACTTGTCGAATCCCTAGACCACACCACAGATATTTCAAATTACACTTTTCTCTCCTGTCTGTCATGCTGACCAACAACACTCCAGGTAAAACCAGGAATGCATTAGGGGTGTGCTGCTGTTCTCGCTCTTACTTTGTGGTAAATTCTACACTGATATGCTGACAATTCATGAAATTAAACAATAGAAATACAAATGTTGCTAAGCAACCAGCTCTCCCCTGCTTTAGTAAGTTAGACACAGTTGCAAAAGTGGGAAATCTCCATAAACTGAAAGCCTGAAGCTTGCCATTGGTGTTAACAACTCTGACATTAATTCTCCGTCACCCTCCGTGTGAGTGTAGACGCTAATAACGAAATCATTTCTGTAGGACCCTTCTTTCTTTTCCTTGGAACGCAAAGGTAACATAAATACATTTTATTTCACTTAGCAAGTAAATGGATCAAATATTAATAACTTATGTGATCTATAAAGGTAATATGTGCTCTTTAAAAGTTATGTAATCTATCACAACTACAAAGTGAGCAGACTTTTAATAATTTTAGAATATCATTTCAGCTGAACATATGCTTAAGATGAGAACTATTGTGTGTTTTATTTTGATGGTTTCTTACTTTGCTATCTCCAAGTATTAAGTATTATTCCTAGTGTGTCCCATCTAAGTACGTATCTCAAGATAGTGCCTGTCCCTTAGCAGATTGCATGTGACATACCCAGTTTCTAGCAGCATCACATTATCATTTTTAATAATAAAAAAACAAAAAGTATACATTTGGAGGAATACCAGATCACAAAAAGGTATGTGCAAAAAATGATAATATTGCTATAAAGAACTTCAGAAAATTCTAGCAGCTGATTTGCTGTAATAATTTGGAGTCAGTTCTTTCCTTTCACATAAGTATAATGGTGACATAATTTTTCTTTATCACATTTAAATTTTCTCTGACTTTACTATACTATGCTATTTTATGAAACTATATCCCCTCTTTAACTGATTAAGATTTGAGGGATTATTCTTGTTCTGTGTTACATCAGTTCACTTCATTTATCTTTTTCAAAAATTTCCATGTCAAAAAACAGGTTTTCTAAGCTTCATAAAACTGAATTTACATTTAAATGCAATCCATTCTGCTGAAAAAAATTCTTGAATAAAGAGTGGCTTTATCCCAGCTATAAATGTGAAGCTACAGGATTATGTCAACCACGTAAATTGAAGCACTTAAATTAAATGAAAAGTAATTTTGCATGATACTATCCATGTGCTTATTAGAGAGAGATCACCTTTAATATACGATTTACAAAGTAAGCCCAATTAGTGTTCTAAAATATCTCCGCGCCAACAATCTGGGGAAAAATGGAGAGAATATAGTCTTGCAGAATAGATTATATTTCACACATGTCCAGAAGATGCTGAGATGTGGCTTTTATAAAGAATGATACATCGTGTGCTATTACTAATGCAAATTTACGTCTGTCAATTTTGATTTTGTGTTTAAGTAAATAAGTTAAAACATTATATTGCCCTGACGTAAACTTAATTGACTAAATTGTGCTTCCTTAAAACACATTGCATGGAGTAATATTGATGACATTTATTTAATTTGTCAAGGAAATTGAAACACAACGAACCCTGAACAAGGATCTGTCAGTGTTATGCATCATACATTTATGATGTTAATTCTATCGTGATGATAAAAACATTTGCCAACACCTGACAATACAGAGAAGCAGCAAAATTCAAGACTAATTAACAATCCTGAAAAGATCTTTGGCAAAGCTTTCCCATTTTGCCCTAAATACCATTTGTCCTGTAAAAACTAAGTTACCTTGGTTGAAGAGAAAGGATAATCACAAAATACCTCTATGTGTATGTGCAATGAGGATTCTTCGAGACACAGCCAGGCAGGAAAGCATCCAGCCACGTCCACAGGGGGAAGAATAGAATGTCCCCACTTGGACAGAATCCCTGATACATCCTGTTGGAGGAGAACCTCCCTATTTCTCACCAGTCTTCTCAGCCAGGACTGCGGCGACTCAGTTACTTTCTGTCTCCGACGTGCACACAGGTTCGGGGTGAAGGTTCATCAGAAATAATGAGGGGCGCCTGGATGGCTCAGTCAGTTGGGTCTCTGACTTCGGCTCAGGTCGTGATCTCGCAGAGCGTGAGTTCAGGCCCCGCGTTGGGCTCTGTGCTGACAGCTCGGAGCCTGGAACCTGCTCCGATGCTGTGTCTCCCTCTCTCCGCCCCTCCCCTGCTTGTACTCTGTCTCTCTTTCTCTCAAAAATAAATAAACATTAAAAAAAATTAAAAAAAGAAGAACTAATGAGGATTTCTCATTTCGCACTCTCATGGAGTCCTTTAAAGCTGCTGTATTGGGAGTCCATGGAATGCCGTCCCCAACTCTGTCAGGTACTGACTCCCCCAGCTTCGGAGGGTGTTGGGAACCAACCGTGCTCGGCTGAGTTCCTCTCTGGAACCTTCCGTCAGCCAGAAAGACCCATTGTCCTCTTATCCCATATCCCAGTATTGGTCTGGGCTGGCTCTCTTCCTCAGAGCAGGGAGGTTGTCAAGGGCCATCCCAAGTCCAAGGCTGCCTGCGAGATTGATTAGGACCGTCTGCCATACCGCCCCAACAGCCTGGCACCTCCCAATGATACTTCCTTCCCGTAGGCGTCGATCCAGCACATGTCTCCATCTTACAGACTCCACCGTAAGACCGCGGGTACCAGAAGCGTGCTCAGGAGGCGGACTCTAAAGTGAGACACTGGCGTGGATCCCACATCACTGACATGTGAAAGTGAAGATCTATCGTAGCTGGTAGACGGAGCAATGGCAGCCCTTGTAATGCCGGAGGTGCACATTTGTTAGGGGTTACTAGTGTTGAACGAAGGGGAGATAGTTGAGGCGGGGAATGTACTGACAAGTGCAATGTCCTAATTCACAAATATGAATGATAAGTACTAAGGAACTGAACGACACTGTGGGGGTAATTGATACATCAGTGACAGACAATGGAAAGCTGAAGGTAATTAATCACAGATTTAAGGTGAAGTGGGAGTCACACGGGCTGTACCATGAAGAGCTGCACGGTGGTAAAAGCTAGGATAGTCTGTATGGAAACTGGTATGGGGAGTGTCAAACCAGTACGGGATGGAGCATGAAATTGGGACTACATCATGACTCAATTATACAGTAATTAACTCTTAAGTCTGACAAATGTGCTCTTGTCCATCCTTATGGAGGTGGATGGACCAGATGCATTTCACGATCTCATGGGACAGAAAACAGTGCATTTGTATGATGTTATTCAGAGCTAGATAACTCTCCTGCCCTCTCTCAAAATACAATCTGGATGCATCCGGAAGATCTATACAATCCGCCGAACAACACACTAGTCATCCTGTCAATGGCATGTCGTTGGTTGAAGTAGATGACTAAGAATTGGCAAATACATTGCAGGTGTTGGTAAGACACCTGCGCTCTAGACCATGGAAATGGAAAAAAAGAGCTGAAAACCTTCACGTATCAGTGATTTTTTTAGTGATCTAGGTGTCCAAGGGATACTGGGACGTGCTCTCCAAAGTGAAGGAAAAGTCTCTGCCTTGTGTTGTCATCTTACTCAGAAAGAAGCACAATACCTGGTAATCTTCTGGTTCTGGAGACAGCATGTTCCAAACTCGTCAACAAAGCTGTGTCACATTTACCGCTTTGACCAAGTGACATCGCTATAGCCTGAATTGTGTCTCCTTCTCCCCAGCTTCATGTATTGAAGTCCTGCCCCCCAGGGTGATGGCATTTGGAAAGAGGGCCTTTGGGAGGTAGTTGGGTTTAGACGAGACCATGAGAGTGGGGCCCTCATGATGGGATTAGTGTTCTGGGAAGACCAAGAAGGAGACACCAGAGCTCTCTTGCATGCTCAGGAGGAAGCAGTCATGTGAGCACAGAGCCATGTGGTGGCCGTCTGCAAGCTAGAAACCGCATTGGCCGATACCTCGATCTTGGACTTCCGGCCTCCAGAACTGTGAGAAACAAATGTCTGCCTTTTGAGCCGCCCAGGCTATGGAATTTTGTTACAGAGGCAGCCTGAGCAGATGAAGACAGACATGGCAAACCAGCCGTTTTGCATGGGATTCAGAATACAAAAGGGCTCTGCGGTCCAGGTGGCAACTTAAGTGGCCCTGTCATTTGAATAATACAACTCAACGGACACGAGAGATCTCTATGCAGTTGGAAAATTCCCTGTGTAGAGCTCCTGGCATCCCCAGTATGAAAATAATAGCTAAGAGCTCTAGGCTAGTGGACCCAGTTTTGGACACTGGCAGCACATAATTGTACACTATCCAAAAATATTTCTCAAGAGCTATGAACCTGGTAGTAATGGAGATCCTGACATAGCAAATGACCATGTGATCAGAACTGGTTCACAATCGTTTCTGTGAGAGCCCCCAAGTCAAAGGTAAGGTTAGCGCAGCAGACATTTAGTGAGGAGGAAATGGTATGTTCAAGATCGGGCACAAACCAGCACGAAAGGACGCGGATAAGCTCTGTGAGCAGGAAGCCTCCCTGGTGTCCACTACTGTCCCTCTGTGGCTTCTTCTTCAGCTCAAACTTACGTCCACTCTGGTTTGCCTTGTGATTGGCTGATGGAGGAGGAAAAAGGCAAAGCTTGCTTAACAGGTGCGTTGCTCAGGATAGGACGCAAGCTGATAAAGGGTGAGGGCTGTGCTGAACCCAAAATCAGGAGTGGTCCTAAAGAACAGCAGGTAGGAAAGAATCCTCCCAGTGGACGCTATTTCACCCATTTTGTGTAGAGAGAATAGCCAAGGTAGGAATACAGTCTGACTCACGGGAGCCGTGACTAGCTTGGCCGGCTGGTCCATGGATGAAGAAGGTTTAGAACATCGGAGACAAGGAAACCAGAGAGGAAGCCAGCTGACGGGCTTGGGGAAGTGGCCCTGGATGTGAAGATCTTTGCTCTCACCCTAACACGCACTAAACAGCATTCACCTAGAGATTCTCTATGTGAGGCCTCCAGAGTATTTGACCTACTGGCATAGGGGCGTGAGTAATAGTGCACTGAATAGAGAGACACACTACAGTGGAGATTAGCCGGAGCTCTGGATACATCATGGAATCCACTGGGTGAGTATCCGGGAAAGAACAGGGCCCTCCTGCCCGAGGGGAGCGGGGCCGTGGCTCAGCACCAGGACCCACACAGCCGGGCTGAAGGGCCTGTGTCACCACGGCCTCTCCTCAGAGCCGCCAGATGCAAGGTCCTTGGGACGGAGGCCATCAGTGCAGTCTGTAAATTGTTGCTTTTTCTGTTACACGGAACCGTTATCATTTGATCTAGCTAATGTGTTTTTTTCTTCTATACGGGTAAGTTGCTTTGCATAAAGGTCACGTACATAGATCCCTGCGGCCTCCTCTGCACATGCGTCGACTTATCTGAAGGCTGGCTGTGAGCATCTCCCTGAGTTGTGCTAAAGCATGCGCAAGTCTGGTGGATGTTTGATTTAACGAAATGTTGACTTACAGTAGATGCTGGTAGAGTTATAAAACTTCGGATATTTAATTTTCAATTAGACAAAACACTGTGTGTGTGTGTGTGTGTGTGTGTGTGTACACCCACCAGTAAGTATAATATTCCAATACTTTCCATCTCAATCTTCTATTTCTTGAGTTCAAATTGAAACAACAACCCTTCTGGGTCCCAGTTAGAGATTAAAAAGACTGTGCTTCTTTTCAAAAGCTGCTTCCCTCCCTTGAGGGGAGCACTCTGAACATAAATCACCTAAGACACCATTACATCCCATCTGGGCAAAGCCAGATAAGCTGTTTACCAGACCCCTCCCCTACCAAGTTTGTATTGTAGAACAAAAGCTAAAGTGTCTGATGGAAGACTGAAAATTGAATCTTCATCATCCGATGTCACTAATGTTGTTCCAATTTCCCATCAGTAGAAAGACCTAGGAAAATAATATAAATGTGACAGACACACTGAGGAAATTAAGGTGAAAGTATTACTCATCTCTCTGGGTCTGAGATTGCACGGAGAACCCAAGGCAGGGTTCTCAATCACTTAAAACCCTACTTCATCTTGGCAAAAGTCTCTCTCCCTCTTTTAGTATTATTTAAATCCAAAATTAATCCTGTATTATCACACAAAACTTGAAGCGATGAAAGAAGGCTGTTATTTTATTCTTGAACTAAATACGCTCTTCATACACATCATTCTGATATGATTCTCTTTAAAATGAGCACATTCTGAGCTGTGGTAGCCTTTTTATGCATGACTGTAAGAGGAGGGAGAGATTGAGGGGGAAGGGAGAAAATTTTCAGGAGGGCAATCTGTACATGGGAACAAGGTTTGGAGTAGAGAAAATGATAAATAAATGCTCTTTCAGGAAGAGCAAACAAGATACAGACAATTTGAATGAGAGGATCGGCCAAAACGTACTGTTTTGCAGACACAAGAGAGACAGCACTGAGGATACACTAGGATGTGCACATTTTTAAGGGTAAATAAAAGCGCGCTGTGACATCCCAGGGGGAGTCCTGACAGCATTGTGGTGATATGGTGATGACAGCCGTTAACACATACCCTTTCTGCTTCTAGGAAACAGTAACAGGTGCACTAGAGGAATGAGGACTTCTTCCCCCCACCAAATCACGCATGTCCACCTAGCCCTTCCCAGCTGTAGCAGAAACGGTCCTTCACCCGCTAAATCAAATAAATATGGTGAAATATTCTGGAAAGCATGAAGTATAGCCAAAGAGAGAAACCATGGTCACCTGGATAAGACATGGGCCCTGTTAATGAAGGAAGTTGTAAGCCATTACAGTAAATGACAGATTTGACAGATTTGGTAAAGGGAATCATGATACGGTGAGTCAATTCTTGGACACAGTGGGAGAGGATTTTTAGCCTCTGACAGAGGTCGGTTCCAATCTCGGCTCTCCCACTTCCTGTTTGATCTTAGACACGTTCCTTAATCCTTCTGAGACGCCGTGTCCTTATATTCACCCCAAATCATCCCTACCTGCTAGGGGCGCTGTAATGTCCAAAGAGGCGAGCCATTTTTAAAGCTCCCATCCTCATTGCGGTCATCATCATCGTTAATTTTTATTTTCTGTGCCAATATCCTACCTTCAGGACCAGAGACGATCAGAGGTGATCTCGAACTAAGGAGTACCGGCGGATGCTCATCCTAGCCTGTGGGAGCACGGAGGGAGTGACTCCCGTGCGGACGCTCAGGATGCACACGGGTTTCCTGGCCTTTCCGGCAGGAAATGAGAGGAACACGCCGGGAGCACGGAAACGAAGCTGAGACCAGCTCGAGGACAAGCTGTCGGAGCTCATCCTTCAAACGCACGCAAGCAGTCCCTCTTCAGGCCGCGTCACAAAACGCGCGTCCACTCGGACGGTCGTAGGGGCCCCTCTGATCCGGCCCCTGGACGTGACGATGCCTCCAGAGGAAATCCACCTGACAGCGTGCAACACAAAGCGTCATTATTAGGCTGTTTCTCACGGCTCGTGGCCGGTTAACTGCAAACACGGGGTCAGAAACGGTTTTTACACGCTCCTGCTAGATGGAAAGTGAAAATTAAACATGTTGGTATCATTCTCCACCTGTTGTCTGCTGGCCACAGTTAACTGAGTCGCTCTTTCACCTTCAGACCCTATTCCAGCCTGCCATCGACCATGTGACCGTGTTACAGAAGCTGCTGGTCTTAAGAGTCTCGCATACATGAGGCAATTAAATAGGCAATTCCTGTTTGGGCCTTGGGGTCCGGCTACGTCTTCCCGAGGGGAACGTGTGTGGTGGTGTTCTGAGTTGTGTAAACATTGCGTGTGTCCCACGTGTTTGTCAGTGATAGGATGCCCGTTTTCCTCATAGGACTTGTTCTTCCCCAGGCATGCTTCAGTTACTTTTTTCTAATCCGGAGCCTCTATTCAAGTATTTCCCCGGTCTTGATCCCATAACGTCAGCCAGCCAGACCTGCTCCCGTAGACTGTGGGGCAGGAGGCTACAACGCAGAGAAACGCCCCTGGAAATTTCTCCATTTGCACACGACCGAATCTCACGTTCGAACGTCTTCTTCACGCCTCGTCTGTATTTTCTATTGTTCTTGGAGACAGGCGCGACGTTTTCGTCTTCTGCGATTCTCACACTTGTCCACTGATCTTGCGTGTCCCAGGCTGACCTGCAGCATTCTGGAAAATATTTTCCCCCTCGCTGTTCCTGCCTCCCCCTGGTACATTTCCCTCCCCCGGGTTTAAAAGTGTTGGAACGTGAGCCACAGGACAGCCGCCGCTGCTCAGCACCCTGCCCCACGACTGGGCGGAAGAGGAAGAACATAAACAACCCTTCTCTTGGCCTGGAAGGCCCTCCCCCTACGTGTGTGTACACACCTGTCAAGTTCTTCAGGTGCTGGCCCATCCCAGCCTCAGCCCCGCTGCGATCCTAGCAGAACATGAACCAGTCGACACTCTGCCCTGCCTCAAATTTTCCCTGGAGGCTGCGGGCCAGGTTCAAACTCTTTAACGCGGTCTACCAACCGTTGGTGGTCTACCTCCCGTTTGCTTTACCAGGTGACCGTGAATTCTTGGGGTTAAAACCCTATATGCTTCGTGCAGTTACCTGAACTATTATATTCATTCATATTTTTATGTGTTTGCAGATAATTCAAAAGTATAATGAAGCGTTAGCCCTATGGATTGTTAATTGTGTGTTCTGTGCTTGGGGAACTGTGCCGGGCACAAGGGAGAAATACATCACTAGAACAAAAATCTTCCTCCAGAGGAAGATTCTACAGTTATGTTATAAATGGGTAGTATCTGAACCAAATCGTAAAAAGAATTGTAAGAATTTAAGTGGACAAGAGAGACAAGGTCATTCCTAGGAACGTAAAACAAAACAAAACAAAACAAAACAAAACAAAACAATCTGAGCCCCGTCTCCAGATTTTCTGATTAAATTGTTCTGTGTTGACAATTCGCATTTGTAACAAGTTCCCAGGTGATGTTGATATTGCCAGTCAGAGAGAACCATGGGTTTTAAGGAGAAAACTCAGAGTCCCCGTGTTGAATTGGAAGGAGTCTAACAGTGAATAGGTAATATTCTTAAAAAAAAAAAGAGACAGACCATGAAGAATCCAAGAAATGGAAAATAGAACTGAAAGGAAAGAAGGCACACCTTCTCAGCCCAGCGAGTTGGATTAAATATTGGCTAAAATTGACTTAAATATATGATTTGCTCCATCACTGGTTGAGGAGGACTCCTGCTATGTGGGATTTTTGTAAGAAGCATGTGTTTGGTTTATAGTTTTTGAAAGGGAAATATGAATTCAGGGGAGTATTAATATTTTAAATTTTAAATGATTTAATTTTGCTTTATTAAAATACTGAGTTTATTTCACATGCACATTTTCGTCTCCCCACCATTTCTATTTGTCTGACCACCACCACATCCTGTCTAACAGCCTGTATGTACCAGAACCCAAGCAAAGGGTAGAGTTCCATGTTTAAAAATGAACAGGAAGTTTGAACAACACATTCTTGGTAATGGAACCTGGACAACATTGATCAGACGTCACAGGGAAAGTCCTCACTCTGCAGTATAAAAAGGACAGCCTGATATCAGCTGTTACAGAAATGAAATAAGACTGAAAACAATTTTTTTTAAACGTTTGTTTTTGAGACAGAGAGAGAGCATGACCGGGGGAGGGTCAGAAAGAGAGGGAGACACAGAATCCGAAGCAGGCTCCAGGGTCTGAGCTGTCAGCACAGAGCCCCACGCGGGGCTCGAGCTCACCGACCGTGAGATCATGACCTGAGCCGAAGTCAGAAGCTAACCAATTGAGCCACCCAGGCACCCCAAGACTGAAAATTTTAACAAACTGCTTAAACTGTTTTCTTAAAGAGACTTCCTGCACTGCCAGATGCCTTGAATAGCCTCTTGGTCAGTCATCTGCAGACAATTCTTCACATAATTGATGAATTTGGCCTCCACTTTTGGGAAGAGGGCCACCTTTGTCTATGCTTGTTTGCCATTTTTTGCTTTAATATCTTCTATGGAACTAGGCCCTTTCAGTGTTTTGGGAATGTCTTCCTATTTTTTGAAGGATCTTGACCTTTTGATCTTGGTGTTGATGATTTTGAGTCTCTTCCACTCTGGTTTGATATTTGTGCATTTTTGGCTGGGGTGTCTTGTATAGATTTCTTCACTAGAGCCTTGTCTTCAGTTTCCTCCTCGTCACCATCACCACCATCACCATCATCTTCACATCTTCTTCATCATCATCTTCTTCATCATCTTTATCATCATCATCATCATCATCATCATCATCTTCATCAGCAACAAGTTTTACTTTTCTCTGTGGAAACTTGCTGCCACTTTCAGGAGCAGAACACTTTCCAAATATACCAAGGAGTTTCATATCCTCTTCCCTCTTCCTCTTCTGACTCTGCATCGTCCTCCACAGCTATAAAGTTCTGCCCACTAGTGTGCACAGGCCTTGAATCACATTTCAACTGTAAGACCACAGGTGGTATTATTTCCAAGCCCCCTAGGGAAACCGTCGGCTGGACAGACATTTTCAAAGTTGCCAGTGTGATTTTAATTGGATTGCCATAGTAATTCATTGCCTCTGATTCAACAACGTTCAATTCTTCCTTTGTACCAGCCCCTGCACAGGCCATTCTTAAATACGACTGGTGCTCGTTTCCAACCTTATCCACATTAAAGTGATAATCATTGTCAGCCTTCAGTTCACAACCAAAAAGGGAGTTCTGGGACTCATGTCCATTTCCTTCAAAGCTTCCATGGCATGGAGGCATGCATTTAGGTGGGAGAGAGGGCGGATGGGGATAAACGACTTCTGTTCCAGAGAACAGCAGCACAGGATGGAATCACACCAGGGAGTAAATGAAATATTTTAAAGTGGAAGGGGCAGTCTCATGAACACAGTCATTTTAAGGAGAGAAAAATAAAGGGCCGTATGCCTGTATTATCTGACCAGATCACTGAGTCGCACAAAGAAATGACTTTTGAGGTGTTTTATTTGGCTTCTCGTCTGGTATACACTTGACTACAGGATGGTCTATAAACCCGTATGATCCCCGGTAATTTTACCTGACTCCACTGGGCTAATGGTGAGACTCCCCTTAATTGCACACATTTTTTAATCCAACCACGTAAAATCTGAAGTTCCTATTTTTTCACCCCCTTTCTCTTCTAAATCTATTTATAAGATTAGTTATTGTATACCAACTTAAGCAAGACTGTCAACCTGATTAAGACCCTCAAATGGCTCAAAGATCACAAAATAAAGGTTACAAATCAAGTAAGCTATGAGCTATTGTATCGTAACCGTAGGAAAATTGATTCCTTTTTCTTTTTGTTCTTGTAAAATAAATTGGCAGAGGATGGACACATTATTTTGTGACTTTTCAGTTCTATCATATCCATGCTTCGTTAGTATCATGAGCAAATACTTCTGAAAGTTTACACAAGTGAGATTCTTTTTATTTTATTTAATTAATTAATTAATTTATTTACTTTTAAAAACATAATTTATTGTCAAATTGGCTAACATACAGTGTGTAAAGCGTGCTCTTGGTTTTGGGGTAGATTGCCGTGGTTCGTCTCTAACAGACAGCACTGAGTGTCATCCCAAGTGCCCTCCTCAGTGCCCATTGAGATACTTTTTAAATGTCATTCTTTCATCTATGATTTGCAAAAGGAATAACAATGTCCACTGATAAATTTTCATTTGGCTCCAAAGTATGTAGAGTTGTTCATTCCTTCAAAAGGTACAGTCCGGGTACACCTGGCTAGCCAGTTAAGTGTCCGACTCTTGATTTTCGCTCAGGTCGTGGTCTCTTGGTTTGTGGGTTTGAGCCCTGCATCAGGCTCTGTGCTGACCGTGTGGAGCCTGCTTGGGATTTTGTCTCCCTCTTTCTCTGTTCCTTCTCTGCTCACTCTCTATCTCTCTCTCAAAATAAATAAATAAATAAACTTAAACAAAGATATACAATCAGTATAAAGTGACCTTGGAAAATGAGAGAAATTCCTTAAAAGTACTGGCAAGAATTAGTAGAGTTCTTTAGTTAGAAGTTATCCAAGATGCTATGAGACCAATAGCTGTTAGAAACACGAATGTCTAAATTTTGCAGTGAAGTCAGTCCTGTGATGTACGTCCAATGAAATATATGAACACATTAATGGCATCATATTTAGTTTGTTATATGAACATCCAATTATTGAGACAATGGTTCTCCCATGAGTGCTGAGCGTTCCTGTTCTCCCAGGTCCATTCCTCACCCTTCTTCATAACGCCCTGTGCCTGGGTGGCTGACCTTTGCGGAGCACACAGTGGGGCCCTCTGCCATCTGGCTTGGAGTAGAATAAAGAGAAGCACTTTTAGGAGACAGACACCAGCCTGAGAGTGAGGGTTGGGTGTTTATTCTCCTAACTCCCTCCCTACTGATTTGCTAGCCCTCTACAAGTCTCTGCTCTGGCAGGAGGCCATTTCTGTGCCCTTGTCCTGTCTGGGCCCCGATGACCACACCAGCCTGCATCTCAAGTCCTCGCAGGTACGACAACTAGGCCTGGACCATATGTCCTCTGTTTCCCTAAACAGTAAACTCTATTATGGCTGCCTAGCTGAGGTGCTGTTTCCTTCCAGAACATTGCTACTTTCAACATCCTTGATATCCCATGACAAAAGTTCATGATAATAGAAATGCTAATAGTGATAGAGGAAATGTTCAACTTTCAGTGGTGATGGGCCCTGCTCCCGGGATTCCAGGGAAGCTCACTCTGTCACACTTAACCAAGGTCAGACCGACTCAGCAAAGCCTCAAAGCCCGGGTTTTGATTCTGGCTGAGCACACGTTGTACGTCTGTGTCGTTTAAAAAAAAAAAAAAAAAACACAGCAAAAAGGAGCATTCCGAACATAAAGATAAGAAGAACAAACAAACCTCCCTCGATCCCGTAAGACTAAAGTCATATAGTCTTGCACATACTAAAAACATAACGTAAAGTCCGTAACTTTCTGGAATGTGCTTCATCATAATGCTTTGTAACTCTTTATGTAAAAAACACACATAACCCTACACCAAATATCCCTTCCCGGGAGCACTTTCTTCTTTGTGAAGATTGTGTATTCTGTGCAGCTGTCCTAACTGGGGCTCGAAGACAACAACTCTTTCCCTTTCTCTTTAAAATTAAAAAAAAAAAGATTTTTTCATTTCGCATGAACAATAGTAACATTTTTACACCAACATAAATAAATTACTCAACAAGCACTTAATAATGGATATAAATCCAACACCTTGTTTAAATTACTAAAATGCCCCCTATAAATTAAAAAAAATTTTTTAATGTTGTTTGATGTAACTTTTTAAGATACCACAAATGCATAGGTAGCACATCATTAATGATTTTTTACAGTTTAATAATTTAAAAACGTTTTTGTATATAGCCACTTTAATATTAGAGTAAAATTCTATTTAATAAAATTTTCAGCTTAAAAATGATGTTGCTGAAGACATGTATCTCTACTCACTGTTAAGTAAGAACTCACAAGGTATTAAACAAACATAATATAACATTAATATTTTTTAAAACAGAAAAACAGCAATTGAAACTACAACCAACTCCAGTCAACTCTAATAATGAAATGAAAACAGGGGCGCCTGGGCGACTCAGTCTGTGGGGCGTCCGACTTCGGCTCAGGTCGTGACCCGCGGCTTGCGGGTTCCAGCCCCGCGTCAGGCTCTCTGCGGTCTGTACAGAGCCTGCTTTGGATCCTGTCTCCCTCTCTCTCCACCCCTCCCCTGCTCACGCTCTCTCTTTCTCTCTTTCTCTGTCTCTCAAAAGTGAATAAACCTTTATCTTAAAAAAATAAGGCAATGAAAAGGAAGCACCAAAGCCAAAAGCGAAGAGGTTGCAAACATACAGACACAAAGTTGCGACAGCATTTTATTGCAACCAGATTTCTTACCGAACGAGCGCAAGAACTCTAGTCAGAGAGAACTTGTAATTTATTCACATCATATTTTAATTATCCCCACTAATTCACTTGCTAAGTAATAAGAAGTGGCTTCGAGACATGTTTAAACGCAATTCTGCAGTTGTGTATGCACGGGCAGGGGCTAGAAGTATATGGCCTAACGCTGGTCATGTTCAACAATTATGCCGGGTGATTCTGATGTACTAAACTTTGAAAAACCACGGAGTTAGTGTTTAATTTCTAATTTAATACTGAAGCATTTCCTGTGGAATTTTCGAAATCATGAGCTCATGGTATGGAAAGCATTAATCTCATATCTTAGTCTCACAAAGAGTTAATTTACACTAAATATAACGAGTACTGGAGTGTTTTTGGCATGCATGTAAACAATGTTTTAAAAAGTTAATCTAGTGAGATTAACTCACTATTCTCCCTCAATATTCTCAGCAATATCCACTCATTGTGAACTGGAATGGTGAAGTTGGTCTGAAGCGTTTCAGACAAAAATACATTCAACCCGTAGTGTTCAATGTGCGGCCAGAGAGCAGATTGTAAAGTCACTGTGGCGACTGCAAAGTGTTGTGTCCAGTTTTACACAAACACACACACACACACTCTCTCTCTCTCTCTCTCTCTCTCTCTCTCACTGGCCTTGTGTAGACCTGAGGTGAAACAATGGGAACTAAGACACGTGTGGGGTCTGGTCGGGCTGAGCTCCAGGGGGGCTCTGGAACAGCCCAGGACCTCCTGTCCCCCAGGCTCTCTCTCCACACTGGGTCTCTTGCAGGACACCCAACTGCAAAGGCGGGATCTTCAAGGCCTTCTTTGTCCAGAACCGGGCAGCGTTCCTTTCCCATAGCCTAGCAGTTCAAGTGAGTCGCAGGCCCCACCCAGCTTCCAGAGGGGGAGACACACGGGCCGTGAATGCCAAGGCTTGGGAGCATCAGTGTAACAGATGGCCAACCTGTCTAGTGAGTTAGATACCCAGCTCCACACATGGGCCCCAGACCTGAAGGGACTTTGGTTTAACACACCCTGGAGGTCACAAGGACATGGTGTTCTTATGCAAACATACATCTATTCAATGCCATGGTCCATTAATAAACTTGAGTGGGAATCAGAAGAAAGGTAGAGACATTAACTTTTCTGCCCAAGTTCATTTCCAATTCTATTTTAGAATGAGACTTCCATGTGACTATTAATATTTAATAACACTCCAATCCTAACTGCATGGGCCTGAATTGACATACCTGTTAAATACAGAAGTACCTAGATTTACCATCATGACCACCAAGTAATGAGATTTATGTTCTTAGAATATACTTGGTAATTAGAATAATTACCATACAGTGACTGACTAACACAGATACCCACAAAACAAAATAAATAAACACAGTGTAGGCAAGGAGTCATTTAATTTGCTTACCTGAGGTGACAAGATGTGGCATCTTGTTAGAAATCAAATGCCAAAATCTTATTTTCTGTTTCCCTTGTAAAAGAAGAAATTCACACAGGGACAACTGATATTCCTTTCCTTAAAGGAAAATTGTAATTTTCTCTTTCAACTGTTGATATCAACTTGCTTTTTAATACGTGGTATTAAATTGGAATACTTGAAACCGTAGTCCAGTCACGTGCACTCGTGAATTTCCCGAGAAAACTATCATCCGGACTATAAAGCTTCACGCTTCCATGACAGACCTAGTGAGGTCTACCTCTGAGAATAGTTAGAGACCTGCTGGATGGGCCAGTGAGTTACCTCCTGACCACATACTAAGCGGAAGAGGAACATTACCCTTAGAGGACTTTCGCTGAAATCAGAAAACAACATGGTGGCGAAAGGGGGGCAAAACAGAGGCCCCTCCGTGCTACGCGGGAGCTGGTCCTGAAGTGATTCTTCCAACATCTACTGAAGACCTTCCATTCCTTTGAAGCTCGACCTCATGTGACTGGAACCATGTAACACCTGGCCTTTATTCTTGACCAACCGATCTACGTTTAAAAACCTGAGTTGTCCTGTGAGTCTTTGCTTTGTAATATCTTTGACTCTAGCGCTTAATCTAGGCAAGAGCAAAACCACCATGTGTCCTGTGCGTCCTTGCTTCCTCCTTTCCATCCGGCATCTTGGAAACGAAATACTGCAGTCCATAGTAAGGTCAGGAAATTCCACTAGGGGGGAGCATGAAGAAAACACACTTTTATAAAGCCTCCGGGGATCAGCCTTGGTTTATACAATGACTGCTTATTGGTGTGAGACTAGCTTTCTCGCCTCTGACGAGGAGTCAGATCTCTTTACCAATCAATCAATCAATCCTGAATAATGGCAGGAGAGGTGAAAAGGGGCTGAATTGTATTTTCGGGAATTGGGTCAAAGTTTTACTTTCTGTTTATTTCTTTACCGAGCACCATGATCCCACTGCACATAAAGTGGGTTTTACTGATGGATTACATCTAAGAAAGACAAAAAAAAAATGAAGGAAAAGAACTTAAAGTCTTTTAGGCAAAGTTTTCACTCTCAAATGGATAATAAACTCGCAGGCCTTAGGAATAACTGTCTGTAATGAACATGTGCATGTGTTTATCATCGTGTAATCAATACAGTAAGTAAACTGGTTGAGTAATTTGTTTCTGCCTGATTCCCGTCTCGCTACTCTAGCTCCAGCGAAGGTCCCAATGCGGTGGGCTCAGTTATTGATCTGCTTTCTCCCCTCCTCCATTCCCCGTGTTCTAACTCGGTCACGGAAGAGACAGAAGTCCCAGGTGGGTGTAGATATGCACCACGCATGGGGGATGCAACAGAAAGGTATCTAATTAGATAATCACATCTCCTACCAGCAGGAAAGGTGTTACTTAAAGCAATGACACAATGACAGTTTGTGGAAGTTGTCTCTTTCCTCACTGAAATCTTGAGCAGAGGAGCTTTCTGCCTTCTGTCCTCGTGCAAAGGAGGCATGAGGAGTCGTTGCTTTACTCCCGTCCCTTTGAAGGGAGAGGATGCTATGGTTGGTCCCTGAGTGGCACCTGGGACAGGTCGCTGTGCTGTAAGTCAGGGCTTCTTGGAGCACTTGCTCGTTCTTCCCGACTCCTCCTGTCCCCTGCAGCCTCCGGAGGCGAGGCGGGCTGCGGTCCTCAGACTCCCAGGGAGTCAGGTGCCATCTGGGAAGGGCGGGGGGGGTCTCTCCCAGGAATATTCAAAGGTGCCTTCCCAAGGATTCAGAACAGGAAAGAGAGGGGAGGAATAACTTAGTCTCACATCTAAACTACGATTTCTAATTGAAACTTAAGAGTTTTCCTTGAAATATTAGACATTCGGTCGTCAACCCCAGCATTTCACTACTGTTTGGTTCCCTGGAAGGAAGAAAGAATGAATTACATTTTTAGCCCTAACAGTGATGAATTTGGTTAAATTTGGTATCTTCCATTTCAATAACATAAAGTAGCACTGGAAAAACTTAAAAAGAACCGTATGGGGATGGACATGTGGCCGATGGTCTAGGTGAGTTTCTGGCAAGAATTTTCTCCCTGCCTGTTCCCAGGGGCCCCCAACTTATGCTAGTTATTCATCTGGCCCCATTCCAGACTCCAAAAGTAGGGGACACACCAAATAGATCATTCCAGTTTCCTGGCCAAGTCTGCCCCTGGCTACTTCTGGGGAAGATACGAGTCTAAACTGTTCAAGAGTGAATAGTAGGGCTTTTGGTGGGCATAGTGGTGCAAAGGTTTCTGTGCCTGAGAGCGTATAGCACAGCTTACAAGGCGCATGGCCGTGCGTTCACCGGCTCAGCCTTCCTCTGGCTAGTTTGAAACTGACTTTGCAGGCGCACAGCAGAGGGGCCCGGAGTAACCGAGCTCATAGGAACATCGCTGAATCGTGGATCACACCAGAGGTTCCTCTGAGTTTTTCCCGTATGCTGTCTCTATTTATCTCTACCAATACCGTTCAAGCCCGTTTGAGTCAAGTCTTCTGTTACTGTAACCAACACTGTATAACCGATGCAGGCGTCAGAGAAGAATGCGGGTTGTGTTTTCCAGATGAGACGAAAACAGTATTTCTGATACCGTTGGGGTGCCAGGGTGGCTCAGTCCGTTAAGCGGGGGCCTCTAGATATGGCTCGAGTCGTCATCTCATGGTCACGGGATCAAGGCCCCACGTCAGGCTCGGCACTGAGCACGGAGCCTGCTTGGGATTCTCTCTCCTTCTCTCTCTCTCTCTCTGCTCCTCCTCCACTCTCTCAAAATAAATAAAATAAACTTAAAAAGTATTTCTGATATTGTTGACAGAGCATCTGTCCCTTCTCCAAAGCTGACCCTCCGCCTACTCACATCTGTACCTGCCCCACCGGGGGCTGCACGAGTATCTGGGCGTTCCAGGCTTGGCTGCAGATCGCTGTCCTGGGAGGGCCTTTGAGCAAGGCCAGTGCGTCCCAGGCTTTTCTGTGAGGTCTGACTCTCCAGAGCCCCTGGTAACTGTGTTCCCAGCACGTAGACGCAGTGCAGTGAGCCAACAGCAAGCCGAGGGCAGACCTGCGGGCCGCAGAAGCCTGGGCGGAGGCCGGCCTGTGGTTCCTCTGGCCCCTGAGGTCTAGTGACGTCACCGCCCGCAGCCACAGGAGGAAATGACCCTCACTCGGGCGTTCGGCTTCCATCATTTGACCCATATAATTTTAAGTATTCAAAAGATAATTTTCTTCCACTGGTCTTCCTTTCCAGCCACAGAAAAGTGATTCTACAGTCTTTTAAAATTTACACTAGAAACTCCTTTCCTTCCTTTTAGTACAAATATTTAAAGACTCGGATGACAACTTTTATGTATATGTACAGCATTTTAATGCTTACAGTTGGGGGGAACAGATAGATGTATATAAAGCAAATATTCCAGCGCTCTAAATTTAGCTTCAGGATTTTTAAAACCAGTGTGAAAGCACTCAAAAGATGTTCTTGGCATTTATAAATTCAGCAGAAAACTTTGAAGTGAATTATAGCCTTGTAGGTACAATAAGGTCATCAGTTACTATTCTGTATATAAATATCAAGTGTTTACCAAGTAGCAGGCAATAGCTTTTTAAGAAATAAAGCTGTGCCTATAAGCCAATGTTTTGCTGTGAGCATGACCGACGAAAGCGTGAATAGTTTGCTTGAAATCCCAGAACACGAGGCTAACGCCCGCCAAACAGAAAAGTTGTGCGAGTGAATATTTATTTGCTTAATTCAGTTCCACCCACTCGGCCAGACTTAAGATGGAAAAACGTGGAAGTAACATCTGATCAGCACTGAAATATCAAGTGGGGCAGGTGATTCCTATTCTTTCTCCTCACTGGCAGACAGTGGTTCATGGACGTTGACTATTTCTCTCTCTCTTTTTAAAAGTGCATGCTTTTCGACTATTTATGCCACAATTCGCTCTTTCTTTACACCCAGGTTTATTTGCTCACACTGCACAGACGGTTCACTAGACCGATTTTCCAATAAGTATTTCACCGTACAACTCATTTAAAAATGCAATAGCAGAAGTGATTATTGTCCTAGGATTCAGTAACTAGATATAACAGTACGTGCCTCAGGAAAAATGGTTCACCTTAAGAGAATTTGTAGGAAGAAAAATCTGAACTTAAAATAAAAGCCTGCCCTTTCTAACTGTGCGACTTGAAAACTGAAGTCAACCTAATTTCCTGTCTCTGTGTTGGACGATACGCGGACAGGCCACGCTTTTCCATCTATATGTTAAATAATATTGAAAACAAGAAAAATCAGCTGAGCTACCAGACCCAGAAAATACTTGCTCCTGAAAGATAAGGCTGAAACCAACTGAAGTAGCTTATTTACGAGGACTAATTGGTTGCTTATCGAGAACTGCTTCAAAACACTTGCCCACGGTGCCAGCGATGTAGAACTATTACGAACTGCACAGTCCTACCCCATTCTCTCTCTGTCTTGAAACACCTGCCTGAAAATCCCCAAGCTCTGGCTTTGCAGTTTTATAAATATCCTTCCCGGACGTTTTCTTTCTGGGATGCCGCTGAGACCCTATCCAGGTAATTTTCTCCTACTGCAGTAATGTAGCAAGATTAACACATTTGGCTTGTCTTGTTCAAAGCTTTCCCTTCCTCCTCCTCCTTCTTCGTGGTTTCAGATTTCACTGGCTGACAAACTTGAAGATCTCACTAACATCCGATACAACCGCCCTTGCCGCCATATTTGAAATCTGCCAAAGTAATAAAAAATGTGTGTTCATATAAGACCGTACCTCGATAGTTGTTTGACTTCTTGTCTTCTACAGTTGCCACAGGTGGGTGAGGGCTGTCCACTTATTTAAAGTTGTGATTCATTTGAATAGTGTCCCCAAGAAGGCAGACAGGGAGGGAATTAGACTTCTTCCCGGTGATTCAGCTAAAGCAGAATACCTTTAGAGTGGTTTCACAAGAAGAAAATGTTTTGGCCTTTCAGATGGTGGGTTTTCCTCATAATTCTTACTTATTTCCTTATTCCTATTAAATCAACAAAATACAGTGGATGTGATTAAACATCTCCTCCTTGAGGAGGAGGTGAACGGTACAAGTTAACTTTAGACGTTTAGTCTTAGTGTTACTGCATCGGAAGGGCTCTCCTTATCTATAAAGGGGCTGTTGCTAACTCCCGGTTTATGGGCCAATTGATCTATCAGGTATATTGTATTCGCTAAAGTTTCTCTACAACTTAAATTTCCGGGTCTTTAAAAGAAACCTGATGATCTTCCCTGCCAAGTTGGCCCTCCCATTCAGGAACGGCTGGAGCCAAACGAGAATACCAGCGGCAAGCACCTGTTGAGGGTTTATGTGGCTGTACTGAGTACTTCATGTAGAATTTAATTTTCACGGTTGTGCAAAATAAATGTTACAGTCCTGGCCGACAAGCTGGGGAACTGAGATCTAGAGCCTATTAGTGACGTAAGGTCGTAGCTAGTAAGGGCCAAGGTTAAACCTAGTAAGTCTGACAGGAAACAGGAAGGCTCATCCTCTTAACCACCTGCTACACTGCTTCTTCCTTCGCGTACTGAGCTGTGCTGTGCAAGGTGAGGTGGCAGCCCTTTTGGGCAAACGAGTCCCCTGTAGGCTAGCCTTAGGGGCTTCGTTTGTGATTGAGGATCGCCTTTGAGTTGTGTTCTGTAAATGATGATAAATATCCACTAAAAAAGGGAAATATTTACCTCCAAAAGCATAAAATCGCTCCTTTTAATGGAGATAATTTGCAAAAAGACTTGGTTAAAGAAGTTTCTACTCCTCCAGTATGCCTAAAAAATGCCAGTGCTTTCCTGTTTGTGATGGAAATTCTACCCAACAGCTGCCTGAGGTCTTCCAGTTTACCTAATTTGCCAGAACTAAACTGCAGAATTCTTCATGACACAGAAATTATTCTGGTTTCCTTCTTGCTTGCAAGCTGCATAAAATGTTCCTTATGTACAATTTTAAGTAAAGAAAATTTAAGTGAATTGTAAAGTATACATTTTATTGGTAATTTTTTTTCTGTTCCAGTAGTTAGAATATAAAAGAAGGATAGTTAATAACATGAGTTTATACTTAAACATGAGTTTATACTTATACATGAGTTTAAGTATAGCCTAGCCTCTCGTGATTACTTCTTGCAAAAGACAGTATTTTAACTATAGTCAATTCTTATTATTTGTGAAAATTAGATTATTTATAAAGTCACCACAAACACTGAATGAGTGAATGCCGAACCATTGCTTTTAGGAGAAACACAGGGTTAGGTTCCTGTTAGCCTTTGTTATGGCATTTTTGTGAACTGATCAATACATAACCATGTCTTAATGTATGTTGCTGTTTAAAGGTAACTTCTTTAATACACATTGTTGAGTCATTAACATTGAACTCATGGCCAGTGGGCTATTACTTTGGCCCGAATGAAGCTTGTCCCACACACACACTTTCTCTGTAAGCAACATCACAGCTTCCTTGCACTTGGGAACACGAGCCAGCACTTAAGCACTACACTCAGGGTGATGTTAAACAGCAGAATCACCTGTCAAAGAACAAAAATGTGAAAAATACGGCACTACATAGGCCATGAGAAGGACACTTGTCTGCAGTGTGAGAGCTGAAACAAGAAGGCAGAAGGTCAACTTCTTCTGCCTCCTCTGGGAGTGTGAGTAGTGGGTAACTCAAATGTTTCCCCGCTCTGCACCTGTTTGCAAACAACCAAGAAAGCACCATGAGTATAACTTTATAGAGTTGCAAATAAATTCTAGTGAGTAGGCCATTTTGCAAATACAGGACTTCTGAATAGTAAGGATTGAATGTGTTTTTACAAAGTATCATTTTAGTTCAAACAGTGGTATCAGAGACAACACTGACTAAAGACTAAAGACTTTTCTTGTATACTTTGCCCACCTGAATTAATAATGATTTATTTCGTTTATAGTATATGTTGAAACAAGGCTGAGAAGAGTGCTTTCGGAATTAATCTGCGACAGCCCAACGGCATCTTTCCAGAACACCCAAAATCTTCATGAAGTCTTTTCAGATCACACTCCTTCACGCTGACCACAGCTTCTGGTAGCTCAGTCCACTTGGTGCCTATTCATTGCCTTGTATTGTTCTTGATTTACTTCGTTTCACTGAATCTTATGTCTCCGCTACTAAGCCTCTGGAGATAATGTAGTGACTTTTAAAATAAATGTCTGGCTGAATTGTTCACTGATCCCTCTATGTGGTGCAGTGTTTGTCTATATTCCTAAATTCTTCTGATTTCCTCCTGATAACCTCTGCTCCTGTTACACTGTTTCTATCCTCTGCTCAACTCATCTCAACATTCCCGAAATTACATTCATTCTTTGAGGTCCAACTGAAAGTCCAAGTGAAATGTTGTTATTGGTGTCCCCAAGACCACCCAAGACAGACACGCAGAACTCAGAAAAGCTGTTCTGTTCATGGCCACAGTTTTTTGAAATGAAAGAGTCCAGAGGAAACCCTGTAAAGAAAAAAGGCACATAGTGCAGGGCCCTTGTTTTCTGTCCCAGGGAAAAGACTTTCATCAGGCAGCATGTTCCAACAGCTTGGAGACTATCTCCCAGAAGCTGGTGGAGGGTCAGACGTCTGCTGGAGTGTGCAGGGTCCCAGCCCGCATGCCTGCTGAGTGAAGCCCTTCACTGCACACCACACAAGTGCAGTTTACTTTGTGAACCTACCCTCCACCATTCCCAGCTAGAGAAATCACTCCACCTCTGAGGTCTCAGGGCACATGATTGCTTCCCTCGCACATCGCTGTTTGCCTTCCTGTGGGTATATGCCTTCCTGGGCCCAGCTTGTGGAACAAGAGAAAATAGGTTATTTGCAGAGATTTTGACTTGCTAAGCAGGTCTGCCGTCTGAGAACAAAACGTGACTCGCTCTGGTCCAGACTATGGGAAGGAGGCTTCAGAAGGAACTGTTCTTGAGAGAAAGGAACAGAGATAAAGACTTAGCATGCAAGTCAGAGGAGAACCTCGGAGAGGACAAACAGCTACTCGGGAGATTTAAGTTGTCTTGCGTCCAATGTAAGTTTTAACAAAATTCGCATAAATTGCAATTCCTTGGAGAGGTAGGCAGAGGAGAAAGAGAAAGATAGGGCTTGGGCAAAAATCCAAGACTGCCCTTCATGCTGATGCCACCTACGATGTTCAGGTAAGCTTATTTTTCTTAAGCTCTTAATACTCAAGAGACCTCATGTTTGAAGAAACTCCGGGCCGTCACATACCTACCATGTTTTCCAGTATATAGCTTCATAATTCACTTTTATTTTGCGATTAGCATGTGTTAGAAACTATTCGGGGGCGCCTGGGTGGCGCAGTCGGTTGAGCGTCCGACTTCAGCCAGGTCACGATCTCGCGGTCCGTGAGTTCGAGCCCCGCGTCAGGGTCTGGGCTGATGGCTCGGAGCCTGGAGCCTGTTTCCGATTCTGTGTCTCCCTCTCTCTCTGCCCCTCCCCCGTTCATGCTCTGTCTCTCTCTGTCCCACAAATAAATAAACGTTGAAAAAAAAATTAAAAAAAAAAAAAGAAACTATTCGAAATGATTGATACGCATTATCTTGTTTAACCCTGTGGTGCAGGGTTACAGTTCTTACATCGTAAGAAACTGAGGCAGTTGAAGTCCAGCTACTCAAGGTCCAAAGTTAGTAAATGGCAGAGCACGTGTTTAGCTCCAGATCCCAGAATCTAACCACAGAATAATACCAAGCCCCACAGGAGACTATCAGTTGCTGAATTTGTGCTTACCAAAAATCTGCTGGAAGGTTGAGAGTTGAATTCATTCCTGACCAGTTCTGGTAAAATCAAGGGACACTGAGGCCTTCACTCCCAAATTTTTCCATGTTAAGGACCAACTATCTAGTTAGAAGAGTGGCAGGTTTGTCTCAAAGTCAGAGTATGTACTGCCTTCATTCGAGTTTGAATTTCAGCTTCAACAAATGGAACACGCTCACCTTCATAGTGTCATCAACAAGAGGACAAAATGAGCAGTGAAAACAGATTTGTGAGTTACTCTTCATCCCAAACAAGAGACCTGCAGGAAAACCACCATTTTCCTAAATACTGTCAATCCTAACACGGGAGTCGAAGTGAATAATTTTACTGTCAGATGCAGTGGGAGAAGAGTGGGTGGTAAACTCGGAAACAAAGGAAATAGGTATAAATTCTCTTCTTCCTTTTACACTTGTCACCTGCTTGACTATTTCTGAGAAATAAAAGACCAGAGCAGAATGTACCCAAGACAAAAGAAATCAATTCAAGAACGTAATGAAGCAAATAGAAGGAAAGCAAAGCAACCGGTAAGAAACAGAGCAGATTTGTTTAGGGTCTGCAGGACCAAAGTCATCAAAAAGAAAATAGCTCAGCTGAAAACAAAGGCATGTTGTTTTCCCCGATTGAATCATCTGGTCAATACTGGAGGTAGACACAGAAAGGGAGACCGACATCTCATTTGGTCCCACTTGGGGAAGGTGTGCATACGTATGAAAAATATAGCCTACTAAAGAGATATGAGAATATAAATAGAAAAATCAAGCCCTAAATCCTGAAATCTAAGAATACTGGGCTCAAAGTAAAATAAGAACTCATTGGGTCCATGCCCTTTGGTGGCTCTCAGTCTTCTGATCGAATGTTTCCTCATAATTCTACTCTCATGAATGGCTCTAACCAAAGAATAGTTTTGTTTTGTGGTCTAAGGTCAAGGTGGTAACAATTTCTATACACTATTTTTCACAAAAATGGTCTCACGTGTTCAGAGAAGAGACTAATTTTAGAGAATTATAATCTGGGTCACATAAAGAAAGCTTATGGGAGATATTATTAGTTACTGAACGGGTGGCGTATTATTGGTTCTACTTCCCCAAAATGACAGAAACTCCCGCCAACCATCGGCCTGTTTGAAGGACGCTGCACTGCTGAGGGGCATTTGTAGAAGCTGGAGATTTGGAGACAATGCCAAAAAATCTGCCGGAACTTGGAGGGTCTGCAGAGAGATTCAGAGATCCCGGCCTCACTGAGGAGAATAGAGCGAGCCAGTGAGGGCTTCTCCCACCACATGACGTGGCCGCTTTAAAGCCAGGGTAGAAGGCAGCGGTCTGGGCTCTGGGATCGAGAGCCACTGCCAGCTCCAGTGCCACTCCACGGCTCAAATATTGTGTCCCCTCTTCAGTCTGAGCCCAGGACTCTGCTGTGGTCTGTGCACCGAATCCCCGACCTCCCATGTGGACTGAACGCCCGGGTGCTTAGTCCTGGTCTGGAACTGTGACCTACTGTTCTACATGGTTTCTGCCCAGTGAGAGATGGTAAACACACAACAACAAAATCCAGTTTACCATTTGGATTGAAAAACTTGCCCTTATCCAAAACTATGGTTTAAAAACTTAACCTGGTTGTGACCTAGTTTATGGGCAAATGAAACAGCTGCTTCCTTAGCTTTAGTGCTGATCGGAGAATTCAGTAAATTATAGCAGTGGTCTAGAACTGAAATCTTGGAAGACAGGGGAAACCTTGAGGTACCAAGAGTAAGCACAATTATGCATAGTACTTATTAAGAATGGAGATAGGGGCACCTGAGTGGCTCAGTTGGTTGAACGTCTGACTCTTGATTTCAGCTCAGGTCACGATCCCAGGGCCGTGGCATTGAACCCTAAGTTGGGCTCTGTGCCGAGCGTGGAGCCTGCATGGGAGTCTCTCTCTCTCTCTCTCTCTCTCTCTCTCTGCAAAACAAAATAATTCTTTTTTCTTTTAAAATGAAGATATATGGGTTTTGGCTCAGATGCACTGAATCCAGTTGTTCATAGCCGTCTTTGAGAGTTGGCTTTGAATGCAACAGTTTGTTTTAAGTCCCCACTGTAAGCAGAGCACAGCAGATTGTGAAATGCTTTAATGGAAAAAATATTGGCTTCCATGAGTTCAGTCAATTAAATCAATGTAGAGATAACGGTGAGGGAAGAGCTACCTGCTGGAATAGTTACACCTCAATCTGTGAGATTAATTCATCTACGGAACCACTGTATGCACTGGGGGCACCACAGCATGAAGTGGGGCAGCAGTGATCAGGGCTGGATGTTGAATGTGGGCCATATGGTCAAACTGGTCACCAGAGTGTGTGATCACCTGGATGGCAGAGGCATTTCTCATTTCTCCAGGCTTCTCCGTACCTGAGCTAAATATCTTTCCAGCTCTCCCTCCATTCACATCCAGTACCTTCCTGTTTACTAACAGACGCCGTGGCAACCTTGATCCGAGGTAGGAAGTGTGAGGCCATTTTCCCCACTTACAACATCTTCCTCTGTGAAAACGTAAACCAGAATGACTATAAACTCGTCTTATGCATGCATCTATGCAAGTCCATCACTGAGTGGGACTGCCCTGGGTGCACCGGCTTCTCCTGCGACAGGATGTGGCTCGGACGCTGGTGAACGGGAAGTGCCTCCCGTGGGGTATGTGGCGGTCAGCCGTCACGGTGTGTGACTCAGCTCATGGGGCAGGCTGGGCTGCTGACACTTGGTGTTGGGACAAGCGAGGAAAAACAGGGAAATAACATTATTGAACTTATTATTCTCTCACTATGACAAAAATGAATTCCAAATGGATTTAGAGATTTACCTGGAAAAAAAGGAAAAGAAAAAAAAAGAAAAAGAAAACTGGACCAGGACGATAATAAAACGAGCCTGGCACAAAGTAGTAGAAAACATGAGGGAAGACGTGTATAATGTAGAAATGTGGAAACCCTTGTAAGTATGCCTAAAAATAAAAATATATTGAGAAAGAAAGACCTACCTATTTGGTTGTGAGCCCAATCTAGGTCATCCATCTTAAAATGTGGCCAGGTAGCAGGAGTTAATGTTTAGGGGGAAACCTAACAGGAAAAAAAACTTAGAAATGATGAGTTTTGAGGAAATTGAAGATATTGAAGGTAACCGAGGGTGCGTAGCATTGAGGAATAAAACTGGGAGGCCTAACGAGTAATTAAAAGGGGTGGGCCCCGAAGTAGCATTGTGGAAATGCGCAGCCGACTATAGGCCCCATACGTATCTATCATTTAAAGAGAGGAGCAGCAGGTGAGAAAAATATGACTGTCAAAAGGCAAAGAACACGACTCTCTTAAAAATATAATATAGCCCAGCGTTAAAGTTTTAGTTAACTCATTAATGAGGGGATCAGCTAGAGGAAAATGCTGGTTCAAAGGAGTGTAGGAGAAACAAAATTACTTACAGACATGGAAAGAAAGAATGCTGGAATCAGATTTGATCCCTGGATTCAACACTGGTTAATATCCTACTGGCAATAAAGGTGTCCCCTTGGGAAGCATGGGCAGAAATCAGTTGCGTCTCAACTGGTGAAAATCCGTTTGATTCGCTATTGTGCAAAGATAATTTACACTCTTGTTACTTTTCTAAAGAAAGTTCAATATGAACCTTTAAAGAGTTGCAAAATATCGTACCCAGTGCTAAGTAGTCAGAGTGCACACTCCTGGAGAATTACATGAAATAATCTGTAAGTGGGGGCTCTCAGGCCCAGGCAGTAAAAGGGTCTGTAAGAGGGCACAAAGTCTTCCTGTTGCTTATTCCCAAATATTGGAAATTACTGTTTTCTTAACAACTGGAGTCTGCCAAACATGGATAAATGACCAGTAAATGTCTAACTACCACCTGATGTAAGTATGTCTTTCCTAAACTGCAAGTTTTGGAGTCTTTTCAAGAAGCAGCTCTTGGATCTGTTAGATTTTAAAATGTTGGATAGAAACACTCTCCACATCGCACTGGGATACTGAGGCTCCTTCAGAAAAATGTCCATTTACAAGATAATTTAAAATTGTGAAAAAAGGTTAAGTCATTTAAAAGAGACATTTACATCTTTTTAGCATTTATTACCTTCAATTTTCTACCAAGAATCTGTGCTTTTTTTTATAATTTTTTTTAACGTTTATTTTTGAGACAGAGAGAGACAGCATGAACAGGGAGGGTCAGGGAGAGAGGGAGAGACAGAATTCGAAGCAGGCTCCAGGCTCTGAGCTGTCAGCACAGAGCCCAACTCGGGGCTCAAAGTCATGGACCGCGAGATCATGACCTGAGCCGAAGTCGTATGCTTAACCGACTGAGCCATCCAGGTGCCCCGAATATGTGCTGTTTTAAATGTCTTCTTCATAAGATCGTAAAAACTGTAATAGCATTTTGATAAAAATGCCAAGCACACAGAAGTCACAGTGCCAGATTTCCTGTCTTTGGTGAAAGGACTCACTACGCTAAAAGAATAATCTCATCAGTGACTTAGGAACACCACACCACAATCCTTTATACTCACAGGAATGTCTAAATGTTTGAAGCTCAGGAAAGAGACTCCAAATTGCAATGGCTCTCCTAAGAGTCACATTTACAATGAGGGAAAAGTGCTCTGGTTGAATATATGCTATTATTTAGAGTTTTCAACTTTCAGTTAAGGACATAATAGTAAAGAAAAAATGGTGACTTTTAAGCAAGTTTGTTGAAATAAGCCCACCCACATGTTCTGCATGCCTGGTGAGCCAAGAAGAGAGAGAATGCAAATTCACTTGTGAACATCTTAACTGCTCATGAGTTGAAATCCCATATAAAAGAATGGATACATACCAGTGTAGCGTTACAATTTCTTTGCCAAGCAAAGACCAAGTCCAAGATAGAGCTATTTAATTTTTCCTATTTGCTGTAGATGAACATCTGGTGGAGGCCCGAGGGTCTTACCCACCAACCCCTGAAGAGTCCAGTATGAGTCCAAGCCGTCAAAGCGGGTCTATGACCAGAGGGGAACGGAAATAGCCGGGACCAAGGTATTTCCTTTAGTTTTTTAAATTTCTCATTTTGTAAGGTATTTCCTTTTTGTCTGGAGAACTGGCTCTCAGAGTGCCTTGAACACAACATCTCACAGAATTGTAATAAAATTCTCTGCGGTCCCAGATCAGAGAATGAATGTATGGAGACAGGAATTCTGCTTTTGTTCTAAAACTTCGGTGAGAAAGGCAGAGGGTTCCTGTGCCTTCATGATACCCTCTCAGACCACCAAGACTAGGGTTTCCACACAGAGACTTAGAGTCCCATCCTTAGGGAGAATATGCAATTTCAACGTTGTAAGTGTGCAACAACAAGGAAACGATTCACTTCCTCCCTAACAAGGTTACTATTAGCTAAAAACTGCACGCACACACACACACACACACAGTTTAGGAAAAGGGACAAATGGGTTTTTGTGGGAGGTTTTTCCATATTTTTTCAAACTATAACTGAGTTCATACTGGGCTGAGGGTTTAATGGCAGGATCTGTATTCTATTCATCTCCTATTCGATGTCTATTCAATGACATGGATTACCAGTCATTTCCCTTTCTTGTGTCCCAGTCTGGACACATCTGCAGCTGGTGTGCACGTTTTAGTGTGTGTAGCTAGGAGTATGTGATCAGATGTGTAGGCGTGTAGGTGTCTGTGTGTTCGGTTGTGTGAGGGCTCAGTGGGGGATACTCGGGAGTGTGTGCAGGGTGTGGGAAGTCCTACAGATATCCCACTGCGGGTTGATCCCTAACTCAGAATGCTCCCTTGGTTTCTGTCTGCCAGAAACACGTAACAGTTAGACAATCCAAAATGCGGAGATTGGGATACCCACTGAAATCCTTTCTACTTGCACATTGCTGCTTTGTGCTGGAATCTAGTTATGCATATCAACAACTTCAGCTGTGGTCCCAGTAATTAGACCTTATTTCATTGTTCCTGTCCTGCACAGTCTTTATAAAATCTACCTCCAGCCCTCGGCATCTCTACTTTCTCTAGAATCACTTCCGCTTTTATCTACCCTCCACTTTTCTGGGAGAAGGTGGTAGTAACGTTAGGCATTTCCCAGTGAACCCGCAGAGTAAACAGGGAGTTACATGCGTAGGATTGGAGGATGGTCTCTCTGCGGGGATGGGATTTGAGGATGTTCTAAAACTCAGCCAAAATCACGTTCACTGTCTGGACCAATGCAGCTGAACAGATCCAGGAATGGGCAGCCCGTTGTCCCGTCCACACGAGCCAAAGGGGGAGAGAGTGGGAGTGGGGCCACCGACGTGGACTCTAGGTCCAGTGGCCTGACTTGAAAGCACTTCGGGGCTTATGTCCTAAAGGTCTGGAGAAATTAAGAGTGGCAGCTTGGCAAAAATATCAAATGGAAACTGGCAAAGGAGAGTTCGTCTCTTTTCCTGCATTTCCCCCACCCCCTTTGTGGGTGCCTTTACTCTTTCAAGTCTTTACCTTTTCATCTCTTTGGTTTTATCGAGTCGGTCCATACAGTAACCCTCACCAAGATGTCAGGCGCCCTCAACACCAAACATAAAATTAACAGTGAAATTTCCGTGCCTACGCTTATGTTATTTTTGACCCGAATGCCATACTTGCCACGTATGATATTGCCCATGCAGAAGGTTTACTTTTTAAAATTAAAATAGCATCTGTAGCCCTGGTGGCATAAGAAAATAAAATGATTTTAATTTATTTTTTCGGTGAAGGTTTGGGTGTGTTTCATACAATTTCCCCACGGTTGGCACGCCCGCCGCACGCGCGCGAACTGTGCACCCAGTCTGCCTGGGTTGAGTCTGGTTCCTTCGCTCACCGCCTCTGTGACGTTGGGCACAAAGTTACTTAGCAACAGGTGATGTCAACTGTCTGCTCTCTAGTTTCCCTAAAAGAAAAAAATGAGGGTGATAATAAGTCCTCTAATATAGAGTTACAATGAGAATTGAGTGAGGCAACCTCTGCAAAAGGCTTGAAATAATGCCGGGCATGTACTAAAAGACACAGAAGGGATTGAGTGAACTGTTCAAACGATTGGCTTGCGGCTGCTTAATAAAATCGTCTAAAACTGTCACTAAATTTTGGTGGTAAAAATATTAACATCTCCTCATAAAACCTAAGGAAATTGTCTCAATAATCGCATTTAAGCAGCGGTCTTCCTATCGAACTACTAACATTACAATAAAAGAGTGTCTACAATGCCGGTAGTTTTCAAAAGGGCCCTTGAAACTGGCTCCCAGAGGTGGGGGCTAGTCAGGCTCGGCAGGTGTCGTCTGTGCCGAGATCAGACCATCGGAGCTGCCTTGTCTGGAAGGAGCAACTCTTTTGTCTGTTTGTTTTTTTATAGAAACACTCCTATAACATTGAACTATATATAAACTATGGAAAGTTAATTTATCTTTTGCATTAATTAAATACAACTCTAGAAATCGCCTCATCCACACCAGTGTCTGCCACCTCGAATTAGAAGGAAAATAAAACCCAGAGAGAGAAAAGAGTTTGCCCATACTTCCTGTATCCCCATTCGCTCCGCCCACCCCATCACACCCCACCATGTGAGTGAAGCGTTTCCCCCACGGCAAGCCTCCGTCTGCGGGTCCCTGGCCCACCAGCTCACCCAAGGACACAGGAATGCAAGCTCATCATACAAGACTTGGCCTCTGGAAGTCTCTCCTCTCCTAACACCCAACCAAGGAGGAGAATTTTTGCAATAGTTGAGTGAAGAGGTCTGTTTCTTTCCTCTATGTCCTATCTCTGCTGAAATTCTCACTTCGTTCACGCACTGTCCTCCTGACCTTGCTGAGTATGTTGAGGACAGCTATTTTCAACTCTTTGTCAGATAAATCACCATGTCATGAATGTCTGTTTCTAGGGTTTTATCTTGTTTCTTGTTTGGAACGTTCTCCTCTGTTTATCTCCATTTATTCATTCTCCTTGACTCTCTGCTGGTTTCCGTGCATTAGATGAAACAACCCCCCTGCCAGTCTCCATGGAGTGGTGGTCTAGGAGATGAGCCTTGTCGGTCAGCCTGCCTGGCTCTTGGTGGCTGTCCAGACGTCCTTCTTTGTTCCCAGTGGCGCGAGGGTGTGCCAGACCCATCAGTGGCTCTAAGGGGAGCGCTGCAGTTAGCACCTGGATGCGGGCTGAGTGGAAGGCAGGAGCAGGGAGAGTGTGCATTTAGCCGCCCCCAACCCCCAGGGAGAAAATGGGAGGGTGGCCTTTTTGCCTGGTTTCCCTGCCCGGGCCTGGGGCAGAGCTGAGGGGCTGCCCTGTGTGTGAGTAACTGCGCGTTTGCCGCTGCAGTCCCTGGGGCTGGTGAAGGCAATCCCCCTTGCCTCGCACAGCCGGCCCTTTCAGGCTCTCATCCAGTGCTGTTCCAGAAGGTGTGCAAGCTCCTCCCGGGGAGATGCTGGTGACACAGTGACTGGGCCCAAGTGACAAGGTGAAGGTCGTATCTTCCGGCTTCCTGGCCTCTGGAGAGGGCTGCGGTCAGCCCCTACGTGTGTGCTAAAGGGGAAATGTCACCCTAAGCAGCAGCTTTAAAGTATCCAGTGGGCCTTTTTCAGGGAGAGACTGGGAGATGGGCTTTTGGTGGGGTCCCTGCCTTAACCCCTGGGGGGTAAGCACAGCACATCTTGTGGGGCTCAGCATCACAAGCCCGGCTGGCTCTCAGAGCTCGGTGTCTGGGGGCCCTGTCCCTCTTGAAACTGAGACCCCAGTGTCCAAACCCTGCAGTGGTCAGTGAGAAGCTGGGAGCTGGGGGTTCCCTCATGACTGCAGGGCACTAGGGCAGGGGTGGGGTTTGTGATGAGGGTGTGCCAGCCTTTCTTACCGGCTCACACGTGGGTGATGAGGGCATTTGCCCATTTGCCTGGCGTGTGGGAATCGCCCAGCTAGTTTCTGGGTCTCCTCCAGGGGAAGTCGCTCCGGTTGTAGCTCTAGATTTGGTGTGTCCGTGACCGGAGGTGAGGGAGGTCACCATCTTGGAGTGGGAGCTGTGTCACAGCCTGAGAAGTCTTAGGGCCACCTCGTGTGAAGCTGGAGCTCCAGAGAGGCCGGCCGTTGAGCCGCCTTGCCAAAGAGAAGCTTCCGGGATGGTGGGCCCAGGCCACAGCCTCCCCCTGCCTGAAGTCGCAGCACATCGTCGGGGAACCAGTCGGCTGGGGACCTTGCCTCGGGCCCAAACCTTGTTGCTGACTTGAACTTTGAACCCGCGCCCCGGAAGTCCTCCCTGGGACTCCTTGCCAAGATCCCTCCAAGGGCGGTTGCAAACGTTGAGAGGCAATCTCTGAGTGAGAAGCAGAGTCTGGTTTCTTTGCCAGCGCCTGGCATTGCCACTCGTTTTGTCTTTGCTAATTTAAGTCACCTTCTTGTGTGTGAAGTGACATCTCATTATGGTTTTGATCACACTTCCGTGATGGTCGATAATGTCGAACATCTTTTTATGTGTTTATTTCCCGCGTCCTCTCCAGTAAAATGTGCCAAGCGGGTTGTTTACTTGTTTTATAAACACCGTTGAGTTCTGAAAGCTCTTCACCTATTCTAGATACTCCTTTTTTTGGGGATAGGTGGTTTCCAAATTATTTCCCTAGTCTGGAGCTTGTGTTTTATCCTCTCAACAGGATATTTGTAGAACAAAGTATTTTAATTGGATGAAGTCTAATTCATCAATTTTTCCATTTATGGATCATGTATTTGGTATCAAATGTAAGAAAATTTTCTCTAACTCTAGATCCCAAAGAATCTTTCCTATTACTTGTTAAAATGTTATAATTTTTCGCTTAAGTCCATTATCCATATTAATTTTTGTATGAAGGCATGAGTTTTTTAGGTCAAAATTCTTTTATTTTTTTAACTTACCAATAGATGTCCATTTGGTCTAGCACTGGTTTTGAAAAGTTGTTTTCCAATTTTGTAAAATCATTTATGCACCTAGACATGGGTCATTTCTTAGGATTTCTAATCTGTTCCTTCGATCTGCGTCTATTCTTCTGCAACTGCTAGACTGTAACCATTGCTGTGTCTGTGTGTTGTCTTAAAATGAGATAAATTTATTTCTTCCCCTTCCCCACCTTAAAAAATTTTTTTCAGGTGATCTGACTCCACACCATTTCCAGATAAATTTTAGAATAATCATGTCGATAGCTACAAAAAAGATTCATTCTAGGATTTTGGTAAGAATTGCATTTAACTTGTATGTCAATTTGGGGAAAGTTGCCATCTTTATGGATTATTCCAATTCACGACCAAAATACATCTTTCTATGTATTTTAATCATTTTCAATTTCACTCATTACATATGGGTGGGGAGTGATTTAAGTTATGTATATATAATTATATATATGTATATGTATTTGTATATATGTAATATATACATTACATATATATACATTAAAATATATATATGTAATATACAAATTATATATGTATATTTATATGTATAATTATATATGTATATATGTATATATAATTATAAATATACATATATAATTTGTATATTACATTATTACATTACATTATATATAATACATATATATTACATAATTACATATATATTTCATAACATATTACATATATGTTACATATATTACATATATATTACATAATTACATAGATATTACATTATATGTATATATAATTATATATACGTATATATAATTTGTATATTACATTATTTATATAGATAGATATCTAACATCCATGTGTCTATCGCTTTTTATGTGTTTAACTGTTGAAAATTTACCTGGTGAATCATTATTCATAAGAGTTTTTTGTATGTTTCCAAGGATTCTCTATATAGACAATCCTGTCACTTGCAGATAGAGTATTTCTTCCTTTCTCATAGGTAAACCTTATATTTCTCTTTCTCGCTTTATTGCAATGTCCGAGGCTTACAGCACTATGTCGAATAAGAGTGGTGTCAGCAGACCACTTTATTTCCGATCTTAGGGGAGAAATATTCAGTCTCTTCCAATGAAATGTAGTATTAGTTATAGATATCTTGTAAATGTTCCTCAGCAAGTTTAACTTTCCTGAGGCTTTATATCATGAAAAGTGTTTGTTTGTGAAGTGCTTTTCTTCATCAACTGCTATGATGGTGTGATGTGTTAATATGATGTGTTGCTAAATATGGAACCAGCTTTGTGTCTTTAGCACGGAGGCCTGGGACGGGGTTTATATATATATAACACATTGCTGGATTCTACTTGATAATATTTTGTTAAGGATTGTTACATCTATACTCATAAGGGAAATTAGTCTGTACTTCTCTCTTTTTTTTGTACTGATGCTTGTATCACAGAACGTGGAATCGTGTGACCACACTACCTCAACAAAGTCTTCAAGGTCAGCATGATCAATTGCATTGATTTTGAAATTATGTGATGGAAATGACACTTATCCTCTATGATCTCCCTCTGAAAATCCCACAACCCCAGTCTGAGCATTAGGAAAAACTCAGGTTGATTGCACAAAAGAAGCATCTTACAAAGTACCTAACTCCCAACGTCTCTGCTGAGAGAGGGGACTTCAGCAGGTGACCCGCTAGAAGAGGGAACCTCTGACTGTATAAGAACTCAATAGTCAGAGGCCAGTGTTGGGACATTTCTTGGGAATTGGTTAGGTCTTTGGAGAGAGGACAGGAAATGTGGGGAACAGAAGCTCGGGGATAAGCAGGTGTGGCTCAGAGAGCAGACTGTGAGAACATCGAAGATGGAACAGCAACTAACTTGTCATTCTCTCCGGGTCCCTTCCTGCTGATACCTCTCCTTTCTTCACTATTTTGGTAGGAGACGTTTTCCCAGGGACTCAAATTGTGCAACAATGACAGAAAGAGACAGATTATAAGAGTCGCAACCCATCCAGTGCCTATGTTGTAAGTAAATATTTGTATCAAAATTCGTACTTACCATAAATTACTAGTCTACATGTGAAATTTTTATAATACAGAAATTTAAAAACAGTCAAACTTGGGGCGCCTGGGTGGCTCAGTCGGTTAAACGTCCGACTTCAGCTCAGGTCACGATCTCGCGGTCCGTGAGTTCGAGCCCCGCGTCGGGCTCTAGGCTGATGGCTCAGAGCCTGGTGCCTGCTTCCGATTCTGTGTCTCCCTCTCTCTCTGCCCCTCCCCTGTTCATGCTCTGTCTCTCTCTGTCCCAAAAATAAATAAAACGTTAAAAAAATAAAAAAAAATAAAAACAGTCAAACTTAAGTAAACCAGAGAAGCATTGTTGTCTTAAAGCAATCTGAATGGGAGACTCTACACAAATTTCTAACTACTTATGTGATTTTTAGATTTTTAAAATGTGATCTTAATACAAAACAAAAAAAAATATCGTGAGTTTTTTTTCCACACTTAAGAATCTTATTCTCCTTTAAAGTCCATCTCCATACAGCTGTCTTTGATGGAGATTTCTTCTCTGACTTTTAATTTTCCGTTTTCTTCTCCTTCTCCATTTCCCTCTCCCTCTCTCCTTACCCTCTTCTTCCCTCTTTTCCTCCCTCTCCCTCTCCCTCCCTCCCTCTCTCTCCCTCTGTATCTCTCTCTCATAAACACACACATATATGTAGCTCCCACAAACTACTTATAATAACATGAATTGACTACAGTGCCGTGGGTATCTTGAAGCAGGTCTGTGTGGGTCCAGATCCTGAATCTGTATTACTTTCATGGCATTTAGCAAGTGGTTTTGCTTCTTTGCGCCCTAGATTCGTCCTCTGTAAAATGAGGATGGCAATGGTGCAAATTTCACAAAAGATTGTAGTGAAAATTTGCCCGAGTTAACACATAAATAATGACTGAGAAGAACATCTAAAATATTATACACGCTCAACAAATGTTAGCCATTGTTGCCATACTGTTCCATGTACTCCAACTGTTACTATCTCTGTTGATGTGCACTGAAGGGAGGGAAAATAATGTTGACTAAGTATCAGGGGAGACGAAAACACTGGTTTATGTGCTCTCATGTTTTCATCCATGTTCTCCTACTTAAATAGTTTAAGAAATAAAATTTGTCTCTATTTCAATTCATAAGTGAGGGTCACAGATGGAGATCCCACATATTATAAATGTTTAAAGTAGTGAAACAGAACTCCTTGCTGATAAGAATTTGAGGGATAGGATAATTTCAACATCTTCACAAGATTTCAGGCTTCTCTGACAGAGAGGTGCTAATAAGCAACTGGGTTTCATTTTCTCTTAATTTGTATTCATCTCTGTATATCCCTCTTAAGGATGTGTAAGAAATACAACAGCAGAGAGGGGAAATATGCTGACAGCGATAAGCACTTCTTATGTGCTCTGCATTTCGACAGGCTATTTCAATATGGTGTCATTTCACCTAGCAATGCTATGTTAGGCAATTACGGGTAATTTAGTACTGTTTATAGACAAGGACGCCGAGTTTTGGAGAGTACGTCACTTCTCTGACAGCAGAGGAAAAGTTCCAGAGTTGGATTCAAATCCCTGCTCTTTAACACCAAAACCCCAATCTTACGCATTAGGCAAACCCAAGCCTTTGAGTATTGAGAATAGAGGGTGGCTCTCTTGTTCCCGTACTTCAGGCAAAGGAGACGGGGTTGGGGAAGGCAGTCAGACTCCGCTCCAATCTCCTCACGTCAGTGGTCTTTTAGCCTCCAAGTACGGGTGGAATCATTGAAATATGACTTGAAACGTTTAGACTCATGCGTGGCAGGGTCAACTTTATTATGGAAGCCAGATTTTGTGCAGAGAAAAAGATATGCTAATGAATATTGGGCCCTTGGTATAGAAGGAAGTAGATGGTAACTCAACTGACTTGAAAGTTCAGTGATTAATGTCTGTAAGTGATATCTTTATTCTCACAACTTTTGCGAAATAGGCCACTTCACAGCCAAGGAGGAAGAGGGCCATTTTCTCCTTTGCAAAGACTAACCTCACTCCATCTCCTCCTCCGACAAAATGGTGACTGCTCATGTCACTGATGATAATTTCTGAATGTCAAACCCTGTAGCAAGTTTTGAATTATCGCTAATACCGAACATTCCTTTCCACTCTGCTGTGTCCGCAAACAAATATTAGCCCCTAGAAATTTTATCTGAAATTCAAGAATGGACTTCTTCGCATCTGGAGGACCTTCTCAATGAAGTGATCTTTGCACCATAGCCTCCGGTCTCTGGGGTGAAATGCCCATCGTCACCTGGCCTCAGAACCACATTTTCACGGTGAGCAGTCACAAAGTGGTGCCATAGTGATCAAAGTAACGGTTTTCAGGTCCTCAACAGGACCCTGGGTGCATGATGTCGTATGTTGTGTGACAAACACTGGACGCATCGCTGTTTCGGCTTCTCTCTTTCTCTCCCAAACACTTTGTCTCCTTAAGGTAGATAATACAAACAAACACAAGATAATCTCTTTAGCTATTGTCCCCTGTCTTTCTCCTGGACTTTGCAAGTTCTGAGGGGACAAGATGAAGTCACCCGATTTCACAAGTTGTATTTATCTGCTGTTATTTCCCGCAGACATTTCTTTATCTCAAACCAGAGGGGGTTGGTTGGCCCTGAAGCATGGACATGGCCTCCCTGCCCTCCTGCCACTGTCCCTTCTGCTGCACCATCGTGACTGGTCACACAGAATCAAGGGTCTGAAAGCCAAACCCAATTTCTGACTCCACATCATGGCAGGACAGCTGTGGTTCTGGGTTGTTGTGGCCACTGGACTTAGGCGACCCAAACAGGTTCTAAGCTAATGCTGCACGTGTTAAGCTTTACCCCAGGATGCAGGGAGCTCGCCTGCCACCTGATCCTGGGCATCTCCCGTCCCTTCTCCGAGAGAACATGTATCGCTCACCCAGAAGAGCCAGTGAGCGTGTAGGTCCCCTGGGCACGTGGATGCCAGGGGGCCGTCTCCCATCAGTCTTTTATGCCACTTCAGTCATGCGGCCCCCAGGCCAGGGCTCCCGCTCACGACTCCCCCACCCCGCTGTGCTCCACACAGCTGCCGGGGCACACAACACAGCCAGTGTATCTTAACTCGGGTGTTGTAAAGGAAACCGTGCTGTGGAGACCAAGGTCACTTTCAGACAGGCCTGCGTTACGGAACACAGATGTTCCCCGTTTGTTAAGCGGCCTTCACCCGTAACTTGGGGCACCTGCTCGTGTGTCGGTCCCTGCCCTGTTCGCGGGTCCCACTCACAGTCTCAGCCTTGAAGGTAAAGGTTGTACCACTGCTCCGCGTTTTCTGCTTTGAGTGCTGAAATGAAACATTGTCACATAACACCCGTGACCTCTCACAAGGTGTTTTATTTGCTATTTGATGTTGTTCTAAGTAAGAAAAATTAAAATGTGAAGTTATTAACATGCATTTCATCAATCGTTTTTCTGAGCACTACCAGCTTTAAATTCAGGCATCTGAGTATTTCTACATATACCCAGAAGGAATCACAGAGATTAGCGCATAGTCTGATATATACACGTGTATATGCGAGCTCCAGACTATAAACTATGTATCTATTTTATGAGGACAGTAGAAATGTCACACAAAACTAATGGAAACCGTGCATTTTGTTTCTTGAACCACTCTCTACCACCACGACCACTGGTTTATTGGGGACAAGGAACAAGGGCTGACTTGTCTTTGTCTTTTCTTCTAAGTCACGACTCGCCACCTAAGTGGGTGGGTCCAGGGAAGTAACATGAGTAAGAAGATAGGATCGTGCTCTTTGATCATCTGTGTTTCTGAGAACATCAGGACTTTCTGAATTCAAAAGAAGTTCTGGCTCCAGCCCAAAGTGCGGCCCATCAGGATTGTGAGCGCCTTCCTGTCATGGATGTGACACGAGGTGTGGTGTCGTCCCCAGGTTCCCCTGTGGACCCCTCATTCCCCAGTGTGAAGCAGGGGCTGGGGTACTGGAGCTCCATCCGCCCTGTGAGGACACAGTGAGAAGGCAGGAAGAGCATCCCCCCCCAGAACCCAACCACCTCGGCACCCTAATTTTGGACTCATATTGCATAAGCCATCCGGTATCTGGTATTTGATGACGGCAGGCCAACCCAAGGTCCGTGCTCACCTCGCACCCCTTTGAGTGTTGCTGAGCCCCAATCATTGGGAGCCCCCGGGCTCGGTGACGTGGACACTTCAGACGCTGTGTGTGAGATGGGCGGCGGGGACAACGGGCACCTGGTCCGCACACACCCTCTCTGCTTGCACAGCGCCTCCTTGTACCCTCACACATGGCTTATCACGCAGGTTCAGAATGAAATCGCTAACCTCCTTCAAGGCACTGACTTCAGAGCATTGGACGAAGCGCACGTGTCCTTCCCAAGTGGGACGCCCTTGTGACCACACAGGTTGCACGCATATGAAGGCGACCCTGAGCGTGGTCACCTGTGGATGGAACTAGAGGCGTCACTACCTGTCTCCGGGCCAAGGTCCCTGCTAACCCAGAACCTAAACATTCACTGGCAGAATAGACATCGTCTCACAGTAAATAAGGGCAGGACTAGGGACATCTTACAAGGAAGGAGCTTTCGAGTCATGTTTTAACAGAGAGAGGTGACTTGGGCCATCCTACCAGAAAGAAAAGTATATAAAGCATTTGAGAAAATAATTAGGAAAGTATTCTCTGTGTTAAAAGTACCGCACGGCAAAGCACTGACATCCATGTCTTTGTGACTTACTGTCCCCATCATGTGTTTCCCACCCAGACATCTCCTCTAATTTCTTGTCTTTAGCAGATGCCACTCAGCTTAACATGACTTAAAAATAATGTGTGCTTTGGGGGGGAAAAGGTCTCAGTTTAGCATAAGAAACGAATAAATAAAGCACACTAAATAGACATTCCGTGGGTAACTGAATATTCTTCTAAAGCTCTCGTTCAGCTGACATGAGACCATGTAATGTATCTTTATGCCCTCATTTGAGACTCACTTCCTTCTCCTTTCTGCTTCTCTGGTAACATCGTGAACTCCTCACTGTCCCATGCTCTGTGGTCACAGGCCTAGGTTCTAAATAAATGCCTACAGACTCATTAATCGATTCTATTTTTGTAACATTTGAACCTGATGGTGCGATCCTTAGCCATCATTTATCTGTTAAATCCATTTTTCTACAATTTCATTTGGATCTGTTAATTGTTATACACAGTTGCATTTATGAAGTCATCTTTTCTATTTATAAAATCACAATGACAATAGTATCAGAAACAACAATGACAGCATTGAAGAGATCACAGATTGTTTTCCACTGACCTCTGACATATTTGGGATTGCTTCCTGCTAATTTACCTAATTCAAAAGTGGAATAAAGCTCAAAATAAAAATGATGGATGTTGTTTATTTGAGCAACACTTTAGAGGGTTGATATTTCTCAGAAACAAAGGCAGACACTTGTAACTAATCTTTGTTCTGTCAAAATTAATTTTATTGCCTTGTCCACAGGGAGTTTCAAAAAAGTATTCATCCAAAAGAAGGAGGAGGGAGAAAAATAGCGATGAAGATATATAGATATATAATCCTAAACAAAGCTAATAAAGGGGGAAAGATGAAAATTAAAAGTCAGAACCTGGAAAATCAAATACATAGAGATTGACAATTGAGATACAAACCTGGAAAAAAATAACTTCACAGCTTTTATGTCTTGGTGAGAGGGAAGCATTCAGAACAGAAGCAGCCAGAATTTTAATCAATCTTTTGAAAAAGAGCTTACAAATGAGAAAGCACTATCAAAAGGAACCTAAAAATGGAATAATGTAACTCATGCAAAACTGGTTTTTGAAATGCACTCAGAGCTCTTTTCTGCCAATAGTCTGTGCTGACAGAAATGTTTCAGGTCACGTTTTCCATTTGGAAAACACTTTTGATCATTTGTACCTATCACCCCGTTAGTGATCCTGACTGTTGGGTCCATGTCACTCACTCTAGGGGTAAGGATGCTTGTTCTTTACCGACGGTCTTCAACACAGGATTGGGCCGTTTTTTGAACTCTTAATCTGCAAGGAGGCCAGTGTAAGTATCTGGCAAGAACTCCTTTGTTACTTCCAAATGGTATGGCAGCAGCTCTAGCATCATGTGGACTTCTCTCGAAACGTGGGCTTGGACGATGAATACTTGTTACTTGCCTGCTTGAATACCCATCTCTAGCTTCCTATCAGGACAGAGTCTGTCTACACTGCAGTCGTTATTACCCGATAGTTCCCAGTACCTGGCACTCAGTTTGGTTTGTGAGTGAGTCGACCTCAACTCCGACACACCTGTGCTGGTCAAACTCATCCCCCACTTCTCAAGGCAGGTCTAGCATCATTTGTCAAAGAGTGGTCAACAGAAGTGAACCACAGCCAACATTCCTAGAACTGCCTCCCCCCACCCTCCACTGCACATCAAGCTACTTATCCAGCACGAGACGCCACTGGTCTTCAATAACTGTGCACCATCACTGCACACAGACCTTCATTTCCAAGAGACCCATCCAATGGCAGGAACGTGTGTCTCCAGAGCCATAAGAAACAGAGAATTCCCTGCTTCTGATTTTGGTGTCTGGGACTTCATTCTCAACCCTGCAGTTGGAGTTAACTTTTTAAACCTTCAAGCTACTATTCCACTCCCAGAGTTCTATTCAACTTTTCTACCCCCATCTCCCTCAGAGTTTTACTAAAGCTCAACTCCTTACCACTCCCACAAGATTCCACACTATCTTTCCTCCATCACCTCTCTCTAACTATCCTGTCTTTTCTTTAGTCCAGCCCCCCCCCCCCCCCCCCAGGAAACTCCGTCGTGCCCTGTACACGAGACACACTCTCCTGCTAGGACCTTGACGTTCAAGGCTTCCTTTGCCTGGAATGCACTTCCCACCGAAGTCTCATAGATGCCTCACACCTCACGTTCTCCAGGACTTTCCTCACCTTCTGTGGTCCCTAATCTCCAACTTCCAATGATTTCAATCCCCTTTTCTCTTGTTTGTGCCCAAGCTATTTAAAACTAGGTAACACACTATACATTTCGTTTGCTTATCTTGTTCATTCTCAGTTTCCCCTGCCCCTGCAAAGTTAACTCCACCAGGCCCGGATGTTTTCTGTTTTCTGTACGAGGTACTACTGACACCTAGAATATGTCTGATCATAGGAAGTGCTCAAGAATCATTTGGTGAAAGATTGAATTTAGAGAGTCATGAAAGTTATGTAAATTCATTAACTCCCCAAAAAGTAAATAACATAACTGCCTAATGTCTGCTCTGCTGATGTACATAATGATAGGGACATCTGTGATATTCACTCACTTTTTAGTTTTGCAAGGGGTTTGCCTTGTGGCCTGGAAAAAACAACATCTTCAAAGCCATTGATAAATAATGTAAATTGTACTTAAATAATTTTTGAATCATTTGATCAATGGGAAATACCAAATTGTACCAAATTATTTCAAGCTTATGAATGGGATAACTATGGTTATCCATTTAAATAAGAGACAGCACCCTTCCGTAGAACAAAAAAGGACACAAGGATTTCAGTAACATTAGTTTCTGTTCTAGTTCTGCCATTGACTTTCTGTGTAATTCGAGGTCACTCATTCAATCTCTCTATGTCACGCATTTTCTTATCAGCAAAATGAAGAATAATAAGGCTGGCCTACAGTTATTTTAAATGGATGATGGTCAAAAACAGTACAAATGTTAAGGGCTAAATGCAATAGTATGTTTTTCTACTTACAATAGCATTTCAATTTAAATTAAGTCTGTTTATTCTCATACGATAAGTCGGATAATAATTGAAAAGGGTAGATGTCCGTCTCTTGGTGGTGTGTAAAGCTTTTGGGAATATTGTAGTAATAGGAAACGTAGTTTGGTTTGTAAGATAGTCGTGTCCATGCCTTGGGAGTTTCACACAATGACGTCTCAAGCTTTGTAACCATCGCATAATCAGACATGTCTGATACTGTTCCTGATAATAGATTTGCCTTATCATTGAATTAACTGGAGGAAGAAAGATATTAACACTCAATCTCCAAAACGTTCTTTTCATTAATTTGTTCTTTGTTTTGTTTTGTTTTTCACGATGTGTTGAGTTGTCCCATAGAAACCACCAGATTCACTGGGGCTAAAGATTAGTCCATCATAAAAAATACCTCTAATTCCTCAATCACTATGGGCTGCTGTTGCATCCCCCCCCTCTCCCCCAAAGGTGTCCTTGATAAAGCAGGAACTCAGGGAGAGGGAGGTGCCGAGGGCTTGGTGTAGAGATTGCAGAATAGGGCCTAAAGGGAGCAGAGATTTTGAGTCCATCTGTGTGTGTGTGTGTCAGTCGGGTTGTGTTTTGGACCACAGTAGTGACGTGTAAGAAAGTCCCAGCTGCACCAAGATAGGGGAAAGTGGTGTCAGAGGGCTGTGTCCGTAGGTCTCTGTAAATCAGCAGGAAGAGCACAGGGAAGGGCCCACACGATGGGGGAAGATACTTCCTCTCTTACCAACATCACATCTCGAACTGGGGCAAAAGAACAGTTCTTCCAAATTCAGAGACAAGGAAGCCCCATCTTGCCCATGAATGATGCCAGAATCCACCTCAGTCAAAGTCCCTTCACAGACAATGTGTGAGGATAAGGGAGGAGTGACAGACACGTGAGCTGAGGAAAACACGAGTCCAAACCATTTGAAGCACACACGAGATACTTCAGTCACTCCCATGAATTTGGAAGGACAGATGTGATGCTGATATTTCTTGTGAATTTTGTCCGAGGGTGGCAAGCTGGGGACTCACAGTATTACAAACTATTGTTCTAAATCCTCTTGTAGGGTGTAGCCAGAAGACTGGAAAAAGGCATTGGTCACAAGGAGCTATGATAATGGCCAGGAAGGCGTGGAGAAAAACACAATCTAGCTTCTCTTAGCTTGTTGGCTCAGTCGTTTGTTTCTCTCCTAGGCCATGCCTCAATTCCCATGTGATTCCGAGGCTCCGTGACTCAAAACTGAGGACTGTACAACTTTTGAATAAATCTAGTTGACTTTTTTTAAAATTTTTTATGAGCATCTGCCTTGACTGCTGAATCTGAACCAAAAATAATCTCCATTCTAAGTTCTTGTCACAGGTCTCTTTAGTGATACCCTCCACTTCCCCAAATTAATTATCATAAGCCATAAAATTCAGCTGTTACCGTGCCTGATGATTTAGCATGTATTACGATTAATTTTTGAATTTAGCAAATTATCTCATCCTTTGAGAAGAAACAATTTAGTAGAAGATACAGAGACTTTTATGTAGTGGCTCTTTCAACATCTGTGCCTGGATGATTCTTATACTTCTTATAATTTTCACCCGAGCAGTCAAATATCTGCAGAAATCTACTTCATTTTATACACTTTATGTGGATAGAGATTGTAAAGTAAATCAATTTGACTTATGTATCTTTATTGGATATTGTAACAACATCCATTTCTATTCAGGAGACGCTCTTCGGGAGCTAGGTAAGTAACCCAAGCATAAATGTGTCATAAATTTCAAAGGGCTAGAGATTGAGTAAATGTAAGTTTGTGAAGTACAATAGTAGGAGTGAAAAGCTGAGAAAAGTATTTGTGATCATTATTTTAAAACAGTGAAAACAAAACCCCAACAAGCATTTAGAAAATTGTGACCATAAATGTTCAGGAGGAGATTTTCCCCACGCTGATTTTCTGAGTCACGTCAGGTGAAAGAAGAGAGGATCACCTTACACTTTATCCACAGACTGAAAGGTGGCGGACACGGCCTTTAAAGAGCTGGTGACAAGCAGACGGTGAGGGCAGGCAGGCACGCAGCCTCGCAACGCCATGAGGAAACGCGGGTGGACGCATGTTCATCTCTGCAGGACCAGCCGAGGCCCCGTGCCGTGGAGAACACCTCATCCGTTTCTGCCGCGGGGCTCGCCTTCTCGCTGGATGGAAGTCAGGGAAGGGCAAAAATGGGCAAAAGCAATCTTCGAAATTGCCCTCTCCTCCCCTAGTGCCACTAATTTTTAAAAGTCCCGCTTCAAATGCTTACCATGAGCTAAAACTCCCCGATTTCTATACCACCCTGACCTCCCTCTCTTTAAATTGTATTTTGCAAACACCACACAGACTTCCTTAAACTATGAGACCGCATGTAAGCTCTAGGTCGGATAACATGGAGGATGTGCACTTGAAATTTATAAAAATCCTCTGTCCATTTGACCTCATGGAACACTAAAAATAAATCTCTGAAATGCAAATTTTACATTGCTGCCATCAGAGCCTTCGGCTTATTTCCCAATTTTTAATCCTATTTGGAAAGAAACAGGAAAGGAATATGAATAATTACTTGAACATCTGTGGGAAAATAAGGGTCTTTACTCTTATCTCAGTTTTAACAAGATTGTGTTTTTAGGTCACCTTCAATCAATTAATAAGTTGACAATATTATAAAGTGCAACCATCTCTCCATTATATCAGCAACATATGTGTAGCCTCCAAACTAATTTAATTTTAGTTTAATTTTTCAAAAAGCTCCTTGGCAATGTGGCAAATAGGCAAGTTAGCAGAAGGCAAGTCCGAATTTTGACATATCAAGGATTAACTCACACGCTGGTGACGGGATCTTGGACAGGAGCAAACGAGGACATGTCCGGACCTCACACTTGAATGCTCTCACTTGTGAACAGCGTGTGCACCTCCCAGAGGCAGGACTCCCAGCTGTAGGATTATGGTCGTCATCAGAGCCCAAACCCCGACCAGAGTCTGATTTTAAATTCCTGTTACGCCAACCGCTGCTGCTTGGGAAAGTCTCAGCCCTGCTGGGTCACTTAGCTCGGCCACTCCTCCATCAGGATTTTCTCTTGCAGGTTGAAGACAAAAGTCCTTTTAAACAGAAAAGACTCTGCTTTTAAGTAAGCTCTAAAACCATCTCTGTCCCTGCTGGGGTTCCAAGAATTGTTGTCGGAGAATTCTTATTTTTTCCAGCACAAATCAATTTCACTCATATCCAGGTTCCCATTATACTGTCTCCTTAAGAATTTGGTCTCATTTTGTTTAGTTTAACAAGCTAATTTTTTTTTATGTTACCGTATATTTCAACATTGGCAGTAAGCCTGCAAAATATACAGTGACTTCTGCTGTGTGTCACTCCTTTCTCTTGCGAGGTTTTATTCTATAGTTTTCTAGAAACTTGACGTATAACTCAAAGGAAAAAAGAAAGAACTTTCTCTGCTTTGAACGTTGGTAGGCAAAACTTTTAGCTTTATTGCCTAAAGTTGCAGAAAGTGGGCCAATTCTCTGAGTTAATTTGCCAAAAGCCAATTATCCTAATGGCTACATTATCAAAAAGACAGTTTTCTGAATGAACTCTCCAGCTTTTCCCCCAGATGAAAGCTTTCTCCCTCTCTCCTCAGCTCCCACCAGATTCATCTGCAAGGACATGGCGGAGAAGTATGTTAAGAAAATCTTGAAAAGCTGTCTATAGGTTAAAAGGAACGTGAGACAACGGAAACGTTATAGAGATCTCAAAAGCTGTTAAAACCATGCAGTAATCCAATTGGAACCGCTGTAGCTTGTATTTACAAAACCGAGAGAAGACAAAACGAACAAAGAAGACACCAAGCGCATTTAGCCAATTGGCCTTCTGGAAAAGAATGTCCAGTCACTAAACTGGGTTTTGGTGGAGTGATGGTTGCACGTCAAACCAGATGGAACCCGAGCTGCCAGGGGCAGAGAGGGGGCGGAGGATCCTCTGGTGCGGGGTGGGGGGGGCTGGCTCGCGGTGGGGGGGAGGTAATGAAAGTTGAACTACGCGGCCTTCGGTGTAACAGTCACCCCTCTTTCCTGGCCGACTGCAGGCTCTTCCCGCCTCCGGGAGGGGCTCCCGCGAGGTCAGGTGGGGGCGGAAGGAAGCACTGAGTCCTGTCGGTTGTGAAGCAGAAAACCCAGGGACCGGCCGCACAGCTCAGTTCCTCTATCCTGACCTCGGAGCCTGCTCTCCACCCGTCCGGACTGTCCACCTCCCCTTCCTACCTTCACGCTCGACGTCTCCGAATCATCCCACCATCGGCACTCCATCGCAAGCCACTTGTGAGTTCATCAGCAGTGTGCTTTACCCAGCCCCTACCACCACGGACCTTCCCCACCTGCTGCCCTTGCTTCCCGGTCACCCTGTAGGCACAGCATCAGCAAACAAACAAGCAGAAACGTCCAGGAGTCACTCCAGGCCGGCGGCATCAGAGCCTGTAGACGAGACGCCAGCAGGACAGTCCTGGCTGGGAACCCCTGGGGTACAGCAGTGTTTTCCCAAGTTCACGTGCGTATGAATTACCCGGGCACTATGCTAAAACACGTCATCTGACAACATGAGCCTGGACGGAGCCTGGATTCCGTATCTCTAACCAGCTCTTGGTTAGTGACAACGTTCCCACAGGGAACACAGACTCACGGGGTGACTTCCTCTTTCACTTCAGTGCTTTTCCTCTTCGCCCTCGAGGAAACGCCTTCCCCCGTACAGATTATGACGTGGGCATATCTCCCTGGCGGTGTCCTGACTGTGCATAGTCTCTCCTGACTTCCTCACGCCATCTGCCTGGGCCTGGAGAAGGATGCCCACCTCTGTTGGCCCGGAGGATGGTTGCTGTGGCTGGAGGGTGAATCCAGTCGCACATTTCAGCGAGGTGCGTATTGCTGTGTGAGCGAACATTTCTTCAGACAGCCAAATGCTCCACAGCAGCCTAAAAAGTTGCTCTATGTAAAGTCAATTAGATCTCAGCCCAACTTTGGTCCCAAGATTTTCCTTCTTCTTATAATCAGAAAGCATAAGACAAGTATATCCTTCTGTTTGTTCTCTTCACTTTCTTCCTGTCCGTGTATATAGTTTTCTTTTTTCTTTTTTTTTTAGGTTGACTTATTTTGAGAGAGAGAGAGAGAGTAGGGGAGGGGCAGACAGAGAGGGAGAGAGAATCCCAAGCAGGCTCCACACTGTCAGCAAGGCTCCCAAAGTGAGGCTCAATCACACAAATCGTGAGATCATGACCTGAACCAAAACCAAGATTCGGACGCTTAACCGACGGGGCCACCCAGGCGCCCCGCATATATACTTTTCTTTATGTTTCTCCTAACTGATGCTGAAACATGTTCTGGACTCCATACCAATTGTATGGCATTAATTTAAAATTCTATCCAAATATCATTGCCATTATTTGCATTCGTTTATTTACTTTATCCTGTTGTTTGAGAATTCAAATTTCTCTCATGTAACATGCATATCTGAGTGAATACTATCAGGAACTAGATCCTTCCATCAAAATGCAAAATTCCTTGTCTTACTGTGAAAAATATGTACTCACTGGGCCAATCTTCGTATTGTCAGTAATGAACTTTAAGAAATAAAAGGCTTCTTTGTTGGCCTCTCTTCATGAATACATTCAGAGTTCATATATTATTCTATGACTTAGAGCTTCTGATCTGAAGTAGAGTGTTTCATTATCTCTGATTTATTAGGGATTAGCCTGCATTTAATAAAGATTGATTATGAAATTTTTCTCTACTTTCACAAATATTGATTAGTGCAGGTAGGTTTCACTCCTTGACTCTGAGATTCACTGGGTACATTAAGTCATTAATGATTCCTCCTAAAGTTAATCACACAATAAATCATTTGGGACTGTCAAAGATACTTTGCATGGGCCAGCCACACTCTAGCCTCATGTTTACCTTAGGATTTCCTAGGATTGTATATTTCCATGCATGTAATTGCTTTGCTGGTACCGTTTACATATATTCAATAAATTGTTGTTATCAGTTAAGTGCTCAGAGGAAGAAGGAAGGTTGAAACAATGAGATCGAAAAGTTCAACATTACAAATAGTCCATTATTTTAGTATTTTTAAACTGCACGGGACATTTTATTTCATTAAAAAATTAATTGGGAATATATTTTTAACCTCAATGTCTCAGTCTCCAATGACCCAAATGGTGTGTTTTTAACTGATTAGGGTATAGGTATTTGAGTACTACAGAATTGCTAGTTTGAAAAAGAGACAGGGGTGCCTGGGTGGCTCAGTCGGTTGGGTGTCTGACTTCGGCTCAGGTCACGATCTCACCGTTTGAGTTCGAGACCCGCGTTGGGCTCTGTGCTGAGGGCTCAGAGCCTGGAGCTTGCTTCAGATTCTGTGTCTCCTTCTCTCTCTGCACCTCCCCTGCTCACATTCTGTCTGTCTCTCTCTCAAAAATAAATAAACATTTTTAAAAAATTAAAAAAAAAAAGAAAAAGAGATAGACTCCAAGTGAAAATCAGATATGCTGGGTATAAGTAACAGAGCTACAATTCTCAGACAAGTGAACACGTTCAAGCTGTTTAATGCCTTCAGTGAACTTTCTCATCTTAAAATGGAAACCAAGTATCTATTCTAATTCCATGATAGATGAAAAGATTCAATTTAAAATGCTCATAGAAGTGTTTTAAAAACCAAGACATCAGTATATACATATAAATATTACAAAAGTGTTCTTTAATTATGAATACGATATCAAAACATATTAGCATTCCCACAAAAATTGTTGAAGGTATCTGACACTTTTGTGGGGGTCCCATGGTGTAAGCCTGCTTTGTGTTTTCTACATGTAGTAATTTTCATGTGGTGGGATTCCAGACAATTCTTTCCCACTAGATTGGAGAATAATGATCCCATCATGCCAGCCAGCCATCTGCACCTTCATTTATCCACTTACTAAACAAACACTTATTGAGAAATCTGTGCACCAGGATTTGGGGTATTCTTTTTGGTACAAGAAGAAATTAGTGACATAGTCTCTGCTTTTATGAACTGTATTTGAGGAGATAGGTGGAGAGATAGATCTGAAATATATATGAAATATGCTGGAATAGAGAGATAGAAGGAACCTGGAGGGTCGTATAAATGACCCGAATCAACAGGTAGCAGAAAATGCTCATTGAGACAATACCTTCCAATTTGCCCCAAAGAACGTTTTTACAGCAAGTACGACAAGAGCGATACTGCTTTAAGGTTCAATCTCTCCCTCTTCCTCTCGCAATAATCCCAAGAAAGCATGACATTGTTAGGAGTTAGGAACTGAAAGGAATGACAGTGAAGAGTTGGGTAATATATGAACAAGACAAATAACTCAGTCTTAGAACCCCAACTGGGAATAAAGACTTGTGTGTTTTAGCCAGATCAGAAAGGATGAAAGCAATCTTATCAGACATGGAGTACCTCCTATTACATACATTATCTTATTGTAAACCTTGTAACAATAGTGAATAAAATATTATTACACCTGTTCTATCGTGGGAAATCTGAACCTTAACAAGATTAAGTTGACTTAAACTAAAACAAACAAAAGAAAAAAGACATAACTTTCTGATTCCAAATCCAAACATTTATCTAGTCAAGTAAAACAATATACACATCCACAAATACGTGTGTGACAGAGAGATGTGGCAAAGCTTCTCAGTCTATGCTGTTAGTCTCATGACCCACATGCAATGTCCTGCATGCGAATCCACTATAGTTCTAAGAAGCAAAAGGGTGTATATCCAATGGTTAAAAAAAAAATAATTTTCCCTTCTTTTTGGTTATTTTGTTCTGGTAGGTAGAAGGCATGCCATAGGCAAGGGAAGAGGTGATTTATTCATTGATTGGGAGGGAAGTGATTTTATAATTTTAAGTTTCCTCAAAGCGCAAATATGTCAGCCAGGTTTAATCATCTGCTATGGACACAGCACGTGTCTACACTCTGTGGTGAGAGCTGTCAGGTCACTGATGACAAGGAAAAGGGAAAGAGTCTTTTCGCAACGGGTATTTTAGTGTAAAAACATGACCACAAATGGGATAGATAACGGAGAACAATGTAAGAGTGTCAGTATCTGGACGCAGAGTCAGAACAAAGCAATGGAGGATAGGATAAAATTGACATATTCATTGAAAGTGATTCAAGACCCACAGTTGGGCCACTTGCTATTTGAACAAAGAAAATATGGATTTTTGCCACTCGTCAACTACCTAATAAGCAGATTTAGTCTCAACATCAATTATTTTTCTGTATACTATATAATCAGAGTGTGGTCTGACAAATTATTTCCTGCAGTTGACATTAGGGACAAGATAAGCCGGTTTAATCACAACCACTATGGTTGCGTAAGGAAATTAATTCTTAGTAGTATTTCATATCCTTTTTCTTTCAATTGTTTCTTCCATTTTTCACACTTAGATTAAGTGGTAGAACCAACATGACTCAGATTCAGCTGAAATTAATGAAAGTATAAGTAATATAGTTTCTGAGCAAAAGCATTTAGATACTCAGATGTGCTTGAGGAAAGAAACTGTATTCAAGAATCTATTTTTTCCAATACCTTAAGAAAGTTTTCAGAAGAAAACTTGAAATTGATTTCTGAAGACAGTGAAGTAAGTAATATTTATCCAGCGACAGGGAAAATAGTTTTCTGAACATTCTCAAATGCATTTTTAATTTTAATTTTAATTATTAAATTTTAATAATTTTAGTGTACTTCTGTGTTCATGGTTATAGTTACACTGCTTGGTATCTCCAGGAAAGGGAAAGTCATAGTGTCTAAACTCCAGAATTGCATCATCTTTAAAATATTTTTTAATGTTTATTTTATATTTGAGAAAGAGAGAGAGACAGAGAGTGAGGAGAGGAGGGGCAGACAGAGAGGGAGACACAGTATCTGAAGCAGGCTTCAGACCGTAAGCGCCAGCACAGAGCCTGAGGTGGGGCTCGAACTCACGAACCATGAGATCATGACCTGAGCTGAAGTCAGATGCTTCACCGACTGAGACCCAGGAGCCCCTGAACTGCATCTTCTTTAAAGATGAAAGATTCTCATGAAAGAATATTGTTTAAAGCCATCTCTTGGCTATATGATTCTGAAAGCATGAGTCAACAATCAAAGTATTGAAAATAATCCAATTTTTCAACAAAGCTGTTGGAAATGAAAAGACTATCATATCCTCTATCTTGTAGCAAATCAGATATATTACAAGAAGCAAACTTCTTCCATAGAGACTCTCTACAACTTTTATGTGAACAATAGGAAAAACTTACATCTGTATATAATATATATTCGTATGTCTTTTAGCAAATGCATTCATTAACTTGGTGGTGTGGGGTTGATGTTTAAAGATAAATGTGCCTCTGCTATACCAGTGAATCCGTGAGTAAATTTTTTGTATGTTAATAAATCCTTAACGTTAACTAATCAAATTCTACTGGTGAATGATATTGTTATCACTTTGGATAATTTCAGAAGGATTATTAACGCATTTAAATTATAAAATACTAGGGGTACCTGGGTGGCTCATTCGGTTAAGCTTTGGATTCTTGATCTCATCTCAGGTCATGATCTCACAGTTCATGGGATCAAGTCCCACGCCGGGCTCTGCACTGACAGTGTGGAGTCTGCTTGGGATTCTGTCTCAGTCCCTCTCCCTCTCTGCCCATCCCATGCACACTCGCTCCCCCAAAAAGAAACGTTTACAAAAATTAAATAATAAAATACTAGAATCTGAGGGAAAGTGTTGGAGAGAGCCTGCAGAGGGCACCTCCCTAACTTCTAATTAAACTTCTGATTTGTCTATGTCTCCATCACCAGGTCGTCGTCTGGCCCCATTTTCGTGACCAGAAATTCACGGCACCGTAAAAAGTCATGTTCCATTTTTCGTTACTTCCATTTTCAAACTGCCTTCTCCACGGAGGCAAGGTCTGCGTCACGCAGCTTCCGCCCGTAGGTCCTCCTGGGGAAGTTCAGAAGGCCTGGAAGCCTCCATTTCCATTGCTCAAAGTATGACAATGTTACATCCTTTATGCTTCTCTAACCCTGAAAACTCATTATTTTTTCCCCAAAGTCTTCTGTTTCGCTGTCATTTATTCAAAACACGAAGATACATGGGGAGTGATGATAAGAATCAGGTAAAAGGTAACAATGCCAAAACAAAGCTTTAAATGTGGCTGCTGTGTCCGTGGAGAGAGTCACCAGGAGGCCGGGATGGCTGGGCCGCTGTCTTCACTGGTCTGGGCCGCTGTCTGGGCGGTGACCAGGAGGAAGCTGCAGCCCCTCTGGGCCGCCGTCCCCTGACACCTTCAGCAGTAAACAAGATAGAGGAGCTTCTTAAAGATAAGCCTGAACACGTAGGTCTGAAAGTGGGTGTCCAAAGCAGGGGTTGTAATAGCCTTTCGGACACTCTAGAATATGCACAGGCAGGAGATTCTGAGGAAGAAGCTGTTTAGGATGTAATACCAGCCAATGCATTGGTGGCTATCAATCAATTGAGGGCAGTTTAAGAAAAGCATCAAAATCTGGTGCACTCCACTGGCCCAGATGAGATTCTTCATGGAGACCCTGGGCAGAAAAATGTCTTAGGTTGCTGAGAGGGGTGGGGGGTGCCTCTTCTCTGGTTTCCATCTTTGGAGTCCGCCTCCTTCCTCTTGGCATTCCATCCTATAGGTCAGGTGCCGCTTCTCCAGCAAGCAAACTGGAAACATGCAGTGATCGCCCCAGGACCCTTCAGTAGGAATTAGAGAGGAAAATCCCAGCACAGTGGCCTCCATAGGGACACCGATCCGACTAGAGACGTTACGGCAGCAGAGTCACCCAGATGTTCACTGCTAAAATTTTAAGCATCTGTTGAGAATTTTAGTAAGGGAAGCAAGAAATCGAATCTTCTCAAAACTCACAGTATTTCACCTAGTGAAGCATAGGAATGTCATTCACCAGTGGAACAGATATGAGGGAAAGATACCCCCAGGCTGTTTCCACGCGCAAGGGGATCAGAAAAGAGGAAAACCAGAATCTCTGACAGAATTGCTACCCGCAGCCCATTGACCAACTCACTCTCCGGGGAGACACTCTCCAGCTCTTTCAGTGTGGGGTTCCTCCTCCCGCACACACTTTTCCTTATGAGGTTCTCATCGATCACTTCAGCTCTGTATCACGGGTCCCCACACAGGGGAAGGCTCAGGGCACCAACTTAGCATGTGGGCTGGGCATTTACAAGATCACGCCAGAAAACTTCACATTTGAAGACGGAATTGCTAAGTACGTCCTAGTTGATCCAGAAAAACAAGTCATGGATCTGAGAGATCTGTGGTGGAAATGTTATAAGGCGATTGGGAGGTAGAGGCAGAGAACTTTGGATTCCCTCACAGACGTAAAACACAACACTGAGAAGAGATTTGTGGAGAGCTGGGAGATACCTGACGTCACTTCCCCACCTCTAGTTAATACATTTTAGTCATTTATCCTCAAGTTGATTATCCAAAAAATATACAACGTTTTCCTAAATAAAACATGAAACTTATTAAAATATCTTGGGGGTTGATTTTGCTTTTGAGGGCATTGAATTTATATGTGAAAAGTAAAGAGACAAAGTAACCATGGAACATAAGCACTGAGTCTATACCATACTCATGTAAGGTCCAAAATTAAGCCATTAATATGGAGAAAAAGATTCAAATTTATGTGATTGTATAAGACCAGGTTTGGACGTGTGAAACCCATCTGGGCCAAGGCTGAGGCAAATATAGATCATGTGAAAAGTAAGGGTACGGATAAAGGAGAACCACCGAGCAAGAATAGCTCTTTAAAAAATAATTTAAGCATAAGAAGCAGGGAATAAGTATATGATCATAAAAATAGTTGGTAAATTCAACAACTGCAAGAATTTACCCCTGAGGATGTAGAGATCCATCTGAGAACTTAAAAGTAATATGTTAACTGCTCAAAAACATATGGACGGAAGTAGCATTTATGAAACAAGAACAAGAAGGTTTCAAAAAGACCAAATAGGAAATCTTGAAACTGAAAAATGTAATTATTGAAAGTAAAACAATAATCACAGTAACCCTCAATAGATTACCTCAACGGTATACTGGAAATATCTTAAGAGAGGGTTAATGAGTTGAAAGGTAGCACCAAGGGAGAAGTTTCTGGATCATAGTACAGTAAGACAAAGAAGGACATTATGAAATAAGTTAAAGGCCATGGACAGTAGATTGAGAAGTTCAGAAATACACCCAGTGGAAGTTGTAGAAGAAATGAGAGAGAATGGAAAAGAGATGACATTTGAGAATAAAATGACTGATAATTTTCCAGAAATGAAATGAATGAACTCTTGAGTTGAAAACCTCACTGAATGATCAGCAAGAAAATAAAAATAACTCTCAACCTAGAAACACTGTAGCCTAACTGTACAACAGGAGGGAAGAAAGGAAAGTACAGCTGACAAAAGATAGAAGGTGGATTGCATACAAGGAAATGACAGATCGACAGTGGAGTTTCCATTAACAGTAGGCGTCAGAAGGTCGATGGCGTCATATTCTCAAGATGCTGAAGGAAAACTTCTGGCCACATGAAATTCGCTGGCCAGCCAGACTTGCTGTAAAGAGCAGGGTTAAAACAAATACATTTTAAAATATGTAAGAGCCAAAAGAGTTTACCAGCAAGAACCCCTTACTGGAAAAAAAACACTGGCAAAGTAGGTACCTAAGCAAGAACCCTGAGGAGCGTGAGAAATAATGGATTATGTTCAGTTACAGGTCAGAGAACGCCTGGACACCAGCACCTTACGAACACAACATTCTGCTCCTTGCATCTAACAGGCCATGCACAGGTCTGCAGGCCGGAGGGTGTGGAAGCCTGTCCTTGGCGTTCATTGTGGTATCTCCAGGGCCTCACATTCCTCCCCTCACATAATAAATACTCGTGGGGATTTGTGGTGTGAATGAATAAATGAATAAAATATCCCCAGATGAAAAAAAAAAAAGTAAAAAGATATCAGTGATGAAAATTTGACAGGGGCAGATGTAAATTCCAAAATTAAAGATAAAAATTAATGTCGTAGTCATACTACAAGAAAGATACACCGAATAAAATCTGCATAAAAGTTTGGCATGCATTTACAACATGATGTAAGTATTAACCAAGTTAATTCCCTTTGAAGATAAGAAGACTGAGGATGACTAACATAGTCGCCCAAATCAAAATCATGGAAGTTGAAGGAGATGGAATTGTAAGTCATTGTCTGATTTTACATTCTTAACATCACGGGTCTAAGTGTGAGCTTTGGGCTCGTGGCGAGGAGACCTGGGGCTGCCCACAAGACGCATTCCCCTCCCCAATCCCCAGTTCTCTCGGCTCTAAATCTGACATTTGGTCAAAAATTAATTCTATCATCATGTGAAAGTGCTTTGAAAATCATATGAGATACAATATGAAAGTGTGCTGGTGTTAGCTTCTTAATCTGAGTTCACACCTTTCCAGGTAAACGAGACTCCTGGGGAGGACTTGGATCAGCATGATTACAAGGGTGTCATTTGTGTCACATGACCAACAGTCCCTTAGTTTAGGAGACTACTGTGTTTTCTGCATATTCGACTTTCCTTACGTTTAGGAAAAGCTTGATTGACATACTCAACTCCTTCTCTCAGAATCAGGGTCTCTGGAAAATCCCAGCAAAAAAGGCTAAAGCCTCCTCACAAGGGAGTTTCCTTGAGTCTTAGAGTCCTTGAAAAATGCTCTTCAGGTCCACTTCTTCCCCTCTCCATACGTGCCGATAAAATGCCATTGTTTCCTCAGGCATTTTAAACTTAACTGATACACACCTCAGCAGATAACTGAAGAGGAAAATCCTTGAGGTCTGTAAATAACATATCTATCAGAGTGTTGTGTCAGCCTTGTGGTTTGAGGCTTTGTTGTTGTTAATTTTACAATAATAATTTTAATGGTACCTCACAGCAATTTAATTTTGTTTTATTTTGCATACCTGGGCATAAATGTGCAGTTTAATTTGTAATTATGTAACAAATGCCCATGGAACCGATGTACAGATCATAAAATTGAATATTGGAGGCCTCCGAAAACATCGACAATCTTTCCGATGTGAAGCATGTGTTTTAGAGTAACAGTAGAGTGATTGTGTTTCCTCTTGAAAAGATTTGTTAGTGGCCATATCTCTAGATTTTGCCCTGATTTATTCAGAACAATTATCCAGACAAAAGTTGGTTATTTGGGATTTTTTTCTGTCTCTAAGGTCCATAGTGCACGAAGCCACAAGCCTGAAACGATTCAAATCTTGTCAGTTCCCTTAGTACTTAATAAACTGCGAATTTATAATTACCTCAGGCCCCAAAGAGTTTAAAAACCCCAGTGTATAATGGTTTAAAAGTCTCCCACAACATCGATTTAAAATTCAAAGTAACTCAAAATAATCTTCCCCCACACTTAAAGGTGTAGTTTTCTGACATGCTGTTCTCTAGCAATGATTCTGCCCTACGAGCTTTAGTTATGACCACTGAAGAAAAAAATTGTGAGTGTATGAATATTTCCAAAATAAAAATGTGAAAAAGTTATGTGTAATTCATTATAACATTGTTTCTAACAATAACAACCACGACAGCGACCAAAAGAAAGAAGTCACCTTGTAAGCAGGGCAGATATAAAACAATGTAGGAGTATTAAGTCATTACTGTACCCAACACGGTGGGATACTTTGTAGCCATAAAAAAGTTCCAAATTATTTAAAGTAGCCCTGTCCAATTGAACTTTGAGCGATGATGGAATATTCTGTATCTGCACGGATCATTACAGTAGCCAAAGTCACATACACCTCCCCGAACCTTTGCAGCGTGACTAGTCAGACTGATGAACTAAATATTTAACTGTATGTAATTCTATTTTTTTTTATTTTTTTTATTTTTTTTTATTTTTTATTTTTTTATTTTTTTTTATTTTTTTATTTTATTTTTTTATTTTTTTTTAATTTTTTTATTATTTTTTATAACTGTATGTAATTCTAATCAACTTTGAATTTAGAGATTTATATTTATTTTTGAAACCTTATATACAAACCATGTATCATGTTAATACTTAAAAAATACTTACAAAGGAAAAATAAAAAGTGGGGCAAATATGGGCATTGATTTATGAAAATGGAAGTTCGTCTGCGGGCCTGAAGTAAGACAGATTGGATAGATTAGCAAACACACACACAGACACGCACTCTTGGGATCTGTTCTCTTTCAATCATACCACTTGTTTTGATTTAAAGTATTGAGAAAGCAAATGGAAACCATCATATTTTTCAGTATTTCAGAAACGGAAAATTATCATTTGAAAAACATTTAAATTACAGCAATTTATAAAGTGTATTGTTCCTGTTTATAACAAGAGTATATTCATGCTGTTTTTATTTCTTCTGTTTCAAATATAACAAAATTAACTCAGATTAGTATTCGTGTATACCTCATTTAACTCGTTCGTTGTAATCTGATAACAAGTTAAATCAATCATGTCTCTGAGTGATAATGACCATGCATACAGGGCTGTCTTCAGAAGTGTTTGGATGATGTTTTGAGATCTTCTAGCAGATCAGTTATGACAAGAAATGAAGACTTATTTGCAGAAAACCAAATTCCACTCCAGTCCCCCTGATGATAAATTTGTTTATTCTATTACGTTGTATTTCCAATCATTTCTAATTCTCAGTCATTGGCCAAAGATTATCTCTTTAGAGGATAACCATCTCATAGCACTGCTAACGAACCAACACAATGAAACATAATAAAGCAAAAATGCAATCACAAAGCAGGATGGGACTTTGTCCTATATTAAAATCTTTCTAATGATCAAATAACTTCACAGACTTGCTGTATTTGATGGTCTATAAATCGTTGATAGCCTATGCTGTGATTTGACAACATTTTTTCCCCTTTGTATGAGCCCCTCCCCCCTTTGACTGCAGTATTTTCTGTCTCTGATGCTGCTTTGCTTTGGGTTTGGGCTTCAGCAATATTTAGTATTTGTAGACTTATGAATAGATTTATCGGTAAACATCTGGGTTATAAAGAGTTGTTATGAGTTATTTTTGACATTGTTTATTGAGAGTTAAAGTTTTAGGCCCAAATCATTATTATGTTTTCCTGAACAACAAATCTATGACAAGCCTATTTCAAGAAGTCGAATATAAATTAATCCACGCCGTTTCCATCTCCCTGCTTACTTTCAGGGCCACAGATAGGAACTGTTGTACTCCATGGAGAGAGCGAAGTATCCTCAGAATTTCTCAGCCCTCCTATTCTTAAAAACTACACACAACACTCCACCTCCAGCAACCTTACGTGCCGTACCAGGCTCAGTGATGTTCACTGGCCAAAAGTATCTTACTTTAGAAAATGGAGGTGAAGGGCAGCCATTGTGGGTTGTGGGAGGAGAGAGGGTGGCGACTCTCACTGGGCACATTTCGACCTGTTCTCTCTCTGTGGGTTTTGTTTTCCTCAAGCCCCAAAACCGAATCCAACCGGCCACCTTCAGTCCCTCAAGGAAGAAAGAGCAGCAAAGAAACAGGTGAAAGGTCCGAAACAGAACTTTGAGGAGTATGGCAATAGTTCTGAGGGAAAATAAAATGTGTGTCAAAGTCTGAGCACGGAAGGCTAAAGCTCCATCTCAATAATTTGGAAGAGACGAACATCTGATCTGACTTATTTGACCTTCCTCCCTCTCAAACACAGGCATCTGGAATTAAATAAAAATCATAGAAGCCTAAGGAGAGTGAAGAAATAAGAGTATAAGAAGGAGGCCACGTGACGAAGTAGGACCCTGAGGTATCTCTCTGTGAAGAAAGTCTTCATCCCGCCCTCTGGGAGGATGTGTGGTGAGGGACACAGCAGGGCCTCCAGACAGGACAGAGAGGCCGACCGGGGCCTTCCCCAGCCGCTGTGTGGACATCCACGGAGTGCTACACGGAAGCGACCGGAGTTGAGATGAACCAAGGAGCCGGCAAGTCTCTCCTGTTTCTAGAAGAGCGTGAGGGGAGAGCCGAAGTTTACAGCTGTTTACATTAGAGGAACGCACTGTAGTTCTGTCACAAGAGGGTAGCAGTGTGGACGGTGCCCACGGCGAGGTCCAGCTCGGAGAATGTTCGTCCCTTGGCAGGTGACCCCTGACAGGGGCCGCCAGATGCTCGGACAACACAGCGGACCTTACGACAAGAGAGATGCCACACAAGCAACAGAGAGGGAGGGGGGAGAAAACCCTTCCAAAAGTGCGTTGAAACTTAACCTGAACACGTTTTCACCTGGACTCCACCTAGGTAGTCCCATCAAACACAGTAGCCATAAAATATTCAGCTTGATACAGGAAACTTTGAAGTTACATTTATATTTTTTTGCACGCTTGAATACAAAGCCTGAGCACTTCCTAAAGACATCACGTGTTAGCTTATTCGTACCAGAAGGGAGCGCAGAAATGATCAGATCTGATGTTGGCATTGAGCCAATCAGGAGACACAGAGAAGGGTGATGAGGGTCCCGTGCCCCACCTTCCGGACTCCCTGCCTCATCTCACCGCCTCCCCTCACCACTGATGTGCCATTTTCGGAGGTACTCTGTGTGTGACAGGTGAGCAGCTATGACATGTCTTTTTTTGCCTGCCAGGGATATTCGCAAATTGCTGTGTGTTAGTAACTTTTGCCTCTGGGTTTACTGGAGGCGAATGAAGGCCGTGTTCATTATTATCATAATTCAAAGCAAATCATTCCTTTAGAAATCACCTTTGAAGATTTTATTGCCAACTTGTTTATTATGTATTAAAACTAGGTAGGAAAATCACTGCCTTCAACTCAAATTTATATGTGGAGCTCATTCGACTTTTAAGTTTATCTTGTGTGGTCTGACAGTTTTATAAGAGAAATCTACCGCAATTAGAAAGAAATTGCACCCTACATATTTTTCTTTTTTCTTTTTAAATATAAATGCTTTATAACGCATCTACTTCAAAGCTTGGCTGTTAAATGATTGCTCCGGGAAAGACAGAATAAAACCATTTGTCTGTTCCTCCAAACTTTCGTTACAATTTTGTCTGCTTTGTTATAAAAGCATAGCCGTGGAAATGATCCAAAATATCTTTCGAGTTCTATTCTTTGTTTCGTGTTTGAACTTTATGCCATTCTAGTTTTGAGAATGTTACTGAACTTGTCCCTTTGTGAAAGTTTATGCACTTTTAGGCCGAGAGGCTACCTTAAGCCATTCTTTCCTAAATGTTTACCGTGTATTGAAGGAAAAAAAGTGTAAAATTGGATAAGAAAATACCAGGAAATTACTGTATGCAGTTTATACTAGGCAAATTTTAAATATCAAGACCCTAGTTGGTTGAAAGTACAGAGATGCAAAAATACATACAATACAAAAGACAAAAGAAAACAACGCTGATATGAACAGAGTTGATGGTCCAGAGGCCACCTCTGTCATGCTTGGGGCCGTGACGGCTACAGGCACACAAAATAAAAATCAAACTGTCATCGTAAGTAGAGGGAAACGATATCAGAATTTCTGGTGGTGTTTATAGATACCATTTTTTTATAGTTGTTAATGGAAATTTAACATGAGTTTGGGGTATGTATAGAGATCTCTTACATTAATTCTTGATAGTTTTGCAATGCCTTTAGAAGAGTAAGCTTGATATAAATGCAGGCATATGAAAGACAGAGATACAAGGTTTCATTTTCCTGTGTTCCTATGGTAACTATCTGAAAATTTAATTAATATGGACTTGAATTCACATTAGAAGCGTGCTACTAAAGCATTGTTTCTTAGCATTCAAATCAACACCTGTAGCTTGTTTGGTAGTGGACTGGTTTAAAGGTTCGTTTTGTAAACTACTTTAAAAAAAAGGCTAGGACAAGACAAAACAAAATGAAACAGAACCCCACAGAGAAAACTCCAGGACAAGATGATTTCATTGATGAATACAATCAATCATCTAAGGAAGAAACAATATATCAAACACAGAGAATGGAGAAAAAAGTACCACACTCATGTCATGAGACCGGCAGTGCCTGGACGTCACAGTCTGAAATGGACATTGCAGGAAAATAGAATGGTAAGTCAGTGCCTTTCATCCGTGTAGAGGCAAACAAACATCTACATTAAGCGTTGGCAAATTACAGCGGCATACAGAAAGGAAAACACGTCATGATTCCAGAATTCATTCTGGAAGTGCAAAGTTGAATTAACACTTGAAAAACATTTCATGTAATTTATCACATTAGTTAAATAAAAGACGGAGACCCTGGGATCATCTCAATGCATTAATTTGACAAAATTCACCATGCTCCCACGATAAAAACTCCCAACAAACCAGCAAGGATGAAGAGAACTTCCTTAATCTGAGAGAGCACATTCATAATAAAAAGTACAGCCAAAACCATTCTGAATGGTGAAATACTGAATACTTTCCTCTCAAGTCAGAAAAGAAGCACGTCTACCACCTGCACTTCTCTCCAACAATGATACGGACGTGTTAATGCCAGAGCACCGAGGCAAGACAAAGACATATCAGTTATAACGATTCAAAGAAAAAACGGAAAACTGTCATTATTTGCAGGTCAACATCATTGCATATGCAAAATACATCAAAGAATTTATAAACAGTGTATTAGAATGAAAAAAGGCAATTTAGCAATATTGCAAGATGCCGGGTCAACCTAAAAAATACAGTGTATTTTTCTATATTAACATCAGGAAATTAGAAAACAAAACGTAAAATACTTTTTTTAAAACACAGAATACATAGGAGGGAATCTATCAAGAGTTATGTAGCCCGTTGCTGACACTGGCCTGCCTAAACTGTAGCAACAAGTTTTATAATGGCGTCTAGACTTCTGCTCTGTAGACCTGGACTTCTTCCTTTCAAAAATGAATAGGTCCAGGAAAAACAATGTCTCTACAGCTATAATCATTACCCTGAAATTATAATTCTATGATTGAATATGCGGACTACTCATTTCAAAAAAGATGTCAGGAGTTCTACACCGCACTGAATTAAAGTGGGACTAGGGACTCAGACAACTTACTATTGCATAGCTTATTTATTTGTTTGTTTGTTTGTTTGTTTATTTATTCAAGAGAGGAAGAGAGAGCACCAGTAGGGGAGAGGATCAGAGGGAGAGGGAGAGAGAATCTCACCCACGACCCTGGGATCACGACCTGAGCCGAAATTAAGAGTCTGACATTCAACTGACTGAGACACTCTAGTGCCCCCCCACCCCGCCCTTGCATAGCTTTTTAAACGAATATGTATCCATGGAGACATTAACATTGGTTTATATACTTTGGTAGGAATTAGATTATTTTCCTCGGCAGACCTAGAAAACAGAATAAATAATTACACGAGTCAGTGGAAGGCAAGAAGCGGTGAAAGGTAATTTTGGAGTTTGTGGCACGATGCTGAAGCATTAGTCTTTATCAAGCATGTTTGACGATCACAGATAATGTGAAAGGCCCCTGAAGCCCCCAAGAAGACTTAGAAGAAGAATGTGCTCGGTTCCAACTCCCAAGCCTCATTCAATGCCTACAAAACTCCAGATGCAAGAGGAGTGAAAAAAGTGTGGGAGCAGGGCAACAGTAAGCTTTTTCTTATCAGTATTATAAACATTTCATTAAAAATTTTAAAAATTTATCTGTACAGGCGGATAAATAAATACTTAAAGTTAGCATGATGTAACTCAAATTTTCCAAAGGTAATTTTCAGAATTCCGTTGTATATTTATAGCTTTTCAGAAATGATCATTCCAAAGTATGAATGCCTATCACAATTTTCTCCTTTGCACGGCCATAATTTTCGTCATGGCAAACATACTAGAACTGAGTGTTATTGTACGCCTTTCCTCTTCACGAGGCATTATATTTATAGAGCTGGCCTGATATGTTTACCTGTGCAGTGGAATTTCTCTAGAAATATTAGAAAGGGACTTAGGAAAAGAAACGTTATTCTGATATTAATGTAGCAAAGTACTCGTTTCTCATTCAACTGTGGGTTCATTCTCCTGTTCAGGGAGTATCATGGCAAAGATTCTTTCCAGAATAACAGACGCCAGAATATTGAGAAAGAGGGAAGATTTTCTTGTACAATATATGAACAACATATTTCTAATCAAGCATAAGTGTTAGTATTCCAGTAGTCCTCCCTTACCTGAAGTTTTGTTTTCTGTGGTTTCAGTTACCTGGGGTCAACCTTGCTCGGGTCTAGAAGCAGGCGATGTTCCTCCTGACACATCATCTGAAGGGCAGCCTCGCATCACGTGACGCCATCCACGTCATTCACCTCTGGCGAAGGTCAGTAATAACCTAACGCTCAGTCACACGCCTGCGACACTCACCTCAGTTCATCTCATCACACAGGAGTTTCATTATTTCACATCATCACGAGAAGGGTGAGTATACAAGATATTCTGAGAGACCACATTCACGTAACTTTTATTACAGGAGGCGGTTATAATGGTTCTATTTTATTAATATTGTCGTTCATCCCTGACTGTGCCTAATTTATAAAGTAAACTTTATCTCGGGTGTGTATGTATCAGGAAAGGAACATAGCATATACAGGATTCGTCACTCTCTGTGGTTTCAGACCTCCGTGAAGGTCTTAGAACATAGCCCCTGAGGATAAAGGGAGGACTAATATGTGTAATTTATTATTTAATGGCTCTTTCGATCTGCGTCCAATTTCATGAGCATCTGATACTAAATTTTTCTGACTAAATACAAACTATTTTTGCAAATCAATTCCCATTCAACAACCATACAATAAATATCTCTATGACGTTTTTATCTTCATTGCTCAAAATATCATAGCTCTTGAAAGCACAGAATTTCACTCTGCGGCAAAAGAATGGTTTGTTATCTGCCTTCTAGATAGATATTTTCGTTCTTCTGGATCTTCAACCTTTACACCTCCATGGCTACCTAAGTATATCCTAAGCATGGTGGCCCACACGGACTATGTTTTTGTGCTAATGATCAATATTTTTAAGGGTTGCAGGTACACTGCAAAATTAAGGTACTATTTTGCAAAAATCTATATCATAACCCAATCTTGGAGCTCTGTGATATATGTTAGCATATTAAAGACTGATAAATCTTAGAGTACAGAAAGCTGACTTTTAAAAATCACAGCTTTACAATTATTATTGACCCTTGTATTATGTTTGTTAATGTCCTACATGATCAGCATTCTATAGGAACACATTTTGTAGAATATGGCCTTGTCCTCGAACTTACTTTTTTCCTCTGTCAAAAATATCCTGCATTTTTTCAGTCTTCAGACAATTGGTCGAAAATGTAATAAAATTCACAATAAATTGTGGAAGACAGGTCATGGCTTAATATAGTTCCTTACCAAAGGGCTTGAAATTTACCAAGATCTTCTAAAGAGGTAATACTTTATACTGAGATAGACAGCACACAGTCAAATCTGTGTCATTGCCTATATTTGTAAATAAAATTAATTGGGACACAACCACAGCCATTCTCTGTCACAGTTATATATTCAGTTCTACACTGACAGAGTTGAGTTCTACACTGACAGAGTTGTAACTGATACCTTATACCCACAAATCCGAAAAAATATACTAATTCACCTGCTATAGAAACGATTTACCAGCCCTGCCTTAAACTATAGGATGAAATTGCGATGAGAGTATTTGAGCTCTGCAGCAAGGCCACATAGGAGATACATTTGTGTCCTTACTAGGAATGAGTTTTCAGGAGCACACTTCAGACCACACCAAGTGACAAGAGAAAATATTGTTGCTTTGGACCAAGGGCCACTGCCAAATTTGCAAGGCAAGTGCGAGATAGGAAGCAGCCTTCAGGGACAGGTATACAACTCAAAGCAGAGAAAAGCTGCATCTCCAAGCTCGAAAATGTGCAGCCGGTTTGGATGGACTTTATGCCTGGAATCACGAGATCAGCACATCCGTGTGTCCCTATTTCAATTTACCTGCTAAATCTACAGTATAAAATAAGACTTCTGACCCCCTAGGAGAAATTGATGAATCTGTGAGCTGAAAGAAATCTTGTGATTCTCCAGGGATTCGGGCCTGGGGCACCTTATTTTATTTATCAGGCGGCATTGCAACATACGTAGCTACCCCCAACAAGTCGGTGTCCCCTGAGTGCTGTTCATCAGAGGAGACCCGGGACGGTCTGCAGGGATGAATCAGTACAGACACATCACTGATGACGAGGTTGGAGAAGTCTCTTCATTCTCTTAGATGAGGGAGAGCACATTTATAAAGAGACAGCTTAATTTTTAAGGCTCAATTCCACACATTTCAAAACAGTCCTTTAAAAATAATTACTGTCATTAGTATAGTAGTCTTTCAGAGCAGTGACAAGGCTACTGATTTATATCCTCACTTGTAAAATTCCATCACCCATTTCCCTAAGGTAAAAAGATTGCGGTGGCTTAAATCTCTCGAGAGAAACCACATTTACATTATATATTACTTTAATTTTTTTCACTCTCTTAATTAAGTTTTTGAGAAATAAAGTGCAAAGCTGAATTTACATTAATGAAGTTAGTGATTAATTACCCTGTCTCATTTGGAGTTTTGTGTTGGCAAAAGTGAATGTTCAGTATGTAAGAAGTCTCAGTGGTATAGAGTAACTTAATATATTATCTGCCAAGTATTTTAATTAGTATTTATGATAAAAAGTGAAGTGTTTTTCCTAAAATTTTGAAGTTAGAAGTATCTGTATGCAGGAAAACATTTTCAAAACTTAATCTTAGCTGGGGATTCAGTTTTTCAAATCGATCACTTAAGCAAGCTATGACAAGGTTTTCCATAGCACCGAAAGAATGGCTAATTAATTATATTGTTCATATGTGTATTTTATGTGCATCATTATAAGATTCAACAAGGCTTATTATCAACTCATACTCTAGAAACATTAACTTTTTGGTTGAAAAATCATTTTTCGATAAACCCACTAGTAAGGTCACTGGATAAAATACAGATGATTCAATTTAATTCAAATTAAAGATAAACAACATATAAATATTTAGTGTAAATACATTCCAAATATTACATGCAGCATATTTATGCTAAAAAAGAAGAAGAAACATTATCTAAAACTCCATGTTATTTTGACTTGTACCAATGGAAGCTTACATTGAGGTCTGGTAGATTAGAAGTTCAACGCGGGTTAAAATCAAGGTCCACCAGCTTGTTTCTGGAGACTCAGAGAGAATCTGTCTCCTTGCTTTTCCCAGCTTCTAGAAGCCACACACATTCCTTGGTTCATGGCCTCCTTTCTCTATCATCCAGACAGCCAAACTGCTGTCTCTTCTCTATTCACGTCCTGACCATAGCCACGAGAGGCTCTCTGCTTTTAGGGACCTGTGAGGTCAGCTTGTGCCCACACACAGTCCAAGAAGGTTTTCCTTAATCACATTTGCAAAGTTCCTTTTGCCATGGAAGGGACATATTCACAGGTTCCTGGGATTCAGACTTGGGCATCTTTGGTGGGCCATTATTCTACCTACCACAGTGATTTACAAAAGATCTGGGCTACACCTGGGGTAGAAACACTGCTCTTGACCAGTAGTGTTTCTCTGTCATGGCTGCATACCAGAATCACTTGGAGAGAGCACACCAACCGAATCAGTGTCATAGAGGGGAGGGTCTAGCATCAGCATTTTCTAAAGGCTCTAAGATCCACCCCCATGTGCCCCCTGTTGTCAATAGGGCAAGGGTTGACAATCTCTGGACTGCTGACCAAATTTGGCCGGCTGAGAGGTTTCTGGGCGTGTTTGTTTGTTTTGTTTAGATTTTTTATTATGTATTTTCAATTGAAATATGATTCATATACCAAAGAATGCATTCTTAAAATGTTCAATTCAGTGGTTTTTATAATATTTACAAAGTTGTACAATCATCTCTACCATCAAATTCCAAGACAGTTATATCACCCCCAGAAGAAACCCTGTACCCGTTAGCAATCACCAACTCCTTTCCCATCAGCCCTGGTGAGCACTAATTTACTTTCTGGCCCTATACATTTGCCAGTCTGGCCACTGCATGTCAATGAGATCGTGTCATATGTGATCTTCTGTGTCTGGGCTTTTTCAAAAATTTAATTACAATTAACACACAGTGTTATATTAATTTCAGTTGTACACTATAGTGATTCAAGAATTCTGCACATTTCTCAGTGCTCATCAAGGTGAGAATACTCTTTTTTTTTTTTAATTTTTTTTTCAACGTTTATTTGTTTTTGGGACAGAGAGAGACAGAGCATGAACGGGGGGGCAGAGAGAGAGGGAAGAGAGAGAGGGAGACACAGAATCGGAAACAGGCTCCAGGCTCTGAGCCATCAGCCCAGAGCCCGACGCAGGGCTCGAACTCACGGACCGCGAGATCGTGACCTGGCTGAAGTCGGACGCTTAACCGACTGCGCCACCCAGGCGCCCCTAGGTGAGAATACTCTTAATCCCTCTTCACCTATTTCACCCATCCCCCCACCCAACTCCCCTCTGGTAACCGTCAGCTTGTTCTCTGTATTTAAGAGTCTGTTTTTTGTTTGTTTCTTTTTTCCTTTGCTTATTTTGTTTCTTAAATTCCACGTATGAGTGAAATCATATGGTATTTGCCTTTGTCTGACTGCCTTATTTCACTTAGTATTATACTCTTTAGTTTCAACCATGTGCTTGCAAATGGCAAGATCTCATTATTTTTTACGGCTGAGTAATATTCCATTATTTATTTGTATGTGAATATAATATAAATATATCATAAATTTATAATAGCCATAGGGGTGCATACATAGTTTCAAATTAATGTTTTCACTTTCTTTGGGTAAATACCCAGTAGTAGAATTACTGGGTCATAGGGTAGTTTTATTTTTAATTTTTTGAGGAAATTCCATACTGTTTTCCAGAGTGGCTGCACCATTTATATTCCTACCCATGGTGCACAAGGGTTCTCTTTCTTCACATCCTTTCCAACACTTGTTATTTCTTATTTTTGATTTTAGCTTCTTGAAAGGTATAAAGTGATACCTCAATTTGTGTTTTTAACTTGCACTTCCCTGATGACTAGATATTAAACATCTTTTCATGTGTCTGTTTTCCATCTGTATGTCTTCTCTGGAAAAAATATTCAGATCCTCTGAATTAATTGGATTATTTGGGGGTTTTTAGTGTTGAGTTGTAGAAGTTCTTTATATATTTTGGATATCAACCTATTATTGGATATATCATTTGCAAATATCTTCTCCCATTGTGTAGGTTGCCTTTTTGGTTTATTGGTAGTTTTCTTTGCTATGCAGAGGCTTTTTAATTTGGTCTAGTCCCAATAGTTTAATATTGCTTTTGTTTCCCTTGGCAAAGGAGATATATTGAGAAAAATGTTTCTATGGCTAAAGTCAAAGAGATTACTGCCTATGTATTATTCTAGGAGTCTTATGGTTTCAGGTCTCACATTTAGATCTTTAATCCAATTTGAGTTTATTTTTGTGTGTGGTGTAAGAAAGTGGTCCAGGTTCAGCTCAGTTTGTTGAAGTCATATCTCCATTGTATATTCTTGTCTCCTTTCTTGAAGACTAATTGACCATAAAATCATGAGTTTATTTCTGGGGTCTCTATTCTGTTTCATCAATCTATGTGTCTATTTTTGTTCCAGTACCACACTGTTAGGATTACTATAGATTTGGAGTATATCTTGAGATCCAAAATGGCGATTTCATTCTTTTTCAAGATTGCTTTGGTCATTTGATTTTTCTTTTTGTGGTTCCATACAAATTTTAGGATTATTTGTTCTATATCTGTGAAGAATGCTTTTGGTATTTGACAGGGATTCCATTAAGTCTATAGGTTGCTTTGGGTAATATGGACATTTTAACAATATTGGTCCTTTCGTTTCATGAGCATGGAATGTCTTTCCATTGTTTGTGTCATCTTCAATTTCTTTCATCAGTCATAGTTTTCAGAGTACAGGTCTTTCACATCGTTGGTTAAATTTATTTCCAGGTATATTATTCTTTTTGGCACCATTATAAATGGGATTGTCTTCTTAACTTCTCTTTCCACTACTCCATTATTAGTGTATAGAAATACAACAAATTTTAATGTATGACTTTTGTACTTTGTGACTTTACTGAATTAATTGATCAGTTCTAGTAGTTTTTTTTGGTGGAATCTTTAGGGTTTTCTATGGATAGTATCATGGCATCTGTAAATAGTGAAAATTTTCCTTCTTCCTTACCAATGTGGATGCCTTTTTTTTCTTGTCTAATTGTTGTGGCTAGGACTTCTAGTACTATGTTGAATAAAAGTGGTGACAATGGACAGACTTATCTTGTTCCTGATCTTAAGGAAAGAGCTCTCAGTTTTTCACCATTGAGTGTGATTTCTAGCTGTGGGTTTTTCATGTATGGACTTTCCTATGTTGAGGTATGTTCCCTCTAACCCTACTTTATAGAGAGTTTTTATCATAAATGAATGTTGTACTCTGTCAAATGTTTTTTCTGCATCTATTGAAATGGTCATATTTTTTTTTATCCTTTTATTAATGTGGTGTCTCACATTGATTAATTGTGAATACTGAACCACACTTGCATCCCTGGGATAAATCCCACCTGATCATGGTTAACAACTTTTTGAATGTATTGCTAGGTTCAGTTTGCTAATATTTTGTTGAGGATTTTTTTTTAATCAGAGATACTAGCCTGTAGTTCTCTTTTTTGTAGTGTCTTTGTCTGGTTTTGGTATCAGGGTAATGTTGGCTTCATAGAATGAATTTGGAACTTTCTTTCCTCTTCTATTTGTTGAATAGTTTGAGAAAGAAAAGTTATTAACTCTTCTTTAAATGTTTGATAGAATTCACCTGTGAAGCTTTCTGGTCCTAGAGTTTGGTTTTTGGGAGTTTTTTGATTACTGATTCAATTTCATTGCTAGTAATCAGTGTATTCAAATTTTCTAGTTCTTCTTGACTCAGTTTTGGAAGGTTATGTGTTTCTAGGAATCTATCCATTTATTCTAGGTTGTCCAGTTTCTTGGCAAATAATTTTCATAATACTCTCTTACAATTCTTTGTATTTCTATGGTGTTTGTTGCTATTTCTCCTCCTTAATTTTTGATTTTTTTTGAGTACTCTCTCTTCTTTTTTGATGAATCAAGCTAAAGGTTTATCAATTTTGTGGTTTCATTTATCTGTTCTATTTTTTTTAGTCTCTATTTCACTAATTTCTTCTCTGATATTTATTATTTCCTTTATTCTATGGCTTTGGGCCATTTTTATTATTTCCCGAAGTAGGACTGCATTGTTATAATCTTTCCTCTTAGAACAGGTTTTGCTGAATCCCAACTATTTTGGATCATTGTGTTTTCATTTTCATTTGCCGCCATGTATTTTTTGATTTGTTCTTTGATTTTGTGGTTGACCCATTCATGGCTTAGTAGCATGTTATTTAACCTCCGTATATTTGTGTTCTTTCCAGATTTTCTCCTGTGATTTATTTTCAGTTTCATACTGTTGTCATTGGAAAAGATGGATATGATTTCAATCTTCTTTTAAACCTATTGGGAGTTATTTTGTGGCCTAACATGTGATCTACTCTGGAGAATGTTCCATGTGCACTTGAAAAAAGATGTGTAGTGCACTGTTTTAGGAGGGACTGTTCTGAATCTATCTGTTAGGTCCGTCTAATCCAATGTGTCACTCAAAACCAGTGTTTCCTTGTTGATTATCTGCCTGGATGATCTGTCCATTGATGTAGTGCCATGTTAAAATTTCCTATTATTATGGTATTGTTTTCAGTTTCATCCTTTATGTCTGCTAACAGTTGCTTTACGTATTAGGTGCTTCTGTGTTGGGTGCATAATTATGTACAATTGTTGTATCCTCTTGTTAGATTGTCCCCTTTATCATTAGGTAGTGTCTTACTTTGATTCTTGTTATTGTCTCTGTTTCAAAGTCTATTTTGTCCAATATAAATATGGCTACTACAGCTTTCTTTTTTTAATGTTTATTTATTTATTTTTGAGAGAGAGTAAGAACAGGGGAGGATCAGAGAGAGAGGGAGAGAGAGAAAATCTCAAGTAGGCTCTGTCCTGACAGCACATGGGGCTCATTCTCAAGAACCATGAGATCATGACCTGAGTCGAAACCAAGAGTCAGACACTTAACCAGCTGAGCCACCCATGCGCCCCAACCCCAGATTTCTTTCTTTTTTTTTTGTATAATCCCCTCACTTTCCCTTCCTTCACTTTCAATCTGCATGTGTCTTGGGTCTGAGGTGAGTGTTTTGTAGGCAGCGTATGGATGGGTTTTGCTTTTTTATGCATTCTTTCACCCTAAGTCTTTTGATTGGAATATTTATTCCATTTATATTCAAAGTAATCATTGACAGGTATGTACTTATTGCCATTTTGTTATTTGTTTTGTGGTCTTTTATGTTCCTGTCTTCTCAATATACTTGGATTCCTCTGTCTTTGTTTTTTTGCATATCTGTTACTGATTTTTGATTTGTGATTACCATTAGGCATATGTAAATAACATCCTGTGTATACAGTAGTCTATACTAAGTTGATGGTCACTTAAGTTTGAACCTATTCTAAAAAAACTAAATTTCTACTCCACCTATACACATTTTATGTAATGATATCATACTTTACATCCTTTTATTTTGTGAATCCCTTGACTGATTTTTATGGATATAATTGATTCTACTACTTTTGTGCTTTACCTCCATACTTGTTTTATAAGTGATTAATCTACATATATTTGTATGTTATTATATTTGTATGTAACTGTGAGATTTCTTTCTTTCATAATTTGTTATTCCTGATTATAGCCTTTTCTTTCCACTCAAAGAATCCCCCTTAGCATGTCTTGTGAGGCTGGTTTAGTGGTGATAAACTCCTTAAAGTTTTGTTTGTTTGAGAATCTCTTTATCTCTCCTTCTATTCTGAATGATAACCTTGGTGGATAGAGTATTCTTGGTTGCAAGTTTTTTTTTCTTTCAGCACTTTCAATGTATCATGCCACTCCCTTCTGGCTTGGAAAGTCTCTGCTAAATATCAGCTGATATCCTTATGGGGTTTTCCTTGTGTGTAACTGTCTTCTTTCCACATGCTGCTTGTAAATTTTTCTCTTCATCACTTTTTTTTTTTTTTTTTTGCCATTTTAATCACTATGTGTCTTGGTGAGGACCTCCTTGAGTTGAGTTTGTTGGGGCTTCTCTTTGTCTCCTGGATCTGGATTTTTGTTTTCTTCCTCTGATTGAGGAAATTTTCAGCTATTGTTTTTTCAAATAAATATTCTGCCCCCTTTAATCCCATATGGAATCCTTATAACGTGAATGTTATTGCACACGATGGTGTCACTGAGTTCCCTGAGTCTATTTTCATTTATTATTATTTTCCTTTCTCCTGTTCACCTTGATTGCTTTCCATTACTCTGTCCTCCAGGTCACCGATCTGTTCTTCTGCTTCCTCCAGTCTACTTTTTATTCCTTCCTGTGTAACTTTAATTTCAGCTATTGAGTTCTTCATCTCCAAATCATTCTCTTTTATGTTTTCTATCTCTTTGTTGAGGGTCTCAATGAGGTCCTCCACTCTTCTCAAGTCCAGTGAGTATCCTTATGACCATTACTTTAAGTTCCCTGTGAGGCATATTAATTATCTTCCTTTCCTTTAGGACTCCTGCTGTGATTTTGTCCTGTTCTTTCATTTGGGATGTATTCCTCTGTACCCTTGTTTTGTCTCACTTTCTGGGTCTGTGTCTATGTGTTAGGACTGTCAGCTCTGTCTCCTGTTCTTGCAAGTAGTGGCCTAATGAAGAAGAGGTCCTGTTGTGCCCTGTAGTGCAGGGTCCCCTGTTCTCCAGAACCGGCTGCTTCAGGGGTGCCTCCTGTGTGTGCAGTGGGTGCCCCTACTGTTGTGGCTGAGCTGCACCTGCCTTAGTCCTGTCGTCTGCAGTGGTTCTCTTTGCCTGTTGTGGACAGGGTTTGGTCCCTGTGATGTTAGTGGAACATCTGTGGCCACCTTGGCCTTAAGTTGGGTCAGATCATATGCTTATCCTCAGCCTGTTTGGCCAGAACTGCAGTCACACCAAACTGCAGGGCACTGTCCCTGTGTTATCCCCCTGGAGGATTTCACTGGTGGGAGAGGCCTGCAGTCAGACCAGTTGTCTGTGTTCAGCCCACTGCTGGGGCAGCCGTCTGACTCCCCTCCCCTTGGGGAAGGTGTCACTTGGACTGGTGCTGGCTCCAGTCAGGGCTGCTTGCAGAATGAGACATGTCAGGCATTGCTTTGGAGTGACCTCTGCCAACTGGGGTGGGCTGGGTGGGGCAGATCCATGAAAGAATCTGGGCAGGGGCGCAGGTTTGAGAATCTGGGCAGGGGTGCAGGGTTGAGAAGCCAGGTGGAGAGTGTTCGTGCTGCCTCCCCAGCTGGTTTCCCAGGGTGTCCAGGTATCTGGGCTGGAGGGCAGGGGAGATAAATGGTACCAGCCGTCACTGTTGTTCTTGGAGAAGTCTCCCAAATGCCCCTGCCCCCCACCCCTGGGGGACATTGAGATTAGTAAATAAATCTCCTTCCAGTATTCCCCCGTGGCTTTTCAAGTGATTGCTTGCATGCTGTATCTCTGTAGGGTTGTTTGCCATGCTGGTTCTCTAAGGGTGGGGACTCAGCTGCTCTCTCCCAAAGCTGAGCCATTGATTTCTAGAGTTCCAGGTGTTAAACTCTGCTGATTGTAAAAACTCACAAAGTTACTTCCACTGTGTCTCACAGACACATGTTATGGGGATTCATCTTCCCAGTGTCTGGGGTGTCTGGGTGGTGGCTAGTGTGCAGTCTATTCCTCTGTCTTCCCTGTGCACACATCTCTCCCATTTGTGGTTATTCTTGTCAGGAGTTTGGCTCCGAACCATGTCTCTGCCTTCCTACCCTTTTCAATGTGGCCTCCTCTCTGTGATTCACTGGGAAAATCTGTTCCTCCAGTCTTCGGGTCGTTTTCTGGGTGATTTACACTGATGTGGCTGCTTTCAGGTGTGTTCGTGGGACCAGGTGACCTGGGGTCTCCCTTCTCTGCCATCTTCCCAGAAGTCCTTCCCAGAAGTCTCTGCCATCTTCCCAGAATCCTATTTCTGGCTTCTTTCACGCAGCATAATGTTCTCGAATTGTATCCATTTTTGAATGAGTCAGCACACCAATAATTTTCGTGGCTGAATGAAATTCGAGTTTAGCTAGACTTCTTGTCATTTTATTTGCTAATCATGTATAATTGGTGTGTAAAAATAGAAGGCCTGAATTTTGCTAAAAAAACAATAAATGAAAACTTCTAAATGAAGGCCATTAGATGGCTAGGAGAGACTGGGAGGACTCTTGACTTCACTCTTTGTAACACAGAATCGGAGATACCTGTCTGTCCTGAACATTGGATTTTCTCTTCATTTTCCCTCAGAGATTCAATTCTGTTCCATCTACTGACCTGATTCAGTTAGTAACTGCGCCAATGAGGTCCTTTATGTTTGACGTAATCTTGGGGGTACATTGTATTCGGATGCCGTGTCTCTTTAGTCTTTTTAATTTAAAATGATTACTCAATTCTTTTGTTCCAATATATAAGTCCAAGTCACTTATTTTGTAGAAGGTAGTCTATTTGGTCCATCCTAAATCTGGGATAATTTAGGTATCAAAAGAAATAATTATAGTAAAGGATTAAAATCCATGGGATAAAATTACATCTACACTGATGTAGAAGATACGTAAGTAAGGAGTTTGGTTTTAAACTTTATACCTTAACAACGAAACTGGGAAAAATCTCAAAACGCGTGTGGAAAAAACTGTTTTCCCTGTTGCATCTGATGTGGGTATCTCTTCTTTGTTTGCCCAAGGTTTTCTGATCATTTTGTGTCTCACCCTCTTCCTGGCCCACCACAGCAGCACTGGAAAGAGACTTCTTTATGAAAGGGCCTTATTTATGAGTTAGAGTTTCTATCTGCTGCTCCAAACTCAGATGTTAAACACATACCCCAGACTACCATGTGCCTTCCAGGACCCCAGGACCCCAGTAGTGTCTCCACAGTGTCTGCCACCATGTGTATATGCGAGAATATCCACCTGCTTGTCAGTTTCCATATTGCTAAGCTTTCTGCTTAGTAGCGTCTCTACTACAGACACTGCTTTCTCTGAGGTCTGCCGGATTTTCTGATGTATTCTATAAAAATGAGAAAAATAGTTTGAAGGAATGAGGAATAGTGGCTTAGAGATGGTGTCAGGGGGTAAAGAGATTCCTCCTTGAAGCTCCATGGATTTGATTTGTATTTGATTTTCTCTATAAGAGGAAAAATAGCCTCTGCCTATACAGTTTATCCATTATGTAGACGATCTCATATGAGCTACACAATTTTTTATTAAGACTAACATGGTCTACTCTTAGAACTCAAAATGAATTACCAGTCAGATTTCCATTGCTGCTGTAAAAATTTACCATAAATGTAGTCACTTAAAGCAGCACAAATTTATTTTCCTATCTCTCTGAAGGTCAGAAGTGTGAAGTGACTATTACGGGGCTAAAATCAATATGTGGGCACGATCGTGGAGGCTCTCTGGGAGCCACCCTGCCTTTTCTGTCCCAGTTGCTGAAAGTCGCCTGCACCCCTGAGTTCCTGGCCCATGCCCACGATTGTGTCGCTGCAGCTGTCTTCTTCCTGTCCTCACCTGGCCTCTAATGCGGGGTCCCGTGACTGCACTGGGCCCGCTGCGGTATCCGGGGTAATCCCCCAACTCAATTCCTTGAATTATTCAGATCTGCAATGACCCTGTTGCCGTATAAAGTAACATATGCATAGGTTCCGGGGAGCAGAGTGCTTTGGAGTTACTATTCTGCCCACTACACCAAGAGAACCGAAACTGCAAGATTTCTTAAAAGCGGGCTAAAAGGAAACATAAAAACATCATGGAAGTAGATACTGAGCATGTTGTTATCGGATGAATTCTCTCAAATCGTGACTTTTTGGTTCAATGCTTTCACTCTGGCAAACACTGAATTTTGTAAAGAAGGGCAAGAACAAGAAATAAGGTAGACGAACTGCAGATAAGCAAATGTAAATGCAACTTCTGTCCTTATTTCGGGATGATCTCAAAGTTCACCTGCACATAAGGTTGTTTCACTGTTTGACTGCAGAAATCACTATGTCAGCATGTTTGCAAAGGATCCAAGATAGATTTACTAGTACTATAACCTATTTGATCCAATTAAAATATGTCTCTGTCTAAACTCCTGAAATTCAACTAGACACATTTCTGACTTATATCCTGCTTCTGACCTTTAACAGAATGTTCTGTACTCACAACATCACTCTCAGCCGGTAAGAAACGCGCTGATATATTTCACCATTGGAGAAACTGCAACACATTTAAGGGGGAAAATAGCTTATTTGGGTTACTGGCAGAGTCAGAAATATACCAGTGTGACATTTTATTGAATGTATTGAAGTGAATATTGCCTACAAATGCAGATGGTAGGTTCAAAACGTTCTCATCTGAAGTGACAGGAATAGACTTAAGAAATGCAAAAGCAAACTCTCGAAGTGTATCAGCGCACCGAGGGAATACATTTGCATCAGGGAAACGCAAGTCAAAACCACAATGAGCTATCGCCTCACACCTGTCAGAATGGCTAAAACCAACAACAGAAGAAACAACAGGCGTTGGTGAGGATGTGGAGAAACGGGAATCCGTGTATGTGCACTGTTCGCGGGACTGCAAACTGGTGCAGCCACCGTGGAGAACAGTATGGAGATTCCTCTAGAAGTTAAAAATAGAACTACCATGTGATGCAGTAACTCCACTGTTGGCTACCTATCCGAAGAAAGTGAAAACACTGATTTGAAAAGACACGTGCACCCCTCTGTTTACTGCAGCATCAGAGGATTATTTATGACACCCAGAATATGGAAGCTGCCCAAGCTGCCGTCCATAGATGAAAGGATAAGGGGAAAAGGGTATATATAAATAACACAATATTACTTAGCCATAAGAAATAATGAAATCTTACCGTTTGAACAACACGGATGGATCTAGAGGCCATGATGCTAAGTGAGAGAAAGGAAAATGCTACCTTATTTAACTTAGACGTGCAAGCTACAATGCAAACGAAAAAAGAAACAGGCGAACGGAGGGAACAAACTGATGGTTGCCACAGGGGCACTGGGCAGGGGGTGGATGAAGTAGGTGAAGAAGATTAAGGAGGACAGACTTCCAGTTATAAAACAAGTCAGTCGGGGGGTGGAAAGCGCAGCGTGTGGAATACGGTCAGTAACGCTGAAACAACCTTGTGTGGCGACTGGTGACGACTTACGCTTACAGTGGTGACCATCTTGTAATGTGTAGGAGTATTGAACTGCTAGGTTGTACGTCTGAAGATAATGTGATATTGTGTGTCAGGGATTTGTCAGTTGAGAAAAAAGGGGGGGGGAATGCAAAGGTAAACTCTCAAAGCACATCACTCTCCCGAAGCAGGTGGCCCCCCCAGGCACCTGACCCTTCGCGTCCTGTCCGAGGTTAGAGGACCTGGAGTCCTACCAGCCGGGCCCTTCTAGCTCTCTTTTCCATCAAGTAAACAAGTTCAGTGTTGTAGCATTTTTCTCTCCTTTAGCTGAAACGATTCTTTTCTGAAACAAATAAGGCAGGACGGGAGTCAGGGTCTAAGCGGTCACTGCCGCCCGGCCACAGGCCGCTGTCTCTCTGTCTGGTCACTCCGCACGAGTGCACATAGGGTCTGCTACCTACTGGTGACAGGAGATGATCCGAGCAGCAGACGGACCGGCAGAAGACAGCCTCGCTCTTTTCTCCCAGGCATGAAGATCAGGAAGCAGCTCCAGCAGCCTTGCGTGCTGCGGGGTTTCTGTTTCCACTTCGACTCTTCCCCATTTTCCCTGTGTCATTTGGCTTTCTCCCCTAAACACCTAGAAACATCCAAAGCCGTACTGCTTTCCAGTGACTTGATTTGCACCTTCTCTCCCGATGCTCAGATTTCCTGGACACTCCATGACTCACCCCTGCAGGATGTACATTAGCTACAACACCAGCCAGAAATCTGTGTTTTTGCCTTTCTTAGGTTAACCCTTGATAACAATATTAACACCCTGATCATTTACAATCAAATTCAATTACAAAATTTATTGCTCCAAATAACAAAGTCTCTTTTTAAAATTTAACGCAATTGAATTTCAATCATGTTGATTTAAATGCTACCATGCCCAAGATATTACGCTTTGAACCTGACATGTTACCATCAATGCCACTTAATTGAACCCTTCCTATCTGCTCTGAAATTTGAGAGGGTGGGGAATCCAGAAGAAAAATAAAATAGCCTCTGACTTCAAATATAAACGCAAATTTATAATACATCCACATGTGAAACTTGAAATCCTCGGAATACTTCCGGGTGCCCTAAATCGATGGAATCGGTGTATTCCAAGCATTGTACTTACATCTCAAGAGGCGGGGAGGGATACATGGGTTTCTACGGTAATTACTAATATTCAGCATTTATTTTGAGCTCATGTCTGTACAATTTGCACGTTTGCCATTAACCCAGGCATTTCTGAAGAGAGAATTTAGGTTTTGATTTCTTTTCCCTGATCGTGGTCACCTGCCTTCTCTGTCCGCCGTCCTTCCTCCACCGAAAGGAAAGGAATCCAGTTAAACGCTAGGTCCTGACCCAAGCAGTGATCTTTGGTTCAAGTTGAATGTCACAACAGTTTGCTTGCAACTTGGATTTTAAGTGGAAAAGGAATGCAGTTATCCAGGGACGTAACTCAAAGACATTTTTCCCTCACGGTTTCCAAGTTTCACAACTATAAATCTGAATATGCTTACGTTTAGGAATTTGGGAAATAGTGATTTCTCTCCATTCCGCGGTTCAAATTTACATTTATATCCAGCTTAATGGGAGATTTGGAAAGCAGTCAAACAGAACATGCCCGAATAAAGCCTATTTCCTTTACTTATAGAAACCTTTTTTCCAACCTGGACAGCTTCTTCTCAAAACTGTGTGTGTGTGTGTGTGTGTGTGTGTGTGTGTGTGTGTTTACCTGAACTAGACCAGCAGAGTCATGCTGCAAATACGGATGCAGAATCTCCCGGATCCGACACTTACTCAGATTTCCTTCTACTGAATTCATCAAACACTAGCTCATGAGTGTTCAGATACTTTGCACCTGTATTTTGTTACATTTTGTTGCATGTTGAGTCAGGAAATAACAACCGACCAAGCAACCAAACAAACAAGCAAACAAACAAAAATGAACGAGAGTGAACGGAGAAGCATGTAAAAGTGGCCAATTGAGACAAGACAGAGAAAGATGTTGCAGGAAAAAAGTCCTTAGGAGTATACAGACCTGTGTCATATCTGTATACATATCTGTACCTGAACGCGAAGAGAACGTCCAGTGCAGTTGCCCCTAAAATGTGCATTGGTGGTGCGGTGGGGAGTAAGCCGCCTTCCTCATAAAATGTCCTGAGAGAGGGACGTCCTGTTCCCCTTTCTGTAACGCTTTATCCAAGATGCCTGCAGTATTGTGGTCTAACCTGAACCAGGCTTTAATTCCTAAATTATCTGCGGTAAAGTAACAGGGCCGGCTGAGACGTTTGTACGTCCGGCACTTTGCACACAGGCCTGGAGCACAGTGACGTTCCCGGAGCCTGCACCCCGTACAGAGACCAAGAACGAAGAGGCCGGTGTTGGAGAATTTCCAGGCTACAGATTTAGTCAAGAGAGAGATACATGCATTATTAAATATGGTTTATAAACTTACGACAATAGCTTGTTAGAAGCCACTATGTCCTCGCAACATCGCTTGACGCGCTATCTCGTTAAATCCCCCCCCAACCCGCCCATGAGCACCTGTTTTCGCCGACGCCCCAGATCTGGAGACAGGCAAACGGCATGTGGCTCCAGGTTCGTCTGGCGTCCACAGGCTGCCATCCCTGCACCACACTGAGTCGGGACAGGAGCACAAACAGAGCACGGGACAAGGTGGACTAAACTCGACTGACACTTGTCATCACCTCATTTAGTGGTAGCTTGTGCAGATAACAGGGAAAGATGCCTGGGGTCCACTGTGAAAATTATGTAGACTCGGCTAATATTCTGGATTAGAGTGGGATCCTGCAATAATAAGCTATGAAAACGATAAATGCTTAGTATGGAATTTTTCTTTGCATTTGTTGAAATAAAAGTAAAATGACTTCCGTTCTGAGGAGTTTTAAAAACAACAAAATAAAATAATGATGCTTATAATAATGATGACAATAGCATATTTTAAAATAAGCATTAGAGGACATTTCATCATATAACTTAATACGTTATGTATATGACACATTAATGTGAATAATAGTTACTCAATATGTGACTATTGGCCGACTTAGGAACAAGTCCTGTATTATAGTTTTAGTTTATTATATGTAGTTATCATGTTTGGGAGAAATACCTCAATGCCCGGCACATTCACAGCATAACATGGTAGTTAAGATCTCGGGCTCTGATTGTGGAGGGTTTGGATATGTCCCATATATGGTTATAACCTAAAACTCTCAGGACCCCAGGATCCATAAAGTGAAGATAATCATAGTATTTATCACATGGGGTGGTTGAAAGAATCATGAGACTGACTCAACAGGGGACGTTCCTAGTCAGCGTCTGGCGTCTGGTAAGTATCGAGCACGTGTCAGCTGTTACATAATCTGCGCCCCAATCCCAGTAAAAGGAAGGTACGCTAAGGTGAAGTTCTATCCCGTCACCCAGTGTGCAACAGGAAAGATTTTAAGAAGTTTAAGATTGGTAGAGCCATAAAGTACTGTGTCGATAAAGAAGTACTAATATCTTTTTTCCTTTAGGTTTCAAATTGATGAGGAAGAATGAGGAGCAGGAGGAAAAGAGAGGAGGTGATGCCTTACTGTACAAATAGGTCTCAGTTAGCAATTCCAGAAATTTAGAGTATAATCTGTATTTTTGTCCCCCCCCCCATTTAACTGATGTGTGTTTGTTTCGTTTAATTCTTTGTTATATTCTTTGCACTAACTTCAAACACTTTTAGGAGAAACACAGGCGTACTTTAAGTAATTATTCCTTAAACTGTGCTATGTTTTGATCACATTTATCAGGCAAATGCAGAATCTACTTATCCTGTATTCCATTCGATAGAGTGTCTAAAACTTTTGTAAAGCATGCCTCCATCTGATCCATTGGGCTTATGACAGCACATTTTAACAACCGAACTAGAGCGACTGGTTTACAAAACACCACAGCGAAGCCCTGCTACTGAGTCAAACCAAATATGTTGCTGTAGATGTTATAAATACGTACTGATCCTATACACATATATGTATACATTTAATATATATATATATACCTGTTTATGAATGCATAGATGCATGTTCTTCATAAATCTAGTTACAGTGTGTGCAAGTGACCTTTTAAAAACTTAAATTTTGGGGGCACCTGGGTGGCCCAGTCGATTAAACGCTGGACCCTTGGTTTCAGCTCAGGTCATGATCACACGTCTTGTGAGTTCAAGCCCTGCGTCAGGCAGCACGGAGCCTGCCTGGGATTCTCTCTCCCTGTCTCTATGCTCTGCCCCCACTCATGTTCTCTCTCGTTCAAAAATAAGTAAATAAACATTTAAAAAAGAAAGAAGAAAAAAGGAAAAGTTTTAAATTTTCCATGGATTTTATGTAATGTCTCTTGAGTCCTGATCTTGGAGATAGAGGTTCTTAAGAAATTTCAGTCATCATTTGACAGGTGACCATTTTAGGAACACTACAGTCCTGTGTTCCCAAAAGTATATGCTTTTCCCAAGTTGTTTTTAAAGCGAATAGTAGACGTGTTTCCCTTAAATTCGGGATGAAAGACCTACCTGAAATGAATTGTTTTTCAAAAAGCACTTATGACTCTGTTAGCCATTAAGTCGTGCATGAGGTGCAGACACAGGCGAATCCGGGAGCACAGGCAGCAGCAGTCTGTAGTTAGCAGGAAGCCGGGGGCTGGCTTTGCTTGTCTCAGACCCCAGGGAGCCCCTGGCACCTGCAGCTCGGGGGCCAAGGTCCCCATCCTCCCCCACTGGTAGTGTTCAGCAGTGGTCTCATTACGCCGTGTGTGAGGCTGTTCCAAACATTTCTAACAAAGGTCATGCCAAAATTGAAGTGGAATCTCAAATCAAGCGATTAGAATTTAAAATAAAAAAAAATCACAAGTGGCAAAGGCCACTGCTTGTTTAGACAGTGAGCCTTCATTTCATGTTAATTATTCTGCGAGCCTTTCGTTTTGGGAAAACCTCTGCCTGCTGCATAATTCCGTCTGCTGCTCTCGGATCGATAGATCAACATCTGTTTCACCGGTGGCCTGTGACCCTCCCGCACTGTTTTGTTCTCTGCTGGGCTGGATTCACCTGCACTCCCTCAGGGACTGAGGGCTGTTTCTGTCCTACCGTGTGTGTGTCCCATCATCTTGCCTAAAGTCCCCTCTGTTCCCTCAGTTCTCTTCCTCCTGCCATCCTTCACACTCCCTCTCATACTTTTTTTTTTTTTTTTTGCAATAAGTTTGTATAAAATGTTTTATCCCCAGGATGGTTCTCTCTATTGTTTATTTATTGAGGTTTAACTGACACCAGTAGCTTCACGTAAGTAGAAGGGTCCAGCTTGCTGATTCAACACACTACGTCCTGCAACCCAATCAGCACCAAAACCGCAGTTTACCGCATAATTATCGTTCGCTTTTTGCTGTGAGAACATTGAAAATAACCTCTCTTAGCGGAGCGTCTGGGCGGCGGCTCTGTCAGTTAAGTGTCCGACTCCTGATGTTGGCTCAGGTCGTGATCTCATGGTTTTCGAGATCAAACCCTGTGTGGAGCTCTGAGCTGCCAGCATAGAGCCTGCTTGGGATCCTCTGTCTCCCTCTGTCTCTGCACCCGCCCCCGCTTGCTCTCTACCTCTCAAAAAATAAACATAAAAAAATTTAAAAAATTATATACTCTTAGCAACTTTTAAATATATACTACAATAGTGTTAACCGTCACCACAGTGTCGTGTGTTAGATCCTGAGAACCTGCTCATCTTCCGCCTGCCAGTTTGTACCCTTTGACCTACATCTTCCCATCCCCCACCCGCAACCCTCTTAACTACCGTCCCACCCTCTCTCTACAAGTTCGGCTTTATACCTTCCACAGGTCAGTCCTACCACCCGGGATGTGCCTTTTTCTGCCTGACCTCCCTCACTTAGCACAGTACCCTCAAGGTCTGCCCACGTTCTCATACACGGCAGGGATCCTTCTCTCTTGTCCCCGAATGACATCCCACTGGACACATACGTCGTTGTCTTTATCCACGCACCTGGCGATGGACTCTTCGATTGCTTCTGTGTCTGGGCTGGTGTGAGTGTTGCTGCAATAAACTTGAGAGAGTGCAGATATTTTTTCTATCCTGTTTTCACTTTCTTTGAATATGTGCCTAGAAGTGGGATTGTTGGACCAGGTGGTAGTTCCTTTTTTAATTTTTTAATTGACTCCTCCATACTGTCTTCCAGAGTCCTCCTTAATGCCCATGACCTATTTAGCCCTTCCCCCCCTCCCACACACCCCTCCAGTAACCCTCAGTTGGTTCTGTGTATTTAAGAGTCTCTTACAGCTTGTCTCCCTGTTTTTATATTATTTTTGCTTCCCTTCCCTTCTATTTTTTTATATTTGAGATTTTTTTTTTAAAATACAGGTATTTATTACTACAAACTTCCCTCAAGAACTGCTTTTGCAACATCCCATAGTTTTTGGCGTGTTGTGTTTCCATTTTAATGTGTTCTGAAGTATTTTTTTGATTTTCATATTGATTTACTCTTTGACCCATTGATTGTTAAGGAGTGTGTGGTTTATTTTCTACATGTTTGTAAAATTTCCCGCTTTCCTCTTGCTGATTTCTAGTTTCATATTGTCAGAAAACATGGTATGGTTTCAGTATTCTTAAATTTGCTAAGATTTTTTCTGTGTCCTAGCATATGACTTATTCTGAAGAATATCCCATGTGGATTTGAGAAGAATGTGTATGCTGCTGCTCTTGGATGGAATGTTCTACATATGTCCATGAGGTCCACTGGGTTTAAAGTGTGGATCAAGTTTAACTTTTCTTTGTTGATTTTCTGTTTAGATGATCTATCCGTTGCTGAAAGTGAGGCATTTAAATTGCAATAAATGTTATTGCATCATTATCTATTTCACCCTTCAGATCTGTTAATTTTTGCTTAAAATGTTTGGGAGCTTCAGTGCTGGGTATGTATATTTTTAGATCGTTATGGCTTCTTGATGAATTACCCATTTATCATTACATAATGATCTTCTTTTTGTCTTTTTACCATTTTTGGCTTAAACTCTACTTTGTCTGATAGAATCACTACTATTTCCGCTCTCTTGCTCTCCACTGGCATTGAGTATCTTTTCCCATTGCTTCACTTTGAGCCTATGTGTCCTTAAAGCTGAAGTGAGGCTCCTATAGGCCACACATAGTTAGGCCGTGTGTGTATGTGCATGCGTGTGCGTGTGTGTGTGTGAAATTCATCCAGCCACTCTGCTCCTCTTGATTGGACAATTCAATCCATTTTCATCTAGAATAATTATTGATACATAAGGACTTACAAATGCCATTTCATTAACTGCTTTCTTGTAGTTCCGTAGTTCTTTTTTTCCGTCCCTTTTTGGCTATCTTTGTGAATTGTTTTTTTTCATGGTGGTATACTCTGATTTCTTTCTTCTTCTTTTGTAAATCTACTGAATGTTTTTCTCTGTGGCACCCATTAGGCTTATATAAAACATCTTATAGACATAAAAGCCTGTTTTATGCTGATGGCAACTTACCTTCAATGTATACCAAAAAAAGCTACATTTTTCATACCCCTCTCTATTTATGCTTTTAATGTCACAATTGATCTCTTTTTATGTTGCATATTTGTGAACAAATTATAGTAAGTATAGTTATTTTTAGTATTCTTTTCCTTTTACCTTCATACTGTAGTTAAGTGGTTAACATACTATCATATTACAGAATTAAAGTTTTCTAAATGCGACTATGTATTAACCTTTACCAGTGTTGTGTATTTTTGTACTGTTTCATATTACTGAGTAGCATCTTTTCATTGTAGCTTGGAAAACTTCTTTTCTTATAAGGCAGATCTAAAGTTGATGAACTCCCTGAAATGTTTTCCTGAAAGAGTCTTTATTTCTCTTTCTTACCTGAAGGATAATTTTGCCATATAGAATATTCTTGGCTAAGAATTTTCTCTTTCAGCACTTTGAATATATAACCTCACTTTCACCCGGCCTGCAGGGTTTCTGCTGTGAAATCTACTGAAAGCCCAGTGAGGGCTCCTATGTGGGTTATAATTGTTTTTCTCTCTTGCGGCTTTTAGGATTCTTTCTTTGTCTTTAGTTTTTGACATTTGGTAGTTTCACTATAGTGTGTCTTGCAAAAGATCATTTTGGATTGAAATAATGGGGTGACATATTAGTTTTGTGAACTAGACGTCCACTTGCTCCCCAAGTTTGGGAAGTTCTCAATCATTTCTTTAAATAAGCTTTCTGTCTCCTTCTTTCTCTTTCTCTTCCTTCTGGACCCCCAGGGATCCCAAGTTTTGGCTCATTTGATAGTATTCCATAGATCACATTGGCTTACTTTGCTCTTTTTTTTAAATTCCTTTTCCTTTGTTCTCTTCATACTGAGTTATTTCAAAGTTCCTATCCTCTAACTCACTGATTCTTTCTATTCCTTGATCTGTTGTGATGTAGATGCCCTCCACAACAGATGTAGTTGGCATTTTTTATTTCATTTATTGAATTATCAGCTCCTGGATTTCTATTTGGTTCTTTTTTGTGATTTCCATGTCTTTGTTAAATTGCTCATTTTGTTTGTGTATTGTGTTTCCTCATTTTGTTGAATTGTCTTGTGTTTTCTTACCGCTCTTAGAGTTTCTTCAAAATAGCTATTTTGCATTCTCTATCAGATGAACCACAGGTTTCCATATCCTTGGGTTTGGTCACTGCAGGATTAGTGTGATCTTTCTTTGATATCGTGTTTCCTTCATTCTTCACATTCTGAGGTGCTTCTCACGGCTGTTTTCACACTTGAGGCGGTAGCCGATTCCCCCAATCTGTGCCAGCTGCCTTCGGGTGAGAAGTACTTTCCATGGATCTTGCTCCATATTCTGAGAGTTTCTCTGACCCTGTATAGATACGCTTTCTCCACATTTCTTGCTCTTTCGTGTGGCTGGAATCTCAAGCTTCTGTATCTTCTCTCTGTCTTATAATGTACCAAGCAGCTGGGAATCTCTCTTTTGTTTTCCCAAAGGTGGCACTACCCTCAAGATTACAGTTCCATCCCTTTCCACAGACCCTGACCTGTTTGCTGTGTACACTCCTGGCCCACTGACGCTCACACTGGCCACCCCTTTAGGAACACACACAGGAACCAGCTGCAGAGCAGGTGAGGTGTGTGTTGGGCCCCTGGGTCATCGTAGCTGTCCATGGGCCAGTTGGGGGGATCTCTGGGGGAGATTTCCCCGTGGCTCATGGGTCAGTTGCCTGTTGGAGTCCAGAAGGCAGTCAGGAGGAGATGTGCCCCTTTACCCTCCTCTGACACTCTATCTGCTTCTTTCCAGGCCTTCCCTCACCCAATCATAGAGCTCTCAATTTCATACTCTGGGTAACTGTGGGTGGAAAATGGACTTCTTTAGCAGCCTCTGCACAGCTGGGGAACTAGGGCTCACTCACTACCCTCCCTCTTCCTTGTCAGGAAGACTCTGGTCTCCTCTGTTCTAAGTTGTGTCACCTTGAGGGGAGGGCCAATGCTGGCAAAGTCTCTCTTACCCATTCCAGTGTGTCCAGACGCCTATTTTTGTTTTCTGTTTTTGTTTTTTGTTATTGCTCACACGGAGTGCTGGAGCTTGTCTGGAAGCCTGGACTTCTATAAAGGCTCCACCCTCTGTGTGCACCTGCACAGGTGTTGTTTCCCAGGTGCCCCATGCTGCGTTGAGTGGAGGGCAGGGGAGCAGTCCACATGCTCCTGCGGGTTCCAGGCTCATCCCAGGATGTGTTTATTACCCAGTGGGAGGTGGGTGAGACCCCTGTGAAACCTCTTGGCCTCTGTACTGGATCCAAGAGGCACTTTTTTCATGGATGGTTGCCAAATTTTAGTTGTAAAATACCCTGAAGCTGATATTATTCTTCTTGTATCAAATTTTTATTTAAGAAGGAAGAGAAAACATCTGTTTGAATAGTTTTAAGTGGGGCTCTGAAAATAAGTTGTCTGAGAAGTCTTCCAGTTTTAGGGAGAGAATAACAATGTGTGAAAAAAAAGAAGCAGCAGCAACTATCCCCTGTACCTTAACACAAATAATGTATCAAAGTCAATAGAGAATTAAACTTTCACGCACATCTATACATTGTAAAACTGACATATTTTTGTTCTTTTAGATGCTTTTTGCTTTCTAAGTTTCCATTCAGGAAAACTTATTTGGGCTTTTAAAAATAATTCTATTGTAGGAGCACCTGGGTGTCTCAATCGGTTGAGCGTCTGGCTTTGGCTCAGGTCACAATCTCACAGTTTGTGGGTTTGAGCCCCATGTCGAGCTCTGTGCTGACAGCTCGGAGCCTGGAGCCTGCTTCAGATTCTGTGTCTCCTTCTCTCTCTGCCCCTCCCCTGCTCACACTCTGTCTCTCTCTCTCTCTCTCTCTCTCAAAGATAAATAAGCATTCAAAAAATTAAAATAAAATAAAGTAAATAATTCTATTACAATATACATTTCTATTTTTCTCTTACTATCTTGAAAAGGTACCAATGTGTGTATATATATATATATATATATATATATGTATATACACACACACACATATATATATACACATATATCTGTGTTTGTGCATTTTCCACAAATGAACTAAACTTGCCAATGATTTTTATCGTGTGCCTGTCACAGAGGCAGATATTTTATTAAGTTCAGCTCCTATTATTACCTCCAGTCTCACCTTCCCGGTGATCCCGTCTCATCCGTTTTTGGCTGTGCACCTGCCATCACCGCTGCCGACCCCCCCCCCCCCTTTAGAAAACAACAGCCTCTTACCTAGGATTGGCCACTATTCTGCGTGTGTAGGTATCACTGTACAAAATCAATGTTGTGATTTACCCCATTTTACAGGTGGCACAATGAGGCAATGAGAGGTTAAGTTACTTGCCCAAAGTCATACGACTTACAGTTGGCAGAGCTAACATCCAGATCGAGGCAGCTGCCTTCAGAGCCTCTTTTTAGCTTCTATAAGTCCCCGAAACATTTCAGTTATTGACCCGGTACTTATGAGGTTAGTTCATGATATGTATTTTCATTAAAATTGCTCTTCTTTCCAATTCATGGTCTATTCTCTCAGAAATGTTTTTGTTTAGTTAAATAAATGCATGAAGCACAAACTCTAATATTATGATTTTGATTCTGAAACATTTCCTTCCAAATATTAATATGTGTTCTTTCATTTCAAATGAAAAGTTTAAGCCATTAAAAATTAGCATGAAAGTTTCTATGAAGAGATGCTATTCTTAGATGCAACTCGTGTAATACACATACATCATATTTAATTTGTGTGGTTGTAGGTTTCCTGATATTTGTCTTTCTGATTAAGTAGATAATTGGAAAGCTTTCTCTAAAGGAATATTAAAAATTTCATAATGCTTCCAGATTCCTGGGTGGCTAAGTTGGTTAAGTGTCCAATTCTGGATTTTGGCTCAGGTCACGATCTCACAGTTTATCAGTTTGAGCCCCACATCGGGCTCTACTCTGACAGCACGGGTCCTGCTTGTAATTCTCTGTCTCCCTCTCTCTCTGCCCCTTCCCTGGTTGCTCTCTAGCTCTTTTTCTCAAAATGAATAAATAAACATTTAAAAAATTTGCATAATGTTTCTGATAAGAAACTAAGAAGTGAAGATCACAAGGAAACACAGCATAAGGATTCAATTCCTATCAATATTGTATATTTGTTTTGAATGTTTTTTTTCCTGAAGCACAGATTATGTTTAGAATATGTTTCTTCCTGTTAAGTCTCAACAATATGCCTGGTAAAAGAATTCCTTGGGGAGTAATTTCTTATTAGTTTGTACATCAGGGCACTGCAATCCTGTAAGTGTAAAATAGCGAAAGGTAGTCCTTCCTGTATTACCACCAATCACACTTTTTTATTTACTATGTTGTCTTCACTTGTGAGTTATCACTAACAGCAGAGAAAAATTTGTTCATGGTTCTTGTATCATATTTTATTTATTTATTTTTATTATTTTTATTTTCTTCTTGTATCATATTTTAATGTTAGTCCTTACTGCTTCTTTGACTGTTCACACCCTTGACCCACCTCAGTGAGGATTCTAAGAAACTTGCAAAGCTAATAACTGTGAAGCGTGTTAAGGGTTTCATAGTCCGGGTATTATGTCACGAACACTACCCAGGCTGGGAGGAATCAAGGGCATAAAGCCCATCGGCAGAGCTGGCCAGACTCATGTAAGACATGTTTATTCCAACAGTTCACACCCCCTTCCCCCAATCACCATGTTAAGAGACGAAGGTCCATCTGAACTGACAGGCAAACATCCGTTGAACTTCTTTTATGTGCAAACATTGTCAAAGTAAAATTCAACTAGTAAACATATAACACTTAAATACCTGAGCATGTCCTATGGTTCACTCAGTGTATGGTTTTAAGACAGTTTTGTGACTTCTAAACTTGTCTGCTATACAAGATGATTAGGTGCCTCAAAGGACTGAACGTAGATTTTATATATTCACTCTTTTCTCTAGTAGGCACCCCATAAATGTTTATGAAATGTACAGATATAAATAGTTCACATAATAACTGAGAAATCCAGCATTCAGATTCAGTCATTCCCCAAAGCAAAGATTTAGGGTAATGTCAAAGGAGCAGGACGTATCTTTGGGACCACTTAGGAGGGTTTTTAATTGTCTACTTCTAAATGAGTGAAATATTATCAAAGAGCCACTTTTACATCTTTACCAATGTATTTCTGTATATTTTTACTAGGTGTTTTTTTTTTTTTTTTTTTTTTTACTTGTTTTTCTTTTCCCTCACTACAGGAATTCCTATACTGGTTTTATTTCAGTGATGGTAATTGGAGTGAGTGGAAAACTTTTCTTAACATCTAGTCTTCATTGGGAAGTGAATCTGATAGCCAGAGAATGGTTTGCAAATATATCCATACCTCACAAGCGTTTTATTCCTGAGTCAGAACAATTTCTAAAGAGTAAAGGTCTTATACTCCCCAAATTATCTCAGCCGGTGGACAGGTACAGTTAGCACGGATGTATTAAAGCTGGGAGAGCTAGGATGACATTTGAAACTGCATCCAGTCTAAAGCACTGGCTTTGTTTTCTCTCTCTGACAGAGTGAAGATGCTCCAGCCACAGTGAGGTTTGGGGAAGAAATCCCAAATGTGGGTCTTGCTGACGGTGCTTTCCTGAAAACCCTAAAGTTTGTGTTGAAAATTCAAACAACAAATCGTGCTATGGCAGGGAGCAATGTGAAGCAGGCACTTTTAGACTCTGGAAATGAAGTGAGCACTCGCAATTCTTGATTCTAAGTCTAAACCACACTTTTAAATCTTTGTTCTAAATCTAGAAATTTACCAAAACGTTCCTAGAGCTAAATTACCAGAGAGACAGAAATCTGAAATCATTCCTTCTATTTTAATCCCAGGGTTGGTTAGCTTATTTATTTATTTTCCTCTGTGATGCTACAGGTCCTAGCCTAATTAAATGAACATGCAATTCTAATTTTAATTGTATCAAATACAGAAGTCGTATTCTATCCTAGAGATAGACAAGCCACAAAATGCCTCTAAATAAATAACTCCAAGACGACATTTCAGGAAACGGTTCTCACTTCCACATGATTTCTTTTGAGAACTTTTTGTTCACACGTGAAAAACAAGAGCCAAGTCTGTGATGGCCTCTCCCATAGGAACTGGCCTTGTAATCTTCCTTTCCTCTCTTTGGCCCTCCTTCCACCTTCTCTTTTCCCCTCCTTCTTCCTCCCCTGCTTTCCCATCTGCTTTCTCCCCTGGCCCCCTTCCTCAGAAGCAGTATCAAATTTTGGATGAATGTTTGCCTTTTTAAAAGTAAACAGACACAATCTCACATGCACACTCCACTATTTTCTGCTATGAAAACTTGAGCACCTCACTTATTCTACTCAAATCTGCACTGTCTCACCTATAAGACAGGGCTACTAAAGCTTACAGCGTGATAGAATGGTTAATATGGAGAAATTAGAAAATACGTGTCAAGTGCCTGACATACGTAAAGCTTTCAATAAGCATAAGACATTACTGTTAAATATTACTTCCCCTTTGTTTTCTCCACCATTTCCTTTTTTCCTTGATTCTTGACTTAAATGCAGCTTGCCAGACACTTGCTAAGTTGTGTGGTGCCACAGAGAAGGAAACTTCGTTTTTCCGCTCACATAGCCCACAATCTATTAGAAAAGATAAACCAAAAACAACAACAACGAAATAAGGATGAGAGAGGCCAGCCTAAGTGGCCAGTTCTTCAAGAGTTTTCGACACACATCTGTTGGAGATGAAGGAGTCTGCAGGCTGGATACACTGGGGACAGAGGTACGCTGTTCCCACGGATTGAGCATCTCTGTATCGGCTATCTCCCCCAATACCAGTACAGCCAACATTTTCTGGGACTTTCTATATCGTACCTATATGGAGCTGCTTCATGAACGAACTGATTATTCAAAGTTCTCCCTTGGAATTGCTTGAGTTTCAAGGAGTTGTTTATAGACTCCTCTACCTCGTGATGAAATATTTCAGTTTCAGGATATTCTGCATACACTGGATAATGCTGGTCTCTTGCATGGCAGCTTTTGGCCACGGTGGATGGGAGTCGGTGGGGAAATGCCCCTGCTTCCAAAATCTGGGTGGGCTGGGGACAGCTCAGGAATGTGTCAGCTAAGCCTCTCAGAGGCCCCACCCAGGGCTGAGATTAGAGTGGTGACTGCTCATTAACACTCATTTTGGCTTTTTACCGTCTCTCTACTGCTTTCTCTCTGCCTTCACTGTACTTCTGGGACAATCTCCCATGTCCTTTTTGTAAGAGTCTGGTTATGGGAAAACTCAATGTCCAACACGTTCTGACAGTGTTTGGTAATAGAAGTGACCCAGTAAATGGTGGTGCCATTGTCATCCACATCTTCATCATCACAAAGACAGAATTAGAGGGCTTTATGGCTTGTTTTTGTCACTTTGCCTTATAGGGAAGAGTGTGGCCCACAATTTGGGAGAAAAAGATCTATGTCATCTTGGTTGGACTTTTGCGTAAAGGTTATGACACGTGCTCTGACCAGTTCTTGTTCTCGGCAGTAACTGAGGAGCTGCCATTGTAACACGTGATAGCATCGCCTGATCTCAGGAAAGAATCCAACAGATCATTAGAAAGACGTTCTTGACTGAAACTGACCTGATCACTGCAGCAAACTGCAAAAACATCTTTGCTTTCTCCAGCGTGAATGACTTTAAAACTTGAATACACAGCATTTGTTTCTGTTGTTTAGAACACCTTCAACTAGACAGTCCTTACTCATCTTTAATCATTCAGAAGTATCTTCTCTAGGAAGCCACCTTGGCCTCTGCAGTAAGGGCACTTGCTTTCCCCTCGGTTTCCATGGAATTATGGATTTTTTAACACCTGTTTCCTGAGGGCCTTGAGGTAGGGATCAGACTTGTTTACTTGCTCAGAATTGGATCTCCGGTCACTGGTAAATAACAAAGATTTTAATATTTAACTGGATAAATAAGTGAATGGTCAGGAATTTGTGAAACAAGTTTGAATGGCCTCAGTAGTTCTCTTTCATGAAGGTAATAGGAAGGAGATAAAACTCAGGTTACTTGAACTGAAGGAAGAGAAGATGAACCAGAAGAGACAGAACCAGGGCACTGCTGAAGATGTGACAATAGGAAATAAAAGGACAATGGAAGAGAGATTCTTCTCCACAGGCTAAGATGACGTATGTCCTGGTTACCACAACAATGTGGCTTTCTTGGTATAATTATTAATAATGCCCCACTCAACTCACCAAAGCATCCCAGTGTGGATGATGAATTCTGTGGTCAACTTGCCACAGAAAGATTTAGATGTTGCCTTGGAGTAAGGAGAAATGCATCTTGGGAAAAGAAACCTTACAAAATAGGAGGTGGTTATTTTCCTATCTCTCTTTTTCTCAGCTTCATCATTTTCCATAATTTTATCTTCTATTTCACTTATTCTCCTCTCTGCTTCTTCCATCCTTGCTGTCACTGCATTAGTTTATTGTGCACCTAATTTATAGCATTTCCTTTTTAAAATTTTTTTAAAGTTCTATCTATTTTTAAGAGAGAGAGAGAGAGAGAGCAAGGGGTGGGGGATGCAGAGAGAGAGGAAGACACAGAATCTGAAGCAGGCCCCAGGCTGTGAGCTGTCAGCACAGAACCCGATGCGGGGCTCAAACCCACGAACTGTGAGATCATGACCTGAGCCGAAGTTGGACGCTTAACCGACTGAACCACCCAGACGCCCCTTGTTTACAGCATTTCTTAATTGGCCGTGACTATTTCTTAGGTCCTTGATCTCTGCAGCAATAGATTCTCTGGTATCTTCTGTGCTTTTTTCAAGCCCAGCCATTAGTCTTAGGACTGTTATTCTAAATTCTTGTTCAGATATATTGTTTATAACTGTTTAGAGCAATTCTCTAGCTTTCATTTCTTCCTGCAATTTCTTTTGAGGGAAATTCTTCCATTTCACCATTTTGGCTAGTTTTCTGTCTTTTATGTGTTTTGATAGTATGTGTTTGTTATAGTGTTTGTTATGTGTTTGATAGTTTGTTATGTGTTCTGCAACTGTGAGAACTATTATATTAAACATGGGTCATACACTGTCCAGGGCCTGGCCCTTCAGGAGGTGTTTTTGGAGTGTGTTGCATGCTCTCTTGTTAGGTCTCTGGTCGCTTTATCTCCATACTCGTTGTGGTGGTTTGGACCCTCCACCGGGTGTGCTTTGATTTGTTTGTTGAAGTAACCCTCTGTCCTGCCAGGCTGTCTCTGTAGGCCCCTGGAGAAGTTTCTGTCACTCTGTAGCCTGGATTCCTGGAATTCCAAGTGTTCTGGCCTCAATACTGCTGTGTTTGAGGGACGAGGGAACTTCAGGCCCCCTACTTCTCTGCCATCTTGAGTCTTCCCTCAAGACAGGTGGTTATATATATGGGACATTTTTATGTTGGGACTTTGGGTCATTTGACAGCTGCAACATTAGTAACCATTCTGATTTAACTGGCACACTTTTTAGCTTGTCCAACCAAAAGCCAAAAAACCAAAAAGTTCTGAATCAACACTTTTGAGACAGTTTTGTTGCCATTCTAAAAGTTAAGGGCACCCACTCTTCTTTCCTCTTCCAGGGGAAGAACCATAGCTCTGAGAGGTGAAGTGACACAGAGTTGGGCTTGATGTTCATACTGAAACACAAGGTGCTGCATGGAAACACTCCATGGAAACCATAGAAATCAAATCTGAGGCCACAATTGAATAAAGACTTATAACTGCTTAAGAACGTAATCTGGGAATAATCACTAGTCCATTTGAAAACAATCTTCAGTCTTACTTAATACTGATTTTTAAAATGGAAATGCATCTAGAGTCTCATGGCAAGGTTGTCATCTGGGTTCATGACTACGATCTAACATTTTAGTTTTAAATCCCTTATATTTGATCCACGGTATCAAAATTATTCTCAATGGTGAATAATATTATTAAAACAACATGGTGACTTTTTGATGGATTAATGATATAATAGGCCTAGGTATTAACAAAGAATTTACTTATTTATTATTTATTGTTGGGTTGATGCATGGTAACATGTGTATACTAGAATATGTTCCAGAAAGAACTGTGATTGCCATAGACTTCTCGGAAACTCACTCGAGACACTCCTTGTGCTCTGAAAAGCCACTTTGCAAAGTTCCCATTGGCAATGATGATGATTGGACTCTCTACGAAGCATCAGGTCAGGATCTTTCTTGTACAGATTAGTCCTCTAGTGCATTTCAAATATGTTTGAACTTTCAGAGCAAAGGAATAAGACAAGGTGAGCCTCCAGTTAACTTAGTCTCTACAATTCAGTTTGGAAAAGGATTCACGTTTTCAAATATTCTCTGGGTGAGGACCTCCATGGATCAGCATCAGACACAGTCACCTTGGGAAGGCTGCCACATAAGCCTGCGTGCTTCATTATAGCAAAGCCAAAACGTGGCGGGTAGGAGCACGACACTGCTTGGTACCCAGGGGCTTGAACTGCGGAGGTGACCTCACAGATCTGTGAAGAAGCTACCCGCTTCCTTTTCAACCAGACACCTGTCTGCAGGACCAGGTGGGGAGGCTTCCTGTTGTATCAGCTATAAGGCTCCTGACTTTTGGAAAGAGAAGATTGGAGAAGATAACCAGCTCAACAAGCGTTACAATCTAGGTGAGACTGAGAGCAACACGCGGATCTCACGGAGAAACTGGAATGTTCAAAGGAGTTCGGAATTCCCAGATTTCCCTCTTGGGCAAATAACTCCTTGTAAGGTTAATCACTGAAACACTGTTCATCTATTGTTCTCATACCTGTAACTTCAGATTCTAGATAATCCTGTTATCTATAAAGCCATCGGCATCGCCAGTGGGATGACGGGTAACATGGAGGTGAAGACGGGTAGAACTAACGTGGGGAGTCATTTTGTGACTTCTATAAGCCGGGCAGACGGTTTCCAGGAGAACGTTTCCATGCATGCAGTGGGGAGCGTGACCCTGCTCCCTCACACACTCAGGTGTCCACGATCGGTGAGATGGGCTGTGACTGCACTGGTCCTGAGTACAACCTGGCATTCATTTGTCCCTAGAGATTACCATCTAAATCCCCACCCAAGCACATGGCCAGAGTCACTTATAACCTTTTAGCACACGGGTGTCAGTTTTAGTGTACTTCAGTTGGGAGGGGGACGGTGTGATAAAGATAACTTTAGAAAGAAATATGTCTGATCAAAAAATCACCTGAGAACAACATCTGCCTGAATGTACCATGGAGAAAGGCAGCACACGCCTTCCGAGAGGTTAGTGATTACCCGGCTCTAATCTAGGCCGTTGGCCGTAAATGCCAAGAAGGTGTCGCAGACACGAAACACGGGAGATTGTGAAAAGGATGCCAGACGGGTCCTGTCCTGTGATGCGACAAATCTGGACGCACTACCTGTGACCCGCGAGACTGAGTTAGGACTTCCCAGGGGCAGAGAGGTAAGATGCCAGGGTGAAGACCTATCTGCAATATCAGTGTTCTCGAAGGAAAGGTAAATTCTATTAACTGCTAAACAGACAAACCCAACATCAATGCTTTACCACGAGGAACTTTTATCTGTCACTCTGGTGACGTCTAAATGCAGGGCAGAAATCCCTCCCCGCCTAGGGCTGTGCCGTCTGGAGCACAGCCTCCACGGCCACCCTGTCGGGGAAGAATGCGTGCTGGAGGTACACCAGTTTTAGTGAGCCTGCCCACGGACTTGGACTTCACAAGTGGCGCTCAGTTTCCTTCTCCCTGTCAGGTGAGGCAAGATGGCTACAGTGGGCTGGGCTGGCTGTCGTCCTTCCCCAGTAAGCTGGGCTGTGGTCAGCACTTACCCGAGGGCAGGCCTGATGAAGACGCCTGGGGCTCTGTGGCCTATCTGTCCCCCGCCAGGGCGTTCTTCTGTGACACTCGCTGCAAGCAGCTGGCCGAGCGCCTGCAGGTGACTGCACAGAACTGGAATGTTGTGTCCCCGCCCGTGAGCAGGTCCCCTGGAGCTTCTACGTCTCACCGTCACCGGCACCCACACGGGGGCAGTTCCTCCGTCACTGTCAGACTTGCCCACCACACTGGCTCCGCCGTGGCTCCTGCCGTGGCCGGGACTCCCGTGCTCAGGGGTCTGTCTGCTCCTGGGGCCCCAGCCGGCCCTGCGTCCTCCCCTCTCCTGGGGGTCCAGGATGACTCATCGGCCGCCTCATCCGCTCTCTGCTCGTTGTTAGGAAGCAGTAGCTATCTACCTCTGGCCTGGAAGCTCAGTCCACACCGGCTTTCACGGTCTTGTTCCAGAACCGCGGTTCCACCTGTCGTCCAGAGCCGGTCCCGTGGCTTCCGCCCTGCCAAGGACGAGGCCGGGCTGTGTGCACATTCACAGGTAAGAGAGGCTTCATGCTTGTGTTGTGGTCTGTAAGAGACAAGACATGATGGACCTAGATACTCATTGTGTGGTGAAACTGTGCAGAGCTGTGAACATCCATATGGGAATCGATTTTCTCTTTGAAGCAACTGAGAGCCAATAATGATTCTGACCCCCGAGCACTATAATCCAGAAGGCATAATACAACAAAGACGTGTGTGTGCACGTGTGTGTGTACACACGTATGTGTGTGGGTCAGTGAGGGGTCAAAGGGTACCATCAGAAACAGTATGGGTCGTTCATTGGACGAGATGACTTTTTCAGGCTCTCAATCTTTCACTCAGAAGTGAAAACTCAAACGAGTGTGTTGCTTCCTGTTGCTGTCCATGCAAGAGCAGGTTCTAGAACACGAGCTGGCATCCTCATACTAGTCCTGCTCTGCAAGCACGGAGATGTTCTAATCAGCCCAGGCTGCCATAACAAAACACTGTGGACTTGGCTGAAGTGACAGGATTTCCCCTCATGGTTCTGGAGGCTGCATCCAGTATCACGGTGAAAAACCTGGTCAGGTTCTGGGAAAGGTTCCCATCCTGGCTTCCAGAAGGCCACCTTCTTGCCTTGTCTTCACCTGGAGGAAAACGGGATCAAACTCCCTCATTTCTCTTCAAAGCCACTAATCCGTCATGGGACCCTCATGACCCCATGTCCTCTAATCCACCTCCAGAAGGGATCACCCTGGAGATTAGGGCTTCAATGTAGGAATTCTGGGGGGACACAATTCAGCCCGTAGCCAAACTTTACTAAGATGAAAATTGGCCTGGATGCCGAGGAAAGTATTCTTTGTTCTCTTTGTCCCACGTGGGTGGACATCCCACTTTCCATCCATTTGTCGTTACTAATCATCCCTCAAAACTCATACAAGATCCCGGCTTCTAAGTTAATCCTTCCTTAATTAGTGGGGTCTACAATGGATTTCTCTCATCTTTCAGACTTTCTGTTGTTGCTATTGTAGTTAGAATCAATATCAGACATGACTGTTCTCTAATTTACTTATGGACAGGATTATGAATGAATTTATACCTCCTGGAATAATTACTGATGCACTTATATAGTATAATTATTTCCTTGTGAACATTATATTGTATAACACATGTGCAGAATATGAAATAAACTGCCCGCCCCAGGCTGGGGATTGTTTATAGTGGGACCTCTATCAAAGTGAGAGAATAGTAAAACACTCATCAATAGTTGAATGTCCATTAAAGGGATGGATAGAATGGGTGGATAGGTGTACATTTTGTGTAATTGACTGCTCTCCCAAACAGGTGTCCCACTATTTTTGAAAACAGCATTAACTGCAGTTTATTTACTTGATAGTATTACAGATTCCCTGATGTCTCTGGAAACCTGGATCCCTGGTTTTAGAGTTTTCCTCTTTACTCAGGAGAAAATATATTCAGGAGAAAATGTAGCAACTCTACACAAGTATCAACTTTGCTGAGGGAGAAAAAGGAAGATGTAAGAAAGGACCTGGACAGCTCTAACCTTGGAAAAAGAGGAGGAAAAAAAGTGCTCTTGGCAAAGAAACTTTGGCTTTTGGTGAAAGAACACAAGACGGATGAATCTAAGGTAATCGTCAGGTTGCGAGAGCGGACAGAGGTAGGGGTCAGCCCCACTGAGGTCGCTCCTGAGACAGGATGCAGTGGGCGGAAGGACCTGGAATGTCACCTGGTGCTTTGGTTGAGGAAATTACTCTAACTCCCTAGAGCACTTCACTTCAGTTGGTCTCGACACGTAAGCAAACGCACTCTTCTGTAACTCTGTGTGGGACTCCAGGTAGTTGATGGGAAGGTAACTGCCAGTATCAGCAACAACAATCTAATTTTGAAGTAAGTGACCATGTCATCTCCTTTTATAGAAATAGACTCAAGGACGCCTGGGGGCTCAGTTGGTTAAGCGTCCAACTCTTGGTTTCGGGCCAGGTCCCGATCTCAACGGTTTCATGAGTTTGAGCCCCACACTGGGCTCTGGGCTGACAGTGTGGAGCCTGCTTTGAATTCTCTCTCTCCCTCTCTCTCTGTCCTCCCCCCACACTCACTCTGTCTCTGTCTCTCTCAAAAATAAATAAATAAACTCGAAAAATGGCTAAATAGACTCAGTAAGTCAGTTTTGATCAATGAACACCTGCCGACACCCACTCCACTGGGTCACTGGGTTCTTCCTGGAGATTAACAGAGCACTGTGGCTGTCCGTTGAGCAACAGAGGAAATCCTGTGGCTCACCTGCTACCATCAGAGCCGAGCCAGAGTCGTCAGGGGAAGGCAGGGCCCACCTTACACTAGACCTTATACACCTGAGTCTATCTTACACTAGACACAAGGGGAATAACATTATTTATTTGGGGATCAAGACTCCCCCAAGCAAAGCATACGGTGTAACTTATATAACCCTCATCACAGCCAGACCACACTGATGACCATGTGCCCAGCCTCTTCTCCTGCTCCCCGTTTCTCTCTGCTTCAGTTCCTGGCGGTTTGCTGGGCTTTGTGAGTGATAGTTCCCGTGGGGTTTAGCTTTACTGTTCCTACAATCTTTGGTGCCTAGGATAATAAAAGGAAAAGGCCCGAGGGGCTATCTGTTCCTTACAACCGAGAGAGAGCTAAATTGGCCTTAAACACTCTCTACTAGATTAATCACTGCAGTTAAAAAATAGGATCTTTTGTGTTTGTGATATTTATTATAAGCTTCTGAAGAAGCTTCTGAAGAACAGTGTTTATTTATTTACTTTTTATCCCTGTGGTAGGCACCAATGTTTCACGTACATTAAATGCTGACTAAGTGAATGATGCAGGAAATTAAGCAGTTTACTGACTCGGCAGTATCTGCTTCTGCCCTCTCCCCACCAAATGCTCCAGACATGGCAAAAGTCATTAGACATTCCTCTGATCCCAGGATTTAACTTCTGGCCATATTTCTCCTGGGTTCTTTTTTTTTTAAATATTTGTCCTAAATCTCTGTGGTGCATCATTTGCTGACCTTGTGTTAAGTGTTGTCTGAAGCCTGCTGGAAGCTGTAAAGATCTGGAAGAGAGTTGCCTTTCATACCACGCACAAAAATGAAGCCGGCTGAAAGGCATGTGACCTCTGTGAACTGGCACGTAGAGTCTGGGGTCACACTACTCGGTGAACTGGACACTCGGATGAAAAAGAAAATGTAAACAGGACCTTGGAGGTGACATTCACACACTGCTAACGGAGTACATCAGAGATCATGCGGAGTTGCAGGTGGAATCCTAGAATAGTGGGGAGAAACCAGCCACCTGGGGTGTGGCGAATGTCCCTGGTATCAGCAGCTCCCACGTGGAGAGGCTGGACCACAATTCCCATTCTCAAATTCAGATGTCTGTCATCCCTGCTAGGAAGCGCAGGTCCGGACCTGCCAGCTAACTGCACCAGCCACATGGGGTGCTCGCCAGGCTCCGTCCGGTGCCTGCCTTCTCCTATGGGCTAGATCTCCTGTTCCCGGGATGCCTACTGGTCATATCCTATGTTGAACATGAGGAGGACACACTGTAGAAGGTCTGGTGACCCTCCAAGGAAGAGTGTTGGCTTTTATTCCTTCAGGCTGTTAAATTATTGGCTGGTCTTCTAAGGTTTCAAGATGGGAGTTTCGGGGAGACACAGACATTCAGACTACATCAGTTCCTTACAGATCAGACAGAAAGAGCATACAGTCCAGCAATTCCACTCTTAGGTCTGCACTGATTAAAAGCAGTCACTGCAATTTTCTTACACAGATGTTCATAGCAGCGCTATTCACCGTAGCCCAGAGGTGGAAACAGCCCAAATGTCCGTCATCAGATGAATGGATAAATAAATTGTGACGTGTACACACGGCGGAATATTATGGAGCCGCTGGAGGGAATGACAGGCTGGAGCACACTACAGCGTGTCTGATCCTCATAAACAGTAGGCAAAATGAAACCAGCTTGCACAAGAAACCTTCGTGCAATTCAGAAATATAAGTGGAAGGATGAATAGGTAAATTAACATGTGATAGAGAATGTGGAAAAGTTCTACAACCTACAAACTACCCTATAATTAAAGACAGTTTAGAGCTAGGGCACAAATACTTTGAAGATTACTGCCATGGAACCTTCTGGAAATCAGTGTTCCTAGGAACATCATGTGAAGAGATTTACTCAGCTAACTCAAATGACTGCGCAAAAGAAGTGAATAACGCCACCATTCTTCACAGAGCTAGAACAAACAATCCTAAAGTTTGTGTGGAACCAGAAAACACCTGAATAGCTAAAGTAATGTTGAAAAAGAAAACAAAAGCTGGAGGCATCACAGTTCTGGACTTCAAGCTGTATTACAAAGCTATAATCATCAAAACAGTATGGTACTGGCACGCACACACACACACACACACACACACACACACACACAAAGACACATAGATCAATGGAACAGAATAGAGAACCCAGAAATGGGCCCACAAACATATGGCCAACTAACCTTTGACAAAACAGGAAAGAATATCCAATGGAAAAAAGTCTCTTCAGCAAATGGTGTTTGGAAAACTGGACAGTAACATGCAGAAGAATGAACCTGGACCACTTTCTTACACCATACACAAAAATAAACTCAAAATGGATGAAAGACCTAAATGTAATACAGGAAACCATCAAAATCCTAGAGGAGAAAATAGGTAACAACATCTTTGACCTCAGCCACAACAACTTCTTACTAGACATATCTCTGGAGGCAAGGGAAACAAAAGCAAAATGAACTATTGGGACCTCATCAAGATAAAAAGCTTCTGCACAGCATTGGAAACAATCAACAATACTAAAAGGCAACCTATGGAATGGGAAAAGATATTTGCAAATGACATATTGTATAAAGGGTTAGTATCCAAAATCTATAAAGAACTTACCAAACTCAACATCCAAGAAACAATCCAGTGAAGAAATGGGCAAAGACATGAATAGACACTTCTCAAAAGAAGACATCCAGATGGCCAACAGACATACGAAAAGATGCTCAACATCACTCATCATCAGGGAAATACAAATCAAAACCACAATAAGATACCACCCCACACCTGTCAGAATGGCTAACATTAACACCTTAGGAAACAACAGATGTTGGTGAAGATGTGGAGAAACAGGAACCCTCTTGCACTCTTGGTGGGAATGCAAACTGGTGCAGCCACTCTGGAAAACAGTATTGAGTTTCCTGAAAAAAAAAAAATTAAAAGTAGAACTACCCTATGACCCAGCAATTGGACTACTAGGTATTTATCCAAAGGATACAAAAATGCTGATTCGAAGGGGCACATGCACCCCAATGTTTATAGCAGTGCTATCAACAATAGCCAAAATATGGAAAGAGCCCAAATGGATAAAGATGCGAGATTATATATATATATGTAATGGAATATTACTCAGCGATAAAAAGAATGAAATCTTGCCATTTGCAACATCATAGATGGAACTAGAGTTGTTATGCTAAATGAAACACGTCAGAGAAAGACAGATATCACATGATTTCACTCATCTGTGGGATTTGAGAAACTTAACAGATAAACATAGGAAAAGGGAAGGAAAGATAAGATAAAAACAGAGAGAGGAAGGCCAACCATACACAACTCTTAAATACAGAGAACAAACTGAGGGTTGCTGGAGAGGGGGTGTGTTAAATGGGTGATGGGCATTGAGGAGGGCACTTTTCGGGATGAGCACTGTGTGTCATACGTAGGAGATGAATCACTGGGTTCTATTCCTGAAGGCAAGACTGCACTGTATGTTAACTAACTTGAATATAAATAAAAAATAAAAGTGGATTTATGCTTCATGCTCTCAAACTTTATACTCAAGCCTAATTAATCTGTAATTGCAAACTAGAATGATCCTTCCTTAAATGTTCTGGGAAGGAGATTATGCTTCTCACGGGTTCTTCTATTGATTGCTTGGCCATTATGGTCCCTCTTCATAGGAGACAACCAAAGCCTAAGCATGGACAGAGGAGGACCTTACCATTTGTTCAGGTCTCCACCCTTCCCCAGCCTGCCATCTCCCCTGTCTTTAGGAGACAATGAATTTGAAATTAGGCGATGGTGCTCTGCCTAAAGACAGTTTTCAGTACAACCCAGGATGGAATCGGGGAAACCAGTTAGAAAGTCATTACCTCATGGAGGTGAGAAATAGGAAATTTCCTTGGACCAAAAAAGGGAAAGTAGAGATAGTAAGAAGTAAAATCCCAGGTATACTCTGAAAATAGAATGGAAAGAATTTTCTAATGACTTGGCTGTAAGGTGTGAGAAAGGGGGTGTCAGGGTGTGACCAAGGGTTTTGGTTTGAACTACTGGAAGATTAGATCTGCCACTCTGTGGCAGACACTGTGAATTCTACTAGGACCAGGCTTGACACTGGGCACCAAGAATGCTGCTTTGAATATGTCCAGTTGGAGAGTCCATTTAGATATCTCAGGGGAGATCCCACCTCATTCATGGCATTCGTGAATCCAGAGTTCAGCAGACATATCAGGTCTAGAGATGCTAATTTGGGAGTATTTATTCTACAAACGACATTTAGCCAAGGGACTCCAGGACATCACCTGGGAGGAGATTAGATCAAAGAGAGAAGTGATTTAAGCATTTGGGCCCAGCACTGATTCTATGCTTCCTCGTAGGCTAGGAAGGAATCACTAAAATAATCTGAAATGGAACACCTACCCAGCTTGAAGAAAAACTAAAGAAGGAGGCACTCCAGAAACCAAGTGTGAAGGTTACATAATGAGAGTGTCCTACACTAAATTAAACAAAATCAAGATTCCAAACTATGCATGATATAAAACCACATGAAGTACTGAGTACCAGCCACAAAAGTGCAGAACAGTGGATGCTTCTGCATATGTTCACACGTACATAAACGTTTTCTAGAAGACTCCACAGAAGTGAGTAACTCTGGTTACCTTCAGAGAGTAGCAGAGAAAAGGATGGAAGAAACGGGAAGTAAATTTCTGTTTCTTGCTTCGTGTTCTCGTTTTAAGTTTTCACATCTGTCACGTTCATAATAAACATCGTTAAGGTAATTTTAATAGAGATTTATACAATATGAAAAATATTTGTAAAATATACATTAACCAATGTTCTATTTTTGCATAGGTTTTTTTTTAAACGTTTATTTATTTTTTCAAGACAAAGAGAGACAGAGTGTGAGGGGGAGGGGCAGAGAAAGAGAGGGAGACACAGAATCCAAAACAGGCTCCAGGCTCTGAGCTGTCAGCATAGAGCCTGATGTGGGGCTCGAACCCACAAACTGCGAGATCATGACCTGATTTGAAGTCAGACGCTTAACCGATTGAGCCCCCCAGGTGCCCCTGGGTTTTGTTTTTATGTTACAGTTCCCAATTAAAAAAAAATGTTTGCAAGGTCATGAAACTCCATATTTGCGATTTATTAATAAAAATGTCTCTAAGTAACAGGGTGAAGGTAAGATAATTATGAAACCAACATCTAATTTATCTGATTCAAACCACAACTTGGCAATCTCATTAGATTTTCTTAGAAAGAAAAGAAAGAACAGCATGATGTATGATATGGCAGGAAAAGACCACAGCTAAGAGTCAAGAGATTTAGGACGGGGGTGTGAACAGCGTCATTTTTTGTGACTCCAGGTAGATCACACAATCTCTCTGCTTAAATTCCTTGGTCTCCGTAACCAAGGTGATAATGACACCACGTCAATTCTAGGGATGGTTGTATGGGTGACACAGGCCAAACCTGTCCCTACGGTCCCGTCAGTATGAGGATCACTGTTCTGCACAGAAGTTAAATTTCTGATCGCTTGCTTCCCAAACCTTGATTATGAGACTTAGGATCCCACAGGTACTTTTTAAATCTTACTATTTATCAGGATTTTTATACCCCTATTACTCGGAGAGGAAGTTATGTTACCCACGACTCTCTTACCGAGCACGGAAGAGCCCCAGGCTGGCCCCCGTGCAGCATCCTGGAAAGTCCCCTTCTCTCTCGTGGCTGCAGTGAGAGGGCTGTGGTCATTTCATCCCAAAATAAGCCTGACTTCCTGAACAGCTCTCACTGCTCAGCATGCTTTTCTTCAGAGTCAGTATGCATTCTGTCCCTTATTCATCTCATTCGCTTTTAGAGCATTCTCCATGTAGCTATTCTTTTCTAGGATTTATGTCTCAAAATAAATAATTGCTCTAATAGGAACCTCCTCACATGTACAAAAAAGACAGAATGGCTCATTAAAGTACGGTTATCAGACACCCTCAACTCCCAAATTCCATTTGGCTGCATAAAGTTGATTGCCTATTAGATGTGTTCTAATTAGCATAAGAACTGTGAACACTGCCGGATAACTCTTTTTCATCTGTTCTGGCCAACTGGTATATCGATATTTAGTAACAACCGGCATCTAGAATTTTAGAGGGTTAGGAGAAAAGCGTTCGCCCCCAATAAACTACCATTCATTCTTATTTAGGTTTGGAGTAAGGAAGGCAAGGTGGGATCATGTGCCTACAAGACGTATTGAGTCAGTTGCCATCATCACAAAGTACCCTGGATAGACAGTACAGGTTCAAGAACCTAAAAGGGACCATCCCTAGGACAGGTCACTCTCCCCAGGCTTCCCACCAAAACCGCTCAGTGGAGGGTCACAGGCATGTGAGGGAAAAGGCTGTGGATGTCACTTTTGGAAAACGCAGACGTCGGGGGAACGACACTGGGAGAGGTGCTGGGGAGGCTCCTTGGACCCGTTTCTCTGATTCCAGCACTGGCTCATCTCAGTACCCTTGGCCCCTCCACGTGAGGAGGTGGGCTGACAGGGAGACATGTCCTCTGTGCCCCAGACCACCATGTCAGCCTCTCCCCTCAGTGTTACCCTAGTGCAGCCCGCTGAGAGGGGCAACCCTAATTGTGAGTGCTTTGCAAATTCCTCCCGGAAAGGTGCTGACTGATTTAGGTTATGCTATCCCCCAATTCTCGATTTCTGAGTGCTTGCATAAGGTCTTCCTTTGCTGATTTGAATTCTAACTTGAAGATGGAATGACAACGTCTATTACGGAGCCTCGTATTATTTCTCAAGAGGATCTTGCTCTTTGAATACATTGGGGCACTCTTCTTTCCATTTTGTTAGCTTTAATTGGTATCTGTGCAGCTGACTTTATGCCATCCTATCAATCTAAGGCCACGAGGCTCTGAGTACCTGGTAACTCAGGACTGCCACCGACTGGAAAGCCTGGGGCAGCTGAGGGGGTCATCCATCTTCCTACTATTTTCCTTAAATGGAGTCCATCAATTTTCGACCCGAGAGGTGTGGAAATTAGCTGAATGTAGAAGCAATGGACTCTGCAAAGTGCTTGGAGTACATCTGCCTATGAGTTATTAACTCTAGATTGTTCCTTCTTTCCATGTACCCTTATATGAATATCTAGATATAGTCTAGCCATACAGAGAACTAGTATATGGATACCTGTATCTATCTATCTATCTATCTATCTATCATCTATCTATTGTCTATCTTCTATCTATCCATCTGTCTGTCTTCTATTTGTCATCTATCTATCCATCCATCTGTCATCTATCGTATATCCATGATTTATCTTATCTATTAAAAATCATGGGTTCATACTGACACTTTCAATTTGAATAGAGTTTCCCATGATCTCCCTCTTCTCCACATATGTATACCCATTCACTGACAGTGAGAATGTGGCTTCCTCTATCCTTAATATATGTCCTGGGCCACATTTCCTACAGCAGTCCTATGGCTGTTGCCAAATCCTCTTCCATGGAGATGTCCTCTTTACACAAGTGGGCTAAGCTTCTACCATTGCTCTCACCTCCTGCTTGGTTATCACTTCCTCCTGTGCATGTTTGGGACCTCTGTCCTGGGCTATATTTGTCTGTGACTTGGTCCCCTCCTCACTTTGCTTGAGATTCAACACTCTGAGCCAGACAGCCCTCCTACATGATGCCTGCTTTTCCCTACTTGAGCTTTAAAATGTTTTTTTAATGTTTATTTACTTTTTGAGAGAGAGAGAGAGAGAGACAGAGAGAGAAGAGTGCACCCTGGGGACGGGCAGAGAGAAAGGGAGACACAGAATCTGAGGCAGGCTCCAGGCTTTGAGCTGTCAGCACAGAGTCTGATCCGGGGCTGGAACTCACAAACCGTGAGACCATGACCTGAGCTGAAGTTGGAGACTTAACCGACTGAGCCACCCAGGTGCCCTTTCCCTACTTGAGCTTTAAACTCCACTCTGCATCCGTCCCTCTGTTGGCCACCCCTATTTACTGGGGGCTCTGACTCTCCTCTCTGATTCTGTGTAATCATCTGTCTTGGTTGGCTGTACCCAATGGCTTACGAGGGATTGCTCAGGGAGATGAGAGAATGGAAGGACACCAGAGGAGAAAGAGAAAGGAAAATGAAGAGGAAGAGCTTTCTCTTTTTTACCTATTGTGTGAATATGATACACCCTCCAAGTCAAAATTATGTGCGTATGGTAGGCGAGAGAAGCCCAGCAGGCAATGAATAAATTACACTCAGCCAATAAGAAAGAAGGAGGGTGGAGAAGACTCACACATTGACAACTTTCCCACCCGAGTGGCACCCTCAACACTCTGGTCTGTATTTAATGCATGCAAGATTCAGGTCAACCACCTTCCTGGTATGTCTCGTTCAACGTCTTAATTTTTCAAGATGGTGAAAACTTCTTTGACTCTTTTTGCATGTATTCCAACATGTAGAAACTCCTCTACCAGGGTCTAGGTTATATTTTGACCTGTTTTCTTCTGTCTTTATAAACCTTATAAATATGACTGTTCCCCACCTAGAAATCTCCCAGACTAAAGGCAATTCTATTACGCAGCCAATCTACCATGTTTCTTAACAAAATTATCACGGAGGATCTCAATACTCTATTTCAATAATTTTCATTATGAAAATAAATGTGTTTCCTGGCTTTTAAAATTTGAAATATCTACCCAATTCCCATTCCTGATTCTTTCCAATGAACATGTTCACTGGTCTCAGCTTCAAAATGTGCAGCACTAAGCTCCCTTCTATCACTATGATTACCACTACCATCACCGTTATCATACTGTCAAAATCTGTGCGTCTAGAGCAACCCGTCAAGTGATAATGGATATTCTAAATGTCCTGTCTTATTCTTGGAAAGAGTAGAAAGTCTAGGACACAAAAATTGGTATTCAGAACGATCGCTTTGAAAATGGGTTTTCCTTATTGTCCACTAATTCAAATGCAGAATACTGGGTGGGTTGTCATAAAATAATACACAGGTATAGACGCTGGCCCTGGTGCTTTCATGGACTGGCTGTGTGACCGACAGGCCAAGTATGTTTTCTCAGCCTCCATTTCTGTGTCTGTAAAACAGAGACCAGTATGGCCGAGGGGCAGAATAAAATTCTACATGGCTTTTAAAGTTTCTTCCAATTATCAAATAGTGATTTCATCATCTTAATCAGTTTCTCACTTACTTTTCTTAAGAATTAAAAGAATTCTTAGAAGAGGAGGCAAATAAACGTTACACATTAGGGTTCTGGAAAACACATGCTGGTTGCCCTCCCTCCGGCTCACGGGTCTGGTAGCTGGCCCTCACACCCCCAGCCGCCACCAAGCTTCAGTGGCTCGGGTGTTAATGTCTGGAAGTCATCATTGTCTCTCCCAGACTTGCATCTGTTTCGGCTTACCTAAAGCTTCAGAGAGTTCTAGGCCAGTAGTGCCAGCGCAGGGAACAGCAAAGAGCCAGGGTGACTTGTGGAATGGAGCTGCCACTCAGAGCCTTACATACAATGTGACTACCTCTTTGAGCGCCCTGCTCGTGGCACAGAGTGTGAAGGAATCTCCCCTCCTCCCAGCATCCAATAGACTCGTTGTGGTCTATGGCCTTCAGTCCTGCCAGTCATCATGACCACAAAACTGTATTTAGGAGGTTTTCTGGCAGGAAGCACACAGATTTTAAGGTCCCTTCATCTCAGGCCACCGTCTGGTGTCAGGTCCTTCGGGAGACATCCTCCGTCTTTGAGGCCTGTGACATGTGCACTGACCTCGGGACCTGCTGCATCACCGTGAGCTTGTGTGCTTGACCTCGCCTCGTGCAAATTGTCTTACAGGATACTTTCTAGGGGAACTCTACTGCTGTGGGCCGTGTGGATCTTTCCTTCTAGCCTGACTGTCTTCCTGTTTTCCTTAGTGACTCCAGAGAAGACCAAAAGATTTGCATTTCACGGAATGTCTACAGCAGTTCCATGTTAGCCGTACCAAATGGACAGATCCAAGATCACTCATTATAACAAATAATCATTGGTTAATCAAAATACTTGGGGGGCGTCTGGGTGGCTCAGTTGGCTGAGTGTCCAACTCTTGATTTGGGCTCAGACCACGATCCCAGGGTCGTGGGATCCACGTGGGCTCCGCGTTGACAGTGTGGAGCCTGCTCAGGATTCTGTCTCCTCTCTCTGCCCCTCCCCCACTCGTTCTCTCTCTGTCTCTCTCTCTCTCTCTCTCTCAAATTAAAAAAAAACATTTAGAAAACGTATTTGGTTTATGACATTGATACTGTTGATGGAAACAACACTAGTGGATTTTATGGGAAGTTCTTTATGTGTTGGTTGTTGTGAAGTTCCATATTCCTGATGGGTGGCCCCGGAGTGCAAGCTTTTGACCACATGACGTCGCCTCTGAAATTCTCCTCGGTATTCATAAGTATGTGCGCTCATAAATCACCATTCCAACTTCTGGAAACTATGTTTTCCTATTTGTTTGGCTGCTTTAACATATGCCACATAATAGTGGTTTAAATAGGACGGGGGTTCTCTGTCTCTGTCTCCTGTGCCCACCCGGGCCCCTACCCACCCTCTGTCCATCTATCTCTGTTTCTGACACAGGCATGCACGCACACATGCACATGTACATGCATGTGCACACACACACACACACACACACACGCACACACACTTTGGTAGGGCTTTTGCTCTGGGAGTCCCCCCAGGAACAGAGGTCGTGCGATCTTGACCCGTGATCCTCTAGGGATGTTTCCCTCGCCTATGAGTTCATAGCTGACTCCCCACATCCACAGTGATGCTCAGACCATAATAAGGAAGAAACAGAAAGTAGGAGGCAAGCTTTTTTTTTTAAAGGACATCGGTCTAAAGTTACACCTAATGCTTTAGTTCACAGAATTTGGGTACATGGGGAACACCTATTACCATCGGGGCCCAGAAAAGCTAGAGACTATGTGAGTAGTCATTTGGTCACTTAAAACAGGGTGTTTCCATTTTTAGCAGGGAAATGGGAGAATGAACCTGGGGATAACTGACTGGTAGTGTTGGCTGCACTTACTATGGTGCTGAACTAGTATTTGTTTCGTCTTCCATGTACATCATTAAAAAGCACAGACCGAGGAACGCGGTACGCTCTCTGTTGTTGACAAACAACAGATCCAGTTGAAGACCTATGATCCCCCAAACATCCCCGGAGTGTAGTAGAGAACATTAAGGACACTCACCTCCCTTCCCCATGGCTGCTGGCTTGCTGGTGACAGCGGCGTCCCTCCTGGGCCCACAGCCACCGGCCCGATCGATGTGGCCCGTCTCCTCCAGCCCCAGTTCTCACCTACCCTAGGGGTCCCTGCACCTGACTCGGGGCCACGGACACCCCCAGGGGCTCCACTGTCTCTTGCTGGCTCGCTTAGTCCTGCTCACGTTAAGTCACGAGTCTCCGGTTGGACCTCAACTGACCAGAACCCAGGAACAAAGCAAAGAGCGATGAAAGCTTTACCCTTTGGTCCACGGCCCGGACTGCTTTGGATGATAACGAAGTATAATTTGTATCCGTGCTTCTCCGCGCGCTGATCTACAGCCTTAGCGGCTAATGCAGACCGACGCAGTGCTTCCTTCCCTGAGAAAGTCCCGTCCGCAGTGCAGCTGACCTCGTTCTTGGGCTCACGGCACCACCAGGCAGCATTGGCCACGGCCCACGCTGGGCAGAACGGAGTGTGTCCGCGTCTGCCCTTCTTTCTGCTGTTGCACCGGCTGTGCCCTGGCTCACCGGAGACTTTGTGGATTATGCTCCGTTCCATCTGCATCATAAGGACGACAATTGTATGAAGTTTTCCTAAAAGACGGACAGAGAAAGATATCTGGATTTAGAACCAGAAGAGGAAAGACCTTTAACTGCAAAGGACTGTCTCTTGGGTCAGCTCCAAATATATGTCTGTCACTAAGTATGAAGTTACCTTCAGAGGATACTTTTGTTCTCATCACATTGGCACCACTTTAAAACATCGTACGTGTCTTTCCGTCTTAAACAATCAGGTATGGTCATAGGTGTGATTAACGTTCTAATTTTAACACTTCCTTGTAGGTAAGAAAGAAAATTAAATAGGGGATAGGATATAAGAGTTACGATAGCAAAGATTTCAAAAATTATAAAAAATAATACAGAATATAATACTGAAGATTTTCTTTCTAGGAAAAAATCAGTTTTGGGATAGGCTGTCCGAACAGGAAAATAGAAAATACTGGCACAATTTTTCTAAATAAAACACTAGAAAACAAAGGGTTGGGAATTAACAACATCTAAAAAATAATCATAGAACTTAATTGTATTATTGTTGAACAGGAGAAAACAAAATCTAATTTTATCAAGGTGGACCTTGATAAATAAGGATAAATAAACCTTATTTCCACATTAATATGCCCTTAATGTGGAATTTTAATTCAATCACCATCTTTTAGAATTTTATTTGTTAAAAAAGTACTTTTTATTCAAATAGAATATTTTGTTTTTCTTTAATACTATCAAGAATACCTAAGATAATCAATACAGAAAAGCTGATAATAGAGACAGTGAATATTTATTATGCATTTATTATGAACCAGGCACTAAGCTAGATGCCCTATATCTATTAGCTGTTTTATTGTCTCATAGGTAATGATAGGTCACATTTATCCACATTTAATGTAGAATTTGGGATGTTTTATGCACACTGGTTCACTTAATCTCGACAGCAACTCTAAAAGGTAAGTACTTTTGTTACCGTCTTTTGCAGGGGAAGAATTTGGAGCATACACCCGCTATGCAACTTGTCCGTAGACCGGTAAGTGCCAGATTGGGGCCGGAATCCCAAACCAACTCTCATACACAAGCCACTTTATCATCCACATTTAACAAAGGAAGAAATTGAGTCTTACCATTTCAGTAATTTTTCTAAGGTTATACACAAGAAATTAATGGAACGAGGTTAATTTTAATGTTCTAATAATGTAATTAGAAATCATAGCCATGGGGCGCCTGGGTGGCTCAGTCGGTTAAGCAACCGACTTCGGCTCAGGTCATGATCTCGTGGTTTGTGGGTTCGAGCCCCGCATCGGGCTCTGTGCTGACAGCTCAGAGCCTGGAGCCTGCTTCGGATTCTGTGTCTCCCCCTCTCTCTGCCTTTCCCCTGCTCAGGCTCTTGTGTCTCTCTGTCTCTCAATAATAAACGTCAAAAAAAAAAAAAGAAATTATTAAAAAAAAAAAAAAAGAAATCATAGCCACTAGATCACCTGCTCTGGAAATCCCAGAACCAGAGATGTTCCGTGACCATGCAGCCAGTGGCAGACAGAGGCCGAGATAACTGACCTTCAGACCCACTAACCGGAGACACCAGGTTCTTTCTGGGGCACCCTGCCACATCCATTTGGGCCTAACATACTTGAAATAGAGATAAAAGGACCAAGTGACTTGTTTTCTTCTATAACTTCACAGGCTACTTTTCTGGCAAGAAATCCTGGACCATGCAAAGAGTTACTAAATTGTATGCCTCAGCTCTTCAAACACTGTCTAGTCACAGCCCTGGAATTAATGTTCAATCAAGCGGAAGTCAATACAATTTATCATATGGCAGCCACCACGTGTAGAAAAGCTCTAAGAGTCTAGCCAACACTTTGTATAGAATTGTTTTAAGTCAAATTCATTTTCAGGGTTTTTCTTGGTGTAAACAAACTTCGTGTTCATTCTAATAAGCTAATATACTTAAAATCTTAATTTTTCATTTTATTTTTTTTTTTCAACGTTTATTTATTTTTGGGACAGAGAGAGACAGAGCATGAACGGGGGAGGAGCAGAGAGAGAGGGAGACACAGAATCGGAAACAGGCTCCAGGCTCTGAGCCATCAGCCCAGAGCCCGACGCGGGGCTCGAACTCACGGACCGCGAGATCGTGACCTGGCTGAAGTCGGACGCTCAACCGACTGCGCCACCCAGGCGCCCCTTAATTTTTCATTTTAAAAATAAAGTGTGTGTACGTTTAGAGATTGGAAGCTAACACTCTAGGATTATAAAAATCATATGCTTCTTTTATGAAAGAAGAAAGACCTCAGGGCTGTAATATCCCCCTTAATATCATTTTTCAGTTCTGCATTACTTAACTATCCTTTGGAAAAAAAAAAGAAAGCACTCAAGATGCTGAGCCAGTATTTTGAGCTTCATATTAGTGAGCTCATTCCATTAGATTAATCTTTGGATTCGGTAAAATGTAAAGCAATTATTTAAATCAGAGCCTCCAGCTGGAGATGTACTTTGCAAATACATGTTCAATAGTGCAAAACTTATATATTTGTTCATTAGCAGAGGTGAGAATTAGACCCTGGGTATTTATTAATAATTTAATGATAATAAATTACAATCTCTGAAATCCAAAGTTAACTTTTTCTAATGATTGATTGCAAAGAAAAAAAGAAAAGAAAAGAAAAGAAAAAAATCTTTGCTGCACCAGAACTATGGAAATGCAAATGAATTACCAAGCAGAACTCCTCCTGTGACACACTCCTTCCTCCCAGGATAGAAGGGAGCGGTGACTGCTGGGGGTGGGGGTCAGTAATTACTGTATGTGATAATTATTCAACTGTGTCCCATTACTTTTCTGAAAAGAGGCAAAGAAAGTCTGCTGCAAAGGTAATTTAACAAATTTAGATTAAATTTGCTCCAAGGGGAATATCATTCCTCATGTTATAAAACTGTAACCTTCAGTTAGAGAGGTTTGTGCAGTAAAAATGCTGAATTCTAGGCTCAGTCCTATGACTATTAAACCGTTGTCCTTGGGTAGCCACCTCACCTACTTGGGCTTCTGTTCTGCAGAAACAAAATTTGCAGTGGCGGTGGGAAGGCCCTTAAGTTTCTAAATAATGCTGAATAATGCTGAAAGTGAATTGAAGTAAATGTGCTAAAATATTCAGAGCAGTAGCTCAGTTCCATTAGCTTCTTAAATGATAGCAGTATAAACTGATATAGTAATAAATCTCTATTCATTGCCCCAACTGTCAAATTATCCCACTTTGTTAAACTCAACTCAAAAGCAATTTATTGAATAATTGCTCTATGTACCAGGCATTATGCTGGGATCATGGGAGAATCACGTCGGTGTGGGCCACTTACTTCTCTCAAGGTCCCAACTCACAAGGAGAAAAATAAGACAAGCTAACACAAAAACTGTCAACTAAAGTACAAAATATGATGAATGAATCTCCAATGCATTTTTTGCAGAACTAGGCAAGCTGGTCTCAACATTTGTAGGGAAAGACAAGGGACCTAGTATAGTCAAAACAATCTTGAAAAGAATGACAACGTTAAAGGACTCATAATGCCCGATTTAATAACCTAGTACTACCCAGTACTGGGTAGTACTCATTAATGAAAGACATATTCATCGATAGAATAGAATTGAGATTCCAGAAATAAATCCATTCCTAACTTACTTTTTTCAAGATTGACCAGAAAATTCAAGGCTGAAATTTTTTTTTTTTTTTTTACAACAAATGGCCCTGGAAACTGAGAATCCACATGAAAAACAATCATGTTGGTTTCCTCCCCCACACCAAATGCAAAAATTAACTTCACTGGATCTAAGACCTAAATGTAAAAGCTAAAACTACAACTCTCAGAAGCAGGCATGTGGGTAAATCTTCATAACATTAGATTATGAAATAATTTCTTGGATATGATAGAGAAAGTGCATTCAACAAATGAAAAGCTAGACACACTGGACTCCATCAAAACCGAAAACACTTGTGGTTTAAAGGACATGTTCAAGAATGTGAAATGACAATCCAAAGTATGGGAGGAAATCCTTGCAAATCGTGTATCTGGGAAGGAACTTGAGTTTGGAGTGTGTGTAAAGACGTCTTACAACTCAACAATTAACAAGACAAGTAACTCAATTAAAAAATGAGCAAAGTATCGGATATGCTAACAACCAATATGCACACAAGAAGATGCCGGCATTGGAACTTGAAGAGATGCAAATCACAGCTACAGTGAGATGCCACTTCACAACCGCTTGGACGGCTATCGTCATCGTAAAAGATGGGGACTAAGAGGGTGAGGATGTGGAGAAATCGAAACCCTCATTATGTGGCTGGTGGGAATGCAAAACGGTGCATTCCCCCTTTGGAAAACAGTTTTGTAGTTCTTCAAAAAGTTAAACACTCACCGTATAACCCAGTGATTCTACTCCTACATATATACTCAAGAGAACTAAAGGCATAGGTCTACACAAAAACTTGTGCACCAATATTCGTGGCAGCGTTGTCGCGATTGCTAAAAAGCGGAATACTACACTTGCGCCATGCTACACATATACAATATGTGATACACGTCACGACATGGAAAAACCTTGGAAACATGCCAAGTGAAAGAAATCATGTACTAATGAGTACTCACTTCCTATTCCTCAATGCCTCAACCACTGGTAGCCATAATCTCTCTGTCTCTATGGATTTGCTTACTCCAGACAGTTCATATAAATAAAATCATATAATGTGTGGTTGTGTGTGTCTGAGCATCTTACCAGGCGCTGGGTCTGCCTTATTGTGGTGGTTGAGTAAATGCTTGGCTGAGCCGATCACCTGAGAAAAACGGGCCAAGCGTACAGCCTATGGCATGGGTTTTCATTCACTCAGTAATAAATTAAGGATCTTCCCATTTAAGCTCTCTTAAACACATTTTTAAGTAAACTAGGGGCAAATCTCTCACATTTTGCTTTACTTTGGGATACACATATTTCCCTTTCAGCATGTCCACAAGAATGTTATAAGTATTATCTTTCTAACACCATTAGTTCATCGGAACGTTCTCGCTCTCTAGTCTCTGGCCTTTCGCTTGCGGTATTCCGTCTCCATGCTGTCTGCTTTTCCTTGCTGGTTCTTACTCAACCTCAGGGAAGCTTCCCTGATTCTCCTCACACAAAGCTGTCTACACCCATCCTCCATGAACATAAGTCACTTATTTTCCTCTACAAAATCAAGTATTGCTCAAAATATGTGTCCAGTTGGCTTCCTTCATAGAATGGCAAGTTCATAGGGTTGTATTTGTTTTCCTCGCTCACATCTTCACAGCCTCACCTAAGATTTTCACAAGCTGAGTGCTCCTTAATAACATGTCATTCTATTTATGGTTTATTTAGGGATGGATCAAATTTCTTTGAACATAGAAACTGGAAAAAAAACCTCCTCATTTTATATTTACACAGGAAAATCTTCTTGGTTATACCTGACTTTGTATCATTAAAAATATTTTTGTTTTTGTTTATGTGGAAAAATGCATTCCAGATGTTATTCTGCAATTTGATGTTTATTCATTTATCCAACATTTTATATCATTTCACTCCCCACGTGGGCCATGTGCCAAGGGAAGGACCCAAACTCTGTCTCTGAAATCATGAAGCTAATACTATTGGTTTTTCTTCTTCACTTAGGCATTTATTTTTCATTATGCATGCATGTATAGAATTATTACCCAATATTATCATTTAAAAAATTTTTTTACATTTATTTATTTTTGAGAGACAGAGAGAGACAGAGCGTGAGCAGGGGCGGGGCAGAGAGAAAGGGAGACACAGAATCGGAAGCAGGCTCCAGGCTCTGAGCTGTCTGCACAGAGCCCGATGCGGGGCTTGAACCCACGAACCGTGAAATCATCCCAAGCCGAAGTCAGACGCTTAACCGACTGAGCCACCCAGGCACCCCTCAGACATGACCATTTAACTCTTACGTTATTAAATTTATGACAGTATGTGTCTGATATCAATAGATTCAAGTTTCCTTGAGGGTAGAGTTTGCATGTTGTTTATCTTCACAGACGATAAATACTCAGCATACATTCCATAAATATTTCAATATCTAACCACCTAATTATAGTTTTAAAAATACATGAAATCGTACATCTACTTTAAATGATTTTCCCCAAAATAAACAAAATAAGATTATCAAATTCACTGAAGTTACTGATTTCTTGCCTTTTTAAATCTTTACGGTATATCTTATATGCTTAAAAGGAAGAGTAATGCTCTTCTTTCAACGTTTATTTATTTTTGGGACAGAGAGAGACAGAGCATGAACGGGGGAGGGGCAGAGAGAGAGGGAGACACAGAATCGGAAACAGGCTCCAGGCTCCGAGCCATCAGCCCAGAGCCTGACGCGGGGCTCGAACTCACGGACCGCGAGATCGTGACCTGGCTGAAGTCGGACGCTTCACCGACTGCGCCACCCAGGCGCCCCGAGTAATGCTCTTCTTAATATAGTTTCTTGTCACTTTATTTAAAGATGACCAGTTATTAGTAATTATTTTATACTATCACTAGGATGAATGCTGATACCCTGAAATAAATTAATGTTTGGTCACAGTTTTGTATCTAGGATAAATCAGTTATTTTTATGTTGCTTCTATTCTGTGTATCAAAATTTAAAGAATAATTTAAGCTCATTACTAGTCTAAAAAATAACTAAGTACAACGACATACCCTTTTGCTAAGAGTTTAAAAGCTGTGCTCAAAATACGGTTGGATAGTAAGCTACATACAGTACACATCGACACATGAGCCCAGATGATTCTAGAACCCAGTTTCCTCATGCGATGCTTTAGGTAGTTTTAGAAATGTGAAAAAGTGACTCAGTCACCTGCTTGACATCGAGTGTTTATAGGACTACAGGTGTTTGTAAGTTAAAAAATTGTTAATCTGGGGCACGTGGGGGGTTCCGTCAGTTAAGCATCTACTCCTGGTTTCTGCTCGGGTCATAATCTCATGATTCGTGAGTCGAGCCATGCATCGGGCTCTGTGCTGGCAGTGCAGAGCCTGCTTGGGACTCTCTCTCCTTCTCTCTCTGCCCCTCCCCCACTCGCTCTGTCTCTGTCACTCTCAAAATAAATAAATAAACATAAAAAAAGAAATAAAAAAAATTATTAGCTCTGCAAAGAGCATTTTTTATTCATCAGTTGTCTGCCTTCAGGAAAATCAGCTTGCCCTTGCACCACACGCTGTCTACTTTGCGAGTGTAAATGGGCTTTCATGATGATGTAGAAGTCACATTTATGCTTCCACTTCACCAACACCCAGTTCAAGGTCTTACCTACCGGTGGAAGTCGTACACAGGGCTTTCATACCTGAGTGTGGGAGCACTGACTGATTTAGGAGGGGATGTTCTCCCAGCATGCCCGGAAACGCAGACAGGTGTCTGAGAAGACGCACTAGGGAGTGTCAGCTGGTGCTCTTGGACATTGTATCGGGTCAGAAAATAAACCCTGGATAGAACACCATACTCTACACACACAGAAATAAGGCAGCAAAAGCCCTATTCTTCTAACCCGGGTGAGGGTAGGAATTAAAATAAAGGCTAAAAATGTAAATATAACGTATAATTTGAATACTCGATCACTGAAAACAATAAAATAAGTAAAGGAGTAATCATCAGAGCTACCATTTGTTAAAGCATGCCGTGCAACAATAACATGCAGGAGCTAAGGATGGTTAGAGTTCCCAATTTCCAGATGAGAAAATAAGATGAAGAAAGATTAAAAACTTTCTCTCAACCACACACATTTGAGAAGCATGGGGGGGGGGCAGGATTTAAAACCGTGTATATTTCACTTGAAACTCATGGTTTCATCTACCACGACGTGCGATGACGATGGTGGCAGTGCCCACTTTCCCTCCCTGCAGGGGGCTCTTACCTGAGGATGGACTGTGGTTTCAGTCCACACGGATGCCCTGGGGGGAGGGCTTGGGATCCGTGCAGCCTCCCCCATTTGTCTATCACTTGACTGGCAGGGATCCACCATTTGCTATTAGCCAGACGGGGGGAAATAGATGGCTGCAGGAAATAGTTTAGGGGAATAGTCAATGGGATTGATCAAATGGTTATACTGAAACATTGGTTTCCCTGGGATAGTGATGGTTTTGAAAAAGCGAACAGAAGTTTTCAAGGGGGGGAGGTGTTTTTAATAAAATAAGATGTGTTTAGTGTGAAGTGGGTGCTGGTTTTGAGATAAAAAGTTTGAAGAATTGCAGGAGATGGTTGCAGAAGAGACGAAAGGAGGAAGAAGAGTCAGAAGAGAAGGAGATGGGAGGTGGGAGGTGAAACCAGTCGTAAGTGATTTTCCAAAAGGGTGTCACTGATGTTGACTAGAGATGAGCCACTTTCTGTGGTTGCTGGGAGGTCACGTGAGAGGAGTGTCCCCCAGGGGCAAGGAGCGGTGCAGAGGCCAGGCTGCCAGGGGGAAGGGGGGGTGTAAGATGCGGTCAGAGTATCTTCAGCTGGGACCGGCCTCTGCACAAGGGAAAGCCTGGGAAGAAGCAAGCACAGAGGAATCAGCGTGTGCTCCCAACGGGACGGGGAAGGCTAACGGGGCTGTGGAAGAGGCTCAGGCAGGAGGCCAGCCCTGGAGAGGAAGGAGGTCGGTTACCTTTGCCTCTAGGGTGGGAGGAAAGTAGTAGCCATTGGGACAGCATGAAGGGATTGCAAAGGCGGCCGAGGTCATGGGAACGCGCTCAGTGGAGGAGGAAGTCAGACGCTGAAGGTAAGAGGGTGGGGGGCAGGCAACGAGCTGGTGCAATAAAGATGAACCTAAAATAAATAGGATTTCCACGTGGCAGACGGAGCAGAAGCACCGGGAACAGAGATCGTCCCTGCCGGCTGGGAGCTCGCCTGGGCACCGCCGTGCCCTCCCGACGCATCCTCTTCTCCCCTCACGACTCTGCCCACGCTGTCCCCAGGTTACTTGTGGAAGATCTCACCCGACTGGCGGCAGTGTTTGTGCCGTCAGCCCCCGTGTTCCCAGCACACGTCCCGATACCCGTGACGGAGTACAGGCTCGCGGGTACGGGGTTTTCTCCCCCTTCCTCTTGCCCCTTCCTCCCAGAAGCACACTTCCGAGGGAGAAGGACTGCTGGACAAAGGTCCTTGAGAAGCCTTCCAAGGTCTTCATGGTGAGATGCTCCGTCTAGGAAGTTTCACTGACTAGAATTCACCTGTGACAAATATCTCAGTCCAGCCGCTCACATGCAAATCATCGAGGGGCCTTGTTAAGATATCAGCTGGGATTTCAGTCCAGGGTGAGATCCAAGTGTCTGCATCGTTTATCAGCTACAGAGTGATGCTCCTGGTTCGCATCCAACGCACGGAGCATCAGAGACTTAACTCTACAGATTCTCCACTTTCGTCACGTGAAACCAGATCCCGGCCGGCCCACATCCGACTGCATCGACCTTCCGGCATTTACGCCCTTCCGGTTCTTGTGGCTCCTCCCTTGCTGCTCCTTGACGTGCCGGTGGGTCTCACTCCAACGTTTCTTGTGCATCCGGAGTCTGCCTGTGCACCTGACGTCAGTGGCACCTTTGTCCTGATCGTTCAGACTAATCATGTCTTTCTTGAGCCGTCTTTCTGCTCTGACCTTGCTCATGGCACACGTTTGTCACGCGTGCTGCCACGTGCGTGTCTCGTATTGGGGAGCTTGCAGTAAACATGCGCGTGAATGAAGCAGGCACATCGTGGGGCAGTATCAGGAGACGGCTGGAGCCACACAGAGATGCCAACATCTGGCAGATGTGAAGATGGGGAGGAAAGTCAGAAACAAGTCAGGGGACTGGGTCAGATCACAGAGGGAACGAAGGAGAAAACAAATGGGAAGTTTCTGACACCAAGAGGGTACTGCGTTAAAATGAAGAAACCTGATCGTCTTCAGTCAGAGCAGATAAAGCCCCTTGTCACATAGTCCAACGTGGTCCAAATAGCGTGGATCTGGCACTTTCAATTACCTGAAGATGTAAGTCATAAGTGAGACTTACCCTCCTTGTATTGATTCCTATAGTCAGGGTAAGTGAAAATCATCACCAGAGGAAACGTGGCTGCAATTCTAATATACTGATCAGTGATGTTGGTCTAAGTGATCTAAGACACTGATCATTTCTTGAACAACTATTTGTAGAACATGCACCCTGTGCCAGGCCTCAGGAGTATCTAGAGAAAGAAGAAAAGCATGGTCTCTGCCTTACAGAAGTTTCCAGTCTATGGAAGGACTCACACGTACACCCATGAGGCTAAGAGAGAAGAGAAGAGGTCTTTTCCCCCAAAAGGGTCGGAGAAGCCCATCATGGAGCAGGAGTCACCTTTATGAATTTTGAAAGAAGAATCTTTTGCTGGAAAAAGTTTGTTTCCAGCATAGGAAGAAGTATGGCCCCAAATCTACTGGTTTGAGGGAGCATGACGCCATCAGCCAATGAGGTTAATCCAGCAACACAGTGGTTGGCGGGGAGGGGCACAAAGGTCAGCTAAGAAGGTAAGGGAGGCCTTGCCACAGTGAGAAATCTGCGTTTTTGTTCTGTACGAAGGGGTTTCATTCTGAGGACGTAGTAACGAGGGCATTTCCTCCCTCCTTCCCCCCCAAGTTATTCCAACGCTGGTTACTTCCTGTTGTACAACACGTGTCTTCAGGTCGTGGTCTGACTCCGGGCGGTGGAGCTGGTGAGAAGCCCTGTCCCAGGTCCCAGCCACCACTGCCTCCGGAGCTGTGGGGACACTGGTGTGTCTGGAGGTTAGAAGAACCAGAAATTCGTCCCCAAGGGAAGAGACGATTCAATGCAAACATAGTTTTTCTTCAGATCCTCAGTGGAGCAAACCCAGAAGATAGTAGTTTTCTGGAGAATTTCATAAGACAAAAACCAGGATTAAATTTTGGAAAGTGTAAGCAGGAAAATGTGGGTCTGTAGGAAGATTTTTATGACTGATTAGAGCTGGCGACGATAAAATAGACACCGAAGTGGGGATTTTCCATCACTGGAGACACTGGGTAAGGCTGCAGGGTGTTTCCATGGCCGGGCTGAGTGTGGAAAGTGGTTTTCTACGCTTCTGCTGGTAGCTGTTGTAGCTCCATAAATGCCGAGCAATTGATTGCTAATTGCCAAAGATGTCACTAACTCTGACCTAATCCCAGGGATTAGGTCCTATCCCAGGACTGAGTTGTTCTGTGGAATATAGTTATAAACCAAATTATGCTGCTCAAAGGTGATGGAAACTTCAGCAGCTGGGGTCACAAAGTGAACAGCACAAAAGGGAGAATTGCCTAAATTTCAGGTCACGGTGCACCTCTGAACACCCGTGTCTTGAGACGAAGAACACATTGGCCTTTACTCCACAGAGTCAACTGTATTCAAGGACTTTTATTTGTTTCGTATTGTGCAGTCACCAAGTACCGCCAGTAAGGTGACCTGAAACAACACAGGTGGGTTCTTTTGTTGTTCTGGAACCCGAAGTCCGAAACCCATCTCGCTGGCCCAATGCCAGGCGCCGGCAGGGCTGGGCTCCCTCCAGATGCTCAGGGACGGCCCTTCCTTGTGTCTGCAGCTCTCAGAACCGTATTCCTCCAGTCCACACCCTTCCTCGTCTCCGAAGGCAGCAGACTCACACCTTCAAGCCTCTCTCGGTTCAGGGCTCACATAGCTTTCTGCCTGTAGCAGTCGAGTCTCCTACACGTGATCACAGGCACTCAAAGACAAGTGAGTGTGCTATTACATAACAGCACTGAAAAGCTCATCTGTTGCCAATACAAGAGTATTTGAAGAAACGGGGTTTGTATTTTAATGACAACCAGTCTGCGAGCTCGATCTTTAATGCCTACCTAGGAACGTTCTACAGAATTGCTCAATTCTGACTACTTCGGTTGCAAGTAGAATTGCCACACTACACAATCTGTCTGCCGGCTTCATCTGGAGAAATCCCCTAGGCATCCCTACAGGGACCTGATTACCCCAGCCATGGAGAATGTATAGCTAAGAAGAAGTGTTTTTCTGTGCTGCATTTAAAAAAATTTTTTTAAACGGTCGCTTATATTTGAAAGAGAGAGACAGAGCAAGCAGGGGAGGGGCAGAGAGAGGGAGACACAGAATCTGAAGCAGGCTCCAGGCTCTGAGCTGTCGGCACAGAGCCCAGCGTGGGGCTTGAACCCGTGAATCCTGAGATCATGACCTGAGCCAAGATCAAGAGTCGAACGCTTAACCGACTGAGCCACCCAGGTGCCCCTCTTGTGCTGCAAACTTAAAGTCTCCATAATTAGTGATTGGTGATTAACCGATGAAAATCACTCAGCCAAGATGGTTTCAGTTCATGTGGCCATCTCCCCATTCTCTGCCCACCTGCACTTTGGCATCTAGAATCTTTAAACACAGATATTTCTGTATTTATGAGTTGTATAGAAAGTGTTCCTCGAGGGGCGCCTGGGTGACGCAGTCGGTTAAGCGTCCGACTTCAGCCAGGTCACGATCTCGCGGTCCGTGAGTTCGAGCCCCGCGTCGGGCTCTGGGCTGATGGCTCAGAGCCTGGAGCCTGTTTCCGATTCTGTGTCTCCCTCTCTCTCTGCCCCTCCCCCGTTCATGCTCTGTCTCTCTCTGTCGCAAAAATAAATAAACGTTGAAAAAAAAAATTTAAAAAAATAAAAAATAAAAAATAAAAAAATAAATAAATAAAAAAAATTAAAAAAAAAAAAAAGAAAGTGTTCCTCGAGCCTGGCTAAGCACCACAATCACCTGAGAGCTGTTTTTATGAATAGATTTCCAGGTATCACCTCAGACCTGGCATCATTAGGAGCAGGGTGTGGCATTTTTATTTCTTAAATGGCCCCCGTGTGACCGATTTAGCAGACCCGTGGACTGGCCTTTGGTCTCGGTCTGCTCTGAAAAACAGCCCTTTTCCTGGACTTCCAACCATCCTATAAATAGTCTCGACATCATTCTGGAAGTTACAGGGTTTTTAGGAGCACCCTATAGGGGCTCTAGCTCATTTTAAGACGCTTAGGTTTTTCCAGTTTTAGCTTTGTCAACGAGTCCACATGCTCAGATTTTGAAATTCCAGCCCATTGTTGTTCCGAGTCCTGAGAGTTCCTCCAAGTGCTGTTCAACCCCACAATGTCCCACAGAACTTTCCATGGTCTCCCAAGCTAGACATGACTATATCTACCTCTCTTGATCCCATGTAAGGATTGCCTGTGTTTCTTTCTTTTTTAAAAAAAATTTAAAAACTCTTTGTTTATTTTTGAGAGAGAGAGAGACAGACAGACAGACAGAGTGCGAGTTGGGGAGGAACAGAGAGAGAGGGAGACAGAGAATCTGAAGCAGGCTCCAGGCTCCGAGCTGTCAGCACAGAGCCCGATGCGGGGCTCGAACTCATGGACCGTGAGATCATGACCTGAGCCGAAATCGGACTGAGCAGCCACCCAGGCGCCCAGGATTGCCTGTGTTTCAACTCTAGCTCTCAATTATCCTTAAATTGTATATAGCTTGTTTTTATTAGACTTCCTTTGACCTTTCATAGGAGGAAAATAATGGATGTGAAAAGACGTAGGCAAAGTTTTGAAGTCCCATCTTCTGATCTTGAGGAATCACATTCATTCTTGAACATGGCCAAGCCCTAGAGAAATGAATAAGTTGTTCCTAGTACAGGTTTTATGAGCTGCTCTGTTTCTCTACACCTAAACTATGGCCATGCCTCCCTTTGGCTTCCACGTATTTAAACTGAATCTCTGTATCTTCTACATGTTTAAACATTTGAGTTCCTATAATCTCAGCCAACCAGAGTTTGTCCGTATGTGTTTTAATTGTTTACCTTCAATAAGACAGAAAAAAGAAACAATTGCTTCCATCCCTTCCTCTGCTAAGCTGTCCCAGCTCATATGGAAAAAAAAAAAATTTCTTCTTTAACCCTCAAAATAAATAGTCCTCCACATTAGATAATGCAACCTAGAACGCAAAGTAGAAAAGTATTATGTGTCAAGGCCTTGTGTCAAGGCCTTGCAAGCAAAGATATTGTGGCATAACATAGTCTCAACCGTAACAGCACATAAAGTTGATGTATAAACACTATCATATTTTAAGGGAGAAACATATCAAGGCTTTTGTGCATTACATATTCTGCACCTAAAAACGAAAGCTGTGTGATTGTTTTCATTAACCTTTCATTCTCATAGAAGGGCAGAATCGATAATAAATGTATTCAGCCAACTGAAAGGCAATTTCAAGCAATTTCAGTTGGGATTTCACTTCCATGGCTTTCTTTTTCGCTTCCTTTTCTTTTCTTCTTCTTTTTTTCTTTTTTTTTGCCTCCCACAAATTCTAATAAAAATATGATTTGCCCAAATATAAAACTGCAGATTGCAGTAACTTTTCAAAGACATTGAGTGAGTTCCTCTTTACAGCTTGATGATTACCTGTCTGAGGACACCGACTCCTGCAAATGGTAAGGCTGTGTTTAGGGCACCGGGTCACTGAAATGTCCTAGCTCTAGAAGCGTGTGGGCTTCTGTGGTTAAACACGCCACAGTGTTGACCTGAGTGTTACAACCATTTCAGTCCTATTTTATGCCTATTAGAAGCCACTGACATAAAAGCAATTTCCGTCCTCTTGGTTTACAGCTTTTATTACTGGTCGTGTCCAAAGGTACGGAGTGAGATCATTCTGTCAATTATCGTCCTGTCAGTAATAGTCCGGGTGAGGTTTTCATGAACATGTCAGAGTTCTTTCTGTAAAGAACATCCTATTTCCTGCTGGCATTTCTACACTTAAACACAATTTTCTTATGCCCTTTGTCTATTTCCCAAGTAGGAAATCCAAAGTCAATGTGCTCAAACTATTCCATACCAAAAGGTCATCTCGATATAAATATTTTTCAAACGAAGAAATGCATTCCATGGCGGTCCAAGCATCAAGCGGTTTTGGGCAGATTTTAAAGTGAGAACTACCATTTGCCAGCCCATCCTTCTGTCCCCATAACCACATTCAGAAGTGAGTGCTGGCAACTGTTCATAGTTTCTTTTCCCCTGGTTACTCTTCATACACTAAATAACACGCTTATTCTTTTCGTTCTTTCAACAATCTCAAATGACTCTTGTTACAAAATATGAGGATTCAGCTCGTTATATTTCACTTTACCACCTTCTTCCTAGCCTCAGTTTCTGAGAGAGATTGATATTTTTCATTCTGCCATTGATAACATTGGTGAAGTGGAATAATAAACTAAAATTTGATTTATTTTGCTAAAACCTTTAGACACTATATCTTTGATATTTTACAGGAAGGCGACAGTATCTCTCCTCTCTCCCGCCATTGCTGCTTCACACTTTGACCCCTTCATTTGTCAGCGGTACCCTGCTTGTGATATTGCCAGAAATGATACATGTATTCTTTTCATAAACGAGACTGTGTGTACTTTCTTTTGGCTGACTGATCCTAAAAGTTGAAAGCCAGCAAGCAGGAAGTACACCGACATGACCCTGTGAATAGCCATCATCACAGAAGTGAACGCACGAGGACTACGCACTTCCTTTCCTCCAAGTCTAATGTCACGAACTCAGGGACAATGGAGAGCAAACTCTGTGGCTTAAAGGCAAGTAGATTCCACTAGTTGATCAAATTCATGCCATGTTTATTTTCGTTTTCATTTACATCATTACTTCCAATTTTTCACAAGTTTGTAAGTTTTTTTTTCTTGACCCCCCCAAAAATTTGTTACCATATCCTCAGTTATCCTGGTCTTAATTATTCATTTTCCACAAAAGTCCCTTTTTCTCTCCCCTGTTGATCCAACAGACACTGCCGTCTTGTCATCTGTACATACCTTCTGAGCAACCTTTGCTCTGCTCCTGGGTTAGGACCACCAGTTCCCAAATCCAGGCTCTTTCTCCTCTTTCCTGGAGCTTTCCTGGGTCGTGTTCTCAGGTCACTCCCTCAAAAAGTGTGTGTGGAGGGTCAGCTTTATGATTCCTTGCACAACCTTGGTTTTATCTTTACATTTGATTAGTCATTTTTCCATACATATGAATTTCGGTTTAAGACTAACTTTCCTTCAATTATATATTGAAGATATTGCTCTCACTGCATTCTGGGTACCTTTTGTGGGTAATTCTAATCTCTTTCGAGTATAATTTTCTTCCTGGATGTTGAGCTTTTTTTAAATCTTTGGTATTTGAAAATTTCATCATAGTGGGTACACGTGATTTTTATATAGGGCTTTGGATATAAAAATGTATGATTTTCTGCAAGTTTTATAAACATCCTTGGTTATTTCTCCGGCTTTTCTTATCTCTCCTTTTTTTCCCAGTTCTTTCTTTCTGGAAATGTTTTAGTATAATTTTAAGCTACTGAAGATTGTTCATATTTTCAAGCACTTGTTATTTTGGTCTGTGTTCAGGGAAATTCCTTAGTCTCTAGCTTTCAACCCATGTCCTAATTTTATAAAAATCGAAATTATATATTTTATTTTTCATAGCTATTTTGTGTTGTTTGTTCACGGCTTACCACTCTTTACTATACACACATTACCTCCTCAAATTCCCCTACGGCTAAGAATTAGGTTTTTGTTTTGTTGACTTTCTCATATGCCTTACAGTATGCTCCCTCCGGAACAGTCTGTTTACTTTAACTTCCTTTTTTATGTGGTTGAGTTTCTTTCTACCCCAGTGTATTAAGTAGCTTTCACGTCAACAAGGTGGGTTTACCCAGAGAGCCGGAGTGTGATTCTTTCACGGTGGGAAACGCGTCTCCTTTCTTGGAGGACTTTCCCGAGGATGGAAAGTCCAAGTGGCTCCTCTGTTCACGTCTGATGGGCTCCTTAGGCAGGAGGGGCGCTGGGTGGTTGGGGCAAGAAGCCAGCAGGAAGGACAGGACCCCCTCCTGCTGATCCCACCTCAAGAGTCCCGTCCTTGGTGCCAACAGCACCCAGCATTCTGTACATCTCCCAAGAAAGTCCCTTCACATCTTTCTGGGGTTTTTTAAGTTTTACTCCAGTACGCACGTAGACAGGGTGGATGGGGATAACTGGTTGGCCAGCACAGCTGGTCCAGGGGCAGACCTTTAACCTCCCCACTCCACTACGCCTGCCCTGAAAACAGCTGACTCCAGTCGTGGACTGATTACCCGTGGCATTCCCTGGGAAGATGGCCTCCTGGGAAACGTTCCACTCAGACCGAAGGTGCATTTGCTTATTTTCCAACTTAAGTCAAAAACATAAAATTATATTGTGAGCTAGAACGAGCCCAGTTTCCTGGGTAAAAGAGATATACTGACCAACTATAATAAGGGTAAGGCTATGCTTCACGTGTGCAGATAGCCAGTAAATCCCATGGTTGAGCACCGCAAACTGAATTGATCATCACAGTTTATTTACTTGTCCATTCGTTCGATAAATATTAATGTCAGGCTCTCCTGTATGTCAATCACTATTCAAAGTATTAAAGTTGGAGCAGGGAATAAAACAGACAGCAATTAGAATGTGCTCTATTATTTTTATTCCGATGACTTGGGGTTAATATACTTTAAATATCAGAATAACCTGAAATGGAGCATAGCAAAATTGGAAGGGAATCATTTGACATCGTTTCATCTAAGCAACATGCATACTTGGCAGGGAGGAGTGACCTATTAGGGAAGGTTTTATCCGATCTACATCCGTATATCTATACCTGTATGCAAAGTGGTCTTACGTAATAGACACAAATTATGTGAGACAGCTCGTGAAATACAGCACTGAATGATGGGCTTCCTCTTTGCCACAGCGGATGGAATCACTTTCTAAAACACTTATGTAGCAGAACAGGACCTTCTAAAAAGGCAAGGCTTAGGTTAACCATAATAAGCTTTTATCCTTAAGGCGTGCTTTGATAAAGTAATCCGGGTCTCTGATCCTCCCTAAGAAATGTGTTAATTCTCAGACTAGTTTACTATTCTACGTTAGAGAGACAGTAAATATATCAAGTAAATAAAGGAGGCCTTGGCTTTGAAGTCAGATAGCCTTGGGCACATATCCCCAATCTTCCATTTGCCAGTACTGTAAACTCAGACAACTTCCATAACTTTTCTAAGCCTTGACTCATCTACAACATTAAATTTAAAAATATATATATTTAATTCCAGTGCTTGCAGAGAGAACTGAATGATATGAGAGTCAAACTCTCATATGATAGCATATTCTAAATGCTCAATAAACACTATCAACATTTTTTCTTTTTTATTAAATTATCTTCTACCTAATGTTCCCACAGAATATGCTGGTTTTAACCCACTCAGTTTTACATCTGTAAATTGTAACTTCTCTTGTTACCTCAATGATCGTATTTTATCTTCCAACATTATTTACTTTATTATCAGGAAAATACTTAATTCCAAACCTCGTTGTCCTGAATTCTGCCACACGTTGAGAGATTTCCCATACTAGACTGAACGTTCATAAACTGAACTGACCTAGCTTGTCTCTGCTTCAGCTAGAGGGAAATACCCACAGTTCCTAATTTGCAAATGATTAAGTTGATTTTACCTGGTAATATTTCATGGAAATAATGTTCAGCACACAACATGTTCGATGTCAGTCTTTTTTTTTTTTTAATATGAAATTTACTGTCAAATTGGTTTCCATACAACACCCAGTGCTCATCCCAACAGGTGCCCTCCTCAATGCCCATCACCCACTTCCAGGTCAGTCTTAACTCCACCTGGTAGCTGAAACTCTCAGGCCAGTTCAGATAAGGGCCCTTGACTTCCTTCTTTTGTGGCAGGTGTAGAAGAGCAAAATCCCATGTCAGTCATCACCCAATGGTAAGAAGTTGCCAACGGGAGAAGAGGGTGTATTGATGAGAACAGACTAGGTTATATGGTAACAATCTATGAACTCTCAAATCTCTTTCATTTACAATAATAAAGGTGTATGTCTCATGCATATGAAAAGTCAATGATAGGTTGGCAGTAACCCTATTTCATGTAATATTTAGTGTGGGACCCAGGCATTTGGCACAATTTCTAAATATGATCACAATGACAGAAAGAAATGGGAAATAGAACCACGTGCTGGCTCTCAAATCTTCGGTCCAGAGTTGACATATGCCGGTTCCATTCATGTTTTATTGTCCAAAGCAAGCCTAATATGGACGGGAAGTGAGTCCATGTGAATAATACTGTTTACCGTACTGGGCATAATAAGAATGATGTCCTGGAGATATATCTCTCGTCTTTGTATACCTGGTATGTTCTATATTGTCAAAAAGAAAACCACAAACCTAAAATGGAGTCACTTATATTAAACCCAAACCAAGACTTAAGATCTAACCTAACTGCACTTTCATTCCCCCCGACCCCCGCTTGGGCAGGAATGTAAACTTTAACCTGTCAACGTGCAATTTCCTGGCCGGCAGTGGGAAATTTACTGAAAGACCACCTCCATTCCTCTTAGGAGGAAGACCTTGCCTAAAATAATGTTCCCTTTGCTAATGATTTCCCGTTTTCCACCCCCTCTTTGCTTTAAAAACTTCTCTTTGGTATAGCTTGATAGAGCTCCTTTCTATTTGTTAGATGGGACATTGCTTACTTCATGAATCGTTTAAGAAAGCCAAATCTTTTATTAAAAATAATTTTTTAATGTTTATTTATTATTGAAAGAGAGACAGAGCGTGAGCAGGGGAGGGGCAGAGAGAGTGGGAGACAGAGAATTCAAAGCAGCTCCAGGCTCTGCGCTGTCAGCACAGAGCCTGACGTGGGGCTCAAACCCACGAACCGTGAGATCATGACCTGAGCCGAAGTAGGGCGCTCAACCGACTGAACCACCCAGGGGCCCCAGAAAGCCAACTCTTTTATTTTTTTTATTTTTATTTTTTTCAAAATATGAAGTTTATTGTCAAATTGGTTTCCATACAACACCCAGTGCTCATCCCAAAAGGTGCCCTCCTCAATACCCATCACCCTCCCACCCCCCATCAACCTTCAGTTTGTTCTCAGTTTTTAAGAGTCTCTTATGCTTTGGCTCTCTTCCACTCTAACCTTTTTTTTTTTCCTTCCCCTCCCCCATGGGTTTCTGTTAAGTTTCTCAGGATCCACATAAGAGTGAAACCATATGGCATCTGTCTTTCTCTGTATGGCTTATTTCACTTAGCATCACACTCTCCAGTTCCATCCATGTTGCTACAAAGGGCCATATTTCATTCTTTCTCATTGCCACGTAGTACTCCATTGTGTATGTAAACCACAATTTCTTTATCCATTCATCAGTTGATGGACATTTAGGCTCTTTCCATAATTTGGCTATTGTTGAGAGTGCTGCTATAAACATTGGGGTCCAAGTGCCCCTATGCATCAGTACTCCTGTATCCCTTGGGTAAATTCCTAGCAGTGCTATTGCTGGGTCATAGGGTAGGTCTATTTTTAATTTTCTGAGGAACCTCCACACTGTTTTCCAGAGCGGCTGCACCAATTTGCATTCCCACCAACAGTGCAAGAGGGTTCCCGTTTCTCCACATCCTCTCCAGCATCTATAGTCTCCTGATTTGTTCATTTTGGCCATTCTGACTGGCATGAGGTGATATCTGAGTGTGGTTTTGATTTGTATTTCCCTGATGAGGAGCGACGTTGAGCATCTTTTCATGTGCCTGTTGGCCATCCGGATGTCTTCTGTAGAGAAGTGTCTATTCATGTTTTCTGCCCATTTCTTCACTGGGTTGTTTTTCGGGTGTGGAGTTTGGTGAGCTCTTTATAGATTTTGGATACTAGCCGTTTGTCCGATATGTCATTTGCAAATATCTTTTCCCATTCCGTTGGTTGCCTTTTAGTTTTGTTGGTTGTTTCCTTTGCTGTGCAGAAGCTTTTTATCTTCATAAGGTCCCCGTAGTTCATTTTTGCTTTTAATTCCCTTTAATTCCCTTAAATTATTAGTTGATTGTTTTTGTTCTTTAACAATATGCATCATTTCATTTTATACTTATATGAATCTGTGACGACAAAGTATTTGCCATTATCCCCATTTTACAGACTTCAAAGTTAGTTCAAAAGAACTTGGAATGTGGAGAGATGGTGGAGGCAGGAAGCACCCGAGTCCCTCCCCCACGAGGCACCCCCCACCCTGGCAGATGACAGGGGCTATTTGGAACTCCAGAGTCCACTGAAGACGTGCACTCCCAGGGCAAGTCTTGGGCTGTCAACTGCAGTTAATTTCAGTCACTTCCATTTCTTAACCCATCCCCTTCCCAGCCCGATGGCAGAGAGCTGAGAGGGTGTTCCCGGAGCAGCTGGCACGCAGCCTGCATGAGCCAGAGCAGGTGACGGGGACACCATCTTCCAAACTCTGGAGGTCCGTGTCCTCTGTCCACTGACGCCACTGTTTATCATGGCGGTGCGGGCATAGGGGTGGGCAGCCCCCCATGCGCCCACTTCCCCCTGCACTGTGTCAAGCCCTTACCCTTGACCAAAGCAACTTCCAGGGCATTAAAGAGCTGGTGCACCCTCTCCCTCTTTATTTTTCTCTGTTTCTTCTTTTGGGGAAAAAACTAGTATTAAAATGATGGTCTGGACCTCCACTTTTTGTTTTGACGTGATTTAAGAGACTAATACAAGTTTTCAAAATGACTGGCCTAAATGCTAGTACTACTTTTTAATATTTTTAATTTTTTTTTAATTTAGTTTTGAGAGAGAGAGAGAGACAGAGCTCGAGCAGGGGAGGGGCAGAGAGGGAGGGAGGGAGACACAGAATCTGAAGCAGGCTCCAGGCTCCGAGCTGTCCTCACAGAGCCCGATGCGGGGCTGGAATCCACAAACTGTGAGTCAAACAGACCATGACCTGAGCCGAAGTCAGCCGCTTAACCGACTGAGCCACCCAGGTGCCCCTAAAAACTAGTATTATTGTAACAGAGATTTGTAACTCTGTCTACTGTTTTCTATGTAATTTAAGAGATTAGTGCGTTAAAAATTATTACTTTATGCTTTTGGATGCACAATGTAATTTTGCGAAATCAGTAACTGAAAAGGGCGGTTCATAGCTGCAAGGAAGCAGAGGCTTCCCTGGAAGTGAAGCTTGAATGAACCCAGATTAGACTGTGCTAACTCGGATATTAAACGTGCTGTCGTGGCAACTACACAGAAAACAGTTATAAACTATGCACATTAGAAAAGGAGCAAGGAATTAAAACATTTTACTACAAAAATCAGCTAAATACAAAAGAGACTGAAATGAGGGACATAGAAACTACATGACATACAGAAAACAAATACAAAATGACAGAACTAAGTCCCCCCCTTATCCGTGATTTCTTTATATGTAAATGAATTAAACTACCAATCAAAAGACTGAGATTGGCAAAATGTGTAAAAAAGAAACATGATCCAATCACAAGCTGTCTAAAGAGCATATAACACCAAAGACGCAGATAACAGAAGAAAAAAAAGAAAAGTTGAACTGATGCTAATTAAAAATGGTGCATCGAAAAAGAAATAAAAATAAACTAAAAAAATTAAAATGTGCACCAACAACATGTAACAGCACCTGTTGAGTGAGAGAAAATATTTGCAAACTGTGTATCTGATGAGAGATTGGTACGCATGAGACAGAAAGGACTCCTAAAACTTAACAACAACCAAACTCTGATTCACAAAAGGGCAAAAAAGTTAAATAGACAAGGGCTCCTGCCTGCTCGGTTGCTGGAGCATGTGACTCTTGATCTCGGGGTATGAGTTCAAGTCCCAGGCCGGGCACAGAGATTACCAAAAAAATAAAAATAAAAAAATAAAACTTGAACAGATATTTCTCCAGAGAAGATATACAAATGGCCAATAAGCACATGAAAAAATGTTCTATGTCACTAATCATTAGGAAAATGCAAATCAAAACCTCAGTGAGGTATCACCTCACACTCATTAACTGGCTACTACAAATAATAACAGTAATAAGTGTCCGCAAGGATGTGGAAAATTTAAACCATCGTGCACTGTTGGTGGCGATATGACATGCACATTAGGAAACAGGATGACAGTTCTTCAAAAAAATTTTTTTTGAGTCCTCTTAAAAAATGATAGAATTATATGAGCCAGCAAGCTCACTTGTAAATATACGCCCAACAGAACTGTAAACAAGGGCTTGAACACACAATGTGATCTCTCCGTCAGGAGATATTTGTGTACCAGAGCTCATAACGACATTATTCACAGTAATTAACAGGAGAAGCTAACCCAAGCATCCGTTGACAGATGAATGGGTATGCAAGATGTGTTATAAACGTAGAATAGAATAACATTCAGCCTTTAAAAAGAAGGACGTTTTGACACCTGCTTCAACACGGATGAGCCCTGAGGACATTGTGCTACGAGAAATAAGTATTTGCATTCTTGAGAAATGTATGTATGATTCCACATATGTGAATGTCTAAAGTAGTCAGAGTCACAGGGACAGGAAGTGGATGCTGGTTCCCAGGGACCCGGGTCAGGGAAGATGGAGTTCTCTGCGTACAGTTTCTGGTTTGCTACACGGAAAGAATTCTGCAGATGGCAGTACAACGATACCCGTGAATTTTATGATGCTGGACTGCGCACTGAGAAATGCCACATGGCAGATTCTATGTGATGTGTATTTTCCCATAACAAAAAGAAAAAAAGAAAAAAAAAGAGATACGGGAATGTGCAAGAATTCATAATAATATGAGATTTTGGAACACAATGAGTTTACATTGGTGGCAATGAATTTCCAGTCATTGAAAATATTCAAGGGGTGCCTGGGTGGCTCAGTTGGTTAAGCGTCCGACTCGGCTCAGGTCATGATCTTGCAGTTTGTGGGTTCGAGCCCCACTTCAGGCTCTGTGCTGACAGCTTAGAGCCTGGAGCCTGCTTCGAATTCTGTCTCCCTCTCTCTCTGCCCCTCCCTGCTCATGCTTTCTCTCTCTCTCTCTCTCAAAAATAAAAATAAATAAGTAAACATTAAAAAAAAGAAAATATTCAAGATATTCTTTCAAAGTATCTACTACTTAGAGTAGATACAGAAGCATTGTATGAGCGACTGGACAAGAGAATTATTCTTGAGCTCCTAAAACCTGTGAGTTTCGCAAAGTCTAACAGCCAGTAAGAGGCCAATAAAGGATAAAACGTCTCTCTCATCCAAGTGGCCATTTAGACCAGAAAGGGAAAACAGACCCCACTAAAAATTAATGACTTAGTGGTTCAGGATTCTACTGCTGTGAATTACAAATATTGGATATAGTTCTATCACAGATAATTTCTTAATTAGTATGTCTGTTTGCTCAGTGAGTATGCTATGCATTATTACTATATTGCATCAATTTATTCAGATAATCTGAGGATTGATGCACCGATGTGGTTATGAATAAAATATAAGTATGTAGGCAACAGCATTTTTACTTATACCCCAGATGGGGAGAAGTCTTTTGGGTTGCATGATATTTAAATAAATGTGCCAATTGAAAGCAGAAGGTAAACATTTCCTATGTCCTTACTTAATAGAAGGCTTTCCTTGAACAGATGAGCTGTACCAAGGTCTTGAATCTTTATTGTTGGGACCAAGGGCAGGCTGCCCCAAGATGGGCCACTTGGACATAAAGATTACGTTGAGTTCAAAAGCAATAAAAACCGAACAGATTCAAGAAAAGCTCTTTGCTTCTGCCTCTCAAATACCTACGAAGAGTTTAGATATAGAAGCCCTTCCAGGAAAAGAACTATGACCACCGGTAACGATGTACCGTGAACTTGGTGTGGTGGACCCAGAGGAACCCCACAAGGACTGTTGGGCCAGGGTCCTCTCTGCCATTATTGCCAGGCTTCCCAGCAGGCATTTGTTGACCAAACATTGACTCTTTTTCATCTTCCTGTGAATTGCATTCCTTCTCTTTGAAGTCCACACTTGTACCCCTTCGTGGTTCAGAACGACATATAGACCTCATTTTGCCTATTTTTGACATTCCCATGTCTCTGTGGATTCCCTGCACAAAATTACATCTGATTTTACCCTGTCAATTTGTCTCATGTTAACTTGATTCTTAGTCCAGCCGGAAGGACTTGAAGGAGACAGGAATTTCTTCCTCCCCAACGATATTATTTTTAGGACAATGCTACAAAGAAACAGTTAACACACTGACATATACCTCCCCACCCCGTTCTCTCGTGAGTTTTATAATTTCACTGACACTGGTTCCACTGTGTGTTATGATTCCAACATCATTAGGTGATGTGGTGAGCTCAATTTTTACTGTTTCTCAAATGAAAATGTTATACTAGGAAAAACACAAGATGTTTTATCGTTAATTTTAATTATTAAAGTTTTTTTACATTAAAAATCACAACCATTTGAACTTAATTAACCCCCTTTAATATAACTAAATAGGCACAAAATCCAAAGACTGATAGGAATTTACCTTTTGTAACTTTGCTCATTTTCGTTTGTTTCAGAAGCTAGATGCCAAATATTTGGGTTAATAATTTTTTATTAAAACAAATCTTAAGTTATCATATCTTCTGGAACAGACAGCTGGTATTTCAGAAACTCAAAATCTGAGAGGTGCTCTCAAGAGATATCTGAGTCTAGCTCATGGTACGATTAGTACCAGAGTGCTAGGGAGAGAAATCTTTTCAATATGGTCCTTAGCCAGTGCCCCCATAAATCATTTATTTCAGGGACACTTTTATTTACTTAATGCTTTTACTTATTTTGAGAGAGAGAGAAAGAGAGAGAGAGAACGCAAGCAGGGGAGGGACAGAGAGAGAGGGAGACACAGAATCTGAAGCAAGCTCCAGGCTCTGAGCTGTCAGCACAGAGCCCAAAGCAGGACTGGAACTCACAGACTGCGAGATCATGACCTGAGCCGAAGCCGAATGCTTAACCAACAGAGGCACCCAGACGCCCCAAATAAATCGAAACTTTTGAGATAGATTTGGATTTTTCAGAAATTATAAATGGTTTCATAAGTCTATGCCAAAATTTCCCACAAATTATCTTCCCATGACGTGAAGTTTAACCTGACTGGGGACACAGTTTGGATATAACCCTACCAGAAACCTCTCAGAGAAATTCAAATTCTATTGTAAAAATATTACTCATTAGAAACTCTTAGTAGCTAGCATTATCATCCTGCTGTGTTTATTTTGACCCCAGACCCCAGTTCTGAATCCCCAAATCGTGCCTTTCTTAATCTAAGAACTGTCCAGAGGCATAATGTCAGTGAGGTGTCTCTATTTTCAAAACCAGAAGCTTAACAAAATTACCTCTATTACTGAAATCAATGCTGCTTATACAGGATTCACAAGTTATTATTATTTGAAAAGTCCTAAAATTTGGTTTCACTGTACTTGAAAGAACCAGTTTGGAAAAAAAGGATTTTTAGCATTTAATGAATGTTTTAGATTTCTCTAAAATCTCTCTTTAAGTCTTCAGGAATAGGGTCTAGTCAATTAAACAAATATGCTTCTTTGCATATTTGAAGAATTCGAGATATTTAGAAGGCATTTACCAAGTAGGCTATTAATACAAGTACTCTCTATAATACAAGTACTTCTAGCTTGACACAGCACAATGGTCTCAGATACATTCAGTAAATATAGATTGCTGTCCTTTGAAAATGTCTATTTCTTATTTAGAATGGTTATTTAGAAGAATCTACAAAAGAGTTTAGTTAAGATATTCTGTAAATATTTTAAAATATTGTTATATCATTACTTACTTTAAACTGTTTATGTATTTACATTTACTTTTAATTGATTTTAATGGTAGAATTTATGCAATTATTTTAAACATTAATTTCATTTAAAAAAGGAAGATTTTTCAATTGAAGGCAACCATCCCATCCCTGCCCTTCAGGTGAGCCTTCAGAGCAACAGAACTGGAGAAAGTAGTCTGAGCTTCGAGGGTTTAAGGTGACCTCCTGGGAGGCTTTACGTCAAAAGCGAGGGAACAGCAAATGCAAAATGCTGGAAACCAGAGAAAATGTGGTACATAACCCAAGAACCGAAACCCGGAAGCAGTTCAGTACGACTAGAGGGAGAGGAAGGAGGAGGAATGAGGAATTAAAGTTTGCCTTTGATGCCCACCCCGTGGACTTACTATGTGACATGTAACACTGGAAATACCCCCAGAAGAGGTACGTGCTGAGCCTGGAGGAGACTGGACAAGAGCCTAACAGCCATTAGTCTCCCCCAGTCACCGAAGGCACGACGGACAGATTGGGGTAAAACTAACTTCACTTGTGGGGGTGAGGAGGGAGAGCCGTGGCATGGGGGTGCGGGGAGAGTAGGAACCGTGGCGCAGCCTAGCGATGGAGACCTGAGGGCTTGGGCAGCTTACTATCGGCCTGGTGCTGTTCCAAGAACTTTGAAAGAATGCATCATGTAGACCTCGTTGAAAAATCCTATCGTACGCATACTGTCATCTTTATCAGTTTCTAGGTGAAAAACCAGGAGAGAAATTTTAAATAACTTGTCTACAAATGCACAGCGGAGCCAGATCGTGGGGGCTGAGACATCAGTAGTGCTGGGTCCACCTGCCGTGCCATCCTGAGGAGGCACCTCACATCGCCCATATGAACATGGGTGATTACAGGGCAATCGTGAAGATGACTGAAAACAAACCAGCAGGTTCATGGCCCACTGGAGGTGCCCTTCCTCTTCTGCGCCCCTCAGGGCTCACATCCACTGACCGATACTCACGGACGCCTGCCTGAGTAAATAGCCCAAGATCCGGGACAGCAGCTCTGCCCGTCATTGTCGCTGCGGCGGGTCATGTGCCCAGGAGGAAAAGGCGACAGGTTTGACACCAGCATAAAGTGTGTATGTGAAACCCCATTTTTTGGTTAATTCATAGTAGTTATTGCTGCTGTGACTTGAAGCCTTTGGCGCCCTTGGAAACACTCTATTTTTAAAGTCATATGTGTGATTGAAGAGTAGTAACATTTGTGCAGCTAGCCAATGTTAAAACAAAGAAACATTGTGACATACAAAAATAAAAAGTGAATTACCTTTCGTAGGCAGCTACCTGGCGTCTCTCCAAAGGAAAATGTCTTTATTTGGCTAAGTTAAGGTTAAGTAACCTTCACCAGAGAGAATCCCCAGGCAGGAGAGTGAGCTCCATAAAAATGTTTGCCTCTCATTACACAATATCCCTTTGCATTTCAAATGCTCCAACTGATCTAATTAAAGCTTGGTGAGGGAAAGGGACTAAAAAGAAAATTTAATTCAGCATGTAATTATCACTGAACTGAAGACCACTTTTTTCAATAAGTGAATAAACTATGTATAACTCTTCACATACTAATTGAATCAACCCAGTTGAGTCAATAAAAAAAAGATACATATACCCACATGACCACTGCTGAGCTAAAAATGTTATTCATACTATTTAATTGTAGGAACATTTTCTGACTTCCTCAGAAATTACCTGTCTATATCAAAATATGTATCAATATAAACATTTGTGCGTATCTACAACCTCTGAAAATATTCTAAGATCTTTATGAAGCTATTATCAACACAAAGAGGATCGCATTTTAATAGATGAATAACTAATACGGGCCTGAATTGAAGTGCCCTCAAAAGTCAGAATTAGACTTTATTCTTAAATCTAAACTAAGAAAAACAATGTGTATCCAAAATACAGGATTAGCCAAGAGAGGGGAAAACAAGACACTGTGATTGAGTAACAGACCAGTTTGGTGGAGCACAGCATTTTATTCCCTCTGATAAGAGAATTCACGGAGTGTGGCGCAGAAAATTGGTTTCTGTTCTCCATGGAGGGAAAATGCAACCGTGGAAAACTGACCCATCATGACAGAAAAGAGAAAGAGAACGCAAGAGCGTGTTGACTGCCCATTTTAGGGCCATTCAAGGTGTTCTGGCCAAGCCAGCGTGTGCCATCCGATCGCACGGGTTAGGCTACTGCACCTGAGGGATACTCAGCTCAGCTCACCGATTCATTGTTCTCTACGCGAACTTCTTAAGGACTTGGCTTCCACCGTGTTTTCCCCGCAGAGAGGGCACGTGACTGGAGAGGCCGAATTCAACATTCTGATCCACCTGATGGGCTTATTGCTGTGTGTAAGTCATCAAAGGCATTTTCGTGCATACCCATCCATGTCGCTGTGGAGTTGGCTGATAAGAGTCTGTCCAGAAGCCACTTCCTTCCCGAAGTGCAGACAAACAGCCTGGAGACCGCGATCCGCTCCCTGAGCTGTGAGCCACCGAGTTGAAGTCACCGGGCTTCCCAGCCGCCTCCTCCTCCTGGGACACGACCCTGTTCTGGCGCTCTGCTTTGGCGGCTATTTTACTTGTTCCACTAAGTGTCCAGGTTTCTTGAGCCTAGACATTTAATTCTAGATTCCTGTGAGATGATGCAATTGATGGTCCAGTCAGATTCCAGTTCTTCCCCTTCTCTTTCTTGCTTATTTGAGGACACGAATGTGTAAAGGAAATGAGGAAGAACACCCGAATGATGACTGAGTGAGTCATTTGTGAGTCTGTACATTTCTTGTCTTGCTGAGAGGTTAGATAGCAAAGTTGACCAACGCTATTACGTAAGATAACTTTAGGGCTATTATGAATTCTCAAATATTGTTTTATATTTGTTCTCAATGTTGCCTACGATTTTTTTTATCATCAGAATGGTTAATTAGCATGCCGTTTACAGCATCAAAGAGCCTGGTTCCAGAAGTATCAGGAGATCTTTCAAAAAATTAGATGATCTATCACTCCTGCCTTCATCCCAGAAGGCTATTCAATGTAAATCAGCTTTTCCATTTACTAGTTTTGAAGTCTCTAGTAAGTCAACTTGAATTTTCTGGAGTCCAATTAGAGTAGATAAGGCATTTATTTGTTGGACTAAATATGACAGGTAAGGTAAAAATATGCCAACAAAAATTTTAAAGGTGATTTTTGTGCTGAAAAGAAAACAAAAAAGTTATTGCTAATGAGAGACATCAGAATTTTATAACCTTTTTAAATGAAGGTTTAATTAATTGCTGTGAAATGATCATAATTATAGGCATTAACCTTAATTATTTATTGTATGGTGCTGGGTCAACAGCCAATTCTCACATGTTTATGAAACATATTATTATGTGTATATTATTGATCAATGTATCTTAAATTTTAGCTACATCTTCAGTTTTACCAAAATTAAATCAAAAGCTTATAGGATAAATATGACATGAAAATATTTGCTTTTCATATTCTTACTGTTTAGAAACTTAAAACAATGTTTGTTCTTTAACGCACTTCTCAATGCCCTTAATTTCATATTTGTCAAAATTAAATCCTTTAGGGAAACTTATGCATGTCCTAGTTTAAGATGAGTTGATATTTTTTAATGTTTATTTATTTTGAGAGAGACAGCATGCATGAAGGGGGTGGGACAGAGAGAGAGAGAGAGAGAGAGAGAGGATCCCAAGCAGGCTCCATGCTGAGAGCAGAGCCCAACATGGGGCTTGATCCCACAATCCTGGGACTTGACCTGAACCGAAACCAAGAGTCAGAGGCTCAACGGACTGAGCCACCCAGGTGCTCCACAGGTGAAACATTTCATTTAAAAAAGATAATGCTGACAATTCATAAAATCTCAAAACTGAGAAAAACATTATCACATTTATTTAACAGTTTTAAAATACTTAGTATAAAGCTACAACAAAACAAATGACAACTGAAAACATCTGGAAATTTGTAGTTAAATTTTAAGAAAAAAAAAATCACTCCAAACTGTTACAGCATCATCTTAGGTAAACATTTTTTTAAGGAAAAGTTTGCAAATCCATAACCACATAATACTTACAAAATTACAAACTGGAAACCTTTTGTCAAGACTTGAAGCAAAAACGACTAAAGCTGCAATTAAAGGCATAGTCTTTTTTTTTTTATTAAATTTTTTTTTCAACGTTTTTTATTTATTTTTGGGACAGAGAGAGACAGAGCATGAACGGGGGAGGGGCAGAGAGAGAGGGAGACACAGAATCGGAAACAGGCTCCAGGCTCTGAGCCATCAGCCCAGAGCCTGACGCGGGGCTCGAACTCACGGACCGCGAGATCGTGACCTGGCTGAAGTCGGACGCTTAACCGACTGCGCCACCCAGGCGCCCCTAAAGGCATAGTCTTATATACCGATTTTATTCAAGAAAAACATTTTTGCAAAAACTAGGCATTTGAACTAAGATAACCAAAACATGATAAATCCTTTAAAAAGTATGAGAAGGAAATATAGTAATAAAGGAGAAGTGGGAATAATTGAAAAATGAACATTAAAATAATAAAACTTATTTTTCTGACTAAAACCTAAGCTGCGTTTCCCATAGGTACTTGCTCTGCTAACCTATGTCTCCACCTCCCACCTCGCATCTTCACGGAGCTCCTTTTCTGTGAATCACCTGAGGTTCTGTTTATTCTGAGGACTGGCCTCGTGCTCTTTCTCTCCCTGTATTTTGTGTGTTCCTCGCTGGAGGTCTCAGAACATGGGCTCTTTTGAATAAAAGATCGAGGTCTCAGAACATGGGCTCTTTTGAATAAAAGATCTTCCGTATGATATCGTAACACATGTCAGAGGCTAAGTGAATGACATAAATGTATCCAGCTCGCATACGATTTTGTTGAAAAAATTACACACATTTGTTCTTCGGGTTGGAATTTTAAAAATCGTAGTCAGTAACTACTGCTGGTATTTGGAAATAGGGTACCAAAATACTTTCTTTAATATTAACTGGCTTTGTGAATTTTTGTGAAATTTCTAGTTATATAGCTATATTCTGCATGTTCTAATTTCTTCATTTTTATAGGAAAATACCTTGCTTGTCAAGACAAATTGAAAGGAAAATTTGGATATGAGCAGGACATAGAAGCATGCACAGCAGCGTTATTCCACATGGAAGCCAGTCCTGGCCCCGCTGCTGACCTACCAAGGGGTGAGAAGTGACCTCCCTTTGCCTCAGTTTCCCCATAGTAACTTTTTTAAAGGTGTGTATAAAGGTTAATGGGTTAAAACGTATTATGTGCTTAGAATAATGTATGGTATTACTTAAACTTTTAAGAAAATACCAACAGTACATAGGATAGAAAACCAGAAACTTCTCAAGAATATTTAAGAGTTTTATATGCTTGTTTAAGCTTTATCCAACAAATATTGTGTAATTACCATTTCCATCACTTTCATTTGTGCAAACTACTTTCTCTGCTACGTTCTAGAAGCAGGACTTTGGACAGGTTTCCTGATCATGTGTAGACTTCAAGAATTTCATCTTTATCATGGATTTTAATAGTACCACCCTTACAGATTTGTAAATGAGCAATAGAATAATGGCAAAATACTTAAGGAAGATTTTGTAACATTGTAAATATTCCCTATATGCTAGGCAATGCTGTTAACATAAGTCCGGCATCGAATGTATTATGAAGTTTTGTACTGAACACACGGACCAACCATTAATTAGTGTTGGGGTAACAGACCCATCATTCATTAAAGGTAAGTAAATAAAGTTGCTTTTGTATCTTCCACCTTATACGAAAAAGTTTTATATGTGAAGTAAAAATCACTACAGCACTAGAAAAAAAAATAGGTGGCCGTTAGTATAATTTCTCAAAGGAAATTATTATAATTCCACAAGGAGAAGCGTATGTCCTAGTGATATAACAAAAACTTATTTTAATGTCAGGGAGAAATTACCTTGTTAGAGTAAGTTTGTTGTGTTTTCTTGCAGCCAGACTCTGCAGCAAATCAGGGGAAAGAAACAGCATGTTCTGTGCTCTCAAGGGATGTAAAATCTGACCAAATATCTTGAATAAAATAACTTATGGAAGTGTAAAAACCAGAACACAGGATTCTGGGAAGATGGCGGCGTAGGAGGACGCTGGGCTCACCGCGCGTCCTGCTGATCACTTAGATTCCACCTACACCTGCCTAAATAACCCAGAAAACCGCCAGAGGATTAGCAGAACAGAGTCACCGGACCCAAGTGCAGACGAGAGGCCCACGGAAGAGGGTAGGAAGGGCGGCGAGGCGGTGCGCGCTCCACGGACTGGCGGGAGGGAGCCGGGGCGGAGGGGCGGCTCACCGGCCAAGCAGAGCCCCCGAGTCCGGCTTGCAAAAGCGGAGGGGCCTGACGGACTGTGTTCCGACAGCAAGCGCGACTTAGCGTCTGGGAGGTCATAAGTTAACAGCTCTGCTCGGAAAGCGGGAAGGCTGGAGGACAAAGGGAGGGTGAGCTGCGGAGCCCCCGGACGACAGAGCTCAGTTTGGCGGGGAACAAAGGCGCTCGCCAGCGCCATCTCCCCCGCCCATCCCCCAGCCAAAATCCCAAAGGGAACCGGTTCCGGCCAGGGAAATTGCTCGCTCTGCGCGAACACCCAACTCTGTGCTTCTGCGGAGCCAAACCTCCGGCAGCGATCTGACTCCCTCCGGCTGCCACAGGGCCCCTCCTGAAGTGGATCACCTAAGGAGAAGCGAGCTAAGCCTGCCCCCCCTGCCGCCGTGCACCTTGCCTTCCCACCCCAGCTAATACGCCAGATCCCCAGCATCACAAGCCTGGCAGTGTGCAAGTAGCCCAGACGGGCCACGCCACCCCACAGTGAATCCCGCCCCTAGGAGAGGGGAAGAGAAGGCACACACCAGTCTGACTGTGGCCCCAGCGGTGGGCTGGGGGCAGACATCAGGTCGGACTGCGGCCCCGCCCACCAACTCCAGTTATACACCACAGCACAGGGGAAGTGCCCTGCAGGCCCTCACCACACCAGGGACTATCCAAAATGACCAAGCGGAAGAATTCCCCTCAGAAGAATCTCCAGGAAATAACAACAGCTAATGAGCTGATCAAAAAGGATTTAAATAATATAACAGAAAGTGAATTTAGAATAATAGTCATAAAATTAATCGCTGGGCTGGAAAACAGCATACAGGACAGCAGAGAATCTCTTGCTACAGACATCAGGGGACTAAGGAACAGTCACGAGGAGCTGAAAAACGCTTTAAAGGAAATGGAAAACAAAATGCAAACCACCACGGCTCGGATGGAAGAGGCAGAGGAGAGAATAGGTGAACTAGAAGATAAAGTTATGGAAAAAGAGGAAGCTGAGAAAAAGAGAGATAAAAAAATCCAGGAGTATGAGGGGAAATTAGAGAACTAAGTGATACACTAAAAAGAAATAATATACGCATAATTGGTATCCCAGAGGAGGAAGAGAGAGGGAAAGGTGCTGAAGGGGTACTTGAAGAAATCATAGCTGAGAACTTCCCTGAACTGGGGAAGGAAAAAGGCATTGAAATCCAAGAGGCACAGAGAACTCCCTTCAGACGTAACTTGAATCGATCTTCTGCACGACATATCATAGAAACTGGCAAAATACAAGGATAAAGAGAAAATTCTGAAAGCAGCAAGGGGTAAACGTGCCCTCACATATAAAGGGAGACCTATAAGACTCGTGACTGATCTCTCTTTTGAAACTTGGCAGGCCAGAAAGAATTGGCACGAGATTTTCAGGGTGCTAGACAGCAAAAATATGCAGCCAAGAATCCTTTATCCAGCAAGTCTGTCATTTAGAATAGAAGGAGAGATAAAGGTCTTCCCAAACAAACAAAAACTGAAGGAATTTGTCACCACTAAACCAGCCCTACAAGAGATCCTAAGGGGGACCCTGTGAGACAAAGTACCAGAGACATCACTACAAGCATAAAACATACAGACATCACAATGACTCTAAACCCGTATCTTTCTATAATAACACTGAATGTAAATGGATTAAATGCGTCAACCAAAAGACATAGGGTATCAGAATGGATAAAAAAACAAGACCCATCTATTTGCTGTCTACAAGAGACTCATTTTAGACCTGAGGACACCTTTAGATTCAGAGTGAGGGGATGGAGAACTATTTATCATGCTACTGGAAGCCAGAAGAAAGCTGGAGTAGCCATACTTATATCGGACAAACTAGACTTTAAATTAAAGGCTGTAACAAGAGATGAAGAAGGACATTATATAATAGTTACAGGGTCTATCCATCAGGAAGAGCTAACAATTATAAATGTCTATGCGCCGAATACCGGAGCCCCCAAATATATAAGACAATTACTCATAAACAGAAGCAACCTTATTGATAAGAATGTGGTAATTGCTGGGGACTTTAACACCCCACTTACAGAAATGGATAGATCATCTAGACACACGGTCAATAAAGAAACAAGGGCCCTGAATGAGACACTGGATCAGATGGACTTGACAGATATATTTAGAACTCTGCATCCCAAAGCAACAGAATATACTTTCTTCTCGAGTGCACATGGAACATTCTCCAAGATAGATCATATACTGGGTCACAAAACAGCCCTTCATAAGTTTACAAGAATTGAAATTATACCATGCATACTTTCAGACCACAATGCTATGAAGCTTGAAATCAACCACAGGAAAAAGTCTGGAAAACCTCCAAAAGCATGGAGGTTAAAGAACACCCTACTAACGAATGAGTGGGTCAACCAGGCAATTAGAGAAGAAATCAAAAAATATATGGAAACAAACGAAAATGAAAATACAACAATCCAAACGCTTTGGGACGCAGCGAAGGCAGTCCTGAGAGGAAAATACATTGCAATCCAGGCCTATCTCAAGAAACAAGAAAAATCCCAAATACAAAATCTAACAGCACACCTAAAGGAACTAGAAGCAGAACAGCAAAGGCAGCCTAAACCCACCAGAAGAAGAGAAATAATAAAGATCAGAGCAGAAATAAACAATATAGAATCTAAAAAAACTGTAGAGCAGATCAACGAAACCAAGAGTTGGTTTTTTGAAAAAATAAACAAAATTGACAAACCTCTAGCCAGGCTTCTCAAAAAGAAAAGGGAGATGACCCAAATAGATAAAATCATGAATGAAAATGGAATGATTACAACCAATCCCTCAGAGATACAAACAATTATCAGGGAATACTATGCAAAATTATATGCCAACAAATTGGACAACCTGGAAGAAATGGACAAATTCCTGAACACCCACACTCTTCCAAAACTCAATCAGGAGGAAATAGAAAGCTTGAACAGACCCATAACCAGCGAAGAAATTGAATCGGTTATCAAAAATCTCCCAACAAATAAGAGTCCAGGACCAGATGGCTTCCCAGGGGAGTTCTACCAGACGTTTAAAGCAGAGATAATACCTATCCTTCTCAAGCTATTCCAAGAAATAGAAAGGGAAGGAAAACTTCCAGACTCATTCTATGAAGCCAGTATTACTTTGATTCCTAAACCAGACAGAGACCCAGTAAAAAAAGAGAACTACAGGCCAATATCCCTGATGAATATGGATGCCAAAATTCTCAATAAGATACTAGCAAATCGAATTCAACAGCATATAAAAAGCATTATTCACCATGATCAAGTGGGATTCATTCCTGGGATGCAGGGCTGGTTCAACATTCGCAAATCAATCAACGTGATACATCACATTAACAAAAAAAAAGAGAAGAACCATATGATCCTGTCAATCGATGCAGAAAAGGCCTTTGACAAAATCCAGCACCCTTTCTTAATAAAAACCCTTGAGAAAGTCGGGATAGAAGGAACATACTTAAAGATCATAAAAGCCATTTATGAAAAGCCCACAGCTAACATCATCCTCAACGGGGAAAAACTGAGAGCTTTTTCCCTGAGATCAGGAACACGACAGGGATGCCCACTCTCACCGTTGTTGTTTAACATAGTGCTGGAAGTGCTAGCATCAGCAATCAGACACCAAAAGGAAATCAAAGGCATCAAAATTGGCAAAGATGAAGTCAAGCTTTCGCTTTTTGCAGATGACATGATATTATACATGGAAAATCCGATAGACTCCACCAAAAGTCTGCTAGAACTGATACATGAATTCAGCAAAGTTGCAGGATACAAAATCAATGTACAGAAATCAGTTGCATTCTTATACACTAACAATGAAGCAACAGAAAGACAAATAAAGAAACTGATCCCATTCACAATTGCACCAAGAAGCATAAAATACCTAGGAATAAATCTAACCAAAGATGTAAAGGATCTGTATGCTGAAAACTATAGAAAGCTTATGAAGGTAATTGAAGAAGATTTAAAGAAATGGAAAGACATTCCCTGCTCATGGATTGGAAAAATAAATATTGTCAAAATGTCAATACTACCCAAAGCTATCTACACATTCAATGCAATCCCAATCAAAATTGCACCAGCATTCTTCTCGAAACTAGAACAAGCAATCCTAAAATTCATATGGAACCACAAAAGGCCCCGAATAGCCAAAGGAATTTTGAAGAAGAAGACCAAAGCAGGAGGCATCACAATCCCAGACTTCAGCCTCTACTACAAAGCTGTCATCATCAAGACAGCATGGTATTGGCACAAAAACAGACACACAGACCAATGGAATAGAATAGAAACCCCAGAACTAGACCCACAAACATATGGCCAACTCATCTTTGACAAAGCGGGAAAGAACATCCAATGGAAAAAAGACAGCCTCTTTAACAAATGGTGCTGGGAGAACTGGACAGCAACATGCAGAAGGTTGAAACTAGACCACTTTCTCACACCATTTACAAAAATAAACTCAAAATGGATAAAGGACCTAAATGTGAGACAGGAAACCATCAGAACCTTAGAGGAGAAAGCAGGAAAAGACCTCTCTGACCTCAGCCGTAGCAATCTCTTACTCGACACATCCCCAAAGGCAAGGGAATTAAAAGCAAAAGTGAATTACTGGGACCTTATGAAGATAAAAAAGCTTCTGCACAGCAAAGGAAACAACCAACAAAACTAAAAGGCAACCAACGGAATGGGAAAAGATATTTGCAAATGACATATCGGACAAAGGGCTAGTATCTAAAATCTATAAAGAGCTCACCAAACTCCACACCCGAAAAACAAATAACCCAGTGAAGAAATGGGCAGAAAACATGAATAGACACTTCTCTACAGAAGACATCCAGATGGCCAACAGGCACATGAAAAGATGTTCAGCGTCGCTCCTTATCAGGGAAATACAAATCAAAACCACACTCAGGTATCACCTCACGCCAGTCAGAGTGGCCAAAATGAACAAATCAGGAGACTATAGATGCTGGAGAGGATGTGGAGAAACGGGAACCCTCTTGCACTGTTGGTGGGAATGCAAATTGGTGCAGCCGCTCTGGAAAGCAGTGTGGAGGTTCCTCAGAAAATTAAAAATAGACCTACCCTATGACCCAGCAATAGCACTGCTAGGAATCTACCCAAGGGATACAGGAGTACTGATGCATAGGGGCACTTGGACCCCAATGTTCATAGCAGCACTCTCAACAATAGTCAAATTATGGAAAGAGCCTAAATGTCCATCAACTGATGAATGGATAAAGAAATTGTGGTTTATATACACAATGGAATACTACGTGGCAATGAGAAAAAATGAAATATGGCCTTTTGTAGCAACGTGGATGGAACTGGAGAGTGTGATGCTAAGTGAAATAAGCCATACAGAGAAAGACAGATACCATATGGTTTCACTCTTATGTGGATCCTGAGAAACTTAACAGGAACCCATGGGGGAGGGGAAGGAAAAAAAAAAAAAACAAACAAAAGGACGTTAGAGTGGGAGAGAGCCAAAGCATAAGAGACTGTTAAAAACTGAGAACAAACTGAGGGTTGATGGGGGGTGGGAGGGAGGGGCGGGTGGGTGATGGGTATTGAGGAGGGCACCTTTTGGGATGAGCACTGGGTGTTGTATGGAAACCAATTTGTCAATAAACTTCATATAAAAAAAAAAAAAAGAAAAAAAGAAAAAAAAAAAAACAAAAAACCAGAACACAGGATCAATGGTAAATCACATATGATCTGCAGTCCAAATCAAATTAGAGCCAACTTTGAGGACAATTATATAAAATACAAATGTACAATTTTTCAGAGTGAGATCAGTTCCATTTTGGTCATGTTTCCATGGGCTTCAGCTCTTCTCTTTCAATATGAAAAGTTAAAATTCTAGTGTTTTTCAAGAAAAGAAGAAATCATTCATTCTCAATGAATTCTATAATTTTCCATATAAAATCTAACCAATTTTAATACATGTTGTTTCCCGGTTTTTATTTGTAAGAGACAGATATAAAAATGTTCTCGCTGGGTTCCCTTGCCAAACATCTGGAAAATGCAAAGTACCTTCTCATAATCTTATTTGTTAGGTTTTTAAAATAATTCTATAATTAGACACTATTTAATTAGATACTATTTATGCCTTGCCTTAGCAAATTGGATAATAAATCAATTTGCTAAAAAGCTAAGCCTGATTTATCCTTTGTGAACTTTTGGAACAACTGGAAATCCCACAAGTGCGTCCAGAATCCTTTCCTAAGGAGCAGTCAGGTCTCATGTGGGTCGTGATGTCATTCATGTTGACAAAACTGACACAGCTTTTTGGGCACCGCAGTTTAAATTTTACCTATTCATTTTCAGTCTAATTAATTTGAGAAGCTGGTTTCACTTCGGTTGGGTTTCTAATCGCGCTTTCTGGGCGTGCTTTTGACGGTTTGAGTTGGTGATTTCTAACTGCCATACGGAGAGCTCTGTGTTCCTAGAGGACAGGGGGGATGTGGCTTCATTTCCCTTCACCTGTGGTCACTGTGTCCCAGCCACACTGGCCTTCCTCCGATGCTGTGAATCAGCACCTCGTGCCTGTCACGATATCTTTGCACTTGCTGAGTTTTTTTTGCCTTGGGTCTGGAAAATTTTAGCCTCAATCTTAAGATTATAGCTTAATCTTTTGCAGTATTGATGTCTTAGAACATTTGTTTTGCTCACTCTGAGTGGCCTTCCGAGATTACACCACCTAAAACAGCAGAATCCACTTCTCCACCCAACACACGCACTCACAACCCTGTCGGTTGCTACCACAGAACGCTATTTTCTTTTCCGTACTATCCTATGTCGCTATTCTTCTGGTTGTTTATTTGCTTTATGTGTCTCCCCTGCTATTAGGTGTCTTGCCCTGTTCTTTGCTGTATCTCCAGCATGTAGGATGGGATCTAACTCTACTGAGTGGCCCTCGAGAGTAAGATAATGAAGCTAAGAGCCAGGAGATGGAAGGAGGCGAAGGAGGGAGAGTGGACGTTACAGGGGAAGACAGAAAACAAATAGCCGTCCAATAAATTCCGTTATTACTCTGTTGACTCTTGCAGTATGAAAACCCACTTCAGACTTTACGTTTAACGTGCTTCCTCTGAAGAAGAACCGTGCTGTGCAGAGTCAGGATCAACCCACCAGGACTGCCGATTTCTTTTACTAACGGTTCACACCATGCTTGTCCTTTTATGTCTCACTTTCCTTTGTTCTACTCAAAAATTTCTTGAGTTTATACGACGCCCAGTGGTCTCTTAGTCCTCTTTCTATCCATTTCTTTTTTAAAAAAACTCTATTTCCTTTCACTATGATGAATAACCCTGCATGAAGTAAAATTCAACTTAACCAACCACATTCGGTATTTTTATCTACAATTTGGGATAAAACCATCCATTTCCTACATAAATTTTATTGATTTAGTTGTGTTCTAACATTGTGGGAGGGGAGTTTCTTTACATAAACCTTACGTGCATTTTAAACAATTAAAGCCAAAATCTTTTACAATATTTCTACCATGTTTCAGCATATTTTTGACCACATTGTTCTACTCCCTATGAGCCCTTCTTAGAACTGGTTATGATTGCATGGATTTAATTCAGTATCAGTGATATCTATTCTAGAGGGGAAAGAGCAAGTGACCTGTATGTCCAATAATAGTGCCAATAATGCTGTAAGTTAAAGCAATTATGGTGCATTTCTTAAACGATTTTGCAATAACTAAATATGATGACTGAAAATAATATATAAAATGTAAGAAATTATGTCATGTTACAGTGAAGATGTTAACTTATATCAAAGTGAAATTTAAAACCAAAGTTACAGCCACATTAGAGTAAAAATGGTAGAAAGCTAAATGTGAATTTAATGGAAAAAAAACTAGATAAAAAAAATAAGAAGAGTTTACACACTGGAGTAAAGGGCATAAAGAACTCTTGCTATCTTTAATCTTTCCACAATTTGTAGTTGGTAACGTAAGAAGAGGAGGAATCTGGGGAAGATAACGATACACCGCCAAAAGAAAAGTCAGTTTTTGTTATGTGTTTTCCCTTTTGTCCACTCACCTGATCAGCGCGCGTCCACTGCCCTGGCTGTCGTGGCTGCACTTTGTGAGGCGGGAACAGAACTCCTGACCCTCTGGAGCCTATGATCCTACGAGGAGTTAGAATCGTGCACACACTTGACTCCTTTCCCAGGCAGCATACAACGGATATTATATGTGAGGTGGAGACAGAAACGGTTGGGCCATCACAGGGCGGGGCACAGGCTTCGGACCAAAGGAAGATCGGTTCTCTCACAATGAAAACAACGTCTCCGTGTAATGTGGGGAAATTTACAACGGGGTAAGTGGCAGTTTCATCCAAATGGCAACAGTTTTTCTTATGGACTATTTGCCAAGAAAATAATTTTGGTTAGACTTAAACACATTTTTCCTACCAAAGGGTACTTTTGTGGTCTATGTACGAATCTCCTTTCTGGCAAGAATATATGCACACCCTGGCTCCTCTGATAGGCTATACTAACTTTTCTTGAAGTGTGGTCCCACAGGATGTCCCACCAAACAATTTTGGGGAGCACTGCATACATACATCCCTCTCCTGCCAGAGATACACCATGGCCATGGCGAACTAAAGGTCCTGAGATCTGCACGACGGTGTTAGTGTCAATCATACTTCACCACAAAACCCTTTACGTTAATAGGCGTTGTGTGTTAATACCCCCAAGTCTCCCGTTTAGGCCACGACACAGCACAGTCGCTATAGTCAGAGGTTCTGGGTACAGGCTGCTTGGACTGCAATTTCAGCTTGCCCTCCATAGAGACCTCGGGCACGTTTTCCCCTCAAAAGGAGAATGGCAGATGAATTGGTCTTTTCGTGTGGGAGTGAGGAACAAACAAGATTTTACACTTCAGCATTTTGATCCATGCCTGATACCTGATAAGTGATATGAAAGTGTTATTATTGGGGCGCCTGGGTGGCGCAGTCGGTTAAGCGTCCGACTTCAGCCAGGTCACGATCTCGCGGTCCGTGGGTTCGAGCCCCGCGTCGGGCTCTGGGCTGATGGCTCGGAGCCTGGAGCCTGTTTCAGACTCTGTGTCTCCCTCTCTCTCTGCCCCTCCCCCGTTCATGCTCTGTCTCTCTCTGTCCCAAAAATAAAAAAAAATAAACGTTGAAAAAAAAAAATTAAAAAGTGTCGTTATTATTAGAGTAGCCTTCTCTGGATCCACAGTGATAACATTGGGAGGTTGCGGCGACTCCAAGGGGGAACTGCATTCGCTGGCATTCGCGGGCGTCTCCTGCACCTGGACAGAAGCTTGGGCTTCCTCCCATAGCCACTGGCTGCCAGCAGAGAGCCTCAGGAAGGAACGGACGTGGCAGAACATAGGACATATTGTTTGAGTCACGCTGACATGCCTACTGACCTGCGGGCCACACCGTATGGGAGTCTCATCTGAAACACGAACACAACTTGAAGCTGAATTTCTGCCATTTCCTCTCTTGGACTCATCTCTGATGGCCTGGCTGCTCAAGGAGCTGGAATTTCCTCCGAAAAACAACGGTATTTCTATACATGCACCTCCTGTTGTATGTACTTCACCTACATGCCGTATGGCCCTAAGTTACGACTCAATAAGTACCGCATGTCTCTGGTCCTCACTGTGTATTCTGCGCTCAGTCATTGGCTTGTCATGACACACTCCCAATGGTGAGAGTCGGCCATTCTGAGGTGTCGCGAGAACAGAGGGATGATCTTGGAGCATCAGCATTTTTATGACCTACTGTAGTATAGTCTTTGCCTTGTTGCAAATCACAAAAGGGCAGATAGGGATACAGACTTCAAACTTATAGGTTTGGTCTGTCTCCCACTTACTCGCCCCCAGAACTCTGTCATATCTCACCAGACCTCGGTTTCATCATACGCAAAATAGGCACCCTGTCTTGTGTCACAGAGTTACCACGAGGATCAGGTGGGGGTAAGAGTGCAAAAGTGACTTGGAAATGGTCTACGTATATAAAGCAGGATTTCCTTTACTATAATTCTTATCACCATGGTTGGTAGTAATAGTAGCATTTAGGTTTTAAAATTTGTTGTTTCACAGATATATTTACTGACACAAACAAAGTCAACTAAAAAGGCCAGAGACCACAGTGGCCCCTCTTCCAGCTTCCATATCGGTGGTCACTATATTGGTAATGCAATCATTGGCCAGTAATATTCCAAATGATTTGACAAAAAGTGATTAATTTCCTTCACGTGAAACCATAGATTATATAATCAAGACCTCCGTGGTGTTTATTTCCACGACATTTTCTAGAACATTGCCACCAAATCATACAACCATCGTCAAACTGGTCACACAGGTAGATGTGGTGGGGACTCAATGATCCAGGCTTTTTGTTCATTTCCAAGAAGACATTAGACTCTTGACAGAATTTTGTCCCTTGGGTTAGTTCTTCCAATTCAGCAGAGAATGGCCAAAACCACTCTTGGAAGAAGCAGTATTTCTGTGATTTTTCAGTCAGGTAACTCCCGACTCTCCCTCGGAAACATGAAGGGAGTCAGCTTTTGAGCATCTGCAGTATAAACGGAAGCATATCATCGCCCCAAGAGATAAGAAAGTCTCACTCGGCTGAAATGGAATCAAGTCACTGGCACTATCAGCAAGAAGCACACTGTCACTTTTTTGTTGTTAATTTCGTGCGACAACCTCTAAGGACATTCAGTGGATATCATATTTCAAGGCTGCAAGTAATTTGCTAACCTTTAATCAAGAAAGTCAAAGAGCTTTTCCCTGACCCAGAGCTTTATTCCATCCAAAGAAAAAGTCATTGCTTGAAGCTTTGTTTGGAAATCAAATTATTCATTCGGAAATAACATTGAAATTTATAGCATAATAAGAGTATTCCCTGCAGAATTTTTCTCATCATAATACTGACAAGGCAACATTGCTGGTGACACTGTGGAAATAAGTAATTCTCTACCAAGTTACAATATCTTTTTCCTAATTTTGTCGTTGAGTTTCTATCTAAAAGGGACAGTACATATTGTGACACAGAAGTTAATTTTCACGAAAAAGGAGAAATACTGAGACTTAAATATCAACAGAGTTAGGGTGGACAACTACTGACAGAACAGCTAGTATAAGATAACTTACCTTTTGAGCACAGCCATCCCTGGTTTATGCAATTAATCTTTTTTTTAAAATTTATATATATATATAATTTATTGTCAAATTGGTTTCCATACAACACTCAGTGCTGATCCCAACAGGTGCCTGCTCAATACTCATCACCTATTTCCCCCTCTCCCCCACCCCCCATCAACCCACAGTTTGTTTTCAGTATTTAAGAGTCTCTTATGGCTTGCCTCCTTCCCTCTCTGTAACTTTTTCCCCCTTCCCCTCCCCCATGATCTTCTGTTAAATTTCTCAGGATCCACATAAGAGTGAAAACATATGGTATCTGTTGCTCTCTGCCTGACTTATTTCACTTAGCATCACACTCTCCAGTTCCATCCACATTGCTACAAATGGCCAGATTTTATTCTTTCTCATTGCCAAGCACTATTCCATTGTATATGTAAACCTCATCTTCTTTATCCATTCATCAGTTGATGGTCATTTAGGCTCTTTCCATAATTTGGCTATTGTTGAAAGTGCTGCTGTAAACATTGGGGTGCAAGTGCCCCTATGCATCAGCACTCCTGGATCACTTGGGTAAATTCCTAGCAGTGCTACTGCTGGGTCATAGGGTAGATCTATTTTTAATTTTTTGAGGAACCTCCATACTGTTTTCCAGAGCGGCTACTACAGGCCAATATCCTTGATGAATATGGATGAAAAAAATTCTCAATAAGATACTAACAAATTGAATTCAACAGCATATAAAAAGAATTATTCACCATGATCAAGTGGGATTCATTCCTGGGATGCAGGGCTGGTTCAACATTCGCAAATCAATCAACGTGATACATCACATTAATAAAAGAAAAGATAAGAACCATATGATCCTGTCAGTCGATGCAGAAAAAGCATTTGACAAAATTCAGCAGCCTTTCTTAATAAAAACCCTTAAGAAAGTCGGGACAGAAGGAACATACTTGAACATCTTAAAAGCCATTTATGAAAAGCCCACAGCTAATATCATCCTCAATGGGGAAAAACTGAGAGCTTTCGCCCTGAGATCAGGAACACGACAGGGATGTCCACTCTCACCGCTGTCGTTTAACATAGTGTTGGAAGTTCTAGCATCATCAGTCAAACACAAGGAAATCAAAGGCATCAAAATTGGTAAAGATGAAGTCAAGCTTTCACTTTTTGCAGATGACATGATATTATACATGGAAAACCCGACAGACTCCACCAAAAGTCTGCTAGAACTGATACATGAATTCAGCCAAGTCGCAGGATACAAAATTAATATTCAGAAATCAGTTGCATTTTTATACACTAATAATGAAACAACAGAAAGAGAAAGAAACTGATCCCATTCACAATTGCACCAAGAACCATAAAATACCTAGGAATAAACCTAACCAAAGATGTAAAAGATCTGTATGCTGGAAACTATAGAAAGCTTATGAAGGAAATTGAAGATACAAAGAAATGGAAAAACATTCCGTGCTCATGGATTGGAAGAATAAATATTGTTAAAATGTCAGTACTACCCAAAGCGATCTACACATTCAATGCAATTCCAATCAAAATTGCACCAGCATTCTTCTCAAAGCTAGAACAAGCAATCCTAAAATTTATGTGGAACCACAAAAGGCCCCGAATAGCCAAAGTAATCTTGAAGAAGAAGACCAAAGTGGGAGGCATTGAAATCCCAGACTTTAGACTGTACTACAAAGCTGTAATCATCAAGACAAAGCTGCCAATACATTGGCACAAAAATAGACACATAGACCAACGGAATAGAATAGAGACTCCAGAATTGGACCCATAAAACTATGGCCAATTCATCTTTGACAAAGCAGGAAAGAATATCCACTGGAAAAAAGATAGTCTCTTTAACAAATGGTGCTGGGAGAACTGGACAGCAACATGCAGAAGAATGAAACTAGACCACTTTCTTACACCATTCACAAAAATAAACTCAAAATGGATAAAGGACCTGAATGTGAGACAGGAAACCATCAAAACCCTAGAGGAGAAAGCAGGAAAAAACCTCTCTGACCTCAGCTGCAACAATTTCTTACTTGACACATCCCCAAAGGCAAGGGAATTAAAAGCAAAAATGAACTATTGGACCCTCATGAAGATAAAAAGCTTCTGCACAGCAAAGGAAACGATCAACAAAACTAAAAGGCAACCAACGGAATGGGAAAAGATATTTGCAAATGACATATCGGATAAAGGGCTAGTATCCAAAATCTATAAAGAACTCACCAAACTCCACACCCAAAAAACAAATAATCCAGTGAAGAAATGGGCAGAAAACATGAATAGACACTTCTCTAAAGAAAACATCCAGATGGCCAACAGGCACATGAAAAGATGCTCAACGTCGCTCCTCATCAGGGAAATACAAATCAAAACCACACTCAGATATCACCTCACGCCAGTCAGAGTGGCCAAAATGAACAAATCAGGAAACTATAGATGCTGGAGAGGATGTGGAGAAACGAGAACCCTCTTGCACTGGTGGTGGGAATTAGTCTGTCTTTTTGGAATGAAGAAAAACACATGCCACATGGGACCCGGCTGCCGCACCCACACTGGATTTTAGAGCCTTTTCAAATATTCTATGACTGTTCTATATTTATAACAAGATAAAGGCAGTAAATACCATTATTAAAGACCAGGCCTTTTTGTAAACAAACTTCATTGTTTTCATACTGTGAGGATGTTCTTCTGGTCACAGCTTCATCACCGGATAACTTGCATTTCAATAAACACATCAGAAATCTCTGGGTCAGAAATCTGATAAGCTGATGTTTAGTGATCAAAGGGAGTGTGTTTAGAGAAGAGCTGACCGCTTGTTTCTGGACGCCACCAACTGCAACGTGGAGGGTCTGTTAGGTGCAGAGATCACGTCCTGTTCAGCACAAGCAGGGACAGGTTTACCTCGGAATCGGAATGGATTACAGAATCCTCAGGATGGAGGTAATAGACTCCAGGAGGAGCTTCCCAAAGGGACTGACTAAAGACATGTGACAGGACCGGCCAGGAAGGGAGCCATCCCTCCTTCAAATTAAGATGCCTCTGCTCCAGCCACTGGGTTTGGAGCCTCAGCCTCTGTTCTGAGCGAGAAACAGCCACCAGCCCAGCTGGGAACCCTTTCTCAGGAAGAGACACACGTTCCGACGATGCTTTGTCTGGCAATCTTCTAAAAAAACAAAATAGCTCTGGACAACCAAAATTATACGGACGTTTGATTTTGCCATTTTGCAATAACACCGTATCCTGACAACTAACATTATGGGCAACAATCGCACTATGATCGTCGTTATTGAAATTTTGTGGCAACGTCTAAGGACATTCCTACTGGATCATAGTTCAAAGTGCAATAGTGTGTTAACTTTTAGTCAAGAAAGCTGGACTGTTCTCTCAACCCAATGCCTTATTGTAGCAAGGAGAAAAAGTCCCTGCTTAAAGTTCATTTTGTTTGGCAATCACATTATTCATCCTGACGTAATATTTAAATTACTAGCATACCCAAAGTATGCTAAATGTAAAAAATGTTCTTCCTTCGTATGAGTCACAAGACACATCCCTATGATAACAATTTTTGGGTGCTGGTTAAATTGCTTGTGGTTGCATGGAATAAATCTAACTTTTCTTCCATAGCACGGCTCTCCTAACATTTGAAAACATCACCTATATTTTTTACAATACATCTATCCTGCAGCCTAACTCTTCCTATGTGTTTCATCTGTGTATGATTTTCAGATTTTCTTCCATCTTCTGGGCTTGCTCTAATTTTTAATAGTCATCTTAAAAAGGGGCCATTTGACATGGAATGAGATATTCTGGAACTGACTAGAAACAATAAGAAAAATACAGTGGTGCCCCTGCATTTCTCTACTCTAATCCTCTGTGCTTAATTAACAAAATGCCCCTGTCATCCCGAAACTATTTTTATAATCTCATGAATGTCTTTTATATCATTCCTTATTCAAGTGCTTTTTCTTTTTAAAACTAAAACCGCATGGCTTCTGAGGTTTCCCTCTCTGGTTCTACCACTTGTACCTCTCTTTGTGCAGCTCTCCTTCCTGAACTGTGTCCGAACTGTGTGGGTCCTCAGACCTTCTTCAATTTCCTGTCTTCTATTCGCTCTGGCCTCCGTCCTGCAGTCACCTGGTTGTGGTCGCTTCCAGGACCCGTATTTATGTAGACAGCTACACACCCTGGACCAGTACGACATTATCTTCCGTCTCCACATTGCTGTTCTAAATGTTGTTTCTACGGTTTTCTGCTGGCAGGACCCCATGCACCTTCGTCAACCAGAAACCCAGAAATTGCTCCTGAATCCTCCTGCTCACTCGTCTATGCAGATCACAGTTGTCAGCGCATTTTGTCTACTCTAAGCCCTAAATTCTCGTGTATTCTGCAGACCTTTTGTTTCCTCTAACCAGAAACCATCCCCCACTCCTTCTTGCCAACTGTGATATTCTCACACTATGCCTCCCCACATTTTCTGTGATCTGGATCTCACCTTTTCTCAAAGGAATTATCGGAGGTATTTTTTTCTACTCAATTCTCTCATAGCTTCAGATTGTTCCCAGAAAAAGAAATAAATTCCTTGTTTGGGCCTATCAGTTCTTGTAGTGGCCCATGCACTGAGTATAAGCTTAATACGCTTAGCTGCACTAAATTTCTTTCCATGCCCCGAATACACAGACGGCCTCCAGGACTTAGGATATGCCGCGACGAGCACACTCCCGGATGCTTCACCATTAAGTGCCTGAGCTTAATGAAAACTGAGATTTCATCATCCACTTACCCACAAGTAGTGAATATTTTATATTGTCAGTTTCCTTCATGAAGCAGAGGCAGTCCTTCATTTGACCTCTGCTCTACCATCAGTATGTAGGACAATACCTGATACATAGTAAGCACTCAATAAATATTGATTAATAAACACAAACATCTGTTTACAGTGAAAGATAAAATTTTCTTGGACCTCCCTATGCCTCACAAATGTATTTTTCCCTCAGGTGTGAACATGGGATCATAATATTTATCTTTCCCTGGATTTTTGTAACTTAGCAACATATATTGTGACTCTAAATGTGTTAGTTTTCGTATTGTGTACTATTTTTAGAGCACAGTCTCACTGAAAAACATAACAGCCTCACTAGAACTTTTAAAGTGCCATTCTGCAGTGTCTGTGTCGTATGTGAAAAATATTGTAAGTGAGTCCTGACTTGGAATGTTTCCTGTATTGTTCATTATGACACGTGCTACTTTGACATTCCAAGAGCACAAAAGATAGACATACTAGCTAGATAACAAGGAGTTCAATAATGGAGAATTGAGAAGAATTCCCCATTATTGCAGGTTCCTGAAAACCTCACTGACATAATGTCAACGAATCTTACATTCAAGTCATGTGTGTTTAACACAAAGGATCAAAAATGCCTATTTGATCAGAAAATCAAAAAAAAACCCTTGAGAATAATATGACAAATATAAGAGAATATGCTATTGATTACTATATAAATGCATGCTGTTGAGATTATATGTAAAGGCTAAACATATAAAGTAATTATAGGACTGAGGTACACATCACAATATAGAGAACAGCAAACCACATAAGTGGTCAAAATATTAGCATGAATAAATATTTATATATGTATATAACTTATGTATGTATTACTTAATATTTTATGATTATATAAAATTAGTCCACATAAAATATTATACATATAAGATAGTATTTATATATAAAACATTATTCAAAATTAAAGTTGAGCAAAATGTTTACAATGCCCATTCTAAGAAAAAAAAGTTCATTATTAAGCCAGAGACTTGTGAACACATACATTTTACTGTTTTTTTTAATGTAGTCTTCAAAATAGGTAGTAAAAACTAGCTTGTAGAAACAACTATACCACAAGGATTTAGAAACGTAAGCTTGAAATTTTCCTAAAATAGCAAAGCCATACGTACATTGTGAGTGTAATGGTGTGCGTTTCATTCTGGGCATTTGCTTTTAGAGACCATGTGACTCCGTCTCAGGCATGTGTGCGCATGTGTCTCTGAGTCCCTGTGAACTTACAGTGAAGTTTGACACAACTTCCTGGCATGAAGTGAAGGATTCCTCTAGAAAAGACATATGGAAGTGATCCCCATGCTAGGCGATATGAAATGAACTTCTCCGTGGGGCGCCTGCGTAGCTCAGGTGGTTAAGCCTCTGACTTCGGCTCAGGTCATGATCTCACGATTTGTGGGACTGGGCTCTGCATTGGACTCCACGCTGGCCGTTTGGAGCCTGCTCGGAATTCTCTCTCTCCCCCTCTCTCTCTGCCTTTCCTTCACTTTCACTGTGTCTGTCTCTCTCAAAATAACAAACAAACAAAAACGTAGAAATACCAGCCAAAAATACTAAGATGAGAAATCTTATTTGTCAGTTCAAAACTAAAAATGAAACTATGTCACTGTTGTGTGTTTTAGACGCAACTATTATCGTTTATGTTCAAGGGAAAAAATTCAAACTATGCAGTCAAACTCATTCTTACCTCGAGCTCAGAGCAAATGCCCAGGCCTGGAATTCAGTTCTGCCTTATTGGCTGTAGGATTCAGGTAATGACTTGAATTTCTGACTAGTAAACGGGTTCACTCTGGTATTCCTTTGTGTCTGCCTCACGTGGAAAGTATGAGACAGAAATGAGAGGACAGTAGTGAAGATGGAAATGTGCTACAAAGTTAGCGGTAATGAGTAAATGGCTTTTCTGAGTGTTGACTGTCCTCCCCACTCTGCCTCAGGCTCTATGTTTCCTCAACAAAGCTTCACTGCCCCAGAATGAGCCCTGTGCACCTGCTGCGCCAGAACAAGCCCTGTGCACCAGCTACTCCTCACCGAGAAGAGTCTGACACTCTCTGGCCTCCGCATGCAAAACGTACCTCCTGCTTCCTCTTCACTTGCTAGGTTCTATTCATCTTCAGATGTCAGCTCAGGTGTCTGTCCCCAGAGAGAAGTCCCTCTTCCCGTATGCCACGTTGCCAAAGAGCCCCGTCAAGGTCTCCGTCACAACAGTTAGTGACCATTGCACTTGCCGGAGTTTTGATTCTATACTTACTTATAACTATTTGATAGGTTTTGGTGACCTCTAGAAACATAGGGATCCTACTGGTGCGTGTTAATCACCGTTTCCCAAGAGTTTAATAGAAAAACAGGCACTTATTACGTATTACGTATTACATATTTAATATATAACTATGATATTCCTCTGACGTATTGTGCATACCAATACCCATTACATAGTAGGAATAGATAATAAAGGATTGATTAAACACAATCTGGCTTTGGTTTTTATATTTAAATCAGGTCAGATTGTTCAGTCAATGCTATTCCTTCTTAACATATATTAAAGTCTGACTTAATTTTTTAATATCCCCTTGACCCTGGAATTGCAAGAGGGGCTTAAAGATGATGAAGAAGAGAAGTTTTATCGTTAAATGGTGGTTAAGAACCTGGGCGAGGAGGCGCGCCTGCGTGGCTCAGTCGGTTGAGCATCTGACTCTAGATTTCAGCTCAGGCTGTGATACCAGGGTTGTGGGATCGAGCCCCGTGTCAGGCTCCATGCTGGGTGTAGAGCCTGCTTAAGATTCCCTCATTCCCTTTTCTCCTCTCCCCTGCTCACACCCTTTCAAAGGAAATAATAATAAGAATCTAGGCGAGGATTCAGAAACCTATAATGAAATTTTGGCATCAATATTTAGAAGTGATATGGTTTTAATTCAATTATGTAAACTCAACCCCAAGTTTTTCAGCTGTAAAATTGGGAGAAGATTGCAATCGTCACTTCTACCCAATAGTGTTGCTGAGAAGATTACAAGAGAGGAGACGCGTAAAGCACACCTTGGTATACAGCAAGCACTCAACACCCATTATTGCTGCTGTTACAACATTGCTGTGACATAGCCAACCCCCTGACATTACTACAGGTAAAACTGCAGTCAACACATATCACTCGTAGCATGTGAAAGTCCCGCGCTGATACAGTGGATGGAGTGAGAACACTAAACCATTGGAGAGATAATGTCTCCTTCCCAAGATTATATGTGCAGAACTATAGGCTAGGAGAGTACACGAAACACGTTTTGAGCATTATAATGAAATAATTGCTAGAAAGTATAGTGGACAAAGAGCTTATGTGTTGCAGTATTAATTTCTGGAAATTTCTGTATGGAAGGTTGAATTTTTACTTGGACCTTGACTTCCCTTGAGGGCTAAGGGAAGTCTGTAGAGGGCAATTGCTACCAGTTTATAGAAATCAATGGCACTCTTCTCCTCCTCTAAAGGCAAAAATCAGAGAAATTAAACTCTACTAGAAAGCGTGATAAGTATTCCGACTCACAAGAAATTCTGATTTTACAAACATCCTGCTTGGATATAAGTGCAGCATTCTCATGCAAGCCAGAATTCACTTCTCAAACTCACATACTTAAAATTTTCTTAATTAGAATACTTAATGGAAATTCCTTTCCACAGAGCAAATATCTGCATTTTTAAAAGATCGTTTTTCAACTTTAAAGCATCTATAGAAGATAGAAAAAAGACTACTATTTTATTAATGCTATTGGTGTGTGTTTAAAATATTTAAAAGGAGTTTTGTATTAATATATCAATGATTTATGTACAGTGTGGTTTTGGAGTGCATGAAAATTATTTGTTCCACTCTTCATAAATATTCCCTCTTTACACCTTCACATTAATTATATATTCAACCAATTTTTCTCCATGAATACTATGAAGTCAAAAAACTCAATGCAGTCTCTGCTTAAAATAAAAATTCTCAATTGACGATATCTGATTAATAATATTGCAATGTAGTTGTAGTTTATTCAAACAGAATATTACCTCATTTTTACTCTTTAAAAAAAAGAAAGGAAAAGTGGTTTAATGTAATGAAATCAGACAGTCACCAGGGTTGGTCATTTTTGTCTAAAACAACTCATTCTCGGTTCTTGCAGAAAGTTCGCAAGCAGCAGCCATATAACACAGCTTGGGAGACATTTGTCACTTGGTATATGTCAGAAATAGAAACTCATCTTAACAGGGATAAACCAGGCTGATTTTGGAAGGAGCCTGTCCAGTCACCACTGCCTGATATGTGTGAACTCAAGCATCTCCAAGATGACTCCGACGCTATACGTTTCAAGAGGCAGCATTATCACATTCCGAGGAAGCAGTTTTTTCATCTGGTTTCATGAGCATGTCCTAATTTCCTTAGTGATATCTCCAGGCAGCTGTGACCCCAGGTTATGTCTCCCTGAGGATTTGTGCCCAGCACCTGAATGACCGTGTGCACGGAGTTAGTTTTATTTGCGAGGATTTGTCTCCTCTTCTCTGAATCTAAATGATGGTGCATTTAATCTCAACTTTCCTGGTTTGCCAGACACCGGTTTCAGATTTATTGTACTCTTCATGTGCTTTCCTTTTCATTTTATTATTTTTATAATTCTTTTCTGTACCAAAGATGGATGAAATAAATTACCTCCTCCATCGAAGACCTGAAGAACTAAAATGTTTACGTTACTGCTCAGATACGCACACGCATACGCACACACATCTACACGTAGTGTCTACACTGCGCATTTACTGATATCCATGTGGCGAGGTAATAATTCCTTCAGCATGTACCAGTAGGGCAAATACAAATTATTAAAGCCTTTTTTTAAATTCAGTAAAGTAATATTCCATCAAAATTTGAAAATGTAAATAACTTGTGACAAAGCAATACTATTCCAGGGATGCTATCCCAAAGAGAAAAACATTATTCTAAAAGTTGCATGCAGAGACATGTTACTTGGCGCTATGTTTGCAGTTACAGGGGTGGGATGGGAAGGAAAGTAAAAGCCCAGTGTCAGGTGAACGATTAAACACATTTTCTACTGCAAGATCTTAAGTAGCTATTCAAAAGGATGAGGGACTTCCAGTTCTGGAACAGTGTGGACCTAGACTGGTCGCAAACACTGTCACTACGAGCACCTGCATGTATTAGATAAAGTATAATTGCTTCCCCATATATATGTTTTTAGACCTGTGTCCTCAAGTACAAGAAAGAAAGAAATCTTCAAGCGCCGGATGCAAAGCAAAAGCTGAATGAGCAGCTGAGCAGATAACGTAGCAGCCCTGAAGCGGAGTTGAACCTTGTTTGGCTGAGGGATTAGGTGAGGGTTGAAAACCACATGGGGATAGGAGACCAGATCCTCCAATAACTTTTCACAAGTCCAGTGGAAGGAAGACAGATCACTCGACCCACCCAGACAGATGATCTTCCCGAGGAACCATCCGTATCTCCTGGGCACAGGTCTGTACACAACCGGCACCTGTAAGTCTGCCCTCCAGCCACGTCCCCAGAAGCCACCATGCAGGCCGTCAGCTCTACGTCCTGGGGGTGCTGGAAAGGCCCCAGAGAAGACCCAACCCGTGGTAAATGGGGAGTTGGCAGACAGACGCGTCTGCCTTCTCACTCACCTGCCTGAGGGTACCACATGTGCCCCGAGAGTCCCCCACAGGACTGAGCACCAGTCACCCACAGAGGTGAAACTCTTGGTGACCCGGACCTCACTGACCTGCTCTCTTGCCCCATCCTGCTGATTTTCTGGGCATCTTCTCCCAAACTGACTACTTGAACTTGAGGTCTCACTTCCAGGTTCTGGAGGTGTCCAAACTAAGATGGACACTTGCACAGTGGATCTGAGGAGGAAAAGTGGAAAATTCCTTCTCCCATTGATGTGAAGTCCACATTTACCCAACCTGAGCGGGACAGGGATGTCCTAAACTAAGACACAATTTTTAAAATATTGACATTGATGTTTCTTTTAAGTCGGTGCAGGGGAGTAATGGCCACAGAGTACCTACAAGAAACAAATTCAAAATTTCTGTGGGGAAACTGTAGCCAATATTCCTTGTGAAAATCTCATCAGGTGGAAAAATTATTCATGCTTAAAATTATCGTATAAATAAAAATCATTAAACACACAAAGAAACAAGCCACCATAAGAGAGGAAAAGAAGATACAACAGGTAGAACAGCTACAGCTAAGATCTTCACAGAAAGCATCGTTCATGAAACTATAAAATAAATACATTTAAACAACTAAAAAGGGAATTTTTAAAAATTATCATAAAGGAGAAGACATCGTGAAAAAACATGTTTTGGAAAAAGAATGAGAATACTTTTATAAATGAAAAAGGTTTCTTTTTAATACAGACTGAAAACATAAAACTACAAGATGCAAATTAATGAACCTGAAGGTAAGTGAGAAAATTACGTCGAATGTAGCCCAGAGAGGCAAACGGGCCAAATGTAAGAAAAATATGTGGAGAGACTTGAGAGATCTAGGTAATGGTTCGACATACTACAAACATAAGCCAACTTTCTAATACTTGTCCAGGGTTTTTCATGATGTTAAGTGAGAAAAGCAAGGAGAAAGTAACTAAATATAATATAATCGCCTTTTTGGCTAAAGAAATAGCACCAAATGTAAAGAGAAACTGTGCGTGTGCACACGTGTCATATGGTGGGATCAAGGCAGAAGTTGTTAAAAATGCCCACCAGCTTGTTACGGTCAGGTGGATGGAGAAGAAAACAGGGCCAAAGAACAGTGTGGCAAAAAAGAATAAAGCAGTTATAATTTGAAAGTGAAATTACTCTCAAATATGGGATAGGAACCCACTTCCGTAAATATACACACATGCCTGTTGTGCACACAATGAAATGAGGGACAGGGTGGCCCTCAAAACAACAGCTGCAGTCACCTCCACACAAATTTATGTGACTTTTTCTTTCTTCCTTACAAGCTTATCTATAGGCTTTCTTCCTTAAAGGAGCAGGTTTTCTTTATGTGAGTAGGTATAAAAGCCTGAAAATCAGTTTTCTATCCTCATATATCACCTCATTTCAACCACCCCAAAGCCACGAAACGTTTGGTGTGGAGAGGGGGAGAGGTGGCGGGCACCGTCTGTGCTTCTGCGTTCAGGTTTGTTGATGTAACGCACCTGTAATAACTTCCATCCCGTTCCACTGTCTTCTCACTTATTACCTGCACGTTTGGTAACACTGGGGCTGACCCTCAACACACACCGTGCTCACAGTCCTGGTTGGTTTGGATACCGTTTTGCTCAATGAAAAAGAAAGAGAGCAAATGATCACAACTACAAAAAAATGGACTATTTCATTTCTAAAGTTATTTTAAGTTTCAGAAGATAGTATACCCCTTCTCTGTTATTTCCAGTAGGAGGAAAACTAATTTCAGTGTTTACCAAACAATATCTATTAGTTATATCAATCAAAATTATTGTATTATCAATCAATATACTGTTATTTACTTTACACAGTAAGACAAATTATTAAAGGAATTTTGAGACACCGTCCTATTCAACTATTGTAATTGTCGTTTTCAGAGATAGCACCCAAGCAAAGGCAGCAAGGCAAAAATAAGTGGGACTATTTCAAATCAAAATACTCCTGCACAGAGAAAGAACCCTACTGAATGGGAGAAAGTACTTGCAAATCATATATCCGATAAAGGATTAATATCCAAAATATATAAGGAACTCACAAAACTCAGTAGCAAAAAAAAAAATCTGATTAAAAATGGGCAGAGGACCTCAACAGACATTTTTTCCCAAAGAAGACATACAGATGGCCAATCAGCACGTGAAAAGATGCTCAACATCATAATCATCAGGGAAACGCAAATCAAGACTGCAGTGAGTTATCACCTCACACCTGTCAGAATGGCTAACATTAACAGGCAACAACGGATATTGGCGAGGATGCGGAGAAAGAGGATCTCTTTTGCATTGTTGGTGGGGATGCAAACTGGTGCAGCCACTGTGGAAACCAGTATGGAGGTTCCTCAAAAAAATTAAAAAATAGAACTACCATGTGACCCAATTCTACTTCTGGGTTTTTAATGTGAAGAAAACAAACACTAAAATTTTAAGATATCTGCACCCCCACGTTACCGCAGCATTATTTACAATAGCCAATGTATGGAAACAACCTAAGTGTCCATCAATAGATAAGTGAAACATATATATTTCTTCAAATACACACACAATGGAATATTACTCAGCCATAAAAAGAATGAAATCTTGGGGCAACTGGGTGGCTCAGTTGGTTCAGCATCTGACTCTTCCTTTGAGCTCAGATCATGCTCTCACAGTTCGTGAGTTCAAACCCTGTGTCAGGGTCTGTGCTGACCTCTGCTTGGGATTCTGTCTCTCCCTCTCTCTCTCTGCTCCTTCCCTGCTTACATGCACTCACTCTGTCTCTCTCTCTAAATATAAATAAATAAACTTAAGAAAAAAAGAATGAAATCTTGCCATTTGCAACAACATGGATGTTGTTATGCTTAGAGTGCTATTATACTAAGTGAAATAAGTCAGAGATAGACAAATACCGTATGACTCACTTATATTTGAAACCTAAAAAAATTTTTTAAAGTAAAACATACAAACAAAACACCAAGTTCATAGATACAGAGAACACATTGGCAGTTGCTGGAAGTGGGCGTGGGCGTTGGGCAAATGCTGAAAGGTGTCAAAGGAACAAAGCTCCAGGTATAAAATGAGTAAATCCAGGGAATGTCATGTCCGGCGTGACAAGTGTGGTTAATAATATTGTATTGCCTATTTGAAAATTGCTAAGAGAGCAATCTTAAAATTTCTCATTACAAGAAAAACAAACTTCTGTAACCGTGCGTGATGATGGGTGTTTGCTAGACGGGCTGTGGCAAACATTTCACAACATGTACGAATATCGAATCATGATGTAGCACACCTGAAGTTAACATCATGGGGCACGTCAGCCACCCCTCAATACAAAATTAATTAGAAAAGAAATCACATCCAAAGAATCAGTGTTCTGCAAACATACCAATCTATCTTCAAAGACCAAAGTATTTCTGTGCTTATTCTACTTAGAGCCAAATAAAACAGTCAGCCTTCAGGCGACAGTCAGCTGACGTGTGTGCTTTTGTTAAGCACAATTCATTATTGGCTTTAACATAATCAGTTATACAGTGATGAAATGGCATCACAGACCTTAAATAAGGTGGATAGGCCATCTTCATCTCCTTCAGAAAAACCTCCATCCCAAGTCCCACCCAAACACACACACACACACACACACACACGAGTGTGCACATATGCACACCTGTGTGTAATTTTCTTCATACTTAACCTTAGACGATCGATGCATGAAGCACTGCTTTTCAAAGGGATCACTGGCCCTTTAAAATGAATCAGCATCAGAATTTAAAAGTCAAGATCTCACCGTGTATATGTTTTAAGAAAAATTGTTTTTTCCGTCGATTTTTTTCACAAGAATTATGCACGCACATAAGTATTGTGCCTGAAACTGTCTAGGAGAATCCGGACAACATTCCCTTTTGTGCACCCCAAGCTCTTTTGCTCATTCATGGAGAATGAGGGTCATGACTCTTAGGCATTTGTGGGATTCAATTTTGGATTTTAATGCCAAAGCTAGAACTTTAGGGTGACTGTGCTGAATCTGCATTCAATATTTTAATATGATTGAGGAAGACAATCAGTCACAGTTGAATAAAAAAGATGCCAGCTGGAATGCTACTTCGGTAACAGTATTCCAGCAGAACATGTAAGGTTCTCCAGAAGTGCACTATCTTGTTGTTCACATTAACATCAACTTAACCAATACTTTTATTTTAGGGTATGAGTTTTACTGAATTCTGCGAGAGCATGAGCAAAATTCATCTGGGTTTCAGCAGACTGAAGAGTTAGTTTGATCAAACGAAACTTTGTTGCAGTTACAAATTTTTCAAATTTACTTTTTTACTGATAAATAATTTCCCTGAATGAGCAATTTTGCCAAAGCATAGCTTCACGAATTATACGGATTAAGGAGATCGATCGCAAAATGGACAATATTCCAAAGAATTCAGAATTCCTTGCAGCTATGGATAACTATTTACTTCTGTTTTTCCAATTGTTTTCTTCTGGTAATATCAGGGTAAGGTATTAACATCTACTACAATCAGGAGCCCAGCACAGCAAGTGATTTCTCTGAGAAGAAGTGACGATGTAGCCATAAATGCAGGAAGAAGACAGCTATGAATATTGGACCATTAAAAGCCAATGATCACTTTGGCTATTCAGGATCTTTTGTGGTTTAATACAAATTTTAGGATTGTTTGTTCTAATTCTATGAAAATTATTATTGGAATTTTGATGGCTATTATACTGAATCAGTAGATTGTTTTGGGTAGAATAGAAATTTTAACAATATTAATTCTTCCAATTCAAGCACACAGAATATCTTTCTACTTATTTGTGTCATCTTTGACTTCTATCAATATGTTGTAATTTCAGAGTACAGGTCTTTCATTTCTTTGATTAAGTTTACCTCTAGGTGTTTTATTCTTTTTGATACAATTGCAAATGGGATGGTTTTCTTTATTTCTTTTTCTAATAGTTATTAGTGTATAGAAATACAACAGATTTTTGTATTGATTTTGTATACTACAACTTAACTGAATCCGTTTATTGGTTCTAGCAGTATTTTGGTGGCATCTTTAGGGTTTCTAGGTCTACAATACCTTGACAGTTGCAAATAGTGACAGTTTTACTTCTTCCTTTCCAATTTGTATGACCTTCCTTCCTTCCTTCCTTCCTTCCTTCCTTCCTTCTTTCTTTCGAGTTTTTGTTTGTTTCTTTCTTCCAAATTGCTGTGGCTTGGGTTTCCAGTATTATGCTGGGTGAAGGTGGCATCCTTTCTTGTTCCTGATCTTAGAGGAAAAGCTCTCAGCTTTTCAGGATGATGTCAGCTGTGGGCTTGTCTCAGATGGCCTTTACTATGCTGAGGTACATTTCCTTTGTATTGACTTGGTTGAGAGCTTTTATCATCTGTATGTTTTATAAACACTGCATAGCATTCACACAATAATAAAAGTCATAAAAACCACAAGATTTGTTCAGAAACAAGTAAGAGAAAAACCTAGAAATAAATACAGCATGTGCACTGTGTTTGTACAGCCCTTGAGGTAAGGATGGTTTTTAACATTAAAAAATTTTTTTTTAATAGAGCAGGAGTGGGCGTGGGGCAGAGACAGAGGGAGACTCAGAATCTGAACCAGGCTCCAGGCTCTGAGCTGTCAGAACAGAGCCTGATGCGGGGCTCAAACCCATGAACCATGAAATCATGACCTGAGCTGAAGTCATACGCCTAACCGACTGAGCCACCCAGGCGCCCCTGCTTTTTTAACATTTTTAATGGGTTAGAAGAAAACATGTGGTGGACACCTTCTGAGGCCTGCACAGCGTAAATTACCTATTGCTTGGTCTTCTACAGAAGAGAAAGCTTGCTGAGCCCTGATACACGGAATTATAGTCCCAAAAGGGGACAAGAAATCAGATGCAACTGGCACAATGTTTTAGGAAATGGTTCTCTGTTCAAAGACTACTTGGCAACGAGAAAGAATGAAATATGGCCTTTTGTAGCAACGTGGATGGAACTGGAGAGGGTTATGCTAAGTGAAATAAGTCATACAGAGAAAGACAGATACCATATGGTTTCACTCTTATGTGGATCCTGAGAAACTTAACAGAAGACCATGGGGGAGGGGAAGGAAAAAAAAAAGGTTAGAGAGGGAGGGAGCCAAAACATAAGAGACTCATAAAAACTGAGAACAAACTGAGGGTTGATGGGGGATTAGAAGGGGGTAAGGTGGGTGATGGGCATTGAGGAGGGCACCTGTTGGGATGAGCACTGGGTGTTGTATGGAAACCAACTGGACAATAAATTTCATATTAAAAATGTTAACAATGTAACTGTGTGTTTTCATAAATTAAAACATATATGCTGTTCATAATAAATATCAAATAGGAATGCAATTGAATTCAAAATTGAATAAAAAAAACCCCAAAGACTCAGGAAAACTACCAAATGCATTACAATGATAATGTGAAGAAGTATACTTGTGCATAGCATACTAAAGTGATAAATATCAAAGACAGCAAAATACTCAAATCTAAAGCAAAAATATATATATATTACTTTAAAAAAACAACAAAAATACTAAGAGCTGTTTTCTCACAAGAAACAGTAATAGCTAAAAGCCTTTGGTTATATATTCAAAGTTCTGAAAAAGGAAATGTCAACCAGGAATTCTATATATATCCTATGGGTATTTTAAAATTAATAGTGATATTAAATAACAAAACTATAGACAATCCAAAACTGAGAAAATCTGACACAAGTAGACCCACATTACATGAACTATAAAGAGTATTACTTGAAACAATGAAAAATAATCTCAGAGAAAACAGAGGTACAGGCACAACAGAAAGTGTGAAGCATTGATTCATCTAATTAATAACGACTTCAGAAATAATAGGAACACCTGTGGGTTTTAAGTATCTAGAGAATTTGACTCTACCAAAGTTAAAAATCTCTTGAAGACAGCAGGGTAAAAGGTTTCAAAACTTTGAATTTTCTGAGAAGTGATAAGTAGTTAATTTATAGCAAATCACGATAAGCCAAGAAGAAATGCTTTAAACACGATGAAATCACGAAAAGGATACAAAATAGTATATTCAAACCAGAAAAGGCTAATAACTACATTGAATGTAACTAGGACAGTCTAGTAAAGAATAAAGATTGCTAGAAAGGATTTAAAAAAAAAAAGACAACATGATACTCTAAGAGATGTAAATATTAGGACGTGGAAAATGCAAAAGTAGAAGGCTAGGAAAGGATACACAAACCATTACTAAGTAAAGAAAGATGGAGGTTTCTCCACCACTGACACATCTGATGTATGAAAGGGTAGTGGGTTATGTGACGACAGAAGAAAGATGCTTGCAACACAGCTTACACCTGCTTCAAAGCCCCTTAAGGCAAGAAAGAGTAGAGAGAAATGAAGATGCTCAGAATAGTGAAAATGCCTTTCCACGAGGGAGAAAAAACGTGTGTACGTGAATATATAAATATCTGTTACATGTGCGTGTGTATGTACATAATATGAGTATAATATAGGTATATAATGTATGTATCATATCATCGTGGCCAAGAGCAGACTGCTCCCAAACATGCCACTTTAGCACAGTGATTATTTTTATTTTTTAAAAACAAGTTTATTTATTTATCTTGAGAGAGAGAGAGAGAGAGAGAGAGAATCCCAAGCAGGCTCCACACTGTCAGTGCAGAGCCTGACCGAGGGTTCGAACCCATGAACCGTGAGATCATGACCTGAGCTGAAACCAAGACTTGGGCACTCAACCGAGTCCCCCAGGTGCCCTGGCACAGTGATTCTTTTAAGCCACTTGGGAAACAGCTAGTGCAGGAAGAGGGTGGAACAGGAGGATCCTGAGCCCACCTCCTCCATGGACCCACCTAGAGAACAGCCACATCGGTTCAACAAGTCCAGGAAACAACAGGAAGACTGGCACTTAACCCATCTGGTCTGGCTTCCTCTTTCTTGGCCTGAGACGCCAAAGGGCGCAAGGGCGGGTCGTGATGGCGGTGGTCCGGCTACCTCGCTGGCCCTCTCCTCCTTCCCACCCCTGCTGCTGTTGGTGGGGTTGCAGATGCACAGCCTCCAGCTAGCCTCTGCAGAGGGGCTCAGCATCCAGGGGCCCGTGTCTCTTCGTCTTCTCTCTCACTGCCTTCAGTAACCTGGAGAATCTTGTCCTTGGTGCAAGATTCCAAGCAGAGACCTTCCTTGAGATTCTTCTTTGCCTCCCCTTGACTCTCGTTGCATCCTGCCTCATCCACGGAGTCTGTGTCACCACCTCCTTCATCTTCTCCGTGGTTGGTCTGTAGGGCATCACAAGATCTCCACTTTGTACCAGGCAACAGCTCCAGTCCCCACTTTAGTCAAGGTCATGGGGAAAGGCTAACGTAGAATGCCGCAGTTAACTGTAGAGAGGAAGCCACATTAAAAGGGTAGAAGAGGAACAGACGCCATCAGGAACCAAATGGGAGGGAGGCCACCAGCACAGAGAAGGGAGGGGAGCAGACCGCACTCCAGGTACCCAAGACATGGGTGGTCTGCACGGGAAGATGAGTCCCCATAACATTCGGCTTTGAACACCAGTGGAGCTTGACTCCATGAGTCCTTACGATCAGGGCAGGGCTTAGCACCTAGAGCTTTAAAACTCAGTGGGCTCAGCTTTGGAAGAGCTGGAGAATAATAGGAAACCGAGTGGTCACCCTTAAAGAGCCAGCATAAAACCCCAGCAGAAATACAGCAGAGAAGCAGCAGTTTGAGAAGTGCCTGGGGTATATGGAAAGAAGATTTATTGACTAATCTCAGAATGTGTACTAAAGGGGCAGGAATATTTGGGAGACTTCTCTAAGAACAAAAGAGCTGGTGGGCACCATTTCTCTCCCCTGCCCTCCAGCATAAACACACGGTTGCCTGCAGGAACCAGTGCAAACATTCTCCCCCTAGATACATAGCTAAATGGCACAGAATAGAGACAGCAGAAATAAATCTATGCTTTTATGGTCAATCAATCTATGGCAAAGGAGGAAAGAATACACAGTGGGAAAAAGACAGTCTCTTCAACAAATGGTGCTGGGAAAACTAAACAGAGACATGCAGAAGAATAAAAACAGACCACTTTTTACACCATAACCCCAAAATAAACTCGACATGAATTGAAGACCTGAATTTGAGACACGAAACCATAAAATGCCTAAAAGAAAACACAAGCAATAATCTCTTTGACCTCAGCTGTGGAAACATTTTTTCTAGATATGTCTCCTGAGGCAAGGGAGACAAAAGCAAAATTATACTCTTGGGATTACATCAAAATAAAAAACTTCTGTACAACAATAAAACAATCAACAAAACAAAAAGACGACCCAGAACGGGAGAAGATATTTACAAACGATGCACCCAATGAGTGGTTAGTATCCAAATATGTAAAGAACTTACACAAGTCAACACCCCAAGAACAAATAATCTGATTAAAAATGAGCAGAGGACCTGAACAGACATTTTTGCCAAGCAGACACACAGATGGCCAACAGAAAGGTGAAAAGATGCTCAGCATCACTCGTCATCAGTGAAATGCAAGTCAAAACCACAATGAGATATCACCTCACACCTGTGAGAATGGCTAAAATGAAAAAAGACAAGAAACAAGTGTTGGTGTGGGGAAAATAGAACCCTCATGCACTGTTGGTGGGAATGCAAGTTGGTACAGCCATTGTGAAAGACAGTATGGAGGTTCCTCAAAAAAGTAAACATAGAACTACCAGATGATCCAGTAATTCCACTGCGAGGTAGTTACCCAAAGAATATTGAAACACTAATTCAAAAAGACGTACGTACCCCTGTGTTTATTGCAGTATTATTTGATTTTTATATTTATACACTCACACACACACACACGCACACATCCATATATACAACAGAATATTACTAAGCCATAAAAAAGATTGAAATCTTGGCATTTGCAACAACATGGATGGAGCTGGAGAGTATTATGCTAAATGAAATAAGTCGATCAGAGAAGGACAAATACCATGATTTCACTCATATGTGAAATTTAAGAAACAAAACAAATAAACAAAGAAAAAAGAGACAAATAACAAACCAGACTCTTGACTACAGAGAGAACAAACTGATGGTTGCCAGAGGGGAGGTGGTAAGGGGATGGATGAGACAGATCAAGGGATTGAGAGTACATTTATTTTTATTTTAATTGTTAAGGTTTATTTATTTTTGAGAGAGAGAGAGAGAACATGAGCAGGGTTGGAGCAGAGAGGGAGGGAGACAGAATCTGAAGCAGGCTCCAGGCTCCGAGCTGTCAGCACAGAGCCCAACATGGGGCTCGAACCCATGAACTCGAGATCATGACCTGAACCAAAGTCGGACGCTTAACCGACTAAGTCACCCAGGCACCCCAAGAGCATACTTATTGTGATGAGTACTGAGAAATGTGGACAATGGTAGAATCACTGTATTGTACTCCTGAAATTAATATAACATTGTATGTTATTTATACTTGAATTTACAAAATGGACTAATAAGTTAAGAATAAAAGAAATAGCTGGAGAAAGGACACACCCATTCTCCTCTGTCCTCCTGAAGCAGGAATTAAATCTCCTTTGTGGAAGATACTGTCTCTATAGTAAGAAGTAAAATGACATCTTAACACCAGAGATACTTTAAAGCTATAGAAACAACCTTGTTACGGTTTGTCTAATCTCCTACCTCAGCCCAAATTCCTTTTAGAATTACTTACTATTTAAAGTGTGCAGGGGCACCTGGGCGGCTCAGTCGGTTAAGCGTCCGACTTCAGCTCAGCTCATGATCTCACGGTCTGTGAGTTTGAGCCCCGCATCGGGCTCTGTGCTGTCAGTTCAGAGCCCGGAGCCTTCCTCAGATTCTGTGTCTCCCTCTCTCTCTGTCCCTCCCCCACTCATGCTCTGTCTCTTGAAATATAAATAAATGTTAAAAAAATTAAAAAAAATAAAGTGTGCAAACATGTTTTCTTTATCCTGTCAATTCTTCACAAATTTATTGTCTTTGTCTAAAATGTGTAAAAACTGCTCACCTTGGTCATTTCATTAGGTATTAGTTTCACTATTGGGCCTCCACTGAGCCTGGGTGGCTCAGTCAGTTAGTTAAGCATCCAACTTTTGATTTTGACCCAGGTCCTAGGTTCCAGCCCCACATCACACTGAGCTCGAGATCCCATCCCTGCTAAGGATTCTCTCTCTTTCATTCTTTGTCTCTCTCTAAAATGAAATGAAATGAAATGAAATGAAATGAAATGAAATAAAATAAAATAAAATAAAATAAAATAAAATAAAATGAATGTCCAGCTTTTGTGGCTTTTAGTGCCAGAGACAGTGGGGTCTGGTAGTGTTCCATGAGTTGGGTCTTGTGATTCTTTTTGTGACCTGCTGACTTTTAGGTTCAGGGTCAGCCTAAAACCAAAATGGTTTTACTTTGGTCAACTTGTCTCCCAAGCTTCCCTTCCCTCCTGCCTCAGTTTGGCTTATCTTAGTCTTCTTGTTCTGAAATAATATCATTTCCTGTATTTAGATTCAATATTTATGTATATTCAGTCACATAAATGTAGTCGTTATTAACTATTATGGTCCGCATATTCCCATGCCTCAAAAATTTTATTTCCAGGCCTTCCCAATGAATCTGACTGAGCTAAAGTAAGGAAGTAAGTTATGATATGGAGAGCTATCTGTTCAAGTGAGTACAGCATGGTCATATATCCCGGAACTTGTGCACTAAGAAAATATTCATCGTTGGTTACCATTGCTTTATGTTAGAGTGTATTATGGACGTGACCTGTTTGCTTATAGTTTCTCCTATTTGTATTTCATTCATTTTATCCCAGTGCCAAACAGAAAGAAGAATCATTACCAATTCAAAATTAAATTAGCAGTCCCTGTTCTCCCAGTGCACTATTTTTGCAAAATACTTCGTGGACAGCAAACACATCATGTGAATTGTATTAATTTGCTGTCATCCCTGGCCAGTCCCTAGACATCCTCCCCTTTCCTCTTTCTGCAGACCTCAGCGGGGTCCCTCCACAGACCACTTGCCTCTATGTCTATCACATTAATGCAACACAATTTACAACAGGGACTAAAAATATTTCTGAGCATACTTTTTGGATTTTTTTTTTATGACAGCAACAGATACAAAATATCAAGCGTAGCGGGATGATATAAACATGGAATCTTCAGGGAGCAACACTGAAGGCATAAAGTACTAGAACATTCCTCATCGTTTGATGCAGTGAACAAGTAGTTTCTCAAATTGCCAACCATTTTTCACCAGGACAAGCAGCTGAAAAAATGTCACAATTCATATGATGTGACCCTCCCAATTTCATGCCAATATCTGCTTTTTAGAGAACATGCCAGGATCATTTCTTTACAAGAAAAAAAAAAAAAGGTAAAATTCAGCTTGATTCAGATGGGAATGTTTTTATGCTAATTTCAAAATTACAATTTTGACACGACTATAGTTACATGCCCAAAAGTTTCTCACTTAACTCACCAGAATGGAAGTCTTGAAATCTTTGACACAAGTTTATAAATGACCTCTTTCAGAACAGTCCAGCTTACCAAGAAACAGCAGACAGAATCCGAAAGAGAAATAGAGGTCATCCCAACGGAACAGGAATCTGAGAAGCATGGTGGTTATTACAGCTTGTGAAGTCAGGCTAATGTTGCACGTATGCTAGAGACAACAAGGGAATAACGGCCACTGTCTTTATGCATCTGGAGTGCTCTTTTTTACCCAAAATACTGGCCTCCTAGGATTTTCTTGCTAGTCCCCTACATTCCTGGTTCCGGGTCAAATACTTTTTCCAGCACGTAGAATTTGACGGCCAATATCTAATCTTCTTACTTAAAGACATTTAGAATGAAGTTTGGGCTTGGCAGAGACTATTTTTTTTTTTTAATTCAACGTTAAGAAAAGTGCTCTGTGGGAGACGTATTTACTCCTGCCATTACTGTTATCAAAATCCTTGAGAACACACCTCTGTTTTTCTCTCACCCAATTATAATAAAAATAGACTTTAAAATATTCTAACCACTCTATGTGTTTATCCATAGATTAGCCATTTATTTCTTTACAGACTTCCATTACTGAAGATCATAAATTTGGGTTTAAAAGCCCTACTTCTTACTAAAGAAACACTAACATAATTTTTACGGTAGGTCAGTTTGTGTTTTCTCCCCTGAGACATGAGTGGTCTAATAATTAATATATAATCCAGAAGTTTTACTTCTGTTTACACACACAGAGTGCCCAGATCAGGAATCACACAGATCAATAGGATGTCACGTATGCAATTCCGAGACATGAGAGCTCACATTATTGACTCCTAAATGGAAAGTGGCCTAACTAAATGATTTTGTCATCTGTCACTTGTTTTCATTTTACAATGATAATTCTAACTTTGTGTGGGAGCCTGTAAAAACATATCTACTAACCCTGATATTCTGGGGAAACAATTTCCTCTGCAGGGAGAAACAAGAATTGATATTTGCTGAGCTGTAAAAAGGGCAAAGCTTATAAAACTTCGTTCCATCTAGATACATCGTATGACAAAGTCAGAGAGCAGCCTCCTCTTGATTTAAAACCCAGTACACTTGCAGTGCTATTTCATAAAAGATATCGGTTTCCAAACAGGCTTAGAGCGTAGTCTTCCCATCTATATCTTTCTTCTTCATGGTGCCATTTGTGGCAGCCGCCATCTTCCACCGCCTGGGGAAGGCCCCACTGCGCGTGTGGGCAGGTAGTCAAGCCGAATGGCTCGTCTTCCACTTGGTGGGGTTCTTGAGCAAACGGCTAAGAAAGAATTCTTGAGACGTCTTTGGTACAAGAAGGTGACTTTATTAAAGCAAGAGGACAGGACCTGTGGGCAGAAAGAGCTGCGCTGGGGTTGTGAGGAGTGAGAGGTTATAACTCAAGTTAGTGGGGTCAGAGACAGCATAAGTCTCCAAGGAATTTGAAAACCAGGCTTTCAGGACCTTGAGGGGCGAGCTGCTAAGATAAGGTTACTTTTAGTCTTTAATAAAACTAAAACATTAGGGAAGTAAGGCAGCCACAAGCTCCTCAAGGCAGGTGCCTCTCAGTGGGCTCCCTGCTGTAAGAAGACTTAATTTATGCTAAGTTTCTCTTGCTTTTGTTTCCCTCATCACACCGTCCTAGTTTCTGCCCTATTGACACAGGACCATCCGCCTTCTCATACGGGAATGCCATTCACCCCTGAGGAGCTGGGAGACGTAACCTCATCAGAGCCTGTTATCCACATAGAAAACAGTAGACACAGCAGACGCTTACGACCAGTTCTATAGGCTGCTAAACGCACAAGGAGCTGTGTTAATGAGTGCTTTGTTTTCAGATGGCTCCCATGCCATTAGGACTGACTCTAGCACAAGTGTGTGACTTATGATCAGGCTGTCACATCTCAGATGACCCAGGGAGAAGGAAGAAACGGTGTCTCGGGAGGAACCCAGCACGGTGGTTGTCACCCTCCCTCCCGTGTGTCTCCGCTGCTCGCCCCCTGACTCCGTTCTGTTAATGTGGACCCCCACATCCTACTAAACAACCTGTGTTATTCCCAGTTCTATACCCGGACTGGACCCCACAGTCCTTTCTCCAGACTTTGGCGAATTAGACTCTGGAAAACAATTTTGGGGTGGAGGGGCCAGGGTGTGACCGATCTGTGACATATAAAATTGAAGAGCTTCCAGGTGCTAATATCATCATTCAAAAGATTTCTTTAATGTTTATTTATTTTTGAGAGATAGAGAGAGCAGGAGTAGAGGAGGGACAGAAAGAGAGGGAGAGAGAAAGAACCCCAGATAGGCTCTGCACTGTCAGCACAGAGCCCGACGTGGGGCTTGAACTCACAAACCGTGAGATCATGACCTGAGCGGGATGCTCATCTGACTGAGCCCCCCAGGCGCCCCTCAAAAGGAATTTTTGATCCTTGTCTTACGTGACGCGCCTCTCTGAAGTATATGAACAATAGTTTAACCTAAAGAGTGTTTGCTTAAAGTGCTGCCTGCCCATCTCAGCGTTCGTGCCTAAGTCAGATTTTCTTAGTCTTTTGTTCATCTCCACACATAGAGGATATCCCTTAAAATTCTAACCTAGAGGATTTGGCATAAAAATGTAAAGCACATACCCACCTGTGCGTGGGATTTTCTTTTAAAGAATGTTAAGGTTTTTTCCCCCCTTAGAAGACATAGAAGAAAAAAAAATCACGTTGTTGTGTTTAATGTACCAGCATTGAGCACCTTTCCGTTCAAAACACATGGTGAACCAAAGATGGCTTTTCCAACAAATGTGAGCACTGAACAGAAAGTTTATTTTATAAGTGTATTTTTCTAAGTCAAATAAAGCAGTTGGACCCGCTCTGACAGAGATGTAAGAGAAAGGAAGCCACTGAAAAATAAGCCTGTTTGGGGTCTAGCTGCCTTAGGAAAAGCCAGTGAGGATGCCGTGCAGCGTCTATTAGAGCAGGTCGTCATGACTGAGACAGTCCTGGGGATGCATCCTGCTTTTCAGAGCATTCTTTGAGATCCAGCTCAAATCTGACAACTTCTCCTCTGAAAAAGTCAAACACCAGGGTCCCAGAAGCAATCAAGAAGAGCCCTTTATACACACGCATTGGAGGCGACTAAAATCTTGAGAAAACATTCCTCTTCCTGAGATGTCTCTTCTCCGGGTAGCAGAGACAAAACAACGGTCGTATGAGGAACGCACGTTTCGTCGCTTACACCATTTTCCTGGTGACCCTCCCCAAACTGGCTTCCCTCCTTTTTTAGGTGCTTGGTGCTTAATTAGGTTTTTAGGTTAATTATATCATGTGGGTGTGGAGAGGCTGTTTGTCAGGTACTAAAGATAATCTACTCCCAATTGTGCAACACCTGAAAACAGACCCTTGGTTCATGTACAAATTGTTTTAGAAAATTTATTACAATTTTAAAACTGTTTATCATAATCCTCGGATCGTATCGACCTCGTATATAAATATAAATATGTTTACGAAGGCTTGTCCACAAACCTGGATTCACATTTACCTGCAGGGTTATGGACTCCCCGTTAGATGGTATCCATTCGTAGCAGCCCTGGCAGGTCTGTGTCCACACAGAATCCTGCCAGACTGCCACGTTTCCTGCCATTTGATCCCGACCGATCTGCACTTGTAGGTTTGATGACTGCCTCTTCGCCTAACGTGGCTTCCACTCAGCCACCCACTGGGCCAGCTCTGTGATTCCCCTTTCACGTCCTGCAGCTTGGCCCCTGCCTAACTTCTCATAGATGTTGGTTCACCTTCGGACCTCCCGTTGTCCAGAGGGGTGTCCCCGCCCTCTCACCACGATCCTCACGACCCCGGAGCCCTAGCCTCCGGCCTCTGCCTGACCCTGCGCACGAGTGAGGGAGGGGCAGCTCTGGGCACCCCCTCCTTGGTTCCAGAATTGCGGTCCTGTCCTCAGCATCTAACGCTGGATCTCAGCACTCACTGCGAACCACGGTTGACCGACTGAGCACAAATGGCAGTGGGTTTCAGTCTCCTTTCAGTAAAAATTACATGTTTTCTACAAGAAAATAATAACCTGCTTCTCTTCTTGAGATACTTAAAGAAATAATAAGAAAACTTGGTATCAAAAGAATTTGCCACAAATCCATTCAAATCCCCTCTCTGTGCAGGATGATTAAATTAGTGTGTTTCCACCAAATGAATCAGGGTAGGCACATGTTTAAAGTGAAGAGAAAATGATCATTCACCTCCTCTGCAGAAGAAAAACGCAAAGATTGATAACTTTTGTAAATTAACTCAACATGTTTTATCTCCTTGCCTTCCAAGTGATGCAGCCCAAAGTTAGTTCCACATGAGAAACAAACTGAGAAAAAAGGGGGGTGTATTTCTTGAGCAGATATTTTCATGTGCTGGATTTATGAATGGAAGATTATAAATTTCTGGACCACCGCCCATTTTCTGTGTGTAGGCATGCTAGATATTCTTTCGGAAAAATTTACTTTTTTTTTTTTTTTAATTTTTTTTTCAACGTTTATTTATTTTTGGGACAGAGAGAGACAGAGCATGAACGGGGGAGGGGCAGAGAGAGAGGGAGACACAGAATCGGAAACAGGCTCCAGGCTCCGAGCCATCAGCCCAGAGCCTGACGCGGGGCTCGAACTCCCGGACCGCGAGATCGTGACCTGGCTGAAGTCGGACGCTTAACCGACTGCGCCACCCAGGCGCCCCAAGGAAAAATTTACTTTTAATTATGTATGAATATTCAAATGTTGGGAGAAATCCCATATAAACTGACACATGTTTCCTTCTTCCTTTAAATTTTTCTTAAATGCTTTTATTTATTTTTGAGACGGAGAGAGACAGAGCATGAGCAGGGGAGGAGCAGAGAGAGAGGGAGACACAGAATCCAAAGCAGGCTCCAGGCTCTGAGCTGTCAGCACAGAGCCTGACGCGGGACTCGAACTCACAGACTGCGAGATCATGACCTGAGCCGCCATGATCGGACGCTTAACAGACTGAGCCACCCAGGTGTCCCATTCTTCCTTTAAATAACTAGTGTGCCCAGTAGCACTGGCCCTTCTCCCTATATGGCAGACACCATATTGTCATAGTCATCGCTAGTCTATTGTTTCCCTATCCCGAGGTCAAGCATTGGTTGAATTGTTATATGTGATATTTACCAAAGGTGATTGTATAATAAAGCCAGATTACCATTTGGTAAGTTTATCATATTCTTGTAAAACAGAATGAAATAAATGTTTGTTTTCCCAATTTTTATGTCACAAATACAGAAATGAAATAGGGATCTATTCACCAAAACAATGTGAAAACGTGTATTTCTTTGTGTCTATCCCACCTGTTTAGTATGGGAAACTTGTATGGCTGTGTTGTAAGAACTCCCTTCCTGGCTGCCGTCATGGACCCTGAGTAGACCCTGTAGGGTGGTGGTTTACTAGCGTGAGGGCACTCATAGGCAAAACATGCTAGCTTCGCTCCCACGGATGTGACAACAAGCAAGAAACAAACAATGCTATAACCGTGTATCAAGTTGCACTGGAAATACTTTCTTTTTCTCTGAGGTATAAGAATAACTAATTTTATCACCCAAACATCTTCCGATTGAAAATAAGACACTGTCAGAATGTTATGAATAGTTATCAAAGATATAAAGCAATTCTGATATTATTGTCACAACTCAGTGATTTATCTACATTTTTGCTAATTATTTCTGAATGCTGTATGATCGAGCAAGAAAGTTTCAGGAAAAAGAAAAGAAACCATTTTGGAAAGAGCATGTGTGAGCGCATCCATCACATAGCACACAATATATTCTGTCAGAATCATGCCATCAAAACTAAAGAAACAGACCTTTCATTCTAACAATAAAACTACAAGAGGACGAGTGGAGAATGGCTTCTTCCTTGTCAATTGAAAACAAACTGTTTTTTAAGCAGACACTAATTACAGTTCAGTTTTTAAGTGATGACACGCAAGAGAACTTCAAAAATATACGTCAAGGTCTAGTCCTCCAAAAGACCATGGGTTCTAAAACAGCGCTTTATGCTACTGAAAACACTTTCAAATGAAGTTCAACGGCAGTAACTGTGTTTCTCTGAATCAACTTCAGGGCGAACCCTAGAGAGTCAATACCTGATGAAATTCGGGCAAAGGCCTATCTGTTTGCATGATCCAGCGTCCATTCAAATCCATAACTACTTTGCCCCGGCCTGTCGTGAGGACAGAAGACCGGGAGCTGTTGTCTCGGAGAGAGCAGAGGGAAAACGGGACTGGGTCCAGCTCGGGGCGGCGGGACAGGGCGCTGCGGCGGGCACGCAGGCCGGGCAGGGCAGTCCTAGGGACAAGAGGCACCCTGTACTCAGGTCTGAGGTCTGGCCCTCGCGTGCTGGGATGTGCGGCCGGCTTCCTGCAAAGGGGTTCTGTCGGAGACATTGTTCACCATGTTGTGCTTAGGAGGCAGGACAGCTGGGGGTTGGAAAAGAGTCACAAAGCCCTGCGGGAGACATCTCACTGACACTCGCAGGTTTAAGAGTTAGTCGTGTGAAATGAGCATAAGGATTCGGGAAAGAAAGCAAGAAACGTAGTAAACGGACTCCAAGACCTTCCAAGCAGCACCGAGCATCCCTACGTCTCAAATAGAAGCTCGTCCCGTTTTTGTTTGTAAGCTGGTTGTAAGGGCCGGGCTTTAAATCATTTCTCTATCAAGCACGCTGCCTGGAACAGAGTGGGTGACCAATAAATATTTATTAAGTAAGTGGGGAAACAAATGAAAGGGCTGCTCGGTGGCTGCATCTATTCCCAGCACTTCCTGCGGTGTCTAATGTAATCAAGTCCTAACTACATTTGCTGTCCCTCGTCTCACTGCTCTCCCCTAAATTATAAATGAGAGTGTGTTGTTGTTCTATGTATAATCCTTCAATGATTAAGATTCAATTACTCTGAAATATGCTAGGACAATGTAACTTTGAATGACTGCTTTGAAAAACAATTCGGCACCAGAGAATGAAAGCTTTCTTTCTAGTAATTCCAGGCCTTGAAATGTATGCTAAGCATGCAATTAAAAAATATTTACGCTCAGAAATTGTTAGGTCCGATATGATTTATAACAGCCAAAACTCCGACAATGTATATGTATTATTCTCGATGCACTTGATGGGGTTTTAGTGTGTTTATTAAAAATAATATATAAATACTGTGAAAATTGTCAGAATTTTATATCGGCTCAAGAATGAATAAGGGCTTAAAACAACTTAGATATTCAAGTATCTACATACTATGTAAGACAACTTATAGACTGTGTATGAACAGAAAAAGGTCTAGCATAGTACAACTCACACTATTGAGTGCACCAGCTTTTGAGGAGAGGAGTCTAGGGTAGCGGGAGATGTCTTATTTTTTACCTTATATACTTAGGATGGTTTGACCTGATATTATTACTTCTATGATTAAAATACACTTTTTATATGAGTTATTCATGTATTCTGGATTCAAGTCCTTCATCAAATATACTTAGTGTAAATATTCTCATCCATTATTTGGCATCTCTGTGCATTTATTATGATGTCTTTTGATAAGCAGACATTTAGTTATTATCATTGTCTTCCTTTTGTGGGATCTTTTTGGAATCTTCCTAAGAAATCTTTGCCTGCCCCGCATTGTAAGATGACGTTTTTCTTGTAAAGTTCAACATGTATGATGTGAGGTCCTGGAGGCCAAGGCTCATTTCTCCCCACGTGCATAGCCTTTTGGAGATGCAGTTTCAGCACTGATGATATAAAAGATCGCCCTTCCTCCGTTGCATTTCTCTGGCATTTTTGTTGACAATAAACTGACCTTGAGAGGGTGAATCTTTTTCTGAATTCACCGCCCAGGTTTGTCACCTTATCTGTCTATATAATTCAAATATCAAACTGCTGACTATTCTCACTTTATGGTAAGTCTTGAGTTCAGACAGTGCAAATGTTCCAATTAAGAAAATATTTTACCAAGTCTATGTCACTTGCATATTGATATAAATTGTAGAACGAGTTTATATATATATATATATATATATATATATATATATATATATGTAAACTGCTGGAATTGTGATTGGAACTGTGTTAAATCTACAGATTAAATTGGGAGAATTGTAATCTTAAAGTATTGAAAATAGGGTCACGCATAACATCTCAGTGACCATAGCCTACCTCTCCATTTCAGGGTAGAGATTTTTCTTCTTCTTTTTTTAATGTTTTTATTTTTATTTTTGAGACAGAGAGAGACAGAGCATGAGCAGGGGAGGGGCAGAGAGAGAGGAGACACAGAATTGGAAGCAGGCTCCAGGCTCCGAGCTGTCAGTACAGAGCCGGACGCGGGGCTTGAACTTACAAACTGCACAATCATAACCTGAGCCGAAGCCGGACGCTCAACCGACTGAGCCACCCAGGTGCCCCGAGATTTTTCTTCCTATCTTGAGATTTCTCTATATAGAAATCTTTCTTCTTGATATTTTCAAAAATATGACTATTTTCAATTTTGTATTTAAATTATTGTTATTGGATATAAAGGTAAAATAGATTCTTGTATATGAACCTTGAGAGCATGTTAAGCTCACTCATGTTACGGTAAATTTCTAATCCTTGGGATAACGTATATAATATAAAACAGTCATGTCATCTGTGAATATGTAGTGTTAATTCTTCCTTTCAAAATGTATGCTTCTATTTCTGTTACTGGCTTATTGTAGTGGTAAGGACACCTCATACGTAGTGAATAAAAGTGGCAAGAATGACACCCATGCCCTATTTAATCTCATGTGGCAAACATTCACTGTTTTGTTTTTATGTATGACTTATCTCAGGGTCTTTATCAGATTGAGGAAGTTCCTTGAATCCCTACTTTTCTAAAAAAAATACCATAAAAGGGTGTTACATTTTGCCAAATGCTTTTGCTCTTATCTAGTGAGATGATATTGTTTTCTGCTATTTTCTGTCAATAATTCTGTTAATAATATATTGATTGAATTTTCAAATGTGAAACCAAGCATTCCTTCCGGGGATACCTTCCATCAGTATCACAAGAGGGTGCCATTCTTAGGGATTACTGAATTTATTTTCAATGAACATTTTTGTTTCTAAGCTCATTGGTCTAAGTAAATTGGCCTATAAATTCTTTTCTTATAATGTCTTTATAATTTTTAAATATCAAGAATTTTCTGGAAAGTATTACATCTTCTTCTATTTTAGCATTTGTAAAAAGTGTTTGTATAAGACTGGTGTTGTTTATTCCTCCCTTGTTTAATATAATAGAATTCAATAGTAAAACCTTTTGGACCTGAAGTTTTTTTATTTGAAAGTTTCTGTAAAGAAATTCTGTTTCTTCAATACAAATTGGGTTATTCAAATTTTCTATTTCTTGACATGTTCTTTTATTTTCACTTTTGTAAAGTTCTTTAGAGATAGCATATACATATATATGTATATATACTTCATCAACACACATATATTTGTATATGTGTATATATTTTATATATATTTTAAACCACTTTATTGAGGTATGAGTGATATGCTAAAAGCTGTACATATTTAATGTATACTACTTAATAGACACATCACCAGAGTCAAGGGAAACAAAAGCAAAATTCAACTATTGGGATTTCATTATGATAAAAATCTTCTTCACAGTGAAGGAAATGGTCAACAAAACTAAAAGGCAACTGACAAAATGGGAGGAGATATTGCAAATGATATATCAAATAAAGGGTTACTATCCAAAAACCTGTAAAGAATTTATCAAGCTCAATACCCAAAAAAATAATCCAATTCAAAAATGGGCAGAAGACATGAATAGAGATTTTTTTAAAGAAGACATCCTCATGGCCAACAGACACACGAAAAGATGCTCAACATTGCTCATCATCAGGGAAATACGAATAAAAACCACAATGAGATAACCACCTCACACCCGTCAGGATGGCTAAAATTAGCAACACATGAAACAACATATGTTGGCGAGGATGAGGAGAAAGAGGATCTCTTTTGCACTGCTGGTGGGAATGCAAAGTGGTGCAGGCACTCTGGAAAGCAGTATGGAGGTTCCTCAAAAGTTAAAAATAGAACTACCCACGACCCAGCAATTACACTACTAGGTATTTATCCAAAGGATACTGGTGTGCTGATTCAAAGGGGCACATGCACCCCAATATTTACAGCAGCATTATGGAGACAGCTCAAATGTCCATTGACTGATGAATGGATAAATATGTGAGATGTGTGTGTATACACACACACACACACACACACACACACACACACACACAATGGAATATTACTCAGCTATCAAAAAGGGTGCAATCTTGCCATTTGCAATGACATGGATGGAGCTAGAATGCATTATATTAAGCAAAACAAGTCAGTCATAGAATGTTAAATAACATATGATTTCACTCCTATGTGGAACTTAAGAAACAAAACAGATGAATATATGGGTGGGGAAAAAAAGAAAAAAAGAGATAGGGAAACAAACTATAAGAGACTCTAAAAGATAAACTGAGGGTTGATGGAGGGAGGTGGGTTGGGGATGGGCTAGATGGGTGATGGATATTAGGAGGGCACTTGTTGGGATGAACATTGGGTGTTTTATGTAAGTGACAAACCATTGAATTCTACTCCTGAAACCAATATTGCACTGTATATTAACTAATGAGAATTTAAATAAAATTTTGAAAAGAAAAAAATTAATAAATAAAAAATTTTTAAAAATGTATATAACTTGATGAGACTTGACGAACCTGAGGATAAGTATATCCACGAAATGATTATTACTACTATCTTGTGTGTGATAAGAATACTTAATATAATATCTACCCTCTTAGCAAATTTTTAAGTGTATAATACAGTGCTCTTAACTATAGGCACTCTGTTATAGGGTAGGTATCTAGGACTCACTCATCTTGCATAGCTGAAGCTCAATACTTTTTCAGAGAAAGCATGAGCAGGGGAGAGGCAGAGAAAGAAGAAGAGAGAGAGTCCCAGTCAAGCTCCAGGCTCTGAGCTGTCAGCCCAGAGCCCGATGTGGGGCTGGAATCACAAACCGCAAGATCATGACCTGAGCTGGTGGGACACTTAACCAACTGAGCCATCCAAGCGCCCCAAACTTAACACTTTTTGATTAACACTTCCCCATTTTGGCATCCCTTGGCCAGTGGCAACCGCCATGCTACTTTGTACTTCTATGAGTTTGGCCATTTTAGCTATCTCATGTAATGATATCCTGCTATTTGTCTTTCTGTGTCTATCCTATTTGGCTCAGATTAATGTCCTCCTGGTTCATCCATGTTGTCCTAAATGGAAAACTTCCTTCTCCTCATGAATAGTATTCCACTGTGCAAACACATGTTCTCTACCCATTTGCCTATGGATAATATCTAGGTTACTTTCATGCCTTGACTACTGTGAATAATAATGCAATGGACATGGGAGCACAGATTCTCTCTTTGAGACCCTGATTCCAATTCCTTTGTCTACATACCCAGAAATGGGATTGCTTGATTATACAGTAATGCTATTTTTAATTTTTTGAGTTGTCTTGATATCGTTTTCTACAGTGGCTGCACCAGTTTACGTTTCCATCAACAGTGCTTGAGGGTTCCCTCTTCAACACACTGAGTCAATTTCAGTAAGGTTTGTCAAAGAATTTGTCATTTTCACCAAAGTGGCCTAATTTTTTGGCATAAAAATTTATTATAACACTTTTTATGCTCTTGGTGTAAGTAGAATCTATAGTAATATTGCATCTTTCATTTATGATGTTGGTAATTTTTATTGCTTTATCTTTTAGGTGATCACTTTTATCCTAGCAATTTTATTAGTTTTCCAAAAACCCAAATTTTAACCTGATTTTCTCTTTTTTTTGTCTATTTTCTACTTCATAGATTTCTGCTCTTAGGTTTAAATTTTTTTTTTCTGCTTATTTTGGTTTAATGTGCTTATTATCTTCTACTTTCTTAAGAAAAAACTTCAATCACTGTCAGTTAGCATTTTTGAAAGTAACATTAGATACATAAAACTGCTTTTGTTATATATTCAAATTTTGAGATGTTATATTTCACTGTCACTCACTTTGAAATATTATCTAATTTCCTTTGTGACTTGTTCTTTGAATCAGGAGTTTCAAACATATTGTTTCATTTTGTCATGCCTGTGTCTTTTCCAGAATCTTATATTTTAGTCCCTAATTTTTTGTGGTCAGAGAAACTATTAATAAATTTCAGTCTTTTGAAATATATTGAGACTTGTGGACTGGCAGGTGGGACGAAGGTGGACCATCCAAAGGTATATAACAGTACACTGATCAAGATTGATTGAAAAGAATGTATATGTTATATATTAGGGGTAATGTGCCACATTTGTCATCTAGGTCAACTGGTCATACTGTCATTAATATCGTCTACATTTTTCCTGATTTTTTTGTTTAATTCTTTCATCAGCTTCTGAAGGAAGTGTAGTAAAGTCTCAAACTTAGATTAAAAAAAAACATAGATTAAAATTGTCTCCTTTTGTGTTTGAGTATTCACTTCATATATTTCATGCACTGATATTAGTTGCATATATATTTAAGAGTTTTTCCTTCATTTACTCTTCATTTCTATCAAGCCTCTCTATTTTTTTTTTATAAAACTCCATTATTGAAGTCTGTTTTGTCTGAAAATAAAAGTTTCCTTATTTTTTGATCATGAATTAAATACCTTTTCATCTCCTTTTACTTTCAGCCTATTTTTGTCTTATTTAAGGCGTGCTTCTCATAAATAAATCATAGGTTTACTCTAATAACCAGATTCCTAGAATGTTTTGATTATAAATATTTAGTTATTTATATTTAATGTAAATATCAGCAGTTTTTATTTAGATTGAACACTTTTTATTATCTACCTGTCTCTTGAGGATTTTTTATTCCTTTATTAGAGATTTTCTGCCTATTTGGACTTAATTAAATGTATATTTATACCCTGTTGACTCATCTATTGTTTTTTAATGGTATCTTTCTCACATTATTATTTTTAGTGGTTTCCCTTGAGTATTCAAATCCATGACAATCTACCTAGAGTTAACATGACAGTACTCAGTATAAAATGTAAGAATCTCCCAACAGTAAATACAACTGTCTTTACTTTGTGTTATATTTATAAATTACATCTAATGTAAAGCTAATGAGACTTATATTTTAAGATTTCTTTTTGTATGACCTCCTTACAGACTTCCAGGCGTGCTAGAGGAATTGCACACACGGTTACATATTTTTGTACAATTGGACAGCATAGATAATACTAAAACCTTCTCTTAAAATGTAAAATCTTCAGGCCCTCTAAAGCCTGCATTCACTTCTGCCTTCCTTTCAACGTTTGCTCGAAGGACATCATTCCAAGATTCTGCCTCCATCCCAATCAATACATTCGGGAGCCAGATTTCTGTGTATCCGTATCTCGGAACCGACGGTAGTTATGGTGATTTTGTAGTATGTCGATCTGAGGAAGAGGGAACTGTTTCCCAGAGCCCCCTTTCCTGAGTCCCCTCAGGTTTTATTTAGCAAAACGATACATTTGCTCTAAATTTGGAACAGAGAATTCAGTCAGCATTTGTCTTTCAAGGTCCTTAGGTGAGACACAGAACTGCCCGGCCAGAAGCAGCTACGTGTTGCTCTTCTCCATCTGCTTCCAGATTTTGTCCCACCTGCCGGTCCTGCTGCCAACACCGAGCTCGGGGAGCCTCGCTCACCCCCGCCCTCTGGCAGCTGGATGTCTGCTTCAGGAAGTTGTGTTAGTGGTCGTCTCCACCTCCAACTCCTCAGTTTGAACCTTCATGTCCACGGTTTATCCCACAGTCGTGTGAGTTGTTATTGCTCACGTAAGTTCCCGTTCCATACTGTCAGCTGTTCTTTTGTGTGAACGCTAACCGGTATAGCAGTCGGCCTCTGGAAGTGCAAGGCTGTCATATCAAAAAGACAAAATATGTGGTCCGACTTTGGAGTCACGTGATGGAGCTCCCTGCAGCTTTCCGTGGACTGGTGCGAGCAAGAAGTGGATCTTCGTGCATCTTTGAGGTTGTTTTCCACAGGAATTAGCTATGCTGATGAAGACAACTCTGCAAACAAGTCTTTCACACCATCCAGTCAACACCAGCCCCCTATTGCTCCCTACACGACCCCTCTCCTCGTTTTCATCTCCACATAGCATGTGTGTAACACTTTCTTCTTTTATGCATTTGTTTCTATATCCTAGACCTAGAACATAGATTCCATCAGAGCTCAAGCCTTATGGTGCCACCATAAATATTTGTTGAATATATTGATGATGAAGTAAGTTAACACATAAAATGAACGCATAACAAGAGCACCACAAGCATTCACTTCCATGTTCCTGCTCTGTTTCCCTCTTCCGGCCTAGGGATCCTTGCTGTCTAATCTTCTATCCATGCAAAGAGATCACTGAGAATAATTACAAAATTCCTTATATTGCATTTTGTGTTCCTTTGTTCAGACAGTCCTTTCGGGAGCTCGTTTGGGGAAGGCTCACTGATGCAAACACAGCTGAGTGCTGCAAACGCACATGCCTCTCTAGAATCTGCTGGCCCTGGAGCCGATCACACAGCACGCCTGGGACTCGTGTGAAAGGCAGGTAGGTCATCATGACAGTGCTTTGGCTGCGCACCTACTGTGTGCGAGCACTGTGCTGAGCATTTCATGTACATTCTTCATCGGTCACTCAAACTAAATGTGCACAGCCGGCCTTCTTACCAGTCAGACACACCCGCTGCAGGCGAGGAAACGACCACTACTTTGCACGATGCCTCATGGCTCGGAAATGCTGAGCCTTAAAAATGAACCCGTGTTCTGAATCTAAATTTAGTACCTTTTTTCATAATGTCAATCTTGTTTTCCATTTTATTTTAAAATAAAACGTTCCCAATAAAAATAAATCTAAGACAACAGAGTAAAACTTACTTTGAGCTTGGAGTCAGGAGCCTGACTTCCAGCTCTCAGCCCTGGGGCCAGTGACAACTTGAACTTGGCAGGTCCACGTCAGTGGTTTTCAAACCTGTCACATCCTTTCTTTGCAAGGTGACAAATCAATCAGTCGTACCTGGACATCTAAGCTCCGACGTAGGCCCCCCTGAATGATGCCCACCTGACTGAGGAAAGCCCGTGTGCACAGACAGCCGGTGGTGCACAGAACCACCCCCCGTCTCCCTCCTCCAGAGCCCGCACACCAGCACCCTGCTGGCGGGCGCCAGGCCCAGCTGGGACTTCTCTGGGCTGACACACTTTATTCCTTTCTTGGCTCGTTCATCACTAACTCCTCTGTTCCCAGCAATTCTTCACAGATGCACACACATCCTCTTCGATTATCTTCCTTTGTTCTATAAATCATACTTGATTTCACCAAGAAAATATATCTCCTCCTCACTGTTTCCCTCTCTCTTCGTTGTGTGACTCTGACTGTAGGGCCCGAGAGCAGAGCTGGCCTGCACCCCGGCTGAGGCCAGTAGCTGGTGCTTTCTACCCCCAAGGACTCTCTGATTTCCCAGAAACCTCTTCAGGACTTGTATGGAAGGATCGCCATCGTCCTGATGTAACCTATTTCTTCTTACATTCTGGCGCATGTGAAAACCAAAGTATCTAATTTTGCGTGCTTTTTTTCTGCTTTGTACCACAGCAGAGATTTAAGAATGTTCTTTCCTGGTGTGAATACTATTTCAACTGTACCAAATGATAAGAAAGCACGTGTTAGAAGCCAAGCCACTAATAGCTTGATGTGACACCTCTTTTTGAATGTGTTCCAGATTCCTAGTAACTGGGGAAAAAACAGAACTCAGTAATGCAGTCATTCTGCCCGTTTTCTAGGAAATACTCAGTGACTCAAACATCACACCCCCAGTTCATACTTCTAAACCTAGAGAAGGCAGCCCTGAAATTCTCTATATCCCAATTCCTTTATCTGTAAGTCAGAGTAACTGTCTAGCATAAGGAATATCACAAGAAAATATCATATATGTGTCTTGCTTAAACACATCAAAACTCTAACTTAAAAAAACTTACGTGAATTTTGGAAACAACTGGTTTAATGCATGTGTCCTAAAAGACTTGCATCTTCCTCCAAACAAAAACTCCCTGAGAACAAGCACAAATTCTTTCTCCTTCCACCTAAAATCCGTGACTGCGGACATTACGGGGAATGACTTCTAGGAGCAATATGGGCGTTTTCCCAGAAATCATAATCCAATTTTGATGCATAATGTGTAAGATCCCCCATTTTAATTAATAGCAGTCCAGAAGTTAAATGATCCTTTGGGGAACTGCAGAAAAGCCAATTTCATTACTGTGAATCATGCGACCACTAGACAACGTGGTGACAACACCCTACGTATCAGAAATGACAGCCCGTTTTCCAGCCACTGCTGTAAGGAGATGCAGGTGACATGATGTCATTGTTCCTCCCAAGTTCATGTCGCACACTGGGGCCAGCCTAGCGCCTGCCTTGTTTTTACCGATGGGAAAACCAGGCCACCATGGCCGCATGCAGATGCCAGCTTCCACTCTGCTGTGTTCACTTCATCACTGATGTATCCATCATCTCACACAGGGTGGAACACAGATTCTCCCACTGTCACTACTTGTTAGAGTCCCTGTAACTATTCCCACAGAGGTCGACACTCTTCCAAAACCATAGTCTGTGTTTACCTCATACCATTATTGAAAGTCTTAAATTAGATAAGACGTGTAAGGTCCTGGTGAATGTTCACTAAGTATGAGCTTCATCATTATGATTATTATTTAAACTTCAGGAAAAGTACACAGAGCCAAAGCCAGGGCACAGGGTAGGTGCAGGAAGGAACAAGAAGGCAGGGTGACGGACCTGCTTCTGCCAGCACTGGTCTCTCCGATGTTAGCGGGATCCGTGAACCAAGGGGAACTCAGCTCAAGTACCTACAAGACTCTTACTAAGCAGCCATGGGGTCAGACCGTGCACCCGGTAGGCGAGCACCCACTTGTGGGAGGCTTCACTACCCCAGACCCTCCTCAATGAGGGGGTAGAGCCTGCTGGCGGGTGGGGGTCCCAGGGACCTTCATTTGCAGGGGTAAGTGCCAGCCGGCTGTGTCCGCAGATCCAGGGCTGGGGAAATGCTGGGATTCGATTTTCATTTAAGGAAGGGCTCTTTGGTATTCACGAAAGGAGTATTTTTGAATCTTCGCCACGTGGCAGATAACAAGCCATGGGATTCTTGCTCCGGAGCCAACTGTGTGCACTTGGGTGACATGCCTGCCCCTGAGCCCGTCTTACCAAGAAAACACTGTGCACGTCGTGCTGAGTCAGGCTCCCTGGAGACACAGCTGACGGTTCGCCGAGGGGACGTCTGCAGGGAGGCTGGGGAAGGCACATCGCACATACGTGGTTGACGCCACACACAGCTGACGCCAAGCACAGATCCAGACATGACTCGTGTCCCCCCTGGAGGCAAGAAGGCTGGGCCTTTGCCCCAGCATCCATCAGTCATGGGGAGCCTTCTAGACACTTCCAAGGAAGCTGGCTCACTTTGTCCAAGCGTATTGTGCAGGAAAGGTATGAACTGCTGGCCTGCTGGGACACAGGGGCGCAGGTCAACAGAGAGGACCTGGGGGGACAGGAGCTCCATGGCTGTAAGTGTAATAGGTGGGATGGAACCTCAGGGAGGAGCCACATGGTCTGATTCAAAACAAATGCGTTTACAGCAGTTTTCTCCCATAATTTGTTGAATGTATTTTTGTGTAAGGTTGGCCAAGAAGCCTAGAAAGATGAGGACAAAGGGCGGAAAAAGTCAAAGACAATAAAAACAATCAATATAGATTGAAGGCTTAGTGTGTGCCAACAAATGTGCTAAATATTTGGATATATTAGCTAACTTAGTATTTCACTGGTGTGGTAAGATATTCCTGCTTTCTGTGATGTGGCCACTGGAGGTGAGCCAGGTTGGCGAGGCTAAGTAGGTCGCTCGTGACCTCACAGCTGCCGTATCACAGGGAAGATCTCCCCTCCTGTACTCCTCAACTCTGGATCTGAAGTTTGCTCCTGTGACTTCCTTTCTGCACTCACAACAGGAGACACATGGTGATCAGGCTACCCCCAGGGTAGCATACAGATGGAAGGCAGTGCTGTCGTGAGAATACCTTGAACAACTTTATTAAGATATAGTTTGTAGGATTCTACCTAAAACACATTCCAACAGATTCTCTCGGATGGGGGGCTAAGGAAAATGGCTTAAATATCATGGAAAATTCTGATGTTCAAGATGGTCTGCAGTTTCATGAACTAGATTAAATAGTATTTTTTAAAATAAATCAGTAGCATTAGCTTGGGAACAAAAGGAGTTTACCCACAACAGTCAGTGAAGTGTTAAAAAACAAAACAAAACAAAAAAACCCTAAAATGTTTGGGTTCAGCCAAGATATTCATTTTGCCACCCGGCCAATGCCTCAGAGTCAGATTTGCAAGCAATGGAAGGGAAGTGGGTTTTTTGAGATCATGTTCACAGTATGAAAACTGCTCTTTTCCACTAAAGAAAATGTCAAGAGATATAGAGGAGACATAGCGGAAGGAATTGAGGGGACAGGAGAAATACAGAGGGAAGTAGAGAGAAGGGTCAGCGTGCACTTCTCAGAATGCACGGACAAAGGGAAGCTCACATTCTTTTCGGTGAGCGGAAGTTTGCAGGTCATAAGATGGTGTTGCTAAAGCCTCTGACTGTGTGTGCGGCTGGAGACCCTAGGAATTCTCAGGATTAACACCCACAGCCTGGCTGAAGCAGTGTGGCACGTAAGGAGCGAACTACATAAAGGAAGCACCTGCCTGAATGCCACGTCGAGATGATGCAGAGATTGGGGGCCATCAGCCACTCGGTGCCAAGGGTCCCCTGGGATTGGAAATGAGGGGAAGACTGCTCACTAGGTTTACCGTGATGTGTCCTCCACCATTATTACAGGTTCGGCAAACTGTCCCCGGGGCCTCTTCGTGGACTCTGTGTTGCACAAGTAATACTTATTATTAAAATCCCAAACTAGAGGATCCCTTCACACATTTTATTTTATTTCATTTTTTAAATTTGTTTTAGTGTTTATTTCTTTTTGAGAGAGAGAGAGACAGGGCACAAGCTCGGGGGAGGGGGGGGTTGTGGACAGAGAGAGAGGGAGACACAGAATCGGAAGCAGGCTCCAGGCTCTGAGCTGTCAGCACAAAGCCCGACGTGGTGCTCGAACTCACAAACTGTGAGATCATGACCTGAGCCGAAGCTGGTCGCTCAACCAACTGAGCCACCCAGGCGCCCCCCTTCACACATTTTAAAACTTGACACTGAAACCAGGGGGAACTCGAACGGGAGCTTTCATGGAGATTTTGGTGCCCGAATGGACATTCCCAGTGGTGGGCTCGGAGTCCAGCTTCTCCTCTAAAAAGGCTATGGTCGGGGACCCTTACCGCCCTGAAATTACGGGATATAAATTACTACCACAGTCACTATCCTCAGAAAAGACGTCCCTAAAAGATGTCCTAATACATACCCAGCTTAGTAGTCATTGGGAAATACTTGTGAACAAATATTCTCCTTGTCCTGACTCGGGTGAAGTGTGGACCCATGATTCTCTCCGGCCAATGGAATATGAGCACGTGTCACTTCTGGGCGGGGTCAGGAGCTGGGACACGGTCCACGTCCCCTGTTTCTCTGTCCTGCCACCTTGGACATCTCATCTGCTTCCTTCTCAGAATGAGGAAAGCAGGGAGAGGGGCCTCCAGCCAGTTAGTGATGCACGGACAGTATGAGCAAGCATTAACGTTTGTCTTATCTGGTCCTGGGGACGTAAGGACCCCATGTAACTTCAGATGACCTGGTCATCCTGACTGAGGCCGCCACAGACCCACGTCTGTCACGCCTTTGTGTAGAACACATGCTCCCACCAGTGGATGTGTTATCTTGGGTGACATTCAACAGTAACTGCAGTGAATTAAACACACCTTCTGCAGTGACTGTCTTCAAAAAGAAGTGAAGTCTCTCGGGGCGCCTGGGTGGCGCAGTCGGTTAAGCGTCCGACTTCAGCCAGGTCACGATCTCGCGGTCTGTGAGTTCGAGCCCCGCGTCGGGCTCTGGGCTGATGGCTCAGAGCCTGGAGCCTGTTTCCGATTCTGTGTCTCCCTCTCTCTCTGCCCCTCCCCCGTTCATGCTCTGTCTCTCTCTGTCCCAAAAATAAATAAACGTTGAAAAAAAAAAATTTAAAAAAAAAATAAAAAATAAATAAAAAAAAAAAAAAAAAAGAAGTGAAGTCTCTCTACGGAGTATAATTCCCTGGTGATCCCACAGTCGGGTCAGGGAACCCAAGGGAGTTTAATGAAGGAAACTCAGTTTTCAGTCCCCTGTGTCCGTGGGATGTGCCCGTGGCACAGACGTGGACTCAGCCTCGCTGACAACAGAAAGCAATGGTCGTAAGACCCCAGAAAAGAAGGGGCGGACCCTTCAGGCTGCAATCAATAGCCAGTGGCAGCGACGAGGCTCTTATGTGATTATGGCTTAAAATACCAATTGCTTTTTTATTGATAGCAGTGTTTCGCTGTGACTTCTCTAAAGGATTCCATGAGGAGGGAAATAAAATTATAAGGAAAAATGTTTCATGTCAGGGAATAATCTGTTCAAGGATTTAAATAAAATAGGTACACACCAAAAATGTATTTAATTAAATTAAATGTGTATAAATAAATGGTTATAAAGACAGTTGACAATTACAGACGCCATGCTTAAATAACTTAAATAAGACAAGACTCAAAGAATAAAGAATAAAGAATAAGAATAAAACTAATGTCTTAGCTTGAAGAGGGACAGGAGTTCCCTCTCGTTTTCTGGGGAAGGGGCAGCCTTTGTATTCGACTCAGTCCTTCAATTGCTTGGGTGAGGCTCACCCACATTAGAGGGGCAGGCGAGCGACTTCAGTCGGTCTGCTGAGGAAAATATTCAAGGATTCATCTCATTGAAAAACACGTTGACAGATAACACAGGGTAACCGTTTACTAAATACCTGGGCACCCATGGTCCCATCAGGTTGGCACACGAAAACAGCCAGCACGGTCCTCACCCTTCGCTGGTCTCTTTCAGTCTGGTTTAGAGTCCTAGGATACGCTCACTTGGTGAGTGTCATGGTGGTACGACAATTCCAAGTTCAAAACTCACTCAGCAAGACTTAGTTGAGTTGGGCAGCCCTCAGAATCTCGATTCTGTTCTAACTCCCGTTACGCCTCTGTGTCACCTCGGGTGAAGCACTAACACGGCATCTCCCACACAACAGACGCTCGCCCGCTGACTCCCAAACAAAATGTGTCACATATGAGCACATGTGTCCCACCTCACACTTTCTTTACTGGAATGTCAGCTCTAACTTCTGAGAAACACTATAAATGTGCATCAGATGGCAGAACCACTTCAAAAATCACTTCTTTTTGGTTTTCAGACAGTATCCGCCCAACAAAATATGCTAGGACCAAACTTAAGACGACGATCCCTGGGATCATGTTTTGTAAGTCACGTGTCTGGCTTCATTTCAAAACATTCAGTTACTTAAGACTCAATGTGTCCTCCAACAAGTTTTAACTGCTTTGTAACACAAGGCTGTTTTTACTACAAAATGTGTATTATTCCGGTCATGATGTCTCCAATGTCACGCTATGAATGTCGAAAATCTCATAGCAAAAAGTACAATGAAACTATCCACAGAACACCATCTTTATTTCGCATCTGGCAGCATGAGCTGTTTTACAGGCGCCAGGTTTTCCACCTGAAACATCCCGGCTAACAGGTCGTAGGCAATTTCTCCTCCACCGTCACAGGCATCAGAAAAAAATAAATTAATTAGTAAATAAGTAGCTAGTTCCCGAACTCGGCACTCAAAGCTTCATTCCACACATGACACGGGACGTATCCTTCTGTTGATGTTTTCCAAGCCCGCTCTGAGTTAACAGTACTGTTTTCCCCAAGGAAGCTGAACGACAGTCTACCATCCACAAGCGTTTGGATGTGATGTTTATCCAAATCAACACTTGTTTATCGCCAACTTCTTTGATGGAAGCAGGGACTCTGCAGGACACAGACCGTGGATTTAAGTCTTGTACCACGTACTGGCTGTGTGGCCTAGGGGCACATTCTAAACCTACATATGCCTTAGTTTTTTTTTTGTTGTTGTTGTTTTAAACAGTTATTTATTAATAACTACCCCCTATGGTAACTTCAAGATTTAAGCCTATTAGCACTGAGCCTGGCATATAGTAGTTACACAATAAATACTGGTAACTATGGCAGACATTAATAGTGTTTGGCAATATCCACAAAATAATAGGAGAACATATTGTTTTATTTAAAATTTTTTTGATGTTTATTTAGTTTTTGAGAGAGAGAGGGAGAGAAAGAGAGAAAGGGAGAGAGAGAGTGAGCAGGGGAGGGGGAGGGGCAGACAGAGAGAGGGAGACACAGAATTTGAAGCAGGCTCCAGGCTCTGAGCTGTCAGCACAGAGCCCAATGCGGGGCTTGAATTCACAGAGAGGTCATGACCTGAGCCAAAATCAGACGCTTAACCGACTGAGCCACCCAGGAGCCCCAGGAGAATACATTTTAATGAGGGTTTTTTTATGTAATGATTTATAAATATCTCCTAAATATACTGACAGTTTAAAAAAGAATATATATGGTGTGTTTTGTGTGTAAGAGAGCAGACGTAACAAGAATTTTCACCTAAAGCACTTAAGCCCCCATATACGCACAAATACAACTTGTTCACGCTCTAAAGACACCTCAAAATTACTACAAACAACACACACACACACACACACACACACACACACACACACACACGTTCCATACCTTCCCAATCCATACTTAGGCGTATTATGTTCAAACCGTAGTGAACAAAAGGCAAAAAGCAAAAGATTATTATCACAGTATATCTGCTGTCACTAATCATGTAAGACAGGCAAAAAAGGGACACCTTTAATTAGCTGAAGAAAAAAAAAACGTAATTTTAGAATGAGATTCTATTTCAAGCAAACACTAAATGTCTTTGGTCTCTTCCTTAGGAGCTGCCCACAAAATTCTACTGTGTCTTTATGATGAACTGTGCCTGATATTTAAAAAAAAACAAAACCAGAAACAACTCCTTGGCTGAGAAAAAAAAAAGGTGATATTACTTGTTCATAATTCTGTATCACTTGTTTGATCTCAATAATAGATGTAGAATTAAGGAAAAACTGAAGTCAGAGTTTCTTTTGGTGATATTTAAACAAAATATTATTACGATTTTGGTAGTGTTGGAATGTGTATTCAGGAAGACAGACACTGAGCAACTCCACTGCCAGTGATTCTCCACCAACTTAATAATTCCGTTACTAAATGGAATTGTTTAAGCAAAATGAAAATAATACTAGACAGAAACCATGGAAATGCAGAAATTAAGAAAGAAAAGAATAAATCTGTAGGTATATATATATATATATATATATAATATTGAAAATGTCTTGTAAGATTTCAAATATATGTGGAATTTAAATACAAGACAGCAATGGTAAATAGATGGGGTGGCACCAAATGCACTTAAAATATTGTAAGATCCCCTCATCATCTGAGATACGGTAAAAGTACTAATTTATATCAGGTTTAATAAGTTAAATATGTTTGTTGTTTAGAGGAAATGTTAAAACAATAGTTTAAAAAAGTACATATGACAAATTTGTTTCATTTATTAATATTAATTTAATTTAGAAATTTAATTTAGTCACATTAAATTTTAATTTAGCAACATTAAAATAATTGATTAATCCAAAAGGAGGTAAAAAGAAATACAGAAGAGGTGAAAAAATTAAAAAAATTAAATAGGGGCACCTGGGGGGCTCAGTCGGTTGAGTGTCCCATTTCAGCTCAAGTCATGATCTCATGGTCCGTGAGTTTGGGCCCCACATCAGGCTCTGTGCTGACAGCTCAGGGCCTGGAGCCTGCTTTGGATTCCGTGTCTCCTTCTCTCCCTGACCTCCCCTGCTCACACACTCTCTCTCCCTCAAAAATAAATGAACATTTAAAAAATAAATAGATTTTAATCCAAGTGTATCAGAAATTACACTAAATGATAAAAGACAAAGATTTCAGACCAAATAGAAAACACATACTATGGTATGAGAATCAAACTTTAAATATGAATAAATAAACTTCAAAATTAAGGAGTGGGAAAAGATATTCCATGCAACTAGTGAGCAAAGAAAACTCATGTAGCTTAGTGATTGATGTTAAAGGAGACCTTAAGACAAAAATCACCAAAATAGATACAGAAATATATAAGATAAATATAAAAGGTACAACCTATCAGGAATAGACAGTGGTTTAGACCCCTATGTATACAATAGCATGGCCTAAAATATATTTTATATTATTTCCTTGACCAAGAAAATAAGTACTAAACCGAGAAAAAGTACTAAACCAAGAAAAAGTACTATGGAAGATTTAATAAACCTTTCAGTGAAATATGGAACAAGCAAAAATAGTGAAGAAATTAAAAAATTGAAACATAATTAACAAATTTCGTCTTTTGTCTTGGCTTTTCAGGAAGTTTGAAATGACATGAACTTTAAAAAAATCCTGCTTGTTTCGTGAGTGTTTGGATCTGTGGTTTGCTGCCTGACATTAATTTTAGAAAATTCCCAGCCATTATACCTTCAAATATTCCTCCTACCCTATAATCACTCTCTTCTGGGATTTCAATTATTTACATATTCGAAGATTTAATATCTATCATTCCACAGGTCTTGAGTACTCCATTGTTGTTGTTTTCCTCACTCATTTTTCATCTTGTATTTTAGTGTGGGTAATTTCTATTGACCTACCTTCAAGTTTCTGATTCCTTTCTTGGCCTTGTTGAGTTTACTGAACAGCCCAGCAAAGATACGTTTGATCTGTTACTGTCTGCCAATAGTTTTCATGCCTGGAATGGGTGCATCTTCCTCTGCTGGTGATGTTAGTGCTGGGGTGTGGGAGTGGGGAGTTGTCTGAATTAATCCAGTTACCAGTTGGACGGTGTGGGGCACCTGGGTGGCTCAGTTAATTAGGCGTCTGACTTCAGCTCAGGTCATGATCTCACCTTTTGTGAGTTCGAGCCGTGCATCGGGCTCTGTGCTGACAGCTCAGAGCCTGGAGCCTGTTTCAGATTCTGTTGTCTCCCTCTCTCTCTGCTCCTCCCCTGCTCATGCTCTGTCTCTCTCTCTCTCAAAAATAAATAAATATTAAAAAAAATAAAAAAAAAGAAACAAAACAGATGGGCATAGGGGAAGGGATGGAAAAATAAGATAAAAACAGAGAGAGAGAGAGAGAGAGAGAGAGAGAGAGAGAGAGACAAACCATAACAGACTCTTAAATACAGAGAACAAACTGAGGGCGGATGGAGAGGTGTTGGGTGGGGGGATGGGCTAAATGGGTGATGGGCATGAAAGAGGACACTTGTTGTGATGAGCACTGGGTGTTATATGTAAGTGATGAATCACTAAACTCCATTTGGAAATCGTTATTACACAATATGTTAACTAACTTGGATTAAATGAGTAAATAAATAGAGAAAAAATAAAAGCATATTTTAAAGGAAGATAGTGTGAGTGTGGAGGATTTATTTGGAGGTAGCTCATAAGTACAAATCGGTGATGAAGATCGTGACCACAACCATGATCAGGAAGTCATTACTCTGTTTACCTTTTGTCACTTTCCCTGCTCTGTACTAAGTGCTTTACATACATGAATCTATTTCATCTTCAAGTCTATACTTATTTCCATTGAGCAGAAGGAGGAAATGAGTCCTGGAGAACTTGGGTAACTTGGCCAAGGTCACACAGCTGGCAGGTGATGCGATCTGAAGCCAGAAGAGACCGGGTTCTGTGCGGGAAACCACAACGCGTCAGGAACAGTGAAGAACGTCGGGACGATGAAAAGATAATTTCCCGGAAGATGGTAAATGGATATCAAGGTAAGCAGTCTGGCTTGGGGAGATATAACACCCTGATAAACCAGGACTAGCCCTGGGCTTCCTTTTAGATATTTTTTTTGCCAAGCCTGAAAACCTCACTACTCAGGTATATACAACCTTAGGCAACTCATTCATCCACATTTTCCCTTTTCTGTTCATATTTGAAATGAGTTAGTTTGATATAATGATCACTAAATTATCCCCCGAATCTTAAATTTTGGAATTCAGAATCCGAAGCTTGCAAGAAATTCTTACCCTAACACTGATTGTTTTTAATTCATGGAGAATAGTGTAAGGAAATGTGGAATTATAATGAGTAAGTATGCAAAGGATTTATTGCCCTACATCCAGAAATACATTTTTAAGGAGCCATAAAACAAATATGTTTTCCTTTCTTGGTATAGTTACGTACCAGATAGTAAATTATTACGAGGACCCAACAAAAAGCTAATTTTCTCCAAATGCACCTACACTGTGACTTTAAAAAAAAAAAGTCACAGCTGACGTTAATTAGTTCAGAACCACTAAAGCATGAGTTGAAATTTGGCTAATGATGATGCATTTTATTTAATTCAGCTATTCCAAGGTTAATTTACAATCATCTCTTTTAAACACAAGTGGTGTTTTGCTGGATTCTTCTAGGGAATTGCACTGAAGTCAGGAAGTCAGCACTAAACTGCTTTATGTCACCTGGGTCAGGTACTTATCTCAGAGCAGGCATGATCAGACCAAGGGGACTGGATAACACAACTTCAAATGTTTAATATTCTAGCAGTCAGCTTCTGAGGCCCTCCGAGCAGTAGAAAAACTCATTTCGGGTTGCTGACATGTTAATTCCAAGACAGCAGCTAAACCTTCTGAAAGCTGGATCTGGAAAACTCATATCTTAAAGCCACTTACACTGGATTAAACTCAAAGGGAGTTTTGAAAACAGGTGGTTGCTTATTACAATGAGAAAAAAGATGCTACTCTCTCTCTCCTTGTTGTCTTCATTTTCTTTCATGATTGATTCCTCCATATGTTGATACAATGCCATTGGCTGAAAAAATGCTTAAGAAAAGCAAACTCTGATATGAACTTCAGCTTTGTATCTGATCTGAAAGGGGCCACTTTTGGTCTTTCTTTCATGAATTTTACGGTACAAAGAAATGCATTTTGCGTATATTGCCGTGAGACACCGCAGGATACCAACATCTATTGTTCTCCAACATACACCGCGTGGTTTACAAAAGTTCAACTTTGTTGGGAACCTGCCCGCTTCCTTTTAATTGGGCCAAGTGCTTTAAATGGTCATTAAAAGGCAAACATTTCTGTATTCTACTTTCGCTGACAATCTAAGTATAATTTTCAGGAGAATGGTTCAGCATGTGAAATAGTGACGGGAATGTGACGATTAAATAGAGTCTGAGCTATCACCTACATCAAACTTCTATTTTTTGGTAGTTAGGACCTTGGTTCAGGAGAGAAGAAATAAGCAGAACACGATGATCTAGAGATGGAACTCAGGACCGAGTCTCTGCCCTCCAAACCCAGAGATCATGTCCATCCCCTGCATAACGGCTCACGTCAAAATGTCTGGAATAACACAGCAGAATTCCTAATGCAAATGTCACTGGGTTAGTCATGTTGTGAGCACAGAATGTGTTTTATTCACATTGACTGCTTGGCCTCCTCAACTGTGCGTTATGCCCGATCAGCCAGTCAGGTGACTACCCTCAGCCAGCCCCTCGTTCGGTAAAGCCAGAACTACTTACACAACAGGGAGGAGAATGAAGGAGACAGCTTGCTGGTAGCCATGGCAACACGTCCACATCCCTCCTGAGTCCCAGGAGTGGACTCCTGGCCATAGCCCCAGCACTGTCTGCGGTGGGCGCCCAGCTCGAGCTTACCTTGCAGCCACTGGGTCAAGGCATCTTTGGAGCATTTGTCAAACTGATACACGGCACGAGGACTGAGGAGTCCTCGGAGAATACACTAAGGCTCAGGAAGGGACTCTCCTTGTTTGAGAGGCTTCATTTACCTTTCAATTTATGTGGATGTTCAACAAGCATTTACTAAGCACCTACTATGTGCCAGGCGCTTCCCAAAGAACTGGGGATGCTGTGGAAAAGAAATGCCTCTGTTCTTCTGGGTGATGGACAAGGCTCTTTATTGTTAAAATGCTGCATACTACTCTCCTGGGGGAATCTCCTACAAAACTAGCTTATGCTCAGTACCCGGGGTTATATGGCTTACTGAGAGTCCATTAGAATGCACAGTAGATAAAAACTTGGTTACAAATATGTCTCTGTTTAGGGAAAAACAAGGTGACGAGGGGTTAGGATGACTGTAGTCAGAAGGACAATATTAGTTTCCAGTATCTTCTTCCTTTCTTTTTTTTTTTCCAAAGATGAGAAAAGTATCTGAATCGATCGAACAATATTTGAATATTGCATTTGGTTGATGTGTCTCCCCTAAACCAGCACAGTTATGGACTTATATTTGACAAACACTACATCAGCCGTACTCTGAAGTCCCTTCACTGTGGATTTGTTGGTGGCACGTTCAGGGGGTTATTTAACGTGCTCCCTTCCATCCCCCGCCCTGCATTTTCTGTGAACTAGATGTTAGATGAGGAGGCTTAGATTTAATTAATATCAATTTTCTGGCAACACATGAAAATCTCCAGAGAAGTTATTTATTTTAATAATAAAGAAACTTGCTCATTTCCAAGGCATTATTCATGAAGCCTAGACAATAAATATATATTTATGACTGTTTCTTATGCAGCTCAGCTCTTACTAAGCTTTTTCCCCCTGAAGATAATGCTGGCGGTTATAGTTTTTTAATATTAGGTATCCCCTCCAATGGAAAAACTTCTAACACAAACAAAACTGGAGTAAATAGAAAACACACCCTTATATACCCATTACCAAGTGACCAAAAAAATCCAGTCTTGTTTTATATTTCTAAAGTGGATTGTCTTGAAGTAAATTCTACAAATCCTAACAAGTTTCTCTTGAATATGTATGTGCTTATTTTTAAAAGAAAAGGCCCATTTCAAAAACATAAATTCAGTAATATTTTAAAACTAAAGATAAAATATAAGTGATTAATACCATGAGATATGCTGCCTGAGTTCAGATTTTCCCGGTTGTGTCCAAAGAAATTTCATGCACCAACATCTGTTGATGAAATTCTGTTTTAACTTATTTGTTAAAGATCCCGGATCATCTCTCCTGTAGTGTCCCTATGTTCTGGATTTTGTCTATTACATCCCTGCAAGGAATCATTTATATGTTCTCCCAACTTTGCATTTTCTCTAAACTGGAAGTTACACTTTGTTCCTTTCTACTTTTCTCCCTTCCTTCCTCCCTCCCTCCTTCCCTCCCTCCCTCTCTCCCTCCCTTCCTTGTTTCCTTCCTTCCTCCCTCCCTCCCTCCCTCCCTCCCTTCCTTCCTTCCTTCCCTCCCTCTCTCCTTCCTTCCTTCCTTCCTTCCTTCCTTCCTTCCTTCCTTCCTTCCTTCCTTCTTGATATACTGTGTCATTCTGATCCTGTATGTATCAATCAAGAGGTTAAGTATTATGTGTGTTTCATTTTTGTGATGCTAGGGCCCACTGAAGATCATTAGCTAGTTTCATTATTTCACTAGACATTGAAAATAGATTTGATTCTAATTCTATTCATGCTAGTTTTATCCCAGAGGCAGAGAAAAAGCAGTGAAAATTGCATGCGCATCTCCCACAGGGTGTGCTCAGACTACAGCACCAATACCGACCAGAAAGGCTGGCCCTTGCCCTTCTCATGCTGTCAGGAAAAGTCACCACAGGCCCCCGGGACCTTGCTCAAGTCTATCCTGCACGGATGCCATCAGAACGTCGGGCAGTCGTTAATACGTAGTAAGTACTGAGTAGGACCCAAGCTCTCTGCTAGGTTGTCGGAATGCAGCAAGCAATCAGAGAGACAAAGTTCCTGCCCTCATGCACCCCATATCCTATTAAGCGATTCCTGAAAAGGAGAAGGTAAATAACTTTCAGTCCATTAAACACGGAGAGAAAATGTTGAGTTACTGATCAGCTTTACAAAAGGTGATCTGGTCTTCCAAGATATGTTCTTGGACCTTGTCTTGGCTGCCCAAATCTATCTTAAGTATCATGGGATCAGAATGGAAAATCTGCTGTTGGTTTGGAACAAGGCTAGACAGAAGGGCAGTAGCTGTTCTGGGTTTGGGATTAAAGCAGGACGTGTGGATGGATCAGTTATTTGTACCCGACTCGGATTGCTCACATCCACCAGCTATGCTTACGATTTTAGGAGCAGCGATGTTCTCACACACCTTTCCAAAACTCCAGAATTCTAATAAACGTAATTAGATGGTAGATAAATAATGATTTAAGCCAGTAAGCTCTACTAGATCTCGTTATAACAGCAAAGCATATAAAATAACTAGGTATGCTTTCAAAAAAAGTGTGTGCGCATGCACATGTGTGCATGCATGTATGTGCACTTGCTTGTGTGTGTGTGTATGTGTGTGTGTGTGTGTATACGCATGCACAATGCTTGCAAGTAGGAGGACCCTCTCCCCCACACCAAAAACAGAAGTCAGGCCTTCTTTTCACTCCTTGCCCATCACTCAAAAGCACTCAACCCTTCCAGAATCCATACACTGAGGGGGAAAAGGGCAGGTTGGGAAGTGAAGTGAAGACTTTCGAGTCTATTTTTAAGAGTCAAAATGTTATCAGAGGGCCTTGAAAAATAATTGGGAAACTTCTTCTCATAACTCAGGTACTTGAAGCTCCATAAGTGCATGAGTCAGGGTTCTCCAGAAATACCAAACCAACAGGCTGAATACAAGCGCAGACATGTGGAAGAGGGTGTTATTATAAGATTGAGTCCGGCGGTTATGGAGACTGAGGAGGGCACACTCCGCCCTCTGTGAGCTGGAGAACGGGGAAGCCAGGTGCATTCAACCCCCGTCCAAAGGCCTGAGAACTGGGGGTGTGTGGGGAGAGTGGAAGCCCCAGGCCGAGTTCAAAAGCCCCAATTAGGAAGCCTGGTGTCCAGGAGCTGGAAGGATGCACGACTTATCAGGCAAAGGAAGAAGTCACCAGCCTCTGCCTTCCCGTTCTATTTGAGCTATCCACAGATCGGCTGATGGCTTTCTAATGTCTCTTCTAGACGCGCCCTCACGCACACGCACAAGCCACGGTCTACCAGCTGTCTGAACATTCCTCAGCACAACCAGGTCAACACACGAAATTAACCATCACAGTAAGTATTCAGTCAGGAGATATTGGCTCTTTTTTCTGCTGGAGAGAGAAAATTCTTCCATTAATCTGTGTTAATGATACATTAATATGTGTTAATATGTGTTAATGACCAAATATGAAATATCTTCTTTTTATTATTAGCTTATACAAGACAGTAAGAGGTTTGGTTTCATAAAAGCCTTTTCTGTTTGACCGTATGGTTCCAGGCGTATAATTTAGCAATTGTAGTTCCAAACATTTCATAAACATTCGGAGCACCTGCCCAACCTTGAGGGTCCCGGGTGAGTGAGAGTCCCTCGCTTATACCACGCCAACATGTCCCTGCCGTGAGGAACGAACTCGCACAGAGGAGCCAGTCCCGGAGAAAGTGACTTATGTGGGGAGCCTGCCTTGGGGCCTCTGGAGGAGCACAGAAACTCTGCACAGCACCTCCCTGTGCCTAAAACGCCCGCGGAGGAATTAGCACAACCACGCCCATTTGCAGATGGTAATGCTGACTCACACCAGGCAGCTGCAAGATACGAGAATTCTGGAAGTTTCCTCAGTCTTTATGCCGCTGATATTTACTGCTTTAACTCCTGACATCCAAAGTATAAAACTCATCTGCAGGGACTTATTATTTTTTTTTATTAAAGGAAAACTTGCTAACCATTTAGTTCCATGGCTTTCTTTTCCTTTCTTTTGTTTTTTTCTGAGGTTTAAGAACACCACTGACGGTTGCTATAGTGATTAGTCCATGATTAGGAACATTATCTACAATACACCGTTTGGGTGTGTGCGGCGGAATGTTTTTCCTTTTTGTCTCTCAAATAGCCCTGAACGTCTCCTAATAAGAAACATAAAGAATAAATCTCTCTTCTGTCTTCAAAATAGTCAATGAGAGAAATACAGCATTTGGACTATAGTGTTAAAAATAAGACAACAGGCCCACAGTGGAGTCACTTATGCTAAACCCAAGACCTTATTTTGGTTTCGGCTGTCCCAGAAATCGGATTTTAGATTGCTTGACCAGCACTGGGTGACACGTCTGCCATGCCCTATTAGGACAGTGACCCTGCAATAACGAACCTGCTTTTCATTTGATTGATTGTTTTGCCTAGTATAATTTCCTTGTTTCTGTTCCTGTCTGTCTATAAAACTCTTTCTTTTGTACAGCTCCTCGAAGCTCCTTTCTAGCTGCTAGACTGGATGCTGTCCAATTCAAGAATTGTTGGGTAAAACCAGCAAGATCTTTAAAATATATTCATTTGAATTTTTTTTTTAACAGTATGTATTTCGCATAATAAGCACTCGCTATGGACTAAACTGTGTTCCCTGAAGAGTTTGTCTGTTGTAGCCCCAGCTCCCAGTGTAGGGGTATTTGGCGATTAGACCTTTGCCAGGTATTGAGTTTAGCTAAACTACTCTACAACATTGTCACCTCAGCATCACTCTGAGTGGCCTTGAACTGTCACTGGACCTCCACTCAGCTCATGCCCTGCATATGAGCAAACAGAGTGACAGGTGAATGTACGCTCCAGATATGAGTCCACCAACCACCATTGCGATAATCCCTCCCACCTCCTCCTGGGGCTCTTCCCTTATATGAGACCACTATGATGAACCTTAAGAAAACCCCTCTCTTTTTGGTTTGATTTGACCAGTTTGGCCTTAACCAGACTTCTCTATTTCAATTCCTTTGTGTTATTTTTTGAACCCTGGCACACCATCTGATACCCCAGGGCATTACCTAACAAATGCTAATTAAACAAAATCACAACAAGAGGTAATTGGGTCAGGAGGTGGAGCGCCATGGTGGAATTAGTATCCTCACAAGGAGAAACCAGAGAATGTGCTGTCTCTCCCTCTCCTCTTCCTTGTGAGGATATAAGAAGGCAGCCCTCTGCAAACCAAGAGAAGAGCTCTCGCCAGACCTTGACCCTGCAGACACTCTGATCTGGGATGTCCCAGCCTCTGGAGCTGTGATAAATACAGTCCCATTGTGTAAGCCTCCCAACCTATGACATCTTGTCACAGCAGTCCCAGCTGACTATTACCTCACTCAGTCACCAGTGAGCCCAACCCGGAAGCCAATCATCATCTCCCCGAAGCTACACACATCCCACAGCACCTACGGGCCCTCTGGGGGCCAAACTGACCTCGTCAGGGGCTGGTCATGAGTTAGAGCCTGTGCGGTTTGGAGAGAGAGCCACGTCATTTCAGAGAATGTTTCCTCAAGGCATATTTTTAAAGTAATTTTGTCAGTTTTGTATCTTTGTCATTATACAAGTCATGTCTTCAAATACCCACTCAGTCACCTCCTCCTGAGAACTTAACCATCATATCACCCTGCCTACTAACACATTTCTCCATGTGAATCTCCTTGGTTTGCCCAACTCTACAGTGTTACATGTCTCAAAACTATGCCTCTCTGTCCCTTTTCACAGAACTCCCCCTTCCTCGCCTGAATTTACATTATTAGGAAGCAAATCATTTATAATGTGAGGCGCTCTTCCTGCCCAATTCTCTCAACCCTACCAGAGGCATTTTAATCCTAATTGTAAGAATATATAAATTTTACAACAGATGTTTGGAAAAAGTAGTTTTAAAACTATTTTTTAGCTTGGCAATTTTTTTATTCAAAAAATCTTACACAGAAATAAAACATACAAAATACATACAATCCAGGCTGATTGCTGAAGTGAGAGGGAAGACATCGGAGAGATGTCGTAGAGAACTTCTCAGGGGCCTGAGTTGTGTTGTCTCCCCGAGTACAACCTCCTTTGTGGGGACAATGACTGAAGTCTGCCTAGTCAGTGGAGGAGAGGGGAGTAGGCAGAGGTTCTAATCACCACCCTGCATCCTGGAAAATGAGCTAAGATTTGCAAATACACACACCCTATTCTCACCCACCATGGAAGTCCTTCGTGCCCACAGATGTTCTCTCAGGAGACAGAACCAAGAAGAGATCAGCATTAAAAGCCTTTCCATCTACTCGGTTTTTTATCTGAACTTTGATGCCTGAAGGATTTCTATGAATTTTTGACCTACTCCAAAAAAGAAGTCAAGAGCCACAAATAGACAAGGGCATTTTATGATATAAAATCCATCCAGAATCCAGCTGTATAAAACATTATCAAAAAGTTGCTTAGATGATGGAATAAATCAATTAGATTAAAAATGATACACGGAAAGTTTTTGGAAGTTTTCTTTTGAAATCCCCTTCAAAGAGCCTTTTGTTTTGAGGATCCGATGCCTTCAGTCATGCGAAATAGCTTTTCTTTCATTAGTTTTCAGTTGGGGAATACAGAAGTCACAGATAATAAAACATAATGAATAAAGGAAATGCAAAAATACTGTTGCATTGTGGACCAGAGAAAAATTTGTCAGGTGGCAAACAATACACTCCAGTACTAAGCTGTACAAAGTATAATGTTTTTAAATAGTTAAAATAAATAATGAACATGTTTTGGATGTATGCCATTGTATCATTGTGATTTTCATAAATCAATTCTTGTGATTTTCACTACACTCTTATGTAATATTTACATTAACACTCTCAATTAAATGTTGTATATTGAGACACAGAGAAGTTAAGTAACTTGATGCAGTAACCCCAGTAAACCACCATTTATTAGATCCTTATGTGTATCGATTCTGGGCAGATGCTGTGACTCACTTTAGCCAGTATAATGCCCCAACAGAAAACAGACCCAGAGATAGTTCAGTTATAACTTCAAGAAGACCTAGCCGCTTCTGATTTTGCACTCTGGGGAGTCCTGCAACAAATGGGAGTGGTTCGGCTATGCTACTGGAGATCCTACATGGAAAGACCGTGTGAAAAACCATCCTGAGAGAGGAAAGTCCAGTTGTCCCATGGACAAGCTAAGCCCAGATTTTCAGCTATCCCATCAAGGTACCAGATGAGAGCAAAGCCATCTTTAATGTTATTCCTCCAACTGCCATCTCACTAGACCTGGAAGGCACCCCAAACACAACCAGCAGAAAAAAAAACAAACCACCTCAGCCATAGCCAACACACCAAATCATAAGAACTAATAAAATGCTTGCCATTTTAAGCCAGTAAGCTTTGGGGTGGTTTGCTACACAGAAGATCACCAAGGCACATACATATGGTCACTCAGCTAGTGATTGCAAATGGGATTAAAACCTAGGAAACATGGCTCCAAGTCCTGTGCTGTCACTCAGTAAAACATCCTGTGTCACGATAAACACATACTAGCACAGGCTTACACAGCACCAAAGAATGGTTATGGGTTCAGATGCATGATGTCAGGAAGAGAGGAATGCCAAAATATCCTCATCTACTGAATTTTCTACAGCATTAGACTTTCTTAGTCGTAAGTCAAAACACTGAATATTCTGAGCAATTGAATTCTGAATTCTGAACAATTCTCTAGAAAGGTGGACATATTTAAGTATTCTACTTATTATCCCTAATTTGATATCTAATAGCATAATCAACACTTAAAACCCTAATTCATTCTCTGCCAGCCCTGAAAATCTCCTCTTTCTTTGGAGTCTTCTTCATCTCAATCAATAGCGTCTTAACAATGCCAGCTACTTTGGACAAACATTTGCAGTTATTCTTGATTTCTCTCCTCCTCACACCAATAATTCAATCTGTTAATAATTATTATTGGTTCATTCTTTAAAACGTATTCTAAAAGTATCTGTACCTCTCTATCACTGATCAAAACCACCAAGCCCTATGACCTGAAACACTTCAATGCCCACCTTGTACCCGACTTCTAATTGTCTCCTCTGTTGGTCTAATCTCAGTGGAAAAGACAGAGTGACACTTCCAGTATGGAAGTATAAATTCCCTGTAAACCAACACTGTACCAGATAACACTTATAGATTCTGGAGAAATCTGAGTATTCTAGAGAGTAAACAAAAGCAGGTTTTGGGGGGAGGGGAGTCAAACTGTGGAGAAGTAGTTAGCATGTCAATGATTTCTCCTCTGCTTTTTGGTCTTTGCCCAGAAGGCAGGCTGAAGCTATGTAGGATGTGACAAAGGTTGCTAACACTCTGATAGAGCATCTGTTTTCTAGAATAGATTTTCTTCTTGGCTAGAAGTAAAGCCAAGCAAAGAAGCCCAGGCAGCTGTGGCTAGTTGCCAGAGTATAGGGAATGCTGGAGAGATAAAGCTAGAGAAGAATCCCCAAACTCTGTACATAAACACCCCACGAGTTTCTGGTTGGTCCTTGGACCACGTGCTTCACAAAGGCTTCCATGATTAAACTGAGGTTGGATTTCCGTCCACAACAGTGGGAAAGATGGAGCTTCATACAAGTCTAGGCAATTACCTGCTAAGATGAAAACATCAACACTCTCCAAAAGAATGAAACAAGGTTTAGAATCTTCACAAAATGATGTCCACAGTGCTAAGGATATAAGTTCAAAGTAACCTAACACAACACAACAAAAACATGTGACCCATTTCCAAAGAAAAGGGTCATCAACAAATGCCAATCAGATGCCATGTGTTGGAATGATCAAGACAAGCCTTTCAAACTCTATCATGAATACGTTTAGTAAAGAAAGAAAAATGCTGTCAAAGCAAATAAAGATATAAAACTTCTTCAGGGAAATAAGATGGAAAAAAAACTAAAATAAAATTTTAGGAATGAAAATTAAATATTGAAATAAAAATTGCAGCATATGGGCCACTAACAAATGGAAATAGTAGATGAAAGTCACTGAAGTAGCCGTAGGTCAACAGAACTTACAGGAAAAGAAAGAAAAAAAGACACTAAAATAGGAAACAGAGGCTTGGAAATGCATGGAATGATAGCAAATGACTTAATGTCCAGATTAATAATTAATGAATCTCAGAAGAAAAGGAGAGTAAAAATGTGGCAGAAAAAAAATGTTAAAGAAAAAATGGCCCGCCAATATTGACAAATATCTGAACATTTATAAAAAACACTTTCTTCTTAATTTATTTAAAATATAAATGTTTACAAATAAAAATTATTCATTGTGTTTTGCACCTTAAAAGTATGTAGATACAGTGAAAGATGATGGGGTGATTAAAGGGACACATATGAGAAGTGGTTTCTGCTGTTTATAGGAGGTGAACATTAGCTCTAAGAAGATTATGAAAGTTCAGGAAGCATATTTTAATAACTAAAATTCTAAAGACCAATATAATGATGTTCACACATACACATACAAACAATAGAAAAATTAAAATGAGTATTTTTTTTAAAAATACTGAAATAAGTTAAAAAGAGTCAGGAAAGCATACAGCAAAAATTAGAGAGACAAAATGATAGAACTAAAAAGACACAATGGCAATTACATTAAACATTAATAGTCTAAATACAAAAATTAAAAGTCATAGATGGTCAGGATGGATGAGAAAGCATCACCCAATGATCTGCTGCCTGCGCTAGACAGACTTTAAAAAGTTACAAGTAGGGGCACCTGGGTGGGTCAGTCGGTTGAGCGTCTGACTTCAGCTCAGGTCATGATCTCACAGCTCATGAGTTCAAGCCCCACGTCGGGCTCTGTGCTGACAGCGCAGAGCCTGGAGCCTGATTCGGAGTCTGTGTCTCCCTCTCTCTCTGCCCCGAGCCTCTTGCGTTCTGTCTCTTTCTCTCTCAAAAATAAATAAACATTAAAAAAAAGTTACAAGTAAAGGGATAAAAAAAAAGACATGTATACAAACATGGAGAAGGCAGGAATGGCTATATTGATAAAATACACGTTACAGTAATGAGATAAAGATTTTCCACAAAAATCAGATTATTTTCTACTCTGCCCAAAGCCTTACAGCTGCTCAAAGGACACGGTCTGAGTGATGGCTCACGTAGTATGAAGTCTCTCCTGCTCTGTTATTTCTCCAACATGCTCCTTTCTGACCCTGGCCTCTCTGGGGCCGGCTTCGGTCACACTGCCATGTCACCGCTAGTCTAAGACATCATGCTTGCCTAGGGCCTTGTTGGGTCCATGCTGTGTCTTAGTCAGGGTCAGCTACTCGGACAAAAAAACCACAGACCAGGCGGCTTAAGCAACCAGAACCCACCTTTCAGTTTTGGAGGCTGGGAGGCCCAAGGTCCTCACAGATTAGGTTCCTGACAAGACAGTCCTCCTGGCCTGCAGAAGGCCATCTCCTCGCTGCACCCTCACAGTGCAGCTAAAGAGACAGCGCTGGTCTCTTCCTCTTACAAGGTTGTGAATCCCACCCCTCTCATGTCCTCACCTAAACCTGTCTTCCAGAGGCCATCCTTCCAAACATCATCACCCTGGGGTTTAGAGTTTCAACATAGGAATTTTGTTGGTACTCAAAGTTCTGGTCATATATCCCAACAGAAGATTAACGTTGGAAACACCATCAGGTGTGGGTTGGTGCTGCTTTGAACATAAGGTCCCACTGCGGTCTTCTGTTCAGTATTGTATGGTGTAGAATTCTATTTTGTCTTGAGGTTCACAACGGGACGAGACCGTGGAGGGTCCAGGGCTGTAAGTCACAGTGCTCTTTCAAGGCTCTTCTTTCCTTCTACCTGGCACACCTGAAGTGCATCACAACCACTAGATAGCATCCAAGTGGGTTTCTGTTCTTTGCATTGCTTCATATTAAAGTGAAAGGTTTAAGCCCTACCCACAAAGTCGGTAGAGAAAAAAAATCATTTTCTTAAGAGTTATGACTCCATATACATGTTGTATGATAATGTGGAATAAAATGCACGTTGCAGGACATTTTCTTAAAAAAAAAATCATGCAGTCCATAACATGCTGTTTCTTCTGCCTGAGATTTACTTATCCCAGATACAATCATACCTGGTCCCCTCCCTCCTTCGGTACATTCTCAAGTCTCGTTCTACTGACGGTGACAATGCAAGTGCCTCACTCGACACTCCCTTTCTTTCCACTGGGATCTAATTTTCCACGGAACATTTATAGTCTGGGGTACTACAGGTTTCCCTTGGGTTTTGTCCCTTGTTTGCTAGCAGAATGGAAGTGTGCTGATGGCAAGAATTTGTGTTAACTCCCCTAGTCCCAGACGACAAGTTCAACGATCATTTGTTGAACACAGGAATGAGTGAGTGAAACACTGGTGAACACCAGGTCTACCCCAGACACCCTACCACTCATGGGACACAGGGACATTTTGGGAGTCAGGGCCAAAGAACTGTCCGCTGGGCCCTCCAGGTGACCTAGGAGTGTGCTCAGAATCTTACTTTGGAACCTCTCCTCCTCATTGGGCATCTCTGCTGTCCATTCATTCTTATGGGGCTCCGGGGTCTCAGAGTCCACAGGGTCCTGCTCAGGTAGGCCAGGCCAAGTGCAGTAACCCAGCCCTGGAAGGGAGTTGCTGAATTGTGGCCCTCCGTGAGGAGACCCACAGGGCAGTCACTTCACCGCTGGGGGCCCTGCTAGCGTGAAATGTCCCAAAATGCCTGTCTGAATACCAACACTGAATTTTCTTGTTTGCTCCTTCCCAGCTTTCCCCCTGTGTGCCGGGTGCCGGGAGATCTACTAATGACGGAGCAGGTGTCTAACCAGGAGTGTGCAGGTCATGGATGGGCAGGCTGATAACCACAGGAAGTGAGAGTGTGTCCCTGGGGCCCAACAAACGTGATTTTTAAAGAAAGCCTCCTCTGATTCCTTTCTGAATCTTCCGAGCTATGGGGGAAATAGGAACCAACCTTTGGTGAGGACACAGGGTATCAGACATGGGGAAGGTCCCTTATTAAAGCAGTAAACTTGGTCACTATGAGCTAACATTTCACTGTCCCTTAAAAATTAATGTTTTTCTTTGTAAGAAAATTTATTATTTAAATAGGTTATTATTTCACTGCATAGATAATGAAGGATTCGTAGGCCTATAGCTCCCACTGGTGGGCGTGTTGAAAGGGACACTTGAATTTAAAGGAACAGATTTCTGACTCACGGGATCAGCACAGGAGTCCACTTCTCCTCCCCAACATCCACTCCCGGTAGCGGAAACCCAGGATCAGACACCCTAAGTGATGGACATTTCTTGAGATTGTATAACCCAGATCTGGATCATTGCATAGACCCTACAAGAATCCTCAGGGAGGGGACTTCTCATTTTGGAGAACGAATGGAGCTTTAGGCTGAGGGGCTTGAAGAAACGGTAGCTTAAGAGATATGTCCAAACTGAAGACAAAATTCAGGTGAGGATAAGGAAAATTGTCCTCAGGACTCAGATCAAAGAAAGGCCAAGTTAGCTAAAACCTTGGCCTTTAACTTCCTGCATTATATTCAGGTCTAAAGCTGTTCTAATCCTTCAGCAGAGAAATGTTGTTATTTCCAAGTATTATTTACACTTACCTTTACAAGTGCAGTGAAACCACATTGTCCAAATGCAGAAGGACAAGGGTTAAGCTCCACATTCAGCCAAAGCCGAGACTGAAGCAAAATACCTCAATCACAGAATGAACATCGAGACACCAGAATGAACCAAAAATGTGTCTGAACACCATGAAGCGGTATCACAGTGTCGTTATTTCAAAGTGTGGTGGCAACATTTTAGAAGTTTGGTATTAAAGGCAGAGGAAGCACAGTCCAGCATCGTCTCTTGCTAATGACTTCTGCAGATGCCATCCTGAATGCTCACCAAACGGGAGCACAGGGAGAAATCCGGCCAGCCCAAGCTCTGTGGGTTCCGTGTCGCCCACACGCTCTCACTCCGATGAGGGCCACCAAGCTAAAGGTCAGAGTACAGCGAGCTCTGTGGCTCCTGGTCAGAGGTGATGTGCAGTTCCATCGAGGTGACCCCGAATACCAACCTCGTGCATTTTAAGAAGATGCTTTCTATTTCCAGAAACAGTCTTGTCCTCAATTTTTCTCACATTCTCCACGCATTCGCGGTTTCACACAATTACTTGAAATTTTGTTCTTACACCTCAGATCTGGACGGTGAGTATGCAGGCATCTGAATTTCCAATTGCACCTCAACTTCCCTTGCATGAATGCCAATCTCAACCTTTTTCAGGTGCGGGATGGAGGCATCACGGGAAAGTCCCTGCACTCTCAAAATTGCCATCGTGGTGACACTTCAGCAGCTTTCGGAAGACAATCTCTATTCTTTAAAGCAACCAGCGGTTGTTAGTGTCTATGCTGGCACTGCTACATTATTTGGAATATCTATATCGGTATCTCTACCTGCAAAACATGGAAATAAAGTTTTCTTGAATTTTGAACGTCTTGCATAAATAAGTACGTGATGACGAGGAGGGTCCAGAATTCCTTGCGCATCATGTGGTTTGGCCACGGCTGAAGAATGACGAGGGAGACCCACCATCTTCCCTACGCCACATGCTGTCTCGTGCCTGCTCTCCAAACACACGACTGAAATGCAGGACTAAGATGTGGCAGGACTCCTGTGTCACTTATACCCTCACCACCCCTGTTCTACTATCAGTGACACTTGTACAACGTTGAAGTATCCAGTCATTCATCTTGTCAAAGGCCAAGGCAGAAGGCACTGCAAGCTAGAGATTTTATTTTTACATACTGTCTATTCCCGGTGTATGCCTGCATAGACGGGGATGTTTCTCCAGTGGACATCAATGGGATTGACGTGCAAAGGGAGGGAGAGCTGGGCCACCTCATCTCCTAGGCCACAGCAGAGAGCAGTCATTCACCTGACAAATATTTAGTGGTTCAGGTTCCCAGGCAGCAGCCAATCCTAGCAGAGGGGATCCACGGCTGAACCTACAACAGTACGCACACTGCTGAGAGGTGATTGTGGCTTTTCTAGACATCTTGCACTATTTTCTCAAGGATATTTTTATAGCCAACATCCTTGAAAGACAGGGTAGCATCTCACCTTGGGTCAGAGAGCAGATTTATCTCCTGACCAGAATAATAAAAATGCTGTCTTCTTCAGGGACAAAAATTAAGCAGATTTGGGGAAGCTCATTGTAAGACTGGTGATTTGCTAACCTCGGTGATCTCAGCTATGATGCAGACCCAGTCTGTTGAACATATACCTGAGCCTGTCTCCATGTCAACTCCATAGGACCTGAGGGGCAAAGGGAAGCAAGCCATGGAAAGCTCAGGATGTGTGCTATGCTAGTGAGTGATCGATTATCCAAGAGTTCTTTGTTTCCTTCTCAATTCAATTTATGAAAGTCTGACAGGTAACACTAACAGTTCTGTTGTTGCTTAGGGATTCCTGGAGCACTTGGCATGCTCGATGGACATTCCAGGGTTACCCTGTCAAGAAAGAATGTAGGGGCAAACGTCCTGGTTGTATCCATAGGCTAGAGAGAGCTGTTTCCTCTATGAGGAAGAAAGAAAACAAGCTGGGTTTACTTTATTTAAGCTGTAAGTTCCCTGAAATTAATTGTCCTACCTGCTGTTTATGGGTATATGATAACAACTTTGCATTGAAAAGAAAGCAGAATATTGATACTAATGCCAAATAACTTCTCTTAGGCACTTTTTATTTTGGTACTGGAAAGAAAAAGAAAAAGAACGGTCAGTTGAGCGTTTGACTCTTGATTTCGGCTCAGGTCATGATCCCAGGGGCACGAGATCCCCATGTTAGGCTTTGTGCTGAGCGTGGAGCCTGCTGGGGACTCCGCCTCCCCCTCTCCCCCTGCCCCTCCATCTAATGCCTCTTCTCTGGGCACGCGCACAAGTGCATCCTCGCTCTTACAACAAAAATGGCAGCTGAAATTGAATGTACTTAAATTTCATTTCTCCAGTGGTATTTACAGAATTGCTGTATACGTTTTCTTCACACAGATATGTATTGTTTCTTAAGCACATCATAAATAAATTCATTTTTATGATAGAGAATTTAGAAAATATTGACACCTAAAAAAGAAAGCTAAGTATCCTTCATAATCCCAGCACCGAAGTTAATCACGGTCAACATTTAGGACATATCTTTCCAGTTGTTACCTAAAAAAGAAAGCTAAGTATCTTTCATAATCCCGGCACTGAAGTTAATCACTGTCAACATTTAGGACATATCTTTCCAGTTGTTACATCCATGATTTATAGCAAAATAGTGTATGGTTTATTTGAAATTCCATAATATTTTCTAAAATTCGCAACCTATCATTAATCTATTAACAATCGTATTATTAAGTTATTTCTATTTTTCAAACTCAATTTAATTGTTACATAAGTATGCGGTGTGTGTTTAACAGTGGAATCATGTACATGTAAAGATGAATGGATCCAGCGTGTAGTAATGATCCAGGTAAAGTGTACCCTGAATGATGTGGTCATTCCTGTTCTTCTTACTGAAAGCTCCTGAATGTTTTCCCTGTCAATGGTAGAAGCTTCTAGTAGTCCTCTGCCGGAACTCTGCAGGGAGCTCCATGTGGTGGAATTGTGAGTTGGTGACGCCCATCACTCTCCTTGTTCGCTACCCTCCTCCTCTGTGGGGAGCAGAGCTATTGTAGCAACTCAGCATCCCAGCACCCAGTATGCGGGGACAAAACCACCCAGCAGAGACGGAGTCTCTTAGCTGTTGGGTGTCCCCATGGGACAGAACTGCATCGACAGACCCTTATCACTCACTTCAGGACTGTATTGAAAGAGAAATGTGCCTTTGTTCTTTGTGCTGTATTAAATTGCATCCTTTTCTTACAGCAGCCTTACCTTAACCAGTACATTTCTTACTTACAGAATTGTATATTTTTTGTAGTAATATTCTTGATTTCTTAGTTCCCTGCCCTGTAAATCAAGATACTTTTTTCATAATCACATAACTTTGGTGCATACTAGAAACCTGGAAATTTACAAAGGAAAAATATCTTCTACTTATAAAAACAGAAGCTTTTTTTTTTCAGAGTTGTCAGATTTGTCTGATATTACATAGGATGAGGCTTCACTGTCAGAATGCTTAGGAAAATAATCTTACTAGTGACCTAATATAAAGTAGCAAGCAAGAGGAAGACATTTACCTTCAACCTCAACCGTTATGACCTAAAATTCATAATGGTCTCTGAAATTGTATTTTTCCCTCTTGTTACCTCTTCCTAAGGACTCTTGTACTAAACCGCATTTGACAGTCCAGATAGTCAATTGAGTTCTGCTAGACAGATTTATGCTCACTCATTTAGTCAAAATGGTTGTGTGCCTGAAATAATAGTGTGCTGCTTTTTCCAAAAACATGGATGAGAGAGGCTGAAATTTGTAGACAGCAATTTTCATATGGTGTGATCATTACAATGGGTCATATGTGATAGAGTGTAAAAAATAAGGCATTATAGGTTTTGTAATGATAGACTGTAGCCCAGTCTTAAAATTGTAGAAAATTTCCTGGAGGAGGTAATGTCAACACTCAGTCCTGAAGAATAGGACATATCCAGATGAAGGAGGCAGGGGCATAGAAAAGACAGTAACCAGTGGTATAAGGGAAATCTAGGAGAGGACCCATATTTTCTTTCCCCTAATCCAATTACTATTCCAGGGAGCAAGATGGTACTTATCAGGATAATGAAAAAGTAAGGTTTCTATTCTTTTTTGTTCTTATTTACCTCATTCTAAGTCAGCTGGAAAAAAAAAAAAAACCTTCATTTTACATTTTTCTTCTACCATAACATTATCATTCTCTACACACATGAAATACATATTTACTTATTTTTTTTAAAGATTTTAATTTTTTAAGTAATCTCTGCACCCAACATGGGGCTTGAACTCACATACCCAAGATCAAGAGTCACATGCTCTCCCGGCTGAGGCAGCCAGGCATCCCGGAAATAACATATGGTCCAAATCTATGGGCTTTCACCCATGGAAGAGCAGGTTTTGACAGAGCTCTCGGTGGGTCCTTAGAGATGGATGGAACATTCAATCATTCATCTAAATTTGTGTGTTTAAAGCTAACGAAAGTAAATGGGCCTTTAGTGTGGTCTCTGGGTCACGTCAGCACATTATTTTTGCAGTCTCTCAGAGGGCTCTTGATTGATAGCACAGAGCAAATGACTTCAGATGCTGCTGGCCTCCCCCAGTAGGTGTTAAAATAGGTGTTCAGGTCTGTTGCATTTTATCAAATGTTTAAACAGTGACTAATGGGACTTATGTTCGAGGTTTTGTGATGAAATAACACGGTTGCTTATTTCATATGCCTTCAAATTTTCCATAAACTTTTAGAGTCATTTTATAGGAGTACAGGGTCATTAAATAAAGTATATTTGAAAATTCATACATACATAAAATACATAAAATGATGATATACAACATATATAGGAGGTCAGTACAAGGGAAACTTCCTTTAAAGGATCTATAAATCTGATATTGAAAGTCCGCTGAGGGCATATTCTTTGGGATATTAGATTTTTGCTGCATTTTAATCTGACACAACAAATTTAAATCAATAGTTATTAGCCATAAACTGTGAGAAACTTCTGTATATTTTCATCCTATTATTATATAAAATTATAGTAATTACAAGTGCAGCACAAAGGAAAAATACCCTGAACAGAGAGGAAGGAAATTGTAAAACACTCATTAGCGTTAGGAAAAAACTCCTATTTTGCATAATATGAAAGCAGAGATAAAAGAAAGTACATTTAGGTAATCCAATTTTAACATTAAAATTTGCAAAATATAAATCTTACATTTAAAATGCTCTATAATCCAAAGACATAGCTAACATAATGATGGAGTTCTATGAGCAGACATTTTCTGTTTCATGAGAAATTATGAGTTTAAAAATAAAAATCTTGAAAAGGGTTAAAAAGTAAAGGCTTCTTTTTGTAAAAAAAAAAAAAAAAAAGTGAGAAAAATTGTGTCCTTTCCATGGCTGTGTCAGGTTACCTTTTCTATTGGGTTGTGCTTTTGCCTCAACTTAGTGCTGCCATTTGATCAAGGCACATTGTTATTTAGGAGCTTAACAGATTCACCATTTGTTAAAAAATTAACAAAATGGCAATAAACCACCATATATATTTTTTGTTTTGTGTATTAACGCATAAAAACAAGAAAGGCAAAAAATAATTGAGAAGTCTACTGTGTACTCCAATGTGTACTTTAGAGGTACTTTGACCCAGTCTGTCAAAGATTGCTCTCAACTATTTTAAATTTTTTTTATAATGTTTTTATTTATTTTTGCAACAGAGAGAGAGCATGAGCAGGGGAGGGGCAGAGAGAGAGGGAGACACAGAATCGGAAGCAGGCCCCAGGCTCTGAGCTGTCAGCACAGAGCCCGATGCGGGGCTCAAACCCACAGACTGTGAGATCATGACCTGAGCCGAAGTCAGACGCTTAACCGACTGAGCCACCCAGGCGCCCCTGCTCTCAACTATTTTAAATGTCAAATCCAAATGTTGCAATTTAGGATTAATAAAATGTTGCTTCTATTTGATAAATTTACTCATTTACCTTTAGCCTCACCAGCCTAAGTCTCTCATTTTACCCAGTGACTGAAATCTAAGTGAATGCCATCCTCAGGATACGTGCTGGGGTATTTGGAGATCTCTACTTATATTCAGCCCTCCAGAAAGTTTCTCAATGGTCGAAACTCGGCAACGGTTAGGACAGACATTCCAGAATGAGTAGCCTCACTAAAAAAAATTCTGAGCACTCACTTAAAAAAAATTATCCATAAGCATTAGTGCAAAATTTTCCTTTATGAACTGTATGATTTATTGTAACTTTGTGATTAGAGTTATCCGATTTAGTAAATAAAAATATAAGACATCCAGTTAAATTTGAATTTCATATAACAAGTGAATATGTTTTTAGTATAAGTATGTCCTATGTAATATTAGAGATACATCTTCCTACCTTTCTTTCTAATATCTGTCTATCATTTATCTATCTATCTATCTATCTATCTATCATCTACCTATCATCTATCTATCATCTATCTATCTGACCATTTATTACTTGTCTAAAATTTAAATACAACTGGGAATCTTGGATTTTATCTGGCAGTCTTCTGTGGGATGTTGTTTTAACCCAGGTCATTATGCAGCTTCTTGTTCTAACATCTGTCCTTTCTCCCAACTATCTTTTTTTCTGCCCATTCTGGTCAGAGTCTCTGCTTACATTTCTACTCTTAACAACCGTGTGGTACCTCTGGCCAGTTTGCTCAGACTGGTTACCCAGAGTCAATTCTTTCTCCGTGAAACAGAATACTCTCCTAGGCTTAAGCCCCTCATCTGATTCATTCAGTAATCTCAGAACCAGCTTGTTTTCTGTTGTACAATCTTTTTGGAAGTTTGTCTCATTACGTATGGTTTTCCTGGCCTCTTTCTGCCCTTTAACAAGGAGCTAAATGATATCACTGTCTTAAAATGACATTTTTGACATGACAACATCTTGAGTAATTAAAGGGAAATAATTAGTTGTTACCATGTTCAGTTCTTAACCCAACTCCTAGAAGGAAGTATAGAGGAAAGGGTTCTTGACATCAGTCTTGACAATGATCTTTTGGGTTTGATACCAAAGGCAAAGGCAAAAAAAGAAAAAAATAAAGAAGAGGCACTTCACCAAACTAGAAAAGCTTCTATACAGCAGACCAAACCACCAGTAATAAGAAAAGGCAGCCTACTGGATGGGAGAAAATATTTGCAAATCACCTGTCTGGTAAGTGGCTAATAAAACTCATACAACTCAGTGTCAAAAATAATAATGATAACCCTGTTTTTAACATGAGCAGAGAAACTGACTGGATATTTTTCCAAAGAAGACACACAAATGACCAACGGGGACATGAAACTGTGCTCGACTTCACTCACCATCAGGGAAGTATAAATATCACCTCAAGCCTGTCAGAATGGTACAAATAAAAAAGACAAGAAATAACAAGAGTTGGCCAGGGTGTGAAGAAAAGGAAACCCTTGTGCACCGTTGTCGGGAATATAAATCGGTACAGCCTCTGCGGGAAACAGTGTGGAGGTTCCCAAAATGTTCAAAAATAGAGCTACCGTATGGCCCAGCAGTCCCCCTGATGGGTATTTGCCCAAAGAAAATGAAGACTGGAGATGAGAGAGTTCCCTGTACTCACATGCTCACTGCAGCGCTGCTCACACGAGCCAGAATATGGAAACAACCGAAGTGTCTTAACAGATGAACGCACAAATAAGATGTGGTGTGTGCGTGCACGCGCGTGTGTAGTGGAATATTATTCAGTCATGAGAAAGAAGGAGCTCTTGCCCTTTACGACAAATAGGTGGACCTTCACGGTATTGGGAGAGAAAGACAAACGCTGTATGATATCCATTATACCTGGGTTCTAAAAAAGCAGAACTCATAGAAAGAGACCAGAATGGTGGTTACCAGGAAGCAGGGGGAGGGGATGTTGCCAAATCTTCTCACCCTTTTATGTGACATGATGCAGGCGTTAGCTCACACTATGGCGCTAATCATTTTATAATATATGTGTATTAAATCAACACGTCGTCCGCTTAAACTTACACAGTGTTATATGTCAACTCATTTCAATAAAGCTGGAAAAATTTAACTCAAACATATTTTAGTATCTGGTAGAATTATTCTTCCCTGCCCCCTTAGAAGTTAGATGCGGTCATGTGACTCTCCCCTAATGAAATGTTAGCAGAGGTACCCCTTGTGAACAGTGAAAATTCAAAGCAAGACTTAACACCCCTCTTCCTACGGCTGCGTGGTTCTGGAGGGCATGTTTTTAAATGGAGTGTCTGAGTGACAGATTAGCAGAACCTCCTTGGTGACCCAGTTTGGACGCACAGCACTGTAAGAAAGAAACGTCTTTCAAAACTTTAGGGTCATCAGTATATGGAATAAACCTACCTCATGCTGATGCACATAGCCACTACAGATAATCGGAATCACAGAATCAGGCAGGCTTATACGTCTGAGAGGAACTATAACTAGTCAGTCACTGCCTCCTTTATTTCGAAGCAGTGAACCAAAAATTAAAGTCATCCATTTAATTTTAAATAGAAACTACAGGATAATTTTTATTCATTTCAGCTGGAAAAATACATGAGATTTTATACTCCAGATCTCCATCTTCTCTAAAATAAGGGCACAGCTTTTTTCATTTCACGCAGCTCTAAGAGGACATAACTAATTTTAGAAGCATCACTCGACTTACTATCCCGTGCACATTTGTGGCATTATCTGCTAACCACCTATAAATGAGTCTGTCTCTGATAAATTGCCTATATGCTAATTTAAAATTAATAATCTACACAATTAATTATATTTTATTGAATGAAAGCCCTCGATTTCTATTTACTAACAGTAATATGACATTCTAAATTACCATGGTTGTTACTAATAAAATGTTAGTGCACTCGTTTATGCACTTTAAGAAAAAAATTAATAGGCTTGTGACCAAATATCTAATATTCAGACCCTTTACAGCAGTCTACATTACGTTTAACCAACATGATCCCTTTGAAACAGTCTCAATTTGTTTGACTTGTTAATGGCTAGCCGAAAAACTCATTACAAGAAAGCATCACCTGTTGAACGTACTCACAGCAGGAAAAACACATCGAAATCCTCTGCTGTGCTTATACCTGTAACTTAGTTTCCCTACGTTGGGGTTTGGCACTTGGATCGCCATTTCTGATGCCTGATGCCTGTCTCACTCATCTTGTTTTCTACTAGGTATTTTTCTCTCTTAGGTTTCAGAGAATTTTCCTCGGTTTTCATAGTCTAATATAATCTCTCAAGTCCCGTTAGTATTTCTTATAGTTTCTCTGGGTTCCTTCTCAGTCGCTTTTAAAAATCTTAAAATACTAATATTTGAATGAAGGCAGTGAGGAGTCAGACATGCACAATATCCTTAAACACATATTTATGCCGTATGCAATCTTTGAAAACTGACACAGGTCTAAGTTTACAACTGGTAATCCTAACTTTCATCCAAAATGAACAACTGTGGAGAAATACAGGCAGTTTTTACATTCAGTCACTATCTCCCGCTCACCTCTCAACATTAACGGCTGTGGGATTCATGTGGTCATGTTATGCCCAGAATTCGTGATCCCCAAAGACCACTAGGGAGCCGAGTCCGATGCAAAAGCAAAAGAGCCTTTATTCGAGCTAGCTCGAGCTCGATCCCCTACCTGCACCGACGCAGTGGTGAGATACCGGAGAGAGAGCGAGTTTCAAAAGCACAAAGGTTTTATTGGGGCCTAGGGGCAGTTGGTGAGGTAATGGCTGTGGCCTCGGCCGATTGGCTGGGGAAGGGTCGTGGCCTCGGCCGATTGGCTGGGGAAGGGTCGGAGTCCTGTTACGCAGGTCGCTGGGCGTGTTTTGATCAGGAAGTTTGAACGGGTGAGCGGGCGGTTACTCAAGGGGAGGAGGCGCGGTCTGAGGTTTCTGCGATTTTCCCGGAAAGGGGTCATGTCGGGGACATAGTCACTCAAGGTGGAGGACACGGAACAAGATGGAGTCGGCCGGCGTAGGCCCGCCCTTTCAATCACTGGAGGTATGTGTGCAATTTTTAACATATCAACTTTGCACACTTGAAATTATGTGAGTTTACATGCATCATCTTTTCAAGGCAAAGGAAAATCCCACATTCATTCCCGCATCCCTTGTATCAGAAACCAGTTGGGAAAACTCGGAAGGTTGATGAATGTGTTTTGAATGCATGTTTGCTTTGGTATCTCTGTTGTGCTTCAGTATAACCAGGCACCATACTTGAATTTAATGGAGGCGTACTTTGGCTCTTCATTTCCTGATTGTTTCCTTTTATTTTCACACTAGTTCTTGCATTTTGTGCACACTCATTAACTCTAGCCTCTTTTCTCCTGCTTCTATGTAAGGCTGGGCCATATCTCCTGGGCTGGCTTGGGTCTACCCACTCACAGGGGGTATAAATCACCTTGCACCTGAAAACAATGTGTGAAAAGGGTGTCTGAGCCTCAGTTCCTGAGGCAGTTCATGAGGTATTTCTCCCTTTATGGAAACTTTCCAGTTACTATGCAATTCTAAAAGCAGGGCATGAACTATTTCTCTAGATGTTGAAATGTTTAGAACATATAGGTGGTGAGAGTCACATATTCATTTATTTAGTTAGTCATCAAATATGTATTGAGTATTTACAATAAATAATTCAATATGTTCCTTAAAATGATTAAAGCATGGACCCTGCTGGAAATTAGCTCATCATTTATGAGGGAAAATAAGACAAGTGGAGATATAGAACAAAATTAGATGCTGATAAAAAAAATACCAAGAGAACTAAGTCAGAGCAAAGAGAGGAAACAGGAAAGCCCGTTGAGGAAGGGCAACTCAGAAATGAAAGATGTGGCATTTAAAATAGACTCCCGGAGGTGGATATGACTCTCACAGGCAGAGATGAGTGAAGGGATCAGAGAAGTACATTCGAGGAAGAAAATAATAAATGTGGTCAAGCACGCAGAAAATTTGGGAAATGCTCTACTATACGAATGGAAACATGGCTGTAGATGCTGAGCCCAGAAGAGGTTGAATTTCAGTTGAAATTTTCTGAGATGTATTTATAAAGAATTGAAAAGTCACTGAAAGGGATTTGGTCAAGAGACTGGCATAATCAGCGCATGTTGTATTGTTGTAAATCTGTCGACAGTGACAGAGTAGGGGGAGGGAAGAGAGAGAAAGAGAAGTTGAGTGTTGCAGGGACTGGGCATTTATAATTTCCCAGGTGATGACAAATCAATAAGTAATGGTAATTAACAAATAATGAAGACTTGACATAAAGTAGTGGCAGTTTTACTCCAAAACTGTCGATAGATTTCGTTACACTAGGGTTTCATCCATACTGTTGTTTTATAGCCCAACTCACCTGTCCTTCTGACAGAAACAATCCCTGAGTTGTTCATGTAAATGACTGATTAGATCGTTTTCATCTATAATCTTGATGCCACTGTTCAGACTCCATCTCCTCCCATCCCACCCCCCTCACCTCTTCCCTGGTGGACTCACTACTTATCAATATTCCCAAAACAACTCAGCCCCTCCTCTAACTCCTTTTCTTGCTTTGATATTTGATATGTAAATGTTTTCAATCTGAGTGTAGTTGGCACACAGTGTGACCTCAGTCTCAGGTGTACGACATAGTGATTCAACATCTCTCTGTGTTACGCTGAGCTCCCCACAAGCGTGGCTACCATGTCACCACACGTGACTGTCACAGTACCAGGGACCATAACTCCTCTTCTTAATTCATGCTATTCTCTTTCTTCTCCACTTGACTAGCTTCTACATCAGTGCGTCAGTTTGGACATCTTAAGTCGTAGAAAACAGAAAACAATTTACCAGCTTAACCACTAATGGGAATTGATTGACTCTTAGAGCTGACAGGTAGGTTTCATGGCTGAGTTAATTTACAAGCTCTACGTGGACAGTAAGGACTGAGGTTTTTTTATTTTCTTTTTGTCCACCTGAGCAGAATCTGTAGCTATCAACATTATTCCAAATTCACTCCTGCCTTCTAAACAGGTTCTCTTTTTATTATCTCTCCAGTGTCAGCATTATCTCAACAGACTTACCTGATTTTTCAACACACCACCACTTAACATAACAACTTTAATAACAGATGCTCTATAATAACATCACCAGTCACAAATAGACCATATTAATTAGGGGGAAGTCTAATATCTCATAAAACCTTTGAATCTTCCAATATCTGCCTTTCTTGTAAGCCCTCTAAGAATGAAAGCCATAAAGAGTAATTAAATATTTGAATAACATTTTTTCCTTCTGTTCTTTTTAGTGCCCCCTAGGCTTTTTTAGACGGTCCCGATGAGCTCTCAGCTCTCAAGCAGTCCCACTGACCACTTTATGTACCGCCATTTGCGAAGCAACATGCTTTGGTGGAAATCTGAGTCTTTGAATACCTAAGGGTGAGTGAAGTTCCTTGGACAATTTAGGATCAGGAACACCTTCTCCCTATTATTATTAGTTACGGGCACAGCTGCAACGGTGGAAAGAGACCAGAAGATTCTAAGGAAGCATTTGAATATTTTAATCTTTTGAAAACATCTCTCTGCGGTGGACTGCAGCGGGACGCTGCCCACACCCAGTGGTGCTTCATAGCACTTCCTAAGGCTCACTGGCCCCCAGTCTTGTTCATGCTCGACGCTTGCTCAGAAACTCCAAGGACCACAAGTGTTACAGAAGACCTCTGGGGCATGGGTCCCACTGTGATTTGTCCAGAGGCTTTATCTCCGGAGGTGGCCAGTTCAGCAGCGTGTATTTACTGTGTTTCTTTCTTCATACCGCCTGTGTGTGGGGTAGGGACTGTGACTCTCTCCCCTTTCCTGGTGACACAGCTGAGGTGTCTTAGGGCTGAGTCGTTAGCCCAAGTCAAAGAGCTAGTGAAATGAAGAGTGCGGGATTTGACTCTGATCTGTCTGAGCAGAGCTAACACTCACAGGCATAACCTTTTCATTCATTCATTTGATACTTGTGGATCATTCTCTGCATGACGGATGCTTCTATAGAAGACTTGGAATAAGTGATGGGTAAGAGAAACATGAACGTGACTCCAAGGATTGTACCGAGGCTGGCCTATAAATAAATAAATATGTACATACTTAAAAATACGGTGAAATAGTATATTGTGTGTGGAGAATAAGGCAGGATGATGTGCTAAGAGGGAGGAGACCCTGTGGGCAGGGAGCCAGGGAAGTCCTGTCTGTGAAAGGGTCGTTTTGACAGAGCTCGGAGTGGGAAGGAGTCAAACACCTGGAAACTAGGGATGAAAAATTCCAGTGGAAAGTACGACCTTGATCCGAACAAGAGGCTGAAAGTGAGATGGTGTGGCTGGAGCGGGGTGGGGTAAACAGGGACAGGAAGGCAGAAGCCTGAACAAGTTTGAGTCTCGTTCTAAATGCAGCAGGAAATCCCTGGTGCCTGTCGGCAGAATGGTAGACCCCAGGCTGCTGTGTGGAGCGGGTGGTGAGGACGGGGTGGAGGCCCTGGGGGAGCAGCGCCGTCCAGGGGGAGAGAACAGAGGCTGTGACAGGTGTTAGCAGAGCGGATGGAAGGAAGTAGATAAATTGGGAACGTGTTGGTAGTATTGAAAGGGCTACTTTACTGGCTCCCACCAAAATGGATATTCTACAAATCATCACAGGATACCAAGAAAACACTTGTCACTTGTGAAAACATATTTTAGTGACTTCACAAGTAGCTGCTATCCCATTATACTTATGCTTCAGGCTGTAGAAATCCCTCCTGTATGTGTTGTCATCATTAGGCCATTCAATGAGAGTGTCTGTAGTACTCACTCATTCTGGTGTAAATAAAATGAAAGAAAAGTGAAATTTTAAGATCCTTATTATAGCTGGAGAAATAGAATTCTTAAAATTTATAAGACCTCCATCTTATTGAATATACTTCATAAGGTACCCCCTCCACATTTCACTATATTATTTTAATTTTAATCATAGGATTAAAAAAGGAAGCTATTCTTTCTTAAAATTGAATGCAGAAGTATATTTTGATATATATATATGTGTATGTTCTATAAATTCAATTAAGTGATTCATGTGAAGAACTATTCCAGAATTCTTGCTCTTCTTTCGTAAATGTTTAAAAATCTTGTTTTCCTTTATAGTCTCTCCGTGGAGTTTAAGCAAATTGAGTCCCAAACAAAAGGATACATTTTCAGTACTATCATCTGAATTAGGGAATCAAATAGTTTCATATATCTCAGACAAAAATGCACCGTAGGCTCTGGGATATGATTTGACCTTATTTACAAGGTAATAAACTAGCTTAGTATAGTTTCATGGATGCTGGCAGAAGACACGAGGCTCCCGGGTCAGAGACCAAGAATGTTACTACTCATAGCAGGGCAAGTAGTGCATGCGTAACGTCTGCGTTGAGGCCCACTGATCCTCAAGCCCCATGGGAGTGATGCAGAGGGGCCCCGGTGGATGGTGCACCGGCACGGGGTGCGTGTATCATAGTTCACTCCTTTTTATTGCCAAGTGCTATTCATGGTATATATGTACCAAACCTGGGAAACACTGAGATTGAGGACTCATCCCTTTTATAGTCATGGCTAAGAGAGTCTGCTGTTTGCATCAAGGAAAGGCATCATGTCACCCCTCAACTTTGCATGTTGCAAGTACAATCCTGAGAAATGACCTGGGAAAAGGTAGTCTGAGCCCTGCAGTCTTGATATAGTCAGCAAGAACATGGCTTAGGGCCCACAGCGGATGGCTTCTACCAGCAGCACATCCATACTTTACGTACCTAGGATTCAGTCTAACAGGAATATAAATAAACCATTTAAGTGAATATAATTAGTGAGGGCCAATAAATTGCAACATGATTTATAAGATTTCTAACTTATTTTTGTCATTACAAAAATTGATGAAATAGTGACAGTGTTTTTGCTCACCATAGCCTAGTATTCCCTGGAGTTTCTACCTCCTTGGTCTTAAATTTACTTCCACTGCAATGTCCTTCAAACTTTTCCCATTTATTTTGCTGAACCTGTGAGGCCCACAGTAATTAATCTTAAAAATTTCTGTGTTATAGTATCTCCACTGGCACCCCTGGATTGCAAATGCATGAAAGTAGCCTTGACCTTGTTATCCAGGTATTCAGTTTATAAAGACATATATCCAATATAGTTTTGATTTTTATTGATTTTTCTATTCATCTCTTTGCTTCTGAAAACTTGGGCAGTTTGGGGATATAGTCATAGACTTTGAGAAATTTAAACTGTAAGATATTTTGATATTGTTTGGTTTTGTTTTCAATTATTTCATATGACTCTGGGAAATCAAATGGTAAAATGATCCAAGTGACTTATAAAAAATAGAAATCTACTGTAGAGATTTGGCATTAACTGGTAGGGAAAATATTCAGGAAGACTGGGGACCAAAACCTGGCCCCTCAAAACCACAGCTATGGTCATTGGGCTACAGATGTAAGGGGAGTGCCAGGTGAACTCTGTTGGTCTACATAGGATATCCTCCATCCTACGTTTCCTTGTATCATCTTCAACACATCTCTTCTAAGACATTTGTACCGTCTGTTTTCCCTACTGCTGACACTGGAGTCATTGTAAGGCCCAAGTCCTTATAAAAGGCCAGCATTCTTCTTGTGTAACATTTCAACCATTTCCTTAGGAGTTGGCCACTCAGCCTTTACTTAAGGATTTCCAGTAAAAATCACAATTGTATAATGGGCAGTCATTCATTTATCACATAAATTTGGGTTGAAAACTGAGACTAATCCGCCTCTCCAAAATTTTATTTTAATAAGCTATTTTTATTTTGAAATAATTGCATATTTTCACGTAGTTATAAGAATGATACAGTAGAATCCTGTATACCCTGTCCCCAGTTTCCCCCTACGGTAGCTTCCTGCAAAACCATCTTACAACATGATGACTGAGATGTTGACCCTGGTCAGAAAATACAACCCTGTGTTCACCATACAGGCTTCCCTCACATACGCAACCCCTCTCTCACCTTGACAATCATCTGTTTTTCATTTCTGTAATTTTGTCACTTCAGGAACGTCGTATCAATGGAATCATATGTTACGCAATCTTTTGGAATTAGTTTTACTCACATGGTGTGTAAATCTGGGGATTCATCCAGACAGCTGTGTGTATCACGTTTAGTTCCTGCTTGTCCCTGAGCGCCATTCCACGGTATGGATGTAGTTTGTTTAACATTCACCCACTGAAAGGTTTCTGGATTGTTTCCAGTCCGGAGGCTGCTATGAGCGGCTTTGTACAGGATTCGGGGTGAACATAATTTTCATTTCTCTGGGACAAATGCCCAAGAACACAATTGCTGAGTCATATGTTGGTCGCACATTTAGATATGTTTTTCCTAGCGACTATGCCATTGCACATTTCCACCAGCAAAGAGAAGCGATACAGATTTTATGAGCACTTGGTGTCGTCAATAGATTTTGCTTTCCTCACTGTGCCGGTTGTGTAGTGATATCTTCTTGTGCGTTTCCCTAGTGGCGGGTGATGGTGAACGTATTTTTATGCACTTATTTGCTAACCGTGTATCCTCTTGGGTGAAATGTCCATTCATGGATTTTGTCCATTTTCTAATTGGATTTAAAACTTTTTACTGTTGAGTTTTGGGGGCTCTTTATGTAGTTGAGGGATGAGTTCTTTTGGCTGAATGTGTGATTTGCAGATATGTTTCACCTGGTTTAGCTTGTCTATTTTAGCTCTTATCAGTCTTCTTCAGAGCAGAAGTTTTAGTTTTGATTAAGCCCAATTTGGAAAAATGTCCTTTATGGATCAGGCTAATGGCTAAGAAGTCTTTACCGAGCCCCCAGAAACTTGAGATTCTCTCCAACTTATTGTTTCATTCCCCAATTTTATGTTTTACTTTCCAGTCAGTGATCCATTTTGAATCAATCTTTGTATAGGATTTGGGACAGGTTGAAGCTTAATTTTCTGCCTATGGATGTTCAATTATTCCATTGCCTTCTGTTGAAAAGGCTATAACTCCTCCCTTGAATTGCATTTTACGTTTGTGAAAAGTCAGTTGGGCATATTTTTATGGGTTTATTTCTGGGCTTTCTATTCTGTTCCATTGACTGAAATCTTTTTTTGCCTCTGCCAATATCACAGTTTTGATTATTACAGTTATAAAATAAGTCCTGAAATCAGGTAGACCAAGTCCTCCCACTTTATTCCTCTGTTAAAAAATTGTTTAGCTGTCCTGTCTCATAGTCTTTCCATATTAATGTTGCTGTGATTTTGATGGGAGTAGCGTTAAACCTGTACATCCAACATTGTACTGAATCTCTTTGATTCTGATGGCCAGATTGATTTTAGCTGCAATAGTCTCACACACACACACACACACACACACGCACATGCACACGCACAGAAATGATGGTCATACTTACAGATTAGCACAGCCCCTTAGTACGAGAACCTTAGGCCTTTAAATACCTTTAAAATCGACCCCAAGAACTGACAGATGGGAGTCTTTCTGTTCTTTTCTGAGGCGGTCCCTGTGCTTGGGAACCCGCCGACAGCCACCTGACAATTGTTTCTCCTTTGCACAGAGGAATGAGAACTTCTTTGTCTTCTAGACCTGCTGACTCCCTGATGGGAAGTTATTTCTGGAGGACCTGTGGTGGATCTTCTCTTCATGGCGCACTTGAGGCCACTCTCATGTATCTGAGGCAGGCCGTGCCTCCTCCCGCACCCTGACCAAGGTCAAAGCCAGGGATACACCAAAGTAGCAGTGCTAAGAGGTGGGGTTTTTAGCTTGTGGAGACAGTGGCTTAAAGCCCCAGGCTTGCCTGGTCTCTCTGGACTCTGTTCCCCCTGCATCTTTCTTCTTTCTGGCTTTGCTGCTTAGTTTTCCATTGAAAGGCAGATCATACTACTCATCAGTCTTCACTTGCCTGTCGTGACCCGGAGGAGACAACTGGGCGACTCAGAGAACCAGGCCTGAACGGGAGCACGAGCTAATTTGCATTCAGGGCCAGCCCAAATCTGCTTTGAGCACACGAGGCAGAAAATGAGGACAGACTCTTGGATCATAACTGAGGCCACGTCACTTTTGTCGTAAACAGCTAAACGCGTGGTGTGTACTATAAAGTATCCAATGTTCACGACAACCCTGAAAACACCTCATCCTCTTTGCAGAGTCTTTATTTACATTGAGGATCAGGCGGTTTAAGCGTCTGCCCACCAACACGGCGCAGGAGGCTGACCTGGGATTTGGAACCTGCCTCTGTCTGGTGGATCTCCACGGTGACCACTGAGCCCCAAAGCACATGCTGGGCATCCACTCTGTGTCAGAGGATGTGCCAGGACCGGCCAAGGGGACGCGGTTACAGAGGACGCACCGTCCAGGAGAGCAGAGGAAATGCAGGCATCGTGTGTGTAAGTGCTGACGTCTTTCTGGCAGCGCCGTGGTGCGTCAGGGGCCTGGACAGAATGGAGGCTGGGGTTCAGGTAAGGGGCGCACCTTGGGGGGTTCAGAACCAAGACCCAGCGAGGAGGGGGGGTCCACGTGTCTGCACCTCCCACCGCGCTGGCTCATGTCTCTCCTCTCCCTCCGCCCAGAGGCAGCTACAGGAACTACACAGATTGTGCCAGCTCTCGCTGCCTCACAGCAGAGGTGACTTTGCATCTCTCCTCCGCTACATCCACTCGTGTTTCCGGGAGAAAGACGCGCAGGGCTTCGGAAAGTATTCTGCAATGATGTGAGAAGGTCCACATGTCAAAGACAATGGGGTTCCGTGGAAAAGCCCAGGTGGAAGAGAAGAACGGAGCAGATTGAAAGGAACAGTGACTCCGTCCCAGCAGCAAGATGGGAAGGGAAGATGAGCCTTCAGGAGTGCTCCCTGTGAATGTGAATCCCAGCCGAGCTTCGCCTTAGGGATCTCGCTGCAGGATCAATGCATTTTGATGGGTACAGCTTTGGTTTATAGCCATTTTTTAAAACCAACTTGCTGAGAAGTTTGTATTTCCATGCACTTTGTTCCCGTGCTAATCTAAGATGTTACAAAAAAAGCCTGGAGGCATGAAATCAATCACTTGCCACTTACATTGAAGACGGATTTTATTTTAAAGCACGATTTGTTTTGGACACCAAACTGGTCACATAATGACAAGCGCACACTCACGTGGGTAAGTCGGATGCACCACAGGGCGGCCTGGGCCTCGGGAGAGTGGGTGGTGTGTCAGGTGACCCAGGCCAGGGGGACACCGCCTGTGCTGTTTGAAGGTGCAGCGTGTCCATCGCACAATGACCACGCGTGTTTTAGTGCGTATCCTGTGTCTCCCAAGAGAAGGTTGAATCCAGCTGACAAGGCCTCCTGGCACCCACAGCCTGAGCTCCTGGCTGCAGCAGGTGTCTTTGGTTGGTTTGTTCATGTCCCTTCTTGGCCTTCTCCACGCAATTCCTTTCACCTTGAAGTTCCTTTCACCTTAGAGGCGGCTTGCTTCACGCACACTCTACCCCTCGCCACTTAGTTGACTCTCACTCACTCTTCATTTTCCAGTTTGGATGGTGTGGCCATTGGGACACTGCCCGGAGATGCCCACTGTGGACCCAGAGCCCTCCACCTCCTCCCTTGTACCAGTCCTCTCTCTCCAGTGCTCTCTCTCCCTCTATTAGTCTATCAACACTTGCAACTAGCCATCCACTGTTGGCCTCTCCATCTGGGAGGTGTGCTTTAGAAGGACCTGGGCATAGTCCCTCCTCCCCTACTGGTTCCCTCCTCCCCTGCAGGCTCCCTCCTTCCCTGCAGGCTCCCTCCTCCCCTACTGGTTCCCTCCTCCCCTGCAGGCTTCCTCCTTCCCTGCAGGCTCCCTCCTCCCCTGCAGGCTCCCTCCTCCCCTACTGGTTCCCTCCTCCCCTGCAGGCTCCCTCCTTCCCTGCAGGCTCCCTCCACCCCTTCAGGCTCCCTCTCCCCTGCAGTCTCCCATGTCTCCAGAATCCAGCACAGTGCAGGCCAAGCTGTGGTTCTTCAATGAACATCTGTGAAATGAAAATGGAAGTCCCCCTCCTAGAATGAATTTATGCTCCATTTTAGGTTTTCATCTTCCCCCAACTACCAAGTTCAGTGTTTTGAACAATTTGTTGTATTAGGAGAATAATCACATATTTGTTTCTTAATTTTTTTTAACGTTTATTTATTTTTGAGACAGAGAGAGACAGAGCATGAACGGGGGAGGGTCAGAGAGAGGGAGACACAGAATCTGAAACAGGCTCCAGGCTCTGAGCTGTCAGCACGGAGCCCAACGCGGGGCTTGAACTCACGGACCGCGAGATCATGACCTGAGCCCAAGTTGGCCGCTTAACTGACTGAGCCACCCAGGCGCCCCACGTATTTGTTTCATTTGATTTCCAGGTTGCTCAGTTGATTTTCCTCACCTTTGGTACCAAGCATGTACCTAACTGAATGAGGCCCTCATCCATGTCTCCTGGATGCATCTGCTTTCTACCTCTCTCCAGGATATCCTATCGCTTAGGAGGAGGAACTACTCTTGGGGTCTAAAATATATTCTCGGTATATTTTTCTTTAAGCAAGTTTCTCTAATCACCAAAATGATGATAGTGCCTATGAATTACTTTTTGAAAAGTCTTTCTTTGCATATTATCATGGTTTGATACTAAGATTGTCAAATCATACTAACACATTCACTTAACCTGCATTTGAAATCATAAGTTGATTCCCCCCAAATGATGAAAATTAGCATACATATCTCCTCCACAAATTAGAAACCTCATCTCTCTCCCAGGTAGGCAATAACACCATAAGAAAGCTGTCCGGTGTATGGGACAGTAGGTAGACATCTAGGTTGAAATTCCAGGTGTCACCTAGAATCTACATATACTGGGACACATTGCTTTAAAAAAGTCAGTTTATTCATCCATAAAATGGAATAATAATACTGACTTTAGAAGGTTTGGCATGAATTACAAATATCATGTACCAGTCGCTCAGAACAACATTTGAGATCTTGTTAAGCACTCAGTAGGAGATAAAGTACGTGACTGATGCAGGTTAGGAGTAATGTCTCACATTGTATTAATGACACATGCCTGAAAATATTTCCTAAATAACAATCGTCTGTATTGAAAAAAAAATCCTTTAATAATACCGGCCATACTTGGAAACTTTTATCTCTGGGGGAGAACACTTTGGATATTTTCAAAAAGTGAAAACGTTTAAAACTCAAATGTTTTAAGGAGAAAAATACGATCGTTTTCAAATACAATAGAAAACGTTCAAAGCCATGAGTGATCAATATGAAGAAGCTGATATTTATTACTTGTATTCCTGGCACGATAGCTTAAGGGTCAGAGTAACACACTCACAATTTAGCTCTAGAGGATCCACTGAACTGAAATATCACTTCCTCCCATGACCTAAGTAGGCGACACTATACGATTAGACCAACGTTCAACGGAACTATTTTCTATATGGCCAATGCATTTTAAAGGGCGCTATGGTAAGATAATTTTAAAAAGTAAACCATTCTAATCATTCAGAATGCCTTGCCGTGCTTTTAAGGTCCTGGTTTCTTTTTTTAGGACATAGATTTGGTCAAGGAATTGTTAGTGGATCTTTCTGACTGTACTACTCTCTGATGCTTTCATCTGATACCAGTGTGACAGGTTAGTAATCAGGAAGTTGCTCACCACATTTTGCCACAAAGCTAAGCGTTTCATGAAAACTAAAATAAAAATTATGTCCTAAGACAACTGTTCAGACAACATTAGTTGTCTGGAATGAAGGTAATCTCTATGGCCTAATCCATTTTATACCAACAAAGCCAACTCTATTTGGGCAATTATTACCTATTTAGTTTTCCTGAACAGTATAGAAGCACACACATACATAACATGGATAATATGTCAATGAAGATTTAACAAATGAACAAGATTTTATTTCTTTGAAAGAATAATACTAGCTGAATTAGAATTATTTCATTGTCTTTCATATTCTTAAAGACAATACAACTGAAATAGAAAATAAATATCCTCATTACTGGGTAAATGCTTAACTCCACACGTCCTTTACAGCTTTCCACTGCAAGAGACCATAGAAACTTTCAGGTTAAAGACTTTGTCATTTGAAATAGGAACATGAGTCTCAGACAGATTAAGTGACTTGCCCAAGGTCACAATGTACTAAATAAACTCCTGACAGAACAGGGGCTGACTCCCAGATTCATGCCCCCCCACCCTGGGATCCTATGCAGCCTTGGGAGGTTTTTCGAGATTCTAGACCTAATAGTTTTCTGGGGTAATTATTTACTTTAGAAATAACACTTCATGTTTTGATCGGTTTACAAAAACTGCCTGCACCATAGGCTTCTTTTTTAGCCTACGCTGCAATTTAAACTAAAACTGATCTTTTAAAGAAGTAAGTGAGCTTATTTTACAAAACACTTTCAAAAACCTTCTCATCAATGCTCAGAAACAAAAATCAAAGCCTCCAAATAATCTGCACTTTGCAAATGAAAACACATATTAAAACATATGCATTTATGGGGCACCTGGGTGGCTCATTCGGTTAAGCGTCTGACTTCAGCTTGGGTCATGATCTCATGGTTCATGGGTTCAAGCCCCACATTGGGCTCTGTGCTGACAGCTCAGAGCCTGGAGCCTGCTTTGGATTCTGTGTCTCCCTCTCTCTCTGCTCCTCTCCTGGTCACTCTCTCTCTCTCTCTCTCTCTCAAAAACAAAAAGAAAAAACATATGTATTTACTCAGCAAACCAAGATTTGTTAGTGTTCAATAAGCAAGGACAGATGCACATCCTTCCACTAATATGTGTGTCTTGAATGTAGCTTAGCCAAAGAGCAGGTCTCTATAACCTTCCAAAAATACTTTTTAAAATCAGCATTATTTACATACTTAACAGCACTAAGTAAAAGGAAAAACAATTAATAATAATTTCTTTGGGCTTGTTGATCTAAGGAATCTAAGAGCTGTGCACGTTAATGTCCTTCATCTAATGTGCTTTCAAGGGGGGATCAGTTCAGAAGTAATGGCATACTTCAAGAGGGGTTACTGGTAGGATATTGTCACGGATCTTCCTTGAAAGGCAGTCAGGCCCGAAAGGACAGTAGAAGTGGGAAGTTTTTCTCTAATTTGACTTGGAGGTGCAACAGAAATGGTATTATCTTTGTCGTTACAGGCCAGGGTTCAAATTTTAAGAAATTCCTGGTTTACCAGCTACGTGGCCTTAAGTCCATTATTTCAAACTTCTACATCCCAGTGCAGAAAGAGATACAGTGAGACCTACCAGTCGAGTAATTGGTATTGAATGAGGTAATAGGTAAAAACATGTACCATTGTTGAACATGAAGTGGCACGTTATTATGGACGTAGTTATTGCTGACGACGATAATGACGGTACTGACAATGATGGTGGCAGTGAAAACGTAGTAATTAATGGTCTGGATGCCGATGATGGTGATTCACTTCACCACAGAGGCACACCACCACTTACCTTCCTCATAGCGGATGGACTTATGGGTAGACTCAAAACAAGAGGACGTTTTTCACAGACTCTCGGACCAACTCTTCTATTGGCACACAGTCTGTGATGATGGTGGACGCTGGCATATATTAACTGAAATTTTTAGGACCTAGAGGGCATTTTATCCTGAATTTAGGGAGACAATACCTTAGACTCCTACCTTTAGTGCTCAAAATAACCATCCTTCAAGAATGGTAGCACTCATAATGCCGAGTCTACCTGTTGGCCAAGTTCCCACACCTCTGGAACTGGCAAAGAGCCTTCGACAAAGTCTCAGGTGATTTTTCTGAAAAAGCAGCAAGGGCTTTGTTCACAGTGCTCATTGAGAGCCAGAGGTCCACCTGTGTTAGAGAGTAAAGAATAAATTGTTGATGCAATGGAGTAGAGGGGAAGAAAATACCTTACGATAAATGGTGAAAAAAGACCCTATTTTACCCTTTCCAAGTTTTGTCTTCAAAAAGTGTAGAATTGTAGTGCTGATTTATGTCCCCCCTATTTCCTCTTGCTCTTGCTTTGTGGAGTTCTTTGATCTTACAGACAAAAGTCCCCAAAGAGCGAGCCCAAATCTGGTCATGTAAGTAATGAGAACTTTGTGCTTCAGAATCTCAGGTTTCTGGTTAACCGAAACAAGATAACATGTAAAATGCCTAGTGGCACAGTGACTGACATACAGTATCTGCTTACTAACTGCTTATTGTTTTTATCACTGTGGTTATCACAATAATAATAACACTGTTGCGGTGATTAAAGAAGATGATCTTTTGTGAAGCATCTGGAAATGTGGGTCACAAGGGACTCAGAATGACTTAGCTCCTTGCTACGTTAAGAAAGTTTGAAGAAAATATCTCTTGGATCAGTGTCATGACCAGTTTGGCTGACTACAATCTTGGAGAACTCTTCCCAAGAAAAAATGGGAATCAAGTATGTGGTGCCTGGTGAGGTCTTATAAAATTATTTTACATTTGACCAACTTGCTATGGATTTTGTGCGGAATGAGTCGATGTAAACAGGTTTCATATAAACAGATGCAGAGCTCTTCGATGTGCAAACTGGGAGTCATAAATATGAATTTTATTGCAGTTGAAAGCAAGTGTTTTCTTTTTGCTCTCTCAGGCACAGAATTTCATAAACTGTGATTTTATCTTCCTGGTCAATGGAGAAATGATTCAGTACACCCCAATTTTAATAAAGTCCTCTGATTTAGAATAAAATTTCCTTTTAAAATCACTGTGGAAGAAAGATTCTTACATACAAAAGAGGAACTTTATTATAAATATTTTATTTCTATCTAAAAAGAGAGAACAGTTGAATAGCTGCAGAAAATAGATGAATTCCTTCTCTGTGGGATCTTCTGTCTTCCAAAACTGCCTTGTGTGGGATCATGGTTCCTCTGAGCAGGGGGAATAATGCAGGACGACCCCACGGAGGATCCTGGCTTCCAGCTGCTGGATCTGGACATGGTCAGGTGGCTTCCAGAATGCAGATTATTTGGTGGCTTGGATTTTTACTTCTGAGCATTGATGAGAAGGTTTTCAAAAGTGTTTTGTAAAATAAGCTCACTTACTTCTTTGAAAGATGAGTTTTAGTTTAAATTGCAGCGTAGGCTAAAAAAGAAGCCTATGGTGGAGGCAGTTTTTGTAAACCTATCTTCCAGCCCTCGCTGTGGAAAGTCTATAGAGAAGTGCTTTGACATCTTACAGCAATTAAGAGTGGTAATTGCTATAGGCCCCGCTTTGCCCACTTCCTTTCACATTGAGAAATGGGGGTCCACCTTGCCTCAGCCCCTGCAAAGTTTCTGAGGGCGACACTCCACTGACTCCAATTTGACAGAAGCTTCTCCTCTTGCCCTGCTGCTCTGGGCTACATCCTGTCAGACGGACAGATCCTAAATAACAGTCACTTCCAGAATTTCTGCTGGGGAGTGCGAGCCTCTGAAACAGAACTGGAGGGTCTAGTGCCTCTCCCACCCTGACGTAGGACAGCTGGGATCTGAAACAAGACAGTCAACCCTTGTGCCTCTGCACTCACAAATTACTATTTCTTCAATATTGCTTCCAGTCCCACTTTGGGATATAAAGAGAGATGGTGAGATCTTGCAAGTAAAGCCTGTGATTTACTTTAATTTACAAATTTAAATGAAGGTGAAATAAATGATGGTATATTCAGAAAATAGGGGAGAGGATATATTTCAGCCCTGACAACCATGTTTGCAAGGGATTTTGCTGAACAAATCAGCACTCATAATATAACCACTGTTATTCTTGTGTGTGTTTTGTTTTTGATTTTACTTTGTCTTCTACACATTTAGAAGAAAGTGCACCAAAGTGATAATAATATTTACATCTGGTCATTTTTACTTTCTTTTTGCACTTTTCTGAATTTTCCAAATTTTTCACAGTGAATCAGTTGTTGGTATGAAAAACCTAGGCATTTCTGCATGTGCGGGTCTCGAGATCTACACCTTTACGACGTCTTTGTCCTATGTCTTCACCTAAATTCTTACGTTCAAAACACAAACCCCCGGAGAATAATTTTCTTGGCTCTTTGACGTATGGAAGATCTGAACGTAATCATTTCTAGAAATATTAAAGAAAGAAAAGGTGCTTTTTTTTCTTCGAAGAAACAGAGGAAAGATGTGAGCCGCTACAACACTTATTTGGAAAATACCACATCCTCCGACTGAATATTCAAGTTCCTTTGAGCTCTACGTGCAGCTCAGGCAAGGGCACTCACAGAGAAGACCTCATCACTTAAAATGTTACTTCAGAAAGGAACATTGTCTATCTCCACTAATTCCTACTTCTGAAAACTCTGTAAATGGAAGGTGAACCTGTTCCAGGTACATCTCCCAGCCTGGTCAAGGTACCTCAGAACCTGTTCTGGATACGAGCTGACAAGCCAGAATATTGGACAATGTCCCGACAATATAGGAGAGAAGATTCCCTCCCCCGGGATTCCTCAAATTGTCCCACGAGAAACAGTGATGCAAGAACCAAGAGGCACATCCTGAAAGTGAGGGTTCCAAATCCAATTATTTGTGGAAATAAGAAAGCTAAGCGGGCTCCTTTCTTCCAGGCTTCCCAGCGCGGATATGATCAGCCGCAGTGCGGATGTAGAAAGGGGAGCATTCCTCAAAATTACTTCTGGAAAAGATTTACCCAAGGAACCTTCTCTGTTGGTCCCTACTCACTGGCCTTTAGCGTACTCTGGGAAATGTTCTAAGGAACAGAACTGGAGCCATTTGCGAGATTTGAAGGAGGCCTTTCATCTGGGTCATTTTGTGCCGTGCATTTCAGTGTGTTGTGTGTTTCTAGAATGAATCAGAGAGCCTGGCCAATGAGAGCTCACACAGAAGAAAATAGTCAGAGGTGACAGGACAGACAACAAGTCAGGGGTAAATAAAAGTCCTCTGCCTCTCCACAACTTTGTGTGTTCACAGCAGGTGGTGCCAATGAGGGAACTGAATGCCTGAAAGAAACCCTCCCACACGCCAGCCTCACGAGCTGAAACGCTTGCATCCTGGCCGGGGGTCAGCGGCTAAAGAAGAGCCTGTGATTTAGAGGTATGAGGACATCCAAGGGGATCCTGGACCTGGGTTGAAGTTCTGGTCCCACAGTGTGATAAGCAGAGTCATGGCCTCTGAGGTAGTGTCCACGTCTCGATCCCAGAACTGGTGACTGCACTGTCACACGGCAAAAAGTAGCAAGTGGATGGACAGCTGACCTTAGGACAGGTAGCCCACCCTGGATGATGGGAGTGGGGCCAGCGTGGTCACGGGGTCCATGAAGACGGAAGGACTAGCGGGCAGAGGGTAGAGACGAGCGGCCCAGGGACAGCCAGAGAAAGGGCCAGGCCTGCTGTGGCCATGAAAGCCCAGGAAGGGGGCCCAGTGGGTGAGTGGACGTGGCTCTGGGGGCTGTGAATGGCAAGGAATGGACCACCCGAGAGCCTGTTCAAGGATGCCCCTGCTGACACCCAAAAGTGCCTCGGAAGGTGTATGGGGACTGAATGATCTCACTCGGGGTGTGCAACACACTACCTGTGATGCGAGAAAGTTCTCGCTGTCGTTCCGGGAAAACCTCCGACCAGTCTAATCTCCCCACACCTCAGGTGTCATGTGGTTAAATTAGGATGACTGTCCTCGGCTTCCTGCGTTTGCAGTGAGGAGCGACAGATACCGTCTGTGAAGCAGGTCTTGAGTTCCTGCAGCACAGATGGTGGTAGTAGAGGAGGCGGACACGGTGAGGACGAAATGCAGCCGCCACCGAGCCCACGAGGGTGCGGACTTACAGACCTGTTGGAAGGGAGTGCAGTCAGCACGATTCATCTCATAAAGCCCACGGCGTGCATCCCCACACGCTCGGAAATGCAGCGCTAACCGAATACGCTAGAGCGAGGCGCACCTATGTGTTTCAGGAGGCGGGCCCTCACACGTTCACAGTAGCAATTTCTGTATTACCAAGTGGAAAAAAATGTCCAATGACAAGAAAATTGATAAATACATTGTAGTGTAGCCAGATAATGGAAAACTCTGTCCCCACAAAAAGTAATAAAGTAATGCTTCACTCATACACATAAATGAGTCTAAAAATATAATGTTGAGCGTATAGTCATAAAAGCTTACGTAGTGTTCAACAGACACTTCAACAGAAAGAGAAGCGGAAGGCCAATAAGTACATGAAAACGTAATGTACAGCCTTAATCAAGAGGAAAAAAAATTAAAATCATAATTCAACATTGATACGCACTCATTAGATTGGTTAGCATTTAAAAAACATCCAGATATTAATAATATTTAAAATGTTGATTGGAGAGTGGAGGTGTTGGAACTGCCCTGTCTTGGTGGTGGATGTAAAATGCTATGATTGTTCTGAAAGACAGCTTGGCCTTTTTAAAGATTGTTAGGTGTGCTTCCTGTCCAATACAGAAATCTCACTTCTGGGCTTTTACCCAAAGAAAACGAAATCATATGTCCATAAACTGACTTGTACTAGAATGTTCACAACAACTTAATCCATAAAAGCCCCAAACTGGGGACAACCGCAAGCAATTTGTGGCAGAATTATGCAATGTCATTCTCCTCATCAGCGAGAAGAAACTAAGGACTAGTCTACACAGTCAGATGCATGAATCTTAAAAGACGTCAGACACAGAAGACTGCACTGTGTGTAAGTCCATTTGTACGAAGTTTCCAGAACAGGGAAAATTGGTCTATGGTGAAAGAAACAGAAGTGTTGTCTGGGGGGCTGAGTGGAGTGGGGGTGTGTCCCTGGTGGGTGCGACCACAGTAGGTGAGACCTGATGGGCGCCACCGGTGGGAGAGACTATGGGGGTGGGACTGTGGTGGGTGTGACCATAGTGGGTGTGACTGGTGGGTGAGGCCTTGGTGGGTGTGACAGTGACTGGGAAGGGCCAGAGGGCATCTCTGTGATGTCAGATGCTGGGCATTGTCACAGGGTTGAATGGTCTGCAGTGTTTGCATTTGTCAAAACCCATCAATCAACACGGAAAAGTCTTAGCATTTGTTAATCTGTGAATTGTAACTGAAAGAAACTTTGAAAAAACATATCTTACACCTGTGCACTTCCGCATCTGTCAGCCACTATTTCCTCCTTTGTGCTTCTCTCCTAACCCTCGTGTGACCACGTCATATCTGAAAGCTGAAAATGCATCTGCAACTTAGTCGATAAAGGCATTTGGAAAATGTGGTCACTGGCCTCAAAGGGAAAGCCGAGTACTCTGAGTGCTGACTGACCACTCACAGCAGTGTGTTTGCTCGCCCTGTGGACCAGGTGGGTTCCATGGCCGCCGTACCATAAATAAGGAAGCAGACCACATCGGGGAACACAGGCCACCCCTAAATAGGGCAGTTACACAGCTCCAGACAATTGCTGACATGCAGAAATTCAGATACAGGGTGCCAGATTTCAAGATTTTTCCAGAGAAAATAGACATCTGGGCTTGTAAGGCGTGAAATCTCCAACTTCAAATATGAGCTCAAAATCTTAAGATCAATTTCAAGTCTGTTGAAGTTAATGGATAACAAACCCAGAGCATTGCATTGCAAGCAGGAAAATATATGGGAGCCACCTGTTTTTCGTGTGTTCCTTGTGAACTTCCATGCTCTCCTGCCAAAGCAGATCAGGAACAGTCCTGCTGAAGTCACAAAAGTCAGGGAGTTCTCTTCCTATCAACTGTCCCCTTTCTAAATGGAAGGTTTTGGTAACAAGGCAACAGACACGGCAAGTGTTGGGAACTGCAGGCTGACACATAGAAAGGAAGGACCTGAAGGTTTCCTACCTGCTTGTCACCTCCTCTTCTGCAGCACTTTGCAGTGTCGGCGGCTGCTCTGGCCATCCAGCCTCAGCCTGTGTCGTGACCCTCCTGACTGTCCCCATGGCCAAGGTGAGGCCCTAAGCATCTGCACACTGTCCACTCCTCTGTTCCCTCAGGCTCTCATGACAGACTGCAATTTTTCAAGTGCAACAACAGCTCTATTCAGCTAATTCCCACCCCCAAACACCTGCAGATTTTCCAAATTATTTATTTGAGAAGATATTATCTTTGCTAGGCTACAATTGTCCCCTGTTTTGTCCATGCCATGTTAGCAGAGGGATTGCCTTCGTGGTGTCCTGTTGGGACATACGACCCTGCAGGGTAGAGACGGAGCCCTCTTGTTCACTGCTTCATCCTCGGCACTTACAACAGGGTCTGGCCCTGAGGAGGTCCTCAAAAAGATTTGTCGCATGTTTGAGTCAATGAAAGAACGAATGACTATACAAAAACTGGAGCTGGGCAGATGCTCATTTGATCTGGTCCAAAGAAGAAGTAGCTAAAAACTTAACTATTCCCAGGACAGTAAGGGAGTTTTAACCTCTCATATTCGCATTTGTTGGCGGTCTCCTAACTGCCAGGCTCTGCGTTAGGCTCTTGTAAGTTGTTAGCTCCCAACAACATCACACACAGTAGGTGTTTTTATCCCCATTTCACAGATCAGGACTCTAACATCCAGAGAGTTTACATAATAAACTCCATTTCAGAGAATTCTAACCTGATCCTTCCCGGCTCCAAAGTATATGCTCACCTTAATGCTACCTTTGTGCCAAATTAAGCCCGATTTCCTTTCGATAAAGGCATCGTGGGGATTGGAAACAAACGTGTTTTCCTGAGCCATGTGATCTAGCTGCACTTCATTTCCTTGTTTTCACTCACCTCTCTCCAGGTTGTTCTGAATTCTACCTTCCCCCTCTCGAGTCACTACCACCCCGACCGCCCACCCAGTTGACCACCCGCACAACAGACCCAGCGGCTTGGTGAACTCGTCCTTCTGGCCCACACTCATCAACTCCTGCCGAATCCGCCTCGAACGAATCCCCCAAATCACTCCATCTCTATTGCAGTGTTTCTAACGTGAACCCGAATCAGTGTTGACTTCGATTCGTCCAAGAAACATTTTGTACTTTCTGCACATCTGGTAGCTTTTTCCTTCAGTTAAGCGTCTACTCTGACACGGTATGTGCCCTAAAATGCAGATAGTGCCGTGAAAGAAGGTGCTCAAAGCCTTTCATGGACCCCATTGCCAAAAGGACAGTGACAGTTTCCTTAGCAAGGAATAAAATGCCCTTCAGAGCCTGTACGCTGCCTTTGTTGATGGAGCGACTGTGGCCACTGCCTGCTGACAGCCCAGAAGCCCGGGATGTGATGAACGTGCCACACTCTTCTGCGTGTTCGTTGCTTTGCCGCTACTTGATTCTCCCTAGAATGTCCTCCCCTCCCAGCTATCCTCCGATGGAGTAAAATCCAGTACTTACACATCTGATTTAATAGACCAATCAATTAGCAAATAAAGATCTGTGTCACGCAAATGTGTTTGGCCAAAGAACTTACCACAGGCTACCTTTTCCTTGTATTTTTGCTGTTGCGCAGAAGCTTTACTGAGGCTTAATTACATTCAATACATTCACTAAGTTTAATTACATAACTCTGTGAGTTTTGACACACGTATTCAGTCATGCACCCACCATTGCTATCTGGACCTCAAGCACACAAGAAGTTCCCTTGTGTCCCTTTGCACACATTCTCCCCCAGAAACCAGCAACCACTGACCCGCTTGGTCCCCATACGTCTTCCCTTTTGCATTTTCTCCTCTTGTTTCTTTGAGTCATTGAGATCCACTTGCACAAGAGGTACCCTGTCAGGCCAGGACGGTCTCCAGTGTCCTTCACAGGAAAAGACTGCAATGCATCTTTTTTGAAAAAAAGTCATCCCTACTTCTTCCTCTAGGACATCCTCTCTTCCTCTCTGAGGGTGAATTTCCTGGGACATCCCATACGTAGTCTATTATTACTTTGTTTTGAAGCTTCCACTCACGAACGTGCCCAGAGACATGTCATTTATTGCCCTGAGGCGAGAATGTTAGTGTTGTAAAAATATTTGCTCCAATAAAACCACCTTGTCTTCTTCTAATAATGAATAGCTTTGGGCATCAAATACAACCGATAGTAATTATTACATCTCTCTTAGCTGTCAGCAGCTTTTTCAGCTCTGTGCTGCGGTTGGCCCTGATTAGAACTGACATACGACTGTGAACGAAACATGCTCAGTAGGGACAATCCCAAATCAGAGGCAGCTCCCTATACCCACTTCTTCTAACGGAAAACAGAGTTACGTAAGGAAGTGCGGAGATTCACAGCTCTAGCAGCAAAGAGGGAGAGGTGAGGGAGGAGACTCCTTGGAGGCCATCACTTCAAATCAGTAGTCTTACCCGGGGCGCCTGGGGGACTCAGTCAGTTAAATGTCTGACTCTTGGTTTCAGCTCAGGTCATGATCTCACAGTTCATGAGTTCAAGCCCCTTGTTGGGCTCTGTGCTGGTAGCATGGAGCCTGCTTGGGATTCTCTCTCTCTCTCTCTCTCTCTCTCCCTCTCTCTCTACCCCTCTCCTATGCATGCTCTCTCTCTCTCTCTCTTTCTCTCTCTCTCTCAAAAATAAATGAATAAATATTTTAAAAAATCAATACTCTTGCTAATGTGCTCTTGGGATAAACAGTCAAGGCATAAGCAACTACATGTGCATATTAAAATATGATGATGTGTCATGAGCACAAATACCACTGACAGCCAGCTACGATATGAAGAACAGGAATGAAGAACGGTTGCCAGCCACATAAGCTGTTTTATCCAACAACAGGCAATTGCATAAATAATTACCAAACTGCTATACAGGTTTATGACATACTGGGCACTAAGGATTTAAAAATTAAATTTAAAAACCACACTAAATCTCTCTGCTTCCACACACGGTGTTACTCCAAGGCGCTGTGGAATCTACTGGAGAAAAGGAAGACCTGACAATGTGGCCTCCTTCCAATACCACTAAGCAGGTCATCTACCAGTGATGGGTAAATAAATACGCAAACAAATACAAAAGAAAAAAAGATAGTTTCATCCTGAGATAGAGCAAAAAAACAGAGGAGTAATCAAAAAGAATAGAAATGACAACGCCAACAATAACAACAAAAACAGGGTCACCCTAATGATTTTTGGTTTCAAAGTAACAAAACCTTAAATATGTTCAATAAACCGGGACTCTGGCAGAGACAAGCCCTGATGATTCTGGCTTTGCAGCTGTCTAGAGACCCTTGGAATGACCTCTGTGACTATGACCCACATGTTGCAGCCACTGGGTCCCAACTGGAACAGACAATCTGGTGACCTTAGCAATATTTCCATTTTTTTTTTTTTCAAATACTTGTAATTTTAACCTGGCCAGCCAGTCTACCTGTAGGCTGACTCACATGCTTTACACGTAAACTTTTAATGTTTTAATAAACATTTTAAAAAGCTTAATGCCTCTGTGTCTGAGATGCTCTTTGGTACCTCACTGAGCAACATCACCTTCCTCTTTCAACTCGGCCTCTGTCCTGTTTCCAAACTCCCTCATGTCTTGTATACAGAGTAACACCACGGTTATGAGGCTAGGCTCTCGAACTAGACTGCTTGAGTTTCAATCACACTCCAACACTTCACGGTTATTGGCACAAACTAATAGTGATGATAGCTACCATTTACTTAGCACTTACTATGCTGTCTAATTCCTAAACAACTCTATGAGACGGGTACCCTCATTATTCCTATCAAGAAGCAGGAAGAAAATTCACATCTGCCTATGAGGCCCAGAAGAGCTAAGTGACCGGCCTGAACTCACTTACTAATAAGCAGCCAACTGAAGATCTGAGGTGGGTTTACTGGACTTCAAATCTGTGCCCTTAATCCACCTCTCGGTGTGAATAAAGTGGTGGAAGTCTTTGAAGCTGCTTGGATGGCAAGACAGTATGCGTATCTTCCCAAGAGCATGTAGATAGCAGTAGCTGTGCACAAGTGTTTTTCAGAGAAATAGAGCTTTCTACGTTTCCTTTTCCAGTGCAAATCAACTCTAATGGTAGGGTGCTAAATATTAAATTGAGGCCTTTGGTAAGAAGAATAGAAGATACTGTTGAAGAAGAACATATTTTCCTTAAGTGTGTGTGTGTGTGTGTGTGTGTGTTTAATTCTCTGGAGCATTTTATAAAACATCACCTAAATACCAGGACAGCTGTGAATTATCTCCTGGCGGTAAACTACTGAGTGTAAAATGCCACTCGGTGGAGCCCGGCCTATGAGCAAGGTTCTTACTGGAACATCCCTTCAGAGTTTTTGAGTGTGGTCTCTGTGCGACCGCTGGAGAGGCAGTGGCTGAGTTGCAGAGTCAAGTGCCCCCAAGAGTATGAAGCAAGGAGCAAACTGGACATGGGGCCTCTTCCCACGTCATCACTAGTTATTATTTTGTGCAAATTCCTGCCTCTGACCGGTGTTTCTCTCCTCTCTTTTCTGGGAGGCAGAAGAGATTCTCGCAGTCTCTCTCCAACTGAGGAGTCTCTGAACTAGCCACCCACACCACTTCGTGCGTCGTATGTACAAAAATAGGACGATGACGGAAGAAGCTTCTTTCCATGTCTTCCCACATTCTTGATCGGCACACTCTGTGCCTCTTGGCAACCACAGTGGGTCTGTGGATTGGTAAAGACTCAAAGATCAGTTAACACGTGACAGGGAAAACCGACTGCAGATATGCTGAAGTTTCATCACCCAGATGAAGCCAGGTTCTAAGCAAAGCGCAGGGCTGAGACTTGCATGGAGAAGGAGGGAGTGAAGGCGGGGCCGAGAAGTACTTTCCTGAGGGGATGGTGGTGGCGGGGGGACCTGCCTCCTTTCTTCCTCTCCATCAGGCCCCCGCGCTGCATTTCACCGAGCACGGCCCTGAGGGGAGGCAGGCAGTGTGGAGTCTGCGGGCACTGTGTGGGCACTGGGGCCACGGACAGCCGGATGCCTGCCCCGAGGGTCTCCTGCTCCCCCTTCTGGAGCACACACACGTGGAGGACGGAGCAACCCTCTGAAGCTCTCCCTGGGTCCAGACTGGCTTCAGACTCATGTGAGACGGTCAACAGTAACCACCCAGGTCAACACGCCCTTTTTAAGGGCATAGATTTCCCTTCACTTCTAATTAGATGACTGGTTTTTAGTTGTACTCCCGGTACCGGGGGTAGTGCCTCATGTTTCAATCACAAATATGAGAGAAGTGGCCCCTGGCTCAAAGACAGAAGAGTCCAGGGCTGAGCCATGTGGCCCCTCGCCTGAGACGACACAGGCAAGCCCCACGAGACCAGCGAGAAGGTCCCCTCTGTGCCAATGGTCCAGGTCCAGCTTTTTGATACCATCCACCTGATCTATAAGGATAGTTTTTATTATTCCTTGCTCATCGCAGGTCTGCCATAAAGTTTGGTATTTTGAATTGGCTTTATGAAGTTACAATCATTAAATAAGTAATTGTTCCCAGGCTTAAGCAAAATTGTTATGGAATTCACAAGAAACGTAAAATTTAAAATTAGAATTGCCGATGTCCATAGAATGTTTGAGTTTCTAGAGGCCAAGAGAAGATTTAGTGGAACCCATTTATTTTATATATACAGAATGCAGGTCCCACATCTATTGAAACTTGGCTTCTTAAATCTGCATTTTAACAATTTATTCATGTGAATAATCTACTGCAACATTTTTGAAAACTGCTCTTATAGCACTATTTTTCTGTATTTTCAAAAATATTCAATCTTACTTGCAATAAAGATTTGCCCTTGAGGAAGCAAATGCATTTTAATACAATAACAAGCAGCTAGGTATCCGAGCTAAGTTATTAATAAGTAAGTTATTCCAATAAATCTTTGTCCACACTTTCTGGTCCCTCAGCTTGTTTATTTCATTAGCAGTATTGAGCAGTGAAGACAGAAAAGAAGGAATACAATACACGAATACACATATATAAAAATTTACAGTCCTCCTAAAATACCTTTCTCAGACGATGGCATTAAACAGCTTCTACAAGGGAGAAAGATTTCAGCAGTATAAAAAGGATTCTCATTAGTTAGGAATAACTTTGCAAATCATCTTCCCTAAATGCAAAAACACAGGAAAGGTTTGTTAGTTGCCAATGGAAAAGTCAGTGGTGAAATAGAGAAAGGAAGTGCTATGGGTTAGCAAGTACTTGGCTTCTGGAATCCCAAGGAATTCAATTAAAATTCAAATGCAGTTGTGAGTGCTTTGTTTCACTAATGTGCTTCTGGTAAACGATTATTTCTGATACCACCTAATATATTCATTGAAAGGGAAACCTTACATTAGAAGGAATTGTTTTGCTTATCAATTTATCATTATCACCACCTCCGTTTGCTTGGGTAGAACATATATGCTATTACTTGTTCAGTAGGGAAGTCTTTGAAAATAAGCATTTATAAGTTAATTACCAGAACAATTACAGTAAATGACTCCTTAGGAATTCTTACAGTACAGCACAGTCATTTTTTTGAGAAATTGCTAAGAAAATTAATTTTGTATATATGCTAACATGTAATGAAATAAACAAGCTATATTATAAGATAAAATAATTTGTAATAAAAAACTTATTACAAAATATTTGCCTCATCAACTTTAGCTCTGACTTAACAAATTATTTCTTGTGGTCATTAAAAGCACAGAAGTACATCAAGCAAAATTAGATTATCTTTATTGATTTTTGTCAATAAATTCAATATTAGAAGCCTAATTTCTGCTCAGTCAGAAATAATTTTATTTTTATAATTAACTCATTTGGAGAGGGAATCAGGGCTATAAAGAACCGATCTAAATGGATGATATCATTACTGTGATCTATGGCCATTTATTAGAAAACTTTGTTGATTGAAAACTTTTTGTGTGGGGAAATCAAACCGAATAAATCTCTCTCTCCCCTCTCCCTGTCAAGAAGAAATGGAGAGAGAAAGAAAAGCTCAAAGGCTATTGTTATGCAACTTTCCTGTGGTTTGCTGTCAGCTAATAAGTGGGTACTGAGCCCCTGGGTATAGTTACTCCTTGGCTGGGATCTTCTCTGAAAAGATTTCCTTTTCCCTTATCTGTGTATTTATACTATGACCACGAGCTCAGTGGACCTGTGTTCTCCTGTATTCAGCAGGTTGCACCGTGACCTTGTCGTTGTCCTGATGCTCACGCTGTGCTAGATTTGTTCAGGGTGAGCCCTTTTAGGATGGCTTCTCCATGCCTCTTGGATACATTCCCATCTTTTTTGTTTTTTGGTTTGTTTTTTTTTTTTAAGTATTCACGTCCACCACAAGATTTTCCAGGTTCACCTTGCACTTTCCACGTTCATCCCTGGAATCAAACATTTCTCCAAGGAGACTTGAATTCGTCCGGTAGAGTTGTGTTTCTTACTCCTCGGTCATGAAAGGGAAATGGCCACAGTGGCTCCACTGCACCCCTCCTGAAACCTGCAGTGTCCTCCCATCTGCCTTCCTGCCTCCATTCACCTCTCACCCTGTACCAACCAGTTATTCTTGTAACAGCCAGAGAATCTTTACAAAAGTGCATCAGAGCATTTCATTCGCCTCCTTACACTCTCTATGTTCTTGGTTTTGTACTTTACTTTTAGAAAGGAAGGGAAGGAGGGAAGGAAGAAAGGAAGGAGGATGGGAAGGAAGGGAAGGAAAGAAGGAGGGGAGGAAGGAAGGAGGGAAGGAGAGAGGGAAGGGAGAAAGGAGGAAGGAGGCATGGAGGGAAGGAGGGAGGGAAGAAAAGGACGGAAGGAGGGAAGGAAGGAGGGAGGGAAGGAAGGAAGGAGGGAAGGAAGGAAGGAAGGAAGGAGGCATGGAGGGAAGGAGGGAGGGAAGAAAAGGATGGAAGGAGGGAAGGAAGGAGGGAGGGAAGGAAGGAAGGAGGGAAGGAAGGAAGGAAGGAGGGAAGGAGGGAAGGAAGGAAGGAGGGAAGGAAGGAAGGAAGGAGGGAAGGAAGGAAGGAAGGAAGGAAGGAAGGAAGGAAGGAGGGAAGGAAGGAGGGAGGGAGGGAAGGAAGGAAGGAGGGAGGGAAGGAAGGAAGGAAGGAAGGAAGGAAGGAAGGAGGGAAGGAAGGAGGGAAGGAAGGAAGGAGGGAAGGAAGGAAGGAGGGATGGAAGGAAGGAAGGAAGGAGGGAAGGAAGGAAGGAGGGAGGGAAGGAAGGAAGGAAGGAAGGAGGGAAGGAAGGAGGGAAGGAAGGAAGGAAGGAGGGAAGGAAGGAAGGAAGGAAGGAAGGAAGGAAGGAAGGAAGGAGGGAAGGAAGGAGGGAGGGAGGGAAGGAAGGAAGGAGGGAGGGAAGGAAGGAAGGAAGGAAGGAAGGAAGGAAGGAAGGAGGGAAGGAAGGAGGGAAGGAAGGAAGGAGGGAAGGAAGGAAGGAGGGATGGAAGGAAGGAAGGAAGGAGGGAAGGAAGGAAGGAGGGAGGGAAGGAAGGAAGGAAGGAAGGAAGGAAGGAAGGAAGGAAGGAGGGAAGGAAGGAGGGAAGGAAGGAAGGAGGGAAGGAAGGAAGGAGGGATGGAAGGAAGGAAGGAAGGAGGGAAGGAAGGAAGGAAGGAAGGAGGGAAGGAAGGAAGGAGGGAAGGAAGGAAGGAAGGAAGGAGGGAAGGAAGGAGGGAGGGAAGGAAGGAAGGAGGGAGGGAAGGAAGGAAGGAAGGAAGGAGGGAGGGAAGGAAGGAAGGAGGGAGGGAAGGAAGGAAGGAAGGAAGGAGGGAGGGAAGGAAGGAGGGAGGGAAGGAAGGAAGGAAGGAGGGAAGGAAGGAAGGAGGGAGGGAAGGAAGGAAGGAAGGAAGGAAGGAAGGAAGGAAGGAAGGAAGGAAAGAAAAGCTATTCTGCAAGACCCTCTGTGAATCCTCCATCTGGGATTGTATCTCCTGTGATTCTCCATCTGTCCCTGTGCTGTAGCCACACTGACCCTCCTTCCTTTCTGCAAACACCACACACAGCCCCCCAGCCTCTGTCTTTGCTGCTCCCTCTGTCTGGTCTCCACAGATTTACTCCAGTCTGTCTGTTTCCATCATTCAGGTCTCAGCTCCAAAGTCAGCTCTCAGAGAAGCCTTCCCAATTCTCCTTATCTAACATTGAGAAGCTAATATAACACACACACACACACACACACACACACACACACACACACGAGATTTATTCCACATGTGCAAGGCTGTTTCAACATCTAAAAACCAATCAATGCAATTCACCAAATCAACAGATTATGGGCCAACAATCATATAATCCTATCAACGGATGCAGAAAATAACAAAATCAATACCTGTTCATGATAAAAAGTCTTGGCAAATAAGGAGTACAGGACGACTTCCTCACCTAAAAGAAAACAAAAACTATAGCTAACATAAGTAAGTGTGGGAGATAGAAGATCTCTCTGTTAGATGAAGAGCAAGGCGAGGACCTGTCTCCCCGCTCTTGGTCAGCATAGTGGCGGATGTGGAGTCAAAGCGAGGAATACATAAAAGGCACACAAATTAGGAAGGAAAAAACAAAATTCTTTATTTCCAGATGAAATGGTTGCCTGTGTAGAAAATTCCAAGTAATCTACAAAAAAACTCATAGAATTAATGAGTGAGTCCAGCAAACTGATAGAATACAAGATCCACGCACAAAAATCAGTTGGATTTCTGTATTAACGATGAACATGTGGACACTGAATTATAGTCAGTACTGTACATGCTCAGAAACGCAAAAGAAGGTTCCAATAAGCTAAAATACTTACAGATGGAAAGACAATATTAGAAAGATTGTGGTCCTCCCCAAACTTATCTAAGATTGCAATTCCAGTCAAAAATCTCTATGGCATTTCCGACAGAAGTGGGTATGTGCAAAAATAGTGAAGACAATGGTCAAATTATTGTATTATAAATCACAGTAATGAAAGTAATGTGACACTGGGATAAAGTCGGATAAATAGAAGGACCAGGTTACATGGTTTGGGTGTGAACGTGGGTGTGGGCGGCTACACTGTGATTTTCGTACACAGTGACTCTTAGCTTCCATTTAGTGGAAACAGTGGACAGCTCAGGAATGGTGTGGGAAGACTGTTTATCTATTCACTAACATAAATTTGAGACTAAGAACCGCGTGCGTGTGCCTGCATTGCACACATTCACCCCGAGAGGTATTTATGCACCTGCACAAAGAGGTGTGTAGAGGAAAATTCATCTCATGATTATTTATAATAATGAAAACCGAGAAACAAAGTAACTGTCAGAGCTGGGATCCGGTAACAAATTATGGCATATCCAGACATGAAATGCTATGTAACAGAAGAATAAGGTGAACTATATATACTGACGTTGAAAAATTTCAGAGGGGGGCGCCTGGGTGGCGCAGTCGGTTAAGCGTCCGACTTCAGCCAGGTCACGATCTCGCGGTCCGTGAGTTCGAGCCCCGCGTCGGGCTCTGGGCTGATGGCTCAGAGCCTGGAGCCTGTTTCCGATTCTGTGTCTCCCTCTCTCTCTGCCCCTCCCCCGTTCATGCTCTGTCTCTCTGTCCCAAAAATAAATAAACGTTGAAAAAAAAAAAAAAAAGAAAAATTTCAGAGGTATATTGTTGGGAATACAAATTAAGTTGTAGAAAATATTTAATAAAAAATTACTACTTGTAAATTTCTTTAAAAGAGCCAAACACCCACACATTGCTACCAAAAAATGATTTTCAGGAAGTCTCAGAGCGTCTGTCTCTCGACTGTCTCTGGGTTCAACCGTAACCTCTTCGACAAACTTTCGTCCAAGATTCTCTCTCTTAAAACAACATGTTTCAGAACAAGATAGAAAATGTTCTTCCACATCGGAGTCACTCCATTCTGAGGGAGCTCCTTTGAAAGATGTCAGGGTAGATGTTCATCATCACGGCCCCCTCTGAATAATAGAAAAGAGGCATAGGAACATAGTTTCTACAAAGTTAGCAGCTCTTTTGAAATATCGTCGAGGGATTCTGTCCCTTGTAAGACTAAAATTAAATCATGAATGTTCCCTAACATATCTAGGCAAGTAGGATATATGAGAGAGACAGAAGAGACAATAGCTGGGATCCTGAGCAATGATTTCTGACTTCCTTTATCACACCTGTTTGAGCCTGCCCGACAGGATAGGCTGGGAAGATAAAAACCCTGGGTCCCTAGAGATTGCCCTGTTCTTTACCAGATTGGGGTAGATAAAGGCCCTTTATTTCGGGGGTTAAACTCTGGGGAGAACAGTGATTATTCTTACTTGTTTTGCAGGGTGTAATTTCTAGCTTCATTTACTAACTAACACCTCCCGTGACACTCATCCTCTCTCTCGACCTGAAAGCAAGAGTTACAAAGGGGCAGGTCCTGTCCTGCCAGGTCTCCAAAGACCAGACATGGGACCATCATGACTGTCCTAAGTCCCGTGGCCGAGGACGATACCTACTGGCTGTTCTTCCAAAGAACAGCTCCTTCCCTTCAGGAATATGGCTCCAGGCTTTGCTGGGGTGAGGGGCGTGCCCCCCGCCCCCACTGTCACCACCATCGAGTCCTGTCTGGAGACCCAGCCAGCCAAGCTCTGTGTCCCCCCACCCCACCACGGTGCTCACGGGACCCAAGCTGGGCCAGCGTCCCACTCCTGCTGCTTGTGAACCTTGAACGCAGACGCCAAGGGGACAGAGCAAAGTGAGTAAACCCATCCCAAAAGTGTTTCAGTGCCGAGACTGAGGACGAGCTTTCACCGTCCTGGGGTCGGTCAACCGCCCTGCCCTTCCGGGTCTTGTGTTTGCTTCCCTCGGTGAGACACGTCCAACAAACCCCCCATTTCCTTTCGGGGGGAGGATCCGTCTCCACTGCCCGCAGCCCATGAGCACCCACAGAGACGGAGGGCCTGTCTGAGCTCCACGAGCACCGTGTCCCCACTGCCAGGAGAGCTGCACAAGGACTCGCGGCCTCCCCCGTGTCCCTCCATCACAACCCTGCTCCTGGAAGAAACTGGCGGCAGTGCTCGCACGAGTGTGTCCAAGAGCAGTTGGCCTCTTCCGTCCAGCATGGCTCATTCGTATCCGGCCACACGCGTGGGGTTGTCCTAACACTGTGGGTGCAGGAGGGCGCAAATCAGACCCGTCCCCGAGCCGTGGGCCTGACGATCTGCCAAACCCCAAACCCCCCTAAAGACAGGACTCCAGATCCATAGCGAGAGACGCTCGGGGGGTGAAGGGGCCTCTTTCCCAGTCTGAGTCAGGTCAGATCTGGACGCGGAAGCCCTTCTGGAGGACCCTGTTTAGGGAATAAAACCACGCGTAGCTCAACAGTGATGAAAACACCAGTGGCAGGACGCCCGCTTCTCCACGTAGCGTCAGACACCGGGCCGCTCTGCCCTTTCCCTGCCCTGTATCCCCCCCTACCCAAGGCCCCGCGGGACCCTCTCCCTCCACGCACAGCAGAAAATGCTGCCGGACTTACAGCAGCCTTCACTGGGGACGCTGCTCTCTGAAACTGTCTAGCTAAAAAACGAAATGTCTAAAAGTATCATTTACTTTATTACTGTAATCATTTTAACAAGTAACTTTAGAAACATTAGCACATTTAAATAAGCAAAAATAAGGTAAAAAAACACACACCCACACCCACCATCCCACAGAGGGACCACCGCTCCTAATAGGTCAGCCTCTGTGTTCTCAGCCTTTGTGCATCTGCGTCCTGGATGGCACAGCGTCTTCAGAGACGTCAGCGTTCAGAAAATAGGGGTTGTGTTTTACCTGTCTGTGACTCGTGAAGGGACAGCGTGTCTGAACCAGAACAGACAGCCCACAGAGCAGAATGATGGGGAGAGTCACAGACGTGGAAAGGTCTCTCACTGGCCTCCCGACCCCTCGGGACCAGCCACGGAGGCTCAGCTCTCCCAGCCAGACCTGAACCTGCCGGCCACTAACAACTCCCGCCGTTCCGAGGCCACGAGGAAAACACCTTCAAATAACAGTAAGAAGTAAAATAATGGTGATAAAAAGCTTAGCGCCCCACAACAGGCTAAAGATGTGAGCTGATTCCTCACCCCTAAGAAACCACCCAGTATCCAAATTCCCGGGGAATGAGCACTTCTCTTAGCACGAAAAGCAAATGCAAGGTGTTTTATAAATGCGCGGGATTGGAATGAATTCTTGAGACCGTAGCGTCTTTTCCACAACGCCTAAGCCTTTACTGAGATGCCCCTCCACTGCACATACCAGCCTCCAGAGACTTCCAGCCCCTGCGCCAACCCAGCCCTTTGGACTCCCCGCTCCTACCCCTGTAACCGCCCTGAGAAGGAGCCTCCACATGAAAAGGAAAAAAGTTCAAAGTTTGACTCTAACACAAGCATGAACATCTTATTTACTGACTGGAGAATATTATCTTATTTTCAAGTGACCAGAATTTGACAGACCAGAGGAAGAAAAACTCAACAGAGAGAATTTTAAAAGTCTCTCGTATATCCCTCCGTGTGCCATGCTTCTCCAAAGACGCACTTACGAAATACGTCATACACAGAAAGGCAGATACCATATGTCTTCACTCTTAAGTGGACCCTGAGAAACTTAACAGAAGACCATGGGGGAGGGGAAGGGGGAAAAAGTGACAGAGAGGGAAGAAGGCAGACCACGAGAGACTCTTAAAAACTGAGAATAAACTGAGGGTTGATGCGGGGTGGGAGGGAGGGGAAAGTGGGTGATGGGCATTGAGGAGGGCACCTGTTGGGACGAGCACTGGGTGTTGTATGGAAACCAGTTTGACAACAGATTTCATATTAAACAAACAAACAAACGAAAAAACCAAAGACGCACTTATACACAGACTAGAGGAGCATTAGTGAATTTTATCACCACTTTCCCCGTGTTAGCACCCTGCACATGGGGGGTGCTTATCCATTCCCCGGGCCAGATATTTACTGAGCAACTGGTGAGCCGCTGTGATTCATCCCTGGGGTTGCAGAGGCAGCAGCGAAGTCCCGTCCTCCATGAACACCCAAGTGCAAAGGGTTAAGTGACAAGAGAAATGAGCACCGCGTGAGCATGAAGTCCTCCCTGGGGTGGGCCGTCTGCCAGGTGTCACTGGACGGAGATGAAGTGGGGCCCCCGTGTGCGGGGATCTCTCGAGCTCCTCACGGCATCGCTTTTTCCACTCTCTGTTGCTACCTTGCGAAAGCATCTGAGTCCAGAGGAGACAACTGCTTTGGGGAGAGCTGAGCAGCACGGCACAGGTGGAGGACGCCAGCTTCCCATTGCGAGGGGCCAGGCGGCTCTGGAAGGAAGACGTCACGGCCCTGCTGGCTCCCCACGCATCATCCCAGCGGGGTCCTGGACCCCATCATCGTCAGGCCTCCTCCTGGACCCTGAGACCCCTCCCCACCCGCCTCACTGTGGCCTCGGATACTTCAGGGGCCATTACTCCTTCGTCCATCCTGAGGTTCTCTCCTTCAGCATGAAAGCATCCTTGGAGAGGAAGGAGGCTAGGGAGTCATTCTCCCATTTCCTCAGGACCAGCTGTAGAGACAGGGAGGGAAGCGTAGGAGTTCCCGGGGTACCGAGGGAACTGGGCTCACCAGGTCTGGTAGGAAATGGAGAGGAGATCCAGGACAGGGGCTGGACACAAATTCTCCTGACGCATTACCTTGCTCGGTTCTACTAACTTCTTTCTTCCAATTTCTACTACTGCTTTCTTTTGAAATTGCCCCATCAGTGACCATCTGTCCCCTTCCCTCCACATTTGTAAATTCCCAAGCCTCCCCTCCAGAAAAAAAAAATCGATTTAAGATGTAAGAAGCTCTTCTAACGATTTTAGTTTTCCTGCTGAGATCAATTACTGGGCAGTCGAAACCAAACCACAAACACCAACCCTCAAAGTACCCATGGTGCGCATTGGCCCCTTCCGCTCAGAAGGAGCTCATGTCGTCCAGGGGCGCATCAGCAAGCATCTCGGCTCAAAGGAGACACTGTGCACAACACAGGCTACGTCCCCTGCATGCTTTGGAAGCAATTACATCTAGTCTTGTAGATCCCTGGGTTTTGTTAAGAGGCCAGAAGTTCTCTGTTTCCATCACAGAAGTCTCCATGCCAGAGAATTCACAGCGATCCTCCCCGACGACATCCAAGGGGCTGGTAGCCAAAGTCCCCTCCGCAGGCAAACAATGCATGAACACGTTCCTTTACTCAAAATACGTTTCCTGGGTGCCAGGAAATGCACTTGGCAATGGGGATAAAGTGAGGGGTGAAACAGTGCCAGCCTTCAGGGATCCCAAAACATTATTATTTAAAAGGGATGGATGGGACTTCTGTTTTCAAACAGGGCACTATAGACTTACTGGAAAGGAAATTATTCACCTGGCTAGGCAATGTGTCCTTCCAAAAAGTGTGAACTATTCCTTGCCAAAATCTCCACAGAAGAAATTATCAGCAGTGTGATGCCTTTAAATAGCCCTCTGTATAAAGTCCTCTGGTGGCAGGTGTTTCTGTGAATCCCAGAATGGGCTCTCCAGTGGTGGTTTCCATTCCCCAAAGCACAAAGGAAGCTGTATCTTCACATCAGGCCCAGTGTCCAAGGCTAGGCCACGTGGTTGGGAAGACAGCTGTGGCGCAGCTGTGGCTCCCAGGGACAGTCCAATCTGAGCATGTGTGTGAGCATGCCACGTTTGCTCAACAGTGAGGATAATGATGAATTAAATCCGTTAAGGCCTACTATATGCCTGGCACTGCTTTAAGCTATTTCTTATAGTATTAACATTATTAGATCTGTGAGGCTCCTAACATTAGTCTAATAATATTAGTTGTGCCCCCAAGTTATTGATGAAGTACAGAGAGGTTTACCTACTTGCGTCCAAAGTTGCCCCACTTATTTTTTTAAAATTTTTTATGTTTATTTATTTTTGAGAGAGAGAGAGAGAGAGAGAGAGAGAGAGAGTGTGATCAGGGGAGGGGCAGAGAGAGACAGAGAGAGAGAGAGAGAGAGAGACAGATCTGAAGCAGGCTCCAGGCTCTGAGCTGTCAGCTACAGAGCCTGACGCGGGGCTCAAACTCACAAACCGTGAGATGATGACCTGAGCCGAAGTCAGATGTTTAACCAACTGAGCCACCCAGGTGCCCCAAAGTTGCCCCACTTATTAAGGGCAGAACTAAGAAATGAGGCCAGCCAATGTGGTTACATATATGCACATACTTATACATGTACCACTTAAGAAACTAAAATCAGAAAGCAAATCTCTATATGATAAGAGTTGGCTCTGCCAGGCACAGTATTAGGTGGATGGATGTTTCTGTGAAGAAATACCCAGTCTGTTTCCACATATGCTAAGTCTATGTCCAATCAATGACTGGCCACATCTTAACAACCTATTGATATCCAAGGCATTAAGTAGACCACAGGGATGAAGCCATTTTTTTTTTTTAAAGAAAGAAGAATAAAAATTAAATAATAAAATCTCTCCGTTGTAAACACTTTGGAACTAGTAAATCTCCCTCAATATCCAAGTTAAATGTCAGCATCCAGAAGCAAATAAAGAATCAGTGAATATTTTCCTAATTCTTCCCAAACCCTGAGATTTCTTAAAGATCAGTGTACTTTGCACTTACCATATGGATTATGGAATTTATGAGCTACCGATAAGTGTTGGGTCAACCGGGCAGAAGACAACTCAGCAGAAAGCTCCAGAAAACGGCGGCATGACTCAGCACACCGGACTGTGCCGTGGAAACCCCATTAGGTTGATTGCACTTGGAGGCCTGACTCCAGCGCAAAGCTATCTCTGGAGTCTTGTAACGCTTCTGAATGCTTCTGCACCCACGGTTCTCCAATTTAGCATGACTAGCGTTTGGAAGGGGTGTGGCTTGACCTGGCCTATGTCACGATGTTCCATCAAAACCCACTTTATAAGAAATGACCATTCCCGGTCTTTAGTTGTCCTCTGACAACTATCTAAGTGCACGTTCATCTGGTAACACAAGCATCTCTGAGGCAAAGTGTCACCTTTGTGTGAAACTTTCAACCCTAAAAAGGCAAAGTATCTGTGCCCTTGGGCAGGTGTTGGTGAAGCATCCATGTGGCCTGTTCGTGCTCAGCACACTGGTGGTCATAAATCCCTGGGAAGCCTCCACCGTTCATTTTTTCTTATTTTATTTTCAGATCAAGGGAGCTATAGACTCATTTTGGGGAAGAGAGTCAGGTGATCTGTGAGTTCACTTACTGCAAAGCATAAGTTTCATTTACAAGAGGAACTGAAAGCTGCTTATTTGCGTGACCGCGAAGTGAGTTTTGAATGAGCACAAAACGCTGCAGGTTGCAAGACTTTACTAAAGAACTTGTTTCATTAATCTTCCATTAAATCCTGGCAATTTTAACAACATAGCGAAGTTCCTACTAGCACATGAATTTTGGGAATTCGTAAGATTTTAGGAAAATTTCTCATCAATACATTTTGAGTATTTTCTTGAGACTTTCATGGTTTCACTGTGGTTTTTCTTTTTAATTATAGATGACTATTAGTTTAGATCTACCATTGTCAACATTGTTTCTAGCAGGTATATTGATTAATTCTACAAGAGTTGTGATACATATTTACATCAGTATATTTTTTAAAATTTTTTAATGTTTTTTTATTTTTGAGACAGAGAGAGCAGGGGTGGGGGGTGCAGAGAGAGAGGGAAACACAGAATCAGAAGCAGGCTCCAGGCCCCAAGCTGTCAGCACAGAGCCCGACACAGGATTTGAACCCATGAACTGTAAGATCATGACCTGAGCTGAAGTCAGATACTTAACTGACTGAGCCACCCAGGTGCCCCCATCAGTACTTTTGGTCTATAACTTTCCACCTCCGCTTGTATGAATTATGTCCCATAAACCTGTGGATCACCACAGGCTTGCTGTTGAAGCGCATATATTTACAATCCTCCAGGCCATGTTTGACAGTGTGATCCATCGCTCACCTCTACGGACCTCCCAGGTGAGACTAGATGGGACCTGGATGGGGGAGGGGTGAACACTACGGTGTGAATGAATGGCAGAGAAATATCACAGCGACTTGCTTGGAACAAGTTGGCAGACGCTGACTCCCACAGAAAAGAGAAGTCTGTCGATGTTCTCTAAAAACAAGTTATATTGGTGAAATAATTTGGGGTCAAGGTAAAATCAAGCTTCAAATAAACGTGTGCAAGTATTCTCAGGACCTTTTGTATGTCACCATGCATTATGAACCTCATGGAATGAGATATTTCATGTAAAATTTCTCAAACATATTTTACTGTGAAATAACTATTAACCTTTCCAAGGACACAGGTTGGGAAACAATTGCTTAGAATAATATTATCGAATTGCTAATATTATCATGAATCTCATCTGTGAGAAAGTAAAGGTTATGACCCCGAGGCTACTCTGATCCTATGGACGTCACTGATAGAAGCTGCATGTCCACTGGGCTAAAGCTTTAAAAAGCCAAAGCCACGAACTGCCTCGGCCAAAATGCTGTTTTATTTTGTGGACGCTGTCATCCAAAGACCAGCAGGAATGCATACGTGGGCAACAAAGTTAGTTTTATTAGTTGGTGCAGCGAGAAAGACCACACACCATGGGGACCTCTGTAAATATCAGAAGTGGGAAGTTGAGTGCCTACATGATGTGGGGTCAGAGTTTAGGCCAGGATGATCTTGGCAAAGGATGGTCGGAACTCATGCACTGGACACAGGCTAGAAGAGGCCAGTGACCTTGATTTCAGAATATGTATGTCCAAGCAGAGTCACCGTTAGATCAGACCTCTGTGGTCCCATCGTGGACCACACGCGTCTGACTGAACCCTTCTCAGAGGGCTTGAGCTTTGATCTTGTGTGGTGCACATCACGGCTTGGTCTGGCACAGTTTATTTGGGAGGGCAAGTTTTCATTCTATCGACCTTTTTGGGAAATGGATCCCTGTGGCACTGGGCCAGACAGCCTGTCCTTTCTCTGAGAAAGCAAGGGCTCCTTGAAGGAGCTGATTTGCTTCCCTTCCTAGGGAGTGTGGAGGCGAGGACACAGATCTCTGGTCAGGGACTCAGGATGGTGACCTTAGGAAGAGCTCACACACCCGGGAGAGGAGACACTCTGCGCTTCACTTGTCCTACCGTGTCTTTCGATTTCACGGCACAAAAAGATGCCATTTTAGTGGCACATTAGGAGCACTGGTTTGTCTCCAGGTCAGCGGGGACGGCGGTGTTTGAAGGGGAGAGTCTGTGGGTGACGGGGCACAACTTTTCACTGCGGGGCAGAGGGCAGTGCCGTCCTGGCTCAGGTGGCACTGAGACGATGAGGGCCAGCCTGACAGCGAAGGCCCGCGGGAAGCCACGGCTGGAGTCATACGCGTTAGTGCCCCCCACCCTCCCCACATATGCAGGTCACTTGGTCAAGCTCCAGGTCGAGGGGAGGAGAGTACTGTCCCCACCTGGAGGCCAGGCAGGCACGGGGTCATGGATCTCACACCCGCTCGGCTCTCTCCATCCAGTCACAGGGAATGTGGATACTTGATTCTTTCTCTACATTTACGGATTGGGAAACTGAGCCTCTCAGAAGTTGTAACTTTCCAAAGTTACATTAACTTCGAAGCCAATTTTTTTTCATGAAAAGATTACCATGTAATTACAACCAAAACAAAGCAAACGATTCCAACTGGCCAAAATCAACACTTGTACTTCAGAAAAGACAGGTATAAGATTGAGCAATTCAGCAGTAGTATCTTGATTTTTTTTGCCATAAATGAAAGGTATTGTGTAATATCTAAGAGAGCATTTTATTATCAAGTCCTTACCATTTATTTCAAACGTGTATTTCATCAAGTAAGTAATTCCCAGTACAATTTCCTAGTACACTTCTTGCACCTGTCATAACACACATCGCTGATACTTCACGTAAATTGGCTGTTATTTGGTAAGATTTCCTTGTGATTCTTCCTCAACATTAAAAAAGAAAAAAGAAAAGAAGCACAAGAAATTGACAAAACAATGGAAAGGAATGCTGAGTGCACCTAACCTAAAAATTCTGACAAAAATCAGAATTTAGATTGTTTTATTTTTCTTTTTTGTCTTTGATTCTTGTTTCGCTATATGTCTTTTACTGAAGAAATACTGGCTATAGAGCTTCTGATTTATTCCAAATCATGACAATGTATTCAGACAACTTTAGCACATTTGCTGCCTCCGTGGTCATCTTTTAATTGATCTCGAGTGCCAGCAGTTCAACCGCAGAGCTCGCACCCGAGTGCTCACCAGCACCAGCACCAGCACCGTGAGTCACAGATCAGGCGCAGGAAAGATGGGCTAGAGCCCGTGCTTCGGGGAACCCTCTGACTACAGAATATGAGATTTCGAAATGAAAGCTCCAGTGACCAACTCCTTAGAGTGTCACGGCTCGAACTCATGTGTGTTGGTGTAGAGCCCCGAACTGCCAAATGGCTGCTTTTAATCTCAGTTCTTTCTTAGGTGAAATGGGACAAGACCTACATGGAAATATTTGTTTACAAATGAATGCATACTAAGTGACGAATTTTTATACCATATGTATGTCTGTATACCCACATTAATATCAAATGTATAAGCATACAGACGTGTATGCTTAGGAAAGCTGTATCCGAATGGTGGCATGATGGCTCAGTTACTTTTTCAACAGAGAAATAAAGCTATTTCCACTTCATAAGTAGGCAGATTCAGGAGCCGCTGGATTACTATCTTCCCATGCTCAAAAGTCAGAGATGAGCAGAGGGAAAATCATTGAACCTATAAATGTAGAAAGCACCGGAATGTTATTTTTATTTATGAAAACTCTGAAGAAACCAGTCTTTCCTCAGCCATCAGTGAAGGGAGTTATGTGTCAGCTTGTGCACTAGGGCAGCCCCTCTTAGAAATTAGCTGCCCACAGACGGTGTTGCTCGCACAGGGAAGTCCTTCCCTGCCAGCATCCCAGTCCTTCCTTGCCGGCATCACAGCACTCTGTGTTCCTCTCCTGGTTCTGCTGTTTGTTCCAAAGACCGCCCCCCCCAACTCCTTCTCTACCATGTTCCGTATTCCAAGAAACTGACAGTACACATGTCAACAGGCTTCGCTGCCCCCTGGCTTCTCTTGGGTTTAGCCAATAGGAACATCTGGGAAAAGACTGGAGAGAGGGAGAGGAGTAAGAGTGGGCTGTGTGTCTCCTGGCTCCCTGCCTGCAGCATCGACGTGGGCCAGCTGCATCCCCGTAGCACCTACATGGAGCCTTATCCACGCAGGGGCCATTCCCAGGATTCAAGTGTTTTCCCGCTCCCATCAAAGCCTAGAGTACACATGTCTCTCTCCTCCCTAATTTTAGGTCACCATTATTCCTTCCCCGGTGTTGTTCCCATGTCTTTGTACAGACTCCCTTTATTAAGCTCTCCTCACATCATGCAATCTGTTTCTTGCCGGTTTCCTGGATGGCACAGACACCTTTCTTTTATTCTTTCTTATAGATTGTGCATGTGTAGAAAATTACCTATGATATTTCATTACTTTTTTTCTTTTTTCACCTAATCTCTTCCATAAACCTTAACTGAGCGCCCACTATGATGCCGAGCTAAATCCTGAGGATACAGGGGTGGGTAAGGCATTGGCTTCGTCGTGAAGGAAGTTCACCAAGTGGGAGCACTGGACATATAAGTAGTGTGACCATATAACTCATCACTGAGATTGGGATACTTTGGAGTAAGAAGGGAATTACTCTTAGTAAGTGTACTACAAAACCGGCCAACGCTGTCACTGTTGGGCAAACCAAAGATGAAGAGATCATTGTTTGATGCTGTAATGAGCACCGAGGAATGAACAGATTCACTGGACGCCATCTATATGACTGGGGTCGGAGACACAATGACAAAAAGTTCTTGCCCTCTGTGAGGTTAAAGTCCAGTCCAGTGGAACCAAACAAGTGACTTCAACCAATGTGATGAGAGTGTGATGAGAGGTAAACGGACATCCCAATAGGCTGGCCAGCCGACGGACGGAAGTAGCCCTTATGGCCACCCGGGCACTGACTCTGCTTTCCCCAGGGAGAAATGAGAAGGACGCTGTACGAGGTTATGTTTCACGATCAGGAATGCTACAACATTCCTGCAAACTGAAGAAGATGGATTGCCAGAGGAATGGAGACGTAAAGTCCAAGGAAGAAGAGACCGTGTGTGGCAAGGTCTGCAGACTTGGCAAAGCCCCGCTCGCTCAGCGTCCCCGGTACTTACTGTCTGGCTGGCCTAGAACTCGCGCGTCTTAGCTGAGATGCCGCACAGGCAGCCGACCTGAGAGCACCGTCTGCTGAGGGGACAGGACGCGTATCCACTTCTTCCGATAGACTCGATAACGGCTCGCTTACAAAGCCATACAGTGTGGAAGACAAGCTGATACCTGGGGAGTTAATTAGTCCCCAGTCTAGTAATTATAGGAAGCGCAGGTGCAGAACTGACAGAGAGGTGGCAGTGGTAGGGAGTGCCGTGAACGCGCAACACAGTCCAGGCGACTCCCTTTTCCTTAACGGTCATTTTGAAGCTTCCATAAAAAGGAAAAGCGGTAACTAAGTGATTATTTCCCTTTTTCCCAAAGATCTTCAATGAGGCCCGATGTTTTGCTGACCCGTTCAGAAGCCTTCATCTCACGTTACACCTTGTTCATCAATTTTACCTGAAACGTAGGCAGTGGCCAACGGAGATCGGACTATATTTTAAATATTTCCTACCACCCGGGCGTTCCGGGTTTCACCCCACAGCCGCCGATTCGTACACATGCAGAGTCCGTTCTCAGTAAAAGCGACAGTGGCCACGTGCTCCAGCTGGACCAGCAAACCGGCCAGGAGACAGGAGTCTGAGAATGTTCTGTCCTTCACCCCAACATATCTGGACCTGAGCCTCAAGGAGGAATGCCCCAAATCAAGACGAGCTATTGACTTGAATTTAACGGTTTATCTCCCTTTTTCATGTGAAAGAAAAAAATCTGCTCTCAGCTTTTTGTTTTTTCTGCTTTGTGTTGTTTTTCTAAGCAGCCTCACCAGTCACCTGGTGAACTGAGAGACCCTGCAGAGGGAGACAGGGTCTGGAATGATGGGGCAACACAAACAGGTTGGCACGGATTCTCCCAGTGAGCACAGCTCAGGGCAGGGCGTCCACGCCCCGGAATAGCTGCAGCTCATCTATAACCCCGGGGATGCGGCAACGGGAAGGCCTTTACAGCCACAGCGAAAGGGGAAGGGAGGGATCGACTGCATCCCTTCCTTTAGCTCACTTTTCATGCCTCACATCATCTTAGCAAAATGGTCTTCTGAATATTCTGAGAGCTCAGCTCAAATTGATCAAATTATCGTGAATTTGAAAATAATGGGACATTATCAGCCTAACGTAAAATTCTGACTTCTGAACCGGTTTCGCTAGCAAGCAATATCATCAGCCAAAATGTGTATGGTGTATGGTATTGTCCCCACACTCATAGATTTACGAGCATGAAACACAAAAATGTATCAGCTTTAAAGAAGAACTAATCTGTGGTCATAAATTCATTGGAGGCAAAAACCATTAAAGTGCCATGTGCAACTAGAAACATTTTTAGGAACTTAATCACAGGCTAATGTAAAGGCCAGACATAAAAATAATTGACACATAGAAAAAAAAACACATCTTAATTAATCTTTGGAAAAAAAGGCGAAGATACGGGGTATTTTGTTCAAATAAAATTATGGTGTAATCAATTCAACATTAATTATTGATAATATAACTCAAAGAGGAATGAAAAGGAAACAAGGAGGGAATTCTTAACCTGATACCAGGTATATTACCTCCTAGGGCAACACGCAGAATAGTGAAATACTGGAGAGTCCCTAGGAAGACATTGCCAATGGCTCCACTCAGCCTGGGGACAGAGATCTTAACTAGCGAGTCAGAACAAGGAGGAGAATGAAAGGAAAGTTTTAAGGAATGGGGGAGAGGCATGGCTTGTGAAGATGATGCGACTACCTATGCAGAAAAGCCAAGAGATTGTGCAACTGGAAATGAAAAGAGAGGTCTGCAAGTTTGCCGGACCCAAAGTCAACAGCATTTCTATAAAGACTAAATATATCATTAAAAATAGAAAAGGTGACAACAAAGAAGGGAGGAAAGGGAAGAGCAAAGTACCTAGAAATAAATGCAGTGACAGATTTGCCAGATGTTTAAGGACAAAAGGGCAAACCATCACAGAAGGACTGAACCTACACACGTAGAAATACACGTGTTCGTGCATCTTAGGGCTTGCCATCTCAAGGGTGTAACTCGTCCCCAACTGAATCTACAAAGTCGCGCAATTCCAGCTGCGATCCCAACATGACCTTTTGCGGAACTAAACTCTTCTAAGACGCGTGTGCTACTAAGGGGCTGATGACAGATCCCAAGATAACACTGAAGAGGAAGGTCCGTGCCTGCCCTCCCACAATGAAGACTTACTGAGAAGTAACAATAATATAACTATATACTCACAGTGCGAAATTTCCCAAAGGGAACAACAGCAGAAGATACAGGATGAATGTACAAACGTATGCATATACGAAAACGCCATGCATTTGTGACAGTGCAATCAGGAGGATCCTGATGTGAAAAGTGCCTTGGGAGATGTTTGTGTGGTAGCCGCTGTAAGCTGTCCCCTCTGTCCGGACGCTGCAAGCTGTCCCCTCTGTCCAGGAGACTGACGTTACTTTCAAGGTGCCTGCAAGTCCCTCCAGCCATGTGAGTGCGTGCGGCTCGTGCGAGGAGCCGTGGGGTCCAAAAGACACCGTTGCATAACAGCACAACCCACCGGCCTCAGCCTGCACCTGACTTGTGGGCAGGACCTGACCCGGGGCACATACACTTATCAAGAAGTGCACTTGCCTGGTCATCCGAATTTGGGAGCCCCTTTGTTCCCATGGAAAAACCAGTCCATCCTGATGGGTACAATTACTCACATTAGATAAAACTGACCCGGGGCGCCTGGGTGGCTCAGTTAAGCGTCGGACTCTTGGTTTTGGCTCAGGTCATGATCTCACGGTTCATGAGTTCAAGCCCTGCTTTGGACTCTGTCCTGACCGTGCAGAGCCTGCTTGGGATTCTCTCTCTCCCTGTCTCTCTGCCCCTCCCTTGCTCTCTCACTCTCTCTCAAAATAGATAAACATTAAAAAATTTTTAAAAAGAGCAGACTAACCCTATATCTATATATAAAAATGGTTCTAAGTAGATTCAAATCCTAATTATAGAAAAGCAAAACATAAAATATGGAAGATACTTTCATGACCTCAGAGCATAGGAAAATTTGTCAAATAAGACTTATTAAAAAAAAAAAAAGAAAGAGGAAAAAAATTTATAAATCTGGAAGCACTTCTATTTTGGGTTCCTGGACCCAATTCTAACGTGTGTGCATGTGCTGGACGCTTCCCATTCGCTACCCGCCAGTTCTCAGGACACCAGCAGGTGTGGAAGAATTGGACGGGATTCTGCCCACCCAGGGGCGGCATCAGATCCCACCGGCTGGGACTGCTCCGCCCTTTGCTTCAGACACCTGTCACCACCCCCCAGTTGTCACCTGTGCTTCTGACCAACTGGCAGGAGATCAGAGGTTCCCCGGGCCCCCTCCGGGTCCCCTCCCTGGGTCTCAGTAGTTTGTTAGAGCAGCACAGAGAGCTCAGGGAGTCTCACTTACTCCATCTCGGGTTCGTTGTCAAGGATGTAAGCTGGGGAAAACCAGACGGGAGACATGCTCAGGAAGAGGCGTGGGGAGGGACAGTGTGCTTCCGAGTCTCCCCTTCCTCACCAGCCATCTGAGCTCACCCTTCTGAGAGTCTCTGGAGGCTTCGCTACTCCAGCATAATGATTAAGTCATTTACCTGATGCTTGAACTCAGTCTGCAGCTCCTGCCCCTCCCCCCCGCCCCCCCTCCAGTCAGGGGTGAGAGAGCCAAGCCTCTAATCCCAGGGTCAGTGTTCCTGGCAACCAGCCCCCATGTCAGGTGCCTCCCAGTGTCACCTGAGTAACAGGACAAAAGGCACCTCACAGCTCTCAACAGTTTAGGAGCTCTGTGCCACAGAGGGGACAAAGACCAAATCTGTACTTCTTCTAAATCACAACGTCACAACTTCTCTGCAACAAAACGTACCATAAGTTAAGTACACACATATATTTTCTCGTTAATTAATTAATAAGGAAAGCAATCCAGTAAAAATATCTGATAAAAATGAGGAAGACAGAGAAGATAAAACATAGATACATATCGAACACACTCATTAATAGGGAACCGCAAACTAAGCCAGTGACGAAATTCTCTTCCGCATCCATCAGATTGGCAAAAATTCAGGTGTCTGACACTCTGGAATATTGGGGAAGGACCAGAGTGACCTTTGCTGCAGACTGTGTGTTTGTATGTATTTGAATCCCTCCCTGGCCCTAGCAAAACCATTGGTATGTTGATGGTATTTGGAGGTGGGGTGATGGCATCTGGAGGTGAGGGCTTTGGGAGGTGATCAGATCAACAGGGTGGAGCCTCGGGCATAGGACTGTGTCCTTATAGAAGAGACTGGGGTGATCCCTTGCCCCTTCTGTTCCCCTGTCCCCAGTGAGGACATAGGAGAATCCAGCCCTCCATGAACCAAGAAGAGGCAGGGCTGAGAGCACAGGGCTCCCCTGGGGGCACACACGGCCCTGTTCTAGGGCGGCTGGCAGGACTTCTTGTCCTTCCCCCAGAGCCCAGGGGACCCACAGGCCGCCCCCTCCGAGCGCGGTACCCTAGCAGGGGTGGTCCCAGAACGTGCCCGGCTCCTCGGTTCCCCCAGCCTGTGCGCACCCCTCACTCTGTGCACCTGGTTCCTACCCCCACCTGTCCCTCCCACCTCCACCTGTCCGTCCCTCCCCCTTCTGTCCAGCACACACAGACCGACTAGTTGAGGGGTCTGGGTGCCGGGCTGAGACGTGTCGCAGGTGTCCTCAGACGGTGAAGCTCAGTGCTCAGGAAAACAAACACAGGGAGCCCTGCCGTGATATTGGAAAAGAATTACTACAAAGTTGTAATGTTGGATCTAATTCCAATGTTAATTTCAGAGATAAAATTTTGCACAAGTCTGGATGACCGTTGGAAAATGTCCCCTCTGAAATATGTATCTATGACTTGTTAGGCAGCACCTATCATACCATCTACTCCCCATCAGACAGAGGTAGAGCCCTATACATTCTATCTGTCCCTTCTATTGTCTGTCATAGTTTATTTTGTATTTTTTTTGCATTTACTACTTGAGGAGAGAAGGAAATTAGTATTTGTTGAGAACCTTCTGTATGCCCCTTTATGAATTATGTTTCATCTATTTCTCATAGAAAAAATGTATTTCTCATAGCAAAAACTGAATACAGGTAAGGAAACATGTGCAGCAAGTTTCAATGACGTGCCTGAGGTCCCAGGTGGTGACTGGGAGGGTCCCCGTTCAAATGCGTGCTCTCAGCTGCACCACCTGGGGCCCCAAATTCTGATTGTCTTCCTTTCTGAGGCACATTTTAGGGTCAACTACAGTGGGTCTGCCTCAGTAGTCAGGAATCGTCTATTTTCATTTCAACCAACTCGTAGCCTTAATTCCCTCACTGCAGAGCCATTATTTCCCAATGGCAGTGTGTCCTCATAGTCACATTCACAGGGATCGGGGTATGGGGTCCCCTGGGGGTCATAACTCTGCTTGCTGCACCCTCCCCCAGAGATCGACCCCTGGTCAACACGAGATTCTCAAAGTCGCTGCTACATTGGTCCATTTCCTCCATGTGCCAGCCATGATTTCCCAAACTTTATCGTGTACTGCACACCATACAAATAGCGTCAGTCCCTGCCGGCGGGATGCTTTCCTTGCGTGTTGGTCTCTTGGCACAAAGGTAGACAGTGGCGGGAGACACCTGAGGTTTAATGAATGCTTGCTGTGTCCCCTTGTGGGAGGGCCTCCTCTGGAACAAGGACCTCTAGGCACCGGAGTCCAGAGTTGCAGACTTGGGAAGCATGGATCTCTCAGTGGGTCCCTAGAAGCAAAGGTGAGCACGGTCACTCCTGCATTCACCCTTAGCTCTTGGGCTTTGGGGTTCTGCCTGCTGGACAACAACAGCCTCTGTTGTGAGCGTGTCTGTTCAGTCTCAGAGAATGGAGTCCCATCCTTGGAAGGACTCATTTCCAAACTGTCACCTCGGCTAAACCCTCACAAGGGCATGCCCCTGCTGTGTCGTGTGCGCACAGCTAGTACTCCATGCAGCTGCATTTTCCTTTCCTTAAAATGGGCCCCTTGCCCTGGTTTGATATGGAGTCATATGTTGATAGAAAACACTGTTTTCCAGTAGGTATAACCGAGAGTCTGAAAACAAAAGGCAAAATATTCAGAATACGTGTCCATCCCAGTCAAGGTAAATGGCCGCCCTTTCCAGGACTGAAAACGTCTGATAAAATTAACCTGTCTCCTGGTAACCGATTGGCCCGAGTAAGGGAGGTGCTATCCTGAACTTGGTGTCGACCTGTGTCACCGTCAGTGGACATCCAGCAGCGGTAGAAGTTGATCAACTTTGGGGACGGAAACCCACCTTCTGGGGTCCCTGCAGGCCTCCATTTTGCCAAGGCTTCCGAGCATCTGTGATTCTCCCTGACCGATGTGCGTCCCTTACGGAGCTACTTCGTCCCAGTTCAGTCCAGGTAAATGCCACCAGCTCTACCAGCGCGGCAAGCCGAGGCTTTCGGGACCTCGACTTTGATTGATATCTTCCTCAATCCAGCTCCAAAATCCCATTGTCGGTCTGCTTCCTTGCACCACTGTTGACACCCACAGCCTAGTGTGGGTCCCTCAGGAAACAGACTCTTAAGAGTTTATAGGTAGGACTTCTATGGGGGGGTTCTCAGGAGCAAAGCTTGTGGAAGGAATGGAGGGAAACAGCTCGGGCAAAGACGGAGACTGAAATGTGACACTATCGAATGAAGTTCTCTAGAGGAGATCTGGGACTCCCACTGCCCAGCGCGGTGTCCCCGATCAGGACGGGGCACCAGGCTCCGGGTTCCTCTCCTTATTCTAACCCCTCGCTGGCTTCCGACTGCTCCCGGGAGGCGGTTCCCCTGGGCACTGGGGGCTACTGTTGCTGTGGCGGCTCCCGGAGGGAAGTCCAACTCTGGGCCTGCAGCAGCCGCTCCCCTTGTTGCTGGAGAATAAGATCCTTAGTCTGGATGGAACCCTGGGCAGCAAGGCACACTATCCCTCAGAGTCCGGAAAAAGCAGAGAAACTATGGAGGTCTGGGAATCTGGGAGGTGTCTGTGCTACTCTGTGTACTGGTTGTCACTGCCACCCCATCACCGTGGGCGTGTGTGGATTTGCGCACAGTGGGGCTGCAAGCTGACTTGTAAAGGGCCAGGCAGGAAATGCTTCAGGCTTCTCTGGCCACATACGGTTTCTGCCGCGTATTCTTTGTCTTCTTTGCCGCGACTCTCACGAATGCATCACGCTCATTCTTAGCTTTCAGACCCGGAGACGGGCCACCGCCAGGCCTGTCCCCAGGCCACAGTTTGCCGACTCTGCTCCGTGGACCTCGCAGACCAGCCGGCAGGACCCCCCATCTCCTTTCGCTTCTCCACGTGGCCTCCTCCTGGAATGCGGTCGGCTAGCGCCGCGGCTTTCGTGAGCCTAGACACGGTTTTAGGTGCGCTAACCTGCGCGCTTCGTGGGGCAAGAGGTGCTCCTGTCCCCGTGTGTGCGCGAGGGGCTGAACCACGGAGGGACTGGCGAGATTGCAGGCCAGGCGGCAGGCGGCAGCGGGAGGACCTCGGCGTCCGCGGGCGGGTCCCACACAACCGTTACCTTGTCCCACATCCTGACACCTGTCGGAGGAGGGAGCCCGGGCTCCTCGGCAGGCATGATCCACGAGGCTGTATAACTCGGAGGCGCAGACTTGGGGACAGCTCTCCTTCGGAGTCCAGCTCTCTACAGGCAGACAGACGTGCTCCTTCCCGCTTCCTCGCCCCCCACGCTCCACCCCACACCCCTGCTCCCCGTGCACGTGCGAAGAATCAGCACAACACAGCGTTTCTGGAGGAGCCTCCTGATGGCCCCACTCTGACACGACCCCTGTCGTCCTGGAGGCACTTTGTGCGTTCCACGAGGGCACACGCTGACACTTTGTAAGTACTCGTGCCCTCATCAGCCTCCCTTTCTAGTCTAGGGATTTTCACGCTGAAGGTTGCATCCGTTACATCCATTAACGTGGTGTTAAATTAATTCAGTGGGTTATGAAAAGCATTTTTTAAAAATGAAACACAACAGAAAGTACCGCGTAGGTTAGGTCAATGTATCTCTGAATCTTTCATTTGCATTTGTGCGGGTGTGTGTATTTTAAACATGGAGTTAGTTCCCAACAATTAGATCCCTACACTTTTCAGGTATATACTGGCCCAAGCCAACAAAGACTGAAAAGTGTGATCACTGCATCCAATATAATGATTCCTAACCATTTTTGTAAATTGTAGGTTTTTGTGTTTTCAACTATAACTCCAATTAGGTTGTTCCAAACCTAAATGCTGGCATGCATTGCACTTTGGTGAACATTTTAAGCAAAAGCAGTGAAAAATTAGGTAATTTTTCCAAATATCTTAGAGTGCTTGAAAGAATTATAGAGCACTGGGTAAAATCAGATCTGAAAATTGTGGATCATCATCGTTAGTTATCTTGCAACCAAAATGTAACCAGCTGTTCTCTGGGTCCTGTGATCATAGAAGGAAAAGAAAATTAGGGGTGCCTGGCGGGCTCAGTTGGTTAAGCTTCTGACTCTTGACTTTGGCTCAGGTCATGATCTCATGGTTTCATGAGTTAAAGACCCCCATCCGGCTCTGTGCTGACAGTGCGGAGCCTGCTTGGGATTTTCTTTCCATCTCTCTGCCCTACCCCTGCTCATGTCCTCTCTCTTTCAAAAGTAAGTAAACACTAAAAAAATAGGCTTCTTAGTAGTTATAGAATATACATTAGTGCTTTTACTCAATTTGGTGTGGGGGAAGTGCAAGTCATTAATTTTTTCGCTAGCGTTTGTTAGAATCATCTAGAATCCTAGGTCGTTGTTATGGCCACAGCCTTGTTTTGACCATATTTTTAAAATTCTTGTTACAATAATATACTTGATACAATAATAATCAAGTTTTTCTACTGGGAAGTACATTTATATATGTTAGCGGTCTGGAAAACACTAATACCATCTCTGGACCTATCAGTATGACAGAGAGAAATTGGGCACATTCATAAGGTGCTGGATTTTTGAATGAGAATGTGACAACAAAAATTAATGACGTTTTAGAAACAATCTAACTCAACTACCTTATTTTATAAATGAGACTTTATAAATGAGACCACTTTATTTTCATCTCATCGAGGCCAAACAGCTAATAAGAAAACACCAGATAAGGGTCCAAAACAAAATAAGAAATTCTTGATTTTTCATGTTTACTAATTAATTAATTTACTCTCTAATTTATTTAGTTATCTTCCTATGAAAAGATCTTCCCATCCACCCACCCAAGGAAAAGCATACAATTGAATTATAGGTTAATTTTCTTTATAGATTTACATGTGGTTTTAAATGTTCACGGTGCTCAAAACATTTTGTTGTCGTTAACGTCCCCTTAAGGGGAGACTATTCTGGTTCTGCAGACACAGAAAGATGTCTTCTTAGAAGCTGGGCACCTCAGGGCTGGAGGGGGTCAGCTACCTGGCACTTCCCTTCACAACTTGTAGGAAGGGTGAACCTCCAGGGAGAAAGGCTTGGTTTCTGGACCATTACCTGCAGCCTTAACCTTTCTTTCTCTTTTTCTCAAGAAAGTATATCTGAATGCGACCAGTGCAAGTGAAATTATTAAAAGTTAGCCTTTAATTCACTGTATTACAAAAATATATAATTCCCAACCTTTACCACGTTCACTCTTATTTATAATGAAATACTTCAGACAACCGATCCCAGCACACCAGAATGCTCCTGGTCACGTCCCACACATTCACGGCTCCCTGCGACTTGTAAGGGGGAGAAGAACTCTAAGGCCCATCTCCATGGCTCGAATCAGAACCGAAATTTTGCCCTTTGAATCCATTCAAGTCATTTTATGCGGGATGGCTGACAACTCGGATTCCCTTAAGCAATTCTGCTCGTAGCTCTGGCCCTGGAGGCTGATAAAGTGAATCGTTCAGGCTGCTGTACAAACAGAATAATTGCTTAGTGCACCAAGGTTAGGATGTCACACAATATCCTGTGTCAGGGCATAGATCTCGGGCAGGACAGAAAGAGGATCAGCCCTGTGGTATTGCCATTTAGAGACTCGGATTTATTATTAAACCCTCCTCGGATGGAAAGACCAATGGTGAATTTGTCAGGAAGCCCGCAAGCGTTCTTGAAGTGAGTGATTTCTCTGCATCTCCGGCAAGAGTCTCAGGTAGGTGTTAAAGTTAGCCAAGATAAAATGCAGAAAATATAAGCATGAGGGATTTAGACGTGCAAGTCAGTGATGTCATTAGCCTGAAAAGATGTCCTTGTACTTAAGATGACCTTCTAACCAGATGGTTTTCCTGACCTAGATTTGTCACCTTAATAGTGACATTTGCTTCCTACCTAAATGCTGATTTGGTTTTCATTCATATATGCCAGAAAATAAATCTGAGAAGAGCATTTCCTACCTTTCAGACATCATCAACAAAGTTGTAAGAAATGTTCCTTTCTGCCAGTAAAGACTTCTGACGAACTCTCCTTAGGAAGAAACTAGAACGTCACACAAGACAGCTAGTGTCTAAACAACACCTTGAAGAGGGCTAAGACTCTTGCTCAGTAATTAGTTTTAGAGAGTGGGTTTGAGGACTGAACTAAGACTAGTCACTCTCCCTTCTCACCTAGAAGGGTCTTAGACAGTGCTGAGGGTCTAGCCAAGGGGACTCAGGTCAGCGTGTTGGTGGCTGCAGTGATACTGATTTGGTAAGTGGAAGGACCAAGAGCCAGACAAGGTAAAGATAGGATGTGAATAGGGCTGGGGACCAAGCAAGGTGGGCTATGGGCAACCAATTACAATGAAAATAAAAGGACCTGAGCTCAGGAAATGCATCAAGCTGGATTAAAGGTATAAGGAAGGTAAGTAAAACCCTAAAGATATTGTTAATGTTTTACTCAGGATACACAGTGACTTCACACATAAAATAATGTCAGTAGTCTAACAAGTGTCAGTCATAATTTATATGAAATCTACCTACATATACCTTATTCAGGGTGGCCTCCATATGGTTCATTAAAAATGTGAGCTCTTGGGGTGCCTGGATGGCTCAGTGGCTTAAGTGCCCGACTCCTGATTTCAGTTCAGGTAATGATCTTGGGGTTCCGGAAATTGAGCCCCATGTCGGGCTCTGTGCTGATAGCACAGGATCTACTTGGGATTATCTCCCTCTCTCTCTGCCCTTCCTCTGCTCATGCTATTCCTCACTATCTCAGAATAAATAAATAAACATTAAAAAAATTAGTTCTTGGGAGCCCCTGGGTGGCTCAGTTGGTTGAACATCTGACTTCACTCAGATTGTCATCTTGCAGTTCGTGAGTTAGAGCCCTGTGTCGGGCTCTGTGCTGACAGCTCAGAGCCTGGATTTGGCTTCAGGTTCTGTGTCTCCCCCTCTCCCTACCCCTCCCCTGCTTGTTCTCTCTCTCTCTCTCTCTCTCTCTCTCAAAAATAAATAAATATAAAAAGTTAAAAAATAAAAAATAAAATGAGATTACCTTTAAAAATTGGCTCTGGATTATTTGTTTTTTGGGTGTTGAGTTTGATAAGTTCTTTATAGATTTGGATACTAACCCTTTCTCTGATATATCGTTTGTAAATATCTTCTCCCATTCTATCGGTTGCCTTTTAGTTTTGCTGATTGTTTCCTTTGCTGTGAAGAAGCTTTTTATTTGGATGAGGTCCCAGGAGTTCATTTTTGCTTTTGCTTCTCTTGCCTCCAGAGATGTGTTGAGTAAGAAGTTGCTGCGGGCAAGATCAAAGAGATTTTTGCCTGCTGTCTCCTCGAGGATTTTGATGACCTCCTGTCTTACGTTTAGGTCTTTCATCCATTTTGAGTTTATTTTTGTGTCTGGTGTGAGAAAGTGGTCCAGGTTCATTTCTGCATGTCGCTGTCCAGTTTTCCCAGCACCACTTGCTGAAGAGACTGTCTTTATTCCATTGGATAGTCTTTCCTGCTTTGACAAATAATCCAGTGAAGAAATGGGCAAAAGACATGAATAGACACTTCTCCAAAGAAGACATCCAGATGTCCAACCGACACATGAAAAAATGCTCAACATCACTCATCATCAGGGAAATACAAATCAAAACCACAATGAGATACCACTTCACACCTGTCAGAATGGCTCACATTAACAACCCAGGCAACAACAGGTGTTGGTGAGGATGAGGAGAGAGAGGATCTATTTTGCATTGTTGGTGGGAATGCAAGCTGGTACAGCCACTCCGGAAAACAGTATGGAGGGTCCTCAAAAAACTAAAAATAGAACTACCCTATGACCCAGCAACTGCACTACTAGGTATTTATCCATAGGATACAGGTATGCTGTTTTGAAGGGACGCATGCACCCCCATGTTTATAGCAGCACTACCAACAATAGCCCAAGTATGGAAAGAGCCCAAATGTCCATTGATGGATGAATGGATAAAGAAGATGTGGTATACACACACACACACACACACACACACACACACACACACAGAGGAGTATTACTCGGCAACCAACAAGAATGAAATCTTGCCATTTGCAACTACGTGGATGGAACTGAAGGGTATTATGCTAAGTGAAATTAGTCAGTCAAAGAAAGACAAATATCATATGACTTCACTCATATGAGGACTTTAAGACACAAAACAGATGAACATAAGGGAAGGAAAACAAAAATTATATAAAAACAGGGAGGGGGAAAAACAGAAGAGACTCATAAATGTGGAGAACAAACTGAGGGTTACTGGAGGGGTTTGGGGGGGGATAGTGGGGGGATGGGAAAAATGGGTAAAGGGCATTAAGGAATCTACTCCTGAAATCATTGTTTCAGTATATCCTAACTAATTTGGATGTAAATTAAAAAAAATAAAAAGTGAAATTAAAAAAATAAATAAAAGGCAAAAAAAATTGGCTCTTAAAATTCTGTATCAGTTTTTTCTGTTTTCTAAATGAATATTTTTATTGTTTCTCTCTCTCTTTCTCTCTCTCTCTCTCTCTCTCCATCTCTCTTTCTGTTGTTATAAGAATCTGAACTCTCTGGGACATTGGAGAGGTGGAGGGAGACTATTGTTTAGGGTCACCTTGGGCATGACAGTATAAAAATATTCCAGTATAGAGGCTGCATATAAAAGAACATTATTTCACAGTTTTTTCTCAACTGTTTTACGTTCCTACGTGTGTAGATAGTGTCTTTAATATCCTCACATATTAGAGACAAAGCAAAGAAAGAAAATGTACCAAGATGATTCTGTCTGTATTCTGTGACCATCTCAAACTTTTAAAGTAACTCATCCTTAACAAAATATATCAGCAACTTGTAAAAGCAAATGATTATGTGTTTATCCGTTTATAATCAGTTCATAATCAAACCCAAATCTTTAGTGCCTTTCCCATCGTCTTTAACTGAATATTCAATTCTTCCTTTTCCCTTCTTCTTAAATAATGCTTAACACGGTTAGATGTCCTTTGTGCACAGCTTCTCACATGGATCTTGGGTTTATATTGTGAGTCAGTTTCATTATTTTTATTTCTATATTATCTTTTATTTCATCTCCAATAAGAGAAGAGAGAGAGAGAGAAGAAGAGAGATTCATTATTTGGATTTTTAAACTAGTTTCTATTATCAATTTTTAATTGTATTGCAGAACAGACAGAAAATGACCCACAGCCTCTGATAATGTCTTCAGGAATAGGATTCACCTCTGGTAACCCAACTGTATGAGGGGAAGCAGAGGCGGCCCCCATTCATGACTGTCTGGAGTCTTCCTCTCCCCTGAGCACCCCTGACACCCACCCTGCAGCTCTGGGGGAAAACAGGTGGGCCACGGATAAGGTAGGAAGGGAGTCAGGTGGCTCACTGAGCAAATATCAACTAAAATGAGGCTGGACCGGTTCTATTAATACCAGAGAAGGCAAAAATCTAGGGAGCAAATGGCTAAGCAGATATAAAGGGTACTTAATTATGATTAAGGGAAAAATTCATAACTCATAATCTACCAAAATTATAGCATCAATAAAAGCCTAACCTTTAGGCCGCCCAAGGGAAAGCACAAGAGTGTAGGATATTGAACTGGCCCCTCTCAGCTCTTGTGGGTGCAGAATGAGGTAAACACAGACTCTACAGCTTGGACCTGGCCGCTGTGACCCTCATCCTAAGGCCTCAGCCCTCACCGCATCCTTCCTTCCACCCGATGCCACACACCGTCCAACACGCGGGTGTCTGGAATAGTGTCATGGCTTCCAACCTGCTGTTCCAACTTTCCACCTGGGCCCTGCCCTTCCTTCTGTTTGGAGCTCAGCTCCTGTCTCCTTCCTCCAGCGCCCAAACCACTCTTTTACGTGAGAGGTGATACTTCGGGAGAAGTAAGAGAATGGGCTCTGGGGTCAGACCTGGTGAAGACCCCTGTTACAGAATGACATTGGAAATACTGTTTAACCTGCTGTGTCTCACTGTCCTCATGTGTGGCCGCAGCATAATATCTCCCTAAGTCGCAAAGTCACAGCAAGAATTAAACGAGAGAATGTCTGTACCGGGAGACATGCGATCACGGAATCAGAAATATTAGACGGTTGGGTGTTGTTTTCGGGACACTAGAAAACACCTTAGAAATTGTATTACCTAAAATCACACACGCAAGCACATAACAGAAAATATTTTAAATTTTACTATGTTTGTAATCCTTCTTGGCTAATTAAAGGTCAGAAAAGGTGAATAAGATACTCAGTCTTGTTCTTCCTAATAGATCTTTCCATATGATGATAAAGGGTACAGTGGCCTGGAAAAGAATAAATATCTTCTAAACAAGTATTTTTCTAGGTATACACATTCCTTTTGTCTTTCCCACAGAAACCTAATTTGCAACTCAGAGAAGTAATCAGACGGCTGGTCCTGCTCTGCAGTGTGAGGGAACCATTCTTTCCTTGTCCAGCTGAGCCTGTGTTTCCGTCCTCGCTCAGCTCAGGCTTGTGGAGCCCAACTCCCCCGTCTGCCCTCACTTCCAGATCTAACAGGAAATACATGTAACTTAGGGTCAATGAGAAATTTCATTGGACTTCACATTACTTCTGATGTTTTCTAAAAAGAGTGTGTGTGTGTGTGTGTGTGTGTGTGTGTGTGTGTGTGTGTGTATCCCAGAGAGTTTTGCATTGAAATGTTACTTATGTCTGCATAATGTTTTTCATATTTTTCTTGATGAGCTCTATATTCTGAATGTTCATAGAAAGTATGTATTACTATAACAAATCATTATTTTTAACAAAATGCAAGTTAAATTTTGATCAAATGGAAGAAATACCTCTGCCAAGTGCCTGGTTTATCTGATGCTATTCCTAACACTAATGAAAAACTGAGTTTCATTAGCTATTTGCCCCTAAAAGTAAATAAGCTACATTTCTAAATTAAAGATCTTACTTGTGGGGCACCTGGGGAAATGAGGCGTCTTGACTCTTGATTTCATCTCAGGTCATGATCTCATGGTTCCCAAGTCTGAGCCCCACGTCGGGGTTCCGTGCTGACAGCACGGAGCCTGTTTGGGATTCTTTATCTCTCCTCCTCTCTCTGCCCCTCTCCCTCCCTCCCTCCCTCTCTCTCTCAATAAATAAATAAACTTAAAAAAAAAGATACTACTTGAAAGGGAATTTTCAAGGTTTGTTACTGTTGTTTCTTTGTTTATTGTTTAAAGCAATCTAACAGGCTATAGACAATAAATCCCCATCTGGGGTAAAGAGCATTTAGCTAATCACGGCGACAGTCTTCAGCAATGCAGGCTTTTATTTTCATTCATTCGTTTTCTCCATGGACAGTCTTTGTGATAGAACAACTCCAACAAGCAATCAAAAAGATGATTTGTTCTTTCTCGTGTCCGTACCTGTTCATGTGTTTTCTTCTCCACACCCTTCAGGCGCCTGGGCCTCCTTAACTTACACTGCCGATGTTGTCATGTTTTCTCATTTACCTCGTCCTGTGTAACGTGCTGAAGTATGTAGGAGGTAAAACAAAGATCTCCAACGCAAGGATAGATTCACAGACTATCACAGCTAAAGGAACCTCAGGAATCCCGTCAGGCACCGAAGAACACTGAGGACCACGGAGGGAGAATGCCAGTTAGAGTCCTGGCCAGCTGATGTCTTGCTCTCGGGTTTGTTACAATCACCATTGCTGCCGGTACCAAAAAGTTACGCATTGTGAAATCCACAGACACGAGGGGAGTAAGTCAAATGCTCAGATCTCTTCCAGAAGACTGCCAGCTCCACATGGTGTCCTGGCAGTAGAGAGGGCGAGGGTGTGGTCAGCTACTGCAGCCAGACAGCTCCGGGAGCCCACGGCCCTGACCTTCCGCAGCGGACCCTTGGGAACTTCTCAGCTGCTGTGGGGCTTTCCCAGAGACTCACGGACTCGCGTTCACTGAGCTCCTCCCTGCCCTGAGGAACGGGCAGAAGGGGAACCGTCACAAAGGTCCCTGATGGCCGGGAGTTTATACTCTGATTGTGGGGAGGCCAGGAAACAAACTCGCACAAAATTAAAAGATGAGATAAGTGTGATGAAGAATGTGGGTATTACCGTTTTGATGAAAGGGTGAAGGAAGGAATTTCTGAGGAAGGAAAATTTAAGCTGAGGCCTTTTTAAGGAAAAGTTAGAATGAAAGTCACCATTTTTCCAATCATAGCTTTTTAAAAAAATTTTAATGCCATCGGTTGATACATTTACAGCCGAAAGCTCATTAAGTCAAGTTTATTGTCCTGCTTGCTCTGTTTGCTACCAAAGCAGCGTTTGCTGAAATTTGCCAACTCATTTCCAACAGCCCCTGCCACTCAGGTGATTTTCCATCTCCGACTGATGTGCAGACACGGGGAATTATCACAGAGATAATGGTGGAGACTAAGCATGTTCTCTCTTTGAGAGCTTCTCTCAAGGACAGTCATCTGAGCATACCTGAATATTGACATTCAGAGGAGAAACAGTTCTCCACCCCCCAGTCTCTGTTGTTCTTTGTTTCTCAGGATAAAAACTGCCCCTGTCCTACTCAAAACAGAAAAACAAAAAAAGAAAACCTGTTTTATTAGGAGTCTCAGTAAGATGAGTTTCGCTCCCTCAAGGCTACTGCTTTTCTCTTACAAAATGGAATAAATTAAAATTTCAAAAAAGATATTTATAAATTTATCAATAATTCCCAATCAGATGCCCATTGTGTTGGTCATTTAAAAAAAAAATAAATCTTGAGTTGGTCCACACTAAGGTAAATCTCAAATAGCATTAATAAATGTCATTCACAAGAGAAGGATATACAGTTACGTTAATCCTCATCCAAATCAACTGACAAAACCCCAGCCTCAAGCACAATTCTGTTTGCAACTGATCTTTTGTATTTAACAACTGATAAAGCGGTATCTTACTGTAGGTGAGATTGCCATTTTTTTCCGGAGGCTTAGAGAATAATGAAGCTGTTTATACTGATTAACTCACAAGGAAATGACATCTTGACCTTCAAGCATCTGTTTGACTCCTGACATGTTTGCCATGAGTCTAACCTAGACTCTGCAGACAGGAACAACCTCATCCAGCCATGTTCCTTGTTACTCTTATTACCTGGAGGAAAGACGGCCAATTTCTAGGAGGATGGGTAGCACTCTTCACACAAAATGTGCTGTGGTCGCAAAGCCCCTGGAATGAAAGCACTTAGGAAAAGTGTTGCTTGCTCACAAAATGATGAGCTGGATGAAATTGAAAAGGGCAGAGTGTGCACCGTGGTTCCACTGGCAAGACATTGGGATAAAATGAGATTCATAGTTTATTTATTTCAAGTGTTTAAGGATAAATTCAAGGAAGCAAAGAGAGAAGACAACAGGTTCTCTGGATACCGAGTAGAAAGTTCCACTGAATTTTGGGTTATGCCTTGGCATCTCACCTTCATCAAATACAGCAAAGGGCAGGTCATTAAAACTCCGATGCATGGCCTGCATCACAATGCGATTGTGTCCATTTCAAAGAAATTCATGGGGGGCACCTGCGGGGCTCAGTCTGTTGAGCTGCCAACCTGGGCTCAGGTCATGATCTCATGGTTCCTGAGTTCCAGCCCTGCATCGGGCTCTGTGCTTAGCTCAGAGCCTGGAACCTGCTGCAGATTCTGTGTCTCCCTCTCTCTGCCTCTCCCCCATTCACACTCTCTCTCTCTCAAAAGTAAATAAACATTAAAAAAATTAAAAAAAAAAGAAATGAATAGGATTGTAGGAGTGGGGAGGAGGGAGAGGAACAGAAGTAATTCAGTTTTTATTTTTATTTTTAAAAAATTTCAATGTTTATATATTTTTGAGAGAGAGAAAGAGACAGAGAGAGATTGGTTGGAGAAGGGGGAGAGAGAGGGAGACACAGAATCCGAAGCTGGCTCCAGGCTCTGAACCGTCAGCACAGAGCCTGACGCGGGGCTCGAACTCACAGACCGTGAGATCATGACCTGAGCCGAAGTCGGACGCTTAGCCAGCTGAGCCACCCGGGTGCCCCTCTGTGAAGGTATTTTTTTAGATGAAAGCAACGTTTAAACCAGTAGACTCTGCAAAAACTATATTACTGTCCATAATGTAGGGTGGACCCTGGACCCTACCTAGTTGAAGGTCTTACTGGAAAAAGACTGACCTATAAGGAAGAGGAGGGAATTCTTCCGGAAGACTCCCTGTGGACTCAGTGGCACCTCTACCTGGGTCTCCAGCCAGCTGCCTCCCCTGCGGACTGTGGCTTCCGAAGCCTCCACAATCCCGTGAGCCAACTCCCTGAAACAAATCTCTCTCTTACTCTCATTCTCTCTCTCTCTGTCTCTCTCCTTCTTTCCCTCCCTCCCTCTCCCAAACCCTAATATGTTGTGCTGTGGTGAGGGTTTAATAAAATACTGTGCAGAAAGTGACTAGCGCATAGTAAGTCGTCCTGAGTAGATTAATAGCTAGTATCTAGTTAGTAGATTAATATCTAGTATCTAGTTTTTGATATTTAGACTTGACTCTTTTCAGATGCAAATAGCGTTATAATTCGGCAAGTTGGTTTGCAGGTAGCATGGGGGAGAGAAGAACTTTGGGCCTGACGGAGCTCTTGAAGGGCCTCACTCTGTACTGAACAGTGTATTCCTTTCTATGACCCTGCTGCAGCACTGTCATTTTAGAGAAGGAAGCTGGGACCCAGAAAGACTAAACGCCATGTCCAGAGTCATGGGAGGTAAATATTAGTAAATCCAGGTGGGCGGACCCCAGGGCCAATGCTCTGAAACTGTGCAGCACAGCCCTTCAAGATGAAACACAGTCGAACAAAATTCAAGTCAAAAAATAAAAAGGGGATTAACTTTGCTCTTCTGTGTGATGTGGCCTTGGGTTTAGCCTCAAAAAGGCTCCAGGGACAACAGCAGAGGCCTCGAGGGACTGACTGCCCCCTCATCCCCCACAGGCTCAGGTGCAGAGATAGGGACACACTGTCACCTGTGAAGAGGGACCCCTCCCCTCCGCGCAAGGGGGAGGCGCTCACCACGGATGACACCGCCACCCGCGGATTTGCATTTGTTCAAGGGTGAACTATCATAAATAACTATAAGCATCCGTTCTTTGTTCCTCTTTGGCGGCAGGAAAATACATGGAAATAACGATCTCCCTTCGGAGGGTTGGGGAGGGGTGGAAGACCGTGGAAACGACGCTGTGGACTCTGGTGGTTCCTAAAGATGCGTCCACTGTTCCCATGCAGACCAGCGGGGCCACTTTCCCAAATCTCCCAACCTTCCAAGAGAAGCCAGAAGTATGAAGATTTATAAGAAATGCCTAAATTTTAAGTATTGGGACCGGGCAGTAATGTGAAAAAGCACATTTTTTCTGTATTCAGAGGGTCAGCATATGTGAGCAGATTACATCGTGGGACAGTTCTGACACTGGGATGCCCAACTTACAGACACTGGAATTCACAGGACGGCTAAAAACACTGAGAAAAAAATACTCTGATTTCACTTCAAAAACAAGCCACGGATCAATTCTCAGAACATATCTGTGCTGAGATTTAATAGAGACTGAAGGAAAAAAGAGATCTATTCACTATTTATCCTCAACCTTTCTGGTTGAGTTAGTAATCTTCTCTTTTCCAAAGAGAAGTGCCTGCCGGCCTGATCACCATAGCTCAAAACGACCAAGTGATGCCATTAACCTGGATAATCCATGGTGAGCAGGGTGTTCATATCGGATTCAGGACACTCCCCTGGCATTTTTAGTTCAAAATAGGTAAGTTGATGCGTGGTAAACCAGATAAAGACTGTTCATAATTATCAAGCAAAACCATAGAGTCAACATGCAAATACCTCAGACTTGTTTTTTTTAATCAAATGTAGCATTTCAATTAATCTTTGAAAACACCTTTTGCTTAGCAGAGGAGTCTAACTGAAGACTCAGTAAAGCAAAACTCTTTATTCAATCAATTACCATGTAATCCCCACACCATCTTACTTAGAACTGCGTCGTCACTGAAAATCAAAACCACGAGAAATCTGGGGCTTTTCTTCCTTGAAAATGTAAAGGTTTGATTTTAAATGAAGCTGTGTCACCCTACGCGCGTGATACTCGAGGAACCCACGACCGCAAAGCCCGTCATGAGTTCGGACTTGTAGTTACTACGTTCTCCCAACAAGCACAGGGCTGCGCCTGATCACGTTAAAAGAAGCCAGACATTTAAATCTGCACATTATGATTCCTGCAGCATCCAATGAGCATCTGAGTGATGTTCTCTTTCCAGGAGAACAGCAGAAATCCTAAATCCTGTTTCTTGTGAATAAAAGAAATGAAAGCATGCAACGTAACCTGGAAAACAAAAGCGTCCGTTGCCAAAATTGTCTCTGAGCTAAGCTTTAAGAGAATGTGTTCGCACCTGTGGAGTATTCAAGACACTTTGCCTCGAGAAATAGTTACACTCTCCATAAATTCCTGTACCGAACAGTCGAGTTTGGGAAATGCAAGTTGGTCTTTATTTGCTAATTTTTTTTTACTTTACATCACTTCCAAATGATAAGACACCAATCAGTGATAGAAAGGCCATAAGAATTACTCTCTCCCATCAAGCACCCTGAGCAGCAGACCAGGCGAAGCTTAAAGAATCCGGCTGACCTGAATGGCGTTCATCTGCCTTGGAGGAAGACCACACCCATACGTTGTATTCTTACTTTTATTATGCAGAAGATCAGGGTAAAGGTTGGAAAGTAAACACGGCTGTGTTTTGAGAACAACCAGTGGGCAGCCGGAGGACGTCGGAGGACATCGAATGTCACCAACACAAAGAGACTTTGGCCAACACTCCCCCGGGGTGCAGTAAAGAATGCATTACTGGATACTCTCCAGAGAAAGGTGCTAGTGCCATGCAATGAAACAGTAAGGGGCGGGGAGCTAATTCAGAGCTAACAGAAAGGAGATTTTCCCCCAAATGGAAAAATTTGCTCTGTGTGGGTATTTTTCCATACCTGTCTGGCAGGGTCTGCTTGGCGGTGAAATGAGAACGTGTGTACTCGAAGTTACTTCTGACTGGAGGGCTTCTGTACCCCCCGTCTCCACAGAATAAATCTACTGATTTTGTTCATTGAACCGGCTCGTTGTCGGATGCAGTTGTCTTACATTGACTGGTAATTCAGCCTACACCTATGTAACACTGAAATACGGTGCCCCCCTTGTCTGTGGGGGACACCTTCTAAGACACCTTCTAAGACCCCCCGTGGACCCTGACCCTGCAGACAGTACAAACCCTACAAAGTCACCATGCGTTTTCCCGTATGGACGCCTATAATAAGGTATCTCAAAATACCCGGTACTGAGCTCAACCTTCTTGCGAGGCCATGACCTGAGGCGAAGTGAGCAGCGAGGGCCAGTACTGACCTTTGGCTGATACGCTAGGAGGATGCGCATCGGCCTCTGGTTAGCCACGGGGAACCAAGAGCAGGAAAGCATAACCCTGGACAAGGGGGGGAACCCCTGTAGCCAACCAAGTCAGAGGAATAAAATAACAGTCAAGCATATTGGATTCCCGCGCATGTAGCTGATCAACAGAACTTCCCGCCTTTCATTCCACCCTTTGTGTGTTGGAGTCAGCAGGCTCAGCTCAGTAGCGATCGCCAGACCCCACAGTCCAGGCACGGGGAACGCCTGGCTCCCCCGCCAGTCACGGAGTCCCGGCCTCTCCGTGTTTCCCTCTGCGGAATAATTATTACATTCCCTCCTCCGCAAAGAAGTGAGCATGCCAGCTCAAGGCGAGATAATAAAGTCAAGCCCGCTTCAGGGTGCTTCAAATCATCTAAGCGAGAAGCACAAAGTGCTTAGAAATAGAATATCTCCACCATGCTCGCAGTCTCCTGACACTCTGGACAATGTGTGAGTTTCTGGACCGCACCGTCATGGATCCCATCTCTCCCCAAAGCACTCATCTCCCCAAGTTCCCCTCAGTGGGATAATGCCACGAACTACTCAAAGGTTGCAAAACCATGGGCCATCAATGCATTCATTACATGTCACACAACTGTGGCAAACTTGGTGGGCTTTGGCCCAGCAATGGTGGCCGGGGAGGGCATTCCCAGGATGCCTATTAGGCTGGAGGAGGCAAGGGACGTGGAAACCCTGGGTCTCTTCCGGGCTCCTGAATCAGCAGGTCATGAGAGTTAGAGCACCAGAGGCTGATCCCGAAGACTTGCTTACTTCATGCCTAAGAAGTTGCAAACGTCACTGCAAGGATAGAAATCTGCAGCTTCTCAAAGTTAAGAGATGCTCGACTTGTCCCCACCTCCAGTGATTCCACCTCTGGACCCAGAACACCTTTACTTCTTGAAATCTGCGTGGATGACTTCAACACTGTGTCACTGGATTCTGGTTCTTAGACGCGTCCCCAAAACCTTAAAAAGATTAGCTAAGTGAAGGAAGCAGTCACCAAAGATGACTTCTGGATCACCAAAGATCCCATTTATGCTGAGGGTCTAGAACTGACAAGCGGACAGAGACAGGCTGTGGGTGAGCGATGGGGGGGCCGGAGGGGCGCAGGGGGCGAGGACGGTGCTGGTAGCTAAATGGAACAAGATGTCTTTTTGAAGGGATGAAAATACCTAAAAATGACTGTGGTGATGTTTGTGCATATCTATAAATATAGGAAAGACCATTGACTGGTACATGTTAAATGGGTGAATTTTATGGTATATTAATTTTGTTTCAATAAAGTGGTTATAAAAATTGTATATGATATTGCAGCGAAATTGAGAGAGAAAAGTATATCAGTCCCTGAAAACTTATAATGAGTTTCAGCACCAAAAATGCTGTCGGGATTTTAAATGCAGAGTTCATTTTTCATCTAACTCTCACCTTTGATGGCTCGGTGGTTGAAATGCTATAGAGGCTCGATTCCATTACAGAAATGAAGTGAGAGGGCCGAGCCATCGATAATGTGGGAGGAAGTTCCCTGTGGATGGCAGAGTTCACATCTCCTTTGACGACAGCATGCTGTCCATTCTTAGGGACGGATGATTATTTAATTAAAAGAGCACATTCCTTCTCTAAGGGCAAAGTGGTTCCCTGGCCACTCGCCCAGTGTTAACAAGAGCTCTCTGCCATCCACCGTTCAAAGCCAACCCAGAAATCTGTCGGCTTTGACAGAGAAGTGGCCACTCGCGCGGGCAGAATTAGGGTTTTACTTTCCACAGCCCTAGTCCCTTCAACGGTGCTTGACGCAATCGAGAGACCAGTGAAAAAGTGTGTGATCCTCAAAATATGTTTCACTTCTTTTTTTTTAAGTTTATTTATTTTGAGAGAGAGGGAGAGAGAGAACCCCAAGCAGGCTCCGTGCTGCCAGCGCAGAGCCCGGCGCCCGGCTCAAACTCACAGACCGTGAGCTCATGACCTGAGCCGAAACCAAGAGTCAGATGCTTAACCGACTGAGCTCCCCAGGCACCCCAGTGCCAATTAATTCTTATAAATATTTATTAAGATTTAGGGCTGAATCCATACCGCAAAAATCTTTAGATGTCAGATCAGGACATGTTTTAACTATTTTGTCAACACAAACTTTCCCTTTACTAAACTTAGATTCAGTACACTTCTTTTTCTTGGAAGGAAACAGTGAAGCCTCTCATTTTCTACATAGGAAACTGAAGGCCAGAGACCTGAAGTCACTTGTTCAGTGTCACATAGCCAGGAGGTGGCAATGCTGGGCCCAGATCCAGAGTGTAGAGTGGAACCCTCGCTGGAGATACAGATCCTGCCCAGACCCCAAAGCACCACTCACAGTCTGTTCTGCCTCATTGCTCGGCAGGGCCGAGAGGACAGAAGACCAGAGACTGGGAGCTGAAACAACAGAAATTCATTCCTCCTGGCGCTGGACCCTGCAAAGTCCAAGATCAAGGTGTTAGCTGGTAAGGTTACTGGTGAGGACCCTCTCCTCCCGCTGGCAGATGGGACCCCTTCTCCCTCTTGTCTTCACGCGGCCTTTCCTCCACGGGCGTGTACTTGCGTGATTGTGCACACACAACCCTGTATCCTAACTTTTTAAGAATAACTTGATGGCCAGTCACCTTACGCTGCAGGGACACATGCTCTTGACATGCTATCTTTCCCACAGTGTGGATTGTGAGGGATTATTGTGCACAGAATCAATGCCAACTACTCTGAAATCAATGTTAGAGAACACTCACACTGCTCTGCATGTCAGTTTTCTTTATGCAAAGTGTATTTGCACTGCAGGTAGAAATGGAAAGATAGGTTTTTTTTTTTGTTGTTGCTTTTCAAACTTTTCAGGTGTTTTTCTGTTTGAACAGAATCACTTTTTTTTTTTTTTTTTACAGAGCCAGGTAAAGTAGTAATCCATCCTTCCAGAATGGATAAGACCATCTTTTAATATCTCCCACCCCATGGAGAATGCCGAGCACGTTCCTGGGTAGCAGTGAGAGAAGAAAGAAGAATTTCACGTGGGGAAACAACAATAATTCCAAAACAGAACCAATTAAGAACCTTCCTCCTGTGTTTTCAAGAAACTCTCTTACCAGCAATTAGCTACGTAAAATCAACTATCATCAAGTTCGATTTTGCCAAATTGAAACTGATGATAATACACAAAATAGTTGGTTTACCTTTTCCTGTTTACAGAAAACAAAACTTGATTGAGAAAATCAAGAACCTTCTCAAGCATATGTGAGGGAGGCTTTTCTTTTTTTCTTTTTTTCAAGAAAAACTAGCGTTCAAGAATTTAAAAATTTTTGAAAAAAATTGTCTTCATCCAAGAAACAAACATTTCTGTCCATTCTGTGTTCTGTTTTCATTAGCAGAGGTGGACAATTCAGGGCAAACAGCTCCTGCGGCCACAGTGAACCCTCTTGTACTCTGTCGTCACTGAGCACAGGGCTCATCTGAAAGGACTTAGAACCTGGACACAGAGTAAAATGAAGTGACCTGCACAGACGTGATCTGGGACGGTGACAGCACGCAGTCCCACATGGTTCTAAAATCCATCTACTTCCCTTCTAAAAGTGTCTGTTTACTAACAAGCAGTGTGATAGTAAAACTTGTAGACTGATTACTGGATGCTGACTATTTCTATCTATTCATTAAAATAAGCCCTACTGGGAGCTCTGAATGTAAGTAGGCACGTGAAAGAAATTTATAAAACCCACCTTTTCCCCAAATATTATCTTAGTCGAAATTTCCTTCAAATTTGCATTGATTCAGTTAATCTTAATTAACAACATCACAATGGCTTTAAATTTTGCATCATGTGACCAGCTGACCCTCTATAAAATGCTTTACATTAATGAGATGTATTATCCTGGATGTTTTATCACATTTCTTTTGACTAATAATGGTCATTCTTCACCCCCAGCTAATATTTTTAAATAATTGTTACTATAAAAGATAATGCACAAAATCACATACCCTGCAAGGGTATCGATTTGATCATACGGTGGGACTTCACTACTGTATGTTACTAACAAGAATCTCTGGTTTGGCCCCTTAGGGTCAATTTTCCACTATTATTTCAAACATTTGGAAGTCATATTCTTTCACCAAGTTGCAAAATTATTCTTTTCTTGCATCAAAAATTGATTCTTCTGAGTGTTTTCTATTTTTGCACAAATCATTTATTGGTAGATGCCTTTATGAGACAGTAGGAAATATGCTTACCTCTTCAATATCCTTTTAACAAAAAATGGACTGGAACCTATCAGGAATATTTAATCACATCAGGAGGGAGAAAATTTGACTACCTTGTTATTTTCTTATGAAAGTGTTGAGAAGAAGTACTTTCTAAATCAGTTCCGATCTTTGTTAAATCTCTCTCTCTAGAGAGAACGTCGATCCTTAACTGAAGAGACAAGGAAAATGTATCTTCTCTTTATACTTTCTCTGCATGGTTTGCATAGAAAAGCACAGTAAAGAGAGAAAACGCTAGAAACTCTGTTGTGACCAGTGCTATAGTGCTGCATGTGCAGTGACCTCTACTTTGTTAGTTATTGAAGGACATAAAAGCAGCATCCTTACTATTCCTAATGACCTTCCGTTTGATGCTTGCTGTAGGACTCTTTGAAAGCAATGATTAAGGAATTGGGAAACCTGTGCTCTCCTTAATTACAAGGTATTTAAACAATCGTTTGTTTCAGATGAACCTTGAAGATCACCTTCTGTCCACTCATTCCATCATTGTACAGATGAAGATCGGGAAGGGTGTGTCAGCCTGGGCTCAGCAGGGCAACAGCCAGTAGGATATATACATCAAGGGTGGTTATGGATTGAGTGGTGTCACCCAAGGAATGATGAAATCCTAACCCCCAGGACCTGTGAATGAGACCTTGTTTGGAAGCCTTTGTGGATGTAATAAATTTAAAGATCTAGAGATGAGATTACCCTGATTACCTGGGCACACTCTAAACCCAAGGACAAATGTCCATGGAAGAGACACAGGGAGAAGAGAAGCCATGTGAAGATGGAGGCAGAGACGGGTAAGCAAACACAGCTGGGCTAATCACACTGGCCCACCTCCCCTCGTGTCCTCGAGGGTTTTCCACCGGCTCACCCCAGTGCCCAAAGGCTCTCTTTCAGTTTGTTTTGGTGGAGTTGAGTTTAATCTCTCTCCCCTCCTGCAACAGTCTTGAAAAAGTCTTCAACTGCTTAGCACAATTTTTATTTGACCGTTCACCTACATCAGGGCTTCTTGATCACGTGCACAGGCATGAAGGGTCCTGCACACGAATCAGGGACATGATGAAATACTGATACCCTCAGCATTCAGAGCAGCTGGATGGAGCCAATGTACCCAGAGCCCCGGCTGGCGACCTCTGGGCAAGGAACCTCTTCCATTTGCCTATATCCATTTACATCAATACCATTTTCCTTGTGAACTCTTAGAGATGGGAGATCATTGGTACAGATGATAGAGAGCACTGATTCCTTACTTGATATGCATTTCTGGAATTCTTCCTGTGCGCAAATATTGCATTCAAATCTGAAGTGTAGTGAAGAGTAGGAAGGATAGGAAGAACTAAAGTGCCCATAAGGAACTAGAATATAACATCACGTAATAAAAATAACAAAAGGAATAGTTCATAGAACATAAGGACAAGCTACACAACAGTACAAATAAAGACAAAAAAGAACTGCATAACTTAAATTGGAAAATAAAAGGATGTCAGGTAAAGTAGACGTAGCATACTATGGAGGGAGTGAGGGCAAGATCGAGTTAAGGGAACACAGTTGGGTGAGTTGTGAACAGTGTTGTTCTGGGAAAGCTCCACAAAGAATGCGAGTTCTCCAAATCTGATCTTTGCTGTGGGGTGGAATATAAAATGTACCTGCAAACTTCCATCTGCCCCCGAGGGGAAAGCAGGCTGGCTACTGAAGGTTTCTGGGTTGACCCAGAATTGCAGCCATGGAGTCTTCAAGGGACTGGCTCCATCAGAGAAGAGGGTAGGTCCTGCCTGCAGAGGTGTTGTCCTGGCGTGCAATGCTTCCCGACCTGTCCTGCCCTGAAAGCTTTCCCTGAAATGCCCCTCTGCTCTGCTCTGTAGGCTGCAGGCTGAACGCTTCTGAACATTTCCTGCATCTCAGCTTGGGGGAAGTTGGGGTTAACCTGGATTTCCAGACTTGTGACCATAATTACCTACCTTCTGGCCTGAATTCTGAAGACGCTGATGCTATTTTCTAGAAGAAGAAAGACAGCTGCCCCTTCCCTCACCTCTGGCTCACCCATGGCCACTCCAGTTATTTTGTATTAGAACCTCTTGTTCTGTAGTCAAGCTAACTGAATCTGGAGGTCTCACACAGACCACACAAGCGCTGGATGGCAGAGATATTCAGGCGGCCCCGGCCTCCCTCTCCTTTATTCAGCAACTACATGCACGGGGCCCCTGCTGCGGGCCAGGCACCGGGCTCAGCCCAGGGAGCAGTTATGAAAACACCTGCTTTTTCAGATTTGAAAGTCTATCGGGGAGACCCAAAATATGCATGGAAGTGATGCAGGAAGGACCATGGGCTTCTGGGAAAAGCAGGCGGCAGCCAAACCAGGTCCGAAGGAAGGAGAGGCTTCTCAGAAGTGACGTGTCAGCTGTCGACACTGAGCAGGGATTGGCAGCTGACTGTCTTCTCATCCCCAGGTGTCCACACCCTGCATTTCCCAGCTCCCGAAGGGTCCCCAACCTGGTGCCTCATCCTAGCTTTCCTTTCCCAGGAGACACTGCATTTCCCCTGTCACTCCATGCTCAGCCCCAAAATGAAGGAAGCAAGCCCCTGTGTCACGTTGTCTTCAGTCCTTTGTAAATCGTGGTCACAGTCACGTCATCTGGGATACCATTCTGACTCCACCACGAACAAGCTTTGTAAGCCATGGAAGCCACATTTTTCTTTGTGAGTCCCACAGCCCTCAACTGTAAATGGGATAATGCATGACTGTCCTGACTGCTTTACGGAGTGAAAAGTGGGTAAATAGTATTTTACACATTAAATACATTAAATAGTATTTTACACATTAAAATCACATTTTAAAGGAGGAATATTACAAATTTCTGTTAGGCAATTTGCCTTCAAAATGCCCAATCCTTCCATGTCTATCCTTGATAACAACCTGTGCCCCCCATCTCCATTATCATTCCAGCTAATGTGATTGCTGATATGGTGAGTGCACATAGAGATCTTGTAGAAATATTGTAGAAAGTCACTTAACCTGCCCAACAATTCTATGATGTCAGTGTTACTATATCCCAAGTTTGCAAATAAAGAAATGAGTCAGGAGGAGATTAAACATCTTGCCAAACGTCCAGAGCATTTGTGCCTGTCAGCACATCACGTCTGCCCTCCCTCATCCCCCGACTATTTGCTTCTAGACCCTCCCTCACTGTGCCCTGGAACTGTTTTCTGTGGTCCACAGGGAAAGGCAGAAGCAGGCTGTCCCGTCCTTTTCTTGATGGCACCACAGCAGGGCTATCTTTTACATGCTGCACGCACAGAAAATTTCCAGCCGCTTCTTCAACAGGCAGGCACAGAGAGTTACAGAAGGTGACAGAACCCTGTTCTAAGTCACCACCGGGAGAGGGATTTCATTGAGTGGTTCAGAAGCGGCAGATGAAATGGAAGCCTCCTGCCGAAAGTGCTAGATGTCCTTTTAAACAACAGCACCAACCTGTCTTTACAGACAGCAGCAGGTGAATCCATCAAGCCTCATGACTCATTGCCTCTATTCCAGTTTCTGGATTAGTTTCAGAGAAGCAAATAAAGAAAATATGATACTATCAGAGAACCTTGTGTCTTTTCGTTACCCTGGGAAGTTTTCACCACTGATTATCGCCATAGATGCGTAAGATAACCATGAGCTATGTGCTCATTCTCTCAGCTGAAATTCATGGGAAACTTCCTTTGAAACAGACAAGAAATGGCGATTCCTGGATGGTATAAGCTTTGGCTCACTGTGTCTTGTGCATTTTCAAAGGAAAACGGAATCTGTTACCTTTTGGGGCACACCTGTAATATTCTGTACATAGTAAAGTAATAATAGAAAAATTAAGATTATGAAATCATGAGCCAAAAAACCCCCAAATTATTCAAGTAATGTAGTCATCTCAGGAAGCTGTATATTTATAGAGAAAAAGTCAAATCACTGATTTGCTGAATGACGCTGGGTCCTGCCTGTCTTGCCCACTGCATGGTGTAGCATGAGTTAGCTCAGCACCTGGAGCGTGGTGAACCGACAGGCTACGGAGTGACTAGCCCACAGTGGTGCCAGCAGAGAAAACCCTAAGGTGCTGACATCTGGGCTTTGAATATTCCATCTTCCTAGAAAGGCTACTTATTTTTTTTTAATGTTTTTATTTATTTTTGAAACAGAGAGAGACAGAGCATGAGCAAGGGAGGGGCAGAGAGAGGGGGAGACACAGAATCTGAAGCAGGCTCCAGGCTCTGGGCTGTCAGCACAGAGCCCGATGTGGGGCTCGAACTCACGGACCGCGAGATCATGACCTGAGCCGAAGTCGGACGCTCATCTGACTGAGCCACCCAGACGCCCCAAAGGTTACTTCTTATAAACAGAAAGTTTCTGTTGCTGCAGTATTAGCCCCATGATTTCCTTCCATAATCTCAATAAATGTATTAAGTAGTGGAGTTCGGAGTGTGGAACCTCTGGGAGAACTTTCCGTGGTACATCGAGTCATGCCTAAGTACTGATCTTTATTGGACCATAAGAGCCCCAGGAGCACTGGGTGTCCACGGGGGGAAATAATACTGGTTTGACAGGAAATGCAGGTGTGTGTGGCAGTGAGTTGAATTTAGCAGAGGGTTCAATGAATGGGTGCCTTGTGTCAACTCTTTGCTTGGAGTCTTCTCTAATAAACCTTCACTTATGCTTGGCCGTGTGAGTTGACCCTTAATTGACATGCCTTACTGATTTGACATGCCTCATGTAATTTATTAATTTCTCAGTCTATAAATTGGAATATAACTTCATGCAAGTTCATGTAAGAGTTAAATAAGAGGGTGCATGGGTGGCTCAGTCCGTTGAGCGTCCGACTTTGGCTCAGGTCATGATCTCACGGTTCGTGAGTTGGAGCCCCGTGTCGGGCTCTGTGCCAACAGCTCGGAGCCTGGAGCCTGCTTCAGATTCTGTGTCTCCCTCTTTCTTTGCTCCTCCCCTGCTCACGCTCTCTGTCTCTCAAAAATGAATAAACGTTAACAAAATTTTTTTAAAAAAAGAATTAAATAAGGAAATGAATGTAAAATACTTAACACCATGACTAGGCCAAAGCTTGTACTCAACTAATACCAGAGCTGTCTGTCCATGCAGTGTTTGGCCAAAGACCTCGTCCACCGCTGCTCTCAAAATGGAAGATGTTGTTCTTCCTCATTTCCACAATGACTACCCCCCCCCCTTTAGCTTTTTTCCCTAATTAACAGACCTAACTCCAACCGCATGTTAGTTGTTTGCAGAAATTATACCGTGTCTTGTGGACCAAAATTTATCAGTTAAAAGTATGGTTCCAAAATGGCACTGACTCTGGAGACAAGTGCAAAGCAGCAGCTCTCAGAAGACACTGGGCAATGGAAGCCTCATTCACTGAAAGATTTTGAAGATGATAGGGATCTTGTTGTCTGAGTTTTGTCTTGTTTGGATGCAATTACTGAGATGTCAGATAATAGTCAATCATGTCTGGTCTCTTATCTCAGTTTAATTCTATTAACAGTTGTTAGGCAACAGCTCTCATCAGAACACAGTGCTGGGTGCTGCAGACAGAACAAAACTCAGTAAGTTTCAGAAAGTCGTGGGGGAGTTATAAAAAGTAAAAGCATCCAACTTCGACTCAGGTCATGATCTCGAGGTTGTGGGTTCAAGCCCGCATCAGGCCCTGTGCTGACAGCTCAGAGCCTGGAGCCTGCTTCGGATTCTGTGTCTCCCACGCATACTCCGTCTCTCTTGCGCTCTCTCAAGAATAAATAAACATTAAAAAAAAAAACTATAGGATGTATTAGTTAGGATTATCTTAGGAGTGAGGACTGAAACCGTGGCTGAGTGGGAGGCTCATCCACAGGGAGGGAGGCAGCAATAGTACAACTGAAAGTAAGAGCACTTTAAACAACATAAGAGTTTATTTCTCTCTTACAGTCAAATCTTAGACTGACTTAGTCCCCAACTGGCAAGAAATATGACAGCAAAAGAAACCTAGGCTCCTGTGTCTGATTGCTCCAACATGTTTTTTATTCCCAAAAGTACAACGTGGTGTACGATAGCTGCTGGGGCTCCAGCCATTACATCACAGTCCCACACGTAATAGGACATACACGCTTGTAGAAGAAGCCCCTCCCCTTTAAGGATGTGTCCTGGGAGTTGCACATACAAGTTCCAGTTGCATTCCATTGGCCATAACTGGCATGGCAGCATCCAGGCAAAAGAGGCTGACGTGTGCAGTCTTTGGTGTATCCAGCTAAGACTTGGAGGTACAGTACAGTGAGAAAAGGAAGGATGGGATTTGCGGATAATAAGTCTTCGCCAAACACATGCAAATAAATAAATGTAAGATAAGTGCTGTGCAGACACTAGAAAATTATGGGTTTGTTTTTCCTTTCCGGAAGGCTGAGAAGCTCTAAAATCAAACCAGCTCCTTGACAATGCTGCCAAGTTACGCAAATGCTGACCCTTCTATACACTAAGCTAATGCCAAATAATGATAAAAATGAAATTTTGGCAGCTAGATGCTTCAGGCACATCGTGAACTTATCCTGGAAGACCCATCAGGGGCAATTTTCTGAGACTGTAATGACATAAATTCTTAGCCTTGGGATTTTGGCATTTTCGATCTCCCATATGAAAATAGTAACAAACAGTTATCATGACAACTGAAGAATGAAATTCAGGGGGCGCCTGGGCGGCTCAGTCGGTTAAGTGTCTGACTCTTGATTTCAGCTCAGGTCTTGACCTCAGGGTTGGTGGGATGGAGCCCCGTGTTGGCCTCTGTGCTGACAGCACAGAGCTGCTTGGGATTCTCCCTCTCTCTCTGTCTCTCTTTCTCTCTCTTTCTCTCTCTGTCTCTGTCTCCCTGTCTGTCCCTCCCCCATGTGCTCTCTCTCTCTCTCTCTCTCTCTCTCTCTTTCTCTCTCTGTCTCTGTCTCCCTGTCTGTCCCTCCCCCATGTGCTCTCTCTCTCTCTCTCTTTCTCTCTCTGTCTCTGTCTCCCTGTCTGTCCCTCCCCCATGTGCTCTCTCTCTCTCTCTGTCTAGCTCAGAAAAGTGAAGAAATAAACTTAAAAAAACACAACGAAATTCAGGAAATGATGCCTCTATTCTATTACTAAGAAATGAAAGTCACAGGCCCAGATGACTTAGTCCAGATTACAGTGAAAAACAGACCCCTTCGGGGTGCCTGGGTGGCGCAGTCGGTTAAGCGTCCGACTTCAGCCAGGTCACGATCTCGCGGTCCGTGAGTTCGAGCCCCGCGTCGGGCTCTGGGCTGATGGCTCGGAGCCTGGAGCCTGCTTCCGATTCTGTGTCTCCCTCTCTCTCTGCCCCTCCCCCGTTCATGCTCTGTCTCTCTCTGTCCCAAAAATAAATAAAAACGTTGAAAAAAAAATTAAAAAAAAAAAAGACCCCAAACGAAGGAAATGACATTTATTGAGCACATAGTCTAGCACAGGGCACAGGGCACTAGTTTTTCTGCCCCACACGGGCTCTGGAACCTACTCAATTCTGCTGTTGTGGCACGAGAGCACCAGACACAGCACAGAAACAAATGACGGTGGATGTGCACCAATAAACTTTGACTATGGACGCTGGAATTTTAATTTAATAGAAACCCCCTGTCGCAAAATATTCTTTTAAAATTTTTTTTCAACTACTTAAAAAAGTAAACACGTATTAGCTCACAGGCCATGGAAAAACAGGCAGCCGCAGACTCGGCTGACTCCTGGGAATGCACGGTGAAATACATACTCTCTAGTCCTGAATTTAGGATCTTCAGTTTTATGGCTCCAGGATACATTTCTGTCTCATCGTCCACATAGTCCCTACATCACTAGTCCTATATCAAAACCAGGTTGTCCATCCTGAATATTCACCCACTTTCCTACTGACATCTCTTGATACGCTACTTAGCCTAGTGGAAAGTTAACACAGACACTACGATCTGTTGATTTTTACCCTTTCCTTCCAACAGTGTGATTACGACCAAGGACAGATGTCGTAGACTCTGGGTCTGGAGTTCTTTCTTGTCCAGCAAGAAAGTGGGACGCAGGATTAAAATGCGGGAGATGGCTAATGTCTGGGAAAAGACAAGAGCTCCAGTTAAGGGTGCTTGCTCTGTTTTTATTAGGATCAGAAGGCTTACCAACATGGTGATGGACGTGCACAAAGGGACTGTGAACTGGTGAACATTAACTCACGGGCTGAGGGAAAGGGGGTTTTGAAGACGCGCAGGGTTAGGGGTTTGGGTAAATACAAAACAAAATCCTGGCGCTGGGCTGAAGGCTGTTTACGGCAGACCTGAGGCTCCACCTCTGTGTACCTAAACTGGTCTAGGGGACCATACAGACAGAGCCTGCTACCACAGGGTCAAGGAGGCACCTTTCTTTTGCTAATTAGCTCCACTCTGGGCAACTTCGCCCTGCAGTGGTCTATAGCCCTATTTACCTGTTTACCTAATTTTCTCCTTCCTTCCTGTGAAAGCAGCTTTCTGCTATAGTACTAAGTTGGGGGACTTTTCTGCCCTGAACACCTAATCTTGTTTACCTCATCTACCTTTGTATTGGGGGCCTATGTCCCACCCTCTCTATCCTGGGACCATTGCCCTTTCCTCTCAATACTGGGACCTAGGGCCTGCCCTCTCTGTACTTATTTACCTAATCTTGTTTACCTCATATACCTTTGTATTGGGGGCCTTTGACCCTCCTTCTCTATACTGGGACCTTGGTCTCCACCCTCTCTATACTGGGGCCTTGGCCCCGCCCTCTCTATACCTATTTACCTAACCTTGTTGACCCAAACTTGGGTGTGTGCATCTGTGCATCCTATGGCTTTGTAATTCTTTATGCCTTGTTAATCCATCAGTGCAGGCTCAGGGAATTCCTAAGCTTATTCCCCTCAGAGAGAGAATAAATAACTAAATCTAAATCTTCCCCATTAAAATGGGAATGTGCTTATTCCCAAACTCCAAAATACGTGAGGAAATCTAACAAAAATCTAAAATCTAAAAAATCTAAAATAGTATCCTTAAAAATTAACTTAAGATAATAGTTTGACAACAATCAAAATAGGGATGTTTAGAATGGCATGTAAAAATTAAGTAGGAGCATTGTTAAAACAAAAACTGAATTCACCAGTTCCAGAAACCTAATATACTCTCTCAGAAATGGACAGAGGAAGCAATGATACAGACCCAGGAAAGATAACTAAGATGTGAACAATTCAGTAAATTGTCACCATCTATTCCATATCAACAAAACTAAGCAAAGCACATGTAATATGGTAATGAACATCAATGAAGCGGATTGAAAACGTGTGGCAAAACTTTCTCTTCATTTTTAAAAGTCTGATGAGAAGGGATTTTTAGGATAAAAAGTGTGAGAATTTCAACTGTTTTCACCATATTTGGTGAGATCTGGGCATTGATATAAAAGCCATACCTGATATAAATAGAGACAGAGGAAGATGGCGGCGTAGGAGGACGCTGGGCTCACCGCGCGTCCTGCTGATCACTTAGATTCCACCCACACCTGCCTAAATAACCCAGAAAACCGCCAGAGGATTAGCAGAACGGAGTCGACGGACCCAAGTGCAGACGAGAGGCCCACGGAAGAGGGTAGGAAGGGCGGCGAGGCGGTGCGCGCTCCACGGACTGGCGGGAGGGAGCCGGCGCGGAGGGGCGGCTCGCTGGCCAAGCAGAGTCCCTGAGTCTGGCTGGCAAAAGCGGAGGGGCCTAACGGACTGTGTTCCGACAGCAAGCGCGAATTAGCGTCTGGGAGGTCATAAGTTAACAGCTCTGCTCGGAAAGCGGGAAGGCTGGAGGACAAAGGGAGGGAGAGTTGCTGAGCCCCGAGACGACAGAGCTATTTGGCAGGGAACAAAGGCGCTCGCCAGCGCCATCTCCCCCGCCCATCCCCCAGCCAAAATCCCAAAGGGAACCAGTTCCTGCCAGGGAACTTGATTGCTCCGTGCAAATACCCAACGCTGTGCTTCTGCAGAGCCACCCCTCCGGCAGCGGGTCTGACTCCCTCCCGCTGCCACAGGGCCCCTCCTGAAGTGGATCACCTAAGGAGAAGAGAGCTAAGCCTGACCCTCCTGCTCCTTGCCTACCCACCCCAGCTAATACGCCAGATCCCCAGCACCACAAGCCTGGCAGTGTGCAAGTAGCCCAGACGGGCCACGCCACCCCACAGTGAATCCCGCCCCTAGGAGAGGGGAAGAGAAGGCACACACCAGTCTGACTGTGGCCCCAGCGGTGGGCTGGGGGCAGACATCAGGGCTGACTGCGGCCCCGCCCACCAACTCCAGTTATATACCACAGCACAGGGGAAGTGCCCTGCAGGTCCGCACACCCCAGGGACTATCCAAAATGACGAAATGGAAGAATTCCCCTCAAAAGAACCTCCAGGAAATAACAACAGCTAACGAACTGATCAAAACGATTTAAACAATATAACAGAAAGTGAATTTAGAATGATAGTCATAAAACTAATCACTGGGCTTGAAAACAGTATAGAGGACAGCAGAGAATCTCTTGCTACAGAGATCAAGGGACTAAGGAACAGTCACGAGGAGCTGAAAAACGCTTTAAACGAAATGCAAAACTAAATGGAAACAACGACGGCTCGGATTGAGGAGGCAGAGGAGAGAATAGGTGAACTAGAAGATAAAGTTATGGAAAAAGAGGAAGCTGAGAAAAAGATAAAAAAATCCAGGAGTATGAGGGGAAAATTAGAGAACTAAGTGATACACTAAAAAGAAATAATATACGCATAATTGGTATCCCAGAGGAGGAAGAGAGAGGGAAAGGTGCTGAAGGGGTACTTGAAGAAATTATAGCTGAGAACTTCCCTGAACTGGGGAAGGAAAAAGGCATTGAAATCCAAGAGGCACAGAGAACTCCCTTCAGACGTAACTTGAATCGATCTTCTGCACGACATATCATAGTGAAACTGGCAAAATACAAGGATAAAGAGAAAATTCTGAAAGCAGCAAGGGGTAAACATGCCCTCACATATAAAGGGAGACCTATATGACTCGTGACTGATCTCTCTTTTGAAACTTGGCAGGCCAGAAAGGATTGGCACGAGATCTTCAATGTGATGAACAGAAAAAATATACAGCCGAGAATCCTTTATCCAGCAAGCCTGTCATTTAAAATAGAAGGAGAGATAAAGGTCTTCCCAAACAAACAAAAACTGAAGGAATTTGTCACCACTAAACCAGCCCTACAAGAGATCCTAAGGGGGACCCTGTGAGACAAAGTACCAGAGACATCACTACAAGCATAAAACACACAGACATCACAATGACTCTAAACCTGTATCTTTCTATAATAAGACTGAATGTAAATGGATTAAATGCGCCAACCAAAAACATAGGGTATCAGAATGGATAAAAAAACAAGACCCATCTATTTGCTGTCTACAAGAGACTCATTTTAGACCTGAGGACACCTTTAGATTGAGAGTGAGGGGATGGAGAACTATTTATCATGCTACTGGAAGCCAAAAGAAAGCTGGAGTAGCCATACTTATATCAGACAAACTAGACTTTAAATGAAAGGCTGTAACAAGAGATGAAGAAGGACATTATATAATAATTACAGGGTCTATCCACCAGGAAGAGCTAACAATTATAAATGTCTATGCGCCGAATACTGGAGCCCCCAAATATATAAAACAATTACTCATACACAGAAGCAACCTTATTGATAAGAATGTGGTAATTGCTGGGGACTTTAACACCCCACTTACAGAAATGGACAGATCATCTAGACACACGGTCAATAAAGAAACAAGGGCCCTGAATGAGACATTGGATCAGATGGACTTGACAGATATATTTAGAACTCTGCATCCCAAAGCAACAGAATATACTTTCTTCTCGAGTGCACATGGAACATTCTCCAAGATAGATCATATACTGGGTCACAAAACAGCCCTTCATAAGTTTACAAGAATTGAAATTATACCATGCATACTTTCAGACCACAACGCTATGAAGCTTGAAATCAACCACAGGAAAAAGTCTGGAAAACCTCCAAAAGCGTGGAGGTTAAAGAACACCCTACTAACGAATGAGTGGGTCAACCAGACAATTAGAGAAGAAATCAAAAAATATATGGAAACAAACGAAAATGAAAATACAACAATCCAAACGCTTTGGGACGCAGCGAAGGCAGTCCTGAGAGGAAAATACATCGCAATCCAGGCCTATCTCAAGAAACAAGAAAAATCCCAAATACAAAATCTAACAGCACACCTAAAGGAACTAGAAGCAGAACAGCAAAGGCAGCCTAAACCCAGCAGAAGAAGAGAAATAATAAAGATCAGAGCAGAAATAAACAATATAGAATCTAAAAAAACTGTAGAGCAGAGCAATGAAACCAAGAGTTGGTTTTTTGAAAAAATTAACAAAATTGACAAACCTCTATCCAGGCTTCTCAAAAAGAAAAGGGAGATGACCCAAATAGATAAAATCATGAATGAAAATGGAATTATTACAACCAATCCCTCAGAGATACAAACAATTATCAGGGAATACTATGAAAAATTATATGCCAACAAATTGGACAACCTGGAAGAAATGGACAAATTCCTAAACACCCACACTCTTCCAAAACTCAATCAGGAGGAAATAGAAAACTTGAACAGACCCATAACCAGCGAAGAAATTGAATCGGTTATCAAAAATCTCCCAACAAATAAGAGTCCAGGACCAGATGGCTTCCCAGGGGAGTTCTACCAGACGTTTAAAGCAGAGATAATACCTATCCTTCTCAAGCTATTCCAAGAAATAGAAAGGGAAGGAAAACTTCCAGACTCATTCTATGAAGCCAGTATTACTTTCATTCCTAAACCAGACAGAGACCCAGTCAAAAAAGAGAACTACAGGCCAATATCCCTGATGAATATGGATGCAAAAATTCTCAATAAGATACTAGCAAATCGAATTCAACAGCATATAAAAAGAATTATTCACCATGATCAAGTGGGATTCATTCCTGGGATGCAGGGCTGGTTCAACATTCGCAAATCAATCAACATGATACATCACATTAATAAAAGAAAAGATAAGAACCATATGATCCTGTCAATCGATGCAGAAAAGGCCTTTGACAAAATCCAGCACCCTTTCTTAATAAAAACCCTTGAGAAAGTCGGGATAGAAGGAACATACTTAAACATCATAAAAGCCATTTATGAAAAGCCCACAGCTATCATCATCCTCAATGGGGAAAAACTGAGAGCTTTTTCCCTGAGATCAGGAACACGACGGGGATGCCCACTCTCACAGCTGTTGTTTAACATAGTGTTGGAAGTTCTAGCATCAGCAATCAGACAACAAAAGGAAATCAAAGGCATCCAAATTGGCAAAGATGAAGTCAAGCTTTCGCTTTTTGCAGATGACATGATATTATACATGGAAAATCCGATAGACTCCACCAAAAGTCTGCTAGAACTGATACATGAATTCAGCAAAGTTGCAGGATACAAAATCAATGTACAGAAATCAGTTGCATTCTTATACACTAACAATGAAGCAACAGAAAAACAAATAAAGAAACTGATCCCATTCACAATTGCACCAAGAAGCATAAAATACCTAGGAATAAATCTAACCAAACATGTAAAAGATCTGTATGCTGAAAACTATAGAAAGGTTATGAAGGAAATTGAAGAAGATATAAAGAAATGGAAAGACATTCCCTGCTCATGGATTGGAAAAATAAATATTGTCAAAATGTCAATACTACCCAAAGCTATCGACACATTCAATGCAATCCCAATCAAAATTGCACCAGCATTCTTCTCGAAACTAGAACAAGCAATACTAAAATTCATATGGAACCACGAAAGGCCCCGAATAGCCAATGTAATTTTGAAGAAGAAGACCAAAGCAGGAGGCATCACAATCCCAGACTTTAGCCTCTACTACAAAGCTGTCATCATCAAGACAGCATGGTATTGGCACAAAAACAGACACATAGACCAATGGAATAGAATAGAAACCCCAGAACCAGACCCACAAACGTATGGCCAACTAATCTTTGACAAACCAGGAAAGAACATCCAATGGAAAAAAGATAGTCTCTTTAACAAATGGTGCTGGGAGAACTGGACAGCAACATGCAGAAGGTTGAAACCAGACCACTTTCTCACACCATCCACAAAAATAAACTCAAAATGGATAAAGGACCTGAATGTGAGACAGGAAACCATCAAAACCTTAGAGGAGAAAGCAGGAAAAGACCCCTCTGACCTCAGCCGTAGCAATCTCTTACTCGACACATCCCCAAAGGCAAGGGAATTAAAAGCAAAAATGAACTACTGGGACCTTAGGAAGATAAAAAGCTTCTGCACAGCAAAGGAAACAACCAACAAAACTAAAAGGCAAACAACGGAATGGGAAAAGATATTTGCAAATGACATATCGGACAAAGGGCTAGTATCCAAAATCTATAAAGAACTCACCAAACTCCACACCCGAAAAACAAATAACCCAGTGAAGAAATGGGCAGAAAACATGAATAGACACTTCTCTAAAGAAGACATCCGGATGGCCAACAGGCACATGAAAAGATGCTCAACGTTGCTCCTTATCAGGGAAATACAAATCAAAACCACACTCAGATATCACCTCATGCCAGTCAGAGTGGCCAAAATGAACAAATCAGGAGACTATAGATGCTGGAGAGGATGTGGAGAAACGGGAACCCTCTTGCACTGTTGGTGGGAATGCAAATTCGTGCAGCCACTCTGGAAAGCAGTGTGGAGGTTCCTCAGAAAATTAAAAATAGACCTACCCTATGACCCAGCAATAGCACTGCTAGGAATTTACCCAAGGGATACAGGAGTGCTGATGCATAGGGGCACTTGTACCCCAATGTTTATAGCAGCACTCTCAACAATAGCCAAACTATGGAAAGAGCCTAAATGTCCATCAACTGATGAATGGATAAAGAAATTGTGGTTTATATACACAATGGAATATTACGTGGCAATGAGAAAGAACGAAATATGGCCTTTTGTAGCAACGTGGATGGAACTGGAGAGTGTGATGCTAAGTGAAATAAGCCATACAGAGAAAGACAGATACCATATGGTTTCACTCTTATGTGGATCCTGAGAAACTTAACAGATACCCATGGAGGAGGGGAAGAAAAAAAAAAAAAAGAGGTTAGAGTGGGAGAGAGAGCCAAAGCATAAGAGACTCTTAAAAACTGAGAACAAACTGAGGGTTGATGGGGGGTGGGAGGAAGGGGAGGGTCGGTGATGGGCATTGAAGAGGGCACCTTTTGGGATGAGCACTGGGTGTTGTATGGAAACCAATTTGACAATAAATTTCATATATTGAAAAAAAAAGATATAAATAATTTATGGTATTAAATGTTGTATTATTAAGACTAGAAAAAAAAAAAAGCCATACCTTAGAACCCCAAATCAAGTCAAACTGGTCAAAAATTAGGTTTTAAACAGTTGAAACCTCAAATTAAGCCATTGTTTTAAATCTTTTTTCAAACCAAATGTAAATACATGCTAATTCCAGGAACATCTCCAAATAGTTTTAAATTATTTCTAATTGGTACTCTTATAATTAGAACTAAAGCAAACTTATATCTAAATATAACAATAGATAATCACTACATACATACACACACACACACACACACACATATATATATATATATATATATATATATATATATATATATATTTACATATTATGAAAACTCAACTTGTCTCTTGGCTTCTAGGGATAAAAATATTTGATTCTTTAACTTAATTTACATCACATAAAATATATGTCATGAAATTCATTTCATGCTACCCCCATCACAATGTACTCACTTGCAAATTTGATTTTAGTTTTTTAAATATCTTGAATGATTAATTTCTAGTTCTTAAATAAACAGTGCTTGAAAAACTCATAGAATATTTGAGAGCCTAATGTTTTCAGTAAAAGAATATATCCAGGGGAAAAAAGTCAATCTACATTAAATTGTAATAAATTTCTTGTATCTCTGATATGGAATTTTTCTAAGTAACAGTAAGACAGAAAGAAGGTTAATTTCAGAGTGCTCTAGACCCTATGAAAGTATGAATCACCACGAAGGTGTAGTGTGTTTCACAACATTCACTAATATTCAACATTACTCATTATTGCTTATCCAAATCCTGAAAATAGCTATTCAGCAATACATCTCTACAACATGGAGACAGATAAAAACTCAACAAAAATTTTTATTTTTTTTAATTATTTTTTAAAGTTTATTTATTTATTTTGAGAGAGAGAAAGAGAGCACGAGCAGGGGAGGGGCAGAAAGAGAAGGAGAGAGAGAATCCTAAGCAGGCTCTGTACCATCAGCAGAAGTTGGACCCGGGGCTCAGTTCCATGACCCTGGGATCATGACCTGAGCCCAAATCTAGAGTTGGACACTTAACCCACTGATCCACCCAGGCACCCTTACAACAAAATATTTTAAAATCTTACTAAAGGAGTTAGAAGAACAGTTTCAGTGCTCTGTTGTAGAAGCTGGAGCTAAAAAGCCTAAGTTATAGAGATAACACTTTTTTACAAAGCAGTAAACATATATGTTATTTTTCTTTATGAATGAGATATTTTCTTGCAAAATACTTTCTTGTGGCAACAGTAACTCATTATCCAGCCCTTTGTTAACACCCTTCTCATTCCTCCCCTTTCTCTTCCATCTCTTCCCTTTCTTCCTCTGTTGCCCTTTCCCTCTCTTCCCCTCCCTCCCTCCTCCTTCCCCTCCTCACCTCCCTCCCCCTCTTCCTCTGCTTCCCCCTCTTCTCTCTAGTCCTTCCATCTTGTCTTTAGTTCAGTTACATATATACATAGTTTTGAAAATAAAAGGGAAATTTTGGTTTTGAATGCAACAGTTCTAAATCATTTCACCAAGTAGTACTTCTGATGTATATACTGGTCTGAACTTTACACTAAATTAGGAACCTAACAGTAATTTATTGCTAATGTAGATTTTTAAAAGCTTCGTAATAGTCAAACGCAATATTAAAAAACATGAGCTTATGGTTTCAGGATATTGATAACTCACTAGTTTGCCTACGCTTATGTTCAAGATCTTTATTGATAAATTGGCTAAAGAAAGCTAACTTAATGTTTAAATACTGAATAATGGTTTTATTTTGCTTAGGCTAGACAGATGGTCCATCCATGTGATATCATTTTCCATGTTTAATTCCTGAATTGCTTCAATCTTCATAGTTTCCTAATAAACTACTAATTCATTTTACTGAATAAAATTATAGAAATTCAACCTTTTAGTGAAAGTGTAAAAAAAGTATATTATGGAATCAAAAATAAGGCATTTACATAACATTTCAAGTGTAGATGTATTTATTCTGGCTCTCCAACATTATTCAAGATGAAAACAGCAAACAAATAAATTGTCTAAAATTTTCCCAGTCTAACAGATGGATGCTGCATGCCATCAACATGCCCTGATCTTCTGTGTTGCTAAGGAACATGGAAGCAAAACGCATCAATCGTGCGTTTGTTTCTGAATTCTGTTAGTTCCCAGCTGGAAGGTGCTAGAACGTGTTTTCCATTTTGGAAAGTGCATTTCCGTTTCCATTTCCTGTGACACGCTTTTGCACACATTGTCTTGCTCCATATTTTCAACTTTCAGTGAAATATGACTGTGACACTTTTCTAAAAACATCGTTTTCTATGCTAAGTACACAGTGCTCACAGCTTTGTCTAGCAGGTCCTTTATGGTGTATTCTTTGTGGAATTGAGGATGTCAGAGTTATTACTGTACTCTTACATTGCTGTGCCTGACAGCTGTTCTTTAAAAAAAAGTTCTCTGCTAAGATTTTGTCATTCAATTTTGTTCTGGTTAGCTAAGGTGAACTTTTATAAACAGTAAGAAACTTGCATAAAAGTTAAGCTGCCCCCAGGTCTAAAACTCTTGCAGAAGTTTCTCTATCTTCTAAATTCTGGTAGGAACATTGTCTTGTCTTAAGAAGATCCAGTGAGTAAAGACAGCAAATACTCACCTGTTAGGGTGGCCCAAATCTGGAACACTTACAACAGCAAGTACTGGTGAGGCTGTGAAGAAACAGGATGAGAAAGGAATGCAGTACAGCCAGTTCTCAAGACAGTCTGAGGGTTTTTAGAGAGCTGAACACCCTCTGACTGTAGGACCAGCTATGAGGCCAGTCTGGGGGTTCTTCGAGAGCTGAACACCCTCTGACCATAGGATCAGCTATTGGACTCCTTGCTATTTGCCCAAAGGAGATGACAACTTCTGTCCACACAAAAACCTGCACACAAATGTTTATAGAAGCTTCATTCATAATTGTCAACACTTGGGGACAACCAAGACTGCCTTCAGCAGGTGATGGATAAAGAAAAGGTGGTCCATGCAAACAATGGAATATTACTCAGCTCTAAAAGGAAATGAGCTATCAAGCCATGAAAACACATGGAGAAGATATAAATGCATATTAGTAAGTGAAAGAAGTCAGTCTGAAAAGGCTACATATGTAGAGTAGGATCCTAACAATATGACATTTTGGAAGAGGCAAAACCATGAAGATAGTAGAAAGGTCAGCAGTTGCCAGGGGTTGGGGAAAGGGAGAGAGCACACATCTTTTTCGGGGCAGTGAAACTCTTGTGCATGATATAATGTTGGCTTCCTGCCTAAACCCATAGAATGTACAACATCAGGAGTGAACAGAATGTAGACTCTGGACTTTGGATGATAATGATGGGTCAGTGTAGTTACGAGAACTGCTCACTGAAGAGAAGTGAAGATGCCATCTGTAAATACAGCATTGTTTGCCTCGTTTTGAATAAAATTTTAGAACTAGCATCTTAAGGCTGCTAAGGTTGGCTTTCACATCTTTGTTACCATTCCTGTTGAGATACTTCTGAGAGACTGTTTTCTGGACTGAGAGTATCAATGAAACACATCCCGTACCATTCGGATCTGCCTTCTCCCCTGCAATAACATTGGTATCAATCCAGGATATAGACCAGATAAGTCAACAAGCAAGAAGGAACTCACTTCTTGAATTAACAGTTTATATATTGACACACTCAGTGTTCCTTTAAAAAAAATATATCTATATACCTTCAATATATTTATTTTATACGTATATAGTTTTTATTATGGGGCATCCCCAATTCACCTATAACTTTTTGTTAAGTTATAATTGTAGCATGAGAAAAACAGGTTATGAGTTTAATAGTAATTTTCTATATTAATCATTGATACACTTTCAATGAACAGTGTGCATAAATTTAGAATTGTTTTCTTTTTTCCAATAATCATGGTTTTGCTTATATTTATTAAAATGTATTTCATATGTTTAATGTACATTTAAAATGCACTTGTCTTTTGTACATCTTTTTTTCTTTCTTCCAGTAACTTACATTTCTTGTAGTTTTACCAAGTCTGGACAAAACTGAAGAAAGGTGGAAGTCCCTTTACTGTGGGTAATTTTACGAATCTAGTCTAGAATTCACCACTATTTCTCTGTCCTTGGTCCTGAGCTGGTAAGTATGGTAACCAGTCTCTACGATGGCACCCGTGATCCCTGCCTTCTGGCATTCACTCTCGGGTCATCTTCTGCCCGTGACTGTGGCTTGGACTGACTCATCTCCTTCCCTCTCCGGCTTCCTCTGGGGAAAGCCAGCACCATGTTGTGAGGTATCCCATTGAGAGGCTCTGGCAGGAACGGACTTCTTGGGCTGGGGCAGGTGTCAAGCCTGTCCACGGTCACGTGGGCAGCTCTGGAAGAGCACCCCTCGCCCCAGGTGGAGATGCGGATACGGGCTCCCCTTTTCCAACCTCGAGAAAGACCCAGGGCCAGAGGTGCTCAACTAAGTGCACCTGGGATCCTGACACATGGAAACTCTGAGGTAATAAAGGTTTCTTGTTTCGAGAAGTTAAGTTTCGGTGCTAATTTGTACAGCAACAGCTAAAACTAATATAAGAAACCTGACTAAACTTCTGGAGAGACAGTGCAGGAAAGGGGTTGGGATCTTTGCGCCAAAGTGTGACCTCTGCAACACTGAAGGTTGTCTGCCCTTGACAGGGTGCGCATGCCCCTTCCTGATAGGGAACCTGAAGGGACCGTGAAGGACTGGTTTCCCTGCCCCGGTTCCCACCAGGACCTGAGCCTCACCTGAACTTATGTCCTCCGTGGAAAGGCCAAGGCGTTAATGACGCCTTTGGAGTGTTCCGGCACAACAGAAACATCTCAGGAGTGACCCGTGAGGTCCTCATGACGTTTCCCAAGATTGCCGACTCTAGACACCCTGACACCAAGGGTCCAGGGCTTAAATGACGGGCGGGGGCCACACTTCTCCTTGTTCTGACCACTTCCCCGATGCCCAGGAGGACACTGTCCTCAGTAGGAGCCCCAGACCGCAAGCAAAGATGAGACCCCCCTTTCCTTTGAAGTCTCCCAGACTCTCTGCCTCTGCTCGCTCATATCTTCAATAAACTCGGCCCTCACTTCGTCTCTGCTGGCATTTGATTTCTATCCAGCCCTAGTCCCCGGCTGGTCCTGAAGATCCCCCCTGGGGCCTCCACAGGCCAGCCTCCGTGATCACCACCCAAAGGAAGATCCCAGAGCAGGGGGGATGTGTGGTGGGGGTGAGGAGTGGAGCATTGCAAGACCCTGCAAAAAAGCATCAAGAGAATATATCATATTTAATATTTAAGTAAACAGGTTTCCTGGAAAGAGGGGCAATAAGTCAAAGGTCAGAACAGCTGCCTTGATTTCTGGCTTCAATGTACCTCACTGCTGGGTCAGTAACAAGAGGAAACCATACTGGAGCCAGAGGGAAAGGAAAAATCAATAACCCGGGTGGATTCTTTACATACAAATTTGATATTTTGTGCATCAAGTTTTTTTGTACTGATTTTGGCTTTTCAATAATGCATTAAAGTATTAGTACTCTTAATTACTAAATATTGTTCCTTTAATGTTTGTGCCCGAGGCCAGTGCCTTTTCCACGTCACCAGGCCTCCTGTCCATAGATTGTCGCCCGTGCAACAGGTCAGCAGAGACAGGGTAGGTCCGGGCCCGGGGTCACTGGGCCTGAGGGTCCCCCTCTCCTCGAACCTGCACCCCCGCCCCCAATTCAGTGGTGGTGACTTCGAGGAACACAGTCTGTGGCCAACGCGGTGAGCACCACAGCCAGAGGGGCGGATTTTTGTCAATGATTCAGACTGAGGTGCTAGGAGAGGGACCGCGGGCCCCGGGTGGGGATGCGCCCAGGTCTCCAAGGGAGGCGCTGGGACCCCGCTTCCTGCGCGGAGGCTCGGGGCGGGGGGGGGGGGGGGGGCTCGGTGGGCTCTGGCGAGGGAGGCGGGACCCTTTGGGGACTTGATCATCGAAGGCACCACCGCCGGACCGGCGCCGTCCTCTGCAAAGCGGGTGAAGGGCACTCTTGGCGGAGCGGACCCTGAGCCGACCCCCACGTCCTGCCTCCGGAGACCAAGCCCAGGTCACGCGGAGCCTGGCGCCCGAAGCTATGAGCGAGGGGATCCCGGCGTCCGCTGCCTCCACGCGGTCTGCGGGGCAGAGACGAGCGAGGCCATGGGAGCTGTGGCCTGGGCGAGCGGGGTCCTCCCGGGGTGGGGGGGGGGGGCGCATCCCGGGACCCCAGACTAGCGGGATCCTCCCGGGGGGGGGGGCGCATTCCAGGGCCCCGGACTAGCGAGGTCCCTATGGGGGCCCATTCCGGGGCGGGGGTGAGGGGAGAAGTGGAAGGCGAGCGGGGTCTCCCGGGGAGGGGAAGGGGGGGAGGGACGAGCACAGAGGGAGGGCGCCCCCAGAGGCGCAGGGCTAGCGGGGAACTGAGGTCTAGACGCAGCGCGCGGCTGTCGGGGTCTCGGGTGGGCCGGGCGTCCGGCGGGGACGACGCGGGAAGGGGGCAGGTTCCGCGGCATTCCGAGGCCCTTCGCCCCACTTGTACCCGGAGCCCACCCTCCGCGTCGGACTCCCTCCAGAGCTCGCTGTCACTATGACCCCTGCCCGGCAGCCTGCAGCCCGCCCTGCGTCACGACCGACGGTCAGGTGGCGCCCTCCGGCCAGGAGCGGGGCGCGTCCCGGTCACCATTCCCAGGCCCTGGGGATCACTTGTCCCCCTGGTCGTGCTGATGGTCAGTCAGGGTGCAGCTGCCTTCCCAAGCCCCTGTTCGTTCTGGCGCCTCCGCGTCTGGGAGCGACAAGTCGGGGACAGAGGACTGTGCTGTGAGGGAACCGGGGTGCTCATGCCTGGGTGCCTGGTCCACACCGCACCCCAAGGGCCCCGCATTCGCTCCGGGTGCCTGGTTCACACCCCACTCCAAGTGCCCTGCACTCGGAAGTGGCTACCTGCGCGATGCCCGGGCCGCCGAGGAGGAAGCATGCCAGGAAAACTGCCACAATTTGACCCAGACTTTTCTGGAAAACCGCTCGTACAGGAAAACATCCGTTAAGAGAGTCATCCCTCCATAAAGTAAAGCCAAATCAGGAGGGAAAACCCTGACTTTTGCATGGATGAGACACTGAAAGGTGAATTCTGCTCTCGTGTCAGACCATCCACGGGCACGGACGGCCCCTCTCTGCCTCGCACTCAGCATCCCCCACCCCTGCGATGGATGCAAGGAAAACACGACAGACACACAATAGACCGAGCAGCGCCTTGTATCCCCGGCCGCCGCGCACTGAGGAGTCTTTGTCGCTTCCAGTCCCTTGTTTGACATCAGTTTGCTTTTTACCTTATTCAAAAAACAGAAAAAAAGGGCAATAGCTATCCTGTATTTATTGTGAAATATTTCTAGTCCGTTTTTACGTGTTGAGAGGAATAAAAATCAGTTCATACAGAAGTAAGGGGACTTTCCCTCCCTCTCTTTAACCTTGAGTAAGACGGTGCGATTGCGGGGCCACTTGTTTTCACTCTGCAGACAGTGCCCTGCAATCCACGCTAGATCTAGGTGGAGAGGGTGCGATGCTTCATTCATCTTGGACACTTGCACTATCAGGGCAGATGGCCCCAAGACTTCCGGCCCTCTCCGCCTTCCTGCTGTGTGTCCCAGGGCACCCGTGTCCTCACACTGTTCCTCCTATGTGCACCCTTCATTTTCTTCTTAAAACAGAAGATTTAGGGGTGACAGCGCCTTGCCTACTTCCTACGTGGTTATGAATGGAAAGGGGGGGGGAGGACATGTGAGAAGACCCTTGAAGTAACTACAAGAGTGCTTCTGAAAGATTTGCTTCGGGGAAAAATAAGATACGGCTTCTGTAACTTTGACAAACACACGAGACAAAATTTAAAAGTTAGAAAACACTGCTTGTTATTGCTATATTGCTGTATTACTTTTCCAGAAATTCATCTGGCAAACATCTTTGTCTCTTACACAAAAGGAGAGTTTCTCTTCCTATCCTGAATGTATATGAGTTAACCCTCAGGGATAGTGGGGAGGTTTGGTATTCTTATTTCTTTTACTGGAAGGAAAAGAAAAAGAGAAAGGGAGAAAGAAAAAAAGAAAGACAGGAAGGAAGGAAGGAAGATGAAAAGAAACTTTTGTAGTTTAGGATAAAAGACACTTGATATACAAAAAATGAAAATGCTAATATGATAATAAAGAAAGTATTTCAACCTTTCTTATTTCTTCAACAATGACTAGACAATTGGACCAACTTGGGAATAAGTTAGAGACTTAAGGAATCTCTAAATAACGTAGTTTTTATTCTTCTTTAAAAGTTCTTACATGAATTCTTTTTAGCCAAATAAGGTAGATTATATCTGATATTTGCATAATTACAATTGATCGCATCGGAAAGTATACTCAATAGTTGTTTTCACATTTACATATATTTTTGGTATTTTCCATATGATAAGCCATTTACTTTGGTAATGTTTTATAAATTGAACTTAAAAAATGTGACTTTAATTCTCCCAATGTATCAGCAAAGCCAATAAATTAGAATTTGATTCTCCTAAGAGTTTAAGATTCCAAAATAAGCTCGCTATTTGCCATTGTAGAACTGTCAGAATTCTCTGTATACTTTACAGTTTTTTGTAAGTATTCAAGAAAGGGAGTTAGCTTAAGTTAGTATTAATCTAACTTTTATAGGCTTACATGTAGTTAAGAAAGTTAGCGAGAACCGCGGCAGAAACAGCTTCCTGTGTTTCATGCTCGGGCATGAAACAGAGGTCACGTATCAGCTGTATTCTCCTGCTCCATCCGAGGGCTTTTCCATGATACATTGTACAGGTATAGGAATATGGCCTACATTCTTTCATTTTCAAATATTTCCTTTGGTTCACAGCCCAATTCAAATAACTTCAAGAACAGATTTACCCCGTTACGTCAAACGACATGCATCTGGGTCTATGTGTTCTTAAGTTCAATGGTGCCAGTCTGAAGATAAGCAGTGCCAGAGTCAGAACATCATGCTCCCTTCATGTATTAATTTATTCTTTCATTGAACTTACATTTGTGGAGCACGAATCCATATTTTTTCAAATGAGAGTACTTGTTTCATGAAGGATTCAGAAATAAATAATTCACTAAAGCGAAGATTTGATTCATGAATTTTAAAGTCTGAGTGAGTCTTCTAAGACATTTGCTAATCCTGATGAACTGTGACCTTGATAATGAAACACTGGTTCATAAATATCCACTATGTAGGTAACGCTGTGCTTCATATGAATTAGTAAAAAAATAAATGACCTATTTGTGAATATTTCAATGCTTTCAGAATGGAGAAAACCTAGAAGTCATACAATAACAAAAATTATAAAAACCATAATTTTAGTGTGTATATATATATATACATACACTAATTATTATATATATATAGTATAGTATATATATAGCATAGTTTAGTATATATAGTATATATACACTAATATAAATTTATATAATATAAATATATATACTAATATATATGAATATATATATATATATATATATATATATATATATATATATATATGTATGTATTTATTTATTTTTTGCCAGAGTTCAAGCCGAATCTTAGAGGCTTTTTTATTAATCCCCTGTGAAATACCAGCATGGCAAGAGACCATGGGATGGAAACTGAGAAGAGTCAGCTAATGTATCTTAAAGGTCAGTGGGTCTTTCAACATAGGATTTCTAGTTGATATAAAATGTGAACTCAAGAACGAATTCCTGCTTTCAAACCCAGAAGGCCAGGAACCTGATCCTTACTACTGATTCAACTACAGTGAAATTTGTAATGAAAAAAGTTGAGGTCAGTTATCCCTGGCTAAAATATCTAAAGATCATTACATGGCACTATATCTCCAAAGTCTTTCAAAATGTCTGCCAGTCAATTCAAAAGGATTCTTTCTGAAATCCACAACTCTGATGACCTTTCAATTTTGGTTTAGTTCATACCAAAAAAATTAGGAGAAACAAAATGCGTTTTAATAGTCCTTAGAAATATTGTGCGATGTTAACTTTATTTTAGGTGAACAATAATTTGTTATCCCTTTTGATAAACATATAGATTTCATGTCTCTCAGGAGTTTTTAGAGTGGATCATTGATTGATTAAATATGGGGGTTGTATGGATTTCTATCAAGTATAGAATTAGGAAAATAAAAAAACCCACAATGCAATACCACTACACCTCCCTTTAAAGTAACTCCCTTTAGAATGAGGGGCGCCTGGGGGGCTCAGTTAGTTGAGCATCTGACTTCAGCTCAGGTCATGATCTCACAGTTCGTGGGTTCAGGCCCCGTGTCGGGCTCTGTGCTGACTGACAGCTCAGAGCCTGGAGCCTGCTTCAGATTCTGTGTCTCCCTCTCTCTCTGCCTCTCCCCTGCTTGTGCTCTGTCTCTCTCAACAATAAATAAAAACATTAAAAAATTTTTAAATAGCTAGAATGAAACAAAAAAGGAAAAGAGCACGTGTTGAAAAGCCTATGAATGAACTGAACTCTCATAAAGTGTTTGGTCTAAATTGGTACAACCAATTTGGAAAATTATGATGTAATGATCCAGCAATTCCATTTCTTGGTATATACACCAAAATGCACATATATTCACTAAAATACATACTCTAGAATTTTTGTAGCAAAAATCTTCACAGTGACTCCAAACAGGAAGAACTCCGAATGTGGATAAAGAGTAGGATGAATAAAGAAACTCGGAGATACTCAGGCATATATTACTATATTGCATTGAAAATGAATAAACAACTACAGACAATACCATGGATGAATCTCACAAAATTTTGAGCAAAATGAGTCAGATATAAGAGTTTCTCTTTGATCTTATATAATATAAACTGCAAAAATAATACAATTTGTGGTATGAAAAGTCAGGATAGTAGTTATGCTGGGCGCTAGTGAGTAGAAGGAGAGCTGAGAGGGCACTTCTGTGTCCTGATTCACATGCAGGTTAATAAATGCTCCCTGAATTTGTGGAAATGTAGCAAACTGCACGCACATGATTTGTTGCAATTCTCTTTGCATTTATCCTTAACTTACCATTTGAAAAAGAAGATGATAATTAAACATTGGAAAGGAAACAGATCTGCTTCTGTTATAGTTTTTAGATATCATTTCAAATAATAAGAACTTTTAAATCATTTCAAATAACAAAAACTTTTAAAGACATTATGCATCGAAAGAGAAACTTTGCCTAAACTTATTCATTAACTGCACTGATTATAGATTTGTACAACAACCTTTTCCAGTAACAACGAAAGAATTTTATAAATCCAACCTTTGGAAAATTACCTTGATGATTTTCTGAATCTGCAAATACATGGAATGTTCTCCATAACTTTATCCCAGAGAATGAGTCTGTAAATGACCAGAGTCATGTAAATTAGAGGTCGCACATAATCTAGTCTTAATCTACTATTCTCTGGCATAAAGTCAGTAAGTCAAGAACATAGCCAAATACATAACTCAAGAATACTCCAGGATATACCCCAAAACATAGCCAAATAACTTACTAAATTTTGTATGCTGGCTAAATAAAAAGTATTTTAGCATCTTACTGGTAATTCTGGTAATTTTTAATGATAAACTCTCTTTATATGTAAATTGATGGGTGCTTATAGAAATAGATGTCGACTTAAATTGTCTTTTCCTTATCTTCACTTATTTGCAATACACATTTTTAGGGGAAATATAAATTTACTATAAAGATATTTGTCAAATTGCTGAAATATTTGATAACCTAATATTTCTTTTTAAAAATAAAACTATTAACCTATCAGGAGTTTTGAGTTTACTATGGCAATTAAAAAAAATGCATTCATAGATTGTCACTTTCATGTATTATGAAGTTTTAAAAGGAAATCAGATACAACTAAAATGACCAAATATAAAGCTACTGAAAAGGTAGACTTAATCATGTAAAGTCTTTCACAGGTACTTAGTTGGCTCTATTTTTCTTTGCCATAAAATGTGCCAAGTGGGATTTTCATACCAAGATTTACATTAACAGCCTGTCTCCTGCGTCAGGCTCTACCTCGGTTCCCTCCGGGCCTGCTGCCCGAGTCCTTTTTCCAATATCCACCTCAGGAGAAGACTCTGCCCTCCTTTCTCCTCGCCTTCCCAAACATTTTGCCATCCCTTCTCCACCAGAACACCCAGAACTGACTTTTCAAAAATTGCAGGGTTTTATCACAGACAAAAGGAACTATTAACTTGTCTACTTTTATTTTCTAGAAAAAAAATATAGTTAATTCCTTCCTTAGTCAAGGGAACACAACTGGGTCTGATTAAATGTTGGAAATGGTGGGAAGAGGCACATATATGGAAAACACACAAACACTCCCTGCTAAAATAAAATATCCTTCAAAATAATTATGTAGAGAGTTTGGGCTCCCAGTATGACCAGGGAGCTAGTTTTAAAAGCTAGAATTGTGGGAAAACATGGAAATTGGTTTCAGTAAACAGAGTTCAAAAGACATTTTATTTCTTCAGATATCTGGAAAGCCAAGGTCAAGCCCTTGGACTTACTGATCTTTCCATCTCTCTGGCACAGTGTTCTTACACTCCTGTGTGCATATGACTATGTGTGTGTAAATGTATCCACTTACATGAGAGAAAGCAGGGGAAGGAGAAAGAGAAAATGAATCAATTTCATTTTGATTAGTTAAAGGGATTACAGTTAGCGGCACTCACGGTTTTATAGCAGACAAATTTAGATCTGAATTTTATTTCATCGAATATACAGATATATTTTGAAGTAGAGATTCCTATTTGGTAAAATAGGAATTCACTTAGGGTTTGCCTTGGAGAATATTTTTTATGCTCTCCTACTGTGATCTGAGTCAATATTTAGTCTGTTTTTAGTTTCAATTGATTACAAATTTTTCATTAGGCTTTTTTTATTGTTGTTTTATTTCTTTGGTTTGTTTATCTTGGTGGAAAAGTTCAGAGTTACCAGGATAGAGAAACTTGTTTCATGTTTAATTTAATGGATTATTTTGTGTGGCATCCTTGAATTTAAAAAGAACTACAGAGGAATATGGAAAGGTTTATATGTCTTTCCCTTGGACCCAGACAATTTGTATTCAAGAAAGTTCAGAAATGGTCTGATCGATAAGATTAAGCTTTAAATTGGTTTTGCTTTTCCTACTTAGTCCCATAAGAACTTTCCCACCATGAGACTCCAGGGCTCCTTGGAGAAATGGTAAATTCTAGGACTGGGATGAGGAATACATAATAAGGCACTGAGGAAACACTATTGGGTCACATTAATAGTAAACATAAGAAAATGTAATTTCAGATTAGAGAATTTGAACATTAAAAATAATAATGAATGCAACTAATTAAAACACATCACATGAATAAAAACCATGTGTTTATAATGATACTCAGGAAATGTTCATTTTTTTTTTACAACCTTAAGGTTTTTCAAAATTTGTATTACAACAAAAGCAAGAGATCACATTTAATTTTACATTCTCTCTGCAAACTGTATTTCAGGACAACCAAATAGTTGATGGGGAAAGTTTATTCTTTGTAAAAGTATTCCCCATAGTACAACATCCATTCATGATAAAAACCCTCAACCATGTAGGTTTAGAGGGAAATTACCTCAACATCATAAAGATCATATATGAAAAATCCATGGCTAATATTGTTTTCAGTGGAGAAAAACTGAGAGCCTTTCCCTTAAGGTCAGGAACAAGACAGGGACGTCCACTCTCACCACTTTTATACAACATATTACTGGAAATCCTAGCCACAGCAACCAGACAACAAAAGAAATAAAAGGTATACAAATTGGCAAGGATGAAGTAAAATTTTCACTATTTGCAGGTGACATGATACTCTATGTAGAAAACCCTGAAGATTCCATCGAACAACTACTAGAACTAGTAAACTAGTAAATGAATTCAGTAAGTGCAGGATACAAAGTCAATGTTTAGAAATCTTTTGCATTTCTAGACACCAATAATGAAGCAGCAGAAAGAGAGATTAACGAAATAATTGCATTTACAACCAATTAAATGGGAATCCATTAAACGAGAATTGATCCCATTTGCAATTGCACCAAAATAACAACATACCTAAGAATAAACTTAACCAAAGAGGTGAAAGACCTGTATTCTGACAACTATAAAACACTGTTGAAAGAAATTGAAGGTGACAGAAACAAATGGAAAGACATTCCATGCTCATGGATTGGAAGAACAAGGATTGTTAACATGTCTATACCACCCAAAGCAATCTACATATTCAGTGGAATCCCTATCAAAATACCAACAGCATTTTTCACAGAGCTAGAGCAAACAATCCTAAAATTTGTATGGAACCACAAAAGACCCTGAAGAACTTATACAACTCAACACCCACAGAACAAATAATCCAATTTAAAAATGGGCAGAAGACATGACTAAACATTTCTCCAAAGAAGACCTCCAGATGTCCAATAAATACATGAAAAGATGATCAACATTGCTCATCATTGGGGAAATGCAAATCAAAACTACAATAAGATATCACTTCACATCTGTCATAATGGCTAAAATCAACACTACAACAAAGTACAGGTGTTGGCGAGGATGGGGAGAAACGGGGACACTTTTTCACTGTTGGTGGGAATGCAAACTGGTGCAGCCATTCTAGAAAACAGTATGGAGTTTCCTCAAATGATAAAAATAGAGCTACCCTATAATCCAGTAATCACAGTACTAGGTATTTACCCAAAAAAGACAAAAACGCTCATTCAAAGTGATACATGGTCTCTATGTTTATAGCAGAATTATTTATAATAGCCAAATTATGGAAACAGCCCAAGTGTCCACTGACTGATGAAGGGATAAAGAAGATACTGTGTGTATACACAATGGAATATTACTCAGCCAGAAGATGGAATGGTATAATAACATGGATGGAGCTGGAGAGTATAATGCTAAGCGAAGTAAATTTCAGTAGGTGTTGGGGATGAAGGAGGGCACGTGTTGTGATGAATACCGGGTGTCGTATGGAAGTGTTGAGTACTATGTTGTACGCCTGGAACTAATATTACACTGTATGTTAACTACACTGGAATTAAAATAAAAAAAAGTATTCCTGCTAATAAATGCAGAAAGTATGATAAAATTAGAAAACATAGATAAAGCAAGATTTTACCAACTGGGAAAGAAAACTTGGTCTATATTGCAGCTCCTTACGGAATAATGGATCTGGGTCCTGAACATGACCTAATGCCAGAGCCACATGGGATACGGTTGATGGACTCCTCTATGACACGGACCTGTGTGAGCATCAGAGGGACTGAAAGTTGGACAACCAGATTCTGTGTCTCTCATGTTCTGATGCAGTACGTACATCACCTAAAACTGAGCCTGTGTCTAATCATGTCTTTAGTTCTAACTACAAGATTACTATATATATATATATATATATATATATATATATATATATACACACACACACAGACACATCATATATATATATATATATATATATATATATATATATATATATATGAACTGGATAAGTGGCATTACTCATTAACCAAATACAGAGTGTGAGATTTTCTAAATGATTCAGTTTATCAAACAAATCATTGTCATAGCAAAAGAAAAAAACAGAAGGAGGGACTGTTACTGAATAGAAGAGAGTCATGCATCACCCACATCCGTATAAAATGATGGGCTTAATGCACATGAGTAGTGGTTATTTAAAAAAAAAATAATGTTTATTTATTTCTGAGACAGAGAGAGACAGAGCATGAGTGGGGGGGGGGGGCCGAGAGAGAGGGAGCCACAGAATCCGAAGCAGGCTCTAGGCTTTGAGCTGTTAGCACAGAGCCTGACGCTGGGCTCGAACTCACAAACGGTGAGATCATGACCTGAGCTGAAGTCGATCGCTCAACTGACTGAGCTACCCAGGTGCCCCGAGTAGTGGTTATTTCTAAATTTTACTTCAGCTCTGAAATAATACAGATTTGGGAAAACAATAGGTTGAGTGAAGGATCCTTCTTTCTCTCAAATTTCTGCTGTGGCACAATCACTCAGCTGATTCTCACTGTTTGTGGAGAAGAATAGGGGTGCACCTGCGGTCTTGATGCTTTAGGGTGCAAGGCGTAGACTCAGAGATTTTTGCCTGGGACGAACCTGAGAACCCACATTTGGGGAGGACATTTGCCTCTTGGGGAGCTGGACTTAGCTCTGCAGGGGCTTGAGGGGAGCCCTGCTCTCTTCCAGGGAATCCCCGGTGGAGTGGAGAGGTCGAGTGCCTTGGTCAGATGGGTGTCCTCAGGAGCATCACTGGAAGAGGCTGAGGTGGTCCCACATATTTGCACTTGACAAATTGGAGGTTTCCCTCAGCAGGAGGAAAACCCCAGCCTGCTGATTCAACCACTGCCAGCTCAGTGTACTAACTCGTCTGTCCCCCTATTGTTAGAGAGAACTCAGCCACTGAGATTGCACGGGTGCTCGATCCCATACCTGCCGAGGCAGCAGGCAAAGAGAGGTCGTCACAAGTCACCTAAAGAGCACAACTGCTTGAAGACAGGGTCAAACAAATTATTGCTCTTGCCAAGCATTTGAAATAGGGATAGCTCTGGTCAGTGATTGCATAGATAAAGCAAGATTTCATGCCTCAGAAGAAATATCTAGGGCTCAAAGGTGAGGCTAGCCTAGACGTGCTATTCATAAAGGCAAATAATCCAAGATAAGCCTCCACACATGGAAACATTCCTAAGTAATTACTGTCTGTGCTGCCTGGAGACACCGGGCTGAAAACATGGCCAGACCTGAGGACAGACCGAGTCAGTGAAGACAAAGTCAAGGACGGAGGGCTCCAAAGTGCCTTGCTGATGCTGTGGAAAAGTTAAGCTGGTTACTTGTCCAGTGTGAAGTCCTGATTTTTCCCTCTGTGTACACAAACACTGATACACGTAAATGTCATAGAGGACGATTATTTAATCGCTCACATTATGAATAAGTCAGGCCAACTTCTAGGTAACTAAAAAGAGAAGGAGAGTGTGTAGGTGAGGGAGAAATATAGTTTATCCAACGTGATTACCAAATCAGGACAATCTTATTATTTTTGGCTAGAGTTTAAAATCATCATGAAATGGATTTGGGCATGGAGACCAGGTAACTCCACAATGTCAGTCAGTACAAACAGGTTTGAGGGACAGCCATCCTCTTCTGTAAGCCTGAGCTTGAACGTGGCGATAAGGAAGATCGAGACTGGAATAAATGACATTGGGACAGGGCTGACGATCCTACTCCCTTTCCTTCAGGAGTTAGATGGACTTACACGCAAAATATACATCACACATGTGCAAGTGCATAGATAGAAAGTCACACTGAGGAGAAAGTCACACTGGCCAACACACTGTATCCATCTGGCTATGAGCACAGGGGAGTGAAGCATGCACTAGGCAAATATAAACATGGTTGAAAAACAAACATGCCCCTAAACATTTTGGTTATTTTAATCTTGAAATAAGTATAGCTATTTGCATTTTTTTTTTTTTTGGAATACAAATTTTAATACCTTTGTTGAAGATGAAGAACACTTAAAGGTAGGTCTGGAAAATGTTTTAGAAATGAAGAGTAATTGTTCACTAAATCATAATGGAATTGGATACTTATTAATAATGTTGTGATAACCTTGTCATCGAGCAAACAATAGAATAGTTTTAAATAGTGAACAATCCGCAAGTATAAAGAATCATATTTGTAAAGACAACAAACACAGTATGAAGCTGATTTGTTAAAAACAGGGGCGCTTGGGTGGCTCAGTCCGTTACGCATCCAACTTCAGGTCAGGTCATGATCTTGCACTTTGTGGCATCGAGCTCCGTATTGGCTCTCTGCTGACAGCTCGGAGCCTGGAGCCTGCTTCGGATTCTGTGTCTCCCTCTCCCTGCCCCTCCCGCTCACGCTCTGTCTCTCTCTGTCTCTCTCTCAAAAATAAATAAACATTAAAAACAAAACCCCAAGGCTGAGCAGTTAAACACGGAAAGCTCAGTGGTTGAAGCTGTGCCTCCACTTTTCCCACCCACTATTGCATGGGTGAGTACCCCATGGAGTCAGTGCTGCTGTGCAGGTGCAGGAGGAGGATGGAAGATGGAAGATGGAAGATGGAAGATGGCTGGAAGATGGCCTCGATTCTCTCCTGCATCTGGAGTTACTGTAATCATTTACATAATCCTGAGGTCTGTGCATAAAAATATTCTCCTATTTTGGAAACAGGGAGAGGTAAAGTGGCCAGAAAATGTGGCCAGCCCTAGTTGTTGTTATTCTATAAGGATAATGATGAGGAAGGTGTTAGAAATGGAGATGTCGCGGCGCCTGGGCGGCTCAGTCGGTTAAACGGCCGACTTCGGCTCGGGTCACGATCTCGCGGTCCGTGAGTTCAAGCCCCGCGTCGGGCTCTGTGCTGACAGCTCAGAGCCTGGAGCCTGTTTCAGATTCTGTGTCTCCCTCTCTTTCTGACCCTCCCCCGTTCATGCTCTGTCTCTCCCTGTCTCAAAAATAAATAAACGTTAAAAAAAATTAAAAAAAAAAAAGAAATGGAGATGTCACAGTATCTGCTCAGATAGCTCGGGATGCTAACTGGATATTCTGCAAAGCACTTAATTACAAGTAGATTGATGGCTATAGGATTATTTACTTCAAATATGCAGTTCAGCCCAAATCTAAAGCATTGATTAATGGCAATATATATCCATATATCCATAAAACCAATCAAAATATGTGACATCTTGAACAAGATAATGATCGCCTTTTATGCTGCTGTATAAAAAACTAATGCATCCAAGGAGAAAAGTTTAAATCAGAATTCTGAACGTTCACACGAATGACTACCTGGACAGTTCTCCTTGGATTCCTTGGATGCATTAACTTTATACATAGTGGTGACCTTCAGAAATGTAGCTGCTGTGGGTTAACACAGGATACAAACGTTTCATTTACAACAAGGGATTAGAATTAGGATCAAGGGATAGAATGTGGGAGCTGCTCAGGAAGAGAGACTTAAACAGAATAGTTGCCAAGAATGAGCTGAGACTCTGCATGCCTGACAGGGGCTGGGAGGACAGACTCAGCTTCTTAAGCTGGACTTGAACCCAGCATACCGCTGGATTAGTAACAGGGTTTATGATGTCCTCATTATGAGCAGAAACCAGGGAACCCTCACTGCTGTTAGAGGAGCTTGTCCTGGACCGCAGGAGGTGAAAACAATAATAGGGGAGCCTGTGTACCTCAGTCAGTTCAGTGTGGAACTCTTGATCTGGGCTCAGGTCATGATCTCATGGTTTGTGAGTTCAAGCCCTGTGTGGGGCTCTGTGCTGACAGTACGGAGCCTGCTTGGGATTCTCTCTCTCTCCCTCTCTCTCTGCCCCTGCCTGCTCACTCTCTCTCTCTCTCTCAAAATAAATAAATAAACTAAAAAAAATTTTTTTTAAACATAACAATAATAACAATTTAAAATTCCCCAAGAGAGAAACCCAAGCCCCGAGGGAGGAAGAAAACAAAAGCAAACCCACAAAAATGGTATCTACAGACCCAAATTCTAAATCGAGATATGACATCTGGTTCCATGAAAGACATTCACAAAATAAACAGGATACATTAACTCTCAGCAGTTATTAACAGTTAACGCTGATGAATTTACTTTATGACAGACCTAGAACAATTGGTCATATTTATGGATTTACCAGAATCCTTAGAAGTTGCTAAAGTTATAAATTGTTAATGAATAAAAAGCAAATAATTACAAAGTTGGGGATGTAGCTAGAGATGAGGTAAGCCGACACAGTCATTGTGGTCGAATTGTTGGGCGCGTGCCCAGCAGGGCCCCACACACCGACAGCACCACAGGGTCCACACTGAGGGCACCAGGGAAGCATCCAGAGTGACCTGGGGATCTGTGCTGAGTTACGCACGCGGGATCCGTGGGGCGCCCTTCTCTCCACGCTGCTGCTGCTGTTAGGCGCAGCCTGTTTTATTTCAGTTTTCATTTCCCTTCAGGTTAAGGTACTGATTCTGTCTCTGTTATGCCTTTTCTAAGTACTTATCCAGCCAGCAATTTGCCTTTTAACTTTACTTACGATAGATTTGGCTAAAGATGTTTTTATAGTCAAGTACTCAGTATTTGGTTTATTTTGTTTTCTGAGTTTATTTTCTTATTTAGGAACATCTATAGATAGTCACTGAAGTTTTCTTCTAACATTTTACTTTTAAGATCCAAGTCTTGGGTTTTTGTTGTTGTTGTTGTTGTTGTTTATTTATTTTTGAGAGAGAGAGAGAGAGACAGAGTGTGAGTAGGGGAGGGGCAGAAAGAGAGGGAGACACAGACGCTGAAACAGCCTCCAGGCTCTGAGCTGTCAGCACAGAGCCAACACGGGGCTTGATCCCACAAAGTGCAAGATCATGACCTGAGCTGAAGTTGGATGTTTAACCGACTGAGCCACCCAAGCGCTCCAGAGATTCATGTATTTAATGTATGCATATGTTTTAGGTTGTAAGGTAATAATGTAGACACTTTTGACAATTCCATGTTTAAAATTTTTTTTCTCAGCTTAATTTTTTAAGTATTCAGTTTCCCTATTCACTTATGTCTATTTAGGGGTTTTAAAAAACTTTTGTAAATGCTGTATCATTTGTAGTAAAACAAATCAATTATAATATTTTACCATTAATTTAACACAGAAGTAGCTACAATGATGTGAAATAGCATATTGATATAAAAAGAACATGTAATATGAGAGTTTTTACAACATAAAATTGGCAGTATTTTATGACCATTTGAACCTGGTGGGTAAAGGAGTAACATGTAGAGTAATTCTGAATTGTAAAGCCTCTGCTACAAAATTTACAATAGTGTATTAACCAAAATACTGCGACATGGACAGGTGGCAGGGAAGAGACGGAAGGACTAGCTTCAGACACGGTGCATTTGAAATGTCTGACAGATACAGGCCAACAGGTCAACTTACACAGGAGTGTGGCTCTCATGTAGATATTCTAATATAAAGACATAAATGACAGAAGTTACCCCTATGGGGTGTGGGAGAAGATAAAGACACTGAGGGAACACATCTAAGTGAAAATAAAAGACGATTAATATTAAAAACGTTGACACGGTCACATTTAAGAAATAGCATGTGCTGTGCAGAGTGGGGCAGGGGGACCAGAAGGCCCAGAGATTGTGAATGTGCCTGTAACACTGACACAAAGACACCACTTTAAACAAAGCGTCCTTATTTGACAAAAGTCCATCTCCTTAAAACATCCCTTCACTGTCAAGGAGCCTTAATTATACCTGTTCTCTATGTTCACAGGATAATAAACTTCATGGTAAAGTATGAGAAGTTCTGAAGGAATGAACCGTCACCTCGAGTCTCCTTTGGTTCCGGGAGGAGCCACTTTGGTAGATCTTGCTGGAATTGCAAACTCAGAGAAGCACCAACATTGGTTTCTGGGCAAGAGTTTTGCTTTCAGGGGCCAGAGGATGTCCTGACTATCCTGACGGTGAGAAGTCAGTCCCTGCTATCTGCTAGCTTGCTTGCAGCTCATTGTGGACACTGGCAAAGGACTTTCAAGTGGAGGCGGGTCTCATGGGCTTCAAGAGTAGCCACTATTGGGCATGGGAATATTATCCAGTAGAGAGCATTACTGAGGCCCCAAAGAAACAGTCAGCCATCATGACCAGGAATAGGATTATACTCTTAAAAGAGGAGGATTTTTCATCATCAGTAGCAGAAACTTGAAGGCAGTCAGTCATGAGTTCATGACAGATAAATTACAGGAAAGTAGATACACGTAGCTGATTGAGGGGCAGTGGGCTAACAGAAAAAATCTGTGCATGTATGTGAGAAGCCACAGCGGTGAAAATGTGAATTTCCTGCAACTGTCCTTAATTGGGTTTCTGTCCCAGCAATCTGGATATATAGGAGAGATGTGACTGAGTTTACAGACGCAGTCTGGCCAGCCTGGAGATGACATACGATAATTGTCAGATGTCACGTTCAGCTTGCATCCATATACGTAAGAGGAGCCTGGTTATATATCTGATTTATTGAATACATAAGATACGTTATTATTGGGGAGGATTCAATGAGAGTTACACCAGACACAATTTTTAGGAAATTTAACTTTTGGGGCTCATACTAAACTCACTTTTTGAGGTGTAGATGTGTTCTTTAATTAACAACAAAATCAATTTGGGGCAAATATCAAATCACTGACTGAATATATCATTTTTCTCCAGATTACCACCATCTGGTATCAATTTTTTTTCATCCAACTTTATTTCCATATGGGGAAAATTGCTACTTTTCTTTATTTCACAATTCACATTCATATCATTATTCCTTTTTGTTTCTAATATGACTTCAAATGAAAAGGAGCTGGAAGAGATATATTTGTCTTATATAATTCTGAGAAAGATCTCTTCTGGGACATTCTCTGTGTATCTATTTTTACCTAAATAGAAGGTAGAAGAAGATGCCCATATTAAAAGTTCATAAAATTTCATAGCAACTAAAGGGGTAAAGTAAGAGTATCTATATAATGAGATTTCTCTGTGATGTGTTTAATTTATATGAAAGATCCCTCCTCAAATTTCCATAGGAGACAAACTAGCACCCTGTGGCTCAAGATACAGCCAGTGTCTAACTTTGTTGAACTTTTGCTTCTAGTGCAACAGAAAAGTTCTTTTATTTTAAAATCTGAAAAGAATCTTCTGAGTGACATAAAAAATGATTGTGACCTTTGCAAAGGAGGGAGTTAATTCTGTGGTCTGAAGGATCTCGGTGTCAACATTATCGATATGCAGCGTTTGGGAAGTGCTCACCTAAACTGGCCTTTTCCGTGAGATTACCTACAACAGGAAAGGCGTAAATCTTGGTTGTATGTGGAGAGAGACTCTGATCTTTACCAGGACTACAATTATGACACAAGTCTGGAGAGAGCGGGGGTGGGGGGAGAGTTGGGGGGAGCTCCTGGAATGAGAGGCTCTGAGGCTGGGGACCAGCCTGTGCAACAGCCACCCTTCTTTCCCTGCTTACAGGAAACACAAAATCTTCACTTCACAAGCTTACTCTCGCAATTTTACATTATACCCGTGAGGTTTTTCCTTCCACATCATTTTCTGCAATTGTGCGAACCCTCTGTTTGCAGAATAGGGGAGGGCCGAGGGCTTGAAATACTGCCTCTGAGTGTGACAAGGAAATGAATTCTTTATTTTATTTAACTTTAATTAACCTAAATGTAGATCGTCATAGGTGGCTGGTGGGTGCTCTATTCAACAGTACAGTTTGGGATTGTTCCTTGCTAAGAAAGCGCAATCAGATTTGTTCTTTAAATCAAGTAATTCTTGAAAAGACATAGTCACAGATCTCGGATGTATGTCTTTGTCTAATGGTGGAAATATCCAGCATACCTACTTAGTAGATGAGGAGCTTCTCATAGAATGATCTAATCAAACCACATAAATGATATGGCCTGGCCGTCATGATACGATGATGCTTATTTAGAATATGACTGGGATGGTTAAAGCCTGGAATTGCCTTCATTTGTTTCAAGAGCAGTAAGGGGTGTCTAAGAGTGAATGAATAATTAATTAATTAATTCAACACACAAGTAAGTGCCTACAAGTCACATACTCCCCAGACTGTAGTTAGTGCAAAGAGAAATACAACACTGTTCATCCACCAACAATATGATAAATGCCCTCACACGGCTGTGTCTATGCACTACTCGAACCAGACTGTCTTTCCCTGTTGGGACATTTCTAAGGGTTAAGCTGATGCTGGAAATATAAACTAGATAAGATTATAAAGATCTTTGTCCACATAAAAATCACTGTAAAATATCGAGTGTCAATGACCTTTCCTAAGAAAGGACATGATATAATCCCATTTCCATTGTATCCTGAGCCCTTTGGGGTCAGTGATGGATGTTGTATTTGCATAGGGAACAAGGTGATGCTGGGCACAGTCCAGGCACTAGGCCACCAGGATCTCAACAAAAGCAGTGAAAATACAAGGCAGAGGGAAAGAAAGATTCAGGAAAAATGCCAGAGGTAGATTCTAGAGAATTTGATAATGGGAAAAAAAGTGTAACGTGAAGCTTTCATAGATTAGAGAATTACGTGATGGTCTGGAACTTTCTGTCTTCAGTGAATGGTAACGATGTAAAGATAAGTAATACAGACACAGGGAGATGCTTAAAAGGGAGTTATGTTCAATTACACACAAACTATATCTGGGGACATTAGCACACAGATGACTGGAGTAAGGTAAACACATACCCTTCCATAACGTGGGCCTATATGTACTTCTTTTTACTGCATGCAATTTAGTAACACTTCAGTTAAGAGGTGGACACTCTCCCCATCATCTCACTGCCCTAAAATATTAATCGGGAGAGGATATGCCATGCTTCAGTGTCATAGAAAAATAAGATTTTACTTTGTATTTGCATAAGGCCTTATACTGACCAGGCAGCTGATGAAGGAAACTTTCAACTCTGAAAGAAGACCTCTACTTTCACCAAAGTCAGAATGACTTCACCAAGCTTCAGAGCATGGGATGTGTTTCTACCCTGAGCTCACACCGTCCATCTGCTTCCCTAGCAAAGAACATAAAGGAAACATCTCAAACTAAAGAGCAGAAATCTCCCTGAGTTCCGATCCCACACCTCTGAGGCCTGGGACCTTGCACACACTAAAAGCATATGATAAAGTTGGTGATTGTCTGAAAGTCCCTCTTCATGATGATTTCTACATCCTGATGTAACAAAAAACACATAGAACCCTGTATGACACATTCCTTCTCCGGAGCCCTCATTTCTTCGTGAAGATTGTGTGCCCAGGCAGCTGCCCTCACCTGGGCTTGAGTAAAACTCCCTTCCTAAAATTTTTACTTAAAACACTAAAATATCGGTTCATTTTAAGTTGACACAGACTTCCTGCATCTTGTGGTTATGCTGTCAGAACACATCACCTCCAGGGGTATTTCCGAACAGGTGGACAGGCCCAGGCCATTCTCTTGGCACTTCAGCCCCATCCCATTGGGCAGAGCCGCGTTCTGCAGCCCTGAGCCTTCCCGGGTGTCCAGGAAGAGAGACCGGTGTGCCCATATGTCACCTCCAACACATCCGCAACAGCTATTCCTAAATGTGTGCGTATAGCATTCCAGAGAGCTGTAGTTTTTGATTCTGTATAAAAATTGAAGTGAACATGATTATTCGATACACACTGTTGTTTTATTTTGTTGAACTACATAATACCACATTCAGAAATCTTTCTAGAAGGAATTATGTAGATTATCTAATTATTTTAAATGACAGCAGTTACCCTTTAAATAAATTTAGTTTAACCAACATGAAAGTTGAGTGAAAGGGATGCTTTTTATTGTGCAATTGAGGAGCTGTTTTTAAATGTATTAAAGTGGAGATATCTAGGAAAATAGATTTAAAAAGATGGTAGAGGTCAAAACTTTACTTTGTACATATGAATTCTAAGATGCCTATCAAAGCACACATATTAAATGGATGATTACGTATACTAGCATGGGACTTGTCAAATTGATTGCTCTAGAATATTTAACCCTTGTTAATAAGATGCTCTAATTCACTACTAAATTAAAATGCCAACTTCATCACATACTAAATTCCAAGATATAAAGTGTGTTTCTGCTGTTTTGTTTCATTGGTTGGATTCCCTTACTGTATCATCTCATTATGTTCAGTTATCATAGCTTTACATCCTATTTTGATACCTGGGATGTTTTTTCATTCCTCATTCTTTTTTTAAAAATGTTATTTATTTTTAGAGAGAGGGAGAGAGAGACAGAGCATGAGCAGAAGAGGGGCAGAGAGAGAGAGGGAGACACAGAATCCGAAGCAGGCTCCAGGCTCTGAGCTTTCAGCACAGAGCTCAATGTGGGGCTCGAACCCACAAACCCACGAACCGTGAGATCATGACCTGAGCTGAAACTGGACACTCAACTGACTGAGCCACCCAGGCGCCCCTTTCATTCCTCATTCTAATGCATCCAATCTTCTCAATAATCTACACAACCAATTCTTCAGGAAACCACCCCCAATTGTTCACACACACACATGCACACGCACACGCACATGCACAAACACACATGCCCCGTGCACACACACCTACTGTTTGTGTGTGTGATTAGCATGATTGACTTGCTTTGAAGTCTATGCTTGCTCACTGGTCCCACGTGCACGAACTGCTAATCATCATTTCCCACCACTCTGTTTTTGCGAAGGGGAAGTCTTACATAGACCCCCTCCTTCTGCAAGTTTACTCCATCCTCAACCCTTAACAGTGTTATTTGGAGGAGAATGAAATGTGGGAAAACCTATCAATATAAAACCATTCATTGTTTAAAACTGAACATTATAATTGACTCAGATGGAATCAGACCACTGCTTGTGGACATTGGTCTGTGAGGTTCTATAGATTTAGGACTTCCCTCATTCCTAACAAGTGCAAACTAATATGCAGAAGAACTTGACCATGAGGAAAAACAGAAAATTGGAGCAAATTTGCGGAGGCAAAGAGGTCATGCTGCCCCAGAAGAGATGAAACCTTGAGCAATTTTTAACTTGCTACCTTCGGTTCTTATGTAAACACCCGTAGCCTGCCTGTGGATGTGTGAGATTGAATAACACAAGAATAAATATCTGATCTAATAAATAAACAGGCAAGAAGGAAATACATCTTGGAAAAATACGTAAATACTCCTGGGGATCTTCCTCTCACACTTTCCATGTGAGGGAGGGTCATAATACATTCCTTCCTAACCCAGTATTATTGCCAGGGAAGGGATGAATGGCTGGCTTCTGGGGATTTACCTTCTGAACCCCACACACACCCCCTCCCTCCTCCTTCTACATGGACACCTCACTGTGGTCAGACATGGGCCTGGATCCCCTCACTGGCCACAGATCCGGGCCCCAGGGTGTGCTATTTCTTTTCCCTTTTATATTTTCCAAAGGAGTTTGTGTAAGATTGGAAATATTTCTTTTTTAAAATTTCTGAGAGAGAACCCAGAGGGGCCTGATATGTTGTTCCTTGGTATAATTTTTTTTTCTTAAAAGCTATCCATATTTTCTGTTTCTTATTATTTTTCATGGAATATATCTATTTCTCTAGGTGTCAAACTTACTAGTAAATGTTGTTTGTAACATTCTGTCCTGACCCCTGTATTCGGTATGGTCTCTAGCTGTAACCTTTCTTTTACTTCTGGTGCAGATGACTGTTTTCCCAGTTTCCTTCATCAGCCTCAATAGGCATTTTCAAGTTTGTCTTTTTGAAGAAACGACTTTAGCGTAAATAATTCCCATGCCTCATTCCCTGTTTTCTTACCCTGTTTTTACCGTTTCACTTCCTTCTTTTAATGACTGCCAGTTCAATTTGCTCTGTTCCTCCTAGAGCAAATTGGAACCTGAGCACTGAATTATAACTTGTCTTTCTAATATAAGCCTTGAAATTTCCGTCATTTGCTTGACCTGCACATGATAACTTTTGATATATTGGGCTTTCATTATTATCACCAAAAAATTATTTCTCATTTTCCTTCAGTTTTTTCCAACCCATGAGTTTGATAGATGAATGTTTTTATAATATTGTGAAATCTTCTAGCAATCTTGTTATTGATCTCTGCTTTCACACTATTGTGTTCAGAAACACTCCTCTGTATGATTCCCGTCTCTGACATTTAGTGACAAATGGCCCAGCTGAAGGCCTGTTCGGGAATGTGCTCTGAACACAAAGCAGCGTGGGTATTATGCGGTTGTCGAATGTCACATTTTGTACGCATGGATCGATGATTTCCTCAGATGGTCTACTTCCTTACATGCACTTCCCACCTTTCCTTCTAATTTCTGATGCAGAGATGTTGAAACTTCCACTAAGATTGTTGTCTTTTTCTCCCTTTATGCCTTTCAGTTTTGCCTCATGTAGATTGAAGCTCTGTAATTAAGTTTGAGGTTTTATGGTTAAATTAAGTGTTTTATTATCACGAATGTCTCCCTGCATGGCTATTAACTTTTTTTTCTTGAGTTTTAATTTTTCTGACATTAATATTAGCGTGCAGTCTTTCTTAGTCATATATTTTGCGAAATATATCTTTTTCCATCCTGGTATTTCCAACGATTGATAATGGTATTATAATTTTTTTAATGCTTATTTATTTTTGAGACAGAGAGAGACAGAGCGTGAGTGGGGGAAGGGCAGAGAGAGAGAGGGAGACACAGAATCTGAAGCAGGCTCCAGGGTCTGAGCTGTCGGCACAGAGCCCAACATGGGGTTTGAACCCACAAGTCATGAGATCATGACCTGAGCTGAGGTTGGATGCTTAACCAACTGAGCCACTCAGGCACCCTGATTTATAATGGTATTTAAAGTATACCTGGTTCCAGAACTTCAATGACAGTATGTTTGGTCACCTGATACTATGCATAAATATGTCATGGTAGCTATATTAACATCCTTCCCTACTAACTCCAGTATCTCAGTCATGTTAACATCTATTTCTCTTGGCCTATTTTTTTCTTGAGTATACGTTATATTAAAAAAAAAATATATATATATATATACATATATATATATTGCAGTCTTGCCATTTATGACTGTATACCAAATATCACAAAAATTATGATTATAGGTAAGAAATAAATTTCTCACCATAAGACATTATTTTATAATTAGGATCACCCAGATATTTCAGACTATGTGACTTACTAATGTATTACCTATATAATGGAAATTATCAGTGGAATGACATTTCAAATCTTTATGTTTTTTCTTTTTTTCTTGTTTTTTAAATGTTTTTATTTATTTTTGAGACAGAGAGACAGAGCATGAGTAGAGGAGGGGCAGAGAGAGAGGGAGACAGAGAATCAGAAGCAGGCTCCAGGCTCTGAGCTGTCAGCACAGAGCCCAACGCGGGGCTCAAACTCACAGACTGTGAGATCATGACCTGAGCTGAAGCCGGATGCTTAACCGACTGAGCCACCCAGGTGCCCCTCTTTATTTTTTTTCTAACAAGCAACTGCTGATCACCTTTACCATGTCCATATTCAGAGCAGAGAAAGGTGGAAAGTGGATCTGTAAGGGCAGACAGAAGGTATTCAGTGTACCAATCAATTATTGTAATGAAACAACTCTGAGTTACACAGGAAGAAATTTATTCACTAGGTCAAATTGTGCTCTATGGAGAATCAGACCAACTCTCGGAGGCAGAGCTTCTGAACCCATTATCTCTGTAGTGTTGCCTCATGTGTAAATTTATGATTCTTATCTTTAGGATAAATACTGGACAGCCACTCATTATTTAATTCCAAGGTGATGGAACATTAACAATTTTCTTTAGTGAGAATGAATTTTAGACCATTGACTTAAGGATACAAGATGATAAAGATTTTTTTAAATTTACTATAACTTGGCTAAAGTTCTAAATTCTAATGCTATAATACAAGCCTTGAAAAAAACTTGTGACATCTGAGTAATTAATTTTGCTACCAAAGCTCATGGATAATTGTAATAGGATGCATATCTGGTCCCCCTGAAGTGACCTGTTCTCCCCCCATTAACAGCTTGCTACCTTATGATTTCCGGACACTATAACACAAACCTCACATATTAGGATTGGGGATAGCATATTTGTCTTTTACGATAAATTAAATAAACTCATATAAATTAATGAAATTTTTATTAGATAAAACTTACTCAAGGGCTACCTTTTAAATTCATAGGATTAATATAAGTTTGCTCAAGAGTTGAACAAATATTAGTTAGCTCTATGGTTCATACAAGCACTGTCATACCTCATGGCCTGCATATAGTTCATCAGCCAATGCGTAGGTCAGAACAAAAAGCTACACTGGGGAATATACATGTATATATCCTTCAATATTATGTACATATAGATGTTTCAATTATAAAACTGTAATACACATACATACACACACACACACACACACACAAAACTGCTTGGTGATTGAATTTCTTGCTAAACTGTAATGATCTGACATTTTCACATAAAAACCAGAAATACAGTTTCTCTTGCAAAACCATTTGGCCTATATTTTTGCAGGGCAGCTGCAGCCTGACTGGTGGACTTTCCATCTTGCTTCACTCATTTATGTTGCCTTCCTGGCCACGAGAGCAACTAGGGTTTGCAAGCAGCCACTTAAAAAGACTAACCAATTTGAGGGGTGCCTGGGTGGCTCAGTCTGTTATGCGTCTGACTTTGGCTCAGGTCATGATCTCATCATGGTTTGTGAGTTTGAGCCCCATGTCAGGCTCTGTGCTGACAGCCCAGAGCCTGGAGCCTGCTTCGGATTCTGTGTCTCCCTCTCTCTCCGCACCTCCCCTGCTCATACTCTATCCCTCTCTCTCTCTAAAAAATAAATAAACATTTAAAAAATTAAATTTAAGGAGGAGCCAAGATGGTGGAACAGCTTGGAAATTTTTTGTGTGTCTCATGTCCATGAAATACAGCCAGACCAACACTAAATCATCCTGCACACCTAGAAAACTGATCTGAGGATTAACACAACAATCTGCACAGCCTGAACCATGGAATTCAGCAGGTATACGGCGTGGAGAGGTGAACTTGGGGAGAGAGAAGCCACAGAGGGTAGGGAGCCACTTTTGTGTGCAGAGAGAGGACAGAGATGGGGTGGGGGAGAGAATATGGGAAAAGCACCCCTCCCCAAAAGCAGCTGGAGAGAAAGTGGAAAATTGGAAACAGGTGCAGGGACTGAACTATAAAGGGAGAAAGGAGAGGGTTTAAATTCCATTAAGACTGTAACAGAAGGAGCACAGAGTCTGAAACTCTGCAGCTCGATAACTGGTAGCGCTCTGATGGGAAGAGCAAATCCCCAGGAGCAGAGAGGGGTCTGGGAGGCTCTCGGGCCACATGGGGAGAAGCGGTTCCACTGCTGGAAGGACATTTGGTAGAGGCTGTGAGGCCACCTGGGCCCAACAGACCCAGAGAATGGCCACACTAACTGGTGCTGGAACAAGGTCGTTGGGAGTGAAGCCTGGTACCAGATGTGTGTTGTGATTTTCCATCATCCCTGAGGCACTGCTGCTACACTGTCTGGCAAACTTTTTCTGGGGTGGGCTGGCACATGGCCACAGTCTTTGGGCATTGGCGGCAGCACGGTCCCTTGAACTTTCCTGGGTGTGGCCAGCACCTGGCCATTGCTCGGTGAGACCCTCCACAGGGGCGGAGTGGGTCAAAGCCACAGTCCCTCAGAAGTGAGGGGCTGGGGAAGGCAACCGCATCTGAGACAAAACTCAGGAGGGAGGTGCTGCCTGGAGCTTGGTCACAGACAGTGCAGAAGTGGGGAGTAGATGGAAGCTGAAGATGAAGGCCACTTGTGCAATTGCTGATCGGGGAGAACAGAGTTCCAGTACTGGAGACTGGGTAGCTGGGTGATGCCATTTTAACCGTTCCCATGCATGTGCATATGCACATACGAGCACCACAACATTCCACCCCAGTAGGCTAGCAATGCCATCTAGTGGAGATCGGGGCCGTTACACTAAGCCCCGCCCAACTGGGTCAACCTCACTCTTCCACAACACAAGTCTCACCACCTGATTAGTTTATGGACTATAAAGTGCTTCATGGTTTGACTTCTAGGGGAAACGAAGTAATTTAAGTATTATTTCAGTCTGTTAGCCAGTCCATCTATTTAATTTTCTTTCTTACTTTTCTTCTCTGTTTTGTTTCTTTTCTTTTTCTTGAATACAGAAAGAGAAAAGAAAAAATTCATTTTTATTTTAAATTTTTATTAAAAATATTTTTCTTTAGTTTTTTTCTATATTTTTGAATTTTGTGTAAATTTTTTTCAAATTCTATTTTACTCCCATTATTTCATTTTAGTCTACTTCAGTGTATTCATTTTTTCAAGTTTTCAAATGATTTTTTTATTTTTCCCCCCTTTTTACTCTGATCCATCAAGGCACTTTCAACACCCAGGCCAAAACACACCTAGGATCTAGCATCATTTATTCAATTTTTTTTTGTGAATGTGTCTGTTTTTAATTTATAAATTTTAATATTTCTTAATTTGAATTTTTTTAATTGCAATTTTTCCTACCTCATTAATTCCTTTTCTCCCTTCAAAATGATGAAACAAAAGAATTCACCCCAAAAGAAAGTATAGGAAGAAACGACAGCCAGAGACTTAACTAACACAGATACAAGCAAGATGTCTCAACCAGAATTTAGAATCATGATAATAAGAATACTAACTGGTGTTGAAAATAGATTAGAATCCCTTTCTGCAGAGATAAAAGAAGTAAAAGCTAGTCAGGATGAAATAAAAAAATGCTTTAGCTGAGCTGCAATCTCGAATGGATGCCGCAGCGGCAAGGATGGATGAGGCAGAACAGAGAATCAGCAATATAGAGGACAAACGTAGGGAGAATTATGAAGCAGCAAAAAAGACAGAGACTAAGGCAAAGGGCACGATTTAAGAATTAGACAAATTAGTGACTCATTAAAAAGGAACAACATCAGAATCATAGGGGTCCCAGAAGAGGAAGAGAGAGAAATAGGGTAGAAGGGTTATGTGACCAAATCATAGCGGAAAACTTTCCTAACCTGGGGAAAGACACAGATATCAAAATCCAGGAAACACAGGGGACCCCCATTAGGTCCAACAAAAACCGACCATCAACAAGGCATATCATAGTCAAAATCACAAAATACTCAGGCAAGGAGAGAATCATGAAAGTAGCACGGGAAAAAAAGTCCTTAATCTACAAGGGAAGACAATCAGATTTGCAGCAGACCTATCCACAGAAACTTGGCAGGCCAGAAAGGAGTGGCAGGATATATTCAATGTGCTGAATCAGAAAAATATGCAGCCAAGAATTCTTTATCCAGCAAAGCTGTCCTTCAAAATAGAAGGAGAGATAAAAAGTTTCCCAGACAAACAAAAATTAAAGGAGTTTGTGATCTCTAAACCAGCCCTGCAAGAAATTTTAAGGGGGACTCTCTGAGGGAAGAAAAGATGAAAAAAAAAAATACCAAAAGCAGCAAAGATTAGAAAGGACCAGATAACACCACTAGAAACTCCAACTCTACAAGCAACATAATGGCAATAAATTCATATCTTTCAGTACTCACTCTAAATGTCAATGGACTAAATGCTCCAATCAAAAGACATAGGGTAACAGAATGGATAAGAAAACAAGATCCATCTATATGCTGTTTACAAAAGACCCACTTTAGACCTAAAAACAACTTCACATTGAAAGTAAGGGGATGGACAGGGTGCCTGGGTGGCTCAGTTGGTTGAGTGTCCATCTTCAGCTCAGGTCATGATCTTGCAATTCGTGAGTTTGAGCCCTGCATCTGGCTCTGTGCTGACAGCTCAGAGCCTGGAGCCTGCTTCAGGTTCTGTGTCTCCCTCTCTCTGCCCCTTCCCCACTCATGCTCTGTCTCTCAAAATGAATAAACGTTAAAAAAATTAAAAAAAAAAAGAAAGTAAAGGGATGGAGAACCATCTATAATGCTAATGGTCAACAAAGGAAAGCCAGAGTAGCCATACTTATATCAGGCAATCTAGACTTAAAATTATTTTTTTATGTTTCTATTTATTTTTGAGACAGAGAGATACAGAGCATGAGCAGGGGAAGGGCAGAGTGAGGGGGAGACACAGAATCTGAAGCGGGCTCTAAGCTCTGAGCTGTCAGCACAGAGCCTGACATGGGGCTTGAACTCATGGAGTGTGAGATCATGATCTGAGCTGAAGTCAGACGCTCAACCGACTGAGCCACCCAGGCGCCCCAGACAATCTAGACTTTAAAATAAAGACTGTATCAAGAGATGAAGAAGGGCATTATACCATAATTAAGGGGTCTATCCACCAAGAAGACCTAACAATTGTAAACATTTATGTGCCAAATGTGAAGCACCCAAATATATAAATCAATTACACAAATATTAAGAAACTCATTGATAGTAATACCATAATAGTAGGAGACTTCAACACCCCACTCACAGCAATGGACAGATCATCTAATCAAAAAATTAACAAGGAAACAATGGCTTTGGATGACACACTGGATCAGATGGACTTAATAAATATATTCAGAACATTCATCCTAAAACAGCACAATATACATTCTTCTCCAGTGTACATGGAACGTTTTCCAGAATACACCACATACTGAGACACAAATCAGCCCTCAGCAAGTACAAAAAGATCGAGATCATACCATGAATATTTTCAGACAACAACGCTATGAAACTCGAAATCAACCACAAGAAAAAATTTGGAAAGGTAACAAATACTTGGAGACTAAAGAACATCCTACTGAGGAATTAATGGGCCAACCAAGAAGTTAAAGAGGAAATTAAAAACTACATAGAAGCCAATTAAAATGATAACACCATCGGGGCGCCTGGGTGGCGCAGTCGGTTGAGCATCCCACTTCAGCCAGGTCACGATCTTGCTGTCCGTGAGTTCGAGCCCCGCGTCAGGCTCTGGGCTGATGGCTCGGAGCCTGGAGCCTGTTTCCGATTCTGTGTCTCCCTCTCTCTCTGCCCCTCCCCCGTTCATGCTCTGTCTCTCTCTGTCCCAAAAATAAATAAAAAACGTTGAAAAAAAAAACTTTAAAATGATAACACCACAACCCAAAACCTCTGGGACACAGCAAAGGTGGTAATAAGAGGAAAGTACATAGCAATCCAGGACTTCCTAAAGAAGAAAGGACTCAGATATACAACTTAACCTTACACCTTAAAGAGCTGGAAAAAGAACAGCAAATAAAACCCAAAGACAGCAGAAGACAGGAAATAATAAAGATTAGAGCAGAAATTAATGCTATTGAAACCAAAAACAAACAAACAAACAAACAAACCAGTAGAACAGATCAAGGACACTAGAAACTGGTTCTTGGAAAGAATAAACAAAACTGATAAACCACTAGCAAGTTTGATCAAAAAGAAAAAGGAAAGGACCCAAATAAATAAAATCAAGAATGAAAGAGGAGAGATCATAACAAACACAGCAGAAATACAAACAATAATTAGAGAGTATTATGAGCAATTATATACCAATAAAATGGGCAATCTGGAAGAAATGGACAAATTCCTAGAGTCATATACACTACCAAAACTGAAACAGGAAGAGATAGAAAATTTGAACAGACCCATAAACCAGTAAAGAAATCAAATTAGTAATCAAAAATCTCCAAAAAAACAAGAGTCCAGGGCCAGACGGCTTTCCAGGGGAATTCTACCAAACATTTAAGGAAGAGTTAACACTTTTCTTCTCTTGAAGCTGTTACAAAAAATAGAAATGGAAGGAAAACTTGCAATCTCTTTCTACGAGGCCACCATTACCTTGATTCCAAAGCCATACAGAGACCCCACTAAAAAGAACTATAGAACAATTTCCCTGATGAACATGGATGCAAAAATCCTCAACAAGATATTACCCAACCAGATCGAACAGTACATTAAAAAAATTATTGACCACGACCAAGTGGGATTTATATCTGGGATGCAGGGTTGTTTCAATATCTGCAAAACAATTAATGTGATTCATCACATCAATAAAAGAAAGGACAAAAACCACATGATCCTCTCAATAGAGGCAGAGAAAGCATTTGATAAAATACAACATCGTTTCTTCATAAAAACCCTCAAGAAGGTAGGGATAGAAGGATCATACTTTGAAATCATAAAAGCCATATATGAACGACCCAATGCCAATATCATCCTCAATGGGGAAAAACAGAACTTTTCCCCTAAGGTCAGGAACAAGGCAGGGATGGCCACTCTCGCCACTGTTATTCAACATAGTATTGCAAGTCTTATCCTTAGCAAGCAGACAACACAAAGAAATAAAAGGCATCCAAATTGGCCAGGAGGAGGTCAAACTTTCACTCTTCACAGATGACATGATACTTTATATGGAAAACCCAAAAGATTCCACCAAAAACTGCTAGAACTGATTCATGAATTCAGCAAAGTTGCAGGATATAAAATCAACACACAGAAATCGGTTGCATTCCTATACACCAACAATGAAGCAACAGAAAGAGAAATCAAGGAATCGATCCCATTTACAGTTGCACCAAAAACCATAAAATACCTAGGAATAAATCTAACCAAAGAGGTGAAAAATCTATACACTGAAAACTATAGAAAACTTATGAAAGAAACTGAAGAAGACACAAAAAATGGGAAAAGATTCCACACTCCTGGATAGGAAGAACAAATATTTTTAAAATGTTGATACTACCCAAAGCAATCTACATATTCAGTGCAATCCCTCTCAAAATAACACCAGCATTCTTCAAAGAGCTAGAACAAATAGTCCTAAAATTTGTATATGCAACCAGAAAAGACCCCGAGTAGCCAAAGCAATCTTGAAAAAGAAAACCAAAGCAGGAGGCATCACAATCCTGGACTTCAAGCTGTCTTACAAAGCTGTAATCTTCAAGACAGTATGGTACTGGCACAAGAACAGACACTCTGATCAATGGAATAGAATACAGAACCCAGAAATGGATCCACAAACGTATGGCCAACTAATCTTTGACAAAGCAGGGAAAGAATATCAAATGGAATAAAGACAATCTCCTCAGCAAGTGGTGCTGGGAAAACTGGACAGCTACATGCAGAAGAATGAACCTGGACCACTTTCTTACACCAGACACAAAAATAAACTCAAAATGGATTAAAGACCTAAATCTAAGACAGGAAGCCATCAAAATCCTCGAGAAGAAAGCAGGCAAAAACCTCTTTGATCTTGGCGGCAGCAACTTCTTACTCAACACGTCTCTGGAGGCAAGGGAAACAAAAGCAAAAATGAACTATGGGGACCTCATCCAAATAAAAGCCTTCTGCACAGCAAAGGAAACAATCAGCAAAACTAAAAGGCAACTGACAGAATGGGAGAAGACATTTGCAAATGACATATCAGATAAATGGTTAGTATCCAAAATCTATAAAGATCTTATCAAACTCAACATCCAAAAAAAACCAATAATTCAGTGAAGAATGGCAAAAGCCATGAATAGACACTTCTCCAAAGAAGACATCCAGATGGCCAACCGACACATGAAAAAATGCTCAACATCACTCATCATCAGGGAAATAAAAATCAAAACCACACTGAGCTACCACCTCTCACCTGTCAGAATAGCTAACATTAACAACTCAGGCAACAACAGATGTTGGCGAGGATGCAGAGGAAGAGGATCTCTTTTGCATTGTCGGTGGGAATGCAAGCTGGTGCAGCCATTCTGGAAAACAGTATGGAGGTTCCTCAAAAGATTAAAAATAGAACTACCCTAAGACCCAGCAATTTCACTACTAGCTATTTATGCAAGGGATTCAGGTGTACTGTTTCAAAAGACACATGCACCCCAATGTTTATAGCATCACTATCAAGAATAGCCAAAGTATGGAAAGAGCCCAAATCCATCCATTGATGGATGAATGGATAAAGAAGATGTGGTATATATATATAATGGAGTATTACTTGGCAATCAAAAAGAATGAAATCTTGCCATTTGCAACTACGTAGATGGAACTAGAGGGTATTATGCTAAGTGAAATTAGTTAGAGAAAGACAAAAATCATATGACTTCACTCATATGAGGTCTTTAAGAGACAAAAAAGATGAACATAAGGGAAGGGAAACAAAAATAATATAAAAACAGGGAGGGGGAGAAAACATAAGAGACTCTTAAATATGGGGAACAAATAGAGGGTTACTGGAGGAGTGTTGTTATGGGGGATGGGCTAAAGGGGTAAGGGGCATTAAGGAATCTACTCCTGAAATCATTGTTGCACTATATACTAACTAATTTGGATGTAAATTTAAAAAAATAAATTAAAAAAAAGAAAAAAAGAATTTGTAAGCCAATGTAAAATAGAAAAATTAAGAAAATGCAAATTTATATTAGATAAGAAGTCAATGACTTCTATTGTACATTCATGAAGTACCTGGATAAAATCCTTTGGAATATCTCCAAACTATGCCCAAATTTCATGGAAGAATGGAAGAAAATAAAAACACAAAATGTACTAAAAATACAAACGAGATTGTTCTATGGAAAGATGTTTACAGATATGTATATATCTGAGAGGGTTGGGCAACTGCTATTATAATAATAGGGGATTATTATTTCAAAAAATAAATTACACATTATTGTTCAAAAAACGAAATTTAAAGACTAACCAATCTGAATGATTAGCACATCAACTGAAAGGTTTAGAGAGAGCCTTTTAGAAAATCTGTATGCTTCTCTGCTTTACTATTATAAATAAGCTGGAAAGAAATCAGATTCTATCGAAAGGATTCACACAAATTAAACTCTTATGAGAATTACTACAAACATGAATTTCTAGTTTATTCATTTACAGTGGAGATTACAAAATTTCAAACATTATCCTACTGGTTAACTCTACTTGAAAAATGATTTAGGGATATGAAGTCTGTGTAGAGGAAAAGGGAAAAAAAAGGAGTTTTTATTTATTGTCAGCCATGAGGCAGATAATTTGTCTACACAAGAGAAACATTTAAAAATATACATCCCAAGGAATAATAATCAACAATTAAATGGAATAAATGATTGATGGAGACAACAGTGTAGATGAATCACAAACATTATGATGAGTCAAAGAAGTCAGGAAAATAGTCCATCTTGTGTGGTTGTATTTATATAAAATTCTAGAAAATGCAAACTGATCTCTAATGAAAGGAAGTAGGATGTTCAATGGGCTGGGTGGCTGGGGTCTCCTGGGAGTATGAGGAGGCCTGTTAGGTGTGATAGCACTTTCATTATCTTTATCATGATGATGGTTTCATGGGTGTAGACATTTGTCAAAACTTATTAAATTGTGCACTCTAAATACGGTAGTTTTGTGTGCTAATTACATCTCAATAAGAGTTATGTCAATTCACTGAAGTCACACAACTGTACCCAAAGCATATTCAACATTGTATTATATTTAATAGCTGAGCAATTATTATGCCCTTCCCAAATCATTCTTGACCTGTGTTATGTTTCATACCCTTCTGTATACCTTAAGCCAGGTTTTGCACATAGTAGTAGTTGTTACAATAGTTTTTGAATAAATTAAATCATTGACTGAAAAGCTATTACTATTTAAAATATTCTCAAGTTATTATTCCATCGTAGTAAATACTTTTGCTTTAACCTTCTTATCTCACAAAGCCAGGTGAAAATATGAATTCCATGGATCTTCCTGTTGTTTCAGTGTTTTGCTTTTGGACCCTTCCTCCTATTGGTCATTTCATGCTCCTGCACTTGGGGCACGTGCTCCCTGACATTTGCTTCAGTGAACAAAGATTCACTGGACAGGCTGCCACTTCTGACAGAAGGTCACACAGACAAATATTACCCTTGATTGGCTATTTTCTTTAGAGATAAAAGGAGCAAAATGGTCCAGATAACTTGTCACCAAAGGAATGTAGGCATGCTTAATGCATGTCATCTAGGAATAATTACCGTCTTGAAAAGTTTGCTGTTTTGGTATGCCTCCTTCTTACTCTGTGGTTTCACAAGCTGCTATCTGACCAGCACATATCCATTGCTCTACCCAAACTGAGCAATCAACTCTGACAGCTTCAACGTTTTTTTCTTCAATTACGTGCCTGGGATTCAGCAAAATATGCATTACTTTCCCCACGTGGCAGTAACCTCTATAAACTCAAGACAGCAACCCTCTATTTTAATGACAACTGAGCTGTCCACGGCACACACATTTGATATAGAATTGTGAACTCACAACGGGAAACCAAAGACATGGACTACAGAAATGCCTGTGACAGAATATTTGTTTAAAAACATCTGATAATGGATATAAACATTAGAATTATTTTAATTTGTCTCAAATATTTGCATGAACATATTGCTCGCAATCCTTCATCCGGAGAGAAAGGGGCAGGGGCCTTTTAAAAATATCTTCAGTAAAATACAAACCTGGGATTGTTAGTGGTAGGGAAGGCTTTGCAAAGAAACCACTTAGTTTTAGAACCGCGTGTTCTGTGTCAGAGACGGGAGAAGGGAAGTGAAATACTTCAGTGATGATCATGATACCCTCCACAAGAGAGCACGCAATGGAAGAAAGTGTGTTTAAATTCTAGTGGCCACTTTCATGGAGACCACAGGCAAGCAGATTAACGGCTCTGTAGTTTGGTCCTCTCAGCAGTAAAAACGGGAGTAAAAATACTGATCTCACCTGCTTCACAAAACCCTTAGCATCAAACTCAAGGACTATGTAGAAATACTGCGAGGTGTCGTGTCGGTGAATGGCATCTCTGTGACAATTGGTGAATATATACAAACTCATCGGTCTGTGGGCCGGCGGTACTTTTATAATCCATCAAAGGAATAAATGTCTATAAAACTATTTGCCTGTTACCTTTTGAGCAATCTAACAAGGCAGCGTCCTTTGACAGCCCACCTGTGATACAGTTTTGTTCACGTCGGTTTTTCTAACATTTGTGATGCACAGAAACGTCTGCAATGACCCTTCCAGCGTTCTTCTTTACAGTCGTTAATGAACTTGCTGCCTAATGTTGTGAAACTTGAAAAAATCATACGGAAAACATGAAAAGTCTGAAATGACTACACTTGTTTGACTTAAATTATCTTTCCCCTTTTATTTGCAAATATAGGTATTAAGTGAACTACTTGGGTCAAAATCAGTTCACTGCGAGGACCAGATGGTAAAAGAGCAGTAGCTTCATTCAACCCTGAGGGGTTACAGATGTGGAAAAGGGAGAAAACCTAGAGGCAACAGAGGGCGGTTTGGAGTCTAGGACTGGAGGTGAATGGCGGGTAAAAGAAGAGCGTAGTAGCCACAGAACTTTCCGGACGCCCTTTCCCGGCTCTGCTCTCCCCCGGTGACTTCAACACCACCTGGGCGGAGAAGCAGGGGCCCCCACACATGGTGAGCTGCAAATCTACTGCGGCGACATCCAGGGCCAGCCTGGGTTGGACATGGACATGGGGCCAGCGGATTGGGGGGCCCACGACTTGTGTCTCCTCTGCCCTCTCTCCGCACCACCTGGGATGTGTAATCATCGCAGGCTGCCGCGTTCCTTGTTCCCAAAGAGCAGGACTGCGTGGAGGGGTGAGGGAGAAATTGAAACCCGACTGTGACACCAGCAGATCTCAGCCCTCACATGCTTCCCACCATCTGTAAATGCAGTGAAAAGTGGCTGATGCTGAACACCTCTCCTTTCCCCCAGGGACACATTACTAATATGCTATCTCTGGAACACAGGTGTTTCCTTGCCCCATCCCAATGCAAGTGAGAGGCACTTCAGAGCCACCTAATGAACCTGGCAGGTGCACCTAGAGGCTGGAGGGGGCTCCCAGAGGCAGAGCAAAGAGGCGGGTTGTACTGGAAGGACTCCTGCCTGCAGAGTTTGCTGGGGCCGGTGCCTATTTCAAAAGACAGAGACTCCAAGGAAGGAATCCAGGCTTGGTTGATCACACAAATCAAAGAATAATAAAAACTTATCCACGAGAAGGTGGGGTTGAGAGGTGACAGGATAGCCAGGGGCACCAGCTCACGAAGACCTGAGAGGCAAATCACCAGCAGTGCAGAGGACCTTCTGGGTGGCCAGGCAGGAACCCCAGAGTCACAGCGAGGCCACACAGTAAGTATCCAGAGAGACCCTTCTGCGCTGGCCTCCCCACTGCCCATCCAGAGACAGGGCCCCAGCGAGGAAGACAGGAGTAGGAAAGCAAGTGGGAAAAACATAAAAAGGATGACAGCTTTTCACAAACTGAGAACATCCACAGATCCAGCACCAGTGACAGGAAACCAGCGGCCTCCTGCCTCCCTTCTTCCAAATCTAATTAATGTATTTTTCATGTATTTTAGTTTTCTGTATGCCCTAAATTCCAGAAGACTTAGTATTTTTTTTAATGTTTACTTATTTTTGAAAAGAGAGAGAGAGAGAGAGACAGAGCATGAGTGGGGGAGGGGCAGAGAGAGAGGGAGACACAGAATCCAAATAGGCTCCAGGCTCTGAGCTGTCAGCACAGAGCCCAAAGCAGGGCTCAAACTCATGAACCTCGAGATCATGACCTGAGCCAAAGTTGGATGCATAACTGACTGAGCCCCCCAGGTACCCCTATTCCTGTGTGTTTTTATGCATTACAATCTTGCTATACCGTATATTCATTAGCTACATGACTATAAAAGAAAATTTCAAATTCTTTCAACATTATTAATTTGAAAAGTAGAGTAAAACTCATATGACTATAATATAATTCCAAATAAATTTAGAATAATTCAGTGTCTAAAAGTCTTAGGGAGCTTGTACTTTGGTAGATAAATTGGAAAGGAAGATTGCTAAATAGGTAGTTAAAGATAATGTGTGAATGCTACCATCAGAGATTTACAAAGCTCTTGCTACTGGAAGTAATCACACCAAGACTATATAAATTTAAACAAACTGTTTGAACTTTTTAAAAAAATTATTTATTTATTGAGAAAGAGAGGGTGAGAGAGAATCCCAAGCAGGCTCCGAGCTATCAGCACAGAGCCCAATGCGGGGCTCGATCTCATGAACGATGAGATCATGACCTGAGCTGAAATCCAGAGTTGGATGCTGAACTGACTGACCCACCCAGATGCCCACTATTTAAACTTTTGAAAGGGCACCTTGTATGTGAGAGAGAAGAAGGAGATAACATTAGGTCTTTCAGTTATACGACAAAAAAGAATGTGTATTGAACTCAGGATTTGACAAGGAAGTCATTTGAAACATTAAAAGAGGTAACTGGAATTTCTAGTTGTGTTCTTGACATTAGACTGGAAACTGTGTGAAAGATAAAATGAAGGATGATGCAGAAGCCCGATATCAATATCACAAATAAGAAGTGATAAGTCCTGACCTGAAACATTAGCAGTTTGTATGATGTGTGATGATCGTGTGTGACGATCGATCATGGACATTAGCTAATTCTTCCCACAGAAGCTCCATGAAGTCACACAAGAAGCCCCATTCTGACGAAAGAACATGGGTGTGTAGGAAAGTTAAGCAGGCTTTGCCTCCTCCTGGAATGAACCGATGGGGCAGGAGGACCGGATAGGAGGATTGCCAGGACCACCAGGCAGTGTAGTTGGAGAGAGTGGGGTGGGAGGTCTGGGATGCCTCCCCGCATCCCCGCCGCACCTGGCCCTGCACATCGCAAAACCAAACGTAGTATGTTCCCACCAACGTGTATTCCACGTGTTTTGAAATACACCTTGAAGTGAGGTGAGGCTGCTTGCCCGGGAAAGGTCGACAAGGACCATGTGGTAAAACGCTGCTGTGCCCTCCCGGCAATAGTTTGCTGGGTCACAAAGCACAAGCACTGGGGGGCTTAAACTGTAAATTCCTACCCGGAGGCACAGAAATGTAAACAATAAGAGAGAGGCAGACAGCAGTTTGTAAGAATAAATAACCACCCTGAGGCGTGAATACTGACTTACTTGGTTGCCCTTGAAGAAGGGGAAGAGATGGTGCGGAAGGTCAAGCAAACAGAATGTATCAAGTTTTAACATTTTCATCACATGTACTATTTATAGAAACATGTATTTATGTCACGTATGTAAAAATAATCAGTGTACATTAGCAAATTAAAGAATGAGGGATCAAACAGAAACCATCCCCATTATAAAAGAATCCACACAATTATGAATGTTAATGTTGCATATTATATCATAATAAATAATGAAATGTTCACCTGTTTTCTCATAACGCCTGATATCCTTCAAGAGAGAGGACAGTTTTAGATGAAAAATATTTTAAGAAATCCTCTGGGGTGGTGGGCAGGGGTATGAAGCTTCTAAAGCCTGCTTTTGAGTTGATGCTAAGGTAAAACCAGAACATTTTGTTGTCCCTGTAACCAATCTGAGATGCAGGGAACAGGACAGATGGAACGGGTTACGAGCAGGCAGCACAAGGAGACATGAGAACACTTCAGCTCTACCCTATGACTCCTGCTAGCCCCAAAGTAACACATTTATTAAGAGCCACTCTTAATAAATTTAAACATCTAAAAATAGCCACTTATTTTATACTAACAGCTTTAAAACTCCTATGTACCCCTGGTATTATACAGTTTCCTCACAGCCCATATAGATGGTGCAGGTGATTCTTAACATGCTAGAATCAAAAAGTCAAGAAGTAATAGGTGTTGGCGAGGATGTGGAGAAACAGGAACCCTCGTGCACTGTTGGTGGGAGTGCAAACTGGTGCAGCCACATGGCAAACAGTATGGAAGCTCCTCTAAGACTTAAAAATACAACTGTTATTCAGGGCACCCGGCTGGGTCAGTTGGTGGTGCATGGGACTCTGGATCAGGAGGTTGTATGTTCGAGCCTCATGTTGGGTGTAGAGATTATTTTTTTAAAAATCTTTTAAAAAAATACCATATGATTCAGTAATTCCACTACTGGATGTTCACCCAAAGGAAATGAAAACACTGATTTTATTTTTTTTAATTTTTTAAGTTTATGTATTCATTTCGAGAGAGACAGAGAGAGCAAGTGGGGGAGGGGCAAAGAGAGGGAGAGAGAGAATCCAAACCGTAAGTGCAGAGCCTGATGCGAAGCTCAGACCCATGAAACACAAGATCATGACCTGAGTTAAAACCAAGAGTTGGCTGCCCAACCAACAAGCCACCCAGGTGTCCCTGGAAACACTAATTTTAAAAAGATGTATATACTCCTATGTTTATCGCAGTATTATTACAATAGCCAAGATACAGAAGCAGTCCAAGAGTCCATCGATAGATGAATGGGTAAAGATGTGGTGTATACATATAATGGCGTGTTACTCAGCCACGAAAACAATGAGATCCTGCCATTTGCAATTACATGGAGGAATCTAGAGGGTGTTATGCTAAGTGAAATGAATCAGACCGAGAAAGACAAATACATGATTTCCTTCGTATGTGGAATCTAAAAAACAACACAAATGAATAAACACATAAAGCAGAATAAAATTATAAATACAGAGAACTGATGGTCACCAGAGGGGAGGGGAGAGAAGGTGGGCAAAGTGGGTGAAGGGGAGAGGGAGGCACAGGCTTCCGTTACAGAATAAGTCACTGGGATGAAAGGCACAACATAAGGGATATAATTAATGTTGTACTAGAGCTGTAAGGTGACAGACAGTGGTGACACGTGTAGTGAGCAGTGTGCAACTTGGAGACAAGTGCAATCATTATGTTTTGCACCTGAAACTAATGTAACTTTGTGCAAGTATGTTCAAAGAAAAAAATTAAAAATCTTCTTAACATGCAGGTACCACAAAAAAAAAACAAAACAGAAAAATCAAAATTCTTAATTCGCCAGAAGATTAAAAAACATTTTTTTTGTTTTTTTTAAAGGCACTAATACCATGTTCCTGGACCTAAAAGGAAGCGATATTTCATGCGCAGAAGGACCTTATGATTTTGAGTCTTTCATATTCAAATCTTTCTGAGGGTTTTCTCAAGTGTGACGTTTAGGGACACAAGAATATATGGTCCTGGGGAAAATGTCATACCGTGTATTATATAACATTAACTTGCTAACATGAACTTGTAGTGAACTCTGAAACTCTAATAATGATTGCCAACAGAGTGAACCGAGACACAGAATTATCTATAAAATAACTTGCAATGGGATTGTGAGCTCGATTTTACATTTTTGACCAATGGGTTGTGGGTTTATGAAATACCAGATCAGGATCCCTGGCCCTGAGCTTTAGTGAAAACAGAAGCTAGGCCAGAATTTCTTTCCGGTCTGATCTAGGAAAGGTTCTTGTATAGTTGTATCGGCTATAATTGCATGAGGAGCTCTTAATATCAACACACCTAGTCTCCAGGGCCTTGTGAGCCTTTATGAGAGCAGTTCAAAGAAACAAGATTTCGATTTTTTGAATAACGGTAATTACACTTGTCGCCTACAGATTCAGCTTCCCCTACTTAACCTGCCTGCTGCCCTCTGACGGCAGTCTTCTCAAGGCCTACAAACACTGGTACCACAGCCGCCTGTCTTACCAAAGAGAGAGCTTTAGAAGGAACTGTCAAAGTTATCTTCGGGGAAATAGATTAACACTGCTCACAGTGTAGAGGCTCTTGGTTGCTAAGACAAGACATGGTTACTAGTTTAAAGAGAATGAAAACTGTAAGAGTCATTTTGGAATCTGCAGTTTTTTATGTTTAGAAAGTGTAAATGTGAATGAAGACTCTTAAGAACCCTTAGAAGCTATGTTGGATGTATTACTGCGTGTCTGTAGCCTGTAAGGGACGCACCAGACAAATTATGACAAATGGCGGTGTTTAGGCCCCGATTTTGCATTTTGTTGATCTTAAACATTGATAAGTTAATCGTATTAAATAGGAAGTTTGTTGTCTTTTAAGAATAAATCAATGATGTCCTGTTGAAAAGTTATTTAAAAAAAAGTTAAAAGTGACTTTGATATTCGAGGCTGTTATTTCTTCATAGATTTGAATGATCGTGGTTGAGGTCGCTTAGTGTCTTTACAATTCACTCCGAAGGGACCGGGCTTAATCCGGCAAGTGAAATGTCTTCCCTGTGAAAACGCTGCCCGCCCCGGCCGTGGAGTAGACATCCGAACAGTAATATAAATACTGTTAGCTGCGTGACCTCTTCCCACGGCCTCAAGCATGGGGCCACAGTAAGTCCAGCTCAGTAGCACCCATATCGTCATTACAGGGTAACACTTTTCCCAAATTAGGAAGAACAAAGGAGTGAAGGTTTTTAGACGGAGGGAACCACCTCAGTCATCACGCACGACCTGAAAAATTCAACACAAACAACAACAGCCACACATTGCAGGAACTGTAGGAAACCAAGACGAAATAATCTTTGGTTCAGCCGGAACAACTGTTTGCTGACACTACCTCTAAGCTTATTGAAACCTTGGAAAATTTTGTTTTGATCAAAATGATGAGATTCAATAATAAGCCGCTGAAGCTCTAAGTCATTAAAATTTAAAGTTGCTGAAAAATTCGCAGGCGGTGGGTTTCAGCACAACGTTGTCTTGTTCTTGGTGCAGGGGTGGGAGAGGTAAGAGTCACAGTGCTACAGACAACCCAGCAGATGGGCCACTGTTCAAGGTTAACCATGGTAATTGGTTATAGTAAGCAATTTAGGGAAAGACAGGAATACAGCTGTCCCCTCTTTTCTAGGTCATGCTTCCTGGGGTATCAGTACTGGCCTGGTCCCGAAGCAGGTGTCCTACTGCTGACAGATGGTGGGGTCAGCGGTAGCCTCACACTCCATCCCCCACCTGCTGCTGGCACCTCTGTCCATCCCCCACGCGGGCACCTCATCACCTCACACCATCATAGGAAGAGAGAGACCACATGCACATACCTTTCATTACTGCATGTAGTAATAATTGTTCTATTTTGTTACTGGTTATTGTTGTTAATCTCTTTCTATGCCTGATTTATAAACTAAACTTTATCATAGGTGTGTACGTACAGGACAAAACGTGGGGGTTTGGTACCATCCATGGTTTCAGGCGTCCATTGGGGTCTGGGGCTCTGCCCCTAGCGAAAGGGGTGTGCTGTGTTTCTGGGGTGATATGTTGACAAGCCAAGGGGCACTAGGGTGCATGCAGGGTGTCTGGAAACCATGAGAGAGGCTGGGGACAGAACCTTCAGCTCACACACAACACCTGTATTTCAGGTGCCTGACAACTGTGAGTACGTTTTTGTTGTTATAAGCTACCCAGTTTGTGATACTTTGTTATGATAGCCCTAAAAATTGAATCCTGTTAATCTAAAGAGTTGCCTTTCTTCAGAAAATTTCCTCTGTTAAGGTAAAAAAAACAAAAGCAAAAACAAAAACAAAAACCACACACAGCAAAATGTGAGAAATATTTCGGAACACGTAGGGTATTACAGGTAAACTATAGATTGAATCTGATAAGTTTTTTTTTTGTTTTCTTTTTTCTTTTTTGAAGGGTAATATATTTGAGGATAGTAGAGGCTGAGATTTATCAGGATTTTCACACTTATCTCCCAGTAATGGCACCTACCCAGAAAAATCTAAACACATATTATAAACATATTATAAAAATCTAAACACATATTATAATTCATTTCAACATGACCTTGGTTTCCATGTATCTAACCCATGGCCATTTTTACTTTGTGCAACTGTGACCTCTTTGTATATAGTTCTTTCTTACTTTTTCCTTCTAAACCACTTGAAAGTAAGTTTCAGACATCAGGACTTTCCTCCAGTATTTTTACAGTGTCCCCTGAGGATCGGGGCCTGGTCCCTCTGTGACCTCAGGCCTACTTGTAATACAGTTAGAAGTATCATGATATTACCTAATACCAAGTCCATTTTCAGCTTTACTAAATTATCCCTAAAGTGTCCATAATTTATTTCTTTTCTGTTGTTATGTTCACTTTTAATCCCAGCACCTGGTCAAACAGGGCACAGCATCAGGACATCAGCCCTTTCTGATTTCTTTTTTCCTCTCTTTTAAATCCAACACTGTTCTCTTCATTTTTGTTTTTCTTTTCATAGAAAAGTTCTACTTTTTTGGTACAATGTTCCACATTTTGAATTTATCTGAATGCTTTCTTATGGTTACATTCAGGTTAAATAGTTTTGGCAGGAATATTCAATAGCTGATGTGAAGACGTGATGTTCATCACAAGACATTCTGAATCAAGCCATCTCACTTCAGGAGGCGGATTTTGATGACTTTACTGAGAGAGCAACCATCAGATGTCTCCTTTTGAAAAGTGTAATTCCCAGTGTCAGTCACCCAGAATGTATCAGTCTTCAGATTATGTTCATATTGTTCATTTATGTTCTTCAGTGTAGCGTTTCGTTAATCATGCGAGGCACAGAGTGCCCTCCTCACCTCCCTCTTCCTCTCCTAGTCCTGGGATGTCTTCTTGTGATACATCCTTGTAAATTTTACCCTTTTCTCCCTTCTGGAAGTTTTTGTTCATCAGACTTTGGATATCTCTATTCTTACTCGTCTCTTGTTTTTATCTCTACCTTTCTTCTCCTTTTGGAAGATTTCTATTTTATCTTCTCAACCTTTTATTATTATTTTATTATATTATCGTACATTTAACTGGTGTACTTTGTAAATTTCCACCTTCTTTTTGTTTTCTACCTCTTCTATCGAGTCATTTTCTCACAGATAAGATGCAATTTTGCCTATTATCTCTAAGAGGGCTGTAATAATAGGTATATTTTGAACTTACGCTTTTTCCCTTTGTTATCATTGTTCCTTCTGGATTCCTACAGGATAGTGTCCTGCTTTGTCATCTTTAAGAATGAGGTACTGAATGCTGATTTGAAATCATTTTACGAAGTCCAAGCTTGCAGAGTGAAATGGAAGGTAATGGGACCCTCTCCGTCAGACACCAACAGGTCAGGATTCAGGGGTCTTGTCTCTGGAACTAGTCTCTCTCTTCAGAGACAGGCACTCTCTCCTCTGGGCTGAGGCACGTGGCCAGATCCTGACAACGTAAGAGCAGGCCGGTAAACCCTGGGGGAGACAGGGTGAGGGTGTCACACCGCACGGGTGTGTCTTTGGTCCCCTTGTTTACAGCCCAGGACCTCACCCCTGACCTTGACGGGTCCTGGGGCTCTCCACAGGTAGTCTTGGACAGAGACCGGCTCTCATGGCTTCACAGACTTGCATGGGCTCCAACCAATGAAAGTGAAATGGTTCCTACAGGGGTGCAGGCCCCAACAGAGCAAGGGTTGTGAATCAACCGTCTTCATACCTATTTTCATCTTATTGTCTGTGAATTTCTTCGCGTATGTGGAAGCCAGCAATCCCAAGAATGTGACTGCCTGTACGATGGAGAAATGTTCTGAGCTATCATAAATAAGGCGAACAAAGTGAATGTGCACTAGGAATCAAGCAGGATCTTGCTCAAATGCTTAATAAGACATCTCAGCTAACTGGGGACTAACAGCCTCTAAAATTAACACCTGATAGATTAGGCGATATTGGACTTAAAATGGTGTCAAATTCCTGCTAATTTTTCAATAGGCGACCTCTGATTCTAAGTGGATTGACAAGACAGATGGGTATTTCTCGCTCATTGGCCATTCGGGGACCCAGACTCCTTCATCATAGGGATCTGCCCTCTCTCAGGCCCTCGCGGGCCGCGTCATGCACACTGAAGATGGTGCCGGAGGAGGGCCTGGGGGCGAAGCGAGCTTTGCAACCGCCTGAGCCAGGAAGTGGCTCGTCCCTGTGTCCTTCAGCAGCCTGACGTCATAAGGATGGGAGTAGTTGTCTTTAACGAGTTTGTGCGTCTACTTTATGGGAGGGACATCCGCTCTGGACCCATGTGCTTAGTTTTACCCATTTCTACACGGGCTTGGTTATCCCCTTTTCCCTGTGGTGTGAGGACTGTCATGTCCCCGTCTCCAGCTTGGTTTTCCCGAAGTCCACTTTGGCAGGTGAATTGTAAGACATGAGAAACGACAGCAAATTATAGAATAAGTACACAGTAAAATTTGGCCTCGTACCTCTAATTAATAATTATATAATAATCAATAATTCAATTTCTTTCTGTCTTCTCCACAAAGGTTTCTTTCCTGCACGGCTCCTTCACAGCCTCCGTTTCCTGAAGTTGGAATCGGTTTGTGTCAGTGCCTCTGTGTGTTGGTCTCTGTCTGTCATGCACTTGCTTCTTCTGCATGGACCAGTGACAAGGTGACTTATCTTGTTCTCATCTCCGCCTTTTCCACAATCCTTCCGTGGCCCAGAATAACTCTTGGCCTCATATTTCTGGGCACTAAGCTAAAGAACAGGCTTCCAAACAGCTCCTGGAAGGCTGTCCCCCTCTCCTTCCAGCCCCTGAGCTACAGGTCTCCAGCTCCAAGAACCTGGAACTTCAAACATCTACAATTGTGCAATATCACCCCCCAGCCCACTGCAAATTTGCTTTCAGCAAATTTAATCTTCAATCATCTTCTACCTTAGCCTCTGCAATAAAAGCAATTATAGTCAGACATTTGTAGTTACTGAAGCTTTCAAGACCCATTAAAAATTTCTTTTAAATGTTTTATTTTTAAGACAGAGAGAGACAGAGCATGAATGGGGATGGGGCAGAGAGAGGGAGACACAGAATCTGAAGCAGGCTCCAGGCTCTGAGCTGTCAGCACAGAGCCTGATGCGGGGCTCAAACTCACGAACTGTGAGATCATGACCTGAGCCGAAGTCATACGCTTAACTGACAGAGCCAACGGGCGCCCCTCATTTATCACAAACTGAAACTCATTACTTTCTCAATCAGCAAACTACTCTGATACTACCTGCAAATCTAAAGAGAACTAATAAATAACTTGAAAAATGCTAGATTAAAATTAGCAAATAAATCATTAAAAGGGGTCTTATGAACCCAGAAACTAGAGAACAGAACAATTCTTAGGTGGTAGGGAATACTAATTTAGAATCACTTTGAGTAATGTAGATGTGCCTAAGAGAAGCAAATGTGACTTAATACTTCTGCACTTTGGTTTTCTGTAACCAAATTATATAATAATGTGTGGCATTCATAACGTAGTTGCAGTTTTTCTTTAAAAATTTTTTAACATTTATTTATTTTTGAGAGACAGAGAGAGACAGCATGAGCAGGGGAAGGGCAGAGAGAGAGGGAGACACATTCCGAAGCAGGCTCCAGGCTCTGAGCTGTCAGCACAGAGTCCGATGCGGGGCTCGAATACACTAACCGTGAGTTCATGACCGGAGCTGAAGTCAGACGCTTAACCGACTAAGCCATCTAAGTGCCCCAAAGTAATTGCAGTTTTTAATGCAATTTTCTATACCTTTTCATTAATTCCCTGCTCACTCACAACCCGAAAAGGTGAATAATCATAGTAGCATATATTTTTGAACACTTGAAGAGTGTTATTTTCCTGCTTATTCCATTTAATCCTTATAAACCTTTAAAAAAATTTACCAGAGGGGTGCCTGGGTGGCTCAGTCCTTTAAACATCCAACTTCGGCTCAGGTCATGATCTCACCGTTGGTGAGTTCGAGTCCTGCATCGGGGCTCTATGTTGACAGCTCAGATCCTGGATCCTGCTTTGGATTCTGTGACTCCCTCTTTCTCTGCCCCTCCCCTGCTCACACTCTGTCTCTCTGTCTCTCTCTCAAAATAAACATAAAAGAAATTGAAATAAATAAGTAAATAAAAATAAAAAATTTACCAGAATCATATTTCATTTTATGGTGAGGACAATGACACTTAGAAATATTGTCACTTGTTTAGGACGGTTCAACTGATAGGGGGTGGAGGCCAGAAGCTCACCAGACGTCGTGTAATCAGCAATCACACTGGTCCGCCTGCGTTTCAAGGAAGGGATGTGGATGTTGGCATGATTTGCAAACTGCATGTCCTGTGCAATAATAGAATGATACTTAACTTTGGGAAATGATACCCAGAGAGGTCTCAAGATTACACAGATGTTTCTTGTTTGGTACCCGTGTGAGCCTTGGTACACAGATCTTCTGATCCCAAGCAGCATGTGATGTGTGATGCACTATATTTTGTATTCATCACAGCTCAAAGTGTGGCCTGGAGCAGAGACATCCAGTACATTCAGTACAAGCTTTCTTAAATGATTTGCACCTGAGTGACCCATGTGATAGCTCAGTACTCACCATTCCTTGTGGAAAATGTACAAATTCTCTTAAGCTGAAGACGTGCAACTAAAAGCTGTCTCTAGAATCCTCACACCTATTGCTTCCCTAAGCAAACCACTTCTGGCCCCGCTTTTGTCATCAGTTGGGGCCGCTATGCCCTGATAAATGAACAAGGGCACACAGATTCAGACTCACTAGTGCATATCCACAGCTGGTGCCACGATGCTTGAGAACTCACAGGGATTCTCAGGCATGCTTGTTTATTTACACCTTGCCCATTTTCAAAAGCCACATCTCACAGCAGAATATAAATTCTATGGGAGTAGGATTCTTGTCTAATTTTAGCTCAATTTTCTCTGCAGTGCTCCAAATGGGGTCTTCCATATTGGAGGTGCACAATGATTATTTGTTAAATGAGTTAATAAGTGAATATACATATTCCGAAGAGTCTTCGCCAAACTCATGCATTTTTCTGGTGATAAAAGTAGATATAAACTCCAAAATAAGATACAGATTTCTTGCATTACATATACGGGCTCTGTTACAAGACCTTACGTAGGTAAAACAGAAGCTCTGAAATCATATCCACAAAATAAATAATGAATAAGAGGACAGCTTACTATAAATAACCATGTACTACCCAGTTTCTCACAGCATTAACTTTTTAGTTTTGAAAGCATACAGCCCGTTTTAGATGTCAGAGAAAGATTCCATCTGTTCAACTCAGTCGGTTCCTAGAGTTTTGGATGAACATTTTAGATGACTAGCTCTTTAAGAAAGCAAGAAGGTAGAAGGAGTAATGAGTATTACTCATGGCTAGTTTGTTGGCACAGTCTCCAGAGAAACTAAGATATTTTCCCTTGTAATATGCTGACAGGAGCTACTCCCTGATCGGTTTTGTACTAACCTAAAGAGACTTAAATTGACCAGGTATATAGAAAAACAGTTATAGAATCAAGAAGACTATTTTATTTTCATTCCCTTTTGCCAGATAGCTCCCGTGCGAGCCACACTTTTCTGCATTATGTCGATAAAATGAGGGAAAAGTGAGGGGTTGTCTTGAGGAGTGATTATCGCTCTTACTGTTGTTTACTGAGCTCTGCTTGGAGGGGGCACTTGCCGCTTCTGCTCACCTTGACCTCTCCGCAAACCAGTCACATGGTAGCACCTGGCGTCCACAGATGGCTGAGAAATGCAGTCAGCCATCCAACAGTCCCCGAGAAAGAGGAAACCAGGTCTGATGAAGAAGTGTTGTTGCAGAACGAGATATGAATGTCTAAAAACAATTAGGTATTTTCTCACATTGATTTGGTGAATTTTGTGTTTTCTTGACGATATTCCTTTTTCCTTCCACCCTTCCTTTCTCCATCCCTTCAGCCCCTTCGCATGGGATCTCCCAAACGTCTACCCAGCAGGCCCCTGAAAGAGAAGCCAGGACTTTCCTGAAACCCTCCTCTCGGTCCCTGCTCGGGGTGGACGGTGACCGAGGAGGGAGTGGTAAAAAGTCTCCACGAACGTCTTTGCCCTCGCGGAATGCAGGTCCCCAGTAAAGCAGGCTGCTGCGGTTCATATGCTCACATGTTCCTTCTGGGGCCCTAATAATTTCCTAAATCTCTATGGTTTTGACAATCCAGTTTATTCTTTTGAATTTTTAGGCCTAATTATTTTCTACTACATTTTGAATGTGATAGATGTTTAACAATCGCACTACTAAGTATTAAATGAACTAACATTTTGTTGATGTTGCTTTTCCTTACTTATCACATACATGCATCAAAAGAAATATGGGTTAGGGTTTATAACAGAGAGTATAAGGATTAGGGCAACCACTAAGATAAGATTTTGTTTTTCAATGTGATTAGAATACAGTAATCACAACCTGTCTTCTGTTTTTAGTGTGCTCATATCAAACCAAATATGCCTACTTATTATTTGAATGTCCTTGAGAGAGATGAATAATGAAGAGAAAATTTTATAACCATGAAGATACCACATACAATAATTGTATGGAAGCTCCACATTTCCAATGCCCAGCACATTATCTCTAACTGATAGGCTTTAATAACTATGAATGCCTAAGATTATAGAAATAAGTGGTCATATTTAAATAAAGAGAAATAATTATGTTCCTAAATAACAAATCAAGTTAGGCTGTCTTTGTTTCATAGTTAGTGTGTAGTTAGACATGAGTCTCTTAAACAATGATAGATATTATTTCAAGGACTATTTTGGACACTACTGAATTAGAAAAAATAGTGATGGCACTATTTGTTCCATCAAAGAGCTTGAACTATAGTTGGGAATATAAGTTATATAATGGTAAAATAGGGGCGCCTGGGTGGCTCAGTTGATTAAGCATCTGACTTCGGCTCTGGTCATGATCTCACCGTTCCTGAGTTCTAGCCCTGCAGTGGGCTCACTGCTGTCAGTGCAGAGCCCATTTCAGATCCTCTGCCCCTCCCCAGCGGCCTCTCTCTCTCTCTCTCTCTCTCTCTCTCTCAAAGTAAATAGATAAACTTAAAAAATAGTGAAACAAATCTGTTGAACACACAAGTCATTTCAAGAGCAAATCAATTAAATTGGTAGATCAAGAGATTCAGATGTTTCTGTTGGCTGGGGAATGATCAGGGAAATCTATGCAACGCAAAGGAAATATCTGGGTCTTCACTGAAAACTTTTGCTTGTTTTGACAGAGGAAAGGGAGGACTATTTCCTAGCAAAGGGGAAGAGTATGAATAAAAGAACACTATGTGAATATTCAAAATTAGTTTGGAAGAAATATTAATCCCAAACTCTTTGTAAATAACCAGCACCCAACTTTAACTTAAGCAAAGAAGAGTTTTATTGGGTCCCACAACTACAAAAGAAGGCATTACTGAATCCCGGGGCATCAATAGTGTGGTCAAGACCCCCTCTCTCTTTCCACCTCTGGGACTCAATTCCTCATGTTCATTGGCTTTATTTTCAGAGAGGCTCTGTCCAAGTGTCAGGAAAACAGGCAGCTTTAGAGATACATACAAAATTCCTATAATAACATTTGGAAAACTTGATTGATTCTGTAATCTGTCACTGAACCAACTATTGTGATCTGAATATTAGAAAAATGTGTCTGGGCTATAAGCTCATCTCTTAGTGGTGAATGAGGAGGATGTAACCTGAACTTTATGAAATGGGTTGTCCATTGGAAGATGGTGTTCTTTACCTGAATGAGAGAAGAAGGAAGGCACAAAACTTATACTCATTGCAGGGACATCTTGTGCACCAAACTGCCAAAATAAAAAGATGTTTCTGGGAGTATCTGGCAATAAAAGAGGAAAGTTAATTTGCCATCAGATTGCCAAGGATTTTAAGACCAAATGTCTTTTCCTTCATCTTCTAAATAATCAAGGTGATCTCTTGGAAAGAACAGTGGTACTCTGAGGGCCATGAATTAGGAAGATTAATCTGACAGTGGAAACAGAATAAATTGCAATGAGGAGCAAGTGAGAGTAAGAAGATGAATTCTGGGACCACCAGAGATGTCTAAGGGGGATGTGACAAATCCCTGACCATGGTTGATCACCGTGGAAATAATGCTGTAGAAATCTAGATCTGAGTTTGCTAAAAATACATTTACATGACTTGTTCAATGATAGGACCAAAGAACTGAGGAAGTAGGTAACATTTTAAGGAAACTCCTAGAAGACACTCGATCACAACTAGAGTGAAGGGGCAGCTGAAAGGTAAAGGATTTTGAAAATTCTTCCTCTCCGATTTTCTTGAGACTGAATGATCTGTGTCAAAACTAAATATCTCCGTGCTTACATAAAAGCATTTTCTTTTCATCTGTGGTACCACTGAACTGCTCTAGGCTATTTCTCCTGCATCCAGTTCTTCCTCACATAAGGGACTTAAACTCCATTTTTTTTTAAACTTGGAATACTCAAGCCTTATTTAGATTTGTATGGAACTAGACTATAAAGCCTGGTAATTTGAATGATATCAGGAAGAAATTAAGACTCCGAATGGCAAATATCTGAACTCTTCTCTCTTGTGTTATATACCTTGTTATTCTGCCTGGAGACAGCAGAATTGAGATCGCTTTGACAAAACAATAATAAACCAGTCTATCCCATCCCTTAGAATTTGGGGGCTCAAATAGTTAGAACACATGCATGCAATTTTAGAGTCTTAAATATAAGGTATTGCTATTTAATGATTCTGTTTTATTCTGAGGCTTTACTTTGTTATAATGCAAGCTTACATGCTGGTGAGTTAATGTCCAAGATTTCAGTCTTTAGTACACTCTCCTGCTAATTAGCAAATGGACTACAGACTCTTTTTCAGTCATGTTAAATGTTTAAAACATTGCATATTCTTAGCTATCTTTTCACAGGAATGAAGTGGGTACAGGAATTTTGACAAAACTTATCTGAGCTATAAAGGATGCCAAGAACTACCAATCAATTCTATACAAAATATAATAACTGAATTTAAGATTATCCATATTTCAGACATTTTCTCTGTGAGGCATTTGTCTACACTGTGAATAGACTTTTTTTTCACTGTTTCCTTCTATTGTGCAGTGATGTGGATGATAATGGACAGACTAGCTTGTGGCCTCTACAGTATGCATGAGTGCTTTCTTGAGGGAAATCACAAATTACTTGAAGGGCAATACAAAACCAGCTTCAGATTTCAAAACCTGAGGTCAATTGACATTTAGAATAACTGAGGATATTGTTGGTTTCTCTGCATTCTTTTGCATGATTTTGAATGCTAATGAAGTAAACAGAAAATAAAAATGCAGCCACTAAAACTCCCTGCTTGACTGAAGAGGATTGTTTATATTTTCATTATTCCAGGGGCTGTTTAAATATGTGTTCAAATTAAGTGGATACCTAAAGAGCTACACAAAGTTACAACCTTTTTAGAACTTGAAGTCAAAGAGATGTGCAGATATGAATATATTTGTGATGCATTTGCAGTGAGGCACGCTAGCACAGAAAAACAGCTCTACCGTATTGACACCTAAAATCTGAACTTCTTTAAAACTCCTGAAAATTCACCCTTTGTAGCAAGACCTCTCTCCCTCAGGTCCTGCCTTGCTCTCCTTACTTGCTACAGTTTCCCAGCTATCCTCAGCCCCCGTGTCAGGTTTTACTGTTTTCCTGCTGTGTGCATATCACCCTCAGCCACCTGGCAGTGTGGAACTGATATTGGTAGATTCTGCCCCATGTTTGGATTATTCTAAGCCTTTCCTCCTCCAGTGGGTGATTAGATTTGAGACTTACAGTCAAGTAAAATCAGTTTTGCATGATGTCTTTGTCCACTTGGAAAACACATCCTAATAAGTAGGTTTTGAAAAACAATCCAGTCACCTCCAGGTCACAAAAACAGGAGCCTCACAAAACCAAGGATTTGTTATCAGTACATTCTGTCACCAAAGAGCTCAAAATTGAAGCTACAGAATCAGCTCACCATGTAATTAATGAAGGGTTTCACAAGTTTCCAGGTGGCAGTCACTTGCTAAATGTCCCTGTTACCTACCTCCCTGCTGTCTAGAGCAGGTACGAGGTTTGGGCAAAAGTAGATAGCCATCAATACTTGATGTATGTCAACACTTGTGTTACCATACTTACTGTATTTGCAAACCTATGAAAATGTGTGTTTACTGTAAATGTAAAACTAAGGTTTTAAAGCCAAACAAATCACGAAAGAAAGCTGCATCAAGGTCATACCCAATACTGTGGATTGATAATTTACACAGTCTAAATTAAGCTTACCTATTGACTTATATCACAAGACAATCTGTATTACTGTTAGTCGCCAATAGCTATAAATTACAGAGAATAATAACAGTGGCAGTGACAAAAATATTAGTGGTTAACTAATTTCTAGTCTCTGCTGTTTCCAACCAGTTGCAATTAAATCCCTTTGTCACTCCAGAGGTTAGCATTATAGATATGATATTTTGTATCGATTGAGATCTGTAGATAGATATAAATAAAAATGTAGATTTATATATTGAGAGGTGTGGGTGTGTGCAATAGGAGACTGGAATAATCCTGCAGCCTCAAAGTTCTTTTTCAGAAGAAAATTGCAAAGGAAATACTCTCTTTAGAAATGACTGGTGACAAAGCAAACAATGCCCTTTTCCAAGCCTTCTAGGGTAGAAGATATAAACCTTGCAATAATTTTACCTCTCTGATGCATAATAAGTTATAATGTTATTAGCAGTGAAGACTCAATCTCTGTTCAGCCCTTCTTTTCTCAAAAGGAGCTTGTTCTGTGAGGTGGGGTCAGAGGGTGTGGGAGGGGGGAAGAGAAGGGAAATAGGGAGCAATGTCAAGCAACTCCAACACTGAAAACAGAGACTGAGTACTGGTCTTCACGTGCCCTGTTCCTCTAGCCCAGTCTCCCTAGAATAGTCTGGCGGGCACCAACTGAAAATCCCAACCAGTCCTGGCACCCAGAATTGTACCCGTGGTTATTCAAGGGAGAGTAGATGATCATCAAATGGTGGAGCCAATTTGCAATATGTCCCAGGGTAGAGTTTGCCCCTGCAATTGCATTGCCAAACTCCTGGCCAATTAGCTATACATGCAGGTTATCCACCATTTCAACTTCAAAAACAATGTAACCTCTTATGTTCCACCATTGGGATTTTGATTCCACTTAGACTATGTCAAGACTGTATCGTATTTGTTTGAAGCAGTGTAAGAGGTAGAATAATTCAGTATCTTGATAAGCGGTAGTTACAACAGGTGTATACATATGCAAGAATCGTTTGAGTTGTACACTTAACATTAATGTATTTCATGTACATTATGCATTCTATACATCAAAAAAATGCTTTTTAAGACCATAACCTTTAGGCTAGAGGAATATGATGGTAAAGTAGTAAAGAAAAATGTAGTAGAAAGAAAACAGTAAATAAGAACAGGCTCCTGTAAAGTCTCTTTTTTTTTTAGAATACCCTGATCTTCATAAAGCCCCTTTACCTCTTTTGACCTGCTTTCCAAATCTTGAAATAAATGAACTCTAAGGTCCTTTGAGTCTTGCTGCACACACTATTTACTACAAAACCAAGTGTAGATTGAGCAATTACCAAATCAATTTTATTAATGTGTAATGTAGTCCCAACTGCATTCCAACTAAAAATTAAAAAGTTCTGAATTATTCTGGGTTGTTAATGCCTTTCAAGATTTCATGATGGCATTAAATTCATAATTAAAATCTTCTTATAAACTGAAGTCTGTACATACACGTTAAACAAATTTGTTTCTGTTTTTTCAAAGGCTAAGATTACATATTGGCAAATTCCTTAAAATTATCTTACAATTTATCAGTAATTAGAGATAACAACGTATGTCCCAGGATGCTTTGACTTCTATATCAGAATTTCCTTACTTATTAAAAAATGAAATTACATTATTGATTAAAAGAAGGTGACTATTGTGTCTTTCATGATATTCACAGCAATGAATGAGGTGAAGAAAAGGAAAGGAAGACTTTGGTAGGATTCAGTTTATACTCCACTCATTCATTTATTCACATATTCATTAAGCACATGTGTATGGAGCACCAAATTTAGCCTCAGACACTAAGGGAGACCTAGACAGTCAAAGAAGATTAAAATGTAGAACTTTCTCTCAAATAGATCATAGTCTAAATGAAGAAATAGAAACCTAAACACACACACACACACACATACACACACACACACACACACACACACACACACAATAATGTATTATGTACCCTCTTAAGTAAATAGGCAAAGGAATATGGGAAAATAAGGAAGCGACTTCTTAAGCATATAGTGACCTTGATACATTTTAGTTTTATTTTTAAAATTTTTTTTTTTTTCCAACGTTTATTTATTTTTGGGACAGAGAGAGACAGAGCATGAACGGGGGAGGGGCAGAGAGAGAGGGAGACACAGAATCGGAAACAGGCTCCAGGCTCCGAGCCATCAGCCCAGAGCCCGACGCGGGGCTCGAACTCACGGACCGCGAGATCGTGACCTGGCTGAAGTCGGACGCTTAACCGACTGCGCCACCCAGGCGCCCCATATACATTTTAGTTTTAGAAATGACTTGCAGGGGCACTTGGGTGGCTAAGTCAGTTAGGCATCTGACTTTGGCTCAGGTCATGATTTCACAGTTCATGGGTTAGAGCCTCATGTTGGGCTCTCTGCTGTCAGCACAGAGCCCACTTCAGATCCTATGTCTCCCTCTCTCTCTGCCCCCACCCTGCTCTTGCTTTCTGTTTGTCTCAAAAGTAAATATTTTTTAAAAAGAAATAAACCTGTATTTTTATTAATTTTAGAACTTTTTGCTAAATTATAATAATTATAGTGAATGAATTATACACATTCTAATGTAGCTGCATAGTCAGTAAAATAAGCTAATCATGCAAAGACTATAAATCATGTTAAGAAAAACAATATGCCTCATGAAACATTCTCCGGAATATATCACATACTAGGCCGTAAAAAAGCCCTTAACAAATACAAGAAGATTGCAGCTATACCATGCACCTTTTCTGACCACAAAACTATGAAACTAGAAATCAACCACAAGAAAAATTCTGGAAAGACCACAAATACATGGAAGTTAAACAACATGCTACATCAATGAATGAGTCAACCAGAATATCAAAAGAAGTAGTTAAAAAAAATGGAAACAAATTAAAATGAAAACACAACAGTCCAAAATCTTTGGGATGCAGAAAACGTGGTCCTAAAAGGGAAGTATATAGAAATACAGGCCCTATCTCAAGAAGCAAGAAAAATCTCAAATAAACAACCTAACCTTATTCCTAGGAGCTAGGAAAAGAACAAAAAAATGAAGCCTAAAGCCAGCAGAATGAAGGAAATAATAAGATTAGAGCATACATAAATGATATACAAACTAAAAAAAAAAAAAAACAATAGAACAGATCAATGAAACTGGGAGCTGGTTCTTAAAAATATTAATAAAATTGATTACTAGCCATACTTGCCAAAAAGAAAAGAGAAAGGACCCAAATAAATAAAATCACAAATAAGAAGAGAAATAACAACCAACACTACAGAAAAATGATATTATGAGATATTATGAAAAACTATATGCCAATGAATTGGATAACCTGAAAGAAATGGATAAATTCCTAGAAAACTTGAAAGATAGATAACCATCACTGAAATAATAACAGTAATCAAAACCCTCCCAAGGAACAGAAGTCCAGAACCAAATGGCTTCATATCTAAATTCTATCAAACATTTAAAGAAGAGTTATTTAGGGGCACCTGAGTGGCTCAGTTGGTTAAGCATCTGACTTCGGCTCAGGTCATGATCTCATAGTTCATGAGTTCGAGCCCTATGTTGGACTCTGGGCTGACAGCTCAGAGCCTGGAGCCTGCTTCAGATTCTGTGTCTCCCTCTCTCTCTCTCTGTCCCTTCCCTGCTCATGCTCTCTTTCTTTCTGTCTCTCAAAAGTTAATAAACGTAAAAGAAATTAAAAAAGAGTTATCTATTTTTCTCAAACTATTCCAAAAAAAAAAAAAGAAAAGAAAAATAGAAAATGAAAAAGAAAAAACTTCCAAATTAATTCTGTGATGCCAGCATTACCCTGACACCAAAACCAGATAAAGACTCCACTAAGAGAGAACTACAGGCCAATATTTCTGGTGAACATAGATGCAAAAATCCTCAAGAAAATACTAGCAAATGGAATCCAACAATACATTAAAAAAATCATTCACCATGATCAAGTGGGATTTATTCCTGGGTTGTAAGAGTGGTTCAATATTTGCAAATCAATCAACATGATACATCATATCTATAAGAGAAAGGGTAAAAACCATATGATCATTTCAAAACACTCAGAAAAAAGCATTTGACAAAGTACAAAATCCATTCACAATAACAAGCTTCAACAAAGTAGGTTTAGGGAAACATACCTCAAAATCATAAAGACCATGTATGAAAAACCCACAGCTAATATCATCCTCAGTGGGGAAAAACTGAGAGCTTTTCTTCTCCATCAGGAACAAGCTAGGGATGTCCACTCTCACCACTGATATTCAACATAGTACTGGAAGTCCTAGTCTCAGCAATAAGACAACAAAAAGAAATAAAAGTTATCCCAAACGGCAGTTAAAAAGCTGCTAAAGCTGATAAATGAATTCAGTAAAGTCACAGGATACAAAATCAATGTACAGAAGTCTGTTGCAATAATGAAGCAGCGAGAAAGAGAAGTCAAGGAATTCATCCCATTTACAACTGTACCACAAAAAATGAGATACCTAGGAATAAGCCTAACCAGAGAGAGAAAAGATCTGTATGCTGAAAACTATAAAACACATATAATGGAAATTGAAGATTACACAAAGAAATGAAAAGACATTCCATGCACATGGATTGGAAGAACAAATATTGTTAAAATAGCTATACTACCCAAAGAAATCTACATATTTAATACAATCCCTATCAAAATACCACCAGCAATTTTCACAGCTTGAACAAACAATCCTAAAATTTGTATGGAACCACAAAAGACCCCAAATAGCCAAAGTAATCTTGAAAAGGAAAAGCAAAGCTGGAGGCATTACAATTTGGGACTTCAAGTTACATTACAAAGCTGTAATCATCAAGACAGTATGGTACTGGCACAAAGAAATATATAGATCAATGGAAGAGAATAGAAAATCTAGAAATGAACCCAAAATTGTACGGTCAATTAAAAAGCAAGAAAGAATAGGAAAAACTTGTCTCTTCAACAAATCATGTTTGGAAAACTGGACAGCAACATGCAAAAGAAGAAACTGGACCATTTTCTCACATGATACACAAAAACAAACTCAAAATGGATTAAAAACCTAAATGTGAGATCTGAAACCATAAAAATCTTAGAAGAAAACACAGGCAGTAACTTCTTTGACAACACCTGCAGCAACTTCTTACTAGATATGTCTCCTGAGGCAATGGAAACAAAAAAGCAAAACTAAACTATTGGGACAACATCAAAATAAAAATCTTCCACACAGCGAAGGAAACAATCAGCAAAACAAACAGAATGGGAGAAGATACTTGCAAAACATACCCAGTAAAGGGTTAGTAATCGAAATATTTAAAGAACTTACACAATTCAACACCCCAAAAACAAATAATCCAATTCAAAAATGGGCAGAAGACATGAATAGACATTTTTCCAAAGAAGACATACAGACGGCTAACAGATACATGAGAAGATGCTCAACATCGCTTATCATCAGGGAAAAACAAATCAAAATTACAATGAGATGTCTCCGCACACCTGTCAGAATGGCTAAAATCAACAACACAAGAAACAACAGGTGTTGATGAAGATGTTGAGAAAATGGAAACCTGGTGCACTATTGGTGGGAATGCAAACTGGCGCAGTCACTGTGGAAAATAGTATGGAGATTACTCAAAAAGTTAAAAACAGAACTACCCTATGATATAGCAATTGCACTTCTGGGTATTTACCCCAAAATACAAAAACTCTAATTCAAAGTGGTACATGCACCCTTATGTTTATAGCAGCATTATTTATAATAGCCAAATTATGAAAACAGCCCAAATATCTATCAATAGATGAATGGATAAAGAAGATACGGTTTATATGCATATCATGGAATATTACTCAGTCATAAGAAAAGAGTGAAATTTTGCCATTTGTGATGACATGGATGGAGCTAGAGAATATAATCTTAAGGAAAATAAATCAGAGAAATAAAAATACCATATGCTTTCAGTCAGATGTGGAATTTAAGAAACAAAGAGCAAAGGGAATAAACATAGAGACACAAACAAGAAACAGACTCTTTTAACTAGAGAGAACAAACTGATGGTCACCAGAGGGGGGTGGCAGGGGGGGGGGTGAATGAGTGAAATAAGTGATGGGGTACACTTGTGATGAGCACCTGTCCGTGTATGGAAGAGTTGAGTCACTATATCATACACCTGAAACTAATATAACACGGTGTGCTAACTAACTGGAATTTAGATTAAAACTTAAAAAAGAGTATGCCGGGGCACCTGGGTGGCGCAGTCGGTTAAGCGTCCGACTTCAGTCAGGTCACGATCTTGCGGTCCGTGAGTTCGAGCCCTGTGTCAGGCTCTGGGCTGATGGCTCGGAGCCTGGAGCCTGTTTCCGATTCTGTGTCTCCCTCTCTCTCTGCCCCTCTCCCGTTCATGCTCTGTCTCTCTCTGTCCCAAAAATAAAAATAAAAAACATTGAAAAAAAAAAGTATGCCTATCATAATGAGCACTGAGAAATGCATAGATTGTGGAATCACTATATTGTACACCTGAAACTAGTCTTACAGTATGTGTCAACTAACAGGAATTTAAGTAACAACTTAAAAAAAGAATAAATATGCCTAAATCATATTACCATCATCAAAGTCATCTCATTGAATTTATTCTAAAAGGTATAAACACTTGACAGTTTCAAATTTCATGACCAACTATATTAGTTGGTATTTTATTTTTTTTATGAGCACTACCTGGAACTTTGCTTTCCAGAGCAAATGATTCTACACACAGTCAAGAGAACTCCTTTCACAAGAGGTACATAGTAAGTCAGAGGCTGGCAAATCACAGTTTTTGATGTTGTTGGGAATTTGTTGGGATAATACGTTAGGAAATTGTATTATCACATTAAAGGAATAGTAAAGAAAACATCATAGTTCTCGCACAAGATGGCATGTCTGAGAGCCAGGACAGAAATAATGCCAGGTGTTTGTGGTTGAAGAAGACCAGTCAGCTCACTGTGTGTGATTCAGTCTTTTATCATTTCAGGAAACTCTAGACTACCTTCATGGGGACCAATTCTGGGAGAGAGCAAAGCAGAGGAGTCATAGAAATATAATGATCATCTCCAAATTAAATTATAATCTTTAATGTAGAATTAGTTGAGATAAATTATTTGTTTACAATGAAGGAAAGGGGTACATGGCTACCAAAGGAAACAGATGAAACACTCATATTTGATTAACCTGTCTAAAGAAAAGTTAATTCCATGTACTATGGTAAATGAGGTTCTAGTCTCAAAATTACAACTTTTTATTTTTTGTTGTTGTTCATATAATTAACTAAACTTTCCACATACACCACTTGTGTCTACAAACTCACATCCACCCCACTTCTGTGGATTTGCTATCATAATGAGATTGTTGTAATGCTTTTAGATTTTGTGCTGATTATACTCTCATATCTCTCTAACAAATACTATGTATACTCATTGAAATTTAATATTCTACAGTGTTCATAAGTCCCTAATTTAAAAATTTATGCTGTTATTATTAAATATAAGTTGTTACAAGTTTAATTAATGTACACATGATCAACACAGTATAATATTCTGAAAAAAGATTGTTCAAATCTGAAAATGAACTATTATTGGCACTGTGCATCTCAACAACACAATAATCAATTGAAAACTTTGGTAATATTTGCCAAATACTTAATTTGTTGAATGAATGATATTACTTAATTAATTAATTATATAATGACTGGGATTTTAACTTCAATATGTAAAATATACATGGTTAAGAGTAGACATAACAATACGTACCACTCAGTTTATTTTCATAAATGGATCAAACCCATGTAATAGCCCCAGATCAAGAAACAAACTAAAATCAGTGCCCCCAGAAACTCATATTCCTTGCCAGTCAACACTCTGTCACCAATGGGTATAAATAGTCTTTTTTTTTTTTGATGATTAAGATTATAGCTTTCATCACCAAATCAGCTATTGAATTTCAGAAACTCCCTCAGCATTTACCTTTTTCAATATCAATTTACATGGTATCCCCAATTTGCACATTGTTAAACAAATTCGATAATGGAGCTGGACTATGTGATGGAGGCAGGTGCTCCTGGGAGTGGAGTTCAGACTGCAAGTTTCTGAAAATACTGATAGCTCCCATTTCCCAGCTTATTGAAATGTATCAGGCACCATGATAAGCACTTTATTATATACTATTTACCACAATTCTTTTCTGTAAGTTTATTTATTTATTTTGAGAGAGAGACAGAGAGAGAGAGAGAGAGAGAGAGAGAGAGAAAGCATGCGAGCACCAGAGAGAGAGGGAGAGAGAGAATCCTAAGCAGGTTCCACATTACACAGAGCCTGACGTGGGGCTTGAACTCACGAACTGTGAGATCATAGTTAGAGCAATAATTTAATATTTACTATTTATTTTTTCTAATGAGTTAGATAATTTTGCCCAATTGGATACATTGTAAAAGTAAGAATAATGGTCCTCTGCAGTCTTTTATTGTGCTTTAATATGAAACATTCATTTCAGTTGTCTATAAAAATAAAAACTAATGCTATTTTGAAGTACCTATGGTATAATTTGTTACATTTAATATTTTTATTGTTTGAAAGGTTATTAGTCTATGGCTTCAGAATTTAAGTTTCCTTTATCCTAATGATTACGTTTGTGTAGGATTATGTTTTACAAAGTTAAAATATATCTTTTTATCATCTAAAAGTATAAACTAATTATAGAAAACAAGCTGATGGTCACTAGAGGGGAGGTGGGTGGGGGGATGGGGGAAACAGGGGATGGGGGTGAAGGAGGGCACTTGTGATGAGCACCGGGTGATGTAGGGAAGTATTGAGTCACTGTATTGTACATTTGGAACTAATATACACTGTAAGTTCACTAACTGGAATTTAAATTTAAAAAATTTAAAAATATATAAGACTTAAAGATACATGAGATAAAATTAAATATACTGAGAAACTGTGTGTTTTAATATAATAAAAAAGCTAAATACTTTCTGTGCTGTTCCTATCACTATCAATTACAGCACTCACTTTTCCTTTGAGCACATTATTTTCAGAAGGTCCCTTACTTAACACTGCAAAAAAAATCCATTACAATATGGATCTTAACCTGGTTAAAAAGCTGTGACAGGATTAAAGAAAGGAGTGAGAATATATGGAATGTGCAAATCAGTCTCCCTAAGGGATTCTTTATGTCACAGGATCTCAGAGGAGGAAGAGTTTCCATGGTGCCACATGTAAGGGATTGAGCCCACAGGAGTTGGAAAAAGAGCTATATTTTTAGAAAGCGGGAACAAAATGTATAGCATTCTAGAAAGGAGGAACAACTGGAGATTTGTTTTTAATTTTGGAGAGAGAGAGAGAGAGAGAGAGAGCAGGGTAGAAGGGCAGGGGGAAAGAGTCTCAAGCAGGCTCGAAACTCAGGGCAGGGTCCGATGTGGGGCTTGATCCCATGACCCTGGGATCATGATCTGAACTGAAATCAAGAGTTAGTTGCTCGACTGCCTGAGCCACTCAAGCACCCCTGGAAATTTTTTTTTCAGCAAAAAAACAGCAATGACCTTAGCCAAAACTTGATGTTAATCTGACAAGCATCACGGAAAGCTGTTTGGAAGAGGAAGAACTTTAAACAGGAACACTGACTGCAGAATTATAATAAGCTTGATGTGACGTGATGAAATCTAAGGGTAGAATTACTTTTCTTTTTTAAATCATTTTAGTTTGTTTCATTGTTACAAGCCTACTCTTTAATCCCCAGCAGCTGTTTCCCTCCATCCCCCCACACCCATCTCCTCTCCAGTAACCCTCAGTTTGTTCTCCGCAGCTAAGAGTCCACTTTTTGGTCTGCCTCCATCTCTGTCTCTGTTCTTTTACCTTTGCTCATTTGTTTTGTTTCTTAAATTCCACATATGAGGGAAGTCACTTAGCATGATACTCTCTAGCTCCATCCATATAGTTGCAAATGGAAATAGTTTGTTCTTTTTTATGCCTGAGTAATATTCCATTGTATGTATATTCCACTTCTTCTTTATTCGTTCTTCTATCAATGGACACTTGGACTGCTTCCATAATTTATTTGTTGTAAATAATGTTACTATAAACATGGGGGTGCATGTGTCCATTTGAATTATTTTTTTTTTTGTATTTTGGGGATAAATACCTAATAGTGTGATTGCTAGATCATAAAGTAGTTCTATTTTTAACATTTAGAGGACTCTCCACATTGTTTTCCACTGTGGCTGCACCAGTTTGCATTCCCACCAGCAGTGCATGAGGGTTCCTTTTTCTCTACACCCTCACCAACATCTGTTGTTTCTTGTGTGGTTCATTTTAGCTATTCTGACAGGTGTGAGGTGATAGCTCATTGTTTTGATTTGCATTTCCCTGATGATGAGTGATATTGAGCATCTTTTCATGTGTTTGTTGGCCATCTGGATGTCTTCTTTGGAAAAAAAATGTTTATTCATGTCTTCTGCCCATTTTTATTGGATTATTGATTTTTTGGTGTTAAGTTATATAAGTCCTTTATGTATTTTGGATACTAACTTTTTTACTTGTAAATATCTTCTCCCATTCTGTAGGTTGTGTTTTAGTTTTGCTGATTGTTTCCTTTATTGTGCAGAAACTTTTTATTTTGATGTAGTCCTAATAGTTTAGTTTTGCTTTTATTTCCGTTGCCTCAAGACATACATCTAGAAAAATGTTGCTATGGCCAATGTCAGAGAGATTAGTGCCTGTGCTCTCTTCTAGGATTTTTATGGTTTCAGGTCCCACATTTAGGTCTTTAATTCATTTTGCATTGATTTTGTGTATGGTGTAAGAAAGTGGTCCAGTTTCTTCTCTTGCACATTGCTGTCCAATTTTCCCAGCACCGTTTGTGGAAGAGACTGTCTTTTTCCCATTGGATGCTCTTTCCTGACCTGTTGAAGATTAATTGACCATATAATCGTGACTTTATTTCTAGGTTCTCTGTCCCATTCTATTGATCTACATGTCTATTTTTAAGCCAGCACCAAAGTGTTTTAATTACGATTGCTTTGCAATATAACTTGAAATATGGGATTATTATACCTCCAGTTTTGTACTTCTTTTTCTTTTTTTTTTTTTTTTAATTTTTTTTTCAACGTTTATTTATTTTTGGGACAGAGAGAGACAGAGCATGAACGGGGGAGGGGCAGAGAGAGAGGGAGACACAGAATCAGAAACAGGCTCCAGGCTCTGAGCCATCAGCCCAGAGCCCGACGCGGGGCTCAAACTCACGGACCGCGAGATCGTGACCTGGCCGAAGTCGGACGCTTAACCGACTGCGCCACCCAGGAGCCCCTGTACTTCTTTTTCAAGATTGTTTTGTAGAATTATTTTTCAAAGTAAGGATTTATCTACAGAGGTCACAGGTGCTTCTTAGATCTTTTCATTTCTTTTCTTTTCCTTTCTCTTTCTTTTTTTTTTCTTTTTTTTAAATTATAGTTGAATAATATACAGTCTAGAAGTAAATAATGAGTGAAGAACCCTGGTAAAGAAGTAAGAATGCTGGGAAAATATTTTTCAAAATTTTCTAAGATGAAATGGCAATGGTTGTGACTTGTAGCCTAAGAGTTTCCCTGGTGGAAGAACATATATTACTCTATTTCTGTTGCTGAGTACAATACCAGACACGTAGAGCTTACTGAAGATCTCTGGGTTGTCAAAATAAATGAAAACCAATGACTCCTTAAATGATGATACAGATTTTCCCCTCATGATGGACAGATGCGACACCATACAACAGAGTGGGCTCACACAGTGAAGGCTATATCCAAAATGCTGGGGGCACTGGAAGAGGTAGGAAGGAGCTGTGTTAGGGATTTAGGAAATATTAAATCAAGGGCATAGAGTTTTAAGTAATTCAGTTAAATATAGTTGTTTTTGTATATTTTTCATATATGCTGCAACAGTACTAAATTCACTATTTAGTTCTAGTAGTGAGAGAAAATATAAAATTATCCATTTTATGTTATTCTGGATTTGATTTTCTAATACTGAACTTAGGGGTTCTGTGACTAAGTGCCTAAAAATGATCTCCTTTCCTTGAAATATTGTAGCAGGTTTTGATGTCAATGCCATGTTGGCCTCATGAAATGTTTCTTCTTTCTCTGTTTTCTAAAAGAGTTCCAGTAAGTTTTGTTATTACATTTTTTAAGTGTTTAGTAGAGTTTACAAATGAAACCATCTGGAGCTGCCATTCAATTTGTGTAAAGTTTGTAATTACAGATTCAATTTCTTTAAGAGATAGAGGTCACTCCAGACATCTCCTTGTGTTTTATGTCAATTTGATTAAAACTGTGTATTTCAAAGAATTCACCCATTTTCATTACGTTGTCAAATGTACTGGTTCATAATGACTCGTGATTTTAATTCATATCATATCTTTATAGGATTTAGTCATGTCCTCATCCTTGATATTGATGATTTGTATTTCCTCTTGATCAGACTAGCAGGAATTCATCATGTTATTAATCTTTTCAATCTTTTAGTTTGTTTTGTCATTTTATCTATTGATTTCTATTCATTCCTTTATTTTTCCTTTTGCAGGTCTTTTTTTGGGGGGAATAATTTTCTCTTTTTATAGCTGTTGAGGTGGTGCTGCGGCTTGTCTGTTCATGACTGTTCTTCTCTTGCAGTTCCTGTTCCTTCCACACATGGGGCACCTGCAGTCCGTGGATTTATGTGTTTTGTTTTCATGGTTGGTTGTCTCCCTCTCTCTGTGTGTTTTGCTTGTTTACTACCAACCCTTTGATTGCTTATCGCATTGCTTGGTTTCCAAGTATTTAGAAATCTTCCAGGTATTGTCTTGTTGGTTTGTAGCTGAATGACATTGTGGTCAGCGAGCAGGACAGTGGGATGTGCCTGCTTTGGAGTCTACTTGGCTGTCTGTTCCCCACAGAGGTTTGCTCCCGGCTTCCTGAGATCCATCCTCTGTGTATGCAGCTTAAACTTTGCCCCACATCCCAGTGGAAACCAGGATGTGAGGGCCTTGCCTTGTGGTGTCTCCCACACTAATACTGTGGACCACAGCCACCCTGACACCCCTGTTTTCCCATCCAGTGAGGTCATCCTGTCCTGCTTGGTCCCCCACACCTGCTTTGGGAAGATACTGGGAGGGACAGTCAGAATGTGTGTGCAGTTTATCTTAGGCTCTTCCCATCTTTCAAGCATTCTAGTGCCATGCCATCCACTCTTCAATATCTGTAAAAAATGTTTATCTTGTTTTTTGTCATATATATGTGCCAGCCGTATAGTTGCTCATAGCATGAGGGGACTCTACTATGAATTACTCCATCTGGGAAAATATTAATGTCCTGAGCCTAATTTTTAAACTGAAGAGAAAGTCACAAGCACCAAAAACTACCTCGAAAACTCAATTCTTCAGTATTTTTTGCTTGAACAGAAAAAGTCTAGAAAGGGTGATAGGTTTTAGAGGTGAGAGGGAGGTTAAAAATAAATGTTGGGTTAAAGCTCAAAAGGTCAACTGAATCAAAGTTTCATAGGGGATGAAAACCTCAATACTGAGGCAAAACTGAAACTTGACCAGCAGCATGTGGCCTTGGTTAAGTGCCTGGAGGAGAAGACAGTGTGTGAGTCACTGCCTTCTCTCCTTCTCCTCCACCACGGCCCGCCCCTCCTCCCTCAGGGATTCCTACACCCCTGTCCTTCCTCATTCCCCATGGATGCTACCAGCCTTCAGGAAGAGTTTACATAAATACTCTGTTTTCACAATGTTTATTTTTTATTAAAATTTCATTGTAAAAATTATTTAACTCTGTAATTAGCAAATTCATAGGGTCAGAGAAATTAGTCATGTTCAACTCATCAAGCTGCAAACTTCTGCCTTTCTTTTCTTCTCTCTGTACCGTTTTCAACTACTATATTTTCATTCCCAGAATGAAACAACTAATGACACAGAAAGACAGCTTGAGGACAGAATACTCTCCGTATTTTGACAATTTTTAGTTGAGAAATATGAGTTACACTGAGTGATGCAAAATGAGAATAACATAAGTGCTTGTTTTCTAAAGCTTAAAAGGATCAGTGCTTATATTCCCTATATTTTGTTTGTGTAGCAAATGATGGCTGACAAATGTAAAGTGTGGGCTGCAAAGTTTCAAGGGGTCACGGTCAGTGGTCAAGATGTCCGTGAGCATCTCCCTTACCAAATAATTGAGAAAGCACTTATGAACATTTCAGTAAGTAATCAGACACCATTAAGGCAGCTCAAAACTACAATCATTATGCTATAGCAGACATTATTACACATCTGTTTTAGCTACATTAAAAGACAGTTTGTTCCCCGTTTGTAAACTATGTGTCCATCAGGAATAATAAGTACGTCTCTGTGTAGGGGGATAACCTTCTCTATGGAAAGATGGTAGCTCCTCTGTGCCAGTACCTCTAGGTCATATGAGATATCATAGTGACAAGGTACCCAATGTTACTCCTAAAACATGCTCAGATGAAACCATTAACACATTTGCAATGTGTGGTCTCCACTTTTAGGTATACCTAAAGTGGAAGTCAGTTAATGGTCAAAGTTCTGTGAGGTAAGAAGAAATTATTTGCATTGGTTGCCTGTAATTGTCAATCTGTCTCATCAGTTCTTACACTGAGTGAGTCTTTGTAGGGAGGAAAAATAATTCTTCCTTCTACTGTTCTAGGTTCCTGGCTGAGACTTCCCTATAATAAAAGATTAACAGGAGATGAACAAACAGAAGTAAAATAACATGGATACCTCCAGTACATATGGAGGCATCCCCCAAATGGTCCAAGCTACCACCTTAAATACCATCTCCAGCTACAGTCAAAAAAAGGTATTGGGGGGAAGGGAAGCCAGTTCTGGGAGGTTACCAGACAAAGCTCTGTCAACTTGGGTATGTTTGTTATGCAGAGGTAAGTAAGTTGCTTTCTCCGTTGACAGAGATCCAATCATCCCCCTTCCTGGTAAAGAAAGGGAGACCAATACCAGTGGAGATTTCCCTTCTAAGTGTGAATATCTCTTTCAGAAGGGCAACTTGTACTCAGTTTTCAGAGATTCTCCATTTCTTAAAAGTATTCAGCTCATGCTCATCTTTACACCAAAGACACATATTTTGTGTGACTTGTTCTGTTCCCCTTCATCTTTAAAAGAAGACAAGATAACCAGGATAACCAGGGTTCCTGGGTGGCCCAGTCAGTTAAGTGTCTGACTCTCGCTCAGGTCATGATCTTGCAGTTAGTGAGTTTGAGCCTTACCTTGGGCTCTGTGCTGATAGCTCAGAGCCTGGAGCCTGCATTGATTGTATGTCTCCCTCTCTCTCTGTCCTTCCCTGGTTCATACTCTGTGTATGTGTGTCTCTCTCTCTCAAAAATAAGTAAACATTAAATTTTTTTTTTAAAAAGCAGACAAAATAATCTTCCATTTTATTGTGAAAATTTAAGGTGTTTTGAAGATTAAAAGTAGGGTTGAAAATCCAGGAAAACTTCTAAAGCATTTTCAACTTTCTTTCAAACTGCAATTCATTTTTCACTGTTGGATTTGCAAAATGACATTGAAGGGCTTGCATATCCCAGCAGGAAGGGGGAAGTGTGTGAAGGGGTGCTGCAGTACAGGAGGCAAACAAACTTTCTGCTTACAATTAACCATCAGGTTGTGCAATATTAACATGACAATGAACTAAGATTCCAAAGCCTTTGGAAAAGGCCAACAGTCCCTCCTACAGGGAGAGTAAAATGACACAACTTCCGAAAACGGGTTGGTGTTCACTTAAAAAACAAACGTGTGGACTCAGTGAAGTGAGGTATTTACAAAGAGTAGAAGATATGGCACCAAAATGACTTTTGTATAAGAATGTTCTAGTCAGTTATACATAATCAAAAGCTGGAAACAACCTAAATGCCCTTTTAAAGAAAAAATAACAAATGTTTATATATCTATAGACTGGAATAATGTCCAGCAATGTAAAGATACAAACTATTGGTGCAAAAATAATGACATAAGTGAGGAAAAAGAAGCCAAGACAAAAAGAGTTCCTACTTAAATGGCACTTACATATATGCAAAAACAGACAAAGGTAATCTGTGATGATGGAAATCCATAGAGCAGTGACTCTAGGGTGGGGAATGGTCAGAACAGGTGCATAGCAGAAATTTCTACTTTGACTACAATTATACCATATCCTCATTGACCTCAATTACACAGTAGTACATGTTTGCCCAGCTCGTCAAAGTCTGCACTTAAAATCTGTACATTTTACTGAATGAACACTATGCCTCAATTTAAGAAAATGCTGTTAAACTATTAATACTTCTCTTCAGTGTGTTTTTTCCACTGCAGAATAGAGTTGCTGAAACCCTCAAATTAAGTGTGATATGTTTAGCATACGTATTTTTTCAGTTGTAAACTTTACATATTGGGCCATATCCAGTTTTTTATTCCCCAACACCACGATGTTGCAATCAACGTTCTCTCTCTTCATAGGTCTTTATCTATGTGTAGCTGCAGGTGTCTGTCTCTACCTACCTACCTGTCACTTATCTACCCACAGTTAGTAGTTCTAGGGCTAATGTTCACAGAAATGGAACTTCTGAATCAAATGGTAGGTATATTTAAATTTTTAATAACTATTTAAAGACACTTTTTCTTTTTGTCTCTTCTTACTAATTTTTAAGACTTCTTTGTGTGTTATGAATATTTTATCAATGAAGGTTATTTCCACAGGTAACTAAGTGTTCCAGTTATCTGTTGCTCTATAACCCAAAACCCCAAAACTTAGTGACATAATCAACAGCTGTCTTATTCTTCCTGGTTATTTGGTTAATGAAGGTATGCTGGTAAGTTTTTTTTTTTTTTTTTTTTTTTTTTTTTTTTTTTTGAGGCGTTCATGCAATTAGAGCTCAACTGAATTGAACATCCTGTGTGGTTTCTTTATTCACATCTGGGCCCTGGGGTAGCTGGGGTCAGGGGATGACCAGGCATCTCTCTCTTCCTTCCTCTTTCCATCTCTGTCTGTCTGTCTCTCTCTCCCAATCTCTTTCTCTCTCTCTCCATACAGAGTCTCCCCATGACTAGCATAGATTTCCTCACAACCTCATGGTCCCAGAATAGACAAGCTCTTTACATGATACCAGACTTTCCCCAGAGTCAGTAACTCAATGATGTGGGAAACAAAAGGCAAAAGAAAAAATGAAATTTCATTACAACTTTTAAGTTGCCCATTGACAAGTGCTTGAGGCAGGCAGAGTGACCTTCCTCTAAGAGCTCACTTTGCTAAGGGCAAAAGGTAATCTTAGCCTGATCTCCAGGGTCCCATAAGTCTCCTTTAACATATAAAAATTACTTTGTAGGGGCATCTGAGTGGCTCAGTCAGTTGAGTGTCCCAGTCTTAATTTCTGCTCAGGTCACTATGTCACAGTTAATGAGTTCAAGCCCTGCATCAGACTCTGTGCTGACAATGCGGAGTCTGCTTGGAATTCTCTCTCTCTTTCTCTGCTCCTATCCTGCTCATACTCTCTTTCCATAAGTAAATAAACATTAAAAAAATTCCATTGGAATCTTCCTTTATCTCTACCTCCCACATATATGTTGGCAATCAACCTTCAAGCATATGAACCCTGATATACATCTGAAGGGTCTCATGCCTAAGGTTTTAAAAGAAAGTAATAAATGACCCTTTCCTAACAGCAGCTAGCCCCTCAAGGTCCTGGAAACCTTGCTTCCAAATTCCTTAGAGATATACCCTCTCCCTGACCACCCCCCTTGAAGATATATAATCAGCCACTATTCACCACCCCAGTGCAGCTCTGTCTGCGGGTCCTGTCCCCGTGCTTTAATAAAACCACCTTTTTTGCACTAAGGACATCTCAAGAATTCCTTCTTGGCCACTGGCTCCAAACCCCAGCATTTTCTCTGTCATCAAGAGACATAGGCAGAGCCCCAAGCCTCTTAAAACCTCACCCTAGATGCCACACTGTGTAACCCCACCCCATTCCATCAGTCATACTCCAGATTCAAGAGAAACTAGACACAGAGATGAGTACTGGGAGGGAAATAACTCAGGGGCCTTCTTTGCAAATGACATATCACACTGAGTTAAATAAAAATGGAGTCAGGAATATCGAATAGCTTGTTAGTTTGTTCTAAGGGCTAGAGGACTATAATCAAGGCTGCTTAGTGAGGGAAAATGTCCTAAAGAACACATCGCAACTGCCAGGAGAATCAGAGAACCACTCTCTTTGTGCTAGTTCTCTAGGGAAAGTTCTGTTTATACATCTGACCAGTTGCATTTAGTTTACACGTTCCTTTCTTTCTTATAAGAAAGGAAAGCAATTGGAAAGCAATTTTCTAGCTTTTTCAGCACTCTGGCTCCTGTAAAGGGACTCAGCTGTGCAGATACTTGGGCAGAGAATGTCACTGTTTGGGGGAACTACCCGTACAACGTCCCTGAGGCAGAACATCCCCGGTGGACAGCAAGCTGGTCCCCAGCTGAACTGTGGTGAAAAGGGAGAAGATATTACATATAGTGGAGAGGAAATGGAGTGCAGGTTCATGTAGGACCTAGTAGAGACTGTTATGAGGATTTTTTTTTTCTTACTTTAGGGAGATAGGAAGCCAGGGAGAGTCTGGAGCAGAAGACACATATGTAGTTTCATCCCTTGGGTTTCTGGGCTGAGAACCAACCATGGAAATCAAAGGTGGGAAACAAGAAGATCACTTAGAAGATGGTACATACAGAAAGGGGTGATGGAGGCTTGTGCCAGGTAGTGAGACAGGAAAACAGTAGATGCTAGATGTATCCTGGATATTTCCCTATGGGTTGGATGAAGGAAAGATGACAGGATTTTACCATTAAGCGTGTAATGCTGGAGATATATCCTGGGGTATTTGAAATATGTGAAATGGGAAATGCAGCAGGCAGTCAGAGAGAAGACTGGGCTGGAGATATAAATGTGGGAAGGTCTGTCATATGGTTTTATTTTTTTATTTTTTATTTTTTTATATTTTCAATGTTTATTAAAATGTTCATAACAAAGATTCACCGCAAATGGATATGGAACAGATGAAAATTACTAAGGAAAAATAGCCAAAAACCATATATAGCTAATTCACAAAAGAAGAAAGGCAAATGGCTAAACACACACACACACACACACACACACACACACACACACACACACAGGAACACCCTCAACTGCATCAAAGAAATGTTTTTTTAAAAGACTGAAAATTAGACACAATATTTTTCTTCTGGAAAATGGCACAGATTAACAAAAAAAATTAGGTCAAGTCATCATCCTGAGAAATGACACTCTTGTAAACTACTGATAAAAGTTGTGATGGTGCACACTTTGGGGAGCAGTACTGGTACAAAGTGGCATAATTTTCAAAAGCATAACAACTCTGTGATCTGGCAACTTCATCTTTGAAAATTTTACTCAAGGAAATAAAATAAATATGCATAATTATTTATCTTCAAGGATGACCAACATAGAGTTATAAGTAATAAAAACAAAATCCAGGAACATAGGAACAATGACATGCACAGCAATACATGAATGATTGCATATAAAGTTTACTGCATTTATGTAATATATATCTATGTAGTCATTAATATTATATTTTGGAATTAAATTATATAATTATGCTCATGCACCAACATAAGACCATGGTATGTGTATACATATATCCATATATATAAATATATGCATGTATACATATATACACATATATAGTGTGTGTGTGTATGTGTGTGTCTATATAGAGAGAACTATTTGATACTTCAATTTGAACATCTAACAAACATCTTTTGAATGTAGTATTTTTTTTTATTTTTTATTTTTTTTATTTTTTTTTTATATATATGAAATTTATTGACATATTGGTTTCCATACAACACCCTGTGCTCATCCCAAAAGGTGCCCTCCTCAATACCCATCACCCACCCTCCCCTCCCTCCCACCCCCCATCAACCCTCAGTTTGTTCTCAGTTTTTAACAGTCTCTTATGCTTTGGCTCTCTCCCACTCTAACGTCCTTTTTTTTTTTTTTTTTTTTTTTTTTTTCCTTTCCCTCCCCCATGGGTTCCTGTTAAGTTTCTCAGGATCCACATAAGAGTGAAACCATATGGTATCTGTCTTTCTCTGTATGGCTTATTTCACTTAGCATCACACTCTCCAGTTCCATCCACGTTGCTACAAAGGGCCATATTTCATTTTTTCTCATTGCCACGTAGTATTCCATTGTGTATATATACCACAATTTCTTTATCCATTCATCAGTTGATGGACATTTAGGCTCTTTCCATAATTTGGCTATTGTTGACAGTGCTGCTATGAACATTGGGGTACAAGTGCCCCTATGCATCAGTACTCCTGTATCCCTTGGATAAATTCCTAGCAGTGCTATTGCTGGGTCATAGGGTAGGTCTATTTTTAATTTTCTGAGGAACCTCCACACTGCTTTCCAGAGCGGCTGCACCAATTTGCATTCCCACCAACAGTGCAAGAGGGTTCCCGTTTCTCCACATCCTCTCCAGCATCTATAGTCTCCTGATTTGTTCATTTTGGCCACTCTGACTGGCGTGAGGTGATACCTGAGTGTGGTTTTGATTTGTATTTCCCTGATAAGGAGCGACGCTGAACATCTTTTCATGTGCCTGTTGGCCATCTGGATGTCTTCTTTAGAGAAGTGTCTATTCATGTTTTCTGCCCATTTCTTCACTGGGTTATTTGTTTTTCGGGTGTGGAGTTTGGTGAGCTCTTTATAGATTTTAGATACTAGCCCTTTGTCCGATATGTCATTTGCAAATATCTTTTCCCATTGTGTTGGTTGCCTTTTAGTTTTGTTGGTTGTTTCCTTTGCTGTGCAGAAGCTTTTTATCTTCCTAAGGTCCCAGTAGTTCATTTTTGCTTTTAATTCCCTTGCCTTTGGGGATGTGTCGAGTAAGAGATTGCTACGGCTGAGGTCAGAGAGGTCTTTTCCTGCTTTCTCCTCTAAGGTTTTGATGGTTTCCTGTCTCACATTTAGGTCCTTTATCCATTTTGAGTTTATTTTTGTAAATGGTGTGAGAAAGTGGTCTAGTTTCAACCTTCTGCATGTTGCTGTCCAGTTCTCCCAGCACCATTTGTTAAAGAGGCTGTCTTTTTTCCATTGGATGTTCTTTCCTGCTTTGTCAAAGATGAGTTGGCCATACGTTTGTGGGTCTAGTTCTGGGGTTTCTATTCTATTCCATTGGTCCGTGTGTCTGTTTTTGTGCCAATACCATGCTGTCTTGATGATGACAGCTTTGTAGTAGAGGCTGAAGTCTGGGATTGTGATGCCTCCTGCTTTGGTCCTCTTCTTCAAAATTCCTTTGGCTATTCGGGGCCTTTTGTGGTTCCATATGAATTTTAGGATTGCTTGTTCTAGTTTCGAGAAGAATGCTGGTGCAATTTTGATCGGGATTGCATTGAATGTGTAGATAGCTTTGGGTAGTATTGACATTTTGACAATATTTATTTTTCCAATCCATGAGCAGGGAATGTCTTTCCATTTCTTTAAATCTTCTTCAATTACCTTCATAAGTTTTCTATAGTTTTCAGCATACAGATCCTTTACATCTTTGGTTAGATTTATTCCTAGGTATTTTATGCTTCTTGGTGCAATTGTGAATGGGATCAGTTTCTTTATTTGTCTTTCTGTTGCTTCGTTGTTAGTGTATAAGAATGCAACTGATTTCTGTACATTGATTTTGTATCCTGCAACTTTGCTGAATTCATGTATCGGTTCTAGCAGACTTTTGGTGGAGTCTATTGGATTTTCCATGTATAATATCATGTCATCTGCAAAAAGCGAAAGCTTGACTTCATCTTTGCCAATTTTGATGCCTTTGATTTCCTTTTGGTGTCTGATTGCTGATGCTAGCACTTCCAGCACTATGTTAAACAACAACGGTGAGAGTGGGCATCCCTGTCGTGTTCCTGATCTCAGGGAAAAAGCTCTCAGTTTTTCCCCGTTGAGGATGATGTTAGCTGTGGGCTTTTCATAAATGGCTTTTATGATCTTTAAGTATGTTCCTTCTATCCCGACTTTCTCAAGGGTTTTTATTAAGAAAGGGTGCTGGATTTTGTCAAAGGCCTTTTCTGCATCGATTGACAGGATCATATGGTTCTTCTCTTTTTTTTTTGTTAATGTAATGTATCACGTTGATTGATTTGCGAATGTTGAATGTCATATGGTTTTATAAACCATCATGTAAGCACAGAAGAGGCTGTGCTGTGGAATCACCTGATATGGTGGGCTGGATAGATAAGAACCTCGGAGGAGATGAGAAGCAGGAGTCTGAGAGGCAGGAGGAATATCAAGAAGGGGAGGCATCTGGCTAAAGCTGAGGGAAGTGGGGTCTGTGGGGCAGGCGTCAGAAAACCACTCCTTAATGCAGTTCCTGCTGCACCTGCTGGGAAGTGACTGTACAACTAGATAAATGCACGCGAGTCAGGAAGCCGCCACCTGTACTGATGCCCACTACAACCCGCACAGCCGCCAGCACACAAATGCCAGAAATGGAGTCCATCAAGATGAGGGAGAACACCGACAGTGCCAGCTCAAGTCACTGGAGGATTGAGAACTGATCAATGGATTGAGGAAAATGAGACACTGGTGACTTTGGCAAAGGTGACCTTATGTTTTGGGCCATAAGGATGTTGGGACTTTGAAAAAGCAGTTATCACACGTTTTGAAGGGAATAGAAAACATAATTGCATCAAGTTTAAGAGAAAGATAAGAGAAAATCTATAAACAGCGAAGATACTCATGACATGGAAAATTTGCTGGCAGGGAGGGTAGGGAAAGTTTGATAGCTAGTGGGAAAGTGGTATTTAAGAAGGGGTGCCTTGTTTTCTTTCTTTTCTTTTTTTTTTCAAGAACAACATCTATCATCTAGGAAACATATTCTTAGTGCCTAATGCTATTAAAAATGCACTTTTTATAGGATCCAATTTCAACTTCACAACAGCCTTGTAAGACAAGAATTATCATCTGTCTCTTAGAACTGAAAAGACTGAGTCTTGGAAAACTTAGATAATCTGCCTGAGGTCTTCTACTAGTAAGTGCCCGTGCTAGGATTTGTGTTCATAGCTGTTTGATTTGAAAGTCATTTTCTTTAAAAAATTTTTTTAAAACATTTATTTATTTTTGAGAGACAGACTGTGAGTGGGGAAGGGGCAGAAAGAGAAGGAGACACAGGATCTGAAGCAGGCTCCAGGCTCTGAGCTGTCAGCCCAGAGCCTGATGTAGGGCTTGAACTCACAAACTGAGACATCATGACCTGAACCAGAGTCAGGTGCTTAGCTGACTGACCCACCCAGGCGTCCCTGGTTTGAAAGTCATTTTATGATCATACTTTCAAGTATCCTTTTTCCAATGGAAGAGATAAGAGTATTCTTATGTACCATTAGTAATAATACAGGAAAGAAGAAAGTAACTAGGGGGCATAATGGAGAGAGGAGAGAAGTATCAAAGGAGAGAAGAGAAGAGAAAGTATCAGAGGCGAGAAAAGTCAAAGTTGCGCACACACACACACACACACACACACACACACACACAATTTATGGCAAAAATTAGGGAGGCAGAAGTTGTGTGTACAGATGCTAGTAGGTGGGTGGACGCAGTGAGGAATAGCTGTAAAAGTTCTCTGTTTGTTGCTATCATTTTCTCAATAATTAGAAAGCAAGAATATCAATTAACATGATGATTAGGGAAAATGTGGTTGAAATGGTATAAGGACTAAAGTTAAGATAGTCATCTGGGAAAGGGGAGAATCAACAGATAAACACTGTCACTTCTGGACATAATTAAAACTGCTCATACGGTCACAAATTTACAGTGAAACAAGTCAGTGTGATGTTGTGGGGTCTTGCTTGTTTTCTTTTGGTTTGCTTGTTTGGAACCACATTCAGCCGTGAGGGCGGGGAGCACATGAGGGGGTATTTGGGCATAACAGATGTGGCCGTGAGGGGACGTTGACTGGCATAAGTGATGCTAAGAATTAAAAATGAAGATGAAAACATGAGTGGCTCTACAAATATTTCAGGAAGAAGTAATTCTGGGACATTGTAAACTGTGTGAGATTGAGTCAAGACTAACAGAACTGAGGAGACATGAAACCCAGCCTTGAGTACCTCCAGGTCCACTGGGTCTATGTCCCGTGTGGTCACCTGTTTGAAGCCAACAGGCTGAATGACAAATCGCTTTGTAACATGGTAGACACGGGTGAACTCTAACTTGTTTTCATATGAAATGCACTAACTGTGCTCAGCTCTAGGCAGAGATTTTACCATCTTGCAATATTTTATATGGTTCAGCTTCGTGTATAAAAATTGCAAGTATGCACATCTGGTTCTGCAGTACAGTCTTCCCATTAGCTGCTGGTAGGGACGTAGAGACTTAACTGGAAGAAACATGCCAGGACTCCATCGCTCTGCATCAGAGAAAGGACAGCTGGAGCGTTTATCTGCTAAAATCAAAACACCCTGTTACTAAAGGAAAGTCTCAGGGCTGGATTTGAAGAAAGGGAATCTCAACTATGCTAAGGTTATTGCTTTTAATGAGATCTGCACTCCTTCCCTGGCTCACATCATGGAATTAGTATTTTCTGAAGATTTTGTTTATTGAGTTTTAGGTACAAATAATAAAATCAGGAGGGAGTTAGCACTGTTGTGGCTTGGAAGGGCAGATATTATCAACCGGGGAGCCTTGCTGTAAAGTGCATTTTTAACCATTTATTTTGATGTGGAAATATAATGAGACTCTTTTTTCTTATTGGATTTATTTAACTCAGGGTTCAGAGAAATAAATATTCCTTAGGCCTAAACTTAATAGATCTATGTCAGAATATCTTAAAGAAAGAAAGTATTTGAAAGCCAAAGGTTTGAACTTTAGAGATGCTATTAAAGAGAGAATCTACAAGTAATGATTTTTAAAACATCTGAAATGGACCCATATCTAATGACCTGCAAAATTAAGATAATTCCAAAGGACTGTGAGTTTAGAAAATGTCAAAGTAATGATGGTTGAATGAGATGACCTAGTTATGTTAATTATTATGCAGTAGTTATAACGTTAAAATGATAAGCTACAAACTGCTATAAAATAACTATGAATTATCTACATTGAAAAAGAGTAAAATAATACATAGGACCATAAACCTGATTATCACTTATCTCGCTCTCTTTAATCATCACAGACTGGTGTCTGTGTTCATTTATAACATTTAATGAGTCATGATGAACTGTTGTAATCCAAGTGCTCCCGTTTTTCACAGAATTGTTAATCCTATTCTAAATCTAGACTCCGGGTGATCAGCTATGGTGTGGACACAGGTTGATGCTTATGGTATAAAATGTAACCTGCAGATTAACTGAGGAACTATAAGGAAAATGGATATCAGGATGTCTAGTCCTCAAATTAACACATCTTGCGTACCAACATGGCTTAGAAAAAGGTGTTGGTTTTCACTTTTTTTTTCCATTTACTTTAAACCAAGTTATTGAGTACTTGGGGGAAGAATGTTATTTCCCTTACAAGAAGACCTAATCAGAATACAAAATATGGCATACGAGAAAGACATGGGCTTTATGGTAGGAAAGATCTGTTTATTAGTATCTCTTGTCTTTTTTCTTTCTCTGCCTTTCATTCTTTCTATCTTTATTTTCACAGATGTTTATTGAGCTGCTATGTGTGGTGGGTCTTACACAAGGTATCAGCACTGCCACACACAGTGAGTGGTTGTGACGATATCATGTAAGTGTCCCCCACAGCGAGGTGATGGATCCTAAGTCAACATAACAGGGTAACCAGGTGATACTATTTTATCTTTATAATTTCAACCTTAAAATACCATAATTATTTAATTTCCATGTTAACACCAGATAAAAATCATGCCTTAATATAGATAAATAATATAAAATGTTTTTATCAAAAATACTTTCTACACTGTGTTTTATTTCAGCAAATTGATTTCCTTTCCATTCTTCATAGCCAAGCTGTTTTGAGTTTGGTTTGATTCTCAGTTTCTTCTTCCTCACTTATTGTTCCTTTTTAAATGCATTGACACCACTAACATCCTTCCCAGTTCTGTTAAAATGATATTTGCAAACTCTCTCACTCCTTAGTCCAAATACAAATTGCCTCACTGAGGCATTTGTCATTCTTCCATTTATTCAGTATGTTATTTATTTTTTTTAAGTTTATTTATTTTTGACAGAGACAGAGTGCAAGCATGAGCTGGGGAGGGGGCAGAGAGAGAGGGAGACACAGAATCCAAAGCAGACTGCAGGCTCCGAGCTGTCAGCACAGAGTCCGACGCGGGGCTCAAACTCACAAACTGTGATACCATGACCTGGGCCGAAGTCAGACGCTCAACCGACTGAGCCACCCGGGCGCCCCCATTTATTCAGTATTTTAAAGTAATATTTCCACAGTGGGCCCTTGCTGTTGATCATTAGGCTACAGCTGGTAATATAATAGCAAATCTATGGAAACGGTCCCTGTGGTCACTGATTTTGCAGTCGGGCACTACTGGTCATTCCTCACTAGAAACTCTTTTACTTTTATATCATATATCTTATAATATTCATTCTCTATTCACATTCTATATTCTGGTGTCTCTCTCCTTCCCTTTTTAGGTTGCACTGGCACATTTTGTTTAGTTAAACTTTTAATTTCAGGGCAATTATAGATTCACCTGCTATTTTAAGAAAAAGAAAAGAAACATCTCATGTATCCTCTACCCAGTTTCTCCCAGAGTAGTAACACCTTGCATTATCGCCATACAGTAGCACAAGCAACATATCAATACGGAGACAGTCAAGATGAAGAATATTTTCCTCGTTACAAGGGACCCTCATATTGTGCTTTTATAGCCACACCTACTTCTCAGCCACCCTCAACCCTCCTTAAACCGTGACAACCTCTATTCTTCTTCACTTGTATACTTTGGTAATTTTAATAACGTTATATAAAGGGACTAATGCACTAAATGACCCTTAATGATTGGCTTTTTCATTCAGTATATTCTCAGAAAATTCATCTAGTGTTTTGGGTGCATCAGCAGTTCATTTTGTTTGTTTATGTTTAATTGCTGAGATGTCGTCTGCTGCAGTTTGTTTAATGTTAAAGGACATCAGAGCCGATTCCACATTTTGACTATTAAAAGTCAAACTGTTCTAAACATTCATGTTAAGGTTTTTGTGTGAACATAAATCTTTACTTTCTGGGGATAAATTCCCAGGAATATAATCAGTACGTTGCATGGCAGTTGAAAAAGAAGACTAAAGAGGGAAAATTAGTCTATCAAATTTCATGACTTACTATAATACTATACTATACTATGTGGTTTGACATGGAAGAAACCGAAAAATCAGTGGAACCCAGAATCTAGAAATAGACCCATATAAATATGCCCAACTGATATTTGACAAATGTGCAAAAGTACCTTAATGGAAGAAAGATAGTCTTTTCAACAAACTATGATGGTTCCATCATAGATGGATGGGTGTCCATTGGCAAAAAGTACCACAATTTGTATAAAATGGATCACAGACTTAAATGTAAAGTATAAAAGCTATAAAAACTTTTAGGAAATAAGAGCATAGGAGAAAATCTTTAGACTTGACAAAAAATGCACAATCATAAAGGAAAAAAATGAAACTCGGACTATAAAAATTATTTTTTTTCCTCTGTGAAAGACAACATTAAAATTATAAAGAGACAGGCTATTGAGTACAAAATAAAGTATTTTAACCACATATCTGGTAAAGATTTAGGATATAGCATATATAAAGCACTCTCAAAACTAAATGACCTAGAAGTAAACAATCCTAATTAAACATGGGAAAAAGAAATGAAGACACACTTCACTAATGGAGACTTATGGATGCCAAATGAGCACATAAAAGATATCTGGCATCGTCAGCAGTTAGAAAAATACAAACTTATACCACTTGAATAATTGTTTTGAAACATAACACATGTGTAGAAAAGTATACAAATCAATTTCACAAGGTGAACATAGCCAGGGGACTACAACAAAAATCAAGAAATAGAAAATCACTAGCACCCAAGAATTTGCCCTCTGGCCCCCTTTGTGACTGCCCTCCAGGGAGTGAAGCTGACCTCTACCACCATTAGGCAATGTTGCCTGGTTTGTGAGTGATGCATTGTCTGAATATATCACTATTGCAAACTTTAGGTCTGTTTCCAACTTGGGACTGTTATGAATAGTACTATTAGGAAAATATGTATGTGTCCTTTATATACATATAATACACAAATACATACATATAATATGTATAATATATAATGTATATGTATTTAATACACACATGTAATATGTCTGTGCGTCTGAATAGCTGGTCCTGCATAGTTGTCTTACATCCCAACAACTCCCCAGGTAATGAAGAGAATACAGCAGTGAAATCATTCTCATGGTTATATTTTCATCTGCTTTTCTCACTTTTTTGAATTTATTTCTCCTGATTATATATCTGAATCAGGTTCTTTTACACTGAAATATCATGGGGCTTGGTAGTTTCACAATCAATCTTATTTGACTTTGGCAATATATGGATACATAGCTATAGTGATATAAAAGAATATAGCCATGTGTTAATAAATCATATAGGTATATACTTAATTTCCTGTACTCATACAGTTGAGTATATACACTTCTGTATTCTACTAAATTTAACATGAGATTCTATAATACTGGAAATGAAATATGGCTGCACTGTGTTGACCATCTGTAATGGGAAATGTATGTGTCTCTCTAAGCAAAATGCAGTGGCGAGTATATTGACTTTTGTATTCTTGAGTTATTAAGACTTCATTTGATAACTCTGAAGTTAAGACTTCTATTAATATATCATTTTCAAATGAACCTTAATCTACTATCATGGTTTATACATTTATGAGATGGAATCAAGAATAGTGGACAGAAACATCAATTTTTCTTAGAGTAGTGATTTATTTTTTGCGTGTGCCAAAACCCATTGTTCAAATCAAATATTATGAGGATGTCTTACAAAGTAAATAAAAGGGTAGATGTCTTTGACTGAAGTAAATTTGAGTCAAGCCGAGTGCTTCACACTCCCTGATATTCCCACTGGGTCCTAGAGGAGTCTCCACAGCACCCCAGTCCTCTGTGGAAGGCACCCCTTTTGTACAGCATACTTTGGCAGGCAGGGAGCTCACTCACGAGTATCTTCTCTTAAGCGCATCCGGACTATGTGACTTAACACCTCTTGGCCACAGCTGACTGGACCAGTATGGATATCTGACTCAAAAGGAGTCAGATAATAAGCTACATACATAAAAATCATTTAGCTTTAGGGCTGGTAACATTATGGGGCCATTAGAAGCACAGATGTGTATGAGATGGAGCTTTCCTCAGCACACCCTCAGTTCTCATTTCCAACTGTGTCTCTTGCTCTTGGACTCCAAGGCATCTCGTCCAAATAAGCTCAAGGAAGTAAGTCTTGGACTTGGATAGGATGTTCTGGATATGGGGATAAGCCCATGACTGGTTCTGGAATAAATCTTCTCTAAATGCTTGGTGGGGTGACACTAGGCTACCCATGTGATGGGTGATGGGGGCCACAGCCAAGATATCAGCCATGTTCTTATTTATATGATTAGAGAGCACTCTCGTTTTTTTCTCGATGCATCACAGTGATGGAGTGGTTCTGTCTGAGCTGCTGCTCGGTGGATTTGTCTATGTTCAACACAACACCAGGGTCCAGCTGTGTGGCCGCTCAGGCAATGGCAGGGTGAGACTAATAGGTGCTGGGGCTTTTCAGTCCATTGGGGCTGCTGTTCTTTTTACCGAACTAAAGCAAGACAGCAAGAGTGTGAAAGGACAACATGAATTTTAGAGAGAGAGTGAAGCCCACCATGGACAAACGTGTAGGAATGTCTAGGTGTTACTGAAAGCCAGGAAGAGTTACTTTAATGGAAGAATCAGCTATTGTACTGATTTTGAAGTCAGGAAATAAACTATTTTGTCAAAGCATTGGTATGGCACTTGACAGAGTAAGAAGCTTGGGAAAACATGATTTATTAGCATCTATATGTTGCCAGATTTCTTCACGATATATGAGAGTTAGTTGATTTTCTGCCTATGTCTGATGTTCATCGCAGCAAAGTATGAAGTAAAGCAGTAAACGCTAATGGCTAAGAAATGTTTTAGTATCAATTTCCTGGGTTCCCATTAGGACTCTTCAATACACTACCTGTGTGAACTATAACCAATTTAATCGTATGCCTGCATTATAGTATTTATAATATAATGTTAATACTAATCACTCCATCGGGTTGATTTCAGAAATAAAATAGCATTAAAGGCACTTAGAATTAATGAATTAATGTCAGCTTATTGTTTCTTCAATTATGTTGACATTTACTCATAAAAAACAACTCCAATCTCCATTATTCTTATTAATTTACACTTAAAAACAAAGACTTACAGAGGGAAAAGACAGTGTTTGGATTAAAAAGCAAGAATGAGGGGCCAAATAGGAAAATGAGCATAAGCCTCCAACAAGATCCAGTTGATTCTCACATGCATGAGCTTCCATAGCATAGAAAGTGCCGGTGAGGGCTGTGGCTCTTTAGGAAGACGGATGTATTCCCAGCTCCATCTGCACAGACAGATGCAAGTGAAGGAAGGACTCTGTTACCTCCCTCACCACAAAGAGAATTATGCCTTCAGTGTTTGAAAAGTCTGAAAACCAAAATTATCCTTCAGAATTGTATTCAATTAAAGTGGATAACTACAGATAATACTCGTGGATCTGTCCATCACATGAAAATATCACAAATAAAAACAAACCTTGAGAATATCCTCAGAAGTCTCTGGGAAAACAGCAATTTATAACAGTCGAGTAAGTTGTATTGTTACCAAAGCACCACAAATACCTCATGATTTGCTGGAAGAGAAAGCACTAATAGAAGGTTGTTTTGGGGTAAACAGGATTTGCACATATTTTGCCCATTAATCCACTGAGTTAAAAAAAAATGGTCCCTACACAAAGCTTTAAAAGATTTTCATAAGTAAAATCCACATAAATGGAATAAATAGGTGATGGCAGCTGGAGGAAAAAAATTTAAATGAGAGAAAATATTCTTCGAGGAGGATCTGAGAAGGCATACCAGTCAGAGCCCAACTGGACTCCAGGGGTGGATGCATTCTTTAATAGGGTGACTCATTCTGTGTACTTATTCAAGGACATACCTGAAATAGTCTATTATCCTGATTGAATGGCCTCAGAGCCACTGAGTTTCCAAGCTTATTGGATTCAATCTTTTTCCCTTTCTGTGAAGGTCAGTGTAGGAAATTGTCTTAAATACACTGCATACAAATCTTGCCACTTGCACAAATGTTCAGCATCTTTCTGGTTTCTATTCTCATCACAGTGTATTGCTCAAACTAAAGTAGGCCAACATATATGAATAAAATATATCAACATATCTGGTTTCCTATTTCTGCACAACACTCAGATGCTGGTCTGACAGTTACAGAGAACTGAGCTTGTGAATTTCCTGCGCTTGTGCCCTCCAAACCCAGCTCTTTCTCCAGGGTTTGCTGCCCACGAAATTATGCTTGCCATCCTGCCACTGCTTAATCCAGAAACAGAGATGCCATTCTCTAAAAGGCCACTTATAAACAACAGTTAAGATCTGAAGTCACATAATGTCATTCCCCCTCAACACTGTCAAGTGAATTTCACTCATAATGAGGTCCAGATTTCTTACTTAAATGTATGAAGCCCTATGTGGACCCACTTTTGGCCACTTCTTGAACCTCATCTCTGACCACTCTTCAAATAATTCTCTGGCCATGCTGCAACCCTGCTATCTCTCAGACATACTTCAGAGACTGTGCATTTGTCATTTCCCCCTTGGCCACGTGGATCTCCTCCTTCTTTAAATTATGCCTCTTGTAGACAGGCCTTCCCTATACGCCCCACCTAAAATAGTACCTCTATAACTTTATCTACTTTGAATCATTTAAATTCTACCTGGAAGCATTTAAAATCCAGTGTGTAAATTTCCATGTTCTTACTTTGCAAGGAAGCTCATGAAAGTGTTCATTAATGTAGTGTGCTGGTAAAAATGTTCAGCAACCAGCTTTCTGAAACAAGAAAACAAAATTCTATTAGCATTTGCTGATTTCTGAGGTGTAAATGACTCTTGATTTCAAGCTAGCAACATTATGCCCCTGAACTTTACATTGGGAGGAGATGGTAATAATTGGTTGGAGATACAGTACGAATTAGCTCCAGAAAGAGAAATATAACATCAGTGCAGCTTGAAATGTTGGATCACAGCGTATGGCTTATAGCTTTTGTAGAGTCTATAGAGTCCTTCGTGGGAGCAAGGGATGAGCTATTGTCTCGTTAAACCCCTGAAATGTTGATGTCTTTCCTACTGCGGAATAATCTAGCCTGTCTTGATTTGTACAAATATGTTTGAGGGTTAGGAGTTGGGATATCAACCTGGCTTTAAGATTTCTGGTAGTTAGGCAAATGTCCTGAGAAAAATTTCTGCATATGGTCCTAAAACATATGCAGTGGTAGCTGTCCCAAAAATCTTCAGATAAGAGGATAATGCAACATAGCAAAGAGAATTATTGTTATTATTTTAATAATTTAATAATTATGGGAGGGGGTCAAGATAGCAGAACAGCACGGAGGGTTTTTTTGCCTCTCATGTCCATGAAATACAGCCAGATCAACACTAAACCATCCTGCACACCTAGAAAACTGATGTGAGGACTAACACAACAATGTGTACAACCTGAACCACAGAACATGGTGCAGAGAGGTGAACTGGGGGAGAGAGAAGCCACAGAGGGCAGGGAGCTGTGTTTGCTTGTGGAGAAAGGACAGAGATGGGGGGAGAGTATGTGAAAAGCACCCCACCCCAAAAGCAGCTGGAGAGAAAGTTCAAAAGTGGAAACAGCCACAGAGTCTGAAGAAAAAAAGGAGAAAGGAGAAAGGAGAAAGGAGAGGGTTTAAATTCCATTAAGACTCTATAAACAGGGGAAGCGCAGAGTCTGAAACTCCACAGCTCAATACCTGGCAGTGCTCTGGTGGGAAGGGTGAATTCCCAGGAGCAGAGTGAGGGCTGGGAGGTCCTCAGGCCATGTGGGGAGAAGCAGTTCCGCTGCTGGAAGGACATCTGGTAGAGGGTGTGCAGCCATCCCACAGGCAAAGGTATCAGCAGACCCCGGAGAACAGCCACATTTGCCATTGCTGGAACAAGGTCACTAAGTGTGTGTTGTGCCAGATGTGTGTTGTGATTTTCCATAATCCCTGAAATGCTGCTGCTACACGATCACACAAACAGTTTCTTGGGTGGGCTGGTACCCAGCTACAGTCCCCGGGCATCAGCAGCAGCACAGTCCTGTAAACGTTCTTCGGTGTGGTTGGCACCCAGCCTTTGCTCGGTCAGAGTGGGTCAAAGCGGTCCCTCAGAAGTGAGGGGTCAGGAAACACAGTCACATCTGAGCTAAAAGGAGGGAGGTGCTGTCTGGGCTTGGTCATGGACAGTGTAAAAGTGGGAGTGGGTGGAAGCCAGAGACAAAGGATGGGTGCATGATTGCTGGTGGGGGAGAACAGAGTTCCAATACTAGAGACTGGGTAGCTGGGTGACATCATTTTTAATCCTCCCGCGCATGCGCGCAGGCACCTACAAGCACCACAACAATCCACCCCAGTAAGCTAAGAAGCACCTTCTAGTGGAGAACGGAGCCTGGGCCAACCTCACTTTTCATGAACACCACAAGTCTCTCTGCCTGCTTAGTTCATGGACTATAAAGGGCTTCATAGTTTGACTTCTATGGGAAAATGATGTAATTTCAATTGTATTTCAGTTTGTTCGCTGGCCCATCTATTAAATTTTTTTTATCTCTTTTTTGTTTCTTTTCTTTTTCTTGAATACAGAAGATAAAAAAAATATTTTTATTTTTAATTTTTATTAAAATATTTTGCTTTAATTTTTTCTACTTTATTTTTTACTTTTTTGTAAATTTTATAAATTCTAATTTACTTCCATCATTTCATTTTATCCTATTTCATTGTATTCATTTTTTCAAATTTTCAAACATTTTACTTTTTTTATTCTTTTCTTACCTTTCCCTTTTTAATCTAATCTATAAAGCTCCTTTCAATAGCCAGACCAAAACACACCTAGGATCTAGCATCATTTACTTGATTTTTGTGTGTTGTTTTAAATTTTTTAATTTTAATTTTAATTTGTTTCCCTTATCAATTACGTTTCCTTCAAAAAGGACGAAACAAAGGAATTGACTGCTAAAGAAAAAGCAGGAAGAAACGACAGCCAGGGATTAAACCAACACAGATACAAGCAAGATGTCTGAACCAGAATTTAGAATCACAACAATAAGAATACTAGCTGGTGTTGAAAATAGATTAGAATTGTTAATGGAGACATAAAAGTAAAAGCTAGTCAGGATGAAGTAAAAAATGCTATAACTGAGCTGCAATCTCAAATGGATGCCACAATGGCAAGGATGGATGAGACAGAACAGAGAATCAGCGATTTGAGGATAAACTCATGGAGAATAATGAAGCAGAAAAAAGGAGGGAGTTTAAGGCAAAAACGCATGATTTAAGAATTAGAGAAATCAGTGACTCATTAAAAAGGAACAACATCAGAATCATAGGGGTCCCAGAAGAGGAAGAGAGAGAAATAGGGGTAGAAGGGTTATGTGAGCAAATCATAGCGGAAAACTTTCTTAACCTGGGGAAAGACACAGACATCAAAATCCAGGAAACACAGAGGACTCCCATTAGATCCAACAAAAACTGACCATCAACAAGGCATATCATAGTCAAATTCACAAAATAGTCAGGCAAGGAGAGAATCATGAAAGCAACAAGGGAAAAAAAAGTCCCTAACCTACAAGGAAAGACAGATCATGTTTGCAGCAGACCTATCCACAGAAACTTGGCAGGCCAGAAAGGAGTGGCAGAATATATTCAATGTGCTGAATCAGAAATATATGCAGCCAAGAATTCTTTATCCAGCAAGGCTGTAATTCAAAATAGAAGGAGAGATAAAAAGTTTCCCAGACAAAAAAAAATTAAAGGAGTTTGTGACCACTAAACCAGTCCTGCAAGAAATTTTAAGGGGGACTCTCTGAGGGGAGAAAATAAGAATATCTATAGATATAGATACAGATATAGATATAGAAATAAATAAATATCAAAAGCAACAAAGATTAGAAAGACCAGAGAACACCCCCAGAAACTCCAACTCTACAAGCAACATAATGACAATAAATTCATATCTTTCAGTACTCACTCTAAATGTCAATGGACTCAATGCTCCAATCAAAAGACATAGGGCAACAGAATGGATAAGAAAACAAGATCCATCTATATGCTGTTTATAAGAGATCCACTTTAGACCTAAAGACACCTGCAGATTGAAAATAAGGGGATGGAGAACCATCTATCATGCTAATGGTCAACAAAAGAAAGCCGGAGTAGCCATACTTATATCAGACAATCTAGACTTTAAAATACTGTATCAAAACATGCAGAAGTGCATTATATCATAACCAAGGGGTCTATTCACGAAGAAGACCTAACAATTGTAAACATTCCTGCTCCAAATGTAGAGGAACCCAAGTATATAAATCAATTAATCACAAACATAAATAAACTCATTAATAATAATACCATAATAATAGAGGACTTCAACACCCATTTACAGCAATGGACAGATCATCTAAACAGAAAATCAACAAGGAAACAATGGATTTGAATGACACAATGGACCAGCTGGGCTTAACAGATATATTCAGAACATTTCATCCTAAAGCATCAGAATACACATTCTTCTCCAGTGCACATGGAATGTTCTCTAGAATAGATCACATACTGGGACACAAATCAGCCCTCAACAAATACAAAAAGATCGAGATCATACCATGCATATTTTCAGACCAGAACACTATGAAACTCGAAATCAACCACAAGAAAAAATTTGGAAAGATAACAAATATTGGAGACTAAAGAACATGTTGCTAAAGAATGAATGAGCTAACCAAGAAGTTAAAGAGGAAATTAAAAACTACATAGAAGCCAATTAAAAATGATAACATCACAGTCCAAAACCTCTGGGATACAGCAAAGGCTGTCATAAGAGGGAAATATATAGGAATCTAGACCTTCCTAAAGAAGGAAGAAAGATCTCAGGTACACAACCTAAACTTACACCTTAAAGAACTGGAAAAAGAAAAGCAAATAAAGCCCCAAACCAGCAGAAAACAGGAAATAATAAAGAGTAGAACAGAAATCAATGCTATTGAAGCCAAAATCAAAACAAACAAACAAACAAACAAACAAACAAAAAACAGTAGAACAGATCAATGAAACCAGAAGCTGGTTCTTTGAAAGAATTCACACAATTGATAAAACACTAGCCAGTTGGATCAAAAGAAAAAGGAAAGGACCCAAATAAATAAAATCAAGAATGAAAGAGGAGAGATCACAACCAACACAGCAGAAATACAAACAACAATAAGAGAATATTATGAGCAATTATATGCCAATAAAATGCGCAATCTCGAAGAAATGGACAAATTCCTAGAAACATACACTACCAAAACTGAAAGAGGAAGAAATAGAAAATTTGAACAGACCCAGAAACCAGTAAAGAAATCAAATTAGTGGGGCGCCTGGGTGGCGCAGTCGGTTAAGCGTCCGACTTCAGCCAGGTCACGATCTCGCGGTCCGTGAGTTCGAGCCCCGCGTCGGGCTCTGGGCTGATGGCTCAGAGCCTGGAGCCTGTTTCCGATTCTGTGTCTCCCTCTCTCTCTGCCCCTCCCCCGTTCATGCTCTGTCTCTCTCTGTCCCAAAAATAAACGTTGAAAAAAAAAAAATTAAAAAAAAAAATAAATAAAAAAGAAATCAAATTAGTAATCAAAAATCTCCCATGAAACAAGAGTCCAGGGCCAGATGGCTTTCCAGGGGAATTCTACCAAACATTTAAGAAAGAGTTAACACCTATTCTCTTGAAGCTGTTTCAAAAATTAGAAATAGAAGGAAAGCTTCCAAACTCATTCTATGAAGCCACCATTACCTTGATTTCAAAACCAGGCAAAGACCCCACTAAAAAGGAGAAAAATAGACCAATTTCCCTGATGAACATGGATGCAAATATCCTCAACGAGATATTTGCAAACCGGATCCAACAATACATTAAAAAAAATTATTCACCACGACCAAGTGGTATTTATAACTGGGATGCAGGGCTGGTTCAATATCCTCAAAACAATCAATGTGATTCATCACATCATTTAAAGAAAGACAAGAACCACATGATCCTCTCAATAGATGCAGAGAAAGCATTTGACAAAATACAACATCCTTTCTTGATAAAAGCACTCAAGAAGGTAGGGATAGAAGAATCATACTTCTAGATCATTAAAGCCATATATCAAAGACCCACCGCTAATATCATCCTCAATGGGGAAAAACTGAGAGCTTTTCCCCTAAGGTCAGGAACAAGACAGAGGTGTACACTCGCACCACTGATATTCAACATAGTATTGGAAGTCTTAGCCTTAGCAATTATACAACATAAAGAAATAAAAGGCATCCAAATTGGCCAGGAGGAGGTCAAACTTTCACTCTTTGCAGATTACATGATACTCTATATGGAAAACCAAAAGATTCGATCAAAAATCTGCTAGAACTGATACACGAATTCAACAAAATTGCAGGATATAAAATCAATGCACAGAAATTGGTTGCATTCTTATACACCAATAATGAAGAAACAGAAAGAGAAATCAGGGAATCTATCCCACTTACAATTGTACCAAAACCATAAAATATCTAGGAATATATTTAACCAAAGAAGAGAAAAATCCATACAGAGAAAACTATTGAAAGCTATGAAAGAAACTGAAAAAGACACATAAAAAAATGGAAAAATATTCCATGCTCCTGGATAGGAAGAACAAATATTGTTAAAATGTCAATACTATCCAAAGCAATCTACATATTCAATGCAATCCCTATCAAAATAACACCAGCATTCTTCAAAGAGCTAGAACAAATAGTCCTAAAATTTGTATGGAACCAGAAAAGACCACGAGTAGCCAAAGCAATCTTGAAAAGGAAAACCAAAGCAGGAAGCATCACAATCCTGGACTTCAAGCTGTCTTACAAAGCTGTAATCATCAAGACAGTATGGTACTGGCACAAGAACAGACACTCTGATCAATGGAACAGAATAGAGAACCCAGAAATGGATCCACAAACATATGACCAACTAATCCTTGACAAAGCAGGAAAGAATATCCAATGGAATAAAGTGGTGCTTTAGCAAGTGGTGCTGGGAAAACTGGACAGCGACATGCAGAAGAATGAACCTGGACCACTTTCTTACACCATACACAAAAATAAACTCATAATGGATGAAAGACATCAACATAAGACAGGAAGCCATGAAAACCCTTGAGGAGAAAGCAGGCAAGAACCTCTTTGACTTTGGCCACAGCAATTTCTTACTCAACACATCTCCAGAGGCAAGGGAAACAAAAGCAAAAATGAACTATTGGGACCTCATCAAAATAAAAAGCTTCTGTACAGCATAGGAAACAATCAGCAAAACTAAAAGGCAACTGACAGAATGGGAGAAGATATTTGCAAATGACATATCAGAGAAAGGGTTAGTATCCAAAATCTATAAAGAAATTATCAAACTCAACATCCAAAAAACCAATAATTCAGTGAAGAAATGGCAAAAGACATGAATAGACACTTCTCCAAAGAAGACAACGAGATGGCCAGCCGACACATGAAAAAATGCTCAACATCACTCATCATCAGGGAAATACTAGTCAAAACCACAATGAGATATCACCTCACACCTGTCAGAATAGCTAACATTAACAACTCAGGCAACAACAGATGTTGGCGAGGATGCGGAAAAAGAGGATCCCTTTTGCACTGCTGGTGGGAATGCAAACTGATGCAGACATTCTGGAAAATAGTGTGGAGATTACTCAAAAAATTAAAAATAGAACTACCCTATGACTCAGGAACTGCATTACTATGTATTTATCCAAGAAGTACAGGTGTGCTGTTTCAAAGGGGCACATGCACCCCCATGTTTATAGCAGCACTGTCAACAACAGCCAAAGTATGGAAAGAGCCCAATGTTCATCAATGGATGAATGGATAAAGATGTGGTTTATATATAAAATGGAGTATTACTCAGCAATCAAAAAGAATGAAATCTTGCCTTTTGCAACCATGTGGATGGAGCTGGAGGGTATTATGCTAAGTGAAATTAGTCAGAGAAAGACAAATATCATATGATTTCACTCATATGAGGACTTTAAGACACAAAACAGATGAACATAAGGGAAGGGTAGCAAAAATCATATAAAAACATGGAGGGGGACAAAACATAAGAGAGCCTTATATATGGAGAACAGGGGGTTACTGGAGGAGTTTTGGGAGGGGGGATGGGCTAAATGGGTAAGGGGCATTAAGGAATCTACCCCTGAAATCATTGTTGCACTATACGCTAACTTGGATGTAAATTAAAAAAGTTAAATTAAATTTTTAAAACTGAGGGAAGCTGAGAAGGTTAGTATAGTTTTTACTACCAGTTGGTACAGGCAGGTATCAAATCCTTGAACTTCACATTTGAGTGACTTTCCGTGGGACCTCTTTCACAGACCTTCACTTTCCTCGGGTGGGAAGTCATTTCTGTCCTGTGACTGGAATGGGGGTGGGGAGGCAGGGGACCACAAGGCTCGGAGTCACCTACATTTCCCAGAGGAAGGGAAACCTCTCTGAGGCAGAAAGGAAATGACCTCACACTAATCTTCTGCAAGGGGAGAGAATGTCAAACATTTATTTTCAGAGGACATGATGTGGGTCTGGAATCTCCTCCTGCTCTCTGGAGGAGGCATCTTCCTGGTTATTCCGCTACAGCGGACCCTGTGGATGGAAAGTCGATGCAGAAGGACTGATCACAAGAGGTTCCTTCCCTGAGGAGCCCCGGCTGGAGCTCGCCTTCCTTCGCTGACAACCTGTATGGCTGCCGACAAGTTAATGTGTGAGCCAGAATATTTTCACCTCTAACAAATCTTGATGTGTCAGTTTCAACGGTTTTCATGAAAGGAGAACATACGTAAACTTGGGTGCATGTTGCCGGGCACTCACTTCACAAGCTTCCCAAAGCGGGCTCCCCACCCTGCGGGACGTTGGTTTGATTCTTGGCTCTCTTAGGAACTCTTTGTAAACTCTCCTGGCGCAGGACCATAGTATGACCCGTGGCAGATTAAATCTGGCCACAAATTCTTAGACACTGCTTTCCTGGAGTTTGGATGTATGTGTCTCCTCCTGAATTTAGATCTTCTCTGACTGTTTTGACCACTAGAACAGGGCAAGGGTGACATATTCCAGTTTCGGGGTCCAGGCCTTAGAGATTGGTGACTTCCATTCCTCTTACTTGAAACAATCATTCTTGGAGACCCAAAGAGCAGTGAGAGGTACCACCTGGTGGGGTCGGAGGTTACGTGAGAGAAACGGGTGCCTAACTGAGCCCAAACTATTCCTGGCACCTAGATGTTTGAGCTATTCTGATTGAGGGCCCAGATATTTTTGTGGAGCAGAGGTGAGCTGTCCCAGTGAAATCTGTCTCAAATCTCAAATCTATAAACAAAGAGATAATTGTTGCTGTTTCAAAACAGTATCAGTATCTGCCTGTAGTAACTGATGCCTGGAATATGAGATAGTTTTTGTAAGGCTTAGACTTTAAAAGGCTGTGGAAGAAGCTGGTCAAGTAAAGGTCTAGAAGGGGGAGTTAGAGCATCAGGGGAGAGCCCACCGCATTAACCTGCCGGTTTGGACAGACAGCTGATGTTTGCAGGGAAGTCTGCCATGCACCGTAGCTGCACAGGTGGGACCCTGAGCAGAGGTTGGAGGGTTTGTGGAAGGTTGTTGCCCATGGGCAGAGAGGCTTCTGGCCTCTCCGGGGGCCCACAGTCAGGGGGCCAGCCTGGCGGGGCAGGCCACCGGGAAAAAAGGAGTGGATGTGGACAGAAGCAAGCTGGAGCGAGCCAGAACCTGCCCGGGCACATTTGTACCAACCGCATCCCCCCACCCCAAGCCTGACCATGAAGGTCTTCACGGAATAATAATTGCTGCTCAATTTCCTCTAAAACTCTGCACAAGTCCCTGCTTTGGCCGGTTCTTACCTGGAACAGCACTGGGAGGGGATCCTAAAGCCCATATTTCTCAGCACAGTATAGTTGATAAAGTCTAGAACACGTATGACACACAGCACAGTGGAAGGCACAGAAAGAAAACACTTTGTTGTCTTTAATTCAGCTAGGTCACCATTTGTCCATAATAATGACTATACTTGATTTATCACCACTTATTACAGATCTAGGACCTTCCCCTACCCCTTTGAGATGGCTTCAAATAAAAGTATGAATACAGAGACCTGAAGTTAAACGGGAATATAAATGTCCAGTTTATAAAGTACTGAAAAACACCTAATAAATTTAAATTATTTTTTTTTCTGGTAAACACTTGTTTGGAGGACACGGGTACGATGTGAAACCAGAGTGGGACTTTTTACATTCCACCTTGAATTAGAGGAGAACTTGCAGTAGAAGCTAACCTGACCCCCCCTGCAGGGTAGGCGGAGAGGAGAGAAAGAAGGTCACCCCACTGCGGGTCCTTCCGGATGAGGGAAGCCAGAAGACAGTGTGATGAACAGCACAGACCAGAAAGGAGCTCGGAGCAGCATTTATGCCATCAGGGCACAGTAACTCCGTGGTCGGGCCAACCCGAACATCCCTGCTACTGCCGGGAAACACGAAACCTGACAGCATTCCCTGCAAGTCTCCATCCCACATCCAACGGGCCCTGGAGTGGAACTATTTCGTGGTGCCTGGGTTTCATGGGAGGCATATGGGTTAATTGCATATTCCCCTTTTAACTCATAATACTATGTAATAATATATATTCAACACACAGGAGAGAAACTTACATAAAACAGAAGTATTTAGAGGAGTAATTTTCAAAGTGCTTAGGCAAGAGCACATATTAAAATAATTATTTTAAATGCAAATAACAAATAATTAGATTTGATGCTCACTAGGGAAAGATTACCCTCAAATATGATATGAAGGTATTCAATTTTATCCATGAAAAAATAACTAAAAAGGAAATGTAATGATTAATTTATTAGGAGAAAGCATTGAGTTAAAACTATATAATGTAGGCAAATTAATATGTTAAATTTTAAAACATCAGCTCAAATGAGCAGGGATTGTACAAACCATGCCATGGAAAGCCTCTGTAAATAAGTAAAGAGAGTAAGGGTTTATATTTTGTTATATTCTTGCTTAAGTACAATAATTGAAGGGCAAATCTTAGGATAACTTTGTAAAAGAGGCTTCATTCCTCTGACTTATTTTCTTTACTATACAATTTTAACAACTTCATTCAGGTATACTTGATATTCAATAAACTGCACTATTTAAATGTCTACTTTGACTTTTTTGGCCTTAAGCATACACTTGTAGAATCATAACCACAGTCACCATGAGGAACATGCTCATAGTCTTGGTCCTAAAGTTCTGTCCCTGTGATCCCACCCCTTGTCCTCATTCTCAGGTGGCCACTGATCTGCTTTCTGTCACTGCAGGTTAATATGCACTTTCTATATTTTGATGTAAATAAAATCATACAGTATGTTTTTTTTCTGGCTTCTTTCACTTAGCATAATTATTTTTAGATTAATGTACATTGTTGCCACTATCAATGGTTTGTTCCTTAGAATGGTGAGTGTTACTCTCCTGGACGTTCATCCGCCCACTGTCAATGAGCATTGGGGTTGTCCACAGTTCGGCTGTTACACATAAAACTGCCATGGACAGACACGCCTATGTGTGAACAAGAGCCCTCACTTCTCTGGGGCAAGTATTTAGGGCTGCATCATACGTCACATGCATGTTCGCTTTGTGAAGTAACTGCCAATCTGTTCTCCAAAGCAGCTCTGACAGGTTATCCCCCAGCAGGGGTGAAGGACAGTCCTCTGCCCGCAGTACACACGGTGTGTTTTGCTCCTTTCCTTTCCTTTTCTTTTTCCTTTACTGTCACCTTTTAATAAGTGTGCACAGGAATATGGCAAGGATTTAATCTGCATTTCTCTGGTAACTAACAATGCTGAACCTGTTCTTGTATGCCATCCTTAGATCTTCTGTGGTTACACATCTGTTCAAAATCTTTGTCCATTTTTTTTAGTTGTTTGTTTCCTTGTTTTTGAGTTTGAAGTGTTCTTCATATGTTCTGGATATGTGATTTCTAGCAGACATATGATTTGAAAAAATATTTCCCCAGACTGTGGATGGTCTTCTCATTCTCTGAAGAAAGTACAATTTATCAATTTTTTTTTATGGATGATGCTAGGATACCATTTCTAAAAACATCTTTGTTCAACCCAAGGCCACTAAGACTTTTTATCCTTTTAGAAAATGCATAGTTTTAAGCTTCATATTGGGCTCCATGTACCATTTTTTAGTTAGTTTCTGTATATAGTGTGAAATATGGCTTGAAGCTTTTTTTTTTCTTTTTACATAGTGACATACAATTGTTCAGCACCCTTTGCTGAAAAGGTTACCCCTTCTTCACTGAATTGCCTTTTCACTTTGTTGAAATTGAGTTGGCCATACATGCATCTATTTCTGTTCCATTAATCTATTTGCCCATATTTATGCCACCATCACATTGTCTTGATTACTTTAGCTTTATAGCAAGTCTGGAAATCAGGTACTGTGAGTTCCCAACAGTTTTCTTATTATCTGTTGCTTTGATTGTTCTATGTCCTTGCATTTCTATATAAATTTTAAAATCACATCAAATTCTACAAATATGCATGTTGGAATTTTGTTTGGTATTGCATTGAATTTATACATGAATTTGGAAAGACCTGATGCCTTCACAATCTTGACTTCTCCAGTGCATGGTTCTATTTCCTGACATTTTCTTTTAAAAAGATATTTCTCTATTTTTGAGAGAGAGAAGGGGACAGAGAGAGAGAGGGAGAGAGAATCCCAAGCAGACTCTACACTGTCAGGGCAGAGCCCGATGCAAGGCTCAATCATATGAACCATGAGATCATGATCTGAACTGAAATCAAGAGTCAGACACTTAATTGACTTGAGCAACCTCGGTGCTCCTGTATTTAATATTTTTGATGTTATTATACATGATATTGCTTTTTTAAAAAAATTTCAATTGCTTTCTTTCTGAAAACAAAGTACAAAGATTTATTTTTGGCTTTTTTAAAAAGAATTTTCAAAAACTTGTTTTAATGTTTATTTCTTTTTAAGAGAGAGAGAGAGATTGACAGAGTGTGAGTGGGGGAGGGGCAAAGAGAGATGAGAGACACAGAATCTGAAGCAGGCTCTAGGCTCTGAGCTATTAGCACAGATCCCGACATGGGGTTCAAATTCACGGAATGCAAGATCATGATCTGAGCCAAAGTTGGATGCTTAACCGACTGAGCCACCCAGATGCCCCTTAAAAGAATTATTTTAGAGTAGTTTTAGGTTTACAACAAAGTTGAAAGGGAATTACAGAGATTTTCCATATAGACCTCCCCAAACATGCATAGCTGTCCCCATTATCAACATCACTTACCAGATGGTACATTAATTATCAAGGATGAACCTACATCATGAATTCATCATAATCACCCAAAGTCCATAGTTAACTTAGGTTTCTTGATGTAGCACATTCTATGGTTGAGGACAAATGTACAATGAGATATAACCATCATTATAATATTATAGAGTTCTTAAAATGTCCTAAAATCCTCTGTGTTCTGCCTGCTCATCCGTACCCTACTCTCCACTCCTAGCAACCACAGATATTTTTACCGTCTCTACAGTTTTGCCTGTTCCGGAATGTCATATGGTTGGAATCACACAGTACACAGCCTTGTCAGACTGACTTCTTTCACTTAGTAATATGCATTTCTCCATGTCTTTTTGTGGCTTTATGGTTGTTTCCTTTTAGCACTGAATAATATTCCATTGTCTGGGTGGATTACAGTTTATATCCATTCACCTACTGAAGGACATGTTGGTTGTCACAAGTTTTAGCAATTATGAATAAAGATTCCATAAACATTTTTGAGCAGGTTTTTGTGTGGACACAAGTTTTTAGCTCCTCTGAGTATAGGGCAAGGAGTGTGATTGTTGTTTTGTACGGTTAAAGCATGTTTAGTTTCATAAGAAACAGTCTTCAGGAGTGACTGTCCTCTTTTGCAACCCCCATGGCACATTTGTTGTCAGTGTCCCAGATTTTGCCCATTGTATCAGGTATGTAGTGGAATCTCATTGTTGTTTTAACTTGCATTTCCCTGATGACATATGATGTGGAGCATGTTTTCATATGTTTATTTGCCATCAGTATGTCTTCTTTGGTGGTGGCCATTAAAGTCTTTGGTTCAATTCAGTCAGGTTAACGGGAAAATTAAAATGTAGAGCAACCAGCGCTTCAGGAACAAGTTTAAAACAAAAATGATACAGAATGTAATGTCTTTCGGTACAAATTTTTAAAATAATATATAGTACCAGTCTATGGAGGAAAACTGGTTTCTATTCCCTTTCCATTAATTGGAAGAGGTGTTTTTGTTTTCTTTTTTGGTCATTATTGAAAGAGAATTATTCAGTCCTGCTGTAGCAGTTAAATTAGTGTTACCTTGTTACTACAGAGATGAGGTCATACCTATTCCAAAACACTGATTATTTGCATTAAACAGATTTCCTTGTAAATATAACCATAATAGATTTATTTTACAAAATAAATTTGGATCAAGCCAGCGTAGGTATGGATTATGTAAATGCACATCAACTAAGGGTAGAAAAGATGACTGAGGCTTTTCAAGGGGAGCCATTTGGAAAGAAGCAGTTTAGTATCATAACCAGGTTGTTCACGGACATAACTTCTCTTGGCAGAGTGGAACATGTATATTCTTGCAAGAATGTAAGAGAAAAGAGTCTGGAACTTGAGACACTATGTGAAGAGCTATTTATGTTACCTTTCTGGTAATCTCTGGCACTTTGTTCAGAACTAATAAAACCCAAAATCATTTCCATTGTCACAGACCTTGGATGAGTTGTTTCTCACTAACACTATCCGGGTGGCTTTTGTGTCCTTTTACTCTCTTTCCCTGGAGACTGTTACTGTTGGCATCCTTTAGGAAATAAGCTTGCATTATAAAATTATAGGGTACTGTCTCTGGCTTTGAAAGTAAGGAGAACATAGCTCCTTCTGAAGGCAGCCAGCCACTGTGACCATATAAGGCAAGTGGTTGTCATGGCAGTGGATAATTTATTTAAGTTCCAATTAAAATTGTTGGTTGTAAGCTAAGGTCCCCAGGGCTCATGTGCTCATTAAATTTGTTTAATGTGCTTATTAAACTACACAAATCCCTTGCCAGGTCTAAGAATGTGATTTACTTTTTAGGTTGAACACTTACACAAATATTTATCCACGCTCAGTTTGTTTCCGTAACATAAGTTTGTATATTGAATGTTGACTTTTTTTAACGCTACAATCAGGGAACGGAGTCAATATTTTCCTCACAAGTCACCCCTTTATACTGAATTTTTATCATCCGTATTTACCATAAGTTCAGCAGGCTTAACTTACTTGCAACTTATGCAGAGTCATTGTGAACGTGTTTCACTTTATACACCAACTATCCACACAGAGAGAGACTGTGCAGCCATTATGACTATGCGTATGCCATGTTTACATGGATGGACTATGTGGTCTGATGGGAAAATACACTGACCCCTGGAGCTCTGTCCTTCCAAGAGCCTGCAACCACTCCCCCACCCCCATTCTGTACCCCGGCCTCATTTCCCGCCTCAGCCCACTGATTTTACTACTGTTCTTCAAACCCCGCACTCCTCAGTTGTTAGGAACCATTGGGATCACCTGGGCCACAGATTTTTGAGCCCCAATGCCAGAGTCTCTGATTTAGTAGGTTTGAAGCAGAGGCTCCCAGTTTTCCTGTCTGACGGGTTCCCCGATAATGGTGACCCTACTGGTTCAGGGACCCCACTTTGAGAACACCCACTCAAATGCAGGGGGCTGCGTCCCAGGGGAGGCCTCTCTCTCTTCTCTCCTCCACCTGGAAAGGCCTTCCCCAGGGACGTACCTTCAGTACCACTCACGTCTGCACTCCATTGTCACATCCTCCATGAGTGATTTCCTGATGAATGGCCTAAGTAACTCCCCAACGAATGTCCTGATTTACTTTCTTCTATAGATCTTTTCTCTCTCTCTCTCTGGGCGTGTTTCTCCCTCTTTTGAGCACACATTCATATACACACATTGTTAAAACGTATGTGTTTGCATACTAAATAATGTATAGTATACTTTATCAATAAATATAAAACTATTTTTGTTTATTTATTTGCATATAGTGTGCCTTCCTCACTGGAATGTAATGTCCTCGTACAGAGGATTTTTGTTTGTCTGTCTGTTTGCTGTCACATCCTCAGCGAGTTGAACACCTGTCACATACAGACGTACAACAAATATTTGTCCAGTGAGTGGATATATTGTAAACCTGCCCATATCCCTGTCCACAACAAATAAGTAAAGCTGAAACAGTTATGAAGACTGAAATCTGGGGACATATAAAGCAGATAAAAGTCAGGTAAGCTGGTCTTCATGGAGCAGGGGAACGGTGTGGGGACAGGACCTGAGACACAGAACACAAGTTCCTGGGTCTCAGCTCTGACCATGCCACCTGCCGGCAGTGAGAACGTGAACAAGTCTCGCCTTCTTCATCCGTGCAGTGGGAATTAGGATCACCACGTGGTTATGATGTTCCGTGAGATGAAGTCTGTGAAGACTCATTCAGCAGGTGTCCAGCACATGCTGGCTAGATTCGAACACTCTGATCTCGCTGGCACAGTGCTTTCAGTGATGGAGCTTAACACTTCCCGACATCCCCAGTGGTCATGTGCATCCTAAAGAGCTACTGTGGAAACGATTCAGTAGCTTCTCTCATGACACGGGGACAAGAAGTATTGTCACAGGGCATTAACACAGCGCTTAAATCCCTCAGACATCTACCGTAACACTCAGGAGGGCCACTCCCTTGGATACGTTGGTGTAAATTCTCAGTACAACTGTGCCGATCGCATTATTGTTTAGATATATCCCCTCCCCCCATGAGCATTTGTCTTTGCCCCTTGACCCTGGGCTTGGCCCTGAAATGTGCTTAAGCCAATGCACTGTTAACAGGCCTGATGTGTTCATAAGCTTCCAAAAGCCATAGGCCATTGTCTTTCTCTCTCATACTTTGCCTTTCCCAGAGGGATTCCACATTCAGGGGGGCCTGAGGGTCCCAGAAGATGATGGACATGTGGAATCGAGGTCCCAGAAGAGCCTGAACACGGAATACACATTTATTGTTGTAGGTTAGATTAGATGGATGATGGGCCCACCTGATACAACTTCATACAGGAAGGTACATTTAGAGGAGACTCTACATGCAGGTATAAGGTAGGGCTGTCAGTTGTAACCATATGCACTTCCCAGGGGCTGTGCTAATCATTTAAGGAAGGCTCACTTAATCATTGTAATGGGCGTTATGAAACAGAGAATTATCATCATCCTTACGTGTCTCAGATAAAATTCCTAGGAATTGTCCATGGCTGAGCAGCTAGGAATTGTCAGCTGCCCTTTCTCTGGAGCCCACAGAACTAACCACGTATCCGGGCTATGGACCAAGTGCACTGTGAATATTCTTCCTATCCCCCTACCTTATAAGTCCATCTCAAACAAAACTGCCTAATATTTAGCATTCGGTGAACTTGCTCAATAGTTTTTCATTTAAGAGAAGTAAATATAAGACCCATGCACGTTCTTTTAATTATTTTTTTAAATTAATTTCTAAAAAATGTTTTGCTGTTTGCATATGCAGGAGGCAGGGGTTTGCTCATATATTTTAGAAGCTGCTGATAACTTTAAGGTCATTGTTCAAACAGTAAGTGTTCCAGGACTGTTCCATTTTATGCTGAGGAAATGCTAAGTTCAACCTCAGTTGTGTATGCAGCAGTCTCCGAAGAATTTTAACCATAGCTTTCTTCAGTATCAAAGACAGCTTTATGCATTATTAGAATAAGCCAAAATACTTCAAGAGATGGTGCTTCAAGGCTAGTCTTTTTGCAAATGCTTCCAAAGAGGATGTCTAAAATATTTGGATGAAAATTTTTGAAGGAGATAATTTGTAAGTGCAGGTTTTCAAATTACTGTATGGTGATTATATATGCTGCTTTCCTTGTAATGAAAACACACTATGCCCTTTCTCCATTCGACTTTTCTATCATTGGGATTGCAAAGTTCCTGACAACCTAATGGATCAATCTTCTCTCTTTAAAATCACTAGGCAGGGTGCCTGGGTGGCTCAGTCAGCTAAGCATCTGACTTTGGCTCAGGTCATGAGCTCACGGTTCATGAGAGTGAGCCCCTCGTCGGGCTCTGTGATGACAGCCCAGATCCTACTTGGGTTTCTCTCTCTTGCTCTCTCTGCCCCTTCCCTATTCTCTCAAAATAGAGAAATATGCTCTCTCTTTCAAAATAAAGAAATAAAATTAAAAAATAAAATAAAATAAGGGGCGCCTGAGCGGCTCAGTCGGTTGAGCGTCTGACTTCAGCTCAGGTCGTGATCTCACACTTCATGAGTTTGAGCCCTGCATCAGGCTCGGTGCTGACAGCTCAGAGCCTGGAGCCTGCCTTGGATACTGTGTCTCCCTCTCTTTCTACGCCTCCCCCACTCTCTCTCTCTCTCTCTCTCTCTCTCTCTCAAAAATAGACAAACATTTAAAAAAACAATTAAAAATAATAAAATAAAATCAGTGGGCAATTCTCTCATTTTTTCTTAGTAATTTGGACTAGTTTCTTCCTGTCTTAATGGGATAATGTTCAAAATACTCATTGATACAAATAATTACAAAGTTTGTAAGTATTATTTATATTTTAGATATTTGGATTATATTGCCCTGCTGTCATTCCATTAAAGTCTTTGGCAATGTGAATACTCATTATAGAAAAAAATCTACCTGTAAATGCAGGCATGATTTGTATTTTCTTTGTCAATTAAATGCCAACCTTGGAAAATATTGATCATAATTTAAGAATGCTTATTTTTGTGAGGCAATAACTTTGAAAATTTGACATTTGTCATTAAGTGATATTGCCAGAAAAAATTCTTGTACTCTAACCAGAAAATAGCCTCATTCTCATAAATCATGGGAAAATCAATAGGTGTATAATCACATCCATGGTTCATCTGAGACCCCCAGTTCAAAGGAAGGAATTTGCTCTATTCTAACAGTGCAAACATATACCGACATATCCTGTGTAAGCCAGTTTGGGAAAATAGCAGTCTGCAAAGGGAGAAAGCTTCCCTAGTGTGAACGGGCAGTCGGGGTCAGACTCCTTGCAGATGGGAAGCCAGTAGCGGCCCTGGGAAAATGCCAGACTGCACTGGCGTCTCCTGCCTCCAGCCCGGCATTCTGTGGTAATTTTCTGTGCAAGGAGAGAGAGATCTGCTAACACTAACAGGTTGCATGCAACGCAGTAGGTGCCCCTTCCCTGTTCAAGGGACCTAACACTCCCCCATAAGGCTGGGCACTGAGCCAATGTGCACCTGTGGGCCTTGGGTTTGTGCCTGGCTGCCCAGTGCCATAAGGACCTGGTCCTTTTCCATCCACGTGCTTTTCCCTGCTTGTTGGCTACATTTCTGTGTGCTTTTTGCCCCAGACTCCAAGTTGTTTATTTTTGACAGAGAGAGAGAGAGAGAGAGAGAGAGTGCAAACGGGAGAGGGGCAGAGGGGGGAGACACAGGTTGGGAGACACAGGTTTCAGCTCAGGTCATGACCTCACATTTTGGGGGTTTGGGCCCCAGGTCAGGCTCTGTGCTGACTGCACAGAGCCCACTTGGGATTCTCTCTCTCTCTCTCTCTCTCTCTCTCTCTCTCTCTCTTTCTCTCTCTCTCAAAATAAAGAAATAAACATGAAAAAAATAAATCAAAGTGGGAAGAAGAACAAGCACCTGATATCCTCATCACTTTCCTACACATTGCCTTTTTCAGGATAGAACAGAGATTTTAGAGAAATTATAGCAAGAAGTTAAAACTCATTTACCTTGTTCAGCACTACTTAATCATTTTGCTACCAATCATTACCTACATGATTGATCAAATGCACTGCATAGCAGACAGGACACTCTTCTCTTCTCACACATTTGATTTAGAATCTGATTTATTTAGCACTATCTCATCAAATGAGGATGGAGAAATTTACTCTGAAATAAAGATTAACTGTTAACTTATTTAGAAAGACCTGAGATTTGGGGAGCCAATCTTCTGACTGAATTAATTAGCTAGAGTTTGGCTCTAACCTAATTCCAATCTGGAAATGACTAGAACTGTTACTTGTATAAAGAACAAGAAGGCTGATAGCCCCACTGGGTCCAGCCAAGTTAGGGAAATAATTTAGCGCAGAAATAATTTTCCTTCTTATTGTACGTCTTAATGTGTAGATGTCAGGTGGCTCTGAGTTATTTAACAATTACTTTTAGAATATAAAAATATTTTATGCTTTGGAAAACCAAAGGTCTCCCTTCCTGAACGCCTTTCCTCTCTGCACCTCTTACTCTCATTCTTTTGCACACGCAGACATTCTCCGGGTTTGTTATATGTGTCTGAGTGTTGGGAGACAATGCATCCTACTGAGAGGAAAATTTCCAGGTGACACATACACTCAACTTGCTTATTTGAACTAAACTAAGGCTTATTTTCAATTTATTAGCTGTGAATATGAATGGATATTCTATCATCAAGCCAGGAGGCACAGCAGTTTAGTAGTGGTGATTTGGGAACAGTAGAACAGTAGGGGTGAAAAAGATAGCATTTCTTCCTGCCAAAGTGATTTTCCGCTGAAAATGCTTTGTTTCAGTCGATGTTATTTTATTAGGATATTGTCACTGGCCTGATCCTGAGACCTGAACTTGATTGCTCCCCTGCTTGTATCTACCAACCTCCGTCCCACATTTTTCCTTATTTTCCTCTTTCCAGCTCATCTCTTAACTCAGGCAACAGATCCCACAGGCACAACATAATGTGATGGGAACCGCAGCTGCCCCTCAGGCAATAGCTCTGGCCCCCAGACCACCCAGACCAATTTCAGCTCAACCCTGATCCACGCCTGCATAGATGGACCACAGAGTGACCCACAGTTACCTCTACCTCATTATAACACTAAAATGTCCACCCAAGGAGGGTCACAAGCCTCATGACGCAACATACAATGTACCTACAGGCAGGTTTCCTTAAGGCGCCTGCGTGACCTCACGCCTTCTCTACAGATGATGATGAGGCTCCCCTGTCTAAATCTTCATCCTAAGCCTAAATGAAAGGAACCACCCACCCTTGCTGGAGGAGTCATGGCTTTGGAAGTCATTCCCTGTGATCTCCTTCTTTGCTGCAAATGAACTTTCCTGTGGGTGACAACTCCCCCTGTGTAGTTTCTGACTCACCCAGGGGCTAACTCACATTAGTTCAGTTACAATATGAACTGTATTATGCTAGTGAAACAAGTCAGTCAAAGAAAGAAAACTATATGATTTCACTCAAATGTGGAATTTAAGAAATAAAACAGATGGGCATAGGCAAAAGGAAGGAAAAATAAGACAAAAAGAGAGACTGTTAAACACAGAGAACAAAGTGAGGGTCACTGGAAGGGGTAATGGGCGGGGAGATGGGCTGAATAGGTGATGGGCGTTAAGGAGGGCACTTGTTGGGGGCACCTGCGTGTTGTATGTAAGTGATAATCTCTAAACTCTATTCCTGAAATCATATTACACTATATGTTAACTAACGTGGATTTAAATTAAAAAATAATACAACTAAAATTAAAATAAATAAAAATCAAACAGTTTTCTGAAATGACTCTCTTAAGAATCATAATGTCTTAACTGTTATGAGATTGTGTCCTGGAGCCAGACTGGGTTTGGACGCTCACCGTGTACACATTGTGTACAGGGAGCAGGCTGTCAGCAACCTTTGCCTCCGTTCCCTCTTATACAAAATGTAGGTGAAAACAGCATCTACTGTCCGTGGCTGTTGTGAGGATTAAGTGAAATAATAAACATATGAAGTTCGTGTAGCATGCATTCAATGAGAGTTCGTTACTCATATTAGTATCTCAGAAAATTTCCTTCATTTTAATCGTCCAGCTAAAGACATGGCGCAGTGTTCTGGCCAACCTTCTACAGGAGCCACGTTCCGTAATTACCAATGTACCTCAACTCTCCCCGTGGTTCACACAAGCCGGCAAGACTCACTGATTTGCACGCAAAACTGGTTCATGGTACTTTCCTGCCCAAAGGCCTCTGACTTTGTTCTCTAATCACTCCTGTTCTCCTCCATCTTGTGCAGTGCTCTTACTAATTATTAAAATAATCTCTCTTTCAGGAAAGACATTGCCAGTTCTGTCCATCTGACCCAGATCGCCTCAACATCCCAACCGGGGATAGTGATTGTCCGTTTGCCTTCAACTAAATATGTTACTGAAAGAACAGATGTATTTATTTCATATTATTCCATCCTCTGAAGCATCCTGTACAAATGGTAAGACCACAGAAATACACGATGGGAACTTACTGATCTCTTGTATAAAATATCTTAAAACTGTAACCCATCCAACGTGAGTTAGCCCCTGGGTGAGTCAGAAACTACACCAGGGGGCGTTGTCACCCACAGGAAAGTTCATTTGCAGCAAAGAAGGAGATCACAGGGAATGACTTCCAAAGCCATGACTCCTCCAGCAAGGGTGGGTGGTTCCTTTCATTTAGGCTTAGGATGAATATTTAGACAGGGGAGCCTCATCATCATCTGTAGAGAAGGCGTGAGGTCACGCAGGCGCCTTAAGGAAACCTGCCTGTAGGTACATTGTATGTTGCGTCATGAGGCTTGTGACCCTCCTTGGTTGGATATTTTAGTGTTATAATGAGGTAGAGGTAACTGTGGGTCACTCTGTGGTCCATCTATGCAGGCGTGGATCAGGGTTGAGCTGAAATTGGTCTGGGTGGTCTGGGGGCCAGAGCTATTGCCTGAGGGGCAGCTGCGGTTCCCATCACATTATGTTGTGCCTGTGGGATCTGTTGCCTGAGTTAAGAGATGAGCTGGAAAGAGGAAAATAAGGAAAAATGTGGGGCAAAGTTCAGTGAGTAAATGCAGGTGGTCAGTAAAGGTCTCATCTTGGGGTTAGGCTGGTGACAGCATGACATGTATGAAAATGCTATCCACAGTGCTTAGATTTTCTTTACTGATATGACACTTGCCTTTTGAAAATGCTGTCTTTTTCATTAAAGTTTCTAATTGCTTTCCTCTAATAATAGTGCAGGTAAATCATCAAACTTTGAAAAGCGCACAAAAGTTTACATATTTGATTTTATAGTGTAGGGGAGAAATGATTTTCCCTTTATCTTTCCAGCTCCTTGGCTGAGACCCCCTGTAATACAAGACAGATTTACAGGAGAAAAAACAAAGAGAAGTTTTATAACAGGGATTTGTCCTATAAAAGTGGGAGAAACCCAGGAAAGCTGAGTGACTTCCTCAGCCACCACCTTAAACACCATCTCCAACCAACAACAAAAGATGTGGTTTATGGGAGGTTTTCTAGCAAAGCACAGTAAACAAGGCTATGGTCCTTATGCAGATTTACTCCTTCTTCTCCATTCATAAGAGTTTCTGAAGATTTGGTCATCCTCCTCCTGCTGGTATAGGGAGGGACCCCTTAACAAGTGGAGATTTCCCTTATAAATGTAAGCAGGAAGCTTCCTGCTTACATTTATACTCTTTTCAAAGAACTTCTCCAATGCCTGCAATTTCTTAAAATCATCAGCCTAAAGTAATCCTTATGTCAAAGAGGTAAATTTCAAGCTGGCAAATTCTGTTTATAGTTCAGATTAAAAAACACAAAGAGGCCATTCGTCCTAACAATCTGATGCTATCATGATAGGAGAAGATAGGATTCCGTAGGCAGAGAGGGAAAGATTAGGGCCTGAGGTCCCTGGGTGGGGAAAAACACCTATTTTGGTACCCTGCTGAAAGTGTCTGACCACAGGAAGTCCCCTCAGGCATAAGGTTCCTCTTAAGAATGTAACAGACCCCACCTCCTCCCCGTCAGGTTCCCCTCAGGAATTTGACAAAATATGGCCCTAGACCACCCCTCATACAATGGAAAGGAGACAATGGGGAATGGACAACCCAGCGCCTAGAGCCATCCAGCCACTAAGGGTGGGACCTGAGAAGGAACAAGGGGGACGGGAGGGGGGTTGCTGACAAGAACCTTATAAAACAAGGACCCTTGCCTGTAGCCCTCGGGCATTCACTTTGCAATGTCCCCTCTCTGTAGGAGACAGCCTTCCTACTATTCTTCCTTTCTAAGTTTATATTCCAATAAATTTCTGCCTGCTGCTCATTTTGTGTCCATCTCATCATTCTTCGATGCTGTGAGACAGCGAATCCCGGGTACAGTGGTAAAAAAAGTCCTTGACACTATTTTCTCTATCTCCCATCAATTTATACTCTACAAACATGCATATCCTGTCAGAAATTAAGATAAAGTTAACATGGCTAACTTTACTGCTCATACTGATTCTCGCATATCCTTCAGGCTGCTAGAAAACAGCATCTGCATTTCAGGAAGCGTCTCTGATATAAACTGTCTCTTTGGTGAACCCCAAAAGGCTTTCCAGTTGATACCTAATTCTCCTAAAATCCTGTCCTCATTGTTAACACAGTTGTGTGCCTATACACAGATTCATCCCTGACACGGTCAGTGTTGCATCAGAAGTGTTTCTGAGCGACTGACTGGAGGGGAAGGTGCCTGAACACCCGAATAGAAAATTGTCTCTATTTGTCTATAGGTTCAGCTCTAGAAAAAAAAGTTAACTGTAACTCATAAAATATGTTCTGAGATAAGGTCATTAGCTTTGCCTTGTTGATTTAATGAATAAGAAATTATAGTTGTGTTAGAGAGTTTTATTTACTCACCTTTTCCAATAAAGGTAGACATTGAAAATAATTGAAATGATTGGGCATATCACATTCAAAGGTTTGGGGAGGTTTGACAGGTCTTAGCAAATCATGACAGTATAGTGGCTGTGTCTTTGGGTTCATATATATTATATTCAACGGCACGGGTTTTTTGACTACCTACTCTGCCAAATGTGATCCGTGGTGCCGAGAGGAAACAAAAGGAAATGGTTTACCTTTCAAGGAATTTCTAGTTTCGAAGGAGGTGGGTGAGTGGCAGTGGGGAAAGCAGTCTGGGCAGGAAGGTGGCTCGTACGTGGCTGGGATTACAGAAAAATTCCTTGAGCTACACGTATAAGCATCTTTCTGTGCCCCACACTGGTGTCTACATTCCCTAAGTCAAAGATGTCATGAGCTTGTGTCAAAAAAATATGCACCCAGCATGCATGCTGTCAGCACTCTCCATTAACCACGGTAGGTTTTAGGGGACCAAGAGGACTAATCTAATACTGCCTGGAGTAAAACATCCTGGGTAAAAATCTGCCTTCCAGAGGAAAGCTTCCATAATGGTTTCATTCATAAGTCCTGGCTGATGATTATTTGTATCTCATCCTTTTAAATTATTATTTTACCAATATACAAAAGCATATGAGTACAATGGTATTAGTGTATAATTTACAAAAAATAGATTATACAGATTGGTCTGTACTCATTTTATTTTTTTAACTCAAAAAAAGTGAGATTATAGTAGTTTATAATATAAAAAATTGTTACTTCTCAAATCACTTCAGATTTCCTTTGTTAATAATATGTTAATTTCCTAAATGTCTTTATTATTAATAATGTAATGCTAATACATAATTTGTGTTTGAAAAGTGCTATGGCCCATGCACCACATGATAAGCTCTACTGTGAAGCATGCGGTATTATTAGACCATTTTTAGAGTTGAAAAATTTGAGCCCTCACTTGTGTAAGGTTAACCAGCTAGTATGTGGCTCAGTTTTGTGATCAACCTCTTCAAAATCAGGCTTTGCAGCCTGGACTTTCATTGAAAATCTTAAACTGCTCATGATTTGTATAAGAGATGTGAAATATATTCACTCTTAACCTGTTCCCTTTTGTCCTGTGGCTGTAAGATTAAGGTGTTTTACCAATAAAAGGCATTTAAATAGGAAAATTAAAATGTATGATTATTAGATAAGACTGACTCCATAGCCTTCAGGAAAATGTAACTGTGTGGATTCCTGGTAAGTATGGAAAAGAGAAAGATATAAACTTAAAAGCCTTCTCTCTTCAGCAGAATCCAATCCAATTTTATTTATAATTTTTTTTAAGGTTTATTCATTTTTCAGAGACAGAGAGAGACAGAACATGAGGCGGGGAGGGGCAGAGAGAGAGGGAGACACAGAATCTGAAGCAGACTCCAGGCTCCGAGCTGTCAGCACACAGCCCGATGTGAGGCTTGAACCCACAGACCGTGAGATCATGACCTGAGCTGAAGTCAGATGCCTAACCGACTGAGCCACCCAGATGCCCCCCAATTTTATTTTAATACAAGTCATAAACAGAGTTAAAATAGCACACATAAATTTAAGACTTGGCAGTGAGTTGGGAAAACCGGAGGGACCCCACAAAGAACTGCTTTTTGCTCCTTTTCCTGCTTCCATCCTTGCTAGGACCTTACAAGTGGCTTATAGTACAATAATGTACATGCTCTTTGTAAGGGACAAGGAGCTAATGACTTCTCTGGAGTCTTCCAGTACAACAGATAACTGCTAGGGACTGACTGGGGGAGGTCGTCATGTATGTTTCCAGACCACCAGCTCTACACATCTTGACTCCAACACACCCTGGTTCCAGGAAATAAGTGACTTATGAGGACACCTGAACACTTGTCCTTGTTCTGACCAGTTCCCAGATGCCTGAGAGGACATGTACTGCAGACCACAGTCCTCAATACAAACCCCAAACTTCGAGCAAAGGAGAGACTTGCTCTCCCTTCCTTTCTGAGGCTCCCAGACACTCCATCTGCAGCACTCCATCCACACCAGTCAATAAAGTCTGCTCACTTCCTCCCGGCTCATATTTGATTTCTATCCTGCATGACACCAAGGATCTCTTAACTGGTCCTATGGGATAACCTCTGAGTTCTCCGTCCCTGCCTGCTGATGTCAGAAGCATCAGAAGACATATCCATTTGCAGAATGAAATGACAATGAAAGAATAAATAAATGACACTTGACTAGTACACACCCTTTGACTCCCTTCTCGTTCTGGGAAAATTCCCAGACAGAGTCACAGACGTCAGGCTCCCTGGAGCCCTTCACCAGCCCCTCTTGCACAATGTGCCTACACATTACTGCACTCACCTTCTTATTTGTACCCTTGTCTCTTCCCTGACCTGTAATTAAGCTCTCATTCTGATTACGTTGTCTCCAGCCTCCCCAGACCAGATAGTCTCCTAAATAGTCTTACTTGTACTAGCACACCTTCTGCAAAGACTTTCTTGAGAGCATAGGGGAGGAAAGATAATTTTCAGTTACCTTTCTAGGTGCTTGGCTGAGACTTCCCAGTAAAAGTGATAAAGGCAGATCAAGAGGAGAAAAACAGGTTTCATAGCATGTATACCTCCTGTATACAGGGGAGGTACCCAGGAAAATGGAGTGACTCCCTAAATAGCCCCAGCCACCCCCTTAAATAGACACAAAAGATTCTGATGGGGAGGGAAGTTAGTTTGGGGAGGTGACCAGGAAAAGCACAGTAAACAAGGGTAAGGTTGTTGTGTAGATTTAAGTCTTTGGTTTCCCCATTGATGAGTTTCTAGATAGTGAGGTGTCCTTCTCTTACAGGTAGAGGGAGGGAGACCCCTTTACAAATGGAGGCTTCCCTTATAAATGCAAATGTCTCTAAACAAAGGGTGGCTTCTACTCAGTTTGTGCAGTTATACCTACTTCTGCTTAAAAAAAAATAAACAGTTCAAAATAATCCTTATGCCAAAAAGGCATATTTTGGGGTGGTATATTTGCTTCCCTTCAACAGAAGTAAGACAAATTCAAAATGAACATTTAGTATGGCAAAGAATAATAAGCAGAAAATAAAGAAATCACAAAGGTGATAATCTTTTTTCATTTTTTTTTAAATTATTTTTTTAACGTTCATTTATTTTTGAGACAGAGAGAGACAGAGCATAAACGGGGGAGGGTCAGAGAGAGAGGGAGACACAGAATCTGAAACAGGCTCCAGGCTCTGAGCGGTCAGCACAGAGCCTGACGCGGGGCTCAAACTCACGGACCGCGAGATCATGACCTGAGCCGAAGTCGGACGCTCAACTGACTGAGCCACCCAGGCGCCCCAATCTTTTTTCATTTTTATTAACTTATTTCCCAAGCTTGATTTCCTTCTGAGTGACTTCCATTCACATCTGTCTTTCACACAGACATCAGCCCCTGATTAGTAGTCAAAAATCAAACTAATGTGAACTTATCTTCTCCATACTACATTTTTAAAAGTCACACAATATCTGGTATAGTCCATACCCTTTCATTAAGTGTAATGTCTGTTTTTTAATTTGTCCTCGAATTAGAAATAAGGGAATAAGAAAAAGACACTTTTAGCTGATATGACTGGATGAGAAAGCCAATAACTTTGTTTATGCATAGAGCTCTGACCACCAGTAGAGACACTTTTTGAACTCTGAGCCTAGAAAGTGCATTATTTGTAACTTCCTTACTGTTCTAATGAATGTAAAAAAATTAAGTATTTGTAAATTATCATTGACAAGCTTTGTTCTTTTACCAAAGTAAATACTGTGCCACTTTTACTACTGATTCTATGTTCCAACACATCATTTCTCAACAATAACCGGAGTTAGGACATATGGCCGCTGGGTGATGTTGAGTTATTTCTGGATGACAGAGGGCAGGGTCCAGCCCCACCTCCACACTGCTGTTGCCATGGTTTTCAAAAGAGATGCGTCTATGGTCAAAGCAGATTCTCACTGTTCTATTCATCATCATCTGACTACAAGAGCCAGGATGCACATCTATGATCTCTCTTGCTCATGAAGGCAGATGGAATGAACATAAATGATTAGAAAACACCACCTGCTCAGTGCTTAATGTAGGAGGAAAAAAAACAGCTGTGCCACTTGGGATGGAAAACACATTAGCTTAGGCTCAGCATGCCACTTATATAACCAGCCATGAAGGTGTAGGATGAAATACTGCCTGACAGATACCTGCTTTCTATTTGGGAATTTCTGTCTCAAGATTGTCAAGCCCAGAGTAACTGATGGGGCCTCTAAGAACATCCTCTAGATCTTAACACTTGCTATTAGGAATACGAAAATAAGAATTCTTGTGAAGACAGCAAGTCGTCTATAAAGTACATCAGAAGGTCCAAAATGTGGCCCCACGGAGCTCTCCGCTGTAGCTGCCGTGGCCCGGTTATAAAGTGAGGAAAAAGGTTTTTCCAGCCGGCTTCCACTGATGTGGGATCTCATAATCCCCCAAATTTTCGTTTACCTCTATAATTAGATACGAGGACAACGGACCATGTGGACAGATACTTTAATTTCTGGGCAAACACAGTTCCCTGGAATCATTAAACTTCGAATGGACAGGTTAATCACCAATAAAACAAATGTTGTGGTGTGGCTTGCCTCTTTTAGCTGCCATGAGGATGAAAGATTCTTCTTTCTTAAAAAGCCTTTTAATTACTTTCTAATCTCTTTCTGGTTTCACCTTTAATTAGCCAAGGGATGCCTAATGTGACTAGTGGTTTTAAATTTTATTAAAAAATAACTTGATCTTGAGTATAATAATATACATGTAGTATCAATTTAAATACAGAAAGAATACTCACAATTATGGAAGTCTAGTTATTTTAATTGGCATTGGTTACAAAATCGAAAAGTATCATATATTTCAAACATTAGCAAGTGAGTCATTATTATGAGAAAAATTTGAGCCAGGTTTTCTCTTTATTTCCCGGCTTTAATGAAATATAGTTGACGTGTAAAACTGTGTACATTTATTTATTTATTTTTTTTAAGTTTCTTTATTTTTGAGAGAGTGAGAGAGAGAGAGAGAGTGAGCAGGGAAAGGGCAGTGAAAGAGGGAGACAGAGAATCCCAAGCAGGCTCTGTGCTGTCAGCACAAAGCCCGATGTGAGCCATGTGATCATGACCTGAGCCGAGATCAACAGTTGAAGCTTAACTGACTGAGCCACGCAGGTGTCCCAACACTGTGTAAGTTTGAACTGTACAACTTGACAATTCGATCACTTTCATATATTTGTCAGATATATACAATCCCATATATTATACATGATCAACATATTTAGGTTGATTCACTAACTTCACATACTTACTGTTTTGTGGGTGTGCTAAGAACACTAAGGTTTACTCTCTAAGCAACTTTTAAGTACATAATACAGTATTAACCATACTCACCACACTGTACATAGGATCCCTGAACAGATTGATCTTATAATTGGAAGTTTGTGCCTTTTGACCACATTTACTCATTTCCTCCACCACCTCCACCCTCACCCCTGGCAACCACCAGTCTACTATGTTTCTGAGGACATTTTTTTAGATTCCACATATAAATTAGGTCAATCATACAGTATTTGTCTTTCTCTTCCAGACTTATTTCCCTAAGCATATGGCATCAAGTTTCACCAACATGTTGATGTCATTTGCAAATGGCAGGATTTCTTCTCTTTTCCTGGCTGAATAATATTCCATTTATATATATCACGTCTTCTTGATGCATTCATTCTTTGATGGGCATTTAGGTTGTTGTAAATAATGCTGTAATGAACATGGTGGTGCACATAGCTCTTAATCTATGATGGTGATTTCATTCCCTTCAGATATATATTCAGAAGTAGATTATAGGACCATTTGTATTTCTCAATTTAATTTCTTGAGAAACCTCTGTTCTGTGGTTGTACCAACCTACATTCCCACTGATAGAGTACGAGGGTTCCCTTTATTCACATTCCTGCCAGTACTTGTAATCTCTTGTCTTTTTGACACATATGAAGTGGTATTTCATTGTGATTTTGGTTTGCATTTCCCTGATGATTAGTGATACTAAGCACCTTTTCATGAATCTTGTGGCCATTTCTATATCACTTTGGAAAAATATCTATTCTGATCCTTTGCCCATTTTCCAACTTGATTATTATTTTGCTTTTGCTGTTGAGTTATATGAGTTCTTTTTATAGTTTGCAATATTAACCCCTTATCAGATAGATGGTTTGCAAATATTCCTTCCCACTCTGTAGGTTGCCTTTTCACTTTTTGATGGTATCTTTTGCAGTGCAGAAACCCCTTAGTCTGTAGTCCCCTGTGTTTGTTTTTGTTTTATTGCTAGTGCTTTTGGTGTCATAACCAAAAGACCAATGCCAAGACCAATGTCAAGGAGCTTTATGGTTTAGGTCTCATGTATAAGTCTTTAACTAATCTCATGTTAATTTTTGTTTGTTGGCATAAGAGAGGGTTCAATGTCATTTTTTTTTTTTTGCACGTGGTAATCCAGTTTTACCAACACCATTTTTGAAGACACTATGTTTTCCCCATTGACTATTCTTGGCTTCCCTGTCAAATACTAGATGACTATATACATGTGGTTTATTCCTGGGATCTCAATTGTGTTCCACTGATCTGTTTGTATTTTTATGTAAGTACTGTACAGCCATGATTATGACAGCTTTGTAATATGGCATGCAATCAGGAAGTCTGGTGCTTTCAGCTTTGTTTTTTCACTAAGATTGCTATAACTATTTTCATTATTTCATGGGTATGTGTAAATTTTAGGATTTTTTTCTATTTCTATTTTTTTTCCTATTTCCAAATACCATTGGAATTTTCATAAGGATTGCATTGAACTTATAGGTGGTTTTGGGTAGTATGGACACTTTAACAATGTTAAGACTTCTCTCAGATCTTGGTTCCTAATACCATTCCCTATTCAAAAACATTTTATTGCACCATAAATTTAAGAAGAGATCAAGAAATTATGGGGGCATGAGTGAAGAACAGGAGAAAGCTGGAAGACATCTCACCATGTAAGTCTGAGATAAACTGAGCATCAGAATCCTTAATAATATTAATGTATTATAATCCATTGAATAAAATTATAATCATGGGTCCATATTGATATAAGTACTTAATTAATTAAAATAAATAACTAAGAAAGAACAGAATGATCTTACTTATAGTAGAGTGCCAACTAATAAACGTAGAAAAAAATAATAGACTTAGAAAATACTATTTTGACATCATATTAAGAATTGGGTCAAGCAAGAATCATCAATAGAGCCAGAACTAGAAGATTAGTTTGATGAATAAAACACACCTGGATAAATACATAGTATCTCCTCAAAAGTTACTTACTAATCACAAAGGGCAAAGTGGTAACTACACAATGGAGAAACCTGGAGGTCACCGTCTCAACCAGCTGATCAAAGTGCACATCATCAGTAATGAAACCCATCCCTTGTGCCTCTTGATATGATGCCCTGGGAATGGCATGGCACTATTTCTGTAGTGTTTTTGTTAAAACAAAACAAAACAAAACAAAACAAAACAAAACAAAGCATTGACTAAGTCTCACCAGGAGGAGTCATCAGACAAACCCACACTGAGACCATTCTATGGAGTAACTTTGAAAGACAATGGAAGGCTAAGGATTTGATCTAGATTAAGGAGATTAAAGGAACAAGTAAATGCAATGTGTGATACTGACTTGGATCCTGGATTAAAAAAAAATAAAAATGAAAAACATTATTGGATATATTGCAGAATTTGAATACAAACTATGAATTAGAGAACAGTCATGTTAATATATTTTTCATTTTTATAATTTTACTGTGATTTCTTATGGAAAAGTACTTTTCTTACAAATATACACTGAATTATTTATAGGTAAAGGATTATGATGCTTGTAAGTGTCGTTCTAATGTTAATAAAATAATATGTGTAATGAAGCAAACAGAAAAATACCTAACAGTAGTGAGACTGGGTGAAGACTGTAAGGGAATTATTGATGTTTTATGTAACTCTGAAATCATATAAACAAAAAGAAAATGAGGAAGATGTATTGTTTAGAGAAAGTGAGCATAATTAAGAAAACAAATATTAGAAAAAGGAAACATCCATTAGGAATAGTGGTTTTCAAATGCTACTTATTTCTTCAAATATTAAAAATCAACACGAATAAACTTAAGTGAAAAAATAAAGTATTAGGTTAAAAAACCAAGAAAATAATCTGTCCGTACTTCTGTGTGTTTTAGAGCTTATACAAAACTTACTGAAATGGGCAATAAAATGATGTCATTGCTTGTACCACCTAAAGATACTGGGGAAAGACATTTGAATAAGCCTTGGCAGAAATGCTGCAAATAAATGCACACAACTATAATATTCAGAGCGAGAATGTCTAAAAACCTTGCAGTTGTAAAAAAGTAATTAGGCAGAAGAAATTACTTTTACAGCTTGGACTCATCTAAAGTGTTGCTATTATTTCAATTGAATATTATTCCAGCATCAGACATTCTTTAACAGTATAGTATTCTGTGCAGCTAAATGCCAGAACTTTCTGTGGCAAAGACATAAACACTTCTCTACAGGATGTCCTACTATAGTCAGAAACAATTTATCCATTAACAATGTGTCCCTGGTCTTCTGAATATTGGCTCAGCTCACAAGGGTACTCACACCAAATAAAACACACATATTGTAGAAACAGAATTTGTTCTTATAGAATTTAGATAATTTTCTCTCATGGCAGAAATCCTAGATGAAGCACTAAACAGTGTATTCTACTGGATGTGAAATTATAGTTTTGTTAGCTTGATGGTTTTTATTAGTATGTTTGCTTGGCTTGTTTGACTGCATCTACTGGTTCATTTGAATTAGATAAATGTAGATCAAAGGGAAATATAACTATGAACTTGCCTAGAGCCTTTACTGACTTTCGATTGCCTGGACCTCCTTTGGTCTCATTATTGGGATAGTGTCTACATTACTGGTCCAGTTCACATCAAGAGATACAAATTCTGTACCAAGTCAGCTGTGAATGATTCCTGGGTTCTGCCTCTGTGTAACTTTGTCTTCATCTTTCTGGCATTTGATTTTCTCAACTCCATAATGGGGTAATAAAAGAATGTTAATTTCTTAAGTATAAAGTGTTGTAGGGATTCCAATGATGGAATCTTGCACCACTGGATTACATATCTCCAAAGAACCTTTGAGATCTCATTGGTGAAAAATTCAGTAATTTCATTTGACTACTGAAGGACCAGGCTAGTTAGTGGTTATACAGATGCTGGTCTGAATTCCACCACTTTTTCGGCAATGTCAGCACCAGCCAAAATGCCAGTCGGCTTAATTTCTACACATGGAAGCTTCAGCAATATATTATCTAGGAGAGAGACTTGTATCACATACATCTGCTCTCATACAGGAGGACATTTTTAAGTGTGTGATGAACAGCATCAGTAGTATGAATTCTAGAATAAACACCACCCATTCATACGTTGGGATTTCTCCTGCTTCACTCGTAATACCTCTAGCTTAGGTTTAATATGTGTTCCCAGAGGGGAAAAACACCTGGTTATCACCATCATTTTTCATGAACATCTCAAAAACATATATTTTTTTAATGTAGTATTTTGAAATACCATTTTGATGTGTATTTTGGCTTTTATTTGTGCTACGTTTTCCTGTTTTTATTTTTTTTTAATTTTTTTTTTTAATTTTTTTTTTAACGTTTTATTTATTTTTGAGACAGGGAGAGACAGAGCACGAGCAGGGGAGGGGCAGAGAGAGAGCGAGACACAGAATCTGAAACGGGCTCCAGGCTCTGAGCTGTCAGCACAGAGCCCGACGCGGGCTCGAACTCACGGACCGCGAGATCATGACCTGAGCCGAAGTTGGCCGCTTAACCGACTGAGCCACCCAGGCGCCCCCGTTTTCCTGTTTTCAAAATATTTTCTCCTTTTGATGTATAAGAACAGAATATAGATTTTAATGCCTTTTCTCATGAGTAAATTAACCATTTAAACTTTGTGACATGTATTTCTACTATATATAAGAGGTGTTTTTTATGATAAATGTAGTTATGAAACATTCTTGAGTTTTAAAACCTCCCATTTCTGTTTTCTCCAGTTCAGCTAACTTTCCATGTTTGGGCTAATCCCTCTCAGAGCATCCAGGTCCTCAACATTTGTAATCTATAAGGAGCTGGTATCAGTCAGTCACCAACATGATTCTAATCTGAACACCCTTCTAAAAGCTTCACTGACTAAATGAACTAGTCATCCTGGTTCGCTCATTAAAAAATGGCATTCCAGAAAATAGTTCTTCTAATGACTGAATATCCATAATAACCTGTAGTTTGTGACTTTGGTAGGCAGAATAATGGCTTCCAAAAGATGTCCAGGGCTCAATCCTCAGAATGTGTGTATACATATGTTTGTCGCATGGTAAGGAGAATTTCCGATGGCAGGTGGGATATAGGTTGCTAATTGTCTGACCTTAAAAGAGGGAAATTATCTTGGATTATCTAGGTGTGGACAATGTAGTCACAGGGACTTTCAATGTGGAAAGAGGGGTTAGTCTCCGTCAGAGGGATGTTAAGAGAGAAAGATTCAACTGGTGACTTCTGGCTCTGAGGATGGAAGGGAACTACAAGCCTAGAATTGGGGGTAGACCAGACACCAGAAGGGCAAGACTAGAGTTTCCAAAAAGGAACACAGCAGTGCTGACCTTGATTTCTGGTCCATTGAGACCTATTTCTGACTTCCCACCTCCAGAACTGTAAGATAACACATCTGTGCTGGTCTAAGCCACAAAGTTTGTTGTGTTGGCAGATAGGAACCCTCGGCTGTCATGGGGACCCTCGGCTTTGAGAGGTGTGAGATTTCCATTTGTTTCATCAGCTCCATGTGACTCTGGATGCAAACTTTTAGATAAGCTCTTCTTGATGTGAAGCACATCATTTAAAGCTAGCACATGAGAAAAAAAAACTTTCTTTTTTTTCTTAATTCATTGGATACTTGTTTTGAGGAAATTGTTTTGGTATCTGGTGAATAAATGGAGGCTGAAAAGAGATGATGGACTATGGTTAGAGGCAACCTAATAAATCATTGGTGGCCACGTGTCTGGACCAGTCATCACCATTACTTAGAAGTGGTGTCTGGAAGCTCAACTTTAAGACAAAGACAAGAGCAACAAATTATTTGACTTTGTAACTGAAACTTGTGTCCCGTATTTGCTGATCAAAATTGTATTAAATTACTGTGGCATGATATGAAAGAAAAATTTGTTATTTCATTAGGCAGTAAACTACAGCAATAAACTACTCAACAGGACATATCTTTTGTAGCTTCTAGTGAAGAATACAGATGAGGAAATAAATAATCAGGATGCAGTATAAGATCTGCATTGAGTGTAAGTACAGGATCTACCCATATAGGGACACCTAAGTGGAAAATCTCATGAAATCTGTAGTCATCAATAATATCAGAGAAAATAAGATAATGATTGGTCTTAACTCTATAAGAGTCAGTAAGTTTGTCTTCTGCATTCATTGTAAAGCTGAGGAGTTGGAATACACAATGGTCATTAATTGTCCAGTATTAGAAAGATAATTACCACTAGGGTTGAGAATGATATTCAAGACTCTTGACTCTGAGTGGAGTGTGCTGTCTGCTCACAATGCTCCTGCTGTAAGCGTCTCTTTTTGGAAACAGTGTTATTTGGAATTGAAAATTTGATGATCAATTATTCTCACTCATTTTTCCTTATTACCTTATTATTTTTTTAAAATTTCACAAAAGTGCTATGAAATATCTCCAATAAACATTTAAGGAAACAAATAGAAAAAATAATCAAATGGATGATTTACAAAGAATGAACAATTTCATATAAGATTCATAAAATTGCCTGATGATCTTACAAGTCATATGCATACATGCCAGTGGATGCTATATTCAGGGGCTATTTGACAACTCGTTCTGCCCTTGGTAGGGTTAAAGACACATGTTTCTGTAGCTACCAAAACTATATATATTATAGTATTTAAACGCACTTTGTCAGATTTTATGGTATTATATGATTTACAACCTAAAATAATATTATTGTATGTTCCAAAAATAATTTACTAGAGGTTTAGTGAAACAGTCCATTTTCCCCCAATCTATGCTCCTGTAAGATGGTGGCTCATAATTGTGACAAGTGTATCCTTCAGAGGTACCTGCAGATCCAGGCTGCCCAGGTTAATAATGACCAGGGAAATAAATTGGTCACTCAGAACGCACTGCTCAGCAGGAGGAGAGGTCCTACCATCACAAACACATTCTTAGAGCAAATTGGCACTCAAGATAAAAGGTACTGAATTTCATGAGCTTACCTAACTAGGTAGGCATAATTTCCTTCCCTCCAAAACTGACTTTCAGATCAAGTATAGCCCAGGTTAGGAGTGTCTCATAAATGTCATTTCAGTGCTTTGTTACTAGAGAGGCTAATTTTATCAAAAACATAAGGCTCATCTGATTAATGCTTGGGATCTGGAATCATAGATCTGTGTTTGAATTGTACCTTTGCCAATCACTAGCTTTACGAACTTGAGTAAGTTATAGAAATATTCCACGAGTTTGACTATTTTAGGTCCCATATAAGTGGAATCATGCATCATTTGTGACTGGCTCATTTCACTCAGCATAACGTCCTCCGGGTTCATCCAAGTTGCTGCAAATTGCAGGATTTTCTTCTTTTCTAAGGCTGGATAATATTCCACTGTACTTACATACCATATATTCCTTATGCATATAACTGTCTAGGCAGAAAATAGAAGGTTGCCATGGGCTGGGAGGAAGGGGGAACAGAGAACTGCTGTTCAGTGGGTAAAACGTTTCAGTTATGCCAGATGAATACGGTGCAGAGATCAGCTAGACAACATATGCCTAGACTCAGCAATACTGTATTGTGCATTTAAAATTTGTTAAGAGGGTGTATCTCATGTTAAGTGTTTTTACCACAAGCAAAAGGGACACAATGAGGGAACATCCCTGAACTTGGAGAAGAGGATGTGGCGACAAAATGGACAATGGCTAAGAGTTTATATGAGCATGTGGCTCCAGCATCAAAGAGAAAGATGGGTGCCACACATGGGCCTGGAGAGACGGTGGTGTGTGGAGAAGCGCGTGGATATCGGTGGGCAGTAATGTCTCTGCTGTAGGATCCATGCCCTAACTCCCGGTGTATCACGGTTCAGCTCTCCTTATTTCTCATCTTGAAGTGGGTTCTTTATTTGTACCAAACTGTGCCCATGCCACCCACACCATGACCTCCCATGCCCATTCCCTTCAGTGTTTTTACTTCGTGGTTTCATTAAAGGCCACTGGTATAGCTCTTCCAGGAGGTTTCCTGTGAACTTCAGAGCTGAATTAATGACGCTCCTCTGTGTTCCATTAGCATATATTTATCATAGCACCTACTGCATTTATGAAAGTTCTTAACATGTGTCTGATTTTATCTTATCAATCTTTTTATTCTAAATAATCAAAAAAATATATGTATTTGATCATTGCTGCATGTTTTTATGTACAATTTTATTTAGAAAGAAAATGAGATTTAATGACAATCCTCAGAGTCAATCTTATGGTCGTTTAGTGGAAAGTCAATACGCATTTGGAGTTATCCTTGCCTTCTGCAGGGTAATCACAGTGTAGAGGTTAAAAGCATGGTCTTGGGACCAGGCTTCCTAATTTTGTGTCCTGACTTGAGCAGTGACTTGCTGGATGAGCTGTAGTAGGCCCCACAACCTCTCTGTACTAATGCTTTGTCTATAAAATAGGAATATGAACGGTACTCACTTTTTAGATGGATTTTGGGAATTAAATGAATTTAATTTCTAGCATGGCTAATACAATGCCTTTGCTGAGGTTATTAAATGCTGATATCAGAAAAAATATGAGTGACAAACATTTAAAAGTAACCAATAAAGATACTATAAAAAGTATCAGGAAAATTCTGGTTTAAGTCAAAGGAAAATGGGGTGCCATTTTTGAACCAAGCAGTAATTCTAAAATGTGAGAGGATGCCTAATACTGGTGACAACCTGAGAAAACAGCCACTTCATGCTGCTGTTGGGAAGGCACACTGACTCTGTTTGGAGTTTACAATGAAGTAGCCTTGAAATCTAGAATGCATGTTCTCTTTGACCCGCTAAACTCACTAGCATGAGTAACTCTACAGACACGCTAACGAAAGTTCTCTTGGACTAAAAGGCAGACACGATCTCTCCACCACAAACACACTCAGTAAGGTCACTGCATTTTTGTAAGTCAAATTTGGACGACACCTGAAATGCCCACCGATGGGGAGCGGTTTAAACGAGTGATGGTGTTGACGATGATGCTGTACTGTGCAGTCATCAGTTGGGTGACCCAGATCTCGCTGTGCCACATGAGAAGAGGTATGAACATTAATAAAATAATTAATATTCGTATACACATATCTTTTTGTAACAACAGAATCGCACACTTACAAAAACTTATTAATGATGATAACTTCAGGATTATGAAATGTTGGAATGACCATTTTGGTTTTCTTATTTTTTACTATATTAAAATATTAAACATTCTTTTAAAATGTGTAAGTGTACTAAATTTGTCAACAGCACTGTTGTGTGAGCTGGCTTTAATTGGCCAAGAGTGGATGAAATATTTTGACTCTTATGTGGAAAGTTAAAATAATTTGGATTATGTTGACAGATGAAGCACACACACAGCACAATCATATCAAAGCTAAATATACACAATATTATAGCATCTGGCATGTAGTAAGAGTTCTCTCCCTACTATCTATTATTATTGATACCTTTATTATTTTTGACATACTTAGTTGAACATTAGCTTATTTCTGAACAAGAATGGATAGACCCGTTATAGGATATGTTTGGAGAAAATAACCTCTTTAAATAAAACCAAAATAAATAAAAATAATCTGCTTAAAAAATAAAAAGTTTCCAGGATAAAGTATAGTTCAAAGAGCCTTTGAGTAAAATTCCCTGGTTGCACTATTCTGGAGGACGAGCATGTGTGAATGATACTCCTCTAGTTTTGACAAGGACACTGACATCGTTCTTTGCTTTCTTAAAATACTACAACTTTAGGCCAGTATGACTTAGAATTTAGGGATTTCAAATATTTTGAAAGGAATGGTTTTAAATTCCCTCTCTTGCAAAGTGAAACGCACAGCTACAAAGTGTGTTTGGACATTTCATCATAAAATCTCATTCACCCTGCAATATTGTGTCATAATTACTACAGGAGGTATCAATATGAACACACTAAGGCCAACCCTGGACAGAGAGCCCCCAAAGAGGCGAACTACAGTCAGAACCCTATTAGGAAGTGAGTGACTTAGGGAGGACTAAGTCCTGTAAGCAGAGGTGTGTATGCTAATAAAAGACTCTATTTAACTAAGCAGCAGAGTAATTACATATGCTGCTGGCTCAGCTTCGTTTATTAACACATCTGTAATCTTTTTTCTTCCCATTTCTTTTCATTACAAAACTTGCTCTCATTACAAAGTATATCATCGGTACCAAGCTTATGGCAAATTTGTGTTCCTTACAGAGCAGTCTCTCCAGGAATTGAGATAAACATGCTCCCAGTCTTACCCACATGGTGTTCTCTGAGTTTATAAAATCTATTGGGACATTTTATTGTAAAGAATTACGCCTTAAAATCTACAGTGGAAAATGTTTCGAGATATTGTCAAGTGAATATCACAAAGGAAAATTGGGCCCCATGCCTGGTGGGGCTGCGTGGAGAGGGTGGGTGTGAGTTAGTTCTCACAGCCTGGATGGACCTGTTGGTGTAAGTATTGTCAACTGAATTAAACTTCCTGCATGAACATACCCAGAGTAATAACACTTTAGTACCGCACAGAGAGATCTCTACCTAGAAGTCACCATCAGGTCATTAGGTGAACTCGAAAGTCCTCTACTTTTGAAATATTCTTAGAAGACTAAGTGGAGGGACAGTGTTCCTCTGATCTCATTTCTGCTCAGACTGTCCCAAATCCACAGTCTTTTATATGAAAATATGCAATGGCATTGTGTTCTGAAGAGGGTACACCTCAGAGAAGGCCAACATATTAGAGTATTTGGAAAATGTGATTAACAATTCTCGGGACTAGAATAAGCCTATTTGGTTGTGTTTCACAATAGTGAGATACTGGCTCCTGTGCATCTTCCTTCTCGGGCTCCTGACTGAGTCTTTGTGTTCAGCTCAGGCACTCACAGAAGCAGCAGCCCTGAGCTCACCCTACGGCACAGGATCTTACGGGAGGGAGGGAAAGTGCGTGTGCACTAAATTAGGGGGTTGGAAACTGTCTCCTGCTTTGCCTGTCCGTCCCAACTGCATGGACACCTTCTTAGAAACATAGAGCGGCTCACGTCTGGGAAGACGTGCTTGGCAATGACATACCATCAGTGTTCTGTTGACAAGAACAAGACTTTGAAATTCCCAGCTAGATTCCTTTATACTAAGGTTGTCAAGACAGATGTTCAAAAGGCCCTGTATCTAAACGCACGTGTTCACTGAAATGCAGCTAATGTGCCAATTATGGTGACACACAGCATACAGATTCTCACATCTGCTCAAAGAATGAATTAAAATCACACTTCGAAGGATCATATACTGGCCACATGGACAAGCCACAATGGATAGTAGGTTTTATAAAAAAATCAAGTGTTTGAGGTTTTCCTCAAGTCACTTCTTTGCACTGTATAGTCACACAAACCTTCTCTAATATAAAACATGAAGTTTTCTCTACAATGTAAGTTATTTTCACTTAGTGAAACAAAACCTTAAGACCAAACTTTTGGCAGATATCACCTACTGTTGCATGAAATATATGACAGAATAAGATTTAAAAAAAAAACTGTATTAAACTAGAGTCTCATTTATTGGTCTAAAATCTTCCTAATTTTTAAGGATATAGCACTACTATTCTTTTGTTAGTCTAAAACTGGCTTCTGTAATGGAAACATAAAATTATTAAAAAAATATAGTTGACAAGGGGCACCTGGGTGGCTCAGTCGGTTAAGTGACCGACTTCAGCTCCGGTCATGATCTCATGGTTTATAGGTTCTAGCCCCGTGTCGGGCTCTGTGCTGACAACTCAGAGCCTGGAGCCTGCTTCTGGTTCTGTGTCTCCCACCCTTGGCCCCTCCCTCTGCCTGCAGTCTGCCTCTCTTTCTCTCTCAAAAATAAACACTAAAAAAAAAAAATTAAAAAAAATAAAGTCGACATTAAACTCTATGCCATGCAGTCTATAAAGCTTGCAAGGCTTTGCTTTACAAATCCTTCTCCTTCTAAAAACCGATTTATCGGTCAACACAATTGGCCTTTTTTGGTGTGTGATCAAATCTCAGGATTGCAATTTTCAGAGTTTAAGTCCAATTAATGGTGTTTATTTAATTATTGTGAACTTTGTGCTCAAGGTAAAAAGACTGGCACAGGAGTGCCTGTGGTTTACCAGCCCATGGGTACCTTTCTTCAAGGAGCACGAGGAGGGATGGGACTACCATGTAACCATGAAGCTGTTCTGCTTTAGCAACATGTTAGACAGGTTTAGGACTAGACTCACATGAGGACCATACATTTATTGCTTTGTCTCTTTTGCACCAGACGTAGTTAGCGCTCCACAAAGGTTTAGGGAATTAAGATGAAAACCTCAAATAATAGTGAGAATCAGTAATTAAGTGAAGTATTATTAATAATACGGATTATTTATTTATTTATATACAGAGAAAGAGAGAGTGTATGTGCACATGCACGTGCAGAGGAGGGGCAGAGAGAGAGAACCGCAAGCAGGTTCCACATGTCAGCCCAAAGGTTGACGTGGGGCTTGATCTCACAAACTGTGAGATCATGACCTGAGACGAAATCAAGAGTTGGACGCTCAGCTGACTGAGGCGCCCAGGCACCTTGATACAGATTAAAATTTTGACAGACATTTTCTTTACGTTCCAATACTATGGAATGAAAAAATGGTTTTCCAACCATGAAACACATGGTTTTAAATCTTGTAATGAAAGCATTCTAGAATAAAGAAATAACACTGCATTTCATTCTTATATGAAGAATTAATTGAGAACGGAATGATTACCTAGTAAATCCAGGGGAAAGTTAGTTCATCATGATAATTAAGGCAGACTTTCCACACATTAATTACTTTGATCTTATATGTCCTCTTCCTATCTCTAGACTATACACACTACATATATCCTAAAACTGTACTTTCCCTTGTCAATGATGAAATGTCAAACTTCAGTGTTTCCTGGTTCATAATGGACTTTTAATAAATATAACAAATAACTAAAATAGCATTAAAATCATTTTAGACAACACTTTCAATAATTTTTTATTTTTGTTTTCACTTAACGTAACTGGATGCATTTCTGCTGTGCCATGTTCTCATTAAATATCAGTAAAAATTTATTAGGGTATGATTATATATGTAATCCATTTTTGCTTTATTTAATGACATATTTATTGTCTGAAGTGTAGGAACTAACCTAGATTTTCTTTTGCAGGCAGTTAATTGGCTTAAGACTGGTCATTATTTAAAATTAAGTGCAAATTTTCATCTAAATACTTTTATATCTAAAAACTAAAATGGCAGAATGCAGATCTGACTCATGAGGTAAACTATAGTTAAAACAAATGACAAGGAAAATGTAATAGAAAATACAGCTTAGAAACTGTAACTTTTGTAAATTGTAACTTTAGCATTGCTTCTTGACGTTCTGGATTGCTTCAGAACAAGAGATTTCTAATAGGGACCTCATAGGATATTTCCAGCATTTTCTTTTAAAAAGAACAAAATTGATGGATATATTTAGATGATCTTGACTCTGTCAGCTTTAATAAGACTCTTTAGTCTCTAAAACAATGAAAAGTTAGATTTTCTAGATGGATTGAATGCTAGGACTCGGCATCACTGGTAAGCAGAATTCTGAGATGGCTTCCAAGATTCCTGGCCCAAGGTGTGGGCAGAACTCACTCCAATGGTTAGGTTTCACACATCATACGACAAAGCTGAAAGGGTGTGCAGGCATAATTAAAATCTCAAATTAGTTGACTTAAAATTTTTTTAAGTTTATTTACTTTTAGGGAGAGAAAGAGAGAGAGAGAGCACGAGAAAGCACATGCAGGGGAGAGGCAGACAGTGAGGGAGAGAGAGAATCCACAGCTGACTTTGCACTATCAGCATACAGCCCAATGTGGGGCTCAAACTCAGCAATGTGAGGTCATGCCCTGAGCTGAAATCAAGAGACGCTTAACCGACTGAGCCACCCAGGCACTCCTCAAATAGCTTACTTTAAATGAAAGCATGATTATCTTGGGTGGTTTGATTTGATGCGGTGACCCCTTGGAGGATGCTGGACCCTTCTTGAAGAGATTGGAGAAGTTCTCCTGCTGGTCTTGACGCAGCAATCTGCCACACTGAGCAAGGGGCCAAGAGCAACCCTAGGGTCTAAGTGCAGCCTCTGAATAACCAAGACCAGAAGAATAGACACTTCAAGAAAGAGTCTGATTGCTGGAAAGAGGTTTACTTTAACTGCATTATGTTTTGCTCACATTTTCTGAATGTACTTGACAATGACTATAATTTATATGCAGAAGGCACTTGCCACAGTGACTTGATAAATGCCTCCAGAGTTAAAAGTTGCTGCCTCTACATTATTTTTTGCTTGCAGGATTGTCTCTATCATATAATAGACTAATAAAACAATTAAGAGTTTGAATATTATTTTCTATGTAAATTGAGAAAGACAGTGTAATATTATATTCTGCTTATGGTTGAAAAAGTTTAAATTAGTGAAGTATTTTCTAGAAACTGAAATTGGAAGGTGCAATGTATGATTGGTCATTTCATATGGATAAAAGCAATATAACAAAAGTGAACTGAGATATAAAATAGTTTCACTTTAAATTTTCTAACTATAGCAAATGGACTTTAGCATTTATCGATAATAATTATTTATAAAAGAAATAATTATTGACATATTTTCAAACAACACAAGAAATCTGAGAGACTTTAAGAAATACAGAAACATGTATACCAGTCCTTAAGAAAGCATATAAAAAGGACATGATAGGAAAGAGGTAGGCACAGGAGACCTGGTCAGCCTCCTGGCTAAGCCATTTACGGGGTTGATAAATAAATATATTAAAAAACCACTATACATGTATATGCACACTTTGTGATGTTAGGACCCTAATAGACATTGAGACACTTCCAGCCATTTTGCAGAGACACTAATAAGTGATGACCTGATTTGCATCTAGTGATTATTATGACTCAGTAGATGAAAGAAAAGAGCAGAATACACAAGAGCTGTTAGTAACAAAACAAACACTAACAATAGTAAAGTTGACCCTTGTCATAAAGTTGATTAGTCATTAACTGAAAGGTGGTGTGTAGGAAAAACTCACTTCCCCTGTGTTTCTCCTTTAGCCTCACACCTCACACTATTACCACACTCAATGCTTCTGAAACCAGGTATTTTTTTTTTTTTTTTTTAATGAGAGAGTGTGTGAGTCAGTGGGGGGGGAGGGGCCAAGAGAGAGGGAGAGAGAGAATTCCAAGCAGGGTCCTCATGATAAACACAGAGCCTAACAAGGGGCTTAATAAACTGCAAGATCATGACCAGTGCTGAAACCAAGACTAGGTGCTCACCAACTGAGCCACCCAGGCACCCCTGAAACCTGGTCTGTTTTCATTTCTTTGTTTTCCGACACCAAGCAATTCTGCAACACCAGCGGGTATCCTTCAATTTAAGACATTTATAACACTGACTGGAGTTAATCCAGACCCCACAGGTTAAGGGCTCAATCCCATGGGCTACAGATGCCAGTCCCAAGTAGTGAGTCCCCAGGTTACTTACAACTTCTGTCCAACTTGGCTACAAATTAAACGTTCTCATGACTCCTCCACTGGATTCAATTATTTGTGAGAATAGCTAACAGAGCTCAAGAAAACTCTTATTTACATTTTCCAATGTATTATATTGGAAAATGTATGATACAGGGCACAGATGAATAGCTAGATGAAGAGATAACATAGGGCAAGGCCTGGAAGGGCTCAGAGGACAGGAGATTCTGTCCCCATGGAGTTGGGTACACCATCCTCCCAGTGCGTGGGCATCTTTATCAGCCTAGAAGCTCTCCAAATCCTGTATGTGTGGGGCTTTTATGGAAGTTTGATCACACAGGCATGATCAATAGTTACCTCCATTTCCAGCCCCTCTCCCCTCTCTGGACAATAGGTAGTGGAGCTGAAAATCCTAAGCTTCTAGCCATGAATGACCAGACCCATCCAGGAGCCCATCATGAGTTACTTCATTAAAACAAACAAACAAACAAACAACCACATTCCTATCCCCTAGAAAATTCCAAGAGATTTAAGACCTTTGTGTCAGGAACCAGGGTCAAGGACCAAATATTAGAACAAAATATACTAGTGCTCTTATAGCTTAGGAAGTTACAAGATTTTTAAGACCTCTGCATGAGGAACTGAACTTATGTTAGAACGAGAGACTCTCCTACCCCTTATTTTTTTTAAAAAAATTTTTAATGTTTATTTATTATTGAGACAGAGAGAGACAGAGCATGAGTGTAGGAGGTACAGAGAGAGAGGAGACACAGAATCCAAGCAGGCTCCAGCCTCTGAGCTGTCATCACAGAGCCCAATGCAGGGCTCAAAGTCACAAACCGCGAGATCATGACCTGAGCCGAAGTTGGATGCTTAACCAACTGAGCCACCCACGTGCCCCTCTCCTACCATTTCTATCAGTAAGAGTGAGTTCTGTGTTAGGAACAAGGAGACAAGACAGTACACATTTCTTATTATTTCACAGTTGGGAGGCTTAAGGACAAATCATCTGCAACAGTGAAAGAGGAAATCCCCAAATAAATCTGGAAAGCTAATAAACAGTCAATTTTCTGTCTAATCTTTCTCTATCATTAATTTGAGACATCTGTTATTGATATTACATTTCCCAAGAGTATGAATATGGAGATGATTAGCCAGGGCTGCAAAAGTGTGTTGAGGTGATTTTGGAGACAGGACTTGCTATTGAAGGTGGATGTCAAGAAAGAATCTGGGCAAAGGCAATTGGATCAGATGAGGAAGCATGACCATCAAAATAAATGTCTTCTACCGGAGAGTCTAATGGAATAGAGATCCAGCTATACATGTATCATCTACATCAAATATAAAATGTCAGTAGAGAAAAAAAATTAGTGTACCTTTATCAAGGCCCTCATTTTGACCGGGAGTTAATTTTACGCAGAGTTTATTGGAAAGCTCAATTTTCTAAATCCCACTGCCCCGATGGAAGGCTTAACAGAACTTTAGTTCTGCCATGAAGCTTATGGATATGTCAACCCTAAATTTTCCAGAGGATACCCAGCAGCACTGCCTGATGCCAGATTGCCTGCAAAGTAGCACCAAACTGGGTTCTCTCGTCCACACCACCTGGGAAGACCTGCTTGTGTTTATCTTTGAAGGTGAAGTTGAGAGCCTGGGTGGGGAAATATCTCATGACATCGGCTGGGTGACCACTCCAGGAGGACAGGACCTCCTGCTCTGTGGGGATACGAACTTCACAATCTGTAATGCCCTTGCATCGCTGTCTGCGGGGATGTGCTTGCTGGCACCCTGCACCTGCAACAGAGCTTGACCTGCTCGATGGGTGCTACCGTGGTCTCTGAGATGGCCTCAGACACTGCACCCACCAGGCACCCTAGGCAAAGGACACAGTGGCTTCTGTCATGTTACAAGGAAAGAGGAGGCAGGTGATTTGGGGACTGTGGTAGGAACGGGCTGGGATTCCAGAGCTGTCTTTACCAATTTCTTATAAAATTAAACACATACGCCCTACTGCCCAGGTAATTCTACACCTGGGTGTTTGTACAAGACAAATAAAAGCATCCATAGAGAGAGGAATGGGGACATATTGTTTGGTGAGTACAGAGTTTCTGTTTGGTGTGAGGAACAAGTTCTGGAAATGGATAGTGGTGGTGGTTACACAACTTTGTGAATGGGCTTGATGCTACTGAATTAAAATCATGAAAATGGTTAGGATGGTAAATTTTATGCTACGCATATTTCACCACAATAAGAAGTCATCTCCGTAGAAAGAAATCTACAGAAATGTCCCTGGTAATTTTTTTCATAGTAGCTCAAAATGTGAAATAATGAAAACATCCATCCGAAAGTGAATGACCAAGTATGTTGTCATAAATTCATTCAGAGTAAGGGTTGGCAAATTACAGCCAATGGAACAACCTGGCCCAAGGCTTGTGCTTAAATGGCTTAACTCCCACAAATTACCTTTATATTTTTAAGAGTTATAAAAAAACTAGAAAGATGAATATGTGATAGAGACCAGTGTGTGGCCAGCAAAACCCGAGAGAGTTACTACATGGCTTTTTATAGAAAAAAAATTACTGACATTGATGTACAGGGTAATTACTAATCTATAAAAAGAACAAACTATTTGGTACATAAAACAATGTAAATATATCTAATAAACATATGCTGAGTGAAAGAATCCAAGCACAAAAGATATATACTGAGTGGTTCAATTTATATGACTTGTAGAATGGGCAAAATCAAGTGAACATCTCCAACATCAACAGAATTTGATTTAACTGACAACAGTGCTTCCCTTGTTATCTGATGGAAAGGACATGATGTGACTTAGGTAACAGTAAGGAAAAAAGTGCATAACCAGAATTTGATCATGAGGAAACGTCAGAAAACAAAATCTGAGGGGAATTCTACAGAAAAACTGACTTGGATTCTTCAAAAATATCGATGTCCTGAAAGACAAAGACGGGCTGAGGAATTAGACAAGTTTAAAAAAGAAAAATGAAAAGTATTGAGACAACTACACATAGTGCATGTCTAGGGGGAAAATGCTACAAAGGATATTAATGAGATAATTGGAAATCTTTGACTATGGATGGTAGTTTACAGAATCAATCAGCTCTATTTCTAAGGCAAATTTAATATATTTTAAGATACTTAAAATATACTTAAAATAAAACATATAAAATTTTTAAATAAATAAAATGTTTAAAAATATTTTAAATTATTAGAAAAGTACCCACATAAATTTTTTTCTTGAAGGGAACTAAAGTCACCCTTGATTATGTGAGTTTATGGTCTCAATTTTATAGCTCAAACAGATTCATTTGGTACAGTTCCTCCTGTTCTAGAGAGAGACAGAGGCCAGATTTATGATTTGCTGTCTTTCTCTTCATTTTACAACTTAAAATTAGGTTTTAGAGGGGCACCTGGATGGCTCAGTTGGTTAAGCATCCGACTTCAGCTCAGATCATGATCTCATGGTTCATGTGTTTGAGCCCCGTGTCGGGCTTTGCACTGACAGGGTAGATCCTGTTTGGATTTCTGTGTCTCTCTCTCTCCGACCCTCCCATGTTCCCATGTCTCTCTCTCCCTCTCTCTCTTTCAAAAATAAATAAGCATTAACAAAAAAGAAATTAGGTTTTGGAACTTTAGGGCCTTACATGTCCTCTGAACGATAACCCTGAACTGTGCATCTTTGGCCTCATCCGTGTTATGTAATCTCACTGGATTGTCATCTCGATTCTTTACATGTTCAGCAGGAAACCAGAAATAAAAGTAGACAGAAAACACTAAGTGTGATTTATAAGTGACTACAGTCAGGTTGTTTAGGCCTATCTTGTCCAATGGCTTTCTCAGTTTGATGGCTCACTTCATAACCTAAATAATGAATAGAATTAAAACAAACCAAACCAAAAGATGAATCAACTACTGAAAGGGACATTCCTCTGGGGAGGTATGACTGATTGCCTCCCTTAATCAACAGTTTGTTCCCTGGATAATTATTTTTTACCATTTGGGTCTCATAAATAAGCAAGGAAATTTTTGACATAGTTCACATGTACCTATGACACCAACAGTTATTATTTAAATAAATATATACATCTGATCATTATTAACAAGGATTTATTAAGCACTTGTTACTTGCCAAACACTAGGAATAGCAGGTTAACTATATAGACCCTCCAATTACAATCTATTTGATATTATTTATTTGGTGGGGATACTGGCTATTAGAATAAAATCTGGATTTTAGATATGATCAAAATTACTGAATATTAGAGTAAAATCAAAGCTACTATTTTAATTTATTCTCAGGTTTAGGATTTCTGATGAAGATGTACAGATCCCAAGGAAGCGCACAAGTGCTGAGAACACAGTCGTACATCCAGTAGGCAGCTTCCTATACGGCAGCTTTGGGCACTCATCTGTCCAGTGTCAGGTGACTGGTTCAGATGGCAGCCTGTGAGCTGCTCTGGGACACTTGGAGTCAGTGCTCTGGGGATGTTCTCCCACCTCCCAGCTCTTCTTGTTCATCTATGTTCTGTAGCTGGAGGACAAAGAGATCGCTCCTTCGCTGCCCAGGTAAATACAGGTGAGCTGAGATGTCTAGCATGGACTCTTTCCATTGTCCCTGGTAACAAAAGGTAACATTTGGGCAGGAGCACAGGGACGGAGGTATTAAAGGTACTTTCAACTGAGAGGAAACCTCAAAGTGAAGTACTTTGCAGAGCTCTCTGCTCTGAAAACGTGTTAAGTAACTCAAGAAGTAATTGAAAATGGCAAATAAATATCTTGAGAATTATTTAAAATTACCTTTTGGTATTCCCAAATAAGAAGGTAAGTTAAAGACAGAAATCATAAATTGTGTTAATAAATTAATATGTATTAATATTAATATTAAGGCTGTGAATAAGAAATAATGTCCCTTTTCCCATTAATTAATCAGAGATCAGGATGTAAAACTTCCTTAACAATCTATTGGTTGCCTTATTTTGGAATTTTAATGCATAAATTCATAGAGTCTTTTCTGTCCTTTTGTTTATAATAATTCATTCTTTATATGCAATTAAAAAGCATTTGCGTCTCCTATGGCTTAATACCACACTGCATTATATCACATCCCTATAAGTATGTAAATGCTAATTTGAGAAGCCAAGATAAAGAAAGGCAATGAGATACCAACTGATTTACCCAAAGCGAATGACATCTACTTGAAACAGAGTTCAAAACTCTGCCAGCGATTTTCCTAAGAATGAGTGAGGAGACTCAGGAACACTCACTGTTGTTGGAAGGTAGGCAATGGACAATATCTGAAATTGTACGAGCAAATTTATTATGAGAGGGCTGATATTATTCATGGGGAGGCATAGTGACAGATGGCATGCATTGTCATTTTCTCCAGATGTGATGGAGTGATTTATACCCAAGAAATAGCTGTTTGAGATATTTCTTGGTTTTATTATTTATTAGTGCTTTCTACTAATGTTTTAGGCATTTTAATTAATTTGCATATTTGGTGATGATTTCACTAAAAAGATTAGCTAATAAACATTTTGGAAGCATTTTTATTTTTCTTTCTTCGATGCTCAGCTAACAAAAAAACATTTCCCAGACCTATTGTTCGTACACATCAACCTCCCTGGAAGTGATAGATGAAAGTAAGATTCTAAGTGCTTCATTAAGAACTTTGTTTTATGATAAATTCTCCTTAATTTCTGAAACAGTTTGTAAAGAACGTAGACAGGTCCAGTCTGCTCTACACTGTAACATGGTTAGTTTAATTTCTGTCATTCTGTTATATTTACTTTGCCCTAGTTAGCCTTTTAAGCACAGTTAGTTAGAAGAGCCAAGTTTCCAACAGATGACTTAACTGGGATTATGCTCGCTGTCACACACTTTGCTCCATTACTGTTGTCCTACTTGTCATATTTCTGCTACATCTCTAGGTACCACATTTGAGTTCCAAGCGGAAAGATGGTAAAGTACAACCGTGCAAAGAGAAAATCAGCAGAGGAACAGAGACCATCTCTTGTCAAAAAGCTTTTTGAGAAATCTTAGCAATTCTCGTTTACAATTTAATGGCTAGAATTATAACATGGTTCCTATAAGTGAAAGAAAGTGGGCAAAGATGAGAATTCTAAAATAAGAACACAGTAATCCTACAGAGAAAGGAAGAATTGATAAATCCTGTCCTTCACACGTAATCTATTGTAAGATATTATCTGTGGTTCTGCATTCGGTCACATCGAATGCTGCTTCTCTCTATATGCACATACAGTTGTACGACTCCCCCTTTATTACCTTAAATTGAAATTAAGAAGAGTGAAACCATCTATATTCATATTTTTAAAGTTAGCTACAATGTCCAAAACTCAGTCTAAAATAAGTAAGATTAACTGATAATAAAATAATATGTATTTAATTTTCCCGTTTATAAATAGAAATGTAGAAGCCATAATCAAGTAATCAGATGTTTATCCCTATACATGGCATCATACCAGGTATAAGAGTGCAACTGCAGATGTACATAAGTTTGTTGCCTTGTATTGGGGACCAAACAAAATATGCAGATTTTCTAAATTTGGAATGTCTCTGACCATGATTCACAGCAAATTAAAGCAAAATCTCTATTGATTTACAGTGAAGCTTTAAAAAATTTTTTTTGTTTATTTTTGAGAGACAGAGAGAGACAAAGTGTGAGCAGGGGAGGGGCAGAGAGAGAGAGAAAGACACAGAATCTGAAGAGGCTCCAGGCTCTGAGCTATCAACACAGAGACCAACGTGGGGCTCGAACTAACGAGCCGGGAGATCACGACCTGAGCCGAAGTCGGATGCTTAACCAACTGAGCCACCCAGGCGCCCCTACACTGAAGCTTTTGAAAAAACTTAATATGTAGTAAACCTGAGGGGGGAAAACCTTTCGTGTATGTATACAACAGAGTTAACTTCAGATAATTTTGAAGAAGTCCTTCCTCTAAACGAGTACCTGGGGAATTTTGCAATGTCTCCTGGGAACGTTCGCAATGTCCCCTGAACTCGGGACGATGAACTTGGTGTGGGGCTGTCGTGCACGTTGCCAGCGGTCTATATCCCCAGTCCCTAGACAGTAAATGCCAGTAGATCCACAATCTTTGAAATAACTGAAAAAACCTTGAAAATATCTTCTACAGGGCTAGACAACCCCCTAGAGAACCACTAGCTGTGATGTTTTCTTCACAGAAAAGAGGCTTTTTAGTGCTTGTTTTTTTCTTTTGTTGTAGCTGGATCGAACAGTCTTGAGAACACTGATCCAGACCCGTCTCTACCCAGCGGGAACCATGGAGTGACACCAAACCACGTGCTTCACGGTCCTGTTCCCGCTTCTTCCTCCCTGAGGAAGGCCTTATTCTGCATTGTCCTTTCTGCACAAACCTGCTCATATGTATAAAATAAAATCAAACAATCCTCCCGCAACTCACTGTACTTGTTATCAGAAGTGTTTCACTTATCAGGCAAATTGCTTGACTTCTTTGAACTTGAGCTTCTTTGTAGAAGCAAGAGGGTTTATAGTAGCAAGTATAACACATGGTTATCTGTTCTGACTTTGAAATACATATTATATGTTGCGGTCCTTAACACTGTACTCGGGAGACAGTGCGTTTCTAATAAATGCCTTCTCTAATTATTATCGTTATCAGTGCCAAACGCACGGCCCTGTATAGCTCTTAACGTTTTTATTTTGTCTTGTTTGGTTTTTACAAAGCTTTCTTCCTTTTCCAGCCACACAGTCCTTCAGGCTCTTCATCTCTTCATTAAGTTCATATTTAGCAGACTGGAGCTTATAGTGGGCATTTCATACATGCCTTTGGAAGAAAGATTAAAAGCGTATGTGAATACTTTACCCATCCATTACTTCAACTCAATTTCTGCATATGTGTACAAGTCCTGGGTTACAGCTAAATAGTCTAAGTTAGTATTAATTAACCTACCACAGCAGACTCACCCAAATAACTAAGAAAGACATATTTCAGGAGTAGATCACATGCTTTCTTTAAGTAGAAGATCTAGTGCAAATGAACCATCTGCAACTTTTCTTAAAATGCCATATCCCAGAAAACTCTATTATTCCATAAGGAAAGAAAGGGGCTACTTGGTGCGCAGATGAGTTTCAGAGTCACTGGATTAAGTGAGATTAAATGTACCCGAACAGATCTCTTCATTGCAGGACTTTGAAGAGCTTTATTTGGTGAATTAGAATTGTGAGCTCTAAGAGAGTGACATTAAAGAATGTGCTTTCCATTTTTTAAACTAAAGAACAATTATGTACTTGGCTGACTGTATTAGTCAGCTTGGGCTGCCAGAATAAGATAGCACAGACTGGATTAAACAGAAAGTTATTTTCTCAAGTTCTGGAGGCCGGAAGTCCAAGATCAGAGTGCCCACAAGTTTGGTTTTGGCGAAGGCTCTTTTCCCGGCTTGCAGATGGCTGTCTCCTCGCCATGTGCTCACATGGCCTTTTCTCTGCGCATGTGTGCGCACACACACACCCACGCACAGGAAGAAAAAGAAAAAGACAGGGAGAGAGGGAAGGAAGGAGAGGGAGAGATGTAGGGATGCGGGCGGGGGGTGAGGGGAAGAGAGAGAGAGAGGGAGAGAAAGAGGGAGGGAGAGATTTGGTGTATTTTCTTCCGCTTACAAGGACACCGGTCCTATTGTATCAGCCCCCACTCCATGACCTCATTCAACATTAATTACCTCCTAAAGGCCCTATCTCCAAATATAGTCACATCGAGTATTAGGGCATCAACATATGAATTTCAGGGGGGCACAATTCAGTCCATAACACTTGCTCATTTTAGAACAGCTTAACTTTTGATCAATGTTGATATGAAAACTTAGTGACAGCTACTCAATAGTGTATAATATTTTTAAAATTTTTTTAACGTTTATTTATTTTTGAGACAGAGACACAGAGCATGAACGGGGGAGGGATAGAGAGAGAGAGGGAGACACAGAATCGGAAGCAGGCTCCAGGCTCTGAGCCATCAGCCCAGAGCCCGACGCGGGGCTCGAACTCACGGAGTGAGAGATCGTGACCTGAGCTGAAGTCAGGCGCTTAACCAATTGAGCCACCCAGGCGCCCCTCAATAGTGTATAATTTTAAGAGTATATTACATAAGACTGTTCCTACACTTTGGCTAAAGCCCTTCAGCAGAATGAATTTTCCAAAAATGTTTCCAAAAACACATCCTACATTTTTCTTGCAATGAGACTTTGGTATTCCTCTTGTAGAGTATTGAGAGTATGTCCCCTAACCGTGGGTAGGCTTTGTGGCGACCACAGCCAAGAAAGTCTGGGGCAAAGGATGCTATGTGACCTCGAAGCGATTATACAGCTACTGCTTGATTCCCTTAGAACACTGGCCATGAGAGAAGCCAGTACCAAGTGAAAAGTACAACATCCCTGAGGCTGCCATGCCATGAAGAAGCCCACATCAGTGAATGTGGAGAGACTGTATGAAAGCACCTTGGGTTTACATGAAAAGAGAGACATGTGTGGTAGTATCTACTCCAGCTTCAACTGTTTCCTGTCCAGCCACACGTGACTGTATCCACACAAAAGACCTGGAACCAGAACTATCCATCTGAGCTCTTTCCTAATTTCTCACCTATAAAAGTCATGAACAATAATAGGTGATTCTTACTTTTTAAACCACTAAGTTTTGGGCTGGATGGTTATATAACCACTGCTCACTGAAAAATAACTTGGTACCTAAGCATAGCATTGGTTTGGGATCAGGTATCAGGGGAATCTGGAAGAACATAGGAGAATGTTTGCAGAAACATAAAGGTCCTAGAGGTGGCTGTTGGTGAGGGAATTAAAAAGAACAAAAACAAAAACAAAAACAGCAAAAACTGGTAGCCAAAGCTAAAGAACTCAGGCTCCTAGTTATGCAATCCTGGAAAGTTGGCAGCACTGTTTTCTGAAATTGGCCATTAGGATATGGCTCAGTGAATTCATTCCTTCAGCTAGGGAACTTCTAGACACAATGTGGGAGATACCAGTTGACAACAGATTGAAGATAACTTTGCAATGATCTCAAAAGAAGTAAAGTTATTGAGTGCTAGGTTGTGAATAAACTATGAAAGCGAAAATAAACAAATAAAAGGAACTAGGATAAAAAAAACACATACTTTAATGAAGCTTGGGGGCTTCAAGATCCCATAAAAGGACTTGGAAAGACAAAACAATGTTAAAATCCACTGGAAAAAGAGAAAAATATATATGTGCTTAAAAAGCAGAAAGCTATGAAAGTATTACAAAATTTGTAAAGAGTTTTGTCAACTTTCCAAAGAGAAAAGTGTCCTATATGAAACTAATTTAAGAACAATGAATTGCAAGTTTGAAATGTATATACATTTCAGTCAAAAGTAGAGAGATGTATTGAACATCATTAGTGAAAGCTCAATGCTCTTTCACAGTAACTGATGGCAGCAAACAAATTCAGGATGGAGGTGGAGCTTAGATGGTCACAGGCATCTGGAAGCATGCACAGAGAGTCCATGAGACCATCAGTTGTACTGGGATGCACACACGGTGAGTCCATGAGACGGTCGGAGATGTCGGGACATGCACAGGGAGAATGCATGTGCTCATGCTGAAAAGGGAGCTTTGTCTGGAGAGAACATGCACACTGTCAACCCAAGGCCCATGTTAAGAGAACTGAGCCTGAAGATGTTAACAGGTAAGAAGTGAAAACCAACTCTTTGGAGCTACATGGTTCGTGAGGACCTACTCTGTCCCTCACACTAAAAGATGTAGGATCCTCTATGATCAATCAAAAATGTGCCAGTCTGATTTTTTTCCTCCCCATACCAAAAGAGATGGGCCAGTGTCCGAGGATGGGCCTGTTCCTGGTCCTAAAGGGCCAGCCGACATGTCTAGTAGAAGATATGTCCTGGTTTAGAGCCACAAGGCAGGTACTCCTGTGGACAAGAGGGTTGTGCACTTCAACAGAGTGGGATTGACCATGAGCGGTAAGGCCTTCAAGCCCTTGTCACAGGTGCTCTCGGACTCACCCTTGGAAGGAGGCTCCATCCATCCAAATATATCTGTCCATCTCCTCAAATACAGAAGTTATGGGCTCCAACCACTTGGTTATTGGTGCTGAAGATTTTTCCTTAAGAGAATCCCATTTGTTTTTCACACTGAATCAAAAATCTGCTTTCTAATCATTAAGAAAATATTCTTGGCAACCTTCATTTAATATTTAACTCTGAGTCTTGTGATTAAAAAGACAATAACCACCGCAGATGAAGCTACTTTAAGCAGAATCCGTTCAGTACATTTATCTCTTTAGTCTCCTAAAGCTCATCTAAATAGTAAATAATTCAAAATTAGAGTAAACATTACTTTAAATGAATACTTTTGATTTAGATTTTTAGAATGTCTTGTTGCTCTAAAAATGATTGGAAATCAATGGTATAAGTCACATATATGATTCAGAAACTCCAAGTTTTTCTTTGAACATTAAACTCAATTGAAAGTATAGTTTTAATATTTCTGGGGGAAAATAACTAATTATATTAGCAAATATATAGATATTTAAAAATATATGTTGGGGCACCTATGTGGCTCAGTCAGTTAAGCGTCTGATTTCGGCTCACGTCATGATCTCATGGTTCGTGGGTGCAAGCCTCATATTGGGCTCGGTGCTGACAGCTCAGAGCCTGGAGCCTGCTTCAGATTCTGTCTCCATCTCTCTCTCTCTCTCTCTCTCTCTCTCTCTCTCTCTCTGCCCCTCTATGGCTCATGCACTCTCTCTCCTCCTAGCAAATATAAATAGACACAAAAATTAAAAACAAATAAAAATATATGTTTATTTTGGTGTGGAAGGAACACTTAACATGAGATCTACTGTCTCAACAGATTTTCAAGTGTACGGTACAGCATTGCTATCTGCAGACACAATGCTGGACCCTCGCTCTCTAGAACTTACTTGTCTTGTGTAACTTCAGTTCTGCACACACTGACTAGCTGCTCCCCATCTCCCCCAGCCTCTGGCAACCATCGTTCTCATAAGGGGGATCACAGATCATAGTATTTGTCTTTCTGGGACTGTCTAAGCAATATATACTTTTGACTGGTATATAATACCTCACTTTACACATCTGTGGTCTGTTTTTCCAGCTGATATATTAATCATCTTATCTATAACATTTATATTTGATATGTTACATTCTCCTTTTTCTGATAAATAAATGCACTTTAAAAAGTGCATCTGTTTTCTGAACTGGAGTCAGTCACTGTAAAAGTGCACAAAACCTCAAATGGTGAAATGGTGGGCGTAAAAAGCAGATGAACCCTTAATTCTTTCATTTGGATGTTTACAAGAAAGAACACTGCAGTCTTGGTGTGTCAATTTCTTGTTCCCTTTACAGAGATTCTCAACCAAATAATCATTAAATGTTCTGTTAAACTGTTCCAGTTTGCAACACACACCCCGAGTTTATTGACGCTCCACCCCCTAAGATGTGTGCTGAGATCCAGCCTGCCCACATTGACACTGTATGACCCAGTTGTCAGATAAATTGGTCCCTAACCATTAAGACACCTAAGGGAATTTAATTATTAAAGCTTTACTAAGTCATGTGCAGAATAAAGATCATAAAAAGGCCCCCAAGCTTGAATACGTAGCTTTGAAAATAATCTCTTAGGTGTGTTAGCATTTCCCCATCAAAAACTTAACTGTTTCATGTTGTACACATTTACGCTAAAATAAATAAATAAATAAATAAATAAATAAATAAATAAATAAATAAATAAAAGTGAGATCATTCAAAGAACTTTGCAGGCATTACATTTAAACTTCATCATTAAATTTAAGACTACATTCTGCTTGAAAAATGAACATACACATCACTGTAATCCCCTTTATCATTTTAAACAAATGTAGTTGCATAGACAACAGTAAAATAGCTACTTGGCAAAATAGATAATAGTGGAATATTCTAGCTACCTGACTCTGTACCTACTGTAAGAATAACATGAGGGACGCCTGGCTGGCTCAGTCGGTTAAACCTCTGACTTCAGCTCAGGTCATGATCTCACTGTTCGTGGGTTCGAGCCCCACGTCGGGCTCTGTGCTGACAGCTCAGAGCCTGGAGCCTGCTTCAGATTCTGTGTCTCCCTCTCTTTGCTCCCCCCCCCCCACCCCCGCTCATGCTCTCTCTCTCTGTCCCTCTCTCAAAAACAAATGTTAAAAAGAAAATTTTAAAAAAGAATAACATGAGCTAATTCCTACTAGCCTATAAAGATGTCATTATGTAGTTACCATTACCTCTTGGGTACCAGGTTGATCCTGGGAGTAGGAATTCTCTGAGTAACAGTGTATTTGGTTAGGCCAAATGTGACATGTAGGCTTCTGAGGTCGATGGATGTCATTGGTTATATAGTGTCAGTATCAGCGTTTGGACAGGAAAACACAAATTCTTAGAAATTCCAGGAGCCGAGGATGGAAGACAAGGAAACAGCTACTAACAAATCGTCAGAAACCTGAAGGAGAAAGGCCAGGGAAGGTCACCTCCAGCCCTTAGATTTGTCGCCGGCAGCCTTCCCAATTAGACCAAGTCACCACTAACGTCCGGGGTTGTGAACAGCTTGCAGAAAAACTCCAAGTGCACCTCTGCTCCCACCTGTGTGCATGCTTTGCTGTGGCAGCAGGAACGTGGCTTTTTCTCCAGACATCCCCATCTCATGCAAGGAACCCCCACGGGGAGAATCTAAACCCAAAGAGTGTCTGGCAGGGGATTCTGGGAAGCATGGTCTCAAGGCTTCCTCTGCAAACACAGTGGGCAGTGCAGAAGCCCACACCTCCAGCCCTCATCACGCTGCTGGACACACAGCCAACGTGAAAGCTGGGGGCTGGGGCCACCTAGGTTCTCCCACCATCTTCCTGCGCGACTTTGGGCAGGTTACACAAAATCCCCGAGCCTTATTTCCTCTCCACAAGGAGTGGATCCTGTTATCTGCCGCATCGTGTGCTTGGAATATTTACGTCCATTTAGTACCGTGTCCGGACACATAAGAAGGTATCTAAAGACACTAGAAATGTTACTATTGCTTTTGTTCCTCATCATCCTCATATTCACAACTGAGCTTTTCCGTCTGAGGAGAAACATTTGTGTCCCTCCTCCTCTAAAGCCAGATCTCTCGACTATGGCTTGAGCCACACCTCCTTGGACATCGGAGAATTTTGCTGCTGTGGGTAAGCCCTCTTCTTCATGTTCTCTGCCATCTTTTCCAGCTGCTCCCTGACTCTTCTTTTCCACCACCCAGATCTTGGTTGGGGTCCGAGTTCCATCACCTTTGTTTATTAAACCTCCCACCTGGTCTCCAAGATATTTTCCTACTGAAGCCCGAAACTCTATGCTTTCTTGCTCAATTCAGTGGCCTTTTGAATTTTAAATTTTGAGCTCTAATAGTTTATACTATTTTACGCATCTGACCTTATTTTTTTGTTGAGCAAATATTATTGGAACATGAACAATTTTCAAGGTTCTGGATACATAAAATGGGATAATATTATTTCGACACTTATGGTGTTTAGAGTCTAGTGAAGAGATGGCCACACAAGCAATTTTAATATAAAAAGAATAGAAGCAAATCCAGAAAAGGCATAAAAGAATAACTCTAGGTGGAAAATTAAGCTATGACAGAAACTTATGTTAATATTTGGAAGATGAATATTGATAGGTTTCAAATAAGGGGGAGGCAGTCATCTGTGTTCTGCCTGGATTCTGTAACTCTCACCTCACTTCTTCCTCCTCCAAACATAAATTTCCCTAAAATCAATCCTAGCTACCGTTACTCTCACTTTAAAAAAAAAAATTTACATTTATTTATTTTTGAGAGACAAAGAGAGACAGCGTGAGCATGGGAGGGGCAGAGAAAGAGGGAGACACAGAATCAGAAGCAGGCACCAGGCTCCGAGCTGTCAGCACACAGTCCGATGCGGGGCTGGAACTTACAAACCGTGAGATCATGACCTGAGCTGAAGTAGGACGCTTAACTGACTGAGCCACCCAGGCACTCCTCTCACTTTTTTTCTAAATCTCAAGACTTACCAACATTTTGTTGATGTTTCAAATCTGGATCACAAATCTGGACATGAGGCCCTCATTGTTATTGAATGTTCTCCTGGGGAACTTCCAAATCTTGCTTTTTGTGTCAGGGATTGGCAAAGTGAGAAGGAAATACACAAATACTAGTTGTCTGTTCACATTACAGGTTTGATTTACACACATGTTTAATGAAGAATATTTTGATCCAAACTCTTTTATAATTCTTCAAGTTTCCTTTAGGACCATGCATTAACCTTTTGTATGTACATCCACCACTTTACCTGCATTTAGACCCTTGTTCTATTGATTACAATTAGCCTGTGCTCAGTAAATGTGTGTTGAACTGAAGCCCAACATAATAGTTTGGTCTTTCTACTGAGCAGCAGAGGAATCCAAATTAGACAACCCTCACTTTATCTTGTGTTCTGCCATGTTAGATATTACTGCAATAATCTGTACAATTCAAGGACCTGTGATAAGTATTTGAGTATCTCGAGGAAGCTGGCTGGCTCAGTTGGAGGAGCATGTTCAAGCCCCACATGGGGTGTAGAGGTTACTTAAATAAATAAAACTTAAAAAATATTTGAATATCTCAAGGGAAAGTTGTATAATCATCTTAAGTACAAAAAGAAATGTTTTAAATTTGCTTAAATTCTCCTAATTTCTCCTATACATTTGAAAATGTGTCTGCATATTCATAGCCAATATGAAGTTACTTTCCATCTGTTAGGAATGCTTTTCAGAGAAACAGATTAAGAACATTTCTCCTTTTTTTTTTTTTTTGGTCATAGGTTTAACTATTTAGCTTTTGATTTTCAAATTTGAAATTAATTTAAAATTTACAAAAATGATGCAAAAATATAAACAAGTCTCATTTACTTTTTGTCCATATTCCCCAATGTTAATATTTCATTATTTAATATTTGCTTTCTGTTTCTAAAACATGTATTTATCTAAATCCTTATTTATATCAAAGGCTACATCTGCATCTGTAGTAATCTACTCACACACATATGAACATACACAATTTTTTCTGAAACCTTTGAGAAATAATTGCAGGCATGATGCTGCTTTACCTGGGAGGTAAATGTATTACTTCCTATCTTACTTTGTATTTCCTTAAAACAAAATATACACAGCCATAGCGAGTTACCCAAATCAGGAAACAACACGATATCACAATGTATTAAAACTTTCCCAGCTGTCTCACTGATGTCCTTTTCCTGCTCTAGGAGACACGCTGGGACCAGCGGGAGCATGTGTTTGTCACGCCTCTCATACATCCTCTACTAGGAAGCAGTCCCACAGTCGAGTCTATAGCGACCCTGAAACATTGAAGGGTGTGGGCCAGCTCTTTTGCAAAAGGTTGTTGACTTTGGATCCCTGGTTGTTTCCTTGTGATGAACGTCAAGTACGCATTTTGGCAGGGACGCCAGTGGCATCTTTCTCAAGCATTGTTATTAAGAAACATATAATGTCAGGGTTTCCGGGTTTTGGTAGTACTAACTTTGATCACTGAGGGTATTTCTACCAGATTTCTCACTGTGGAGGCACCGTGCTCCTTCCTGTACCTGAAAAGTACCTTCTGGAGCTCTTTTGACAATACGCAGGTATCCTGTTCCTCATTTTACTCTGAACTGCCTATTTCTGTCATCCATTTATGGTTCTCGATTAAGCAATTATTTCCATCTGTTGACTCCACATACATTTTCTGGTCTTTATTTACTGTGGTGGCTTCAATGTGTCAACTTGGATGATATGATCTGTATTTCCTGAAATCCATTTCCTGTACAATTTTGGGTAAGGCAGGGTAAGGTGGGCCAAGGTGGGGGGCACAGGAGATTCTTAAGGGATTCTGGAGGCGGGGTGAAGCAGCATTTATTTTGTAGCCCACAGATATCACTCATTTGCTGGGTCCGTAGAGTGTCTTGAGGTGGGGGCTGAGCCCATGACCGTTACACCTTCTCTCAGTTCTTCCTTCAGCTTCTCTGACTCCTGGGTCAGGAGTGTGTGTGTGTGTGTGTGTGTGTGTGTGTGTGTGTGTGTAGGTGGGGTGTGGGGATGTGTATGTGAGGGTGTGTGCATATGTGTGGATGTGTTTGAGCATGTGTGGGCAGGGCATGTGTGTGATGTGTATGAGCAGGTGTGTGTGGTGTGTGCATGCAGATATGTGTGCACATGTGTGGGGTATGTGTGCATGTGTGTGCAGGGCATGTGAGTGCATGTGTGTGGTATGTGTGTAGGGTTGTGTGGATGTGTGCAAGCAGGTGTGTGCATATGTGTGGAGGGTGTGTGTGTGTGTGTGTGAGTAGGTATGTGTGGGTGTGCATGTGTGCAGGGTGGGTGTGTGTGCAAGCAGGTGTGTGCAGATGTGCATGTGTGTGGTGTGTGTACATGTGTGTGGAGGGTGTGTGTGTATAGGCATGTGTGCATGTGTGTACATGTGTGCAGGGTGTGGGTGTGTGTAAGCAGGTGTGTGTGTGTGTGTGTGTGTGTGTGTGTGCATGTGCACAGGCGTGCGTGGGCATTTAGCTCTTGAATGAAAGATGCAGTTCCTGCAGAATACACCCAATTCCAGAACCAGAGGTGACAGAGACCTGCTCTAAGGATCGAACTGGCCCTCATGGGTCCCAGCGCAGGACGTGGGCTCGGGTGCGGGCTGTGGGTTCTGTCGGGCTCCTGCTCCTCCTCACTTCACCATCATCGTCCCCACCCTGTGCACATCCGGCACCAGGATCTGATCGGACACAAAACTCAATAAGGTGGACTCTCTTATAAAACTGCTTCAAGTTGTTTATTCTATTTTTAATTTTTTATTAAGTTGGGATATGTGTTGTTTTCTAAAATATTTAATGTGCAAAGCTACCAGAATGCATGCATTTTTGCTAAAATGTCATCTCTTGTGAAATTTCAATTTTGACTTCTACTTGGCCCATTTCAGAGGCTTACTTTAGGTAACCATTTTCACAGTCTGGTCCCTAAATTCTCAACTCTTAAACTGGCAACATTTAGTAACATTGATCAAAAACATGGATCCAATAGAAACAGAGGTTGAACAAAGGAGAACCTGACCAACTCCGGGCAAAATTCAGTGGAGGCTTACACATAGAATACTGAACAGGAATACTGGGGCAGGAATTCTCCAAGGGCACAAGAGAATAAGTGCTCACATTTTATTCACTAACTCAGCAAACATTCATTGAGCAACTCTTATGCAGTGGTATGGTTCTATGAGCTAGGACTCACAGAATAGACAAAACCCCTGCTCTTAGAGTGTGCAATTCAGTGGGCATTTAAAGCCAAGGGAATAATAATGTTTGAACAAAGTAAACAACTGAAGAATACGGTAATGAACATTGAAAGGAGTCAACTCCATTGGGTCTCACAATTCTTTTTTTTTTCTTTAATTCTGTAATGTTTATTTTTAAGAGAGACACACACACAGAGTATGAGCAGGGGAAGGTGCAGAGAGAAGGAGACATAGAATGTGAAGCAGGCTCCAAGCTCTGAGCTGTCAGCACAGAGCCCGATGCAGGGCTCGAACTCATGTACCACAAGATCATGGCCTGAGCCAAAGTCAGACACTTAACCGAATGAGCCACCTAGGTGCCCTGGGTGTCACAATTCTAAACAGAATAACATTTAATTCACATAACCAAAAATGGGTGGAGAGCTAGCTATTTATATTAAAAATATTATGTAAGAAAAATATATTCATCTAAAATCCCATCATAAGTAACGGACTCAGTGCAGTATAAGAACATGCCGATGGCAGGGGAAGGAATTTTCATTCGTTTGTTTGGTGACTTCTTTTTCTTTACAACATATGATAATTATGCTTTTACATAATAGACTTTAATTTTTATTCCCCAAATATAAATTTTTATTGAGTATAAAATTATTTAGTTATGTCGGATAATACTCTTATTTTTAGTTATCTGTAGATGTAGTTGGGATAAATGTTAGGATGTCTTCAACTAACTAATTTTTTCAGCAAATACACACATAGGAAGGTAGGCATGTGCAGAGAGGAGTAGTGATATATCAGCAATTAATAAGCCTTGATAAAAATATATGGGCAACATTGTATTATTTTTATAGTGTTTGGCTCAGTTTGAAAATTTTCCAAATAAATACAAATATCAAAGTATGAAGACAGATGTAGATATAGTATAAACCCATGAACAGTGGGTTTTGGAGGAAAGATTCTAAGTTGACTGAACTCTGAACGTGCCTCTGTTAGACTGCTGGGTGAGGAGAAGCAAACCTCACCCCCAGGAACCAGTGGGGAGCACTGGCCAGAAGGATGAGATGCAAACACAAAAAAGGCAGAGGGCCACAAAGGTTGGGGAGTTGATGCTGTCTAAGCAGTGGACTGAGAGATCTAGTCTAAGAAAGACACAGAGAACAAAAGTGAGGCTAATGGATTAGGAGATTGCTCATTACTGTGAATTACGATCGTGGCTGAACAATAACGACATGACAATAAGTGTAAGAGCAAAGGAGAGAGGAGGTTGGATGAGAGGGGCTCTCCAGGGCACACTTACTTAAAATCTTTATGAATAACTCCTGGAAGGTCCTTTAGAAACACCTCTCTGCCCTACGCAGAATAAACTAATATTAAAACTTTCAGTCATTTGTAGCCTATTAGAATCTCAGATCTGATCTTAGCTGTGGACATTTTTGGGGGAAGTCAGTTACCAGTGCTTCAAATAATTATTTTCTATTCATGGCTTCAGAGAATTTTGGAACCATTATCTTTTTGAAACACTGTCCTCTTAGAATGATATCTAATATCTTTAATATTTTAGTATTGAATGTCCTTGATATGTATTCCCTCCCCTAAGAAGAGAAAAATTCTGTCTGCTCCGAAACAGTTCTCTTTTATCCAATGCAGCTGAAAAGGCTGGCAGAAAAGATTAATTATGTAAGATATTTGGTCAACTATCTATATCAATATTAATATTAAGACTCATAAAAGCTTAAAAAAGAATGAGCAATGATATTTATAGTTCAGCATTATGGTTTGTACTTCATACTGATCAGCATATGAAATAACAGAATTCATAGAAATGGGGTATATTGAAACTAAGTCATGTAAAAGATATTATGATGTCTGAATATCCAAGTGAGTGGGTTTTTTCATGGTCTCATTACCATTATTTTGTGGTAGTCCATGTTCCTGGAGTTGCTATGGAGAGAATGAACCTAATATTCCATTGTCATTGGAATCCGTTTTAGTCACATCAAATCACAAGATAGAACAGTTGTTCTCAAGACTGTAGGTAGACATGGGAGAGGACAAGATCATTCTTATTGTGTAGATGTATGAAATAAATTAAATATGCAAGTAAGGGATAGACCAATAAAGGTTATTATCCACATTGAAGAAAACCAATGATGATTGATTTCACAGTCTACACAGGTATCTTGTGCCTGCGTTTGAAAGAATAACTGCAAGAGAGAAAATTACTCTCAAAAATACACAGTACAAATACTGTGAAACTGAGTATGGAATTACACATGCCTGCACAATTCTTTTCTGGTGTCAACCTCCATAAAATTTATTCTCTTCAGAAGAGTTTCCTAGAACCCTGACGTTTTAACATTTTCAGCATGTCCCTAACACTTGCTGGATCCTCTTTAAATACTAATTTGAGAAGGAAAAATTTTGCTCATTTGCTATGGCAGGATAATCCCAACACTTAAGTTTAAATGAACTCTAAATTTATTTTCAGCATATTTATTTATTGTAATTAAATCCAGTTATCACCAAGCTAGCCAGAGAAGATGGGCTGGTTTCCCTTTCATTGAAGTCCAGCCTATGTTTCTTTGACTCTGTTATCAAAGCCACTTGACACATCGAAGCTCATGGAGTAAGACTGCTATTTGCATAAAAGATTCAGAAATCAGTGAAGATGAGTACTAGAAAATACTGTTTCCAACATCACACACACACACACACACACACACACACACACACACACCATACAAGCACCCATATAAGCCTATTCTTTCTTCATTTTGTATATTATTCCATAATTAGAAACTTGTAAGGTAACCTGGCAAGTTGGTGTTTTCAGTTAAGTAAGGCCAAATCTCGGCTAGTGGTGGATCCGCACTGACCAATCAGTGCAAATGTCTAGGCGATTAGAAAAGTTTTGGTCACTGCTCTGATCTGGAGTTTCCCAGGATAATATCAGTCCCCACGGGGTAATACCTAAGAGATTCAAGTTAGCAAATTTCACACTGAGTGTTGTAAGTGGTTATAATGTTCAGGTCACTACAGAAAAGAAATGCATTCAGTGTGTGTGAGAGCTAACGTGCCAAGCAGGTGAGTGAACCTTTAGCTCCTTTATCCTCATGCATTATTAACTCTCTTTATGTTGTTTTTCTAGATGTTCTTGCCATCCTTTTTTTATGTATGTATGTATGTATGTATGTATGTATTTAATAATATACTTTATGGTCAAATTGGTTTCCAAATGACATCCAGTGCTCATCCCAACAGTTGCCCTCCTCAATGCCCATCACCCACTTTCCCCTCTCCCCCCACCCCCCTTCAACCCTCAGTTTTTTCTCAGTATTTAAGAGTCTCCTATGGTTTGCCTCCTTCCCTCTCTGTAACCCTTTTTTCCCCTTCCCCTCCACCCCTAGTCTTCTGTTCCTCAAAAAAATTAAAAATAGAACTACCCTATGACCCAGCCATCCTCTTTTAAATTACAGGGCTCGGTTACTTCAAAAATTATGGTTGTATTCAGGTTGAAATACCAGGGTTTTATGCAACTTTCTCATGGGTTATCGTGGTGATGTTTACAAGTCCAGGCAGAAGACTGAGGAGAGACACAGGACAAAACAGGCCATAGAGCAGACTCGGAGGATTTCTGACATTTGAGGGAAGAAGGGAAACCTGGAAGGTGCTGTATGAGAAACTGGGAAACTCGATCACAGTGCTCACCACTGGAGCCAGGTTAATTTCTTCAGCGAGAATGAAGAACTCTTAAACATGTATAATTACAAGGTAACTATTAGTTGGGCATTGGGGGCTCAGTCAGGTAAGTGTCCTACTCTTGATTTTGGCTCAGCTCATGGTCTCATGATTCGTGAGTTCAAGCCACATGTCGGGCTCGGTACCGACAGTACAGAGCTTGGGATTCTCTCTGTCTCCCTCTCTTTCTGCCCCTTTTCCCATTCACCTTCTCTCTCCCTCTCCCTCTCTCTCTCTCAAAATAAGTAAATAAACATTTTTTTAAAAGAAGGTAACTGTTACTATTTGTATTACTCTTTGTATTTTTTAAAGTACCTCATAAGGATAGGTTTTGGAATTGAAACATAAATTTGTATTTTCAAATTTAAGTGCATTATATTTATGGCAAGTTAATTTTCATATGAAAAGTGGTGTTTACATAAAAAATTGTAGCAGCCACAGATTAAGTATGTAACAAGTGTATTTTCAATGTATTAATTATACGCCATTCCTTTGTTTTTATTTTATTTACTTTACTTTGATTCTTTCATGCTTATTCTGGTTAGTTAAGCATAGTTTGCTACTCAGCTGACTTAGTGATCTCAAGGGGGGAAAATCACATTTTAATCATAGTTCTGTGTATAAAGAAATTTAACAGTTTATTTTGGAATCTACATATTTTCTCTGCACAGAATTCACTATTTCTTTGCCATGTTGGGTTTTTTTCTGCCTCAATTTTCCTAGTATCAGTTGTTTTACTGAGATATAATTCATATACCATAAAATCCATCCTTTTAAAGTTTACAATTCAGTGGTTTTTATTACATTGACAAAGTTGTGTGAACACAACCACTACCTAATTCCAAAAACATTTCATCCCCCGAATCTCCCAAAGGCAATTTCCTCCCCAAGCCCTTGGCAGACACTAATTTGTTTTCTGTCTCTCTGGATTTGCCTATTCTGGACATTTCATATAAATGGAATCATACAGGCCTTGAATCGGGCTTCTTTCACTTGGCATCACGTTTTCACGGTTCACCCACGGTGTCACTCATGTCGGGACTTCCATCCCTATTATGGCTGAGTGACACTCCATTATCTGTACAACCACAGGCCATGTTGTATTTGTCCATCCATCAGCTGCTGGCGTTATGAATAATGTCACCATGAACACTTATGTTCACGTTCGTGTGTGACATGTTTTTAATCGTCTTGGGTATATATACATGGCCGTGAAACTGCTGGGCCATATAGTGTCTCCATATTTAACACACTGAGAAACTGACACATTATTTTCCAAAGTGGCTGCATCTGTTCTCATCAGCGATGTGTGAAGGCTCGAATTCTCCCTATCCTCACCAATAGTTGCTATTTTTCTAGTGCTAATATTTTACACGCTCAATTTTCAACATTTTGCCTGCTTTATTTTATTTCTTTCCATTTTCCCCCCTCAGTGAATACAAGTTTCCTCTTTCTTCAATAGCTACATACTCACTTTACAATAGGTTAAGTGATTCAGTTAGTTCCTTAAGAGTCTGTTTTCTTATTTAATATGCACAACAACCTAATATGATAACTATTACCATCCCCATTTTGTAGATGAAAAACTTTACACACAGGCCTCAAAAACCTTCCACAGAATACATAGGTATTTGGTGGAAAAACTTCCACTTAAACCCATGAATTTTTGGAGCCCACATTTTAAAATGCACCTCATGTTCTCACATTTTCATTATTTCCCTGGGGTTTTCCTTCTGTGATGACTTTTCCTGTTGATAAGCAACCCATTAGAACCACTTCCCTGACATCCTGGGAGCCATGAGTGGTGGCTCTTTTAGGCCCTCCACCTGTGGGCTTCAGAGCAGGGGGAGGGCTTTCCTCCAGCTGTGGATGGAGGAGGGTCTCCCAGGCCTGATGGGGATGAGCTACTAGTCCAGAGGCAGAACAGGAAACAGAGTTTGGTCCACGTGACAATATATTCTTTGCAAATTCTGTGTATCTTAGGCAAATGAGCTGTGATGGTAACAAAAAGTAGTATTTGCCTCCAAAATATGTTCTCACATTGTAGATGTCAATTAAAATATTTAGAAATGAATTCTCCTTCAGAGAAGAGAAAAATTATGCTTATTTTTGTTGAGAATTTACTACACATGACACTTAAATATTTTGCATAAGTTTCTTCTTCTGAGATCAGTTTCTTATAACATATTACGTATACAAAAGCCAAAGTGTAAAGGGATTGCATGATTTGCCCAAATCTCAGCTCAGTGGCCAAGATGGGACTCCAGATCAAGTCTCCATGACTATGAAATCCATGCAAAACTATGAGTAAACAGACATGATTAGACTTAGCACTGCAACAAGCTGGGGGTAGAATTGGATATATTTTTATCTTTTTTTTTTTTCCTATTCAATCAGGATCATTTTGGAGAATGAACAGTATAGAAAACAGTGAACTTTATAAGTATGAATGTTTCAGATGCTATTTTGTGAAGAATAATAACTATGCTGCACAGGGTCACCCTGGCCATTATGTACCCAGAAAATAAAACAGCACAATACAGTCCTAACTGTTCCTGGGCATCGCTAATGTAATTTTAATTGTGTCTCTTTCAATAGAAATCGAAAGGTGCCAATGAATGACAGGAAAAAAAAATCTATCCTTGAAAAATTAATGGATCTGAAAATAAATTTGTCTTGCATTCATCTAAATTCTTTGTTTTGATATTTCTTTTTATTAATCACAAATAGAAACACATAAGGAAAATGTGTAAGTTCTATACAAGTTTCTTCTGGGTTGAATAGTTTGGTAAACTGAGAAAGAAAAGTTAGGTAGAACAGCCATGAAAATGGACTTGATGGTTTGAAAAACTAGTCTTTTATGTCAGTTTCTGCACTTAACCTCCAAATGGCCATTATTTTTCAAATACCTCACAGACTGATTTCAACTGTGAAATTTCCCAACCAGTGAACCCACCTCTACCCAACTCCCCAAAACAAGACAAACACATTTGCTATCTAGACATTTTGCCATTTAAGATGTTAATTCAGTGACATAAGATGAATATATATATATATATATTCCAGAACTGACTCTGGAATAGTGAAAGTTCTTCTTATTAGCAAGGTTCTTAAGGGCAACATTAAGTCATACAATACCTTACATGAGCTGAGTGTTCATACATATGCTTTTGGTTTACTTTTGTTTTAATTTGCATTGGCATGATAATTTTGTATTTTGATATTTACATTTTGATGTGATATACCACCAATGTTACAAACAATTAATACAGTTACACATGAATAAACATTTACTATGTAAGTCAGAGATGAGACATATTTTTAAGCATATTTCTATGTGGCACAGTAAAGAAGAGGAACAAGAAATGAATGAGATGGGTCACATAGAAGAAAGACTGAAATGCCAATTTAGTTCCGTGGTAAAGTAGAATTCTTTCCAGGCTTTGATGTAAAGTTGTGCAATAGTAAAGTATATTTGCATCTTAGTCACTGTTATGAAAACTAGATGGAATTATAGAAATTCAAATATATCTACATTCCCTGATGAATTTTAATTTCTATATCATATGCCTGATATAAACAGGGCAGATGCTTTAGCCAAATCCCATTCCATCATTTAATATTTCTTATTCATAATATCTCTAATCGGGTATAAAATTTTATATTTATAATGGTCTGTGATTATATTATATCTTCTGAATTTATAAGTTTTATGCCATACATTTTGGATCTGGAATGTACTCCCTGTACTGAGCATCCCTAATTAAACATAGAACTAATTTCACACCAAGGTATGTATTCATTTTCAACATAATGTTTGAAGAAGTGGTCATGTAATCTGAAAGGTATTTAAAATCACAAATGAGAAGAAAATCTTAATAAAGTGAAAACCATTAATAGTAAATTTCCATATGCTTATTTTAATACTTATTAATTTTGCTAAAATAAATCCTAGTTATCAAAATGTTCCAACTATATTAAAAGAAGCAGCAATGTGAAAATGGTAGATGTACACATGTCAGTTTAGAACTGGAATTAACGTTTAAGTATAAATTAGTTTTCATTAGTATTAAGGGTGGAGTGAAGGCTGAAGGGGAGCAGAATTTGCCACCTGAAAATACTTCTCTTTGGCGTAAGAATTACTTTTGCCTGACTATTTTTAAGAAATAGCAGACATAGCGGAAGCTTTGGAAACCAAGTAGAAGTTACCCTTTTGTAAGAGCGATTTACATTTACAAGCATACCTCATATCATTGTGTTTTGCTTTATTGCACTTTGTAGATACTGAGCTTTTTACAGATTGAAGGATGGGCAAGCCCAGTCAGCAAGTCTATTGGCACCATGTTTCCAACAGCACTTGCTCATTGTGTCTCTGTATCCCATTTGGCAATTTTTGCAAAATTTCAAACTTTTTAATTATTATTACATTTGCTATGGTGATCTAGGATCTAGGTAAAGAAAATTGAAAACCTTCTGGAAAGGACTCAAGATTTCAGATGTCAATAAGAACATTTGTGATTCATGGCAAGAGGCCAAAACATCAACATCAACAGGGGTTTGGAGGAAGTCGATTCCAACCCTCATGGAGGACAGTGAGGGTCCCAAGACCTCAGGGGAAGAAGTCACTGCAGATGTGGGGAAACAGCAAGAGAACTGGACTCAGAAGTGGAGGCTGAAGGTGGGACTGAACATCTGCATCTCATGATAAACCTTGAACTTGAACAGACAAATTGCTTCCTACAGATAAGCAAAGGAGTGGTTTCTACTTCCGGTGAAGACGCTGTGAAGACTGTTGAGATGACAACACAGAACATCACATGAACTCAGTTGAGAAAGCAGTGGCAGGTTGGAGAGGACAGACTCCAGTTCCGAAAGAAGTTCTACTGGGGGTTGGATGCTATCAAACCATCACCCACTACAGAGAAATCGTTCACGAAAGAAGAGTCAATGGGTGCTGCCAACTTCACTGTTGTCTAAGAACTTGCCACCCCACCCCAGCCTTCAGCGCCCACCACCCTGACTGTCAGCAGCCACCAACATCGAGGGAGGACCCTCCATCAGCAGAAAGATTACAAGTCATTGAAAGATCACATGATGGTTAGCATTTTTACTCTATGTTTATTTTTTAGAGTCTTAACGACTTAAATATTTATTTATTTCACTTTTTTCAAATTTTTATTTAAATCCAAGTTAGTTAACATATAGTGTGATAATGATTTCAGGAGTAGAATCCAGTGATTCATCACTCACATACAATACCAAGTACCCATCCCAACAAGTGCCCTCCTTAATGCCTATCTAGCTCATCCCCCACCTGCTTCCCTCCATCAACCCTCAGTTTGTTCTCTATCTTAAGAGCCTTTTATGGTTTGTTTCCCTTGGTTAGTACTTTTTAGCAATAAAATATTTTTAAATTCAGGTACTAGTTGTTTTTTTTTTTAAATACATAATGCTATTGCACATATAATAGACTATAGTATAGCATATAGATAGCATTTTATGCACTGGGAAACTAAAAATTCATTTGAATCACATTATTGCAATATTTGTTTTAGGTTGGTGGTCTAGAACTGAACCCACAATATCTCCCAGGGGTGTCTCTATTGGGGAAATCTCCATGTGTAAGTGTCTCCCTCCCTCCCTCCCTCTCTCTCTCTCTCTCTCTCTCTCTCTCTCTCTCTCTGTACCAGGAAGGGGAGGATGACTGAATCTTTAGAAACTCTTATCAATGGAGGAGGAACCAGGCACCACCTTTATTCTGTTTAACAGTAATTCTCTTTTTACTTGTTACTGTGCTTTTCCTGGTAACAGGCCTCCCTCTCTCCCATATGCACATCTTTCTTTTGTAGTTAGCTGAGGTGGTATTTAAGGGGGCAGCTTGGGCCGTTTTGAGAAGTTACTGTCTTCCTGGGCGTCTTCTCTATATACAGGAGGTATATATGTGATTACAATTCTGTTTGTTTTTCTCCTGTTAATCTATTATTACAGGGGGTGTCACAGCCCAAAACCTGGAAGGAAAGAAGGAAAACTATTTTTCTTCCCCTACAAGTCCAACTAGAAAGGATGAAATAATAGTCATTGTAGGTTATTGATGCAAAATGGCAAACCAAGATGAATGTCCAAGGACAGGTGTGCCTCAGTCTGGTGCTTTGTGTTTTAATGTGCTCTTACCTCCTTATAAGCTCTCAGCAATTTCTCACAATTTTGTGTCTTCAAGTCACTACTCAGGTGTGGCAAAACAGTCTCTCTCATGTTTTCTTCGATCATCCCTAGTGTCGGTGCATTGGATCTATTGGCACATGCACTCATTCTGCTATTTCTGTAGTGCTGTATTTTTATATTAGGACAGAGTTTTTTAAGATGAAATTTGAGAAATAAGAAGCCTCTTAGTAAAATAACAACTTCCTGAATATTGCATTGGTTCCAATGTCCATTTGGGAGTCCAGTTTATCTTTCGTGGTGGATACTTACTATATAACACAAAACTCCTTCCTCCTTGTACTTATTTCTATTTGTTCATAGACACAGTTCTACCACCGGACTCATTTCTGTTTTTCAACGTACGTGACTGTTTAGGCCACTGAACACTAGCCAGGGGTGTGTGTGCGTGTGTGTGTGTGTGTGTGTGTGTGTGTGTGTCTTAGTAGCAGTTGGCATCCTTTCCAATCCTCAGTTAACCAGAAAATACCATTTCTTAGAATGAATTTTCTTGCATTTTGAAATGCAGAATGCAATTGTTTCATTTTTGCGAGATAGGAGTTTTCTGCTAAGGTTGATAACATAAATAGGAAAGTAATAAAAAATAGTTTACTTACATATTATCATTTTTTGAAGGGACATATTTATTGAAGATTTATATGTAGGTATTTTTTTTCATTTTACCTCAATTAAGATAAAAAGATTTTAAGTGATAAATTTTAATATTAAAGTATTATCAAATGGGAATGCTAAGCTTTATTTTTCTAATATCAGTTTCTATACTTAGACTTTCCAATTGATTTTGCACATTTATGTACTTTATTATGATATCAAAATGCCTCTTCTCAGGTAGGCAATATTTATTCTCGACCAAAAGTGGATAAATGTCACCCACTTCATTCATCTTTACATTGTTTATACTTGACAAAGGGAAAAAGGAAAGAAATATTCTCTGTCTCATTCTTTGTGGCAGAACCCTGTGTGCCAGTGTTGTTGTTCCTGGCACTGCAGCTGAAATGGAGCCCTGTGACAGGCAGGTGTCAGGAGCTCACTGTACCTTAGTGGATGCCAGAAGGGGCTGCCCCTATGAACACTGTATCCTTTGCAACGTTTTCGGCGTGATCTTAGGAGTAAGCCAACAACAAAGAAATGCGGGAGTCACAGGGTGTGCCCTGCCCCCAGGGAGATGCACAGCCTCGTATGACCCATTCACCCAGTCACTGCCCAAGCGGGTCCAGAGCTGATCCCTGGATGCTCCCCAGAGGTTCAGCGGGTCTTTCCTCCAGGAGGCATCTGGGCAGGCAGAACTCAGGAGGCATCCTGTGTCTACTCCAGATGGTTTCCTAACGACGAATCGCTAGTGAAAAGCACAGCAGAGACTTTTAGCTAGCTCTTCAGTAGTCATAATAGCAACTCAACCTTTTCTTTTTTAAAAACATGTCCCACCCTCTCAGTCACAACCCTGCAGTGACATTCCAACCAGTATATGCAGACGCAGAGGAGACTGTAGGGTGTGAGTTCAAGTCAAGCACCCTACCAGCAAAAGCAGGGGTAGCGGTGGGTCTGATCTGCCCACAACGGCTGGGCCAGAAGATGGAAGGGAAGTGAGGTCCCTGGTGAAATCATGGTTTGCACATATCAACACAGATGACCTCGCGACCTCTTACCAGAGAAAACTAAATCTTAATTTGCTTAAACATTGTTCTGAGGACTTTATTTGAAGTTAAATTCTATTACCAATAGATTCAAAGGATTGCACATTTCACATTTTGATGATTACTACAAGAATTTCCTCCAAAAGGACAATTTCATGTGCAACCCATCCCTGCTGCTAAAAAGTATTTTCACCTCATCCTTTCCCTAATACTTAGTATCATCAATACTCTACTTTAATCTGATAGTAGGATTGGAAAAATATTTTTATTTTCTTTTCCCATGCTCTTTGGAATTATGTTTTCCTGATCAGCACTGAAGCTGAAGAGATTATTATTACCTTATTAATCATATTTATTTCTCTTCTATGAATTTCCTGCTCTAATAATTTTCTTGCACGATTTACCTTTTACATTCTAACTTTAAGAGGTTCTGAAATGACTTGTTACAATTTTGAGAAAATTCATTATAAGCTAGATAGAAAGATTACCTCTGTGCTCCTCAGGCTTACTTTGATGCCCTCAAGATGTTGTCACTCAAATGTGTTATGAGTCAAACTATAACAATGTGCTACTAACATCTTTAGCTATTTCAGAAAATAGTGGAAGTTAAAAATACCATGATGTAACACTACGTATATTTCCTCCAGTAAAAAGAGAGAAAAAAATATGGCATATGTTCTGCAAAATCTCTCTTCCAACCATTACAGGTATTTTGGACTACAAATATGTGTTAATGAGAATAAACACTAACGTGTCTGCAGGAACTGCAAAGAGTTACTGAATACAAGGGCCCAGGCTTTAATAGATCAAGTCTAGACTATGATCCAAATGCAATTTGGATCATACCTCCAGGAATAATAAGAGATTATGGGACAAAAATAATCAGAAGGAAAAGCTTCCTTAGAGGAATAGTTTTTTTCTTTTTCATTTGGGTTTACGTGGTTCTGTACTGTTCACACACTTGAGGAACTTAGAGATGTTTTGTTCGTCTCCAGAAATACTTAATAGAATCTTACAATCCTCCTTGTTCTAGTGAAAAGCCAAATAAAAATAAGAGAAGCTAAACAAAAAGAAATTTATTTCAAAGGAGCAGAAATAAGAACGTAACTTGGACCTTTTACTCAAGAATAGAAACAGAAGATGGGGCACTTGGGCGGCTCAGGCAGTTGAGCGTCTGCCTTCAGCTCAGGTCAGGTCGACCTCAAGGTTTGTGAGTTCAAGCCCAGTAGAGGCTCACTGCTGTCAGTGCACAGCCTGTTCAGATCCTCTGTCCCCTCTCCCCATGTCTCTCCCTGCTCATGCTCCCTCCCTCTCAAAATTAAATAAAACATTTTAAATAATAATCATCATAAAGAATAGAAAATGAAGAAACACTTCACTTTATGGATCCAGCATGACCTAGAAAACAAAGCCTAACCAGGATATTTAAAGAAAAAAAAGCCACAAACTAAATTCTTATGTAAAAGTACAAAAACATTGTACAAAGTACAAAAGTACAAAACATTGGCAAACTGGAGCTGGTGGTTTTTGTTTTTGTTTTTTAATGTTTATTTATTTATTTTGAGAGAGAAAGGGAGAGAGAGTGAGAGAAAGAAAGAGAGAGAGAGAGCACACAGAGGAGGGGCAGAGAGAAGGAGAGAGAAAATATGTAATATTAGATTATATTAGATTATTATACTAGATTATAGCTCAAAGCATAAACTACACATCCAGGATTATATAGTCATATAAACAAATGACTGAATCAATGAATAAATGGGGGGAAATAGCCAATTCTCCCATGTAGAAGAATCAAAAATATATGTAGATACTGCCTCCTGAGTAAATGAAGAACCACTCTCTATTCTGGGCTGAATACAGTGACTTTCTTCCAAGAGTACAAAATGGAAATGGGGAACAAAAAGAAACAACTTCCCAGTTGAAAAACCTGGCAAGCACGACCTGAGTCGACATCAAGGGTGCTTAGTCATGTTGGTAGCATGCACCCTTGACATGACGTGATGGAAACGGTACTTGCCCTCTGGTGTCTTCCTCCTCAAAACCCACAGCCCCAGTTTAGTGAGGAAATCATCAGACAAATCCCAGCTGAGGTACATTCTATAAAATACACGGCTAATATTCCTCAAAATTATCAACATATCCAAAACAAGGAAAGTCTGAGAAACTATCACAGCCAAGAGCCCAACGGGCCTGATGACTAAATGCAGTGCAGGATCTTGGATAGAATCCTGGGACAGAAAAGGGGCATTAGGTAAAAACTAAGAATATATAAGAAAAGTGTGGACTTCAGTTCTTTACTAAAGTCACTTCATATAAAGTGTACCTATAAAAGTCAGCTCATTACTTCATCACATAGAAAATTTTATTTAATGTTGATACTATATACAGTATCATAAAATACTTGGGAATAATATAATAAAACATGTGCCAGACCTGTACACTGAATACAATAGAAGATGGTTAAAAATATATATTGAAAAATACCATCTTTATAGATTGGAAGACTCAGTATTTTGAGAATGTCAGCTCTCCCCAAATTAAACTATAGATTTAAGGCAACCTTAATATAAATTTGGCAAATCTGAATATAATAAAAACATCTATTCATCAAAAACAAAATACAACAGGGGCGCCTGGGTGGCGCAGTCGGTTAAGCGTCCGACTTCAGCCAGGTCACGATCTCGCGGTCCGGGAGTTCGAGCCCCGCGTCGGGCTCTGGGCTGATGGCTCAGAGCCTGGAGCCTGTTTCCGATTCTGTGTCTCCCTCTCTCTCTGCCCCTCCCCCGTTCATGCTCTGTCTCTCTCTGTCCCAAAAATAAATAAACGTTGAAAAAAAAAATTTAAAAAAAAAAAAACAAAATACAACAAATTACTAACAAGGAGTAGAAGACACCATACACAAAAGGAGGAGTAAATAGGGACAAAACCCCTATGTGACAAATGAATTAATTTAAGCAGTAAAGATAACTAATAGTATCAGGAAGGCAGGCTCAGGGTACCCGAGTTTCTACAAAACTTCTTTCAAGGCATCAGCACATGTCAGGTCTAGACTATGTAAAGATTTGCTTCCAAGATCACATGGTTTGGGCAGAGTTAAGTTATTGTAGTGGTGTTAGACTGAAGGCTATGTTCCGAGCGGCTATCGGCTGGAGATTGCCCTCAGTCCCTTCCCAGCTTGGCTTCCCCAACATGGCAACTTGCTTTTCAAAGACAGCAAGGGAGAAATTCTGTTGGCAAGATGAAAATGACAGTGTTATGTGTTCCAATATGGAAGTGACACTTCCATCACTTCTGCTACATTCTACCCTTTGAAACAAGTCACAGTCGATGGCAGGGGATTACACAAAGGCATAAATACCAGGAGGTGGGAAACACCGGAGGCCATACTGGAGTCTGTCTCTCACAGAACAAACAACGGCTAAAATATATGGATGGATAGTAGGCTTTTGTGTAGGGATCAGCATTCCTAGTTCAAACTACTTGCTTTTTAATGTCTTTTTAAGACATCTCTTCTGGAAAATCCCATTATTTTCACAAGAAAATGTCAAACCCACCTCCAGTTTAGGAAATTTTTAAAATACGTGGTCCTACACTTACTTGGAAAACTGAAATAGGTAATAATCCCAACTATTTGATCCAGACTCTGACTTCAAACTCTGTACTACTTAACAAGTTTAGGTCAGGGAACACTGGAAGGATTATCTATTATGGGAGCACTCCCAATTTCTCTGTAGACAGTTTTAAATCTACCCTTGCCTCATGCCATGCCATGATAACTACGTGCTCAGAAAATATTTGGGGCGCCTGGGTGGCTCAGTCGATTAAGCGTCCGACTTCGGCTCAGGTCACGATCTCGCGGTCCGTGAGTTCGAGCCCCACGTCGGGCTCTGTGCTGACAGCTCAGAGCCTGGAGCCTGTTTCCGATTCTGTGTCTCCCTCTCTCTCTGCCCCTCCCCCGTTCATGCTCTGTCTCTCTCTGTCCCAAAAATAAATAAACGTTAAAAAAATTAAAAAAAAAAAAAGAAAATATTATTTAGCTGATGTGTCGGTTCAGCTTTAAGGAACCATCTTTGTCCTACGAATCAAAGCATGTATGGAAGGGTGGTGGGCAGACGACCTTCAGCTCTGACTTCTGTGTTTGTGGTAGGCATTACCTCCAATACACAGCATTGTACAGGACAGACTGTTCACCACATTACACGGTACCCTAGAGGACGCAGAACGGATGATTCTTTTAGATAGTAGTAAGAGGAGTAGCTTTGCTTCTCCCGAGCAACAACTTTTATTTGATGGACACCGTGGATCCCAGAGTTAAGCATCTTTTCCTACTTCCTTGCTGGGAAATGCAGAATTCAAAAGAAACTCACATTAGTAACTTATAATGGCTTTGTGATGTGGGCCTGTGTGCTAAATTTAATTCTAGTTTCATGTGATTTTTTTCATTCAATCACTGGCTTCATCTGATTTTCCTATTCCTTGTCCCCCTTTCCTTAAATCCTTTTTAAAATGAAGCCAGGGGGCGCCTGGGTGGCGCAGTCGGTTAAGCGTCCGACTTCAGCCAGGTCACGATCTCGCGGTCCGTGAGTTCGAGCCCCGCGTCACAGGCTCTGGGCTGATGGCTCAGAGCTTGGAGCCTGTTTCCGATTCTGTGTCTCCCTCTCTCTCTGCCCCTCCCCCGTTCATGCTCTGTCTCTCTCTGTCCCAAAAATAAATAAACGTTGAAAAAAAAAATTAAAAAAATAAAAAATAAAAAAAATAAAATGAAGCCAGGAAGTGAATATTATAATTGCATATACACTATATGAAGTTAATATGTTTATAATGAATCTGTATGCATAATGAATACATAACTGTATATGTCATAAATTTATGTATGCAACTATATACATAAGTCAAGTCTTTTCAATATGTTCGGTTAACAATGTATCTGCTCGTTGACACTTGAATTAGGTGTATATAGAAAATGAGGGGCAATGATAATTAGCATGATTAAGCCTTACTCTTGCCTTCACTAAAAAACATTTAAAGTTTTCTATGCTACCTGTGATGTTCCTGCCTCTGTTTGAGTGTAAACAGAGATGTGGGGTAATGTAGTCAGCACCTAATAAGAGGCTAACCAGCATAGACCATATAGGTTATATGTTTATTATTTGTGCAACATTGTTTCATCTCTTCATAATGCATACCTCCCTCTTTCTACCATCCTTTATCCTTCTTCCATCAGAAAATTTATCTTCTTTCTTCACTATCCTGTGCAGTGATATCCTCAACAGATCCTTCCCTTCGAAGGTGGGTCCCTTTTCTGACATCTAATATACTACATGATAATAAATTGCTTGTATGTCTGTTGCCTTGCTCATCTATTCTTGAGATCAGAAAACATGTCATATCTATATTTTATTGAAATTTCTAAAATAATGCTTGTTTTAAAAAAATTAAATATATATGAATGAAGTATCATATTTCATAAATTTGGTGGAATTATAGGAGTTAATTTTTCTAATGGCTAAATTGCAAAGCATTACAAAAAGTAATTCTATGTGCTATTGTTGTTCATGTAATATTCTCTTCACAAACAAAAATATATAAACATAATATTTATAAAAATGAAAATACAATAAAATGTCTGGAAACAGCAGGTGCAGCATAAAATTAATAAATAAATCAGATTGAGACTAACCTTCAGTGAAGTGTATTTAATTTGTAGCAAATGCTTACTAATTTCATATCAAGACAGTGCTGCATATAGATTTAAATGTTGACACATTTTATTTTAACATAGCTAGTACCTATGCATGCTGTTTATGTGAGAAACAGAGGCAACATGTATTATGTGTTGGACCTTCTTTTTTAACAGTAGTAAGTTTTTTGCTGTTGTTTGTCATCAGAGAAGTTAGGTTAATTTTACATTTTACACAGAATGAAGCACTACTTACAGTCCCTCTCACATATATTAGTGAACAATTTTATGTTAGTAAGGAGAGCAAGGTCAGAGTGTAGGCTGATCCAAGATGAAAGCTGGATTTTCTTTTCTCATGTCAAGATTAAAAACTGAGAATAAACTAAGGGTTGATGGGTGGTGGGAGGGCGGGGAGGGTGGGTGATGGGCATTGAGGAGGGCACCTGTTGGGATGAGCACTGGGTGTTGTACGGAAAACAATTTGACCATAAATTTCATATTAAAAAAATTGAGATGTGGAAAAAATAAAAAAAAGTACAGTAAAAAAATCCTATTGAAAATAAAAATTAATTATTTGCTGGTGAACTATGAAATAGCAAAGAGGGAATGCTGTAGCTAGCTGACTCCTAATTACATTATCCTGGACATTTGCCATAACAAACTTCACAAATTCCAAATGACTTTCTTCTTTTCAAACTGAACTCTTTCTGCCCAATTAATGGGGATTTCCATGGCAGAATTTGGGATTAAAATTAAAAAGAGAAAATCAGTTTGTTATGTTGTTAGAGCAAAGTATTATTTGATGTATCTACATAAAAATTCTACCTACAGTCATTAAACTTCCTTAGTTTTATAGTATCAAGTTGTGCATTAAAGACAAATAAAAAATTCAGAATTCTGGTTGTATTTTTGAGAGAAAAATTTTAGAATGTAAATGCTAAGTTGACTTCGTTATTTTATTGTATTTACTTTATTACATAGGAAATATTACATTATACAAATATCCTATTATGGTGTAAAATTTTTTTTATATCGAGCATTATAATGTCCTAACATTTAAAAAGGGGCCAAAACTAGGTCACACTTAGCTAACACAATTAAACAAGCGACTCAGCATTTCCACATTGATGGTCAGAAAGAAAATGCATTAGAAACTGCTACCCTATACTCAGTGTTTTGAAAGTTGTTATCAGAAGGATGTGGAATTTAAGAAACAAAACAAATGAGTGTAAGGGTAAAAGAGAGGGGAAGAGGCAAACCAAGAATCAGACTCTTAACTACAGAGAACACACTGATGGTCACCAGAGGGGAGGTGGGGGGGCTTGGGGCAACAGGTGTTGGGGATGAAGGAGGGCACTTGTGATGAGCACCAGGTGATGTACGGAGATGTTGAGTCACTATATTGTACACATGGAACTAATATTAGACTGTATGTCAACTAACTGGAATTTAAATAAAAACTTTTAAAAAGAGAAGGTATCTAAACATTCCCAGGGCTGTTTTAATAGGACTGCAACAATGGTTTCTCTGTTTTTCTGGATGGTTGAATTCATTACCAGACTTTCTAGCCCATTCTAAACCCAGTCCTACCAGACCTGTATTCAGGAATACCTGGAGGTTTTAAACTGGCTTTTGAGCTGCTACATTAAAATATCAATAAATGAAACCAGAACATATTGTGTTTTATAACACAATAAAACAAACCTGTTATCTCCAAATTAACCAAAATACTAACTTTTCAGGATTTTCCCCTGTGTTCTGCAGTACTATGAATGATGCATAAAACAAGAAAAATAACAATGTCAAAGATTTAGCTTAAAAATAGGTGAATTTACATTTTGAATAACACTGAAAACACACATATTACAAATAAGCCCTGTCTATCCTCGTTCCTTCATCTTCCTATCTCATTGGGGGAGTTCCACAAGACAGGCAAGGAAAAATAACCAGCTTGAGACATGTAAACAGAGAATTCATAAAGCTGCTTTGCTGTTCAACATTGCTATATACAATTGCATTCCTTAAACAAAAAAATGTTCTTTTTTGTTTCTTTATACAATTTAGGATAAAAAGACCCATAATAGTCTTATTTCTGGTTGGTATTTAAAAAATATGGAGATAATGATTTAGATAAAGCTAAAATTAGGAATTCTAAGGGAAAAGCTTAGTATGGTCTTCTTCATCCCACTGAATAGTTGACAGATATGTTTTCAACCACATACATTCATAATCATCACTTTATCTACATGCAGATCATAGTTATATAGTCTGAGAAATGATTAATTAGGCTTTATCTAGCAATTCATTTCCAAAGCAGCTGGTTTGTACTGCCCAAAGTTTGGAATTATTTGGTAATTGACACATGTGTTAACTTGCAGTACTATAATTTGGGCTAGTTCAAAATTTGATCTCCATTCTCATGCTTGGTAACTTAGAATAATCACCTGAAGTAGTCTTGACCTTGCTCAGTCTGGTTCAGTGTAACATTCCAACCAGATAAGATCAGGTTAGATACATGGGTAAACTTTGGAGACACATTGTTTGGATTGAGTCAGAGAACATCCTATTTCAGGATCTTGAGTTAGAACTAAAAAGATAACTTGGTCCAGGGGCAAATCTCAGTGTGTCTCAGAGAGTTATATATTTGACATTGACAAGAGTAATTGTGGTCTGTTTGTGAACAAAGAAAAAAACTCTGCAAGGGTAAGTGCAGGCATGGTAATTATAGCTGCCATACATTTGACCTATGTCTTTAATATTCTTGACAAATTTAAGGAGAAGTTTAATTAGCAAAACTTCCAAAGTTGTTTTCTAATAAAAAGAGGAAAGATAACACTTTAATTACTTATTGTCAGAAAAACAGAGTGAGTTGGAAGTTTTTTAAAAAAAATTTTTTTTTACATTTATTTTTGAGAAACAGAGAGAGACAGAGCACAAGCTGGGGAGGGGCAGAGAGAGAAGGAGACACAGAATCTGAAGAAGGCTTCAGGCTCTGAGCTGTCAGCACAGAGCCCGATATGGGGCTCGAACTCACAAACCCTGTGATCATGACCTGAGCTGAAGTTGGACATTTAACCTACTGAGCCACCCAGGCGCCCCTGAAGTTATTTTTTTTAAATATATTTGTTCAGATCTGAAGGAAGATGGCGGCGTAGGAGGACGCTGGGCTCACCGCGCGTCCTGCTGATCACTTAGATTCCACCTACACCTGCCTAAATAACCCAGAAAACCGCCAGAGGATTAGCAGAACAGAGTCACCGGACCCAAGTGCAGACGAGAGGCCCACGGAAGAGGGTAGGAAGGGCGGCGAGGCGGTGCGCGCTCCACGGACTGGCGGGAGGGAGCCGGGGCGGAGGGGCGGCTCGCCGGCCAAGCAGAGCCCCCGAGTCCGGCTTGCAAAAGCGGAGGGGCCTGACGGACTGTGTTCCGACAGCAAGCGCGACTTAGCGTCTGGGAGGTCATAAGTTAACAGCTCTGCTCAGAAAGCGGGAAGGCTGGAGGACAAAGGGAGGGGGAGCTGCGGAACCCCCGGACGACAGAGCTCAGTTTGGCGGGGAACAAAGGCGCTCTCCAGCGCCATCTCCCCCGCCCATCCCCCAGCCAAAATCCCAAAGGGAACCGGTTCCGGCCAGGGAAATTGCTCGCTCCGCGCGAACACCCAACTCTGTGCTTCTGCGGAGCCAAACCTCCGGCAGCGATCTGACTCCCTCCGGCTGCACAGGGCCCCTCCTGAAGTGGATCACCTAAGGAGAAGCGAGCTAAGCCTGCCCCCCCTGCCGCCGTGCACCTTGCCTTCCCACCCCAGCTAATACGCCAGATCCCCAGCATCACAAGCCTGGCAGTGTGCAAGTAGCCCAGACGGGCCACGCCACCCCACAGTGAATCCCGCCCCTAGGAGAGGGGAAGAGAAGGCACACACCAGTCTGACTGTGGCCCCAGCGGTGGGCTGGGGGCAGACATCAGGTCGGACTGCGGCCCCGCCCACCAACTCCAGTTATACACCACAGCACAGGGGAAGTGCCCTGCAGGCCCTCACCACACCAGGGACTATCCAAAATGACCAAGCGGAAGAATTCCCCCCAGAAGAATCTCCAGGAAATAACAACAGCTAATGAGCTGATCAAAAAGGATTTAAATAATATAACAGAAAGTGAATTTAGAATAATAGTCATAAAATTAATCGCTGGGCTGGAAAACAGCATACAGGACAGCAGAGAATCTCTTGCTACAGACATCAGGGGACTAATGAACAGTCACGAGGAGCTGAAAAACGCTTTAAAAGAAATGGAAAACAAAATGCAAACCGCCACAGCTCGGTTGGAAGAGGCAGAGGAGAGAATAGGTGAACTAGAAGATAAAGTTATGGAAAAAGAGGAAGCTGAGAAAAAGAGAGATAAAAAAATCCAGGAGTATGAGGGGAAAATTAGAGAACTAAGTGATACACTAAAAAGAAATAATTTACGCATAATTGGTATCCCAGAGGAGGAAGAGAGAGGGAAAGGTGCTGAAGGGGTACTTGAAGAAATCATAGCTGAGAACTTCCCTGAACTGGGGAAGGAAAAAGGCATTGAAATCCAAGAGGCACAGAGAACTCCCTTCAGACGTAACTTGAATCGATCTTCTGCACGACATATCATAGTGAAACTGGCAAAATACAAGGATAAAGAGAAAATTCTGAAAGCAGCAAGGGGTAAACGTGCCCTCACATATAAAGGGAGACCTATAAGACTCGTGACTGATCTCTCTTTTGAAACTTGGCAGGCCAGAAAGAATTGGCACGAGATTTTCAGGGTGCTAGACAGCAAAAATATGCAGCCAAGAATCCTTTATCCAGCAAGTCTGTCATTTAGAATAGAAGGAGAGATAAAGGTCTTCCCAAACAAACAAAAACTGAAGGAATTTGTCACCACTAAACCAGCCCTACAAGAGATCCTAAGGGGGACCCTGTGAGACAAAGTACCAGAGACATCACTACAAGCATAAAACATACAGACATCACAATGACTCTAAACCCGTATCTTTCTATAATAACACTGAATGTAAATGGATTAAATGCGCCAACCAAAAGACATAGGGTATCAGAATGGATAAAAAAACAAGACCCATCTATTTGCTGTCTACAAGAGACTCATTTTAGACCTGAGGACACCTTTAGATTCAGAGTGAGGGGATGGAGAACTATTTATCATGCTACTGGAAGCCAGAAGAAAGCTGGAGTAGCCATCCTTATATCAGACAAACTAGACTTTAAATTAAAGGCTGTAACAAGAGATGAAGAAGGACATTATATAATAGTTACAGGGTCTATCCATCAGGAAGAGCTAACAATTATAAATGTCTATGCGCCGAATACCGGAGCCCCCAAATATATAAAACAATTACTCATAAACATAAGCAACCTTATTGATAAGAATGTGGTAATTGCTGGGGACTTTAACACCCCACTTACAGAAATGGATAGATCATCTAGACACACGGTCAATAAAGAAACAAGGGCCCTGAATGAGACTCTGGATCAGATGGACTTGACAGATATATTTAGAACTCTGCATCCCAAAGCAACAGAATATACTTTCTTCTCGAGTGCACATGGAACATTCTCCAAGATAGATCATATACTGGGTCACAAATCAGCCCTTCATAAGTTTACAAGAATTGAAATTATACCATGCATACTTTCAGACCACAATGCTATGAAGCTTGAAGTCAACCACAGGAAAAAGTCTGGAAAACCTCCAAAAGCATGGAGGTTAAAGAACACCCTACTCACGAATGAGTGGGTCAACCAGGCAATTAGAGAAGAAATCAAAAAATATATGGAAACAAACGAAAATGAAAATACAACAATCCAAACGCTTTGGGACGCAGCGAAGGCAGTCCTGAGAGGAAAATACATCGCAATCCAGGCCTATCTCAAGAAACAAGAAAAATCCCAAATACAAAATCTAACAGCACACCTAAAGGAAATAGAAGCAGAACAGCAAAGGCAGCCTAAACCCAGCAGAAGAAGAGAAATAATAAAGATCAGAGCAGAAATAAACAATATAGAATCTAAAAAAACTGTAGAGCAGATCAACGAAACCAAGAGTTGGTTTTTTGAAAAAATAAACAAAATTGACAAACCTCTAGCCAGGCTTCTCAAAAAGAAAAGGGAGAGGACCCAAATAGATAAAATCATGAATGAAAATGGAATTATTACAACCAATCCCCCAGAGATACAAACAATTATCAGGGAATACTATGAAAAATTATATGCCAACAAATTGGACAACCTGGAAGAAATGGACAAATTCCTGAACACCCACACTCTTCCAAAACTCAATCAGGAGGAAATAGAAAGCTTGAACAGACCCATAACCAGCGAAGAAATTGAATCGGTTATCAAAAATCTCCCAACAAATAAGAGTCCAGGACCAGATGGCTTCCCAGGGGAGTTCTACCAGACGTTTAAAGCAGAGATAATACCTATCCTTCTCAAGCTATTCCAAGAAATAGAAAGGGAAGGAAAACTTCCAGACTCATTCTATGAAGCCAGTATTACTTTGATTCCTAAACCAGACAGAGACCCAGTAAAAAAAGAGAACTACAGGCCAATATCCCTGATGAATATGGATGCCAAAATTCTCAATAAGATACTAGCAAATCGAATTCAACAGCATATAAAAAGAATTATTCACCATGATCAAGTGGGATTCATTCCTGGGATGCAGGGCTGGTTCAACATTCGCAAATCAATCAACGTGATACATCACATTAACAAAAAAAAAGAGAAGAACCATATGATCCTGTCAATCGATGCAGAAAAGGCCTTTGATAAAATCCAGCACCCTTTCTTAATAAAAACCCTTGAGAAAGTCGGGATAGAAGGAACATACTTAAAGATCATAAAAGCCATTTATGAAAAGCCCACAGCTAACATCATCCTCAACGGGGAAAAACTGAGAGCTTTTTCCCTGAGATCAGGAACACGACAGGGATGCCCACTCTCACCGTTGTTATTTAACATAGTGCTGGAAGTTCTAGCATCAGCAATCAGACAACAAAAGGAAATCAAAGGCATCAAAATTGGCAAAGATGAAGTCAAGCTTTCGCTTTTTGCAGATGACATGATATTATACATGGAAAATCCGATAGACTCCACCAAAAGTCTGCTAGAACTGATACATGAATTCAGCAAAGTTGCAGGATACAAAATCAATGTACAGAAATCAGTTGCATTCTTATACACTAACAATGAAGCAACAGAAAGACAAATAAAGAAACTGATCCCATTCACAATTGCACCAAAAAGCATAAAATACCTAGGAATAAATCTAACCAAAGATGTAAAGGATCTGTATGCTGAAAATTATAGAAAGCTTATGAAGGTAATTGAAGAAGATTTAAAGAAATGGAAAGACATTCCCTGCTCATGGATTGGAAAAATAAATATTGTCAAAATGTCAATACTACCCAAAGCTATCTACACATTCAATGCAATCCCAATCAAAATTGCACCAGCATTCTTCTCGAAACTAGAACAAGCAATCCTAAAATTCATATGGAACCACAAAAGGCCCCGAATAGCCAAAGGAATTTTGAAGAAGAAGACCAAAGCAGGAGGCATCACAATCCCAGACTTCAGCCTCTACTACAAAGCTGTCATCATCAAGACAGCATGGTATTGGCACAAAAACAGACACACAGACCAATGGAATAGAATAGAAACCCCAGAACTAGACCCACAAACATATGGCCAACTCATCTTTGACAAAGCAGGAAAGAACATCCAATGGAAAAAAGACAGCCTCTTTAACAAATGGTGCTGGGAGAACTGGACAGCAACATGCAGAAGGTTGAAACTAGACCACTTTCTCACACCATTTACAAAAATAAACTCAAAATGGATAAAGGACCTAAATGTGAGACAGGAAACCATCAGAACCTTAGAGGAGAAAGCAGGAAAAGACCTCTCTGACCTCAGCCGTAGCAATCTCTTACTCGACACATCCCCAAAGGCAAGGGAATTAAAAGCAAAAGTGAATTACTGGGACCTTATGAAGATAAAAAGCTTCTGCACAGCAAAGGAAACAACCAACAAAACTAAAAGACAACCAACGGAATGGGAAAAGATATTTGCAAATGACATATCGGACAAAGGGCTAGTATCTAAAATCTATAAAGAGCTCACCAAACTCCACACCCGAAAAACAAATAACCCAGTGAAGAAATGGGCAGAAAACATGAATAGACACTTCTCTAAAGAAGACATCCAGATGGCCAACAGGCACATGAAAAGATGTTCAGCGTCGCTCCTTATCAGGGAAATACAAATCAAAACCACACTCAGGTATCACCTCACGCCAGTCAGAGTGGCCAAAATGAACAAATCAGGAGACTATAGATGCTGGAGAGGATGTGGAGAAACGGGAACCCTCTTGCACTGTTGGTGGGAATGCAAATTGGTGCAGCCGCTCTGGAAAACAGTGTGGAGGTTCCTCAGAAAATTAAAAATAGACCTACCCTATGACCCAGCAATAGCACTGCTAGGAATCTACCCAAGGGATACAGGAGTACTGATGCATAGGGGCACTTGTACCCCAATGTTCATAGCAGCACTCTCAACAATAGCCAAATTATGGAAAGAGCCTAAATGTCCATCAACTGATGAATGGATAAAGAAATTGTGGTTTATATACACAATGGAATACTACGTGGCAATGAGAAAAAATGAAATATGGCCTTTTGTAGCAACGTGGATGGAACTGGAGAGTGTGATGCTAAGTGAAATAAGCCATACAGAGAAAGACAGATACCATATGGTTTCACTCTTATGTGGATCCTGAGAAACTCAACAGGAACCCATGGGGGAGGGGAAGGGAGAAAAAAAAAAAAGACGTTAGAGTGGGAGAGAGCCAAAGCATAAGAGACTGTTAAAAACTGAGAACAAACTGAGGGTTGATGGGGGGTGGGAGGGAGGGGCGGGTGGGTGATGGGTATTGAGGAGGGCACCTTTTGGGATGAGCACTGGGTGTTGTATGGAAACCAATTTGTCAATAAACTTCATAAAAAAAAAAAAAAAAAAAAAAAAATAAATATATTTGTTCATAATCAACATTTTTAAGCATCTCCCAGGTATATGTTTTTACAAAGATCACTGATACACATGGGGTATAATTAAAATCTCAAAAGTCCTTCCTGATATTATTATATTTAATTTATTGAAACAATCCTAAGAAAAGACATCCACAAATCTAAGCAACAGAGTTGAAATGAATTGGCCTTGGATTAATTTCAATGTCCAAGGACATCCTTTTGGAACGTACTAAAGGCATAACAATGGCTGAAAACCCACAATGATATAAGATTAATTATGTACATGACATAGCATGAAATATTAAACAGATTTTCTCCTTTCCTTTCATGTTCTATAGGCTTCTAAACAGCTTCTTGAACTTTATGTGTATTTGGGTTACATGAAGCGTACACTCAAGATGTAGATTCTCATGTTCTCAATACTAGAAGTTTATTTAGTTGGTCTGGAAACCTTCCTTTTTATTAAGCACCCCAGATATTTCTTCTAATGACATTACAACATAAACCATGTTTGCAAACACCGATCAAATGTGAATAAATTCCAACTACTAGCTTTATGTTTATAATTGTTTCTACTGTCCAACACTGAGTGGTCTGAGAAAGCATGGGAGAATTGCCTTAAAGAATGTGAGAGCAGTTGAGAAGAGAAAAAGAAGATAATTTCTGCAACGGTGACAATAAACACACTATAGCTGACACAGAAAGAGAGGACAATTTTAGGATTAGATCTACACGCTTAGAGATACATTCTGGTTCAAGCTTCTAGCTTTGGGAAGAAAGAGTATTTCCTTTATGTTTCTGTCTGTGCTGTCTGGTCCCACTTGAACAGGACAGAATTGAGAGAGAATTGGGGATGACTCCCTCTCCCGTAACGAAGACTGTATAGTCTGCCCTCTAAAAAGGATTTACTTATTATGACAGATTCTTGATGGGGACTATGGATGAACATGTCAAATATAAAAATACATTAGGAAGTAATTGAAAATGATGTTTTTTATTCCTTTCTTTTGATATTACATAAATTATCTTTATATCTATCTATATCTATATCTATATCTATATCTATATCTATATCTATATCATCTATTGATCGATCAATCGATAGATACTTTTTTCTGGGTTTTGCAATGAATTTATATTCTTGTAATAGCTTATGGAATAAAAAGTAGAAAAATTCCTTAATTGTACCACTTACCTATGATGAGTATTATTTATATTGGGTGGTAGCATACAGTACTAAAATGTTCTTGAAGTGAAAAATCTGTAATTCTTTAATAAATCCCTTCCAAGTAGAAGTAAAGTTCCAAAATCTCTATAATTTAGGTTTTTAGAAGAAAAATTACCCTAGCTACCCTACATAAAAATTGTAATAGAAAGAAAAATAATAAGGCTAGGAAGGCTGAGTTCTGCCAGTAAGAATGATCTCAAGAGAAAGAAAAACTTCTAAGAGCCAAAAGCAAATATTTTGGAATAGCTACACATTTCCAAGTGGAATTCTGTGTGTTATTGTGTTTAGTTCCCTCCTGATAATAAAATAAATCTTCAACAATATTACGATTGACAATATATGCTATGTGTAAGAAATAGCATAAACACTGTCACAAAATCAACCCAAGCACTTATTTCCAATGTTAGAAAGCACAGACTCTCCCCTTAACCCTAAGCTTTCTAAAGACATCCAAACCATTCATCTTGAATTGAAACTCTAGTGAAACATCTTTCAAGTCTATCTTCATGTGTCCTGTATTGCCTTTTCGAAAGGCTGCTGCCTTACCCACTGGCCAATACAGGCAAGTCCTGTGGCCAGACCTGCACTTGCCGGCAGGCAGAGAGGACCATCACTGTCTACTCAAGTAGAATTGTGAGAGTCAGATCCAGATTTTTCATCTTTTATCTTCCCAAACTGCCGTGAGAACATGAGCAGAGAGGGGTCCATATGAGGACAGCTGTGAAGTAGCTGTATGACTCCTGTTAGAGCGCAGTACGTAATGAATAAGGAGAAGATACGCCCAGGAGTGAAAGACAGTCATGAGTCAAGAAAACTGAAGGGAGCTTCTTGGAATAGGTAGATGAGCCCTTGTCTATAAGCCACAGACCTGCATTGGTGACTGGGGACTATACAAATCAGTTTCCTCGTTTATAAGCTGATTTCTGACCCAAAGTTGGGAAAATGAGGTATGTACTCCTAGAACATCTTCCAGTGGATACACGTCATATGCATATTTATGCATATAAAACTATAAGAACAGAGGATGTTCGGGGAATAACAATTTTAATTTTTTTTTTTCAACATTTACTTATTTTTGGGACAGAGAGAGACAGAGCATGAATGGGGGAGGGGCAGAGAGAGAGGGAGACACAGAATCGGAAACAGGCTCCAGGCTCTGAGCCATCAGCCCAGAGCCCGACGCGGGGCTCGAACTCCCGGACCGCGAGATCGTGACCTGGCTGAAGTCGGACGCTTAACCGACTGCGCCACCCAGGCGCCCCAACAATTTTAGAAATGTAATCAAAACACTTTACCAAATATTTTGCAATAACTGCTATAATTATTTTCTTTTTCCTCTTTGTCTTCAACCTGTAGGACTTGCACATGCATTTGAACAGATAAAATGATTTATCTCTTAAAATTGTTCTTTTATCAAATGATATACAAACTGAAAATTGCATTTGTCACTGCCTCTTTCAAGTGGATTTCTTTCAATAGCACTAACCAGTGACCCAATGCTTTTCAAAGTCACTTTTTGAATTAAAAAATTAATCTTCCTAATATACTTCTGTCATTTATGTAACTCATGAGGCTTTCTGATTTCTACCTATGGAGTATTTTACACAATGAAAGGATGCATGCTATTAAAAATCAGAAAACCTGCGTAAAACTGCTCGTCATCATTTATCTGCTCAATGACACAGAATCACACCATCATGTCAACAGAGGCCACTCATTTGTAATATTACAATTATATTACAACAGGGAAGCATTAGCATCTGGCCTACATGTGTTGCCATTTTGCAGAGAACGTCTATTGTGATAATTTATATAAAGCCATATTGCAAAACATTAAGTCCTGTACAAATATTAGCTAAGAAGATAGTTATGGTGGTGGGAAACCACAAGAAGAGATCTATTTGAATATTGTAAAAAGTTTTTATTTAAATTCCAGTTAGTTAATGTACAGTGTTATATTAGTTTCAAGTGTACAACATTGTGATTCAGCACTTCCATGCATCATCCCGTGCTCATCACAGCAAGTGCACTCATCAATCCCCAGCAGGGGAGGGGCAGAGGAGAAAGAAGAGAGAATCTCAAGCAGGGTCCACGCTCAGTGTGGAGACCAACAGGGGGCTCAATCCCATGACCCTGGGATCATGACCTGAGCTGAAATCAAGAGTCAGACGCTCAACCAACTGAGCCACCCAGGGGCCCCTAACACCCATAAATATTTTTACCTTGAGAATATTTTACAAGTTAGTATCACTGAAGTAAAGATGGCTAGAGTTCATTTCAACCTTTGTAATGCTCTGGGTACCTAAAACTTGTAACACAAATTATCTGTTTGCCAAATAGATAATTCCACCACAGTACACAATCAGAGCATGTTGACTTGAAATTAAAATTCAAAGATATGAGAGCCAGGACAATGTGTTCCTTTTCTGCATTACCAAAGACTCTCTTCCTTATTTCTATCTTAGATTATTTCTGGGTGTGTGTGTGTGTGTGTGTGTGTGTGTGTGTGTGTGGTGGTGGTGGTGGATGGGGGGCAAGATCATTCCACATCCTGGGAAGGATGTGAGGAAACAAAGGAGAATCTTTCCTGTCACAGCATGCCACACATGCCACCATGAACAATGATCATTTTGACTTTTACTACATTTACATGTCAGAAAGACATTCTTTGTTTGCACATTAGTTGCCTCTCATTAGTTGCTTTTAAAATAACTATATATCAGTAAGAAATTATTTGACTTTGTCTTGGAAAGATGATTTATAAATTTATTAATTGAAGCATCTGAAGACTCAAACATGGCTCTGAAATGTGCTCCGTTTACTAATTGCCCATGCTTCTCTTATGTGCAAAAGGACATTACTCTTCAATAGCATTCTACATATTATTCTTCATCACAAGGTCAAGAGCTGCAAATGTCAAGGTCAAAGGCTGACAAGGGAATTGTGGTTTAATTGACAAGCTTGTAAGTCTGTTCAATAAAATTAAAAAAATGGATATTTCTGTCTCCTTATATTCTGCATGTGGATTTTTAAACACTGTTAGGGAAAGGGATCACTAAGGATGCAGGAAGTTAATATAATTTAAAAGGTCTGTGTTGAAAAGAAACTGGTTAAGTACAAATTAGCATTTGGCATGCCTGATATAAAGATGTTATATCTTTATTTCTTTTCGTTTAAAAGGGATGCTGATCTTTAAGTCACTATGTTTGTGGTAATTTGTACAGCAGCAACAGGAAACTAATACAAGCATAACTAATCCCTTCCATGTAGAGGACAAACCTGCAGTGGATGGTGGGGCTATAAAATGGGAGAAACCTGGGTCTCCAAACACCCTCGTGATGCAGAGATGGCCCAGCAGCCTGGACTGTTTTCCCCTGACTACTGTATATGGAATAAATAAACTATCATTTTTCAACTACTATCATTTTTACTTACCCCTTAATAAATGCACGTGTAGAAAATTTATATCAAAATATTGAACTCTTTACTGAAGAGTAATATAGGAATTATTTGCTCTATATAATCCCATATACTATCTCTTTACATTGTGAAAGTTAAAAACATTTCATATTGAACACACTGCTGCCCTCTTGACTGCAGCTGGTCGTATTTACTTTCATGAGCTCAATTTTCTAGTCATTCTATTCTACCTATCAATTTAAATAATTCACATGAAACTAATTTTCCCTGAAATAAAAAGTTTGAAAGACTGTATTTCAAATAAAACAACTGACAATTATTAGCTCATTTGTCATAATGTGGGTGAAGGCTTCATAGAGAAAATGGCCTTGGGTTGATGAATTTCGAGGATAGGTATTGAACTCATAGATACACTGAAATATATTTCTGTGTTATAGTTTATCCAAAATGCACTCACTCACAAAACCATGTTCAATGTAGCAATTAATTTTGAGTAATTGGTCAGCAAATGATGTTTAATATTCTTGAATTATTTTTATCAAATGAAAGCACACTTCTAAATTCATTTTTTTTCATTTTCAACTTCATGATTCTGTTTATATTGTCCATTCTTTTATTCATTTACCCAACAAATAGCTATTGAGTTGCTACACCCTACTAGCCATTGACTGAGTCACTAGAGATATTTCTGAAGATAACATACATACTGGAAAAGCTCTCTTCATACCCTAACATCCTTTCTGTTGCTGTCAGCCTTAACCTGTTCCTTGAGGCCAAGGCATACACTATAATGGTAATAACATGGGTTTTGCAGTGAAACTGGATTAAGACAGTAACCCTAACACACAATAACTAATTTGACTTGGAAAAATTACTACACTTTGTAACGTTAAGTTTCATCATTTGTGAATTTGGGGCATAGCACCTAAGTAGCATATTTTGTCCAAAGATTAAATGCAAATAGAACACACTCACTTTCTCCTCTACCCTTATAATCACTGCTTACAGAACTCTTCATGTCAGGCTGGCAAAATCTATACCTTAGTTGCAGGCACCATGTCCATGTTGGAAGTACAGGGTATGGTGGTAATATTACGTATTTTCTGTTTTTAATCGGTAAGAAAAAAAGTCTACTGAAGGCTAAAATTCTGTTAAATAATAGCTCAGTAAGCAGTCTGCTATCTAGACAATCAAGCCTCCCATCCAGGAAAGGTAGAAAAACAAATCTACAGTGGATTCACTCTTACTCAGTCAATTTCTTTATGATACACTGTAATAGCACCAGGTCCCTGTCCTTCTTAGTATTTAACACGATCATAAACTTACATTCATTAGTGTATTTCTTTTATTTACTTTTTAAATTTTAATTCCAGTATACTTAACATACAATGTTATATTTGTTTCAGGTGTGCAATACAGTGATTCAACAATTCCATACAACACCTTGTACTCATCACAACAAGCGCACTCCTTAATCCCCATCACCTATTTCAACTATCCCCCACCACCTCCTCTCTGGTAACCACCAGTTTGTTCTCTAGAGTTAATAATTTGTTTCTTGGTTTATCTTTGTCTCTCTTTTTTCCCTTTGTTTGTTTTGTTTCTTAAATTCCACATATGAGTGAAATCATATGGTATTTGTCCCTCTCTGATTGACTTATTTCACTGAGCATTATAATCTCTAGCTCTAACCATGTTGCAAATGCCAAGATTTCAATATTTTTTATGGGTGACTAATATTCCATTTTATAAATAAACCACATCTTTATCCATTCATTTGTTGATAGACACTTGGGCAGCTTCCAAAATTTGGCTATTGTAAATAATACTGCTATAAACATAGGGGTGCATACATTCCTTTGAATTAGTGTTTTTGTAATTTTATGGTAAATACCCAGGAGTACAATTAACTGTATCACAGGGTATTTCTATTTTTAACTTTTTGAGAAAACTCCATCCTATTTTCCAGAGTGGCCACACTAGTTTGCATTCCCACTAACAGTGCAAGAGGGTTCCCCTTTCTCCATATCCTCACCAAGAGCTGATGATATTTCTTGTGTTGTTGATTTTAGCCATTCTGACAGGTGTGAGGTGGTATCTCACTGTAGTTTTGATTTGCATTCTCCTGAAAATGAGTGATGTTGAGGATCTAGTCATGTGTCTATTGGTCATCTGGATGTCCTTTGGCCATTTTCAAATTGGATTATTTGTTTTTGGGTGTTGAGTTGTATAAGTTCTTTATATATTTTAGATACTAACCCTCTATTGGATATGTCACTTATAAATATCTTCTCCCATTCCACAGTTCATCTTATGTTTTAGTGGTTGTTTATTTCATTGTGTAGAAGCTTTTTATTTTGATGTAGTCCCAATGGTTTATTTTTGCTTTTGTTTATGCTGCCTCAGGAGACATAACTAGAAAGATACTGCTTTGGTCAATGTCAGAGAAATTAGTGCCTATGCTCTCTTCTATCTTTTCTAGGATTTTTATGGTTTCAGGTCTCACATTTAGGTCTTTAATCCATCTTGAGTTTATTTGTGTGTGTGGTTAAGAAAGTGTCCCAATTTCATTCTTTTACCTGTGGCTGTCCAAATTTTTGAACACCATTTGTTAAAGAGACTGTTTTTCCCATTGCACATTTTTGTCCTCTTAATCAAAGATTAATATGACATATAATTGTGAGTTTATTTCTGAGTGTTCTATTCTGTTCTATTGATCTATTGGTCTATTTTTGTGCCAGTATTATACTGTTGTAATATAACTTGAAGTCTAGAATTTTGATGCTTCCAGTTTTGTTTTCCTTTTTAAAGATTGCCTTGGCTATCTGGGTTATTTTGTGGTCCCATACAAATTTTTGGATTATTATTTTCTAGTTCTGTGAAGAAACACTATTGTTATTTTGATAGGGATTGTATTAAATCTGTAGATTGCTTTGGGTAGTATAGACATTTTAACAAAATTTGTTTTTGCAATCCAGGAACATGGAATGTCTTTCCATTTTTTTGTGTCCCCTTCAATTTCTTGCAACAAAGTTTTACAGTTCTCATGCTACAGATCTTTCACCTCTTTGGTTAAGTTTATTACTAGGTATCTTCTTATTTTGGGGGCAACTGTAAATGAGACTGTTTTCTTTTTGCTGCTTCATTATTAGTGTATAGGAACACAACAGATTTCTGTACACTGATTTTTGTGTTCTGAGACTTTAATGAATTCACTTTTCAGTTCTAGTAGTTTTTTGCTGGAGTCTTTAGAATTTTCTATATATAGTATCATGCCATCTATAAATAGTGAAAGTTTTACTGTTTCCTTACTGATTTGTATGTCTTTTATTTCTGTTTGTTGTCTAATTTCTGTGGCTAGGACTTATAGTACTATGTTGAATAACAGTGGTGGGGGTGACATGCTGACTTATTCCTGACCTTAGGGGAAAGGCTTTCAGTTCTTCCCACTTGAGTATGATGTACACTGTGGGTTGCTCATATAAGGCCTTTATTATTCTGAAGATTTTCCCTCTAAACCTACTTTGTTGAGGTTTCTTTTTTATCATGAATGGATATTGTACTTGTGAAATGCTTTTTCTGTGTCTATTGAATTGATCATATGGTTTTTGTCCTTTCTCTTATTGATGTGATGTATCATATTGATTGATTGGTGAATACTGAACCACTGTTACATCCTGGAAATAAATCCAATGTTATCATGGTGAATGATTTTTTTAAAATATACTGTTGGAAGGCAGAGTTAAGATAGAGGAGAAGTAGGGCCCCCCTGGGCTTTCCTTGTCCCACAAACACAGCTTTATTAAGGTCATATCACCTGGAATACCCAGGAAATCGATCTGCAAAGTGTCAGAAAGATCTCTACTATTGGAGGGAGACGGTGTGGAAGGTGCGAATTGCATGGAAATGAATTGGGGGATAGAAAAACAACAGTGCTGTGGAGGGGAGGGGACCCTTTCCCTGAGAGACAAAAGAGAGAGAAAGAGAGATGGGTTGAGAGAGTGTCGCATCAAGTTTGCACAAGAGGACAACCTCTGGACCACAGACTGAGGAGCAAGAAGTGCTAAGCGTCACAGGTGTTTTTTGCAAACAACATTTGGAACTCAAACTCTGAGGTTTTGGAAGTGTGCGCCTTTTCCGGAGCAGACCCCTGGTGTATGCTCCTGGGAAGGAGGGAGCATCCCTTGAACGAATACCTTGGTGTAGGGATCTCCAGGACACACAGGGAGAGAACGTTGCCCTTCCTGGAGTGCTTTGGACAAAAGTCCCTGCAGGCATAGCCAAGGCCTCTCATCAGCAGGGAACAGAGGTGCACCCAGACGGAATATAATCTTTGCTGCTTTTAGCAATGCTACACCATAGAGTCTGTGCACTGGGCGGGCATGGGACACAGGTTTTTCAGGGACAAAGGACATCAGACACGGCATGGAGAGGCTGTATTCTGGAGGAGGTGGGTGGGTTCACGTGGTGCCAGGTCCTTTAAGACTTTGAGTTTAGAATCACAGCCGCACAGCAAAAGAAAAATGCAGGATGGTTGTGGCGCAAGGCGAGCTGACCACCCTGGCTATTCTGTGATGTCTGCCTGAACAGAGAGGGGTGTGAGACCTGGGTCTGGGGACCAGAGACTTGGGTGGTGCCATATTCCCCCCATCACGAACACAGTGGGACTTCAGAGGCAGCACAGTGGACCCCATGGAGGCAGGACCCGCTTAAACCAAACCCTTCCCCTCCCTGCCTGGCAACTGCCTATTTACTGGGGCAGGACAGACTCTACACCATTGCAGCCAGGCTCTCCTGTGGACCAGCACAGGCCAGCACCTATCAATCCAGGCCGATCTCAAGAAGCAAGAAAGCAAATACACAAGCTAACCTTACACCTAAAGGAATTAGAAAAGGAACATCAAATAAAGCCTAAAGTCAGCAGAGGAAGGGAAATCATGACTAGAGCAGAAAAAAAAAAATGATATAGAAACAAAGAAACAAAAAACAAGTAGACTAGATCAATGAAACTAAGAGCTGGTTCTTTGAAAAAATTAACAAATAAACTCCTAGCCAGACTTAGGAAAAAGAAAAGAGAGTGGACCCAAATAGATAAAATCACAAGCAAAAAGAGATCACAACCAACACCACAGAAATACAAACAATTATAAGAGAATACAATGAAAACTTAAATGCCAAAAACTGGACAATATGGAAGAAAATGGAAAAATTCCTAGAAACACAAAAACTACCAAAATTGAAACAGGAAGAAATAGAAAATTTGAACAGACCCATAACCAGCAAAGAAATTGAATCAATAATAAAAAATGTCCCAACAAACAAAAGGGTCCTGAGCCAAATGGCTTCCCAGGGGAATTCTATCAGATATTTAAAGAAGAGTTAATACCTATACTTCTCAAATTGTTCCAAAAAATATAAATGGAAGAAAAGCTTCCAAACTCATTCTATGAGGACAGCATTACATTGATTCCAAAACCAGAGACCCCACTAAAAAGGAAAATTACAGGTCAATATTCCTGATGAAACTGGAAACAAAAATACTCAACAAGGTACTATTAAATTGAATTCAACAGTGCATTGAAATAATTATTCACCATATCAAGTGGAATTTATTCCTCGGCTGCAAGGCTGGTTCAATATTCACAAATCAATCAATGTGATACACCACATTAATAAAATAAAGGATAAGAACCACACAATCCTCTCAATAGATGCAGAAAAAGCATCTGACAAAACATAGCATTCTTTTTTGATAAAAACTCTCAAGAAAGTCTGGATAGAAGGAACATACCTCAACATCATAAAGGCCATATACAAAAGACCCATAGCAAATCACATACTCAATGGGGAAAAACTAAGAGCCTTCCCCTTGAGATCAGGAATATGTCAGGGATGTCCAGTCTCACCACTATTGTTTAACATAGTTTTGGAACTCCTAGTCTCAGTAATCAGACAACAAAAAGAAATAAAAGGCATATAAATTGGCAAAGAAGAAGACTAACTTTAATTCTTCACAGATGACATGATACTCTACAAGGAAAAGCCAAAAAACTCCATCAAAAAACTGCAAGAGATAATACATGAATTCAGCAAAGTCTTAGGATATAAAATCAATGTACAGAAATCAGTTGCATTTCTTTGTACCAATACTGAAGCAGCAGAAAGAGAAATCAAGGAATCGATCCCATTTATAACTGCACCAAAAACCATAAGATAACTAGGCATAAACCTAACCAAAGAGGTAAAAGATCTGTATGCTGAAAACTATAGAAAACTTATAAAAGAAACTGAAGAAGACACAAAGCAATAAAAGAACATTCCATGTCCATGGACTGGAAGAACAAATATTGTTAAAATGTCTATACTACTCAAAGCAATGTACATATTTGATGTAACCCAAATCAAAATAATACCAGCATTCTTCACAGAGCTAGAATAAGCAATCCTAAAATTTGTATGGAACCAGAAAAGACCCAAAATAGTCAAAGTAATGTTAAAAAAAAAAGCCAAAGTTGAACGCATCTGGATTTCAAGCTGTATTACAAAGCTGTAATCATCAAGACAGTATGGTATTAGCATAAAAACAGACATATAGATCGATGGACTAGAATAGATAACCCAGAAATGGACCCACAAACGTATGGGCAACTAATCTTTGACAAAGCAGGAAAGAATATCCAGTGGAATAAAGACAGTCTCTTCAGCAAATGGTGCTGGGAAAACTGGACCGTGACACGCAGAAGAATGAACTTGAATCATTTTCTTACACCACAAACAAAAATAAACACAAAATGGATGAAAGACCTAAATGTAAGACAGAAAACCATCAAAATCCTAAAGGAGAAAACAGGCAGTAACCCCTTGAGCTCAGCTGCAGCAACTTCTTACTAGATATGTCTCTGGAGGCAAGGGAATGAAAAGCAAAAATGAATACTGGGACCTCGTCAAGATAATTTCTGCAAAGCAAAGCAAATAATCAGAAAAACTAAAAGGCAACTGATGGAATAGGAGAAGATATTTGCAAATGACATACTGGATAAAAGGTTAGTATCCAAAATCTATAAAGAACTTATCAAACTTAACACCCAATAAACAAATAATCCAGTGAAGAAATGGGCAGAAAAATGACCAAACACTTTTCCAAAGAAGACATCCAGATGGCTAACAGACACATGAGGTGACACTCAATATCACTTATTATCAGGGAAATACAAATCAAAATCAAAAGGGGATACCACCTCACACCCGTCAGAATGGTTAAAATTAATAACTCAGGAAACAACAGCGGTTGGTGAGGATGCAGAGAAAGGGAAACCCTTTTGCACCGTTGGTGGGAATGCAAACTGGTGCAGCATTCTGGAGAACAGAATGGAGGTTCTTCAAAAAATTAAAAATAGAACTACCCTATGACCCAGGAATTGCACTCCTAGGTATTTATCCACAGGATACAAAATGCTGATTCGAAGGGGCACATGCGCCCCAATGTTTATAGCAGCACTATTGACAACAGCCAAAGTTATGGAAAGAGCCCAAATGTACACTGACTGATGAATGGATAAAGATGTGGTATAGATATACAATGCAATATTACTCAGCGATCAAAAAGAATGAAATCTTGCCATTTATAACAATGTGCATGGAACTAGAATGTATTATGCTAAGCAAAATAAGTCAGTCAGAGAAAGACAAATATCATATGATTTCACTCATATGTGGATTTTCAGACACAACAGATGAACATAGGGGAAGAGAATGAAAAATAAGATTAAAACCAGTGAGGGAAACAAACCATAAGAGACAAATACAGAGAACAAATTGAGGCTTGCTGGAGGGAAGGTGGTTTTGGGGAATGGACTAAATGGGTGATGGGCATTAAGGAGGGCATCTTTCGGAATGAGCAATGGGTGTTATATGTTAAGTGATGAACTTGTTTTTTACTCCTGAAATCAATACTACAGTATATGTTACCTAACTTGAATTTAAATAAGTAAATTTTAAAAAATAATAAAATAAAATAAAATAAAATAAAATAAAATAAAATAAAATAAAATAAAATAAAATAAAATAAAATAAAATATATTGTTGGATATAGTTTCCTAGCATTTTGTTGAGGATTTTCACATCTCTCTTCATCAGATATATTGGTCTGTTATTCTTGTTTTTTTTGTGGTATCTTTATCTGATTAGGATATCAGGGTAATGCTGGCCTCATAGAATGAATTTTGAACTTTTCCTACCCCCTCCATTTTTTGGAATACTTTGAGAAGAATGGGTATTTACCCTTATTTAGATGTTTAGTAGAATTCATCTGTGAAGTCATCGGGTCCTGGATTTTATTTGTGGGAGTTTTAGATTATTCATTCAATTTCATTGCTGGTAATTGGCTTAAAATATTCCATTTCTTCCTACTTCAGTTTTGGTAGTTATCTGTTTCTAGGAATTTATCCATTTCTTCTAGGTTGTCCAGTTTGTTGGCATATAATTTTTCATAATATTCTCTTACAGTTGTTTGTTTTTTATGCAGTGTTGGTTGTTACTTGTCTTTCATTTGAGATACTGTTTATTTGAGCCCTCTCTTTGAGTTTTTTGTTTGTTTATTTGATGTGTCTAACTACAAATTTATCAATTTTGTTGATTGTTTCAGAGAACTAGCTCCTGGATTCATTGATCTGTTCTATTGTTTATTTAGTTTCCTTTCATCTATCTGTTTATTTAAAAATTTAATTATTTTTTTAAAGTTTGAGAGAGAGACAGCCCAAGTTCATTTTGAGAGAGAGGGGCAGAGAGAGGGAGAGAGAATCTCAAGTAGGCCCCTCACTGGCAGCAGGGACTTGATATGGGTCCTGAACTCATGAATTCCGAGATCAAGATCCACACTGAAATCAAGAATTGGACACTTAACTAACTGAGCCATTTGTGAACCCCTATTTAGGTTCTTTTTGTGTGTATGTGTTTTCGTTTTCTAATTTCTGCTATAATCTTTTAATATTTCTTTCCTTCTGTTTTGGGGTTTTGTTGTTCTTCTTTACCTAGCTCCTTTAGATGTGAGGTTAGGTTCTTTGTTTGAGGTTTTTCTTGTTTCTTGAGGTAGACCTGTATTTCTATAAACTTCCCTCTTAGGAATTGTTTTGCTTCATCCCAAATATTTTGGACCATTGTGTTTCATTTTCATTTCTCTCCTTGTAGTGTTTTATTTCTTCTTTGAATTCTTGGTTGACCCATTCATTGTTTAGTACCATGTTATGTAACCTCCATGTATTTGTGGTCTTTCCACATTTTTTCCTGTGAATGAATTCTAATTTCACAGTGTTGTGGTCAGAAATGATGCATGGTATGACTTCAATCTCTTTGAATTTGTTGAGACTTGTTTTGTGGCCTAATATGTGGTCTATTCTGGATAATGTTCCATGTGCACTGGAAAAGAATATGTATGCTGCTCTTTTAAGATGGAATATTCTGAATATGTTTGTTAAATCCATCTGTTCCAATGTATCATTCACAGCCATTGTTTCCTTCTTAATTTTCTGTTTGGATGATCTGTGCATTGATGTAAGTGAAGTGCTAAAGTCCCCTGCTATTATTATATTACTATGGGTTAGTTCCTTTATGTTTGTTATTTATTGTTTATGTATTTGGGCACACCATATTGGGTGAATAAATATTTATAATTGTTGTATCTTCTTGTTGGATTGTCCCATTTATCATTAGATAGTGCCTTTCTTTTTATTTTGTTAGACTTTGTTTTAAAGTCTGTTTTGTGTGATATAAGTATTGCTTCCCTGGCTTTCTTTTGATCACTGTTTGTATGATAATTATTTTTTCATCCCTTCACTTTCAATCTGCAGGTGTCTTTAGGTCTAAAATTAGTCTTTTGAGGGTAGCATATAGATTTTTTTTTTATCCATTCTGTCACCCTATGTGTTTGGATTGGAGTGTTTAGTCCATTTACATTCAAAGTAATTATTAATATATGTGTATTTATTGCCATTTTGTTACTTGTTTTGTGGTTGTTTTTAGTTTTCTGTGAACTTTTCTTCTCTTAGTCTCTTTCATGCTTTGATGGCTTTCTTTAGTGAAATAATTGGCTTTCTTACTCTTTATTATTTCCATATCTATTACTAATTTTTGATTTGTGGTTACCATTGAATTTAAACAACATATTCTGTACATTACAGTGTATTTTAAGTTGATGATCACTTAAGTTTGAACCAGTTCTTTACTCCTTCCCCCCACCATGTTTTAGGTATATGGTGTCATATTTTATATCCTTTTATTTTGTGAAACCCTTGACTGATTTTTATAGATATATTCATTTTTACTGCTTTTATGTTTCCTACTTTTCATACTCTTCTGGTCTTTCTTTTCTACTCAAACAATCTCCTTTAACATTTCTTATAGGGTGTGTTTAGTGTTCATGAACTTCTTTAATTTTTGTTTGTCTCAGAAGCTTTTTTTTTTTTTTTTTTTTTTTTTGGTCTGGGAGATTTTTATCTCTCTTAGTTCTGAATGATAGCCCTGCTGGATAGAATATTCTTGGCTGTAGATTTATTCCTTTCAGCACTTTGAATATACCATGTCACTTCCTCTGGCCTGCAAAGTTTCTGTTGAAAAATTTACTGATAACCTTATGGGGTTTCTCTTGTATATAACTGCCTTCTTTTCTCTTACTGCTTTAAAAATTTTTTCTTTATCATTACTTTTTGTTATTTAACTATGTGTCTTGTTGTGGAACTCCTTTGGTTGATTTTGTTGGGGGATCTCTGTGACTCCTGGATCTGGATATCTGTTTCCTTCTCCAGATTAGGGAAGGTTTCAGGTATTCTTTCTTCAAAAGATATTCTGCCCCCGTTTCTCTCTCTTCTTCCTCTGGGATCCCTATAGTGCTAATGTTATTATGCTTCATGGAGTCATTGAGTTCCCTAAGTCTATTCTCATTTTGAATAAATTTTATTCTCTTACCTGCCCCGCTTGATCACTTTCCATCATTCTCTATTCCAGGTCATTAATTTGTTCCTCTACTTCCTGTAGCCTGCTATTTATTTCATCTTCTATTTATTTAATCATTATTTCATTTATTTCATCTGTTATTTATTCATTTTTTAAGTTTATTTATTCATTTTGAGAGAGTGAGAGATCACAAGCAGGTGAAGGGCAGAGAGAAGGAGACAGAATATGAAGAAGGTTCCACACCATCAGTGCAGAGCCCAATGTAGGGCTTGAACTCATGAACTGTGAGATCATGATCTAAGCTGAGATCAAGAGTTGGATGCTTAACCAACTGAGCCATCCAGGTGCCCCACATCTAGTGCACTTTTAATTTCATTTACTGTGTTCTTCATCTCTAATTACTTCTTTTTTATCTCCCTTTTAAGGGTCTCACTGATGGCGTCGACTCTTTTCTCAAGTCCAATAAGTATCTTTCTGATCATTACCTTAAATTCTCTATAAGGCATATTGCTTATATGCCTTTCACTTAGGTTTCTTTCTATGGTTTTGTCCTATTCTTTCATTTGAGATATATTCCTCTGTCCCCTCTAACTCTCTGTGTCTGTTTCTCTGAGTTAGGAAAGTCAGCTAAGTCTCCTACTCTTAAAAGTAGTGGGAGGAGTGCAAACTTTTAACAAGGTGGAACTTGTCCTTTTCCTCAGAGGATGTGCAGCCACTGCCAGGACTGGGGGTGATGGTGCCTTCCGCAAAGCTCTTGGGTGGGGAGGTACAGTTTTAACAAGACGTATACATCTTCCCTGTGAAAGGGACCAGCCACTGGGACTGATCCTGACAAACACCCTTGTCATGAGATGCAGTGTTGGTGAGGTTTATGCTGGTCTTCTGGGGGCAGGGAACTGGCAGCAGAGGTTAGCATGACTGGAAAGGGCAGATCCATGGAGTTGGAGGAGGGAAGGGCTTAGTTTAAGCAACGTTAGGTAGTGAGTGTAGGCAAGGTGCTGATTCATCTGTGTATTTATGCTGAAGGGTGGGGGAGGGAAATGGTGCTGCCAGCTCCTTTATTCCTGGAGGGGTCTCCATGCCATCCCTGGCTCTCAGGACATGCTCTGAGATGAATAAATAACTCACCCTCCTATAGACCCCAGTGTTTTTCAAACTGCTGCTTCTTGTTGTTTGTCATGTAGTCTCTTTAAGGGTGGGGACTCAGCTTCTTAACACTCTCCAGGCTCTCCCAGAGTGGAACACACTGATTTTTAAACTTCTAGGCTTTAAGCCTTGCTAGATGTCAGAACTCATGAAATTTGGCCCTTCTTGCTCTCAAAGCCAAATGTTATGGGGTTTTGTCTTCCCCATGCATGCTCTCTGGTGTGAAAGTCTGTTTTTCATCCTCCCTATGCTCCCAGCTTCCTCCAACTTGGGACACATGGGGTCTTTTTAGCTCCTCACCTCATCTCCATACTTGCACTTCCTACCCTCTTTGATGTGGCCTCTTCTCCACCTTTACTTGTGGAGTTTCTTCTGTCCATCTTTGGGTCATTTTGCTGGGTTAGTTATGCTAATGTGACTGTTATCTAGTTGTATCCATGGGATGAGGAGAGCTGAGTGTGCTCCTACTCCATCACTGTCCCAGCCTCCTCATTCTAGTGTAATTACTGATATAGGATTGCCTTTCTTATTTAACTGTAATCTCCAGTGAGGGCCCAAAGCATAGACCAGGACTCTCCTAGTTTCTTATCTATATGAAATGCGTAATTATAATTTACTGAATGAATAAACACATGAAGGGACTATGCAAATTAAAAAAAATTCATCTGTGCTTAAAGAACTCTCAAATAACATGATTTTCATAATTTTCTTTTAAAATTTCCTTGTTAACATTTTCATACAATATATTTTCTCTAGTAATGTTAGTTTTCCTTACCTATTACTATTATCTCCTTGATATATTACAAGCCTCTTAAATGTAAATCTTTTCTAACGTTTCTCTGGATTACTCACTGTACCTAGCACAGTGCTCACTGAATACAAAACAGTCAATAAGTGTATGGAAACTGATTAATATCTATTACATAAATGTATCACTATTATGAGATTTTAAAGAATGCAAGGTACAAATTCTTAATGGGATTAAATAGGAAACACCTTTTCCAAAGATACTAAAATGTATTACTAGTTAAAATAATATAGAATTCATACTTCTATTTCTATAAGTCATCACATGTTTTCCTTCAAATTACAGCATGGAGGCTTAAAAATGACAATTCCCACCACTCAAAAAAAAAAGCTATGACTATGCTAAACCTAATTACTAGTAAAATTGTTTATGTTTAAGTATTAGCAGCAATTGATGATTAAACTTAGATAGTGAGTTTTAGTAAAAAAAACTTCACTGGAAAGGAAAATTACAACCAAGATACTGAGGAAATCTCTCATATTTACTTGCTTCATTTAACAAAAGATGGGACTTTTGGTTACTCTTCCTTTATTGGATCAGTCTCCAACTCTAATAATCATAAAAGGAAAACAAGTAGACAAGGAAAAAATAAAATCTTGCTTGACTCAAATCACACCCAGCTACCACATTTCCTTCCTCAACTGACACTAATCAGATGATCTTGACAACTACTCCACTGACAATAGATTTACACTAAATCCAATGGCCAGTTTCATCATGTTAGACATTTTATAGCAACTGACTCAATTGGTAATTTGTTTCCTTATGAAACTCTTCACATGGTGTCTAGGATGCCATTTTCTTCTTCTGGTCAAGTGATGGAGTTTATTCCCCCCTCCTTGAATCTGTGTTTGCTTTGTGATTTGCTTTTTCCAGTAGAATGTGATGAAAGTGACCTTATGCCAGTTACAGGTTAGGTCTCAAAGAGCTTCACATAATTCTCATTTCCTTGAAAATTTGCCTGTGTACCACGTGAACAAGCCCCTGGCTAGCTGGGTGAGGAGAGGCTTTGTGGAGCAGAATATGAGTTGTCCTGCTCAAAGCCATCTTAAACCAATCAGCTCTTGTTTTACCCCAAAGCTAACCACAGATGCACGAGAGAGCACAGCTGAGACAAAAATGCCCTCTGAACCAAGTCTAAACCTTGTTTCCTCAGAAGAATAAACTAATGGTTTTGTTTATATCACTAAACTTTGGGGCCATTTCTGTGACAAATGGATAATTAATATAGTCTAGAGGCATTTCAAATCCAAGACCCCTTCCAGTCTTCCCCATCTTAGAAAATGGCACTACCTTCCATACAAACACCTACATACAAAACCCCGGGGTTTTCTTGTTTCCTTTCTTCACCAAGCTTTATATTCAATCTATGTCTTAGACTGGGCTCCCTAGCAAGCAGAATCTGAGACAAAACTACTATTATTACAGAGTAAAGGACAAAGGGAATAAATCAGGGAAAGTGGGGAAGCCATTGGGGTTATTTTATTAAGTTGGCCACTACTAAGTACTACTGCTTGCTCAAATCCACAGTACAGTTATCTGAGAAGTGCAATAATTGTATCCCAGGACTGTCTATGTGGGAGAAAGAGGTAATTAATTTCCCATGTGCCTTACCCTTCCAGCTCAGCTGTCTTAGATGAGCTGAATTTTTAGCCTTGGGCTGATAATAGATGCACACTTCAGGACTGTCCATGTGATGCACATGGGGCAAATTCTTCCGTAATTTCACAAGGTTGAATTTTACAAGTCTGTGCCAGTTGGGAGACTAGATGTTTAGTTGCACTTCTGAGAAGTTGGCCAGAACCCAAGAAGAACTACTGATGTCTGCTAGCAAGACAAAACAACACTCCTGTCTACCACAGATGGTTCCAGCACCACTGAATATTCTTGTCACATGGGTAAAGCTGAAGGGCATCTCATTCACTACAGACTTCATATGATTCAAAGCTTTCTTTGTCTGTATGCTGCATTGAAATGACATCTTCTAAGTTACCTGATAAACAGACCTGAGCAGCATTCTCAAATTCTGACCATATTCCTGCAAAATCCACAAAGGCTCTCCATAAACTGTGTTTTTTATATAGGAAGTATAAAGTACAGCAACCTATCTTTAATCTTAAAGAGATAAATTATGTCAGGGCATCTCCAAAATTCTGGTACTCTAAACACTTCAGCACCATGGCAGCCTTCTGAATCTTCCACTGTGTGACCCACAATCTTGGTGAGGTCCCGGCTTACTTCTGAGGTCCGTGGGGCCCTGCCCACTTTGTGGCCATAACTGACAATTCAGTGAACTTGTCTCACTACCTTCTCAGTATTCCTTCCACTGAAGCAGAGCGTGGGGGAAATGATCACCAGGGGAATTTATTGGAGCCATTGAACAACCTAGGAGCTAAACTTTGACCCCCAAAAATCAAACTCATAGAGACAGAGAGCAGGTTGGTGGATGCCAGAAGTGGCGATGGGTATGGATGAAGTTGGTCAAAGGGTACAAATCCTACTTATAAGATGAAAATGTTACTGGGATCTAATATACAGCAAGGTCATTATGGTTAACAATACTATATTGTACATTTAAAGTTGCTAAGAGAGTACATATTAAAAGTTTCACCACACACAAAAGATTGTAACCATAGAAGGTGACAGTTGTGTTACTTATTGCGGTGTTCATTTTCAATACATGCATATATTAAGTCACCACACTGTGCATCTTAACCATTATACAATGTAATGTGTCAATTATGCCTCAAGAAAGCTCGAAATTTTTTTAAATAAATAGGCAATCAAAAACTTGATTGATTACCCATCTTGCTCCTGGGAGCACTGAGCTCCAGTAGATATTATGAATGTCATTGTGAGGCACAGTAACCAAATTGCCACACTCTGTTTCTTCTGCTCATTTCATTAATTATGCCTATCTTACTTTGGGAGATTAAGTGTGGATACCTCTCTCCCGGCTATTCCAAATTCCACTGATACTAGAAAGCCCAATTCCTTGGGACATTCTTCTATTGTAAGTCCTGGCCAACACAGAGAAGGCTCCACCAAATTTTGCTAAGATTTTGCAGCCCCCCCAGTAGTGTGTTTCTTACCGCCTTGTGATGGGAGTACCCTCTGGGGTTCACCCTCTGGGGTTTCTGCAGGATCACAGATTCTTAGGTGTCACCTAATCCACTCAAGATTCAGTTCTCTTCGCTTGATGACCCCTTTCCCAACACTACGTCAGGGCAATATTAGCAACTCCACCCTGTGAATTGCAGGCTTTTGTGTTCAACTTTCAAAAATCCATCCCCCAAAACTACGAGGTCTGGTTCCAGGTAACTACAAGACTATTCAAGGTCCAGTCATGAATCGAGTGTCCGCACATCAGTACATTTTCTTTTTTTCAACCTTACAGTCAGGTCCTTTTGTCTCAGACTAACACCACATGTCTGGCTACCACTCACATGTATGTATTTCCTCTGCTTCACCACATTAACACACACACACATAAAATAGAAAATAAACTGGGATGAAAGAAAATAAAGTAATAATGTTGGCTGTTTCTCAGAGATAATGTTTTTAACTTTTCTATATGATTTATTATATATTATAAATGCATATTACTGTTTTTTTTTTAAGAGAGAGAGAGAGAGAGAGAGAAAGTAAGCATGAGCTGGGGAGAGGGGCCGAGGGAGAGGGAAAGAGAATCTCAAGCAGGCTCCACGCGCAGTGTGGAGGTCAACGTGGGGTTTGATCCCATGAGCCTGGGATCATTACCTGAGCTGAAATGAAGAGTCAGACACTAAACTGACTGAGCCACCACGATGCCCCTGCATGTTACTTTTAAATTCAAAGTTTAATAAAATAATGTAAATCAATATAAAAATTTTATTGCTAAAAGTAAAAATGTAATGTGATCAGTAGTCCAATGTAAGGAAACAGTTTTTTCTTTAATTAAAAATAAAAACAAAGAAATGCCATTTATTCTGCCCCTTCCTAGTCTATACCACAATAAGAGTACTTTCCGTATCTTCTCTCACACCCAGGTACAGTGACAACAGAATGTAACATTGGCACCAAGAAGATGAGTTGGCTCTCAACTTTGACCCCCTCCCTGCTCTACACCAGGCCTTACAAAACAAAAGGGTGGAAAGCATGTGGCCACTAACGCTTGTAGCCATTCTCAGTGTCAGTCAAAGTGAGGACAGGGGCACCTGGGTGGCTCACTTGGTTGAGCACTGACTCTCAATTTCGGCTCAGATCATGATCTTGGGGTTTGTGGGATCGAATCCTGCATCCGGCTCTGCACTAAAAGCGTATAGCCTGCTTCAGATTCTCTCCCTCCTTTCTCTGCCCCTCCCGCCACTCACACTCTCTGTCTCTCAAAATAAATAAGTAAACTTAAAAAAAAAACAATGTGAGGACTAATGATCACTCTAGGTGGCTGGAAATATACCAGGACAACTATGCATTTTGGAATTTATTGGGTCAAAGGGCAACTAAATAAATCTGCTGCAATTGTATCAATTGTCACAAATAGAAACTTTCTTTCAAACTAATTTGGAGAAGATTAATTTCATGACTATAATAATGGACTATTTTTATTTAATACTGTAGTGAGATGTCTTCTTGGAAAATTGTTTTGGAGATTTAAATAGTCAATTTGTTTGAAAATTGCAAATAGAAATCACCACCACTACCATCATCAACATTATCATTATTCTTCTGGACCAGTTATTTGCCAGAGAGTGTGATACATTCTTTAAAAAAATAAACTTTATTTTTTTAGAGCTGCATCAGGTGCACAGCAAAGCTGAACAGAAGATATAGAAAGTCCCCATATGCACCCTGCCCTCACACTTACACAGACTCCCCCATCATTAACACCCCTCACCAGATGGTACATCTGTTACAATTGATGACTACCTTGACACGTCACTGTCACCTAGAGTCCATAGTTCATGTTAGGGTTCACACTTACAGAATTTACATTCTGTAAGATTGGACAAGTGTACAAGGACATGTGTCCACCATTAGAGTATCATACAGAGAACGTCACTGCCCTAACAACTTGTGCTCTGGCTATTCATCCTTGCTTCCACACAAGCCCTGGCAATCAATGAAGCCTTTACTATGTCTATAATTTGACTTTTCCAGAATGTCATATAGTGAGAATTATACAGTAGGTAGCCTTTCAGATTGGCTTCTTTTACTTAGTAATATGCATTTAAGGATCCTCCACATCTTTTCATGGCCTGATAACTAATTTCTATTTATTTATTGAAAAGCACATGTTTTACTTTTATTTTTTTATTTTAGAGGGAGAGAGAGAGAGAGAGAGAGAGAGAGAGAGAGAGAGAGTCTGAGTGGGGCAGAGGGAAGGAAAGAGAGTTAAGCAGGCTCCATGCTGAGCATGGGGCTTGATCCTACAACCCTGAGCTGAAAACAAGAGTCAAATGCTCAACTGACTGAGCCACCCAAGTTCCCCACTAATTTCTTTTAGTGCTAAATGATATTCCATTGTCTGGATGTACCAAACCTTATTTATCTATTCACCTACTGAAGGGCATCTTGGATTTTTCCAAGTTTTGGCAATTATGAGTAAAGCTTCTATAAACATTCGTGTACAGGTTTTTGTGTAGACAAAGCTTTCAACTGCTTTGAGCAAATACCAAGGAGTGTGATTGCTGAATCATACGATGAGTATGTTTAGTTTTGTAAGAAACTGCCAAACTGTCTCCAAAGTGGCTGCACCATTTTGCATTCCCACCGCCAATGGACGAGCGTTCCTGTTGCCCTACAAAATCAGCAGCTTTTGGGGTTGTCAGTGTTCTGGACTTTGACTATTAATAATAGTTGTGTAGTGGTATCTCACGTTTGTTAATATGCATTCCCCTGATGACCTACAATGCAGAGTACCTTTTTATATGCTTACTTGCCATCTGCATATCTTCCTTGGTTGAGATGTGTGGTTAGGTCTTTGGCTACTTTTCAACTGAGTTGTTCATTTTCTTGTTGTTGAGCTTTAAGAATTCTTTGTCTGGGGCGCCTGGGTGGCGCAGTTGGTTAAGCGTCCGACTTCAGCCAGGTCACGATCTCGCGGTCCGTGAGTTCGAGCCCCGCGTCGGGCTCTGGGCTGATGGCTCAGAGCCTGGAGACTGTTTCCGATTCTGTGTCTCCCTCTCTCTCTGCCCCTCCCCCGTTCATGCTCTGTCTCTCTCTGTCTCAAAAATAAATAAAACGTTAAAAAAAAAATTAAAAAAAAAAAAAGAATTCTTTGTCTGTTTTGGATAATAGTCCCTTATCAGATGACACACACTTCTTATGAATGACCTTAGTCCTCAGACTACCTCATGAACTATATGAAATTTCTCTACCCATTTTACATTATTGGTATTAAAACATAGAGAGGTTAACTTATTTTGAAATCATTAAGCTAGTCCATTGATTTGAATCCCTTAGGAAGCAGAGGCCAAGGCACAGAAGTACAAGAGATTTTTAGAAAGCATGAAATATCTGTGAAAAGCACATGAAGAGGGAGCAAGAACAGGCAGGGAAGGCCTTTAGGATGTGACGCAGGTCTGACACCTCAGAAGGACTTTCAGAATACAAAATATCATCTTTCAGAAAATCTCAGCCAGTCTGACAGAAGGCTCCAGAGCGAAGAGTGCCCTGGCAGCCCATCACATTGGTCATTGGTGAGAAGGTAGGTGCCAGGGAGAACTTAGGGATTAGCCATAAAAAATTCCATATTAAACAGGGGCGCCTGGTGGCTCAGTCATGAAGTGTCTGACTTCGTCTCAGGTCATGATGTCACAGTTCATGAGTTCAGGCCCCACATCAGGCTCCACGCCTACAGCTCAGAGCCTGGAGCCTGCTTTAGATTCTGTGTCTCCTCTCTCTCTGTTCCTCCCCTGCTTGTACTCTGTCTCTGTCTCTCTCTCTCAAAAATAAATAAACATTAAAAAATTTATTTAAAAAATTCCATATTAAACAAACAGAATAGATCCCATTCCCAATCTGGAGAGTCCAAAGAACTGGATTAAATTTACCTGTATTTTATATAATTTCCATATATTCTATACTGTTTTGTTTGTTCTCGTATATGTGGTCGTATGTTTGTACTATTATAAATTGGGCTGATAAGAACATTTGTGTACCCAATATTTGTTAAACAAATATATGCACAGCTGTTAGGAATATACCTAGTAGTGAATAGCTTCCGCAGTTTGCATATGCTTAGATATAATAGAGGGTGGTGAATAACATACCAGAATATTTGTCCCTCCCAGCAGCTGTGCATGACACTTACAAAAGTTCCAGATTCTCACCAACCTTTGGTACCATGAATCTATTTTCTTCAATGGCTCTGGTAGGTTTAACGTTTTCTCATTTTTGTTTAAAAAAATTTTTTTTTCAACGTTTATTTATTTTTGGGACAGAGAGAGACAGAGCATGAACAGGGGAGGGGCAGAGAGAGAGGGAGACACAGAATCGGAAACAGGCTCCAGGCTCCGAGCCATCAGCCCAGAGCCCGACGCGGGGCTCGAACTCACGGACCGCGAGATCGTGACCTGGCTGAAGTCGGACGCTTAACCGACTGCGCCACCCAGGCGCCCCTCATTTTTGTTTTAATTTGCATTTTTCTACGAACTAAAGTAATGAGTTTGAGAAGTTTACATTTACTGCTTTTTTGAATATCACATATTTTGATGGGCCTCTTTAGATCCCCCTTCTACACTGACTTGCCTATTTTTGTCATTAACTGTAGGACAGTGTAAACACCTCCCCAACCCACTGTCAGATAAATGTTCTCACAAATATATACAGTGATTTGCATTTTCCCTAGTCCTTGGTTCATTTTCATGAACAGATGTTCTTAATTTTAGTATCCCTTTTAGCATATTTTTTAAAAGCCACTATGGATTGTGCTATCTTGGGAAACTTTTGTTTACCTCAAGATCAGGAAGATTTTCTATGTTAACCTGCAGAAGTTTTATGTTTTACTGATCACATTTAAATCCATAATCTGTCTGGATTGATTTTTATGCTATAGTATGAGGTAGTTGTTAGAAGTCATTTATTTAGATTTGAACATTCAAGTGACTGAACACCATTTATTGCAATAATCATCTTTTCCAAATCCAATGCAAAGTCATCTTTCCTAAAAATCAGGCGATTTTACATGTTCATGTTTCATGATGAACTATTATGTTCTATTCACGAATTATTTTTCCTTGCATCAATACCAAGGTGCCTCCTTTATCTACCATTTAATAATGCATTTTGATAATATGTTCATAAGTTCTTCATGTTTTTCTTCTTTTTAAGGAGGAACATGTCAATATCTATAAAAATAATACTCATGATTCTAATTACAATTTAACTTAATATATTGATTAATTGGGGTTGAATTAATGTCTTTATAATATTGTGACTTCCAAGTTACTAATATGATATATTCCTACATTTAGGTGTTCTAAAGTTTCTTTAAATTTTGTAGTTTCCAATTTAAATCCCTGTATATCTTTTATTGTGCTGATTCCTTGGTACTTGATTTTGATGTACTGTAAATGGAATAACTGTTTTTAAATTTTAATTTTCCATTTCTTGGTTTACAACTTATGGAATATAACATACATATTTTTATGTATTAAACATGTAGCAGTGATCTTGATAATATCATTTTTAAATTTTAATAATTTACCTATAGAATCATTTAGACTGCCTCATTTACAATTTTATTTTGATTACTGATTACTTTTTAATGTTACTACCATTATATTCTTGGATAAATCCCACTAGGTTGTGATGTGTTTTACTCTGTATAGATTTATTCTTTCTAGTCAATTTACTAATATATTTTTGATTATTTTTCATCAATTATTGAGAGAGAGATTAGCTTATGATTTTTCTTTTTATAAATACTTGTGTTATGATATCACACTATGTATTGTTTCCTTTACTTTCCGATATAATATTAGTTATATATTTTACTTACACTTTTCGTAGATTTCATCATTGAAATAATATGTCCCCAGAGTTTTCTTTGTAGGAATGATTTTAATAATAGATTAAAATTCTTTAATGGGTGTTGAAGTATTTAGATTTTCTATCTCTCCTTATGTAAATTTTGGTAAGTTTTCCTCCCAAAGGTAGGGCAAAGCCATATCTAAATATTCGTATCGATTGGCAGAAAATTGTTCGTAATATTAACCATTTCAGTGCACGTAGAATCTTTGCTCTAAGTACGTGACATTAAGCTTTCGCCTGTTGAGGTACCCGTGTCAAGTACACGCGCTGCCAGCGCTATGGCTCAACCACAGGCAAACAGCTGGATGGGGACACAGGCCTTTACCCCGCCGCCCCTGGACCCTAATGGAGGCAGAGCCCCAGATCTGCGTCTTCTCTCTCCACCTGCAAACCTGCTGTGAGGCCCTGGGGCAGGCCAGGGACCCCTAGGACTTGTAGGTGATGAATCTCGTTCCTCCAAGTTCCCTGATGAACTTTGGCTGAAGTGTGTCTTGCAATGACAAGAAGCCACAACACTGGCCCTGGTAGGTGGCTGTCCCTGGAGCCCCCTGAGAGCAACAGAGGCTGGTTCCTGCTTCAGGCCTGCCTCGCTGGGAGGAGCCCCACCACCCGACTGGAGCCCTGCCGGGGTACAGACTTGTTTTCATTTCTGGTAAAGGGAACTGGAATTTCCTCCCGATTATGCTCATCAGTCTTACTAGAGGGTTATTTGTTTTGTTAATCTTGTAAAATGATAAACTTAGGCCTTATGTGGTTTTACCTATTAATTTTTTTTTCTATTTCTTCTACTATTAACTTTCATTCATTTGTATTATTTTATTTTGAGGGGCTCATTTGCTATTCTTTTTCTAGATTCTTTTTTTTTTTTTTTTTTGAGAGCAAGAGAGTGACATGTGCACATGTGTGAGCATGCGCTTGAGCGGGGGTGGGTGGGGAGGAGGGGCACAGGGATACAGCATCTTCAGCAGACTCCCGGCTCAGCGTGGAGCCAACTCTGGTCTCAATCCCAGGAACCATGAGATCATGACCTGAGCCGAAATCAACAGTCAGAGGCTTAACCGACTGAGCCATCTAGGCACCCCCTTTTTCTAGATTCTTAAGATACAATATTAAATCAATGGTTTTCATATTTTCTTAATATATATTTACTTATTTTCTAATATATTGTTATATATTTCCATATTAACTAAGATTTAGCTGCACCCTGTAAGTTTTGACATGTCACATATAATCATTCATTCAGTATGATTTAAATTTTCTTATGTGCCTTCTTTATCCTACTGATCCATGTTTTCTTCATTTTATCTTCTCAAAATTAATCTCTGAAACTAACTCTTAACACATGTGCCTATAGACAGCTCATCAATACCATCTGCCTTATTTCGATTCCACTAAAGTTAAGAGAGATGTTATTCAAAAATATCTATAAATTCTTCTCAGATACATTTGAAAATCCTCACCCATATCACACTAGTCAGTGAAATTAATGAATTAGGAAAAGGGTTTCAAAACAGGCATTAATTTGTCATTAAATCACATCAGAAAATGCAAGTCATTATTATGCCATTAGTATATCAGCTATAAAACATTTTTGTTTCCTTTTGCAAGATTAAGACCTAAATGTTTCATAATTATTTGGCTTTATAAATTCTTGCTTGGTATTTCATAATGTAGCCTTTACAGTGTCACATTTCTAAGAGAAACTATTGCTGACATGAATTTGTATGCTCCATAAACATACCAAGACAAAATTATGGCTGTTAACTACGTTAATAGATAGCAGTGAACTTCATTTCATCCATGAAGCCAAAAATCGAAATGCCATATACTAAAACAAAAGCCCTTGGGAACATCTGTCCACTGGAAAATGTTTGCCTTGAAATAAGTACTCTGCAGTTTATCAGCTGTAATTACTTTCTTTGGAGATTATAAACTAGTGCTATCATCTAGAATTCTGAAATCTGTTGGAAGACAACACTCAGCCAGGAAAAATGTATTACCATCAATGACCAGCTAGGAAGAAGCTGTCCTGGCTCATAGCCGAGCATCTTTATCAAGAGCTAAAACTAGTATAATAGTTAGAAAGTGGTATAATTCTCTGAAGATGTGTTTTTCTTTCTTACAGATTTCTCTAATCACCAGTAGCAGTACAGGAAAGTCACAAAAGTAACAATTATGAGAAATAACCAGTCTACAGATGGAGGTAAGATACTTTTTTTTAAGCCACTGTTTACCTTTGTAAATAATGTTTTCCACTCAATATATGGAGCTTGTCAAATAGACCCATGTATCAGGATTGATATTCCACATTTTCCAGAGGAGTGTTTGTGGTGTATTCTGCTTTTAGCTTTTAAAAATAACTTTAAAAGACTTTTCAACCCATAATGCTTTTGTACATGGGAAGCAAATGTGGGTTTTATTTTACCAACGTAGCCACTTGGTTTCGGGGATACAAAAGGAATTTTAGTGACAAAAAGAAAAAAAAACCCTCACAAAATAATTCTGTGAAACAAATGAATACACACACACACACATTCTACAAATGTATTTAGAAAAATCTAGGGGTGCCTGGGTGGCTCAGTTGGTTAAGCGTCCAACTTCGACTCAGGTCATGATCTCACGGTCCGTGGGTTCGAGCCCTGCGTCGGGCTCTGTGCTGACAGCTCAGAGCCTGGAGCCTGTTTCAGATTCTGTGTCTTCCTCTTTCTCTGACCCTCCCCTCTTCATGCTCTCTCTCTCTCTGTCTCAAAAATAAATAAATGTTAAAAAAAATTTAAACAGGGGCGCCTGGGTGGCGCAGTCGGTTAAGCGTCCGACTTCAGCCAGGTCACGATCTCGCGGTCTGGGAGTTCGAGCCCCGCGTCAGGCTCTGGGCTGATGGCTCAGAGCCTGGAGCCTGTTTCCGATTCTGTGTCTCCCTCTCTCTCTGCCCCTCCCCCGTTCATGCTCTGTCTCTCTCTGTCCCCAAAATAAATAAACGTTGAAAAAAAAAATTAAAAAAAAAAATTTAAACAAATATATTTATAAAAATCTGTGACATTTTTTCTCAAAAATTAAATTGAATTTTACATATATATAATTTAAAATAAACATAATTTTGTGACTCCACAAATGATGACAGATTATTTATGGGAAAATGTACATAATTATAAACTTTTTCCAGGTGTATACAACAGAGTGTCCCCAAATTTATAAATTAATAAAAACGGGCACCTGGGTGGTTCAGTCGGTTAAGTGTCTGACTTCTACTCAGGTCATGATCTCAAGATTTGTGGGTTCAAGCCTTGCTTCGGGCTCTGTGCTGACAGCTCAGGATTCTGTGTCTCCTCTCTTTCTGCCCCTCCCCCGCCCATGCTCTGTTTCTCTCTGTCTCAAAAATAAATAAACATAAAAAATTAAAAAAAATAAATTAATAAAGAACAAAAATGCTTACAAAGTAATGCTAAGTAACAGCATTATGTTAGCAGGATAGGTGACTTCTTCATGTTAGAAACGGATCACTGACACAGAACACAGGATACGGTGATGCTGTGTCAGTTCCACAGCGTATTTGATCTACGTTTCCTGTGATGTATTTAATCCATTTTTCTATGTTCACTTCAATTATTCTATTACAAAAGTTTATATAACCGCATTGTAGGATATGGAGTTGATAATGGTAAGGCTTCATATTTAACCAAATCCTGAGATAGTAATTCCTATTTTTAGGATGTGCTATTTAATAACTTTAAGCCATCCAATTCACTTAGACATAAACTGAAGCTAAAGTTTCAATGAAATGTTAATTAAATCAGTATCTACTTCAATTATTTTTACAAAGCACATTCCTTGAATGTTTACTACAGTTTTATAGTAGGTGTTTGCAACTTGGTTGCAACTTAAAATATGTGAGCAGAGCCAAGAAACATTCTCCCAAAAGGGTCATCACCACGTACATCATTGCTTCTGTCTGGCTTCCTGCACGAAAGTGTGCCCTGTGACAAAATAACCCCCCCAACTCTGTGTTATTGACCGAAAGGCTTCGTTTGCAAACTGTCAGAGAGGAACAGAGACAGACACTGGCTAAAGTGCTCAGTGCAGCAGAGACCAGAGACTCAAATGAAGAGACAGGGGGACAGTGGAGCATTTTATGGGAGCAATGAAGGGATGGACAGTGTGGACGGAGCCCAGCGGTGTCGATGGAGCTCGGGGGTGTGAAGGGCGCTCGGCGGTGTGGACAAAGCTCGGCAGTGTCAGTGGAGCCCGGTTGTGCAGACGGAGCCCAATGGTGTGGACGGAGCCGGGTGGTGTGGACGGAGCCAGGTGATGTGGACGGGCCGGGTGGTACGGATGGAGCCGTATTGTGTGAACGGAGCCCAGTAGGGTGGACGGAGCCCGGAAGTGTGGACAGAGCCGGAGCCCAGGGGTGTGGACAGAGCCAGGTGGTGTGGACGGAGCCCGGCAGTGTGGACAGAGCCGGACGGACTCAGGGAAGAACATCCCCACCCAAAGCGGGAAGAGGAGGCTGGTCCCCACGCGGCCCACGGGATGCTGGGGGCCGGGCCCTGCCTGCAGGTGATCTGGAAGGCGCACTAGTGGTCCTGCCCAGGAGCGTCCGCGAGGCAAAGGCGAGGCCCAGGCCGGACGAGGCTGGTGCAGGAGAGACTCACTAATCGCACACACTATGGTGTGACGGTCACTGACACAAACGTGTCTCACAACAGACAAACTCAGGCACATGAGAGCGTAACACGAGTCGTATCGTGGCCCCCGACACACACAACATGCTAATACTTAGAAAAGAAAAACACAGAATCTTTAGAACTTGCAAATAACTCATGGAACTTCAAGAAAATCTCATGTAAACCCGTACATCCCAGCTGAAGAAACACGACAGCGAACAACAAAAAATCCCAGCAGATGAAATTATTTTTCCTTACTATTAATATTAAGCAATATGAAAAGCACAATTGTCTCCTGCTTTTTTTTTTTTTAATCCACTATTACTTAGACATCTGAGACATCCCAAACTCAGATCAACTTGTGCTGGCCTCTAACAATTACCTGCCCCCCATTTAAATCAATGCATTTGTTCTTTCATTCCCTCCTGAAAGTATTATGACAATTACACTGATCCCAAGAGAGGGTAAATAAAACATCTATGCGTGCATGGGAACAGTATAAAATAGTGGTTTTTTCCTTTCCTCTGGAATGGTTATTATACAATTACAGAAAATATAAACAGGACTTCAGCATACAATGTTTTAGGAATAAATAAATACAAACTCTAATGTGAACATGTTAATGTGCATATACTATAAATCAATGAAATGTATTTTCCAAGGACAATTTTCGTGTATGAGTTTAGCATTTGGAAGCTTAGCAAAGATCACTGTATTTAATCTACTTTTCAATTTACACTTTAATTATACCATTATAAAGTATGTACCTTTGTATACTACACTGTACAATATGGAATTAAGAATATTAAGTCTTATTTATCCAATCCCCTCTCCCACCAACAAACATTGTCCTGTCGAGGATGTGTCAGCTACTAACCATAAAGCTAGACATTTCACTTAAAGTAAGCTAAAGCTGTAGGGCTAATGAAGTATGAATTAAGTGGATACTTTTCCACTAATTTTTGAAAGAGAACAATATTCATCAATATTTACTATTATTTTTAGTATATTGCACCATATTGAGACAAAAGAAAATGGTAGCAAACTGATTACAAATAAAGTTTACCCAGCACACTTAAATATTTCTGAAGATTTATGTATAACAGACATGTACTCATAGTATATGAGCATAAGGTAGTTTAAAAAGTACTTATTATAGGATGTAAATATTAATAGTATTTTTGATATAAAATATTACTAATTCAAAAGTGTGTGGACATAGTTAAATTATAAAACTATTGAAAAAAAGACGGGTCTGCTATTTAATAAAGATAAAATAATATTTTGCGAGGGTCATTAGACATTACTGTCCATTGTATGGCTAAAGAGCTAAGATCCAGACACATTTTATTCATGTCCAGCCCCACGTAGCCAGGGAACAGGGGAGCCAGGGGCACGCTTAGCCTTCCTTACTCTTTTCCAGCCATTTCTTCAGTGCACCCTGACAGGAAATAGAATTTTCTTGAGGGAAATGAATTCAAATATTTTGTTTAAAGGTGGTTTGTTGCTTCAGGAGATTTCTTAGCATTTCCTGCAGATAATGGTCTGTGTCACTCAGGATGAAATTCTTATCAAGAACAGATTTGGCCATTCAGAAATTTTGAGAAGTTTCAGTTTTCTACAAAACAGCATATTAAAATGGATTTCAGTTTATACATGTGTCCTGACAACTAATCTGGTAAAATACTTCAGATATTCTTCAGTGTGTACTTTTTTAATAAATTAATAAAGAATCTCTGACTGAAGTCAGTGGCTATTTGAAAATCTCAGAGGACACGACACCCACAGAGACAAGATTAATTTCTGAAAGTTAGGGGCAAATGATGCTGTCAGACTTCTCACTACCGGCAAATGATAATCACACATTACAAGACTCTTTTTTTTTTTTTTTTTTTTTCAATGTTTTTTTTATTTATTTTTGGGACAGAGAGAGACAGAGCATGAACGGGGGAGGGGCAGAGAGAGAGGGAGACACAGAATCGGAAACAGGCTCCAGGCTCCGAGCCATCAGCCCAGAGCCCGACGCGGGGCTCGAACTCACAGACCGCGAGATCGTGACCTGGCTGAAGTCGGACGCTTAACCGACTGCGCCACCCAGGCGCCCCACAAGACTCTTATCCAGGAGTGTACATAAGGAACATTACTTGACAGCGGAAGTTTACAAGAAAAAATAAAGACACACACATGTGTTTGTTTTCCCTCAAAAATCCTGACCATGATGACTTCTCATCTCCAAATTCACTTAACGTGTATACAGGAATAGGTGTGCATGAGTTAGACAGAAATTGTGTCGCTGGATAGGCCAATGAACACAATGATCAATTTCAGAGAATTTGATACATTTGAGATGCTCTGATTTTATTCATTCTGAATTCTTGTTCCAGATGCAACAAATGAGAGTCACTTTGAATTATTTTTACTCAATCTGTGCTGTTTTCATAAGGTTCACACTTTGACAGTGTGATTATAGCCTCATTAAAACAACAGCTAGAAGTTGACTTGAAACATCTAGACAAGTAGCTTCAAACTGTTTGGAAGTTGGCTTTTTTGCTAGAGTCTTACTTTGTTCTATATTTGAGCAAAATTTCTATCACTTCATTTATAGTGCAGGTTTAGGACTGTAGTAAGGAGAGAAAAAAAGGAGGAATTCTAATTGACAATTAAAAAAAAGATTGTACTATTGTAACAATAAAAACTATTGCTTTAAATGAATAACTAAAGGCACAGTATACATGCACACGTTACACACACACATGCACACACGTGTACACGTGCACACTTTCCCTTCTCCTCTACTTGCTTGTGTCTTAGGAAGACAGGTGTCCCTACTTTAATACAATATTGCTGTAGTTTGTGGATATATAAAGGCTTCTTTTGAAAATGTGAAACAAAGAAACAAATGTGCAAAAATGTGGTTTTAGAGACTTCAACAATTGTCTCTGCTTTTTTGAGGTTTTGAAAATAATTTAATTGCTAATCCATATGTAATGTGAAAATCATTTAGAGACATGTAATGATAGAAAAATAACATACATTTAAATAGATTTTGACTCCTCACTCCTATGTGTTAGCATGGCCCAAGTATCTGTAGTACATCTGGTAAGATAGGAGAAGTTTTAGGTAGTCATGTACAGAGCTAGCAGAGACATTCTATAAATCTCTTTCTCTGTTTTACAGGGATATTTAGCCTTGGATCCCTACACTGAAAGTTGAGGAGCTGATAGTGATGGAGATTTAACTCATCAGTTTAGTCTACTTTTTGGCAAGTCCTCTGAAGCAGGGCTATCATCACTCTTTATAATGTGCATACCTTCTACCTATTACTCTGTCTTCAGATATCAGACAGGACCTGAGACTCAGTTACCCTCATTGTTCCTGAGCTATTCATAATCAGGCTTTTAAATGTATGGGGTTAAAACCACAGCATTAGGCTCTATCATATCTACTTCCCTGGTGATTCTATAGCCTAGCGGATTCTCTTTTTTCTTTTAAATTTCATATGAACTTTTCCCATAAATCTTCCAGGCCCATAATAACACTTCATTTTGTAAACCAGCCTTCAGTGTGTCTGCCTTTTACCATAAGTTTCTTTTCTTGGGAAGAGGCTCTCCTTTTCATAGATACACAATGCAAGCAGAATGCATTATTTATGAGCTTTGGTTGCCTGTCTCCCAGCCATAATACATCCATTACAATCTTTGAAATATTAAGATTTTTTAAAAACTTGATTTTACTCTTTAAATAGGCACATAGACTAGCTTTGAATGTGCATCCTCAGACCTTCAGGATGCTGTCAAGGAGAGATCTATCACTCAAGGAAGGACTCTCTGGTGACAGTCTGTCCCTGTGCATCATCGGTACAATGTGGCTTTAATAATATACTGCCAAGTGTCGAGTATCTGTGAGCATTGGGGCGAGGAGAAAAGTCACTTTAGTCAATTATTAGTGTTATGTCTCATCACAGTGTCACCAGCTGTCATTGAAGAACACAAACCCGAACAGAAGAGGTTATATCACTGCTATTGTCATTAGTAGTACATTTGAATCCAAGGTGAATAAAAGAAAGATCATTAAGGGACTCCTCAAAAAGTGTGGTCATCTCAAATGTTATGTAGACATTGCCAATGTTGTCAGGTAGCAAACAGAAATATTAGCTCAAGTTTCTCTTTAGAATTTTAAGCTATTTGAAAATCCTCCTCACAAGTTCTAAGTAACATTGCCTCCTACAGAGTATGCTTGATTGTGGGTCATGACTATTTAAAAAATCACTCTGAAAAACATGCACACACACATATGCACATACTCATAAACGCACACCCGCACGAACACATATACATACATAAACACGCACAACAAACACACACACCTATACAAACATACACACATACATACACACACAAACACACACCTACACAAACACACACAACACACACCTATACAAACACACACAGAACATACACATACCTACACACACATACAAACACATATGCATACATACACACATGCAACAAACATACACACCAGTACAAACATACACACATACATACACACACAAACACACACAGAACACACACACACCTACCCAAACACACACAACATACACACACACAAGCAACAAATATACATACACCTATACAAACACACACATATATGCACACAACATACATGCTAACACACACACGAACATACCCCCCCACACATATATACACAAATATGCAGAAACACTAAAAAAGAGAACTTCTAACCTCTCTTTCTTTATAAGCCTCTATTTATCTACCTTTAAAATTTTTTTGAAGATAACTATAAAACAAAACCTCATCAAAGCGGTATGCTTGTTTCCTCCATCCTTTCTTTTCTTCTTTTTTTTTTTTTTTAATTCAAATTTCCTTCAAGTGAACAACCATACTGGGTGCATTCATTTTCTTTTTTTTTTAAATTTTTTTTTTCAACGTTTATTTATTTTTGGGACAGAGAGAGACAGAGCATGAACGGGGGAGGGGCAGAGAGAGAGGGAGACACAGAATCGGAAACAGGCTCCAGGCTCTGAGCCATCAGCCCAGAGCCCCACGCGGGGCTCGAACTCACGGACCGCGAGATCGTGACCTGGCTGAAGTCGGACGTTTAACCGACTGCGCCACCCAGGCGCCCCAATTTTCTTGAAAAGCACATGCCTATTCTAGTTACTGTAAAATTTTAAGTTCAAAAGAAGTACTATCAAACTTTTGCTTTCAGCTAGCAGTAGTTTCACAGAAATTTCTGCTTACGGTTGGCTGAAGAGGGAGTTGAGAGACAGGGGCACGAAGCCAGGGAGGGAGTGGCTGGCCTGTCTCTTCCAGTGCTCACAGGGACCTTTGCTGTCAACAGGGCCACGTCCAGACAACCTGTAACGGGCCCTTAAGTGTGCATTTCCCTGTTGTCTGAGTTCTGTCAGAGATCATTCTAGAGATGGTGCTAATTAGGCTTCGGGCGTAAATGGAAAACACCTGACACCCACTTCTTCCCATCGCTCCCCAAACTATAGCCATTTCCTGCTTGTTCTTCAAAACTTACTCAACAGTCATACCATTTAGCTCAAATGTCTTTTAAACTCTGTAAGTATAGTTACGTGCTCTCTTATCGTCATGTCTGTAACACTTTGTAAGGGGCCGCTGTTTCATGAAACCACTAAATTCTTTATAAAATTCTGTCTCTTTTGATGAATAGTAAGGCATTGATTCCAAGGACTGTATCCTCCTTTTAGTTGTTTTTATTCTTATGTTCTTAAGCCCCAATGTGGGGCTTGAACTCATGACCCTGAGACCAAGACCCTGAGATCACGACCAGGACACTTATCTGACTGAGCCACCCAGGCACCCACAGGACTGTAACCTTATCATGTTCTCAGCACCTAACCCTAAAGTCTAAACCAGACTAGACTTTCTCTGTTGAACTAAGTGGACTTCACCTTATATTTATGTATTAAAAATAGATTTGGAATAGATAGTGAGTCTCCATAGGATACTTCTAGCACATAAGAATGTAAACTGACATGTGTAATCAGGAGTATGCATGACTTCATCCATACAGCAAATTTTGCTAAAGACTGAATTTTTCAGCTGCCATCCAGATGCCGTGAAACTGATCTTTGGAAAGGATTTTCAGGTCTCAGACTCCATCTTGAATCTGGAACTAGAGTCCTAAGGACTGAGTGGGATTTCCATTGCATTCAAATGATCCTAAGACACATCCATTCTGTCTACCTTAACTTTACTAAAATGATCTTGATAATTGTCTACTAACCTCTCAGGATGTCATAAGTATCAGCTATAAAGAAAAGACTGATAGGACTAGAAATATAGAGCAGTGGTTTTAGGTCTAACTTTATTACTGTTAGTGTCATTTTGATTAAGTTAATTCTCTACTCAGGATTCAGAGGCACCAAAAAACTAGAATTGTTTACTGGTATCGAAAGGTCATTGTCCATTTGTTGTTGTTTAGGCCCTCGTTTTTCCTTCTTCCCCATGAAAGCTCAAATAGCTCATCTGAATTTTGTCAAATTTCTTCCATGAAATTAACAATTTATTTGTGAATTCTACCTTAGTTTATTTATTTAGCAGACATACTGTAAACTTCCAGGACTGGTTCTATTCTAGGCACTGTGTAGGGATTAACAAAATATGTTAAAAGTTGTTTTAAGTCTTTGCTGCTCAACTTTACCAAGTAGAAATTATTTTATTAATAATAACAGACATTTTCCATATTATTCATGAGCTCTTTTCAAAATTATAATTACAGTTATGCATTTCCTTATTACATATAATATATAATACAAAATATATTTCATATAACATGTTACATAAATCATGCAATAAATTATATATAATTATATAAATAATTATATAAAAATATATAAATATATTTCATATAACATGTTACATAAATCATGCAAATTAAATTTCATATAATATATGAAACTACAGTGGGAATATTAGACATTATAAATGAACAAAAATAGTGAAAAAATAAAAAAATATGTTATAACCTAGAAGCATATGATGTATATATTATTTTATTTTTTAATTTTATTTATTTATTTTGAGAGAAAGAGGACAGGAGAGGGACAGAGAGAGGGGGAGAGAGAGAGAATCCCAAGCAGGCTCCGTACTGTCAGCACAGATGTCTATGTGGGACTTGAGCTCACAAACCATGCGATCACGACCTGAGCCGAAATGAAGAGCCAGACACTTAACCTACTGAGCTGTCCAGGCGCCCCTGTATATATCATTTCATATTTTGTATTTACATATTATACACTATACAAATTGTACATATCATACAAATGAAGTTATAGAATATTACAGATCATATAATTGTACAAACTGAAACCACTATTTTATAGCTTATTTTTCTTGATGAAATAAATATCATGAGACTCTTTCTTTATCACTAAGTATTCATCTAAAACACTAGATCTGTCCATGAAAACAGAAATCTGTTCAACTATTGCCAGTATGAAGCACTATTTATTTGTCTTCCTACTTAAGTGAGGCAATACGATGAATTAACAGTGGAATGTACTGTTCTTATGTAACAAGCAGACGTCAGCCCATGGTCCTGCACGATGAGGAGCTCTGTCCTAGCAAGGGCCCCACTTTCCTCTCCAATCCCTCTTTCTGCCGGAAGTGTCAACACCCTGCCTTGTCCCCCATGCTAGCCACTGTTCTGTCTTGGGGTCAGCAGCCATGAGTGTGGACGGTGCCGCTTTGATCTACTGAAAAGCGCAGGCGCTGCCTGGGGACTAGGGTGTCGGTCAGAGCACAGGAAATACAGTGCTTGTCAGAAACTCTTTGCCCTAGTAACACAAAAGAAGGTTAAAAATTATAAGACTTAGTATACCTTCACACTGAACCTGTCTCTATTTTTCAGAGTTACTTCTTGTCACTTACTGTTTGCAACGATTCTCATTTCTAGTAAGTCAACACTATGCATTTGAGCAACTTTTTTATTATTCTGCCAGAAGTGGCCTGGTTCGTTTATTAAAAAAGGAGTGGCTGAGTGTTGCCTTCACTAGTGTAGCAGAGAACAGAGAACTTGGCTAGCAATCACACATGCAGAAATTATGTGCTTATACAATGCTACTGATCAATATAAAACTGAAATTTGCTGCTAAAACTTAATTTTTTAAAATCAGCTGCCATTCTGGCATCATAAACATTTAAACATCTTGCTTTGGGGAAATACAAATCAAAACCACACTCAGATATCACCTCACGCCAGTCAGAGTCGCCAAAATGAACAAATCAGGAGACTATGGATGCTGGAGAGGATGTGGAGAAACGGGAACCCTCTTGCACTGTTGGTGGGAATGCAAATTGGTGCAGCCGCTCTGGAAAACAGTGTGGAGGTTCCTCAGAAAATTAAAAATAGACCTACCCTATGACCCAGCAATAGCACTGCTAGGAATTTACCCAAGGGATACAGGAGTACTGATGCATAGGGGCACTTGTACCCCAATGTTTATAGCAGAACTCTCAACAATAGCCAAATTATGGAAAGAGCCTAAATGTCCATCAACTGATGAATGGATAAAGAAATTGTGGTTTACATACACAATGGAGTACTACGTGGCAATGAGAAAGAAGGAAATATGGCCCTTTGTAGCAACGTGGATGGAACTGGAGAGTGTGATGCTAAGTGAAATAAGCCATACAGAGAAAGACAGATACCATGTTTTCACTCTTATGTGGATCCTGAGAAACTTAACAGAAACCCATGGGGGAGGGGAAGGAAAAAAAAAGAGGTTAGAGTGGGAGAGAGCCAAAGCATAAGAGACTCTTAAAAACTGAGAACAAACTGAGGGTTGATGGGTGGTGGGAGGGCGGGGAGGGTGGGTGATGGGTATTGAGGAGGGCACCTTTTGGGATGAGTACTGGGTGTTGTATGGAAACCAATTTGACAATAAATTTCATATATTGAAAAAAAATAAACATCTTGCTTTGGTTTCTACATTATTTGTATTATCCACAGCTGCATGAATTTGTTAATCTAGAGTTATTGGAATATCCCTTTACACTAAAATGCTCACAGAAGATAAAACTTAAGGGATATAGTGGCTTTAATTTTAATCTCAGTTCTTTCGAGTCTTTATATGTTAACATGCTAATTATTCTTTCTAATTTTTGTTCTTCAGTCACTTATTCAAAAGTATTTATTTGGTATCTGCTTTATGTTGGTCATTATTCCAGAAGCTGATGAACAAAGAAGTGAGTTTCCTTGTTCTTACAGTTTTTATTCCAGTAAAGCAGAGACACAGTGAATAGTAAACCAATAAACGAAAACCATCATTACATATTATCATGCTGTGATGGAAATCAAGAAAAAATAAGAGTCCCATGAAAAACTAAGAGCATACTCAGTTAAGTAGACTCGCACTAGAAAATTCCAAACAGAACAATGTGTTTTGCTTGCTCATTTGTTTTGTTTCTAAGAAAAGGTCATTTGCCATGATTTGAGCTTAGTGGGAAGATAGGAGATGGTAAGGTAAGAGCTAAGAGCAGCTGAATTATAACTGACCCTTGGCCAGGGAGCTGGGAGCTGGGAAGTGTGACTGGAACCACTAAGAGAGCAGGTTGTGTGAAACTGCTCAGCCCTCAGGAACCAGTGACCCTGTGACCCTGTTGAAGGACACAACCAGCCCAGGGAGACTTCAGAGGGACAGAGGTGAGGGTATGGATTCCCTGGCTCGGGTCTCATCTTTCACTTTTACCTCCAGTTAGCCTTCCTCACATGCTGAGGCCACCGCAACCAAGGATGACGGAGGCCTGTTGACACATTCTATACATGTGAATCTCCCTGAGAAGAAGGCAAAGTGGAGAAAAGTAAGATCTGCACGGGCAAAGGGAAGAAATTCAGAAAGTAACACAACACAGAACCATTTCCAAGTTGCTGTTTGTTCTCCAGGGTTCCAGGGAAGAGTAGAGATCAGGGCTGAATGCAAAATTGCCAATGGAGTGATGGTATTTAAAGTTACAGGATGGAATTCTTCACCCCAGGAAAGAGTGCAGGACGAGAAACCCCTCCAGCTGGGAGGTTGCTAAAAATGGTAAATGGAAAGATAGAAATATCACAAGACCATATTGAATATTATCACAGGCACCTCACGTATTTTCCCATCTAGTTTATAAATGGTGCTCTCTGAGTTTTTCATTGTTTAATTCCCAAGAGGTATATGGGAGAGCGTGTGTGTGTGTGTGTGTGTGTGTGTGTGTGTATAATGTTTTAGTACATCAAATCAGTTTTCAAATAGTGTACCAAAGATTTCAAATCAAATCACTGTACAACATAAGTGATAGTGCTATCTAGGAAATTGAAGTATCAAATATTGTTTCTATAAAATATAGATACAGAAAAACTATGGGTACTATCTGGTGAGGGGATATACGATTAGAGTTTGCAAACACACTCCTGACGTCCCAGTAATGGGAGATACATTTGGGGATTGGGAGTGCAGGGAAAGATATAACCCTCAGCGAAGTCTTGGGTCAGGCCCCTTTTGCTTCACTGGGTATCATAAGGGTCACACGATAAGTGAATTCATAGGATACAGTAGAATCCCAGGAAATAACGTCTTTGAAATGGGGGCTAAAATATTTTACCTTGACTTGGTGGACAGTGAAAAGTGTGGAAAGTTTTGGAGAAAGAATTAATAATCCCTGTGTATTGTGTGTGTGTGTGTGTGTGTGTGTGTGTGTGTGTTTTGGAAAGATAAATCTATTTATGATGTCCATGACAAATTGTAGCGTCCTGAAGTGGAAGGCAGATAGATAAATTAAAAGTTACGATAAAAGTAGTAGAACTTGGCTACTACAAGCTGCAACTAACTGACTCTTACTATTCTGGCCTCATGCCAGTTGATTTGAATTTGTAAGATTTTAAATACCATCTTTATATATCAAATTTATTTACACTGTTCAGCCTTCTGTGAGGAACAGACTTGGAAATGAGCCTATTTATTTTTAATCTCCTCTTTGCTATCTTTTAAGAAGTTCAGTCCAATTTATCCAAATGAGAATATCAATGCATTTTATCCCTCCATCCCCACAAATACTCATTTTTTATCCAGTCTTAACCAATTCCCCCCAAAATGTACATGCAATTCCATTTGCTCAGACTGTCTTTTCACTTGTTCACCTGGAAAAAATTTTCGACTCACCCTGTCACTTTCTCCACAATCGTACCCTAACCTCTTTGGCATCAAGAAAAGCCTTCTTTGTATGTTTCACTAGGCAAACATAGAAAAATGAGACAGAAGGAATGTGTTTTAGAATTTATAAACAAGCCATCATGTTCTTCGAAGTCCTATTAAAATTTTTCCTTTTTGGGGGCACCTGGGTTGCTCGGTGGTTAAGTGTTTGACCCTTGACTTTGGCTCAGGTCATGATCCCACAGTTCATGAGTTTGAGCCCCACATTCGGTTCTGTGCTGGCTGTGCAGAGCCTGCCTGGGATTCTCTCTCTCCCTGTCTCTCTGTCTTTCCCATGCTGGTTCTCTCTCTCTCTCTCTCTCTCTCTCTCAAAAATACATAAACTTAAAAAAATTTCCTTTTTGTAGTAAACATATGGGTCTTGTGACAGTTGATGGTACTAAGTACTTTAATAACATTAGGGAAACTGAAAGAAAAATGAAGCCTCATTATACTTTGAGAACAATAAAATGAACATAAGCTTAAGAAGGCATTCTTCATTAAACTAGAAAAATTAGCTTAGTTGTCAGGATAATATTCTTTTAGTTTAGTACTTAAATTGCATTATATTTTTCATAATTGTGCATGAAATAATTACATATAAATTTATATCCAATGTGACTGAAAGAATTTATAGTTATCCATCCATGCTAATCTCCTGGACATTAGAAGTCAGATTTTGGATATTTTCTATAACAATAAACCTTTAAATTGGAAAGTAACAAATGTATACTAGGGAGCCAATTTAGCCAAACAGTGGTTTTTCCTCAAAATTTTTGACTCAAACTCATGTGTTCTCTAGTGAGGTGTCTGATTACACTCAGTTGGCTAAACCAGAGAAACTTACGAACATCTTTGTCCCAGGACACGAAGAAAAAAAGAAGTCAACATGAAATAATACTTGCCATTAGAATTATAGGCTGAAAACCTAGAACCAACAATGACCTCTTTTCTTCCATACTGCCCAAAACGGTGATTGGTTCTGTTAATGACAACTATACAAAGTATATCGATATTTTATGATAATTCTTTGCATGCTGTGTTGACACTGTTTTCTTCTTCACCGTATGAGCCCTTTGAAAGAAACCACTGCTCTCATGTGGTTTGTTTTCAGTACCACACCCCCAACCATTTTCAAAAAACTATGGTATAGTACCTAATTGAAATAATTGTATTTATATCAGTTAGATATCATATTAAGTTCATTTCAAAGACTTTGTCAATGCAATACTGGAGATAATTTTTGTGCTTAAGTATTGAATGACAAAATACTAAACATATGTCCATTATAGTTATAAAAACATTTATGTTGTTTACTAGACATAACTCTGTATATTTTATTCATACTTTGCCTAAGAGATACTATCAAATATAGATTACACTGCAGACAGTTTTCTCTGCTAAGTCCTTCCTGTCCTGAATTCATATTTACTTCTCAAATTCCCTTACATTTCATAGATATATGCTCTTCAGAGTGATAATACACAATTAAAGTAGTAACCAAAATTGTTCTGTATAAATGAAGTTATTAATACTTATATTTCAAAAAAGAAGCAATCGACTTCCATTATGTTGCAAATGAAATAAATATTGTAATATCAACTAATATCTGCATACAATAATTTGTATTATTATGTAGCTTATTTAAAACAAAATCACAACAGAATCTTAAACAATAACAGCCATAGCAAAACCAAAACCACACAGTTTTTTAGGCAAAATAAATAATAAAGATCATTCTAACATTTCAGTAACTCAAAACTGAAATGAAACCAAGTAAACAAACAAAAGACACTACATCCTATACAAAATGCATATAGTCTATGACTGTTGAAATTACCTATAATTCCAAGAATACGCTTTATAGTTCTATCATTGGAAAATCACTAGAAAATTTTTTTTTCTTTAATGAACAGAATTGAGATTATTATTCTCTAAATCCCCATGTAGTCTCTGAACTCAGAGATAAAAAGAGAAACAAAGACTATCAAACACTCACGACCAATGGCAATGAGTGGTCTCTGCGATATTAATTCAATTAATATTTGCTAAACTATTAAGCATGTTATATGTGTCAGTAACTGGGATTGATAACATAACCAAAACAAATATAATACCTCTTCTTATAAGATCTAGCATTTTGGCAAGGATGATTAACAAAGTATAAATAACTATATAATTAACAAATTACCTACGTAAAAATAAAGACATGTCATGTTCTATAAAAATTCTCCACTTGTTTTTTCCAAAAATTCAACAAATCATAGATTCTTATAAAGTATCAACAAGGCTCATACTTATTAAATGTAAAAACGACAAAGAAACTATGCCTCTAATAACCTCTTCCTCTTCAAATGCCCCATACATCCTACTGAAGCCTTATTTCTACATTATATAAGGTCCTTGAAAATATCTTACAAGTGAATTCACACATTTTGCTGTTCATCAATGAGCACGAGTATGATCGTTGTATCCTAACTGCTCCATTCACAATCATCTTCTCTATAATGACAGTCCACATGGTTCTAAATTTAAGGATTGTATTCAGTGTGATGCCATGGCTATTGCTTGCTTAATCACAGACCTACAGGAAAAGCAATGAGTCTTTAAAACTACTTTGAATGTAATCCATTATTATTGCTTTATTGAGTTCTAAGAAACTGAATGCCCACAGAAGTGTTTACACTTCTTAGACAAAGAAATACCCAGTTAAAACAGGTTTGAATTTGTCAGGCTATAATACAAGACCATGGTTTTCATATAATTTGAAAGCAAAAAGAAATCTAAGCTTTGCCAGAGAATTCAATAAATTAAATACTAGAAGGATGGCATAGAATCATTGGTACAGACTTCCACACATTCCACAGGAATACCAAAAGAACAGCTTTGTTCACATGTGATATTAGAAATAGAAGGGCTGCCAGAGAGAATTAAATCCAATTGCCTTGCTTTGGATAAAAGAAGTAGTTACTTAACTTCTTTAGGGTCATTGCCTGGGATTAAATAATTTCTTGTGATTTCAGTAGAGTGCTCTCAGCAGCACTAAATGAGTACCTTGCACTAGGGCATACATTTTCCCCTTAATATAGACTCTTTTATTAAAATGACATTTCAGTTTCCACTAAGAATCAAAAATATGCTAGAAGCAGTAATTTGTATTTAATTACCACTAGTGAGACAGATCATCAGATAACAGTGCCCTAGGCTTTGTAATTGTAATCAATTTCCATAGCTTATTGTAGGTGAATCAATATATTGGGGATATGAAAACTCATAGACCAGAGAAAGAATTGAAGAATGTAATTAACAAATCCAATGGAAGAGGAAGACAATCATAAAGGGGACTGGTTTGCTGAGGGAAGATGGAAAATAGAGATATATGAAATATTTCCATGCATAGACACATACAGGGAGTATAGCTCAGTGGTAGAGCATTGGACTGCATATACACATACATAGCCATTGAGTATTTGCTCTGTGCCTATGACTGTTCTCAATGCAGAAGACACAAATGATGGATGAAATGCAGTTTCTTTTGTCAAGAACATAAAAAGGTAGAAATATTAAAGGAAGATAATTATTAAAATGTTTAAGATGAACCTATAAATATGCAGTGACAGATGTGTACATAAATTATTATGATATCCTGAAGATTGGATGGAATTATGGAAATCTTTCTCAAGAAATGATAGAAATGCTGGGTTTTAAATAGTAGAGTTTTGAGATAGTGAGTAAGAAGAGGAATTCCCAATTGGAAGGACAACAACAGGAAAACAATAAAAGAAAGCACAATGTTATAGTAAACCTTTCTTCAGCAGGTTCAAAATTTCTTGGGGAGGTTGGACAGATCAGTTGTGTCCTCAGAATTTAGAAGGTGGTACATCTGTAACCTCAGTGATAAATCAGGACTGTTGGCAGTGGTATGCTTAACAACTGGTACGGTATCAAGTTTCAGTTGACAAACATCATAATACACTCAAAACAGCTAATTGCAATAGTGATGACTGGAAAGCCAAACTAAAGTTCACCTGAGTATTAAAGTCAAAGCAAAATAAACTCATTCTATATCAGAAATGTGCTGAAATAGAATTTAAAAACACTCTGCAGGGGTGTCTGGTTGGCTCAGCTGGAACAGCACATGATTCTTGATCTTGGGGTCCTGAGTTTGAGCCCCATGTGGGCTTTATTTACTTAAAAATAAAATTAAAAAAAAAGAAAAAAAACACTGAGTAAACATAATCATACAAATTACTCATACAATTCATTCCTATTTATTTTTTATTAAAGTTTATTTGCTTTAAGAGAGAGAGAGCACAGGGGAAGGACAGAGAGAGGAAGAGGGAGAATCCCAAGAAAGTTCCACATTCAGCACAGAGCCACATGTAAGGCTCAGACTCATGACCTGACCCCAAATCAAGAGTTGGAGAATTAACTGATTGAGTCACCCAGGGGCTGCAACCCCATTCATATTTATTTTTAAAAATAATGAGTCCACAACTGTGACTTAAATATAAATGAACCCCTTTCAGTATTACATATTTCACACCTTCCTTTATAATAATTCAAAATAAAGATTTTGCTGAATTGCTTCATTTAAAAGTTAGTTTTTCCCCCACATCGAATTCCACATAAAAGGCAACACTTACAAATATGAAACCAGAGTTAGGCTCACTGAGTGCATAGTGTGATGTTCTACTTTGCTTCACATTCTTTTTTTTTTTTTTTAAGAATGCCTACTTAGTTCTCATTATTAAATTTTCAAGATGTTTTAAAATTTACTTAATTAATTTTTTCAATTTCTTATATGGGTTTATTTCAGCGATAAATAATTGTTTTGCACAATTACAAATTATTTAGTGGAATTTCATGGAATTTAGGGAAGCACTGTAGAAATACATTCACAAAATTGCTAGTAGGTTTCCAGAGAACAGGGTAGAATGAACACTGTTTTATGTTTACACATCCCTCCATTGTCAGGCTTTGTTGATTATGAGGAAATGGCAGTGGGGGAAGGGATTAAAGATTACAAGTCTTACAAAAGAGAAGACAGCATGTCTTATAATGGATTACACAGGTGCATTTTTGGTACAAAGACACCATCTCTTCTGCTGTAACTTTCCACCTATCTCCTTCTGTGTGAAAACAGGTTATGCTTTGTATTTTCCCCAACCTTCTAATATTTACAGGTCTTACAAAAAATAAATCACCTGCTTTCATGACATTTATAAATTGCTAATGGCATGTTGTCTCTAAGAGGTTAACATAATTATGTTTGCTAAACTATATTTTTGAAGATTTAAGATTAGGAGTGATGCCATAAATAAATATAAAGGAATATATACACATACAAATACACGCGCACACGCACACACACACTTATATTTCATATAAATATCCAACCAACTATCTAACTCTTGCTCTGTACTAAACTGTATTAATATAGATAGAATACACAACTCTAGAGTGTGTATCAAACAAAAAAGATTCAAAACTGGATGTCTCATTAACAAGCTAGAGCATTTAGAGAGTTTCTTCTCAATAGAATAATGTAATGAACTCCTTATTTTGTTTCATGATCACTAGAACTTTGCCTGTCACAGTGCTTAAGTTATATAAGAAAAGTCTCACCAGAGATATGCTCATTTTTGACAGTATATCTTTCCCAGCTAAAATGGCACTGTAAAAAAAATGCATATCAGATATATAGGCTTTAGCAGTGGATCTGTGTTTTCTGGAAGAAAAGAAGAACTTGGGATCCAATTCTGTTCAAGTCTAACTTCTCAGTGTTACACAGTTTTCTTTGTGCATTTATTAAATGTTAGTCAAAGAGGGTCAAGCTGGTGAGAGCACGAAATAAAGAAGATGTTTGCCATTTAATAATAGCTACAAATTTATTTATAGTGGCCTGTCAGTTAAAATTTTGGATTTCCTAGAACAAATCAGCTAATTATTTGTATGTTAGCAAGTTGTGTGTGTTCCACAAAATCTATCCAGTACTGTTATTACAGAATTGTGTTCACTTGTAAAGGCAATGCAAATAGTTCATGAAAGCAAAAATCCCGATATACGGCAATATCTACCAGTGGAATAATGTTTACACATTGCTTGCCGTAGAATACAGAATACGTTTTCCTATCATCGCATTATGAAGGACATAATGGCAGACAGTGCTCTGTAGTAAAAGCCTCTCCCCTATGTTTAGAAATTTATTCTTCAATTTCTCTTTTACACAATTTATCTGTTGATTAGCCCAAGATATTTGACCTGTAGAATTTCCTACAGTCAGGATTTTCCTATGTACTTATGGTGAAGTTCAACCTACTTATTTGCCCTCCTTATTTCATGCAAATTGGTAGTAGGATCCAGAGACTTAATAAAACTCACGTTTGATCCCTTCAGTAAAAGTGAGGTTTTTGTTTTGTTTAATCAAGAAGCACATTAGTATTCGTGTTGTTATCAAGTATTGATGCTCAATTAATTGGGGGTTTAAAAAAGGTGAAATTCTAATTTATCATTTTTTTCATTTATTATTTGAAATACTTTTATAAGAGATGTTTCCCCTTATCTAATATTTTGTTTCTTGGTGGTACACTGTATATAAGAAATGAAGGATAAATGTTTAATTTTTTCCCGTTATTTTTTTAAGTTTTATTTATTTATTTATTTAATATATGAAATTTATTGTCACATTGGTTTCCATACAACACCCAGTGCTCATCCCAAGAGGTGCCCTCCTCAATACCCAAGATGGAGGAGAAACCTATCTTCAAAAACAGACTTCTAAGACAACAGTTTTGGGTTTTTTTTTAATGAGTAAGACTAAATTATGGTGTCTAGGTATGCACAGTTGAGTATTCAAAGTACATAGGAATTCAAAAAATCCATGACTATAAAAATAATAATAATGGTTATTTTTGAGGTATTGATTAGGAGTCTGAAAGAGAGACTGGGCACACAGAGGTTTGTGGAGTATAGAGAAAAGTTTCATTTCTTGAGTGGTTATTTTCTCTTGTAATAACCTAGTAAGCTATACATTTGTGTGAAGTTTCCTTCTGTATTGTGTGATTTTATAACAAAATGGCAAAAAAGTCCACTAAGTATTTGTTAAATGGTCAAATAGCCTTATTAAAATAAGTCCTTAGCAAAAAAAAAAAAAAAAAAAAAAAAAAAAAAAAAAAAAAAAAGAAAGAAAGAAAGAAAGAAAGAAATTTATCCTTCATAGAAATGATATTGAACTCTGGGGAAATCTGAAACATATGTTCCAGCTTTAAACTGACTAAATATTCTCAAGTGAAGTCAACCTTGCTTTCCATGAGTCTTGCCAAATAGTTATATAGAAAGATACTTGTCCCTCTAGGATGACAATCCCATAATATTGCTACCTAGGAATAAGGCAGTGGTGATTTCTATGTTTATTTTTAAAATTTTTTTTACATTTATTTATTTTTGATAGACAGAGAGACAGAGCACAAGTGGGGGAGGGGCAGAGAGAGAAGGAGACACAGAATCCAAAGCAGGCTCCAGGACAGAGCCCGATGCGGGGCTCAAACTCACAAACCATGAGATCATGACCTGAGCGGAAGTCGGAAACTTAACCGACTGAGCCACCCAGGAGCCCTAGTGATTTCTATGAGTTTTAGCACAAGAAAAGACTTGACTGTAGTTTAAAAAAAAATGTACCCAGTTATATTCCTGTCCTGATCCTACATTTTTATAGAATAAAACGGTAATATTTCCCTTTAATTTATGGAATTATCTCCTGTCTATTTGATCCTACTTGTCCTTGAGCATTTTCCCCAGAGGGTCTTCCCCTTTTAATTATAATTTAGGAGCAATATACACATCCTATAAAATTAAAGTTCTCATAAATATGTGTAAGATTTTGAATGTATATAGATTAATGTGTGAAATTGTCACAAACTTCACTCCTGTGAAATTTAAGATAAAAAGCAGATGAATGTATGGTAAGGGAAGCAAAAATAAGTTAAAAACAAGAAGGGGGACAACACATAAGACATTCTTAAATACAGAGAACAAACTGAGGGTTGCTGGAGAGATTTTCGGTGAGAGGAATGGGCAAAATGGGCAAGGGGCATTAAAGAGGACACTTGTTGGGATGAGCACTGGGTGTTATATGTAGGGGATGAATCACTGGAATCTACTCCCGAAATTATTATTGCACTATATGCTAACTAACTTGGATGTAAATTAAAATATTTTTAAGTGTTTGTTAGAAAAAAATCGAGAGAATTCCTATAAATGTAGTTTTCCATGCAGTAAGTAAGAGCTGATCAGTGGAAAGATAAAAGCATATCAAATAAACATGTATCTGTCCATCACCCACCACTAGAAAAATAATACAGAGTCTGAAATACAATGTTTCCAGTGTATAGACAATGAAATGAGTAAATATCACACTTCAGAAAAAAGATTCCTTCAGAATGATTTATGATCACCTATTTCTACACAGAATTCTCAGGAATCTAGTAATAATGGGAATTTTAATTTACTTTCATTCAAATTTGTAAATACTTCCTTTTGGGGTGCCTGGGTGGTTCAGCCAGTTAAGTGTTACAACTTGGGTTAAGGTCATGATCCCATGGTCTGTGAGTTTGAGCCCTGCATCAGGCTCTGTGCTGACAGCTTGAGGCTTGGGGCCTGCTTCAGATTCTGTGTCTCTCTCTGTGCCTCCGCTGCTTGCACTCTGTCTCTCTCTCAAAATAAATAAACAAAAATTAAAAAAAAATCCTTTAGTAGCAAAGTAGATATTTCAATTGCAAAGTAATGTTTTATTCCTGTAGTTCAATGACTGTATGACACATTTCACAAAAGATATATGCTCTGTAAAGTGAGGCCATGAATATGACACACAATGCTTATGTTCTTTGTTCTGAAGACCTTTTCATTGTCTTCTGTGTTGTAGATACTAAATAAAGGAACTTGATTTCTCTTGAAATCTCTTGATTTCTTTCCAAGAAAAGTGGGCTTTTCACTTATAAAAGTAAGTTAATTAATTTTAACAAGAGTTGAAATTTGATCGACTATGAGAATAAAAGAATGTAAATTATGTTCTTAATTTTTTCAGGATCAAGAATAACTTCTGGCTTATCATAATCATCATACATAAAGGGGTCGTTTGGTCTCATATGTCCTGTGTTTGCAATTTAGGGGAGAAGACACATATCAAATTATCCTTAAACTTCTCAGTATTTCTAAAATTTATAATTACCTGATTTGTTTTATTGTTTTGAACATATTAAAGTGTGAATCTAAAATAGTCACATTATTTTCTTTTTTTATACTTAATATTTATTGAACATTCTCATATTCCACTTACTGAGCCAACTGCCTTACATATATAAATTCATTCACTCATTCCTGCCATCAGTATATACATTTGCTATCATCTCTAATCTATATACCTACAAAGTACAATTTTGAGAGAGCTTCAAGAGATAGAAGTATAGTTTACTGCTTGATAATTAACAGTAGAATTGTGAATCAAACCAAGTCAGGCTTATTCTAGAAAAATACTCTTAACCTAGATAGATAGATAGATAGATAGATAGATAGATAGATAGAATTACTATATTACATATTATAATAAAATATAGTAAGCATATATTCTCTCATATACAAATACTCTCTTAGCTTATTTTATACACACACATATATATACACACACACACATATATATATACTGAATTTCTATAACATATATAATATACAATACATGATATGATAATATATAAGCCAAGACAGTGTTTATATACACATACAGCTTTCTGTACATAATTTTTGACATATTTGTTAATGGGGTCTTCTTCTTCCATATAATAAGTGATAGATATATACTATACAATGGTATAGTATATATACCGGGGACATAATGAACTCCAATCAGTTCTTTTTTCGTGAATCAACTTAGGGTAGGACATATCTACCCAATAATCTGCAGTTATTCACAAGGCATGTAACTTTCAGTGTAAAGCAGAAACTCTTCATTTCTCATTCCAAGTCTTGGACTACTCCTGCCCTCCATGATTGACTCCATTGTTCCAAGTCTAATCTTTTTAGAGCAGAATCTTTCCAACCTGATCTACAGTCTATCTCTAGACAACTGTCTTTCCCTTACTACTTTCCTATCTGATGAAAAAAATAATAAAAAGTATAGGCATTTTTATTCTACAGTACATTTAAAAAGTTATATAAATATAAAAATTGGTGTCAGGAAAAAAGAGGATAAATGATACACAGCAGTATGGATGGAATAGAACTTTTAGTTTCATATCTAGTTGAGTGAAAGCTATTAACAGAGTGCTATCTGAAAACACTTTTGCAGGGTACATCACCAATTAATCACTTTTGATATTACATTGCAAATTGCACACATTTGGAGATTATTTTGAAATGCTCTTTGGATTACTGCCTAAAAGCTGACCATAACTCACATTTCATCTGTGACAATGTGGCATTAAGAAATTTCAAGAAGTCACCACCTATCATCACCAATTTTCTTTTAAGATCAGTGCTGTGGGACATGAAGTGCAAACGTGTCACAATTACTTTCAGGTCCATCCAAAATGTGCTGCAGAGTGGTCTTTTTCTATGAGCACATAGAGAGTCAGTAATAAGATGTAACCTCTTCCATAAAGAAGATGGAGTCTAGCGGTGGAGACTGCAATATACACAACTAGCTGTAACAGAAGACGAGGGTGTGAACGTGCCAGGGAGGACAGTTACCCAATGCTCAGAGAGTCAAAGAGTAATCCTGGAAGTGACAGAGTGGTTCCAAAAGTCGATTAGGACCTCAGCCGGTGAAAAAGAAGAAGAGATTCCAAAATTAAAGCCATACTACGTGAGACTACCTGGCTGGCTATGTGCTGTATGTTGCAGGAGATAAGAAACAGTGGTGGAGAATGGAGAATGGTGTGTGTGGCATCCAAGTTAACCTGAGTCCAGATCTGGAAAGTCCTGTATGCCAGACTAAAGACTGTGCACAGTGACTGAGATCATCGCTGAGCAGGGCTTTATGGATGCACATTTTTATTTAACTTTGCTTGGTGTTTTCTAAGAGAAAACATTCGGAAGAAAACAAAATATACTTGTCTGCACATTTTTGCTGAATAGCAAAATGTATTGAATTGTGTTATGTATTGTATTATGAATATAATACAAAAGTTTATTTGAACCTCATAGAAAAAATATGTATCCTTACAATTTTAATTTGTTAGTATTGATAAGAAAGGTTACTGTTTTCCAGTCCTCAGATTTAATATCAAGGCTGTATATTTTTATATATAAGATGATTCTTTTTAAGATTTACAAGTAATATATGAACATGTCACTGTAAATAATTACCCATTAGCCATATGTATTGGGTAAATTAGGATAATGTCACTTTACAACTAACTCATTCCCATTCCATTCCTGGAAGAGATAAACATTTGGTATGTGTTTTGAGAATATATATTGCATATATTATGCACGTATTTTTTGGTAAATGAATTATAATATATATAATGTTCTCTATTTTGGAATTCTTTTCCACTTAACAATGATATTTCATTGTTTACTTTTCTAGTATTTTAAAAGGTCACAAAGAACCTTTCTTATTCTGTACATCTCTTAATTCACAAATGAAAATTTTAGCTTAGATTTAAAAACTTTTAATACACAGAAACTGTAGATTTTAATCAAAAATATCTAATTTTAACAATTACATGTTTCTCTTTCTTTTTAAAATTTTATTTTAAATGGATTTATATTAGCCTATCACACATAATGTTACTTTTTTATAGTGTACATTTGTTTTTTCTCCTCTGATTGGCTCCTTTCCCTTCTTAAATTTTTCATCTGCGAGTACATAATTTTTTAAACCTAGTGTTTATCCTTTCATACTTTTCTCCATACTTATATAGCATATACACAAATAAATCTTCATGTATATTTATGTAAACCCACCTTTACATACACTTACATGCACCTGGCCTTGTCTCATGGAAATATTTCATACTGAACACAATTTTAGGAGGAGAGGCTTAGAAGGTGGAGAAGCAGGGGGATTGTGAGCTCACCTTATCCCACAGACACACCGAGGCACCAGACATATCTCGCAGCTAACTCTGAACGTGGCCTGAATGACAACCTGGCAGAACATATCTTCCACAGCTAGTCCTAGAAATAATACCACATGGAAAAGCATAGGACAGGTGGAGACATGGTTGGGAAGCAGACCCCCAGTGTGACTGACCACGATGGGGCCAGACATCACAAGCACAAATTGAGAGGGTCAGATCCCTCAGCAAGCACTTCCTTCATGGAAGACCAGTGCTAAAAAGAAAGTTCCTTTAACTAGTGACTTGAAAACCAATGGGGCTTAACTCTTGATACTTTAAAAATCAGCACGTTTAATTCAGCAAAAGCTAGAGTGCAAAAGGAAACCAAGTCCCTGCCCTTAAAGAGCCAGCATAATAAATAACTGTGCCTGTGACACAGCACAGAGGCAGCAGTATGAAAAGAGCACAGGAAATCTGTGAAGATTTATTGACTAATCTTAGACCATGTGCCAGGAGGGCAAGGATCTACAAGTGATTTCTGCAGGAACACAACAGCTGGCAGGTGCCATTTTTCTTGCCCTCCCCCAGCCCAGACAGCTGGTTGCTTGTGGGAGCCAGCAGTAACACTCTCCGTCTACCTTGCTAGCACCACACACTTGCTCTGCCATTCCCCTGCAGACCAAGCCCATCCAACTTGCCCACGATGACAGCTCTCCAAAGCAGTTTCTGCACCACCACACTTGAAGGGTAGCCCTGGCGAGGACCAGTGTCACTCCAAAGTGACTCCTGCCCTGGGGAAAGGGGGAGATAACCCCATCCACTGGCACATGTGTAGTTCCTGGAGTTAGGCCTCTTAAAAGCAGCAGGGAGAAAGCCCTGTCCATCGGTGCACCTGCAGCTGTGGCAGAGAGGTGAACTGCAGACAGCAAGTCTGGGTACCAGCCCTACCCAACAACAAGCCAGTGGGAGCTGTAGCTGGGCCTTTCTACAGCATGAGGGGCAATAAAGTAGGCAAAGCCATAGCAATCAGATAAGAAAAGCAAATAAAAGGCATCCAAATCAGTAAGGAAGAAGTAAAACTGTCACTGTTTGCAGATGACATGATACTATATATAGAAAACCTTAAAGACTCCACCAAAAACTATTAAAACTAACACATGAATTCAGTAAAGTGGAAGGACACAAAATTAACACCTGTTGTGTTTCTATACACTAATAATGAAGTAGCAAAAAGAGAAATTAAGAAAAGTCCCATTTATAATTGCACCAAAAATAACAAAAAATCGAGAAATAAACCTAACTAAAGAGTTGAAAGGACCTGTACTCTGAAAACTATAAAATACTATGAAAGAAATTAAAAATGACACAAATGGAAAGATATTCCATGTTCATGCAAGACAAGCTACACATTTAATGCAATCCTATCAAAATTTGTATAAAACCACAAAAGACCCCAAATAGCCAAAGTAATATTAAAAAAAAAGAACAAAACTGGAGGTATCACAATCACAGATTTCAAGATATACCTCAAAGCTGTAGTAATCCAAACAGTGTGGTACTGGCACAAAAACAGACACATAAATCAATGGAACAGAATAGAAAGCCCAGAAATAAACCCACAGTTTTATGGTCAATTAATCTATGACAAAAGAGGAAAGAATATAAATGGGAAGACAGTGTCTTCAATAAGTGGTGTTGGAAAAACTGGGCAGCTACATGTAAAACACTTTCTTTCATCACAAACAAAAATAAACTCCAAATGGATTAAAGATCTAAACATGAGACTTGAAACCATAAAATTCATAAAAGAAAACATAGACAGTAATCTCTTGGATCTAGCATTAACAACATATTTATGAATGTCTCCTCAAGTAAGGAAAATGGGAAAAACAAATTTTAACATTGGGACTACACCAAAATAAAAATCTTTTGCATAGCAAAAAAAAAAAATTAAAAAGCAACCTATTGAATGGGAGAAGATATTTGTAGGTAATATATTTGATAATGGGTTAATATCCAAAATATATACATACTTATACAACTCAACATCAAAAAAAATGTGATTAAAATGGGTAGAGGACCTGAATAGACATGTTTTTAAGGAAGACAGAAAGATGGCCAAAAGGCACATGAAAAGATGCCAGCATTACTAATTACCAGGCAAATGCCAATCAAAACCACAATGAGATATCACTTCATACCATTCAGAATGGATAGTATCAAAAAGACAAGAAATAACCAGTTTTGGTCAGGCTATGGAGAAAAGAGAACCCTTATGCTCTGTTGGTGGGAATGAAAATTGATGCATTCAGAATGGAAAACATAAAACTTCTTTAAAAAAATGAAGAATAGTGATACCATACAATCCAGATTCCACTAATGGGTATTTGCCCAAATAAAATAAAACCACTAATTTGAAAACATATAGTAATGCCTATGTTCACTGTAACATGTTTACAATAGCCAAGATATAGACACAACCTAAGTGTCCATTGACAGATAAATGGAAATAAATATATATCACATATTTATATATATATCATACATATATATCACACATAGATATGTGTGATGTATATAAAAATATGTGATATATATGTGTGTGTGTATATATATATATACATACACACACAATGGAATACTAATAATAAAAGTGAATGAGATCTTACCATTTGCAACAGCAGGAATAGAACTAAAGGGTATAGCATTTCATACTAAGTGAAATAAGCCAGGCCTAAAAAGACAAATACCATACAATTTCACTTATATGTAAAATCTAAAAACCAAAACAAACAAAATCAAGTAGAATCATAAATACAGAGAACAAACTACTAGTTACCAGATGGAGGGGTGGGGGCATGGGCAAAAATAGGTGAAAAAGGTTATGGAGGACAGACTTCCAGTTATAAAATAAGTAAGTTATGGAGATGAAGAGTACAGCACATAGAATATAGTCAATAATACCATAATAACATTGTATGGTGATGTTGTGTAGTAACATTGTACGATTAATGTTAAGGTGATGTTGTATGGTAACTACACTCACTGTGGTGAACACAGCATAGTGTATAGAATTGTTGAATCACTATGTTGTACACCTGAAACTAATGTAACATTTTGTATCAACTATACTTCAATAACAAAAATTTTAAAATACATAAATAAAACCATTAAAAATCCTTAGAACATCAATTCACAGAAAAAAAGAAAATTAAATATCAATATTTGTCAAGAATTCAAGGAAGCATCATTTCTCTTTCCTTTCCAGGATCCATGTGTAGATCATCATGTAACTCTCCCTTGTTGCTTTGTGGTGTCACATCAAGTAACAGCACCAAACTGTCTTCTTGAAAGTAAAGGAAGTATTTTAATTAAGTGAAATTATTTTTAGGCATATAAACATGTGTATTCTATGTACAAACATTTAAGAGAATATATGATAAATAGGGGGTCATACTGATATCTCTAACTCTAATCCACTACTACAGGGATCGTTCTAGGCTCTTCCCCCTGCTTATTTCTGAATTCCCACTCCTACAGTAACAAATCTGTCTCCCAGCCTCTACCACCCATCACTTAATGGTTCAGTCCTGATACACATGTGTAGTACTATGGGAATTGTTAGCCTGCACCCCATGAGATACAAATTTAGTAGCTAGTATACATTGCTTGTGTATAGTTTTGCCTTTAGTTTTACAGATTCCAATCATATCCAAAAATATTTAGGTAAGTAGCATTTCCCGAACCCCCTTCATTGATGGTGTTTCACAAATTTGTAATACATTTTGTCATGTTCTTCATTCATTTAATCCTGGGATAGCCCCAACATTATAAATATTTTTTTTTAATTTTCATAAATTAATCTTGACTGTGTGCACAAATTTCAGCTGGTTTTTCATAAATGCATAGTGTCATGTATCAATAATTACAGTAAGATATAGATTAAATAAGCCTAAAAATTCAGTGTGCTGCAGTTATTTAATCTTCCCTCTCTTTCTTACCTCCAAAACCACTGAAACCACTACACATTTTTCTCTCCCAATAGCTTTGTCTTTTCCAATAATGTCATATAATTGTTACCATATAGTATGTATTCTTCTCAGATACACTTTTTCACTTAGAAATAGTGTGAAATTAAGATTCATCTATTTCTTTTTGATGCCCAATAGCTCATTTCTTTCCATCATGGAATAATGTTCCACATCTTGTTTATTCACTCACCGACCGAAGATCTTGATTGCTTCCAGGTTTTGGTGATTATGAGAAAAACTGTTATAAACATCTGAATGCAGGTTTGTGTGGGAACATAAATTTTAGCACCACCTGGGTAAGTACCTAGAATATCTATTGTTAGATCATATGGAAGAATGTTCTTCAGCTTACTCAGAAACTGCCAAGGTGTCTTCCAAAGCAGTTGTACCAGCAATGAACGAGAGTTCTTGTTGCTACACAGCCTTACCAACAACTGGTATTATCAGATTTTTCTTTCATTTCAGTCATTCTAATAGATGTATAATGGTACTTCATTGTCTCACTTTTTAGTTTTCTACTGACACATGATTTTGAGGATCTTTTCATATGCTTATTTGCCATTTGTATATCATCTTTGTTTAGATGTCTGTTCATAACTTTTGCCCATTTTTAAATTGGATTATCTGGTTTCTTATTGCTGAGTTTTAAAAGTTCTTTGTATATGTTGGATATAAATTCTTTATCAGATATATGTTTGAAAATTTTATCTCCTAGTCTTTGGTTTCTCTTTTAATTCTCTTAACAGTCTCTTACAAAGGGCACAAGTTTTTTCTAAAAATTCTAATGAAGTCCAACTTTTTTTTCCATTTATTATATTTTGGTTGTTCTCTATTATTTTATTCCACCTTATTTCTAAATTGCTCACACTTCTTCTTTGTCAATTTATAAAAATTGCAACTTTTATAAAGACACTCATATGTTACTAATTTCATTGCCATTGTTTATTTCACTTGCTTCTTCTTTCTTAATGAAGACATTCTCTATGGGTTTATTTAGCAAGATTTAGGGAGTAATAAAGTTTCTCTGTCTCTTACTTTCTGTTTCTGTTTGTTCTTTCAAAATGATTTTCCTTTATCTTTATAAAGGGAGGATGACTTGGGTCAGTGCAGATATCCAGGTGAGCTGTTACTCTTCCTCAGCACTTTAAAGGCACTGTTCTAATGTTTTTGCTCTAATAATTTATAATTGTGTCTTCCCTTGTGTTTTTTTTTTTCTTTTTGTCTTCTGATTTTGGTTACCTAAGGTATTACTTTGTTTCTGATGGTCTGCAGATTTCCCATATTCTGTCTTGGTGGAATATTTTTTTTAATTATCATGATAGGAACATCAGAATTTTCTCTTCTGTTGAATCTGAGGATTTATTTATTTTGTCAATTTGTGAAAATTGTCCAACTTCATCTATTTGAATATTACCTTTTCTTCATGCTTTCTAATTTGTCCTTCTACAATTTTTATCACAGGCATGTTGAATATTCTTTTTTTTTATTTTTATTTTTTTTCAATATATGAAATTTATTGTCAAATTGGTTTCCATACAACACCCAGTGCTCATCCCAAAAGGTGCCCTCCTCAATACCCATCACCCACCCGCCCCTCCCTCCCACCCCCATCAACCCTCAGTTTGTTCTCAGTTTTTAAGAGTCTCTTATGCTTTGGCTCTCTCCCACTCTAACCTCTTTTTTTTTTTTCTTCCCCTCCCCCATGGGTTTCTGTTAAGTTTCTCAGGATCCACATAAGAGTGAAAACATGGTATCTGTCTTTCTCTGTATGGCTTATTTCACTTAGCATCACACTCTCCAGTTCCATCCACGTTGCTACAAAGGGCCATATTTCGTTCTTTCTCATTGCCATGTAGTACTCCAAAGTGTATATAAACCACAACTTCTTTATCCATTCATCAGTTGATGGACATTTTGGCTCTTTCCGTAATTTGGCTATTGTTGAGAGTTCTGCTATAAACATTGGGGTACAAGTGCCCCTATGCATCAGTACTCCTGTATCCCTCATGCCAGTCAGAGTGGCCAAAATTAATATTCTTATTAATATTTTCCATCTCTTTAACATTTGAGTCAAATTCCTATTTTTTATATCAAATCATTTCAGTTTAGTAATTTCATTTTATGTTATTGTTATGTGATGTTCAACTATCCAGTAAAAATTTCATTTTAATGACCATCCTACTGAGTATGTATATAATCATAATCACTTTGGAAAAGGGTTATATTACTTTGTAAATACAAAGAGGCACATACTCCAAAATAAGCAATTCTAAAAATGTGCTGACCAGTAATTTTTAAATTTTTTTTAATGTTTATTTATTTTTGAGACAGAGAGAGACAGAGCATGAACAGGGGAGGGTCAGAGAGAGGGAGACACAGAATCCAAAACAGGCTCCAGGCTCTGAGCTGTCAGCACAGAGCCTGACGCGGGGCTCGAACTCACAGACCGCGAAATCATGACCTGAGCCGAAGTCGGCCGCCTAACCGACTGAGCCACCCAGGTGCCCCTGACCAGTAATTTTTAATAAGAAAAATAACACAGCAAATCATCTATCAATTAGCAGTACAATAGAAAAATGACAGAATGAAAAATGAAATAAACTAGAACTACATGCTTTAACAATGTTGAATGACAAATACATAACTTTGAGCAAAAAGGAAATGGAGTCACAGAGATATACATAAACTACATTTCTATTTAGATAAAAATTAAAAGGGCAAGTGTTCAGGGATAAATTCTGATGTCAAAAAAATTTAATGTGCAAATGGGTTATTAATACAAAACTCATAAGAGTGGTTAACTTCTAGAAGGAAAGAAATGAAAAATCTGTGTAGGGATATTCGGGAGAATTCAATGTTACCAGTTGTGCTCTGCTTTTTACTCTTGGTTGGGGGTTCATAGGATTTACTTTGTCAGTAGTTCTTAATGGGTCAGTCTGTACATGTGCATTATATATGTAATATGTGTATGTGTGCATTCACGTTTATCTCTAGATAAAGGAGGGCAGGTGGGTGAAGAAACATGTCACTGTATCTTAGGAGGTGTGTATTTTAAATATTAAATATCAACTAGAATATATGTTGGATAGAAGATCAGCAGCTGTTTTCATGCAGAGCTTACTTTTTACAAATATCATTTCATTGCCTTCTCCTAAATTTTATTATTATTATTTTTAAATGTTTATTTGTTTTTGAGAAAGAGAGAGACAGAGCGTGAGCAGGGGAGGGGCAGAGAGACAGGGAGACACAGAATCCGAAGCAGGCTCCAGGCTCCGAGCTGTCAGCACAGGGCCTGACACAGGGCTTGAACTCACAAACTGTGAGATCATGACCTGAGCTGAAGTCAGACACTTAAGTGACTGAGCCACCCAGGCGCCCCTACCTTCTCCTCAATTTTAATGTCACTTCTCAATATTCAACTTTAATTGACTATTGTATCCCTGTTAGTTAAGAAAATGCAAAAGTGTCAAGTTTATTAAATCAGTATACTTAATTTAACGGTCAATTTAAAACCACTTTTTAACTTTACCAGGGCTCTACATATTCCTTTGGAGTTAGATGCATATCTTGATGAGACTTTTATTTAAAGATAGCTCTATAACTTGCTACATTAAAAAAAAAATCTATTCCGAGTAGGATGTTTTGTAATAGCCCGGGCTTTTACTACGTATATAGAAAAAGGAATAAATCCAGCTCACCTTAAATGGTATCACTCTGAGCTTTGCTTCTAAAGGGAAATGACAATAACACATCAAAATACTGAGTGCACATTTTACCAAAACTCTCTGCTGCGTGCCTATCTGCAAAGTTGCCTCTCCGCTACTGATCAGAGTGAAACATGGCTGTGCAGTTCTCCCCTGAAAAGCATCCAAGATGATGTAGAAAGTGAAATAACACACAAAGTGATGACCAAATACACTAAATTAAAGAGAATATTACTGTCAGCCATGAGTTAGAGACTGTACAGAAATTTGTGTTTCAAGACCACAAACATGCTTTTTGTCTTTTGATCATTGTAAAAAAATATCATTTTTACTCATTTAAAAAATACATTTTAGTCATTTAAAGTTTTTCTTTCCTATTCTAAGGAGATAGAAAAAATTCTATTTTGCATCCTTTTGTAGGACAGTTAATTTTTAAAAAAAGCCTGAAGGATTAATTCAGAGAACACTTGTTTTGTGTGTGGCTGCCTAGTAATGAAAAGAGTTTCAAAATACGTGTTACTTTTAAAAGAATGAAAATTTGTTTTTATTTTTCCAAATTATTTATTTTTGACAAATGCACTGGTTTGTGAAAATCTCTTTTGAAAAACGTATTTTAAAATTGTCAGAAGGTTTAAAGTTTAAAGATAGATCTCATCACAGAGAAGGAAAAATTTGCGAAGGAGGCATCTATACTTAAGAGGTCATATTTCATGAAGGGCGGTCAATTATCTCACCAACCTGACCTGTTTCAGTAAGGTGGAAATTATTTTAACTCCACGGGTCATCCAAAGTTGTAGGAAATGCATAGCTCATTACAAGTATTGAATCAGATGCATGACGTACATGATTTGGCTAATAACTTAGTTTTGCATGCCATGTAAAGCCCTCCCTATGTTCTTTTATTATTTATTTACTTTTTCTTAAATATCAAATTTATTGTCAAATTGGTTTACATACAACACCCAGTGCTCATCCCAACAGGTGCCCTCCTCAATACCCATCACCCACCCTATCCTCCCTCCCACCCCCCCATCAACCCTCAGTTTGCTCTCAGTTTTTAAGAGTCTCTTATGTTTTGGCTCCCTCCCTCTCTACTCTTTCTTTCTTTCTTTCTTTCTTTCTTTCTTTCTTTCTTTCTTTCTTTCTTTCTTCCTTTTTTGTTTCGTTCCCCTCCCCCATGGTCTTCTGTTTAAGTTTCTCAGGATCCACATTAAGAGTGAAAACATATGGTATGTGTCTTTCTCTGTATGACATATTTCACTTAGCATAACACTCTCCAGTTCCATCCACGTTGCCACAAAAGGCCATATTTCATTCTTTCTCATTTATTTAAACTCTCATGTAGCTCATAGACAGGGGAACCGCCATCAGAGTCGTGGACTGGTGCAAAGTCCTACTTGGCTGCATGTGGGCCCCCATGATGATAAAGATTCTTATTATGTCTCTACTATGTTCATTATTTTTACTCTTGTATTTTAACAGACTTTTCCTCTCAATATTTCAGCATATAGAGCCCATACTTGGAGATTTCTATATATGGAAAATATTTCTTTTATAGATTCTAAGATCAAAGTATACTTGCAGAAGTACAATCTGAGTAAATGTGACTAATTATCAGCACTTCAAAAATCCAATGGTTTTCAGGTATCCTTGCAAACAGCTTTTTGACATATTAACTATTAACGCCATAGTTTCAGTAATAATAAAAGTGGTAGATCTTCTGGTAAATTTTTTACACTACATGTAATATAGTAATGGGTCTCTCATCTATGCCTTTAAATCCAGTAGAATTTACTTAATCTTTACACAGAAATTAGTACAGTTCAAACCCAAACTAATAAAGTATAAAGTTTTAAAATATAAAATCATATACCAAAATTGTTCATTGGTACTAAGATTATTATTATCTATCTCTTTTAGTGGTGGTTGTTACTTTTGTTTTTCTGTTGAACTGCAAATGATTGATTGATTGATTGATTGATTTTCTGTGTCTCCCTCTCTTTCTGCCCCTCCCCTCCTCTCTCTCTCTCTCTTTTTCTAAAAATAAATAAACATTTAAAAATAATTTGCCAGTAGCGACCTCAGGGGGTGCACAGAGAGACAACAGTCCCTTCCCTCCAGTGATGTGGGAAGAGGGTATATTGTCCTCCTTACTCCCAAGAAAAGAAGATCCTGCAGGCACCAGCCATATCAGCAGGGCTGAATGGTGCCACCTTAGAACTGAGTCCCCATGGTGCCGGATACTTTAAGACATTGGCTTTTGAATCCCTGCCAAGCGCCTAGGAGGCACTTACACCAAACCCCACTGGTCCGTGCCTGGTAACTGCTTATCTAGGGAGTGAGATTGACAGTGACCCAACCAGAACCAGCTTGCCTCTCTTCCAGACCAGCACAGCTCCCCATCCCAGGCACCAACAGACAACTGTCCTATGGTTTTTCATGTCACTCTTTTTTTAAATTATTATTATTTCTCTTTCCTTCTTTCTTCTCTTTTCCTTTCTACCCTCCTCTTTTTTTTCTTTTTCTTTCTTCCCTTTGGAATCAGACTCATAGTTTCTGACTTGATTTTTGATCAATTTTTATTATAAGTATAAATATATATTTCTTTTTTCTTTCTCTGTTCTGGTTGTTTAATCAGGCATTTGTACTCTATTCTTTTTACACCTTTTCTGTATCTCATTCTTCTTTATTTCTCTCTCTCTCTGTCTGTCTCTGTCTCTGTCTCTGTCTCTGTCTCTCTCTCTCTGGACTAAGCCTTGTAGTTTCTTTTATTCTTGGTCAGGTCTTTTTTTTCTTCTTTTTTTTATGTTCCTTTCATTTCTCTCTTTGTATAGGATAAAGTTTTCCCTCTCCACCTTTTTTCCATTTTTCTAGGGTTAATTCAAAGAACAAATCAAAGCACACCTGGTGGAAGGTCCAAACAATCCACAACTATGAGCAGTGGGATAAAGCAGCCAAATACAGAAAACAGAGTGCACACAACACATTACAAAAAAACAAAACAAAACAAAACAAAAAACCTCTTGAAGGGTCAGGCCCTGGACAATGGATGACCTGTTTTTAATATAGTAGTTCTTGCAGGTACAGGACACATAAGCTGTTAAAACATGTAAAAGACAGAAAACTAGCCAAAATGATGAAACAGAAGAATTCTCCTCCAAAGAAGTTCCACGAAGAAATGACAGCCAGAGAATTGCTCAAAACAGATATAAACAATATATCTGAACAAGAATTTAGAATAACAGTCATAAAATTAATATCTGGGACTGAAAAAAAGCATAAGTCAGCAGAGAATCTATTGCTGCAGAGATCAAAGACCTAAGAGATAGTCATGATGAGTTAAGAAATGTTGTAAATGAGATGCAAAATAAATTAGATACAGTAACAGCAAGGTTGGGAGAAGCAGAGGAGAGAATAGGTGAAATAGAAGATAAAATTATGGAAAATGATGAAGCTGGGGAAAAGAGGGAATGGAGATTAATAGACCATGAGGAGAGAATTAGAGACCTAAGTGATTCAATAAAATAAAATATCTGTATCTTAGGAGTTCCAGAAGAAAAAGAGAGAGAGGAAGGGGCAGAAGGTTTATTTGAACAAATTATAACTGATAATTTACCTAATCTGGGGAAGGAAACAGACATCCAAGTCCAGGAGGCACAGAGAACTCCCTTCAAAATCAACAAAAACAGGTCAACACCACAACATATCATAGTGAAACTCAAAATACAATGATAGAGGATTCAGAAAGCAGCTAGAGACAAATGAGCCTTAACCTACAAGGGTAGATACATAAGGGTAGTAGCAGACTTGTCTACTGAAACTTGGCAGGCCAAAGGGAGTGGCAGGAAGTATTCAATATTCTGGATAAGAAAAATATATAGCCAAGAATCCTTTATCCATCAGGACTGTCATTCAGAATAGAAGGAGAGAGAAAGGCTTTCCCAGATAAAAACTAAAGCAGTTCATGACCAATAAACCAGCCCTGCAGGAGATCCTAATGGGGAGTCTGTGAGTGGAAAGCAACAAAGACCACAAAGGACCAGAGACATCACCACAAGTACAAAACCTATAGATAGCACAATGACATTAAATCCATATCTTTCAATAATCACTCTGAATGTACATGGACTAAATGCCCCAATCAAAAGACATAAGGTATGAGAATGGATAAAAAATGAAGATCTATGTACATGTTGCCTACGAGAGATTCATTTTAGACCTGAGAACACCTGCAGATTGAAAGTGAGGGGATGGAGAACCATCTATCATGCTGCTGGAAGTCAAAAGAAAGCTGGAATAGCCATACTGATATCAGACAAACTAGATTTTAAAACAAAGACTGTAACAAGAGATGAATAAGGGCATTATATCATAATTAGTAGTCTATCCATCAAGAAAAGCTAACGATTATAAATGTTTACACCCCCAGCCTAAGAGAGTTTATGTCCCAACGTAAGCAGAGTTAACACCTATTCTTCTCAAGCTGTTCTAAAAAACAGAAACAGAAGGAAAGATTCAGACTCATTCTATGAAGCCAGCATTACCTTGATTCCTAAACCAGACAGAGACCCCGCTAAAAAGGAGAATTACAGGCCAATATCCCTGATGAACATGGATGCAAAAATTCTCAACAAGATACTAGCAAACCGAATTCAACAGTATATTAAGTGAATTATTCACCATGAGCAAGTGGGATTCATTCCTGGGCTACAGGGCTGGTTCAACATTTGCAAATCAATCACCATGATAGACCACATTAATAAAAGAAAAGAACCACATGATCCTCTCAATAGAAGCAGAAAAAGCATCTGACAAAATACATCATCCTTTCTTGATAAAAACCCTCAAGAAAATCAGGATAGAAGGAACAGATCTTAACATCGTAAAAGCCATATATGAAAGGCCCAGAGGTAATATCATCCTCAATGGGGAAAAACTGAGAGCTTTCCGCTGAGATCAGGAACATGACAGGGATGTCCAATCTTACCACTGTTGTTTAAGAGAGTGTTGGAAGCCCTAGCCTCAGCAATCAGACAACAAAATTAAATAAAAGGCATCCAAATTGGCAAAGTAGAAGTCAAATTTTCACTTTTATTGGATGACATAATACTCTACATGGAAAACTCAAGACTCCACCAAAAAACTGCTAGAACTGTTCCACGAATTTAGCAAAGTCACAGGATATAAACTCAATATATAGAAATTGCTTCCATTTCTATACACTAATAATGAAGCAACATAAAGAGATATCAAGGAATGGATCCCATTTACACTTGTACCAAGAACCATAAATACCTAGGAATAAACCTAACCAAAGAGGTAAAAGATCCTAATGTTGAAAACTATAGAAAGCTCATGAAAGAAACTGAACAAGACACAAAGAAATGGAAAAACATTCCATATTCATGGATTGGAAGAACAAATATTATTAAAATGTCTATACTACCCAAAGCAATCTACACATTCAATGCAATACCTATCAAAACAACACCAGCATTCTTCACAGAGCTAGAACAATCCTAAAATTTGTATGGAACCACAAAATACCCCAACTGCCAAAGTAATGTTGAAAAAGAAAACCCAAGTGGGAGACATCACAATCTCAGACTTTAGCCTGTACTATAAAGCTGTAATCATCAAGACAGTATGCAATTGGCACAAAACAGACACATAGACCAGTAGGAATAGAATAAAGAACCCAGAAATGGATCCATTAATGTATGGCCACCTAATCTTCAACAAAGTAGGAAAGAGCACCCAGTGGAAAAATAGTCTCTTCAGCAAATGGTAGTGGGAGAACTGGACAGCAACATGCAGAAGAATCAAAATGGACCACTTTCTTACATCACACACAAAAATAAATTCAAAATGGATGAAAGACCCAAATGTGACAACAGAAAACCATCAAAATCCTACAGGAGAAAACAGGCAGCAACCTCTTTGACCTCAGCCACAGCAACTTCTTACAAGACATGTCTTCAAAGGCAAGGGAAATAAAAGCAAAACCGAACTATTGGGACCTCATCAAGATAAAAACCTTCTGCACAGTAAAGGAAACAATCACCCAAACTGAAAGGCAACTGAAAGAATGGAGGAAGATATTTGCAAATGACGTTATCTGTTAAAGTATCCAAAATCTGTAAAGAAATTACCAAACCCCACACCCAAAAAACAAATAATCTAGTGAAGAAATGTGCAGAAGACATGAATAGACACTTCTCCAAAGAAGACATCCAGATGGCAAACAGACACATGAAAATATGCTCAACATCATTCATCATCAGGGAAATACAAATCAAAACCACACTGAGTGGTCAGAGTGGCTAACATTAACAACTCAGGAAACAACAGATATTGGTGAAGATGTGGAGAAACAGGAACCCTCTTGCACTGTTGGTGGAAACACAAACTGGTGCAGCCACTCTGGAAAACAGTGTGGAGGTTCCTCATAAAATTAAAAATAGACTTACCCTACCACCCAGCAATAGCACTACTAGGAATTTATACAAAGGATACAGGAGTGCTGATTTGAAGGCGCATATGTACCCCCATGTTTAAAGCAGCGCTATGATCAACAGCCCAACTTTTTCCATCAACTAATGAGTGGATAAAGGAGATGTGGTGTGTGTATACACACACACACACACACACACACTATATATATATATATATATATATATATATATATATATATATATATATAATGTATGAAACATGTGGATAGGCAGAGTATAACACTAATCACCCTGTGGAAATAAATGTAGAACAATCAATACTACTCCAAAATTAAAGGACCCTTCAGTTACTTTTCAAAACACCATTAAGTAATGATATGTCAAACACTTAAACCTTACTTATTCTCTTTTACTATGAACACTACTTTTGAGGACTCAGTTAGATTTTTCATAACATTGTTATCAGAATAGAGAAGATGTTGAGTGCCGGGGTCATGACTACTCAAATTAATAATTCTTTTATATTTTGTGAAAGCAAAAAAGCATCAGAACTCATATGTTCATACCATTATGAATATCAAGGTGTTTATAAAAAATAAAAACAAATGAACAAAATTTGATATATTTAATTAATTCAAGTATATATGTTGCTAGTAGAAGACTATACATATCTTAAGCTTACTATATTTGATATTTATATTAAATTAATCTCAACGATAACATATACAATTTGTTATTTTTGTACAAAAATATTTACCTGTGCAATGTGAAGAAGAAAGAGCAGTGTAAATTACTGAAATGAATAGTTTTTAAAAATAAAATAATAAACAGATATTCTTCCATTAAGTACTTTTGGATATGAAAATTGTCTTCACTTGTGTGTGTGCATGCATGTGTGCATGTATGATTCCATAAGGAGCCATAATTGTTCTATGACCTAAATATTTTTCGCATGGTTTATTTAATAATTTCTAGTAGAAATACATTTTCCTAAATTGTTTCTTTGAATGATAAACATGTATCATAAGGAGCATAGAAGTAAGTATATCACTTATTTGTATTTTTGAAAACAAATTTTTTCTGGACCTTGCTGTATATGAAAAGTAAAGTAACATAATTGATTCCTTTTCTAATATTTAGTTAAATTTGAAAAAAGCTGATTTGTATTTCATATTTATAAGTTTTTGTAGGGAGGTGATTTGGTCTTGCTTGATTGGTCAAAAAAAAGTGGTGTTAGAAATAAGAATATAAGAAAAAGTCACTCAGTAAAATAAGGACTGAGTATAGATTTTTTGGAAATAATATAGCTTTATAAAATGTATTTTTAAAATATCTATTGGGGCGCCTGGGTGGCTCAGTCGGTTAAGCGTCCGACTTCGGCTCAGGTCATGATCTCGAGGTCAGTGGGTTCGAGCCCTGCGTCAGGCTCTGTGCTGACAGCTTGGAGTCTGTTTCAGATTCTGTGTCTCCCTCTCTCTCTGACCCTCCCCTGTTCATGCTCTGTCTCTCTCTGTCTCAAAAATAAATAAACATTAAAAAAATAAAATAAAATATCTGTTTTAACTTGCCATAAGTAGAATAAATAGCCAGAGTATTGGATTTTTCCTTATCTACACAGCAACTCTACAGAGACGGTCATCAACTGTCTTTAAACATAGCAGCATCTCATTTACAAGGCACTTGTCTCAATTTATGGTCCAGAGACCATGTGCATCACCCCAAATCTGGCAAATCAGGATCTCTGGTTTTGGGACACCAAAGTGTATATATTTACAAGTCCTTTATCCCGCCCCAGTTATTCTTATGCTAAAGGATGAGAAAAAGAAGAGAACCCAGCACTTGGCAGAGTTCATCCTTTATCTCCCTTATCTTGAATACTTTTATTTTTACACATATTATCCCTACCTTATTAAAGCCTAGATATGCCTATATAGCACTATAGCCAGAGGTTCAGAAAATCTAAGATTCTGTGATTTGTAAAAAGACATGTAAAGATTCAAAATTCTAATCTATGACAGAAAGTATTTCCTACGTGATCGATACTTAGAGGAATTTTCAGAGTGCAGGCATGTGAATGAAGGACCAGATTAGCTCTTCCCCACTGCCTGGAATCATGCATTCCCAATGATGATAAAATCTACAAATGTCCTTTTTTAAAATGCTGAATACATGACAATGTGATTTTTGTTCTTGTTAGAAAATCAATATTGAATATAATTTCCCAGAAAATTAAGAAACGCAAAGCACTGAAATAAATTCTAAAATGCTAAAAACAAAGTCTCAGCCATTGTCATCCTCTGAGAACACAGACAGTGCATTCAGAAATGGCACTCACTGAGGAGGCATCTAGGCAATATATTGCAAAATGACAGCTGAATAAAAGTGTCTACTAGAGAAGCCAAATGTAATATTAAGTTTCTTGATGATGTATGCATATTCACGTAGTTTTTTTTTTTCTTAATGGTAATAATTCTTGGATAAGAGTAACTAGAAAAAGTAGCCTAAACATTCTAGGAAGTTGTACTTCTTGGTCTCACTGAGGCACATCCCTACGTGTATCAGATGCATTTTATTAAGAACATATAATTAAGAAGGCTTAATGTTTACCTACCTGAAAAAGAGATTTGGAAAGACTTTGTTGTTGCTCTATAGAATTTACAATAATAAAAGAGTAGCAACATTCCAAAATAACAATACACAGCTCTCAAGAGTTTCTTTGCATTATTACAAAGAACTAAAGCACCATATATACAGCTGAATCCAATATATTAGATACAGCTAAGATTTGTTTGATAGAATCATCTTGTTCTTTTAATCAAATATGTTCACCCATGCCAAATATAACGTGAAAGTGTGTTTTCTGGACCTTCCTACCTTTGCAAGCAAGTGATGTTTTATTCTTTGCTCTTTTAATTAATTCAGCTCTGATTTTAGTTCCATCGGCAATTAAACACCTGTACTACATAAATTTGTGCTGATACATTGTGAAAATTTTCAGATAAGCTACACAACTCCCATTAAAGTTAATAGTTCTACATGCTGGTTACCCACGTGGTAGGGTAAAACTGGCCCCATGGTGCTCAATAACTCTTAAAATTCCCCACTTCTTACTTTTGTCACCAAATGCTAATAATGAGATTGTGCCACCTGCTAGCATCCCATACTTACATAAAGAGGGTAGAAAGGGAAAGAAAATACAACTAGGTATCTTTTCTTATATAGGGATTTGAACCATGCTATAGTTTTTAATATATAGGTAGCAATTATAAAGCCTTCTATTGATGCCGAATTAACGCACAGAAATGAGTATTAATGTCAGATAATTATTACATATTTCTAAGCAACATGAAATTCAGTCTGATTCAACTTTTAGGCCAGATTCTTCCTGACAAAGTGAAAAACACTAATCAAAGTCGCAAGGAAATGCTGGTATCTTTATCAGACACAGAGCCAAAATTGACCACGTGGCTTATCAAGCTCTGTTCTCATTTTATAGACTTAACTCATTCTTACATTTTTTTTTTTTTTGGATAAAGAACTTTTTTTCTTGAACATTTGGAAAAAATATACTTTTTTGTTGTTTTGAATTGTATTACTTTGAAGTAATTTAGATGAGTAAATAATCTGAAATAGCACAATTTTACATCAAGTATCCTTACTATTCTCACCTATAGCTACTATTCTTTTCACAATTCCTCACCTACTCATGACATATTCCATATTAAGGTGATCACTCTGGGGGCAGTCCCTCCTGTGTCTATCATCAGAACTACTCCCTGCCCCACAAGGAGGTTGGAACACATATGTCCTCAGGCTCTGTCTTCAGCAAAGGATCTAGACCCTCACTTCCTGATACACAGCTCTCAGACTCCTATGATGCCTGAAAGAACCCCTAAAGAAATGTTAACGTGGTAGCCTTTAACATAGCATGACTCCATCTATAAAAGTACTATAGGTCAGTGGTTCTCAATGGGGGCAATTTCACACCCCAGAGGAGAATTGGCAAGGTCTGGAGACATCTCTGCATGGCATAACTGAGGAGTCATAGTTTTGCACATCATAACCCACTGACAGTAGACAGGCAGAAGCCAGGGATGCTGCTAAATACCTATAATGCGTGGGACAGCTCCCTGTGGCAAAGAATTATCTGATGTAAAACGTCACTAGTGTCAAGGTTGAGAAACTTTGTTGAAGACATAAAATGCTTATTTCTAAAACTATCCAGAGCAGAACACAGAATATGTGCATAGTGCATAAAGTTAGTTTAGGCTAATAAATGACTAAATTTACTCAAACTAAATATAGGAAATATCCTTAAAGACAAAATATTTACTTCAATTTTTACAAAGACATTTATTTATTTTTAACTTCTGTTACATTCGTGTCTTGCTCACCTGACTCTAAGCTTCATGAGGATAGGGATGAAGGAGACATAGAATCTGTTTTAGTAAGTATCATATACCAGTGCCCAGGGCTAGTGGAGCACCTCCACTTCAACTAACTCAGAGCACTCTTGTGACAGCTTTAAATTTTCTAGGCTCTCAGTAGGCTTTCGCTAAATGTGAGTCCTTATTATAATCACTATTTGCTAATCTATTCTTAGGAAAAAGACGTGGGGAAAAAAAAAGACTGCCACCTAGAAGATATTTGATTCCTTTCAGAACATAATGTGTATTAAGTGATCTACATATGAAGAGGCCATCTGAAGGCTGGTGGGGGTGGGGGTGAGGGGGACAGGAATGATTGCCAACACTATGAAAGTGAATATGGTAACCTTTATTAGTCAAACTTCTTGTTTATATATTTAAATTTAACCATCTTAGGAAATGGATTACTATAGTACTAGTATTTTCATTTATATATATACCCATACGTGTCAGGTTTTTATATAAATAACAATAATAACAAACAGAACAAGAAAATACCAGGATTATAGAGAAAGTACATATCTAGAAAACTTCACTGAAATATCAATTTGATTAAAATTGTGTGTTCTCTTAATTTAAAATGTTCATATCTGTAAATGATCTGAATTATGAAGATAGTATGAATCAGTAGATGATATGAATTATGATATGAATTAGTAAATGATATTTACTAATATTAGTATATTGTCATACTACATTATATAATATATGTACATATCACATAGCAGATGCTACATATAACATTACATATTTGACTACATGATTACATATATTATATAATATACATTAAATACATCATCATTTTTACATATAGAAGACAATGTAAAATACAAAAAGATGAAATTCCTTGTAAAAAAATAAAAAGAATATTAACTACTCATATAATCATTTTGAATATCTCAGAAAAAGCCCAATAATAACTTGGAAATCAGAAAAAAATAATGATTATACAAACGTGCAGGAGAAAAGAAGTTAAATATGTTGCAGTCATGTAATCCTAGAGATAAGAAAATTGCATTATGTTTTGAAAATCAAAGGCAATTCCTTATGGAAATAAACAAGAATTTTTAATCTCAAAATTTGAAAAGTTGAGAGACATAGTGACTTTTAGGTTGAGCCAATGAATGAGTGAGGAAATAGCAAAATACATGTTATTAAAATATTTTAAGGAGGATGCATTTGATAAGAGTTATACCTTTGTCTGAAGCTTAAAATTATAAAATATGAGAAAACAAACACTGTTCTATGATTGCATACATGAGTCTTATGTCTTCTCTTCTTTACCATCAAATTGCAGCATAAGAAAGACATTTCCTGACAAGATAAGCTAAATATCAGAGTTCAGCAGCAACTTACTTTCTGAAATTTTTGTGTCTAAAGAAAGCAGAATTCCACTATGTAAGGAAAGTTGATATGCATATAGTCATCACAGCAGAAATAAATAGGTAGTTTTGACTAACAGAAAGCTGTATCTCTGCCAAATTCAGAAGGTTGTGCACTGTGTAAATCTTCCTGGATGTAGGCCCTCTTGAGAAAAACTGCAGTCCACATCTGAGTCAATGCAACCACTGGCTTGAGTAAGATAAGCTTCCACCACCTAACAAGCAGGTCGGAACCAAACTAAGCTAACATCTTACAGAGACTCAAATTCTCTCTACCGTTTCTTAGGATAAGAAACCAAGACAACATAGCCAGGAATAGATAAAAACATGACAACCTAATAAGAAAACAAGGGTTAATTTAAAAGTCAATGTAAAAAATATGTGGCACCTGGGTGGCTCAGTCTGTTAAGCAATGGACTTTGGCTCAGCTCATGATCTCCTAGTTCATGAGTTCAAGCCCCACATTGGGCTTTGTGCCGACACTGTGGAACCTGGTTGGGATTCTCTGTCTCCCTCTCTCTCTGGCCCTCCCCACTTGTGCTCTCTCTTTCTCAAAAATACATAAACATTGTTAAAAAATAGACCAACAGGTCATTCAGAGTATAAAATTATCAGACACCCACTATGAAATAAATTATGCACATGTTAAAGAAAGTATTTTAAAAAATGATTGGCAACTATAAAACATAAACCATACTTATTCTACATCTGAATATGCAAAAACTAAAATTAAGAACTCAATGTGTCTTAATTCAATTAAATACAACTGAAAAGGAAATAGGCAAATTAGAAAACAAGAAGAAGAAAATGCACTTAGGTGCATCATAAAGAAAATAAAAGAATTGCAAATTACATAAAAGGGTATAAGACCAATATGGGACATGTCAAAAAAAATTAATACTGGTGCAATTGGAGTATGTAAAAATGAGGAGAAGTGGAGTAGAAAATTTTTAAGAGAAACTGTATAAAGGGCAACATCCCACAGTTTGCTACAGATTTCAGTCCCAGAAGAATATATTGGAAAACTCACAGCAACATTGATAAAAGCTAAAGAAAAGGAGAAGATATGTTGGTATTTATTAAATGGTAAGCAAATTGTCTGGATATAATTTTTCTTTCTGTACTCTAACACGGTGCACAGAGGTGGAGAAAGACAGGAGGGATAATTATTTGTTCATTTTCAATTCTAAAGACGTTGCAGATTGTTTTTTTATCAAATATTGACATAAAATCTCTTCTTTGACACCTTAATTTATTTGTGACTATAAAGAAATAACGGTACTAACTTCATTCTCACGGGATGTATATTCTTTAATTGTCTTTATTTGACTGTTTGCTTGTTTGTTTATAATCCAACCTTTATTCCCATTTTAGTTTATTTACAAGAATTACAATTACAAAAATTGATTGCTTAGAGCATCCTTCAATTTATCATTTTCTCTTCGTTTAATGTATTTACTCAGTGTTATTGTTTGATAAGTTTGTAATAAGCTTTAATCTTATTGCTATTTTCCTTGAAATTCTATTTTAGTATATGCACTGCCAAAGTGAACCCTGAATTATATTTTCAAATTGTTCTACTGTAATATAGGTCAACTCCAAATCAATCTCCTTCTACTTTAAACTCTTTCATTAAATGTGGATGTGAATATTTCACTCAGCTAGCTCTAGTATCAGAATTTATGTGATCTGGGATAAATTGTCTACATTGGGAGAGCTCATCATGGTGATCTTTAAAAAAATACATCCAGGGACGCCTGTGTGGCTCAGTTGGTTAAGTGTCCGACTTCAGCTCAGGTCATGAACTCACAGGTCATGGGTTCCAGCCCCCTGTGGGGCTATGTGCTGACAGCTCAGAGCCTGGAGCCTGCTTTGGATTCTGTGTCTCCCTCTCTGCTCCTCCCCCGCTCATGCTGTCTCTGTCTCTCAAAAATAAGTAAACATTAAAAAAATAATAAAAAAATACATCCAATTATTCTAATCTACTATTAATTATTTCTCCCTAATCTCTCAATGAACTTTCTTTCCTTATGTTACTACTGTCATCTGATACAGTTTAGATAATTATGGAGACAATATTCCTGTGAATTTGCAGGGAGAAAATAAGCAATTTTTTAAAAATATCATTAAGTTTGGTCAGTCACTTGGGTCAGAGTTAGAAAATTACTGCCTTGGGTTGCACTGAACAGTGTCCTTGTGATCTAAAAGAGTTAATGCAATTTTCTTACTTAAAATTTAATTAAAGCTGGGATTTATCACTTTGAGAATCTTTGAGGCAAATTTTCAGTTGTTAATAAATACTCTTAGTCTCTCTTCTGCTTAAGTAATTCACACAAGAGTGATATATTTAGATGCTGACTGGCTATTTTCTTTATTTCTATCTAGGTGACTTCTGACCCTGAATAATTAGTGTCAGAGTGCATGTTAGAGTGCACATGAAAGAACAAAAATTTGTCAGGAGGATGTAGTAACAATGTAGATAAATTTCAAACCTAGTGTAGGCCAACTGTAATCTCCTCTATGCTCAAATGTCACTGTATTTCCTGCCCCACTTCTTCAGGTATAAGCAATGTTTATTCAGAATCAAATGTCCACTACATAAATGATCCATGCATTGTTGATACTAAATGTTCCTGTCTTCTGTTATTCATTACATTTTAGCTCTATCTCTTATGACTGTGATCACTTTATCTCATATATTTCATCTTCCATAATCTTGCACACATCACTTAACCCACCAAAATGACAGACTCCTACATCTTTAGATTCTCTACAAAAATCTATAACTTTGATTTTATATTAATGATACCATAGAAAAAGATGCAATTTTGTAAAGCCAGAATTAACTGATTATCTAATACTGATAAATAATACTACAAAGAAAGGAGAGTAATGAACTTCTTAAATACAGACACAAAAATTCTGAATGTTAGAAAATAAAAAATTAAGGGTATATGTATATAAATAATTTATGACCAAATTTGTTTTCCTCTAGCATGCAAAATTAAGCAAATTTATCAACATTAACATTTATTCCAAAAATAATTGAATACAATATATTACTATCATAATATATAGCAGAAATGGTAAAGATTTGCTGTTTTTACCAGTAAAATTCAAAGTGAAATAATTTCACATAATAAAATTGCTTTATCAAAAATAGCAAATATTGTACTAGATATTGACATTACAAAATAATTTCAATTCAAATCAAGAATTAGATGCAATGCTTAAATTATAATTCAGTATTGACACAGAGGTCATACAAAATCATATTCAAAGAACTCAAGGACTGTAATACATAAAGATCTTGAAGGATTTTATCATGTTATAAAAATAATATTTTCTATGTCCAAAGTACTTGACAACTTTATATTAAAAATTCTTAAATTTGACCCAAACCTAATATTTTCCCTTAAAATTTTTTTTAATGTTTACTTCTAAGAGACAGAGAGAGAGAGAGAAAGAGAGAGAGACAGAGTGTGAGGGAGAGGGGCAGAGAGAGAGACACACACAGAATCTGAAGCAGGCTCCAGCTCTGAGCTGTCAGCACAGAGCCTGCTGCAGGGCTCAAACCCATGAACCGCGAGATCATGACCTAAGTCAGAAGCTTAACTGACTGAGCCACCAGGCACCCCAATATTTTCCCTTTTAAAATGGCCTCTGCTCAAGGAATTTGGCATAAAAAGTTTATATTGACTAAATATAATAATATCACTGTCATGTATTGATAATGGTTATAAATTTTTTTTGTTAAATCTAGCAGACTCCCAGATATGGAGTTTTAAAACTCAAAATTATAAAAATTCTTATAAAAATATGTCCTTTTTATATTAAAAACATCTTGGGCACAAATAAAATGTTGCAGTGACTTTTTAGGAGTACTGTGAGACACCTCTAAGAAACCATTACTAACTATGCATTATTTTACATTATGGGCTCATTACAGATGTCCTCAGGCAATGGTATCTCCCAAGACAAACTGCTTATGGTTAGAAAAAGGAAAGACATCAAACTTTAGAAAATTTATGAATACATGGAAAAGTCTCCATTTATACATGCCATTCACATAGAAAATCATGTGCCTCTTTCGCTGTAAGTTTAAAAAATCAACTTCTACATCTGATCATAGAATTAATTCATGATCCATACAGAAAATTTGAGAAATACCAAAATGTAAAGCAAATTAATAGTTCACAAATGCAACAAAAAGTGACAACTATGAATGATAATTTATTTTTTCAATATTTTTCTTACACTAAATATATGTATACTTATATACATATGGAGTACACAAATATATACATTAATGAAAATTTTTAACTTCTTATCAATTCTCCTATCATTTATATGAAATGTATATACTCATCAACTATTACTACAGATAAGTCCCTACATATTTACATTTTTAACTCTATATTTTATATTATGAATATCTATGACATTTTATTAAAAGTTATGGTTTTCTTATACATTAAAATTATTCAAACATTTTAATGCCTACCTAATACCATTATCAATTTTGAATTGCTTTTCTCCTCTTTTCTAAAAATTAAAATTCTTTTATCAACGTTTTCCTTATTGCAGTGACTAGAAACTTTCAGACAACTATTTTGATGGTGTGTCTCTTATGGTTTACTAGGAAATTGATGATGAGTTGTAGTAAAATAAAGAATTTCATATCATGTTAGGTATTATTCTATTATTCCTAATGAAATTTTAACACTACTACTAGTTTCTAAGGAATGTACTTACTGTATCATTTATTAGCACATTTTATACTTGGTCTGTTCAAATATTTATATTTTAATAAGTAATCTATTCAGCCAACTATTGCTATGCAAGAGGGATAATTCTGTTAAATTGTGCTGGAATACTATCTACTCTAATCTATTGTAGATCCAATTTGACAGAATTTGTGAAACATGTAAATTTTGTATTTAGAAGTGTGATTGGTTTAAATAAGTGTTTTCCTAAGTTTATTCACCATAAAATATGAACTATGGCATTTAAAAAGTGTATGCTTATGCAGCGACTTTGGAAAATTCTACAATAAAATTTCACAAAACTAACAGGCAGCCTATGGAATGGGAGAAGATAGTTACAAATGACATATCAGATACAGGGCTAGTATCCAAATCGATAAAGAAATTATCAAACTCAACACCCAAAAATAAAATATCCAGTTAAGAAATGGGCAGAAGACATGAATAGACCGCTTTCCAAAGAAGACATACAGATGGCTAACAGACAAATGAAAAGATGCTCTACATCACTCACCATCGGGGAAATACAAATCAAAACCACAATGAGATACCACCTCACACTTGTCAGAATGGCTAAAATTAACAAAACAAGAAACAACAGATGTTGGCAAGAATGTGGATAAAGGGAAACCCTCTTGCACTGTTGATGGCAGTGAAAACTGGTACATTCTGGAGAATAGTATGGAGGTTCCTCAAAAAAGTTAAAAATAGAACTACCCTATGAACCAGACATCACAGTACTGGGTATTTACCCAAAGGATACAAACATAATGATTCAAAGGGGCACATGCACCCCAGTGTTTTTTATCCTTATTTATTTATTTTGAGAGACAGAATGAGATCAGAAGAGCGGCAGAGAGAGAGAGGGAGAGAGAGAAAACCAAGGAGACTCCATGCTGTCAGCACAGAGCCCAACGTGGGGCTCCATCCCACGAACTGTGAGATCATGACCTGTGCCAAATCAAGAGTCAGATGCTTAACCTACTCAGCCATGCAGGTGCCCCTACCCCAATGTTTATAGCAGCATTATAAACAATAGTAAAATTATGGAAAGAGCCCAGATGTCCATCGACTGATGAATGGATAAAGAAGATGTGGTATATATGCATACAATGGAATTTTACTCAGCTATCAAAAAGAATGAAATGTTGCCATTTGCAACATTTGCAACATGGATGGAACTAGAGGGTATTATGCTAAGCGAAATAAGTCAGTCGAAGAAAGACAAATACCATATCATTTCACTCATATGTAGAATTTAAGACACAAAAACGATGAACATAGGGGAAGGGAAGGAAAAATAAAATAAGATAAAAACAGAGAGGAAGGCAAACCATAAGAAACTCTTAACTAGAGAAAACAAACTGAGGGTTGATGGAGGGAGGTGGGTGGGGATGGGCTAGATAGATGATGGACATTAAGGAGGGTACTTGTTGGGATGAGTACTGGGTGTTGTACCTAAGTGATGCATCACTGAATTCTACTCCTGAAACCAGTACTACACTGTATGTTAACTAACTTGAATTTAAATAAAATATTGGAAGAAAAACAATTCACAATCTATATCTACATATTTAAGGCTATTGAAGTTTTGATAAAGTTATGAAATAAAGAAATTCACTTAATTTTGTTCAATTCAGAACACCTCATTATTTAATATGGTATTCTTTTTCTGAACAGCTATTAAGAAATTGTTTTTTCTTGATTAGAATACGTTTTGGATAATACTGGCCTAAATAAATAATTATTGGTATTTACTTATTTTTTTAAATAAACAAGGGGGTATATTTCTACCTTAACATTGATATTGCTTTTGATTTATGGTGCTATTCCTTAGATTTTCTCATTTTGAGTTATTTCATGGAAGAAGCACATTGGTTTTGGCTTATCTACTCTTTTTAAAAAGAAAATTCCCAGTTAGAAAATGAATCTTTATGGAGGAAAATACACACAAAGGAGATAAAATTAATAAAGCTTACATAAAACAATTCACTTACTCTGGGAAAAGATCCTATAATTAGAAAGGATGATGACAGTAATAATATTAATAACTATAACTAACATTATACTTAATGGTGAAGACTGACCTAAGATCAGGAGAGAGGTAAGGACATCTGTTTCCATAACTCAATTTCAATACTTATTGTATAGTACAGAACTCAAGATATTGTGATATTGACAGATGAATAACAAGTAGATCAATGAGAAGAATAGAGAACTCATAAAAAGACACACACCTCTGCCCAATTAATTTTTGACAAATTTGCAAAAGCAATTCAGTAAAGGAATGACCACCTGTTCCTCGTGAGGTGCCAAAGCCATCGCCTTCTACAGGCAAAAAATAAATACATTCATTAAGTACAACAGAATAAATCACAATCTAAATAGCATACCTTGTACAAACACTAATTCAATATTAATCAAGGACTCTTCAGGTGGAATATAAAACTGTTGACAAAAAATACTAGAGAAAATCTTTAGGATCAAAGACTAGGCAAAGAGCACCTAGATTTAATATCAAAACTACAATATGTGACATACATACATAGAACCCTTGATAGATCACCAGAGAATTATGCTGGGTAAAAGCCCATCCTCAAAAGACACAGTGTATGATTCAATGATATGTCACTCTTGAAATGACATGGTTATAGAAATGGAGGGCACCATGTGGTTTTGGGGTTTAAGAAGGACATGCCAGCAGGAGGGAGGAGGGCAGGGCTCAGAAGGTCATCACGATGGGTAGAAATGTGCTTATCAGGACGTTCTGTGTGTGGAGCATATTAATGTCAATGTCCTGTTGTGACATTTATCATATTGTTATCATTGCAGGAAATTCAGCAAAATACACACACTATTTCTCTGTATTCTTTCCTGTATCAGTATGTGAATATACAATTTTTATTTTATTTTATTTTATTTATTTTATTTTATTTTATTTTATTTTATTTTATTTTATTTTATTTTATTTTATTTTATTTTATTTTATTTTATTTTATTTTATTTTTTAACAGACAGAAAGGGCACATAGACGGCTGTGGGGCAGAGAAAGAGAATCCCAAGCAGGGTCCACATGGAGCCCAGTGTAGGGCTTGATCCCATGATGCTGGGATCATGACCTGAGCCGAAATCAAGCGTTGGATGCTTAACTGACTGAGTCACCAGGTGCCCCTACAATTATTTTAAAATAAAACATTTAATTAAAAAGAAAAAAAAAGATGAGTTAAAGCCGAATGTTTGTGCCAATTCACACCAAATTATAGTTTGGTGAAATATAATTCAATGAATAAATAAAGCAGAAGTAGAATTTAGCAGACCTCAGGTTAAAATGTGACACTTTGACATACTTAATTTAGTAGGAAAATATTTTGCAAAAGAAGATCATTAGTTTCTAGAGCTGGCATAACCAAACACCACAGACTGAGAGGCTTAAACAACAGAAATTTATTTTCTTATAGTTCTGGAAGCTAAGAGTCCAAGATCAAGGCTGGTTTATTTCATCTAAGGCCTCTCTCCTTGGCTTGCATGCTAATACATGACTGGCTTTACTTATCTAATAAGATATTTTCATGGTCAAACTACATGGTTGCCAACCTGTTTTAATGGCCACCTTCTCACTGTCCCCACGTGATCATCTCTTGGTCTGTGGATTGTCTATATCCTAATCTCCTTTTATATGGACAATAGTTATACTGGGATCAAAGCCCACCCATTATACCTCATTTTACCATAGTAACCTCTTTAAAAGCCATATCTAAAAATATATTTACATTTTGAGCTACTGGAAGTTAGAATTTCAACATATGTATTGGTGTAGGGGAGACACAACTCAATCTGTAACAGAAACCAGCATTTAGAAATTAAGGGATTACAAGTGAAAATTCAAATTTTTATGTTACCTCTAGAGCCCACAGTTAGTTATAGCAACTATTGGTAGTACCTGAGGAATAAGTCCGGCTTTGAGAGCACAAAACTGTGCTCATAAAAGTACTCAAAACTGTGTAACACACATATATCCCCCCCACACACACACACACAACCACAGAGTGCCCTCTTAACTCCTTCATTAACTGCCTGGCTCGTGTGTATCATTTAGATTGTGAGGTCCGGAATATAGCATCATGCGAGCTTCAGATAGAGAAAGGGAAAAAAGAAGGAAGAGAAAGACTGAAAGGAAAGCATGAGGGGTCCATAAACAAACAGACTTCTTAATGATTTTGTAAGCAATACTCTAACTGTCAGGAAGCAGCAGCTACTTGGTTTGACATTTACAGAGAGCAGACAGTGTCTCTCTCAAAAGGGCTTAAAACATTCCATGAACAACATATTAGTCTATTAGTTTAATCCATCTTTATTCTTCTTTGTTTGATCAGGAGTTGACATTTATTTCAGGCTTTCCCTCTGAGTTTACCAAGTACACCAATGGCATAAGGTCCCATGCACTGGTTCATTGAGAGCATTTCTATGCCCATGAAGTACTGATCATTTTTTTTAATGTTGATTTATTTATTTTGAGAAAGTGTGTGCAAACAGCAGAGGGGCAGAGAGAGAGAGAGGAAGACAGAGGGAGAGAAAGAATTCCAACCAGGTTCCATGCTGTCAGCATGGAGCCCAATGCAAGGGTTGAACCCATGAACCATGAGAACATGACCTGAGCCGAAATCAAGAGTCGGAAACTTAACCAACTGAGCCACTCAGGCGCCCCAATAAATGATCGTTCCTAGTTCAAACCATTAAAAAAAGGTGGACAACCATGTAGTTTGACCATAAAAATATTTTATTAGGTAAGGAAAGCCAGTCATTTATTAGCATGAAAGCAACAAAAGAAGAAAAAAGATAAAACCGTGACAAGTATTTCCTTAACTGCGAAGTAAAAGTCTCAAATTCTACATCATGCAAAATGCAATAGTGCCATGAAACATAAACAGGTAGGTGACACTTTATTTTACACGGAGCCTGGCATTGTGGTGACACGGTGCATCGTACTGTTGACTTGCCCAGATCTACTAAACGAAATATTCAGTAATCAGTTTATTAAAGACAAACAACCTGGGAAGAACTCACAAATGCCATTGCAAATAACTCAAGGCAGTTTTATTTCAGAAAATAAGATATTCATAAATTAGGTAATTAACAAATATGTGTATAATAGTTTATAGTTTTAACAGTGTTTTCATTTATACTATACCAATTTGATTTATCCTCATAAATTTGTGAGGAAAATCTAACCAAAAATGTGCTTTTTTTTTTTTAATTTTTTTTCATGTTTATTTATTTTTGAGAGAGAGAGACAGAGAGTGAGCGGGGGAGGGGCAGAGAGAGAGGGAGACACAGAATCCAAAGCAGGCTCCTTCGGCTCTGAGCTGGCAGCACAGGGCCCGATATGGGGCTCGAACACACGAACCATGAGATTATGACCTGAGCCGAAGTCGGACGCTCAACCGACTGAGCTCAACCAGGCGCCACAGATGTGTTTCTTAATAGATTTATATTTGATGTCATCAATTAGCTTCAGTGTTTCCTAGCAATAATGCTGACTTAGCACAGTATTAGGACACTGTCTGATCTCTGTGACCAATTTATTTTACTGAGCTTTACACCATACACACACACACACACACACACACACACACACACTCTCTCTCTCTCTCTCTCATTAAGGAAATGTAAGATTCAATGAAACAGTCTGTAATTTTCTCCTGGTTTTATATTTTATGACTTTATAATCTGTATAATTTTGTTTTTTTAAGTAAATGAATTTCTTCATATATCATATAGAGCATTAGAAAACCACATAAAACCTAGGGAGATCACAAATGCAAGTCAAGACAATTCTGATTACAGGTGGCTAGAGTAATAAACAGGTGGAGTAAATCTGTTTTTGCAACCATGGCCCCTCAAAAAAGATAATCTGTCATCATAAATTATCTTTGATACAAAACAAATTTGTAAAGATAGGGTTTCTAGAAAACTGCAAAGTAACTTTCTTTAAAATAAATATTTTTAACAATTGTTTTTCCCTTCTTTCTCTCACGATATTCTAGAAGTCATAAAACTGAAATGTATTGCTGTTATGATAATATGCCTTTTTTCATTATCTTAAACCCATGATTTGAGCCTTTTTTTGGCTTTGGAATTAAGCTTTGGAATTAAATTTTGGCTTTGGAATGTCTGCTTTCACAGAAGAGACAAAAAGATGACGGAGAGAGGGAGAGAGAGAATTAAGCCAAAAAGTAGGTTCTGTGATTCTGTGTCTGTATACATATATCTATATTTGTCTGTTTTGGAAAATATCAAGTTAAGTTGATGTAACCATACCTTTTATAGTGCCATTCAGAGCCTTTAAAAGCCATGCTCCATGTAGGAAAACATAAGAATTCAAAGTATAAATCTTGGACCATTTAGTTATAAGATAAATAATCCTCAGTAGATTGAAGGACAGTGATCAATACTACAGGCATATTCATGGTTGAGACTAAATTATTAAGTAAAAGTTGAAACTGATTCAAAACACTTTGTCAGGAGAACAGGTGGATGGGCATGGACTTTATATCCAAACCTAGGTTCTAATTTGACCTTAAACATTTCTTGAATTTGACCTTTGGCCAACTGATAACCTGTTAAAACATTAACCTCTTTATTTCTAAAGTATAGATAATATCATCAAAATTATCAAGTCCTTGAGAAGATTAATTATTTCCTGGTTAGTAATGTATGCTAAAAGAAACTATTATTACTACTATCATTTCTGTTACCATCACCACCTGGGAAAGCACATGGAACTTGTATTGAATAGATTTATAACTGATAGTGCTGACGAGAACAAAATTGTAAAACTCTCATTATATGATAACAACTCATCCTATTTATGCTGGATAATTGATCTGATTTTTTTTTAAGTGGTGGTTATAACTTTCCCTCTCAAGGGTTTTATACTTACTGCCTTTTTGATTGTTTGTTTGTTTATTTTTGGGGGAGAGAGAGAGAGAGATCAAGCACAAGTGGGGAAGGGGCAGAGAGAGAGGGAGACACAGAATCCAAAGCAGGCTCCAGGCTCTAAGCTGTCAGCACAGAGCCCGACGCGGGGCTCAAACTCATGAACAGCGAGATCATGACCTGAGCTGAAGTCAGATGCTCAACCGACTGAGCCACCGCAGAGCCCTTATACTTACTGCCTTAAAGCTTCTTCAAAATCATTTTGAAAGTAAAAGGTGGTCACATTTTTAAGTTATATTTTAAAACTTTATATTTTTTCTCAATATAAGCCAACCTGGCCACCTGTGTCCCCATAGTGAATACAATGAGGCTTTGGGAAATTTTGATGTGCCCTCTCTAGGCTCTCTTAGGACTGGCTCTTCTGTTTTATTCCTGGCTGTGGCAAATGCAGTCTTCCTAGCTGTGATTTGTGGGGACTTTGGAAGAGTCAAGAAATCATCTTTGTGACTATATTTTTTCTGAAATGGGATAAAAGACCATCTTCCAAATGTCATCTCTGTAACAGTATTATTTCTGTCTTTTACTTTGGGTAACACATCCAAAATCCAAATGTCATATGGAGAACAACAGATTGGTACGTGGTCCCTCAAATTCTAAAACAAATGTTAAATTTTAATTTTGAACTTGATAACTATCTGAACAAAAGTAAATATTGGTATATTTTGAATCAATTTGATGATCTCCACCTAATAAAATATTAGAATGGGGTATCAGTGCTTATTTTGAAGCAAAGTAATTCCCTGAAGAGATAAAATTTAGCATTTAATGTGTTTGGTAAATCCCAGAATGTGTGGTGACTTTAAACTGACATGATATAATGTCAAAATTATAATAGTCTTACACTTATGTGGTTAAATTGAATTCTTTAAGCAAATTTCAAGGCAAGACTTCTATACAGTGACAATTCCTAACGGAAGGCCATTTTCTTAGAGGTGGCATCTGTCCCTTGATTTTTAAATAACATGAGATGTTGATTTGACAAAATGAAAACAAAGTTACTGTGTCAGAGTAAGAAACTATTTTAAATAATATAGAATAATTCAAAAATTGTAAGTGGTGCATTCTGGCAAGAAGTTATGTTACGGCTCCTCACAACAATAAAAATTTCTCAGTTGTTACAATCCAGGCAAGTGGTGGCAGATGTGAAGTTAGTGTAAATAGAAAGTTGAATTTCAAGGTATTTTGACAGTTACTACCATGATGAAGTCATAATTAGAGGTACTGCCCGCATCCTGCATTTATACAAACTAACCTAAAAGAGTTCCTTAGTAATAAGTGTGATTTACTGGTCTTAAAGAGTTGAAATCTTCCAAAGCCCCAGAAGTATAAACATGTATCAATTTTACTTCAGAAAAAGTTCTATTTTATTTGATTTAAGGTGATTAGTCTATAAATCAATTACTAATACTTTTAGTAAAATTTTAATCACCTATTTTTACTTAACGATGGCCCCCAAGACATTTAACATATAATTGGTAATTATTAAAAACAAAAATAACTGATAACTACTTTGTCTTAATTTATCTCTAGAAGTACATTGTGGTATCATGTAACATCCTTGTGTTTGGGATTCAGTTTCATGTATTTTGAGCAAAGTATGTTTGTTAATAATATAAAATTAAAGCTTTGGGGCACCTGGGTGGCTCAGTTGGTTAAGTGTCCAACTTTGGCTCAGGTCATGATCTCATGGTTCATGAGTTCCAACCCCGTGTAGGGCTCTGTGCTGACAGCTCAGAACCTAGAGCCTTCTTCAGATTCTGTGTCTCCCTCTCTCTCTGCCCCTCCCCACACTCTGTCTCTCTCAAAAATAAGTAAAAACATTAAACAATTTATAAATTAAAGCAGATCAGCAGCTTTTAGGTCAATTTTATAATATTTTTTATAAAATTGCCTATAGTAAAACCTTCTATTTAAGAAAATTTGAAAAAATTATAATATATCACTATCTATATTTATTATAAATATGACACTGTAATAAAATTATCTACAGTAAAACTTTCTATTTAAGAAAACTTTAAAACTTGGGGCGCCTGGGTGGCTCAGTGGGTTAAGCGTCCAACTTCGGCTCAGGTCATGATCTCATGGTTTGTGAGTTTGAGCCCTGCATCGGGCTCTGTGCTGACAGCTCGGAGCCTGGAGCCTGCTTCGGATTCTGTGTCTCCCTCTCTCTGCCCCTTCCCCGCTCATGCTCTGTCTCTCAAAAATAAATAAATGTTAAAAAAATTTTTCAAAAAAAGAAAACTTTAAAAATTTGTAGCATATCATTATCTGTATTTATTGTATATATATATATCACTAAATATACATTTTATTTTTTCAATTATGTTATTTATGAGTTAATACTTTCTCTCATAAAAATCTTCAGGTAAATAACAAATTATGGTTAATGAGCTATTTCTAATCTCTTCTTTAACCTAACAAGTGGTTTTTATTAACTTATAATTATATAATTGTAACTTGTAACTAAATTGATATTAAAGTATTAATGTCTGTATTTTTATGAAGAAATATCTTAAAGTCAACCTTGTTTGTTTTGAACACTAGTAAAACACTGAAATGTTTTCTTCTAGATAGACAATTTGTAGACATTTTAGCTATGCACATGTACATGTTTACTTGTAGCAAATCTGTGCAACCATGTCTTTTTCCCTTATAATTTTATTTAGTTTTTAATGTTTATTTATTTTTGAGAGAGAGAGAGAGAGAGAGAGAGAAAGAGAGAGTGAACAGGAGAGGAGCAGAGAGAGAAGGAGACACAAAATCCAAAATAGGCTCCATGCTCTGAGCTGTTAGCACAGAGCTTGATGCAGGGCTCAAACCCACGAACCACAAGATCATGACCTGAGCTGAAGTCAGATGCTTAACTGACTGAGCCACCCTGGCACTCCTTTTTCCCTTAAATTAATATTGCTTTTCACTTAATAGAAACATACCATCTTAGTCATTAGAGAATTTAGAGATAGATGTATGTCTGTCTAAAAGATACATATAGGGGTGCCTGGGTGGCTCAGTCAGTTAAGCGTCCGACTTCGGCTCAGGTCATGATCTCACAGGTTGTGAGTTCAAGTCCCGCATCAGGCTCTGTGCTGACGGCTCAGAGCCTGGAGCCTGTTTCAGATTCTGTGTCTCATTCTCTCTCTGCCCCTCCCCCACGTGTGCTCTGTCTCTATTAAAAATAAATTAAATAATGTAAAAAAAAATAAAATAAATAAATAAAAGATACGTATAAAGAGATGGTGCTGTGAGAATTTTGTCCTCTGACCTAACAAACTGCCCTTTCAGTTATAGTGCATTCTGGGCAAGGCAGGAGCACAAAATTCCAGCTCATCCTCAACCCAGGCCTCTAATGGGCCTTCCAACCTTCAAACTCCCCCATGGAGCTGAGGGGGCTGTTGTGATTCCCGCCAACTCTGCCCTCTTCCCAGGATCCTTCCTTCCCTTTCCTCAGGTGTATAAATCCCGAAAGCATCCTCTGCATGCAAATCTCCATCTCTGAGTTTACTCCCCAGGTAAACCACCTCTGTGTTTGTACCAGCAGGCAGTCGATGAAAACAGATGCTAACATGGGATTGTGACATTGAGCTGGACCACCTGTTGGCTGGCTGACAACAAAGAGACCCTTGTTAGAAGTCGATGAAGCACGGATAATCTGGCACAGGTAACACTATGATTGGTAAAATTTCATCTGGTAATGAACCCTACACTGAACCAGTAGAAAAAAATGCAACTAGTGGTGAAAGGTACTAGGCACTTAAAAAATACGAGCAAAATTGTAATTCGCAAAAAAATTGGATAGTTGTGGGGACAGGTGATGCTGTGGGGAAACAAATGGAATCCTAGAATGATAACTCATCAATGAAAAACCAAGTGTGAACGCAAGGGTGCCCCCTTACAGCATTTAAAAACATGCTCCTATCCAGCAATGGAGGGGTAGAGAAAGCTGAGGGTCAGGCCCAGAATTTTATCCTAAAAGTAGCAGAATGGGACACCCGCCTATGAGTTGGGGGTTGATAAAATTGAGAATCTTAAACCCTCACCCCTCTGGACACACTGAGCTCCTGAATGGATCTAAGCTACTTAGTTAAGGGTTAGTGCTCCTCCCCTGTTTGAAGACATGCAGCTGTCCCTGCCCGGCCACACAACAGAGAGTTCCAACAATTTGCCCCGACTTTACCTCCTGGTCACAGATCAACAATTAGGAGCTGTACTTACAGGAGCTACAGGACCTAGTAGACATGTATGAGAGGAGAGCACTGTCTTGCATCATAGGATTTAATACTTTGGCAAAAACTCTAGAAAATGATTCCGAAATACTCCTATGGCCTTAGAAGCTTGGGGAGCTCACACTTAGTAAGAGAGGCACTGCCCGTCCTCCAGCTACTGCAGGAGCTGGACTTTATCTAGACTTTATTTAGCATAAAATGGATATATCATAAGTATTCGCTAAATAGATAAATGAACAATACAAACTCTTACTGCCAGACACCTATACGAAAATGTGAGTGCTATAACCTGTGCAAGATACAGACATAAAAAGATACATAAGACATCACAAGTGAACGACCAGAGAGAAACGTAGAGTCTCTTGTAGTCTCTGCTACCGCATGGTAGTGGCTCAAACAAATTACAATACAGATTGGTCTGTGTGCCTCCCATCATTATGGCCGCCACAGTCACTTAGGACTTAGGGCTTTTTCTGAAATCTCTTTCCCTCCTGTGGCTGCATTTCCAGAGGCTCGTTTTGCAACAAACAAACAAACAAACAAACAAGCCTAATCCTCTTTTATCGCAATCTTCTGAAATAAATGCCATTTCTTTTCTTATCACTGAGAAATAGTTATTAAAATACTTTTATACTTTCCGTTTCTTTAATTATTTATTTGTGCCTGTAGTTTTGCACTTGGCCACAATGGGTGGAATCATCCTTGCTCTTGCATTATCACTGTGAAAACCCCATGACACTCTTCACTTGTAGATTAAACCTCAAAAGATTGTTCTCTATATTGGCAAGTTCCATGGAACGTGGCTGTCAACTTGGATGCATGCAAAGGCAAGAGACTGAAGATGTGAAAAGAAAGTACGAATTGTTCACTCTCCCCATTCTGATCTCATGTGTCTTACTTGTGCTGGACGCCATACTCCATGCTCATCATGACATTCACTTAAAATTTGTAGCAAAATTTGATAATGCCTATACCGATGAGTGCTCATGAGTGTTCACGAAACTGCTATGCACCCCATGTTTGACGGTGGAAGTAGGGGGCTGAGAACAGCTTCTCTACCTGTTCCTTACAGGGGTAATTACAAAATACAAATTTTTGATTAATTCCCAAAGCTCATGTCTCTTAAACAAAATTACATCTCACCAATTAATTTTGGGTGGAAAATTTCATCTATATCTTGTTTATACAGGTATTTTGAATTCTTCAGATTCCAACTGTTCTTTTTACAAACCGTCCATTGACTAAAAAGTTTTCTCAGAATTAAAAGCTCGAGTAAGTACAGCACATTCCGACAGAACTATATGAGGTTGAGCTTTTCCATTCCTTTCGTTAGCTGGTCAGTTGTGACTTTGAGAAACTGGAGTAAGACATTTAAAAATTAAATTACTAAAACAAAAATGGGCCAAGTTCACAAAATTTATCATGTAATCATTTTAGACTTTGGCAGTTCTCCTGGTGGCTGTGATTCATCCCCTGCTACCATATTGTGTACCTGGTCATCCCACTCACCCCCACATCCTCCTTCCTGGAGTCCCCTCCACTCTGTCTGACCTCTCATCGGGGACAGTTGGATGTGTACAAATGGTTCACCCTCTACTCTGTCTGACCTCTCATCAGGGACAGTCAGATGTGTACAAACAGTTCACCTTTGTTTCCTGGGAGTGCTAGAAATGGGCTGCTTTTTCCCTCTTTGATTTAAACCTAACTTTCACCTACAATTGTTGCTCCAGGGCAATAAAAGTGAGTTCTTAGATTTGACTTATGTCTCTAGAACTACATTAAGTACTAGGTTTTGAATCGATTAACTTGAGGGGAACACTGCCTCCCAGCACAGCACAGGGCAAAACAATGACTGCCTCTCTGCTCACCGGTCACTAGAACTGGATGTGTGTGGCTGCATTCTCTCTGACCATCATTTTGTGTCATCATTTTTACGAAGAAGGATTTTCCAGTCCATATAGTAGCATGAAGAGGAGCTTGCTGTTTTAACTCGGAGCTGAAAATGCATGTTCCACATCAAGAAGCATGTAGCTTCCTAGAGAATATGAAACACCACTGAGTCTGCATTTTATGGCCTGAAGTTATGTTGTCAGTATTAAATATCAGACCTAGAAGGGAAAGGTGCAAGGCGTGCCCCAGCCCTTCCATGCCTCACTAACTATGTGAGGAGGCAAAGATAGGTAAAAGATCAAAGGTCGAGGGGCATCTGGGTGGCTCAGTTGGTTAAATGTCAAACTTTGGCTCAGGTCATGATCTCAAGGCTTGTGGGTTCGAGCCCCGTACTACGCTCTGTGCTGGCGGCTCAGAACCTGGAGCCTGTTTCGGATTCTGTCTCCCTCTCTTCCCCTTCCTGGCTCACACTCACTCTCCCTCCCCCTCTCTCTCTATCAAAAAATAAACATTAAAAAAATAAAGGATCAAGGGTCGATTAGTGTATGGAGTGCTCAAAGGTATTGCATAGTCAAGGATACATAGTAACATGTCAACCAAGGGGAAGCCAATAAAATTATATCAGCTGAGAATACCTTGTAATAGTAATCAGTTACTAGGTAAGTTTAGATTATGGATGTTGATCCTGGGATTTCATTAAGAATCCATGGGGGCTTTAAGAACTGCCAGGAGGACAGTCTGGGTTTGGGCATGGTAAGAGGGTGCTCCCTGGACAAGTTGTGTCTTAGCTTGGTTTCCCCCAAAATGGACCCTGAGACAAACATTGTGTACAGGTAGCTCATCAGGTGGTGATCTCAAAGAGCGTGGGTGAAAGTGGTTAAGTGAAAGGGTGCAAAGGAAATGCCAGTGCAGTTTTTTGTTATCAAAGGACTACCACAGGACAACTGATGGTTGATGAAAAGGGTGGAGCCTGATATCTAATAAATATTCAGAATTTTAATAACACAAGTGTAAGGACTTTCACATGTGAATCACTTGAATATTTCTAGTATTTTGTTGTTGCTGTTGGTTGTGAAAGCATGATTAGATATTGGAGATATATATTTTTCTCCATGTCTCAAGATTGATTGGCTAAAAGTAATATAAAACATGAGACTGGGGATATCTGAAGAAGAAACAGTGATGAGCCTGAGCCATGTATAATGTAACAGGTAAGACTGTGACCTTTGAAGTTATACAGACTGAGTTTTGAAACTGATTATACATATACTTATTAACTGGACCATTGGAAGTACAGTTTTCTCATTTGTAAAATATATTTATTATCAAAAATTTTGTAGTGTTTTATTCTGTTAATTAAATGACATGATTTGTGTGAATTTTTCAACACAATGTCTGGCCCACAGTAAATATTGCCGATTGATTTTACTACATAAAGTGATGAAATGTGCCTAAGGCAGAGAAAAGAACTACAGTAATTGGAGAAATAGTTTGCACATAGATTTCTTAGATTTAGTCCAGGTAATCTACATTTTAAAAGTATTCTATTGGTTCCTACTGAATAGAAATGAAATGCTCATCTTACCCAATTTAAATACCAAATTTTCTTAGTTATGCATATACTGCTTTATATACCCAAACTTGGTGCATAATAGATTTTCAAGAGCTCTACAGGGAGCTAAAGTATAATATTGGCCTTCTTTTGTGATATCTTTGGTTTAATTAGTTCAACATCTAAAGTAAAATACAACAGTGCCACTCTTTCATTATTCCTAATTATATTTTACTTAAAAATAATTTCCATAATACTGTTTTTTGTGATCCCATGATAGTATATTAACTTCAAAAATACTACCTATCTTGTAAATCAAGAACTGGCAAACTAAGGCCCCTTAACCAAATCTAGCCTTCTGTTTTGTTAATAAAGCTTTATTGGAACACAACCATGTTCATTCATTTAAATGACTTCATAGGGATCATCTAGTCTAATGCCTCTTGATTTCTCATGACAAAAAGGACCCAAACAGGTTAACATATTAACTCAAAATTACAGAGCTAGTCAGTGACAGAACACAAGACAAGGGCCCACATCCTCTTCATTGCTTTTCAATGCACTCCAATTTGAAAAAAAGTTTACCCTTCTAATTAATGGGAATAAACATATATGATGTATGTTCCCCTAAGGGAGTTTAAGTTAATTTATAAAAAAGCAAGTCAAAATTTTAATGCAACTTTGCCAAACATTAATAAAATAAAAGTGAAAAATGCATTGAAAATGCTGAATTATACTCTCCTTGCTTCGGTAATCTCTCTCCAAAATAAGATGTACAGGTATACCTTATAGCAAAAGCATATATCTGTGAATAGAGAAGTAATATTATATTGTACAGAATTGTGGCAATTTGCATGAAGTTAATACAACATATGAATTTATAAGACATATTCATCTTAAAGAATCAGTTGGTCATTAAAGTTTAATACAAAAATGAAATAATCTGAAGGTGCAAATAGGTGAAAAACAGAATTGATCAAAGGGGCTCCTCAAGGAACCTAGTGCAATTGTTTAATAAAATGTTAAACACACGTATCTGTAGAACTCAAAGGCAGGTAGATGTTTGCGCTGACCTCAAATATTTAAAGTACAGTATAAAATAATATAGAGCCTACTATGCATTTTTACTTTTTATTGTGGTAAAGTATATACAACAAAATTACCATTTCAGCTATTTCCAGTGTGGGCTTTAGTGGCGGTGAGCACACGCTCGGTATTGTGGAGTCATCACCACTGTACATTGCAGAATCTTGTAATAATCCCAAAAAGAAACTCTGTACACATTAAACAATAAATTCTCACTTTCCCTAGGCTCTGCTAATCTCTATTATGATTGTGCCTTATGTCTGCATAAATTTGCTTACTCTCCACACCTTGCATAAATGGAATCATACAATATTTGTCCTTTACTGTCTGCCTTGTTTCATTTAGCACAATGTGTTTTCAAGATTCATCCATATTGTAGCATATACCAGAATTTCATTCCTTTTTAAAGCTGGGGGTGCCTGGGTGGCTCAGTCAGTTAAGCATCTGACTATGGCTCAGGTCATGATCTCAGGGCTGTGAGTGCCAGCTCCATGTCGGGCTCTGTGCCGACAGCTCAGAGCCTGGAGCCTGCTTCACATTCTGTTTCCATCTCTCTGCCCCTCTCTTGTGCTCTTTCTCTCTCTCTCAAATATAAATAAACATTACAAAATTTAAAGCTAAATAATATTTTACTATACACACGCACACACACACATACACACACACACACACACACATACACACACACACACAAACACACACCATATTTTGGTTATCCATTCACCTGTCAGTGGGCACTTGGGTTATTTCCAATTTTTGGCTGCTCTGAATAATGCTACTATGAATATTGGTGTACTATTTGAATTCCCGTTTTAAATTTTTTGGGTCTACACCTAAAAGTAGAATTGCTGGATCATATGGCAGTTTTGTTTTTAACCTTGTGATGACCCAGCATACTGTCTTCCAGAGTGACTGTGCCATTTGACATTCTCACCAGCAACATGGTGGTGTTTCAATTTCTCTGAATTCTCACCAACACTTGCTATTTCTTTTTGTGATAGCAGTCATTCTAATGGGTGTGAAGTGGTATCTCACTGTACTTTTGATTTGCATTTCCATAATGACTAGTGATATTGAGCATCTTTCATTATGCTTATTGATAATTTGTTACTTTCTTTAGAAAAATTCTACTAAAGTCTTTTGCCTATTTTTGAATTGTGAAGTTTGATTTTTGTTGTTGAGTTTTGAGAGTTCTTTATATATTCTGGATTTTAACCTCTTTTCATATTTTTCATTGACAAATATTCTCTCCCACTCTGTGGGCTGTCTTTTCACTCTGTTGATAATGTCCTTTGATGCACAATTTTTTTTTAATTTTTATGTAGTCCAGTTTATCTAAATTTTTTTATTGTCTGTGTTTTTTGTGTCATATTTTGTTATGCATTTTGATATCCATGTGTAATCTACCTCACAAATCCTCGTCTTTCTCTGAACTGGCTTCGGCAATTAAATTCTAGGAATAGAGGGCATTTGACCCCTTGTGCCTTAAACTCTGTGGCTTCTGCAGAGCGTCCTCTCCTTACGCCTCAAACCCGTACAATGGGAAGTGAGCTTGAAGGAACTATCAGAGAGGTGAGAGGTGTGGCCACTTCAAGGGCACATGTAATTTCCCATGAGATTTAGTTCATCAAGGTGCAGGAAGTGAGACAAGAGCATCTATATTGATACTGCTGCATCTATATTGATACTGATCTTTACAACTCTATGCAAAATGAGGCACCTGGACGCTATTGGTACACGGGACTCCCCATGTAAAGACAGATAAATATGAGTCATGTGTGACCTCACATTCCCCCAACACCACCGCCATGAAATGGTGCATTAAGGTTTGCTGGTCTAAGTGGCTGAAATTGACAAACTTTTAATTTTTCTGCTTTGGTCTTGTTGTCTGGCCACACGGAAGGTATCATATACATCAAAGTTTATCAGAAAACAATTCTTTTTTTCTCCACTATTGACAGGAAAGAATCTACATTATTCATTGATTTAAATTTATTTTGTTTTTATGGATATATTTGTTGCTAGACTTAAAAAATATACTGACAGAAATGGGCACAGACAAACCACACACTCACAAGTGCCAACATACAAATGCATGATCGGAAATATTAATTGCAAAATGATGCAGTAGTCTCAGTGGGAAGTCAATGAATAATCACAAATGGGGCTTATGAAATCAGAGAGAGACAAGCTGGTTACTTGGCCCTAATGTCCAATCTTAGCAAACCACGGTAGTCTTTTTTGTCCATTCTATTCAGGCGGTACACCAGCAAGACCCAGAAGATATTCATGCACAAAGGCTTGTGGAATGTTTTCTGTAGATAGCACCACCTATTCTAAGAAGGAAGAATGTTCTATTCTATTACGTTCTATTGCATCCCTTACCAATGAGTGCCAGTACTAATCCTTTGGCAACTTCTAGGTCTGTATAAAGATTTCCACAAATCTGAAACTGGTCTGAGAGTTTTAGTCAGTTTATCCAAACTATAAACCTCATATTTCATGAAGAAGTTATAGAGAGGCTCCCCAAGGACTTCTGCAAGAGACTGCCAAAGATACCATCACTACAGAGGAACCAACCGCGGACTAGTTTGGTGGGAATAATTCTTATAAGTCTATGTGTTCTAGAGAAACCTCAGTACATATTTCAAATAAAGAGAAACTTCCTGAATTCCATCAGGCACCAAGTTTAATCTTCCATTTTCTGTTTAAAAAATTCATTGTCTGAAGGCTTTGTAGTAAACCCCTGCTATAGGACATACTATATTTTGCCATAAGAGATAAGTAAAAATGCAATTTTAAGATAGAGTTTTAATTTAAAAAATGAAAAGAATCATCTTTCTTTGAAGTAAAAATAGGCATTTGGATAATTGAAATCATCACAAAAATCTAAACAAAGACTTTGAATACCATTTAGCAAATGAGTGCAACTGTATTTTATAAAGTGAACTCATATATGCTTCAAGACACATCATGAATATTTTATAGTAAAAGGTGGAGTGAAAGGGATAGTGCATTAATCAAGAAGATTTTACTTACTAAATTCCTGTAGGAAAGGCTGCCTAACATTGTATGTACATATTACATGCTCCAAGCAGTGTCAACAGTAATAGCTTATACCCCTGAATTCTTCAGCACGTAATAAATGTTATAATTATCTGAACGCTGTTGCCATTTCAATGTAGTTTTAAAAATTTTACTTACTTTCAATATTTTACAAACAGAAGGCTCTGCAGGCTTAGTGACTTAGCACCTATTCAAGTCTCTGATTATTTTATTTTTAATTGCGTAATGCTTTTTTTTAGTTTTGAGAGAGAGACAGAGCGTGAGCAGGGGAGGGACAGAGAGAGGGACACACAGAATCTGAAGGAGGCTCCAGGCTCTGAGCTGTTAGCACAGAACCTGATGCGGGGCTCAAACCCATGAACTGCAAGATCATGATCTGAGCTGGAGTCGGATACTTAACCGACCGCGTCACACAGTCACCCCATCTCTCTGTGATAATTTTAGTATGAGAGTCATGAAGGCAGTGAGCATGACTGATAATTTTGCAAGAAGGAGATTAGTTCATCATTGTTAAAATAGACTATTTTGTTTCCAGTAAGCCCAAAGTCTCACTAAAACAAAAATAAAAACAAAAACAAAACCCTTTATGTTGTAAGCTGGCCCTTAAATATTTTTAAAGGAAGAAAAGAATATTAATCAAGGTTTTTGGGTCTACACAGGCAACAACATGTAATATCATCACTAGAAAAAGAGTTTGAAAGGTAACATTTTCTGATAAACATTACATTTTCCTTCAGATTGTAATTTCACATATTATGTTTGTAGACTTAACGCAATCTTTATATACATCAGTCACTGGCCTCAGAAGACATGTTCAAACACACTTTCTCAGCTCACCTGTTCATGCTATGAGGGATGTAGAAAAGAAAATCTCCATCAGTATGTGGATTTGGAGTGAGGAGAAGTCAAATTTCTCACAGACATGTAATTTCTTAGCTTTTTCTCCTTGGGTTACTATGTTTTAAAAACAGAAACATAAGCAGCCACTTATTGAGTTATCAGTAATATGACATGACAAAAAGTGGTTAACTTTATTTGGTGTGGCGTCTATGTTCAAGAATCAAGAGCACATGAGTAATCTGAGATGGCATGGTTGATGCTTCTTTTCCAAAATAACTGTGTGACCTGGCTGTCACCTTTATTCCTGTTGCTCACTGTATAAAGAACAGAGGTACAGGAGGCCCACAGGCTGAGTATGAAAAAAGAAGCTAACCTGGTGTTCTAGGTCAAACTATCATCTATCTTCTCATTTTTCTCTGTTTAAGAGAATTTCAGGTTCAGCAGGCCAGGATAATGCAGTATTATTCTGTATAGTGTCTACCTGATAATTAGAAATAGAGAAATGTTTCTGATATAATTATTATGATCACAAAGATTCAGCAGACTGAAAGAAGATGAGAAACAAGAAAAGATATTCAAGGTTGGAGACAGAACTGGAAGAGTCATACCTACTTATGGCATTAGTATTCAAATGTCAGTATTATTTGACCTTGGGAGGTCCAACTATCTAAATTACCGGCTTTTGGTTACATATTTTACTAAGGTTTTCTGGCATACCTACACCAATTTATTACATGTATGCTTTTAACCAATGTTACAGCTTAGTAAATTTTATTATATTTATTTTTTTCAGTCTACTATTTTTTTTTCTTGTTTTTTTTAAATATGAAATTTATTGTCAAATTGGTTTCACACAACACCCAGTGCTCATCCCAACAGGTGCACTCCTCAATACCCATCACTCACCCACCCGTCCCTCCCACCCCCATCAACCCTCAGTTTGTTCTCAGTTTTTAAGAGTCTCTTATGTTTTGGCTCCCTCCCTCTCTAACCTTTTTTTTCCCCCTTCCCCTCCCCCATGGTCTTCTGTTAAGTTTCTCAGGATCCACATAAGAGTGAAAACATATGGTATCTATCTTTCTCTTTATGATTTACTTCACTTAGCATAACACTCTCCAGTTCCACCCACGTTGGTACAAATGGCCAGATTTCATTCTTTCTCATTGTCACGTAGTATTCCATTGTGTATATAAACCACAATTTCTTCATCCACTCATTGGTTGATGGACATTTAGGCTCTTTCCATAATTTGGGTATTGTGGAAAGTGCTGCTATAAACATGGGGTACAAGTGCTGCTATAAACATTGGAGTGCTATGCATCAGCACTCCTGTATCCCTTGGGTAAATTCCTAGCAGTGCTATTGCTGGGTCATAGGGTAGATCTATTTTTAATTTTTTGAAGAACCTCCACACTGTTTTCCAGAGTGGCTGCACCAGTTGGCATTCCCACCAACAGTGCAAGAGGGTTCCCGTTTCTCCACATCCTCACCAGCATCTATAGTTTCCTAATTTGTTCATTTTAACCACTCTTCAGTCTACTATTAAAAAAATTTCAAATGTATTGAGAGGCCAGAGAGAAGAATTATTTGGTGCTTATCTTATTGTTTTGAGTCTCCAAAACACTCCAAATATACCATGAACTTTCTTCTTACATCTCTACCTTTCTCTGTCACTATGGCTTTGTACATGGGTTATTATGATGGCTTCTAGAAACAAAGTTACATGTTCTAATTTTGCTTCATAGCCATCCAATGTGTCCAAAGAAAGCAGAATAAGCTCTGAAATATACAACTCCAGCCATGACATGCATGTTCAAGTATCAGGTCAGCAGCCCAGCCACAATTTCAATAGCACCCTTCTCTGATGACTCTATTTACAGTTGGTCCTTCCTTGTCAGTATCTGGAGTAGAACTCTACTTATTTATAGCACTTACCATAATTTACAGTCATAGGTATAATCACATGCATGCATGTATATAAATATACACATATATAAATACCTATTTATGTGTGCTTCAAAAACATATATTTCACATTTCTTTAAATAATTATTTTCTTCCACTACCCCCAAACACACACAAAGACAGAGGATTAATGAAAGCTAAATTCCTATCTATTTAATTTACCACCATATGTTAAGAGCACCAAAAATACTTGTTAACAAGTATAAGCACAATAGAGCTATTTCTCTACAAAATTAATTAACTTTATGTCAAAGTATATAAAAAATTAGGAAATTCCAGATTTTGCTGTGTCTTTCTCTCCCTATCTAAATAAGATTCACAAAAGTAATAAACACAACATTTAAAAAAGGTCCTTGTAGATTTTGCTCTTTGTAGTTTTGATCTTTCAAGAATAGCATGTCCAGTTTGATTTTTAAATGATCAGCCTTTCACATAATAATGTACTTAAATGGTCAGCCTTCCCCATAACAATGTACTTCAGTAAATGAGGGCCTTAATGCTTCATGCCAATGCTGAACTAAAGACTATGGAGGACACAAGTACCAGCCACAATCATTGTCTTCAAGGAGATTGATTATAGGCTAGTTAGCGAGACTGATTACAACACTGCAACATGTTCACTTAACCACAGAAAAGCTCTCACAAGGCTGTACTGCATACAAATAATAGCAAATATATGGGTAGGTTGCAAAACATGCTTCAGGGAAATATTTTTGCACTCTCTCAGTACATACGAGAAAACTATTTTGGATGGGTAATTTCCCCTGCTGAATTGACCGGATCTGTTTAAATCACACATTTAAGTAAAACTCAAAGGAAGTGGGGAGTCATATTTCACTAAACTGTGTATATAATTTAGTGTCAAATATTGTTCTTTCAGGTTGTGAAATTCCTAATTACATACAAGTGAGTTAAATTTAAGGAAGCCCAAGATGATTTTAATTGCAGGTTTTATAAGCATGGTAGTGATTGTTCCAAGGCCAGAGGTGTGACATAAGAAAAAATGTTTTTCTTGGGGCGCCTGGGTGGCTCAGTCAGTTGAACATCAGACTCTTGATTTCGGCTCAGGTCATGATTGCAGGGTCCTGGGAATGAGCCCCATGTCAGGCTCTGTGCTGACAGTGTGGAGCCTGCTTGGGATTCTCTCTGCCGTTCCCACAGGCAATCTCTCTCTCTCAAAATAAATAAATACACTTAAAAAAATGTTTTTCTCAAGCATTACAATCATCTTCATTTTTAGCCACTTTTTACTCCATAATCTCTGCATGTCTCACGAATCATAATTCAGAAAGATTTTTGACTGACTTAAAAATGAAAACAAATTATTTTAGAGTCAGATGAATGATTCTTTTACCTGTAATTTATATGTACTTTGAGGAAGACAAAATAAAAATCTTTCATGCCTCAGCGTGCCTGGGTGGTTCAGTCAGTTAGTCGTCCGACTTTGGCTCAGGTAATGATCTCTTGGTTCGTGAGTTCGAGCCCCGTGTTGGGCTCTGTGCTGACAGCTCAGACCCTGGAGCCTGCTTGGGATTCTGTGCCTCCCTCTCTCTCTGCCTCTTGCCTGCTCATGCTCTATCTCTCTCAAAAATAAACTTAAAAAAAATCTTTCATGCCTCATTTAAACTTCCAGTTTTCTTTTGAACCTGTTATTAATTGGGAAAAAAGCAAAATCTTGAGAGAATGTTTTTGAATCACTACAAAAACATTTTTATATTTCTTGCCATTTCTTTGGATGCTCTCTTACAGGACCTCTCTATATATTTCACTACTTCAAGGATTCCATCAAAGTGGATGTACTTCAGTAAGGTGAATAACATTTATTAGTTATTAGAACAGCAATTCCCCCTCCCCTGGGAAATCTTTATGGCTCAATAGAAAACAGTCCATGATAGGGAGAAAGAGACTTTAAATCTTGCTTTGATTAATAATACCATTATAGGTAAATCATTAATCTCTCTGTGTCTTGATCCATTTAATCTCATAGGAAAAAGGTATTTTTTAAGGAGAAAATACCCAAGCACACTAAAAAGCAAATTCAATTAAAGGAGCTAATGTTCCTGTTAATTTTTGTTACCATTATCACCTCTTGTTTGGACTCCTGGACAGGAAATGGAAAAACCTTCAGATCCTCATTGGGCAAGGCCAAAGTGAAAAGCCAAGAGTAGTGGATAGAAATGATGAATCCTATATTCCAATCATAGTTGGAATTTTCTCTCAAGATGTTTGTGTTTAATCATTTTGTTGATGAGAAACTCTAGTGAATGCTTAGAATGTGACATCAGAGTCAAACAATACAAACTCCCATTTAATTTCTGACTTATATGTAGGCTGCACTGTCCTTTCCCAGTACACAGCTCACAATACTAGAAGACAAGATAATTTTATGAATTTCCCATTTTGTTTTTCACAAACTACATTTTCCCTATAATTAAGATAATTGAAAAAATGATTTCTAAATTCCCTTTTAACTCTATTTCTGTTTATGTGTAGGTATGTGAATATATATACATACACATATATACACACATGTATATATACACATATGTATACAAGACTATATATATGCATACATACATATATATATATATATACACAAGCATATATACACATATGTATATGAGACTATATATATGCATACACATATATATGTATATATATGATCTTATTGAAACACAGAGCAAACGAAGAGCAAGAATTCATGTGAGTCAAGAAACAATGCATGAGGGAGCACTGAAGAATAGAGCATGTTAATGTAGACTGCATGAACTAACAGGAAAAAGTTTTTAAAAATCACAGAAAAAAGATTTTATTAGCATCTCAACTGTTTTCTTCCTTTCTTTGAATGAATATTAAAAGAAAAAAAAGTAACTAAAAGGAAATTTTTAAGGAAAATATTGATAATGCTACATTGAAATTGGAAATCAGATCTATAAAAGAAAAAAGTAAATGTCAGGAGAGAGAGGCATTTACAGTAGAAAACAAAAAATCGAGAGAAGCATTTTCTTGCTATTTAAATATATGACCTTTCATGTCACTAAAAGTGCAAGTTTGTGTTTGCAAAGGGCTTCTGCAGTCCCCATCAGCATCTCTGTTAATAGAAATGTAGGCATCTGAGAATATGCAAAACATCATAGATTTATTTAGGAAAAGTAGGTCTACTCAGAGTTTAGCACAAGAAATGATTTGAAGAAACTCCAGAAAATCCCCATGTCTACTAAGGGGAAGAAAATGGGAGGTAGTTACAGTTGCAGACTACTGTAACTGCCTCCTACCTGGTCTTTGTCATAGCAATTTTTTGAAAATATAAATTAAACTAGAAGCATTCATTCCCTTAGGAATAACACCAGCCTCTGTTGGTGACCCACAAGGCCATGAATAATATGGTTCTCGCCCACACCTCCACTGCTGTTGATCCCATTCTTCTCTTTGTTCAATGTATTCCATCCACATGGTCCCATTTTGAGTTCATCTAGTTCATCAGGCTAATTCAGCTGAAAGGCTTCAGCACATGTAACCCCTCGGTCTATGGCTGACACTTTCTAATCCTCTGGATCTGAGCTGAAATCTCATCTCCTAAGGCCCTTCTTGAGGTGTTCTCTAACTGGGCCAGTTAGATTTACTTCATAATAGCCACCCTGAATATTTTAAAACAATAATTGTTTTGTAACTCATGATTTTTTTAGTCAACAATTTGGCTAGACTCAGCTAGGCAGTTCTCATGCTCTTGCTCGGATCATTCATGTAACCCATTCAGTTTTATGTCATTAGAAGCGTGGAGGCCTGGCCTCTGATGTGGTTTCTTACGTTCTAGGAGCCTAGGCCAACTGGTTCCCATGGTGAAAGGGCAGAGTACTGTGCATGTGTGTTTGCATGTTAGAGAGGGAGGAGAGAGACAGAGGGAGGAGTACATTGAGAGACAGAAAAGAGAGAGAGGGGAGAGGTCTCAGGAGCATCCTAGACCTCCCAGGCCCATGCTCAGAGCAGGCACACACTTCTTTCTTCCACAGTCCATTGTCAAATTAAATCACAAGGCAGAAAGATAGAGGAAATAAAGTTCAGCTCTGGATGAAAGAAGCAGCAGAGTCACATTACAAAGGGTGTGGAAACAGAGGATAAAGATTTGAGGCCGCTTCTGCCAGTTGACTACACTGTTAGATATGAGGCAGTGTCCTATTTATTCCCCTTGCACCACTCATCAAATGTGTTTCACCACTTTGATGTTTGCTGGCTTATAGTTTGTTACTCACTCTCAATCATAAGCTCTACAAAAGCGGAGACAGTTTCTTCCTTTATAAGATACTATAGCAATAGGCTGGCATAATGCCCGGCATATCGTAGGTACTTAATAAACATTTAAAATAGAAATTAAGAAAAGAAAACTGCATACAAATGATTTTACAGTTTTATAAATATAAAAGGTCTTGTTAAGGTTCTTATGTCTGTCATCTACCCACAATACCAGTCACTAGCAATAGGATTAAAATTTATAGCAGCAATGGGAAAAATTTGATCATAGAAACTGGACAAGAACCTTGCATAACTGGAATGCACTGCCTTATTAAAACACAATGGAGAGAACTTAATTTGCTCTGTGCACTCAATGTGTCAGGCAGTATGCTGATAAATTTGCTCACACCATCACCTGTCTGCAAAGCTAATAAGAGAAAAGAAGAAAGGTGACCTCAGGGAGATAGCATGATGTCTCTGACTTGGGGAATTGGTGCTTGGGTTATTGACAGGAATCTGGAGAAGGTTGGCAGGTATAAGGTAGAAAGGAATTACATAAAGATTTGATGTGTCTTTCATGCTAGTATGTGACTACCTGGGCCTCAATAAAATAGAAACTTGCTATGTAATATAGATGATTTTCATAAGGAATTTGCCTCACTAACTCCAGAATTTTAGTCCTCTTCCCAAATAATTAAACATCCCAAAAAGAATATTTTTAGAAGCCATTGTATTTAAAGATGCTGTAAGTAGTTGAGATGTCATGAATTGAAATTTTAAGATGAACCATGGCATCATAAAATACTGAGAATTAAATGCTATGACAGTTTCTCAGCAGTACTAATTCCACAAATTAGACAAAGAAAAATGAATTTTCTATTGACAATGCTGATACATAGCTTGAACTTGAAAAATTCGTTTTAAGGATAAGAAAGCACAATAGGCAAAAGTAATTTATTCTTATAAAAAATGGAATAATTGTTATGATACACACATTGTATATGTGAAGCAGTGGGTGTTTTTGAACTTTTTACACAGTTAAAGCTCTTTGGCCAATGAAATTCAGGATTAAAGAGGTTAAATGATTTGCATAAAATCTGCCACAGCTGGGCACAAATAAATCCAACACTGCTAACTTATAGTCCCATGTCCTATCTGCTGATTTCTGATCTAATGGCAAATACAAAAATACGTTAAAAATAAGTAAATAAAATATATGGAATTGATTGGCATAATGCTAATGAATTGTACGATTCCAAGAGTGTATTAAGCTTCTCCTTAAACAACCAGTATTTATTAAAGAATACACAAGACAAATTGTCTATAGTTAAAAAGTTAAGGTATAACTTCAGTTACATTACTGCTTTATAATAATGTAAGCAGGCTCAATTTATTTGTCCCAGGTTCATCAGCTCTGACTTTTCTAGATTCCCATTCTTCAGGGTTTTCATGGTCAGGTCATATTTGTCCAAGAAGAAAAGTCAAGTTTACTAAGAACAAAATTAAAAAGTCTTCCAAGGGGAAATAAGATGGCATGATTTTTATATAATTTTATGTTCAAAACAAATGTAAATATTTTATAATGAGAAAGTATTTTAATAAGCACAATTAAAAACAACTTTCTCAAGGTATTGAGTATTTTTGACTTGTCAAACTTTTTTTTTTTTTTTTTAATTTTTTTTTCAACGTTTATTTATTTTTGGGACAGAGAGAGACAGAGCATGAACGGGGGAGGGGCAGAGAGAGAGGGAGACACAGAATGGGAAACAGGCTCCAGGCTCTGAGCCATCAGCCCAGAGCCCGACGCGGGGCTCGAACTCACGGAGCGCGAGATCGTGACCTGGCTGAAGTCGGACGCTTAACCGACTGCGCCACCCAGGCGCCCCGACTTGTCAAACTTTTGACAGCATTTATTTTCATGACTAGAAAGAAGGTAAGCTTTCCTTCTCTCTGCCATGTCCTGGCCAGCCTTGCCTACTGGGATGAACTGAATTCCCCTAAAATCTATGTGTTGAAGCCATCACCCTACTACCTTAAAATGTAACTGTATTTGGAGATGCATCCTTTACAGAGGAAATTAAGGTATGAGGTATATATGGGTGGGCCCTAGTGCAACCTGACTAATGTCCTTATAAGAAGAGAAAACAGGAGAAGCACCAGGGTGTACACACATAGAGAAAAGGCCATTTGAGTGCCTAAAAGGCCATCACGCATGGGCCAAGGAGAGACCCCAGGAGAAAACAAACCTGCCAAAAGCTTGATCATGGATTTCTAGCCTCCAAAACTATGAGGCAATAAATTTCTGTTGTTTAAGTCACCCAGGCTTAAACATTTGTTGTTGTTATGGCGGCCTCAGCAAACAAATACATCTACCTACAGGCAACAATACCTCTAAGGCCAGCAGACAGCAACTGGCTTCAACTACAGGAACGATCACATCTGCCTGCGTGTCTGAAGTCTCAGAGCTTGTAAAGTTGCCAGCCCCCTAGGAATCCACTTTTTTCTCCTTTTTTCTTCTCTGAAATCACTAATCAAAGGCCCATCTATGTCCTTTTTACTCAGAATGTACTTTTTGACTGTGTCCTGACAGACCTCGAAGCTGAGTAGACTGTCTGTGTTACATAACTGCATGTACATCTCTAAGGCTTTTGGCTGTCCCTTTGCCCTCCATCTGTCCAGACTCACCATCTCCATCCAACCTTCCATCCATGGTTTCTTTCTAGCTTGCACTGTTCAACACTTGTCCAAAACTTTGGTTGTACTCATTAGGTTTGCTCCCCACCATATTGGAGGGATCACTGCAGGTGTAGGACTATTCGGCAGCTCATGCATAACTTAACACACAGCTGTACTTCTGGGGACTGGTAGATATCCAGGTAGAAATAGAGATCTTTTGCCTATAGACAATATACACCGAAAAGCTCAAGTTTCACATCACTGCGGCATATGCTCTTAAAGAATGTTAGCTGACCGAAAGAGTAGAGAATCATGTCAAAGCTATAGCTTAGATGTCAGGATAAAAGAGGGATTGGTAAGTCATTCATGCCTAGGCATGGAGAGGACAATGGGCAGGTATTTCCTTCTTTTACTCTGTGACGCTTCTCTTTCATCCTGGTAGAGAGAACATGGCATTGGAGATATTTTTTTTAATTCTTTGATTTATATCTTGAGAGACCCCATGACATTTCAAGAGAAATGTAGTATAGTCAATGTTGTAAAGGCCCTTACTTGCCATTAGATATACTCCAGGAAAAGAAAAAAATAAGTGCAACTGGCAACTTAAAAGGCACGTTTTGAGCCTATCTCACAAGCACTGCAGACACATTTGAATCACTGATGTGCAGCCTATTTTCATAAGATGCTAACTCTGTGTATAAAAAACCTTTTTTTCCTCCTGAAACTGTGGCAAGATTTCTGGTCTGAATATAAACTGACAAAGCATTACAAGTGCTGGGGCTCCACCTAATGATCATCAGGCAAAAACAAAACATTTTTCGCTTTTACAAAATTTATTCTTCACAACTTTGGCAAATGGTATTAGACATGCTAACCTACTTACGTCTCTCCTTTGCTCAAACTATGCAAATCCCTGGTGGCCTGGGTTTAGTGTCCTGGGGCATAGCAATTGCAAGATGCCGAAAACTGCCATTGCCATCTCCCCAAACCTGCTTCTTGGCCCACATTCCTCCTCTGGGTAGATTTTCCTCAAATCTCACAGCCAGCATTTGGAAGACTTCTTGGTATTGTCCATGTCCTCTTCAATGTACATTTGGGCCCCTTATCACAAATGTCCATGTTTCTGTCCTATGAGAGTCAGCAGCATAGCTGACTCAGCAGGTAACCATGAAGTCCTTCTCACTGCCTCCCCTTTTTTGCTCCGCTGGCCAGCTTCCATGACACCCTCTTCACTACTGCCAGTGCTACTCACTTCTATTCTCTTCTGATGTCCTCACGTTAGCACTCACCCAGAAATTGCCCATAGCTCCCTTCTGCTGATGTGCAAACCCTTAGCGTGGACACAGCCATGATCTGATCTAAACTATTTCCCTAGTCACCACTAAAGGAAAGGGAGACTGGGTCACCAATAGCTATGTTTGTTAGGACGATGGATAATCATCTTCACTCGTTCCTCATTTTTTCCAAAACTTCTCTCACATTTTCTTGTTATAAAGGTGCCATGGGCATGAGTCTCACAGACATTTGATTCACTGTAGTGAATGAACTAATATAACCTCCTGGTTCAAAGGGAGATGAGACTAAACCTGTTCCCAAGTTATGGTGAACAGCATTTATCATACCTTTGGATTAGTTTTTTTTTACTGTAGTACTCGAATGATGTTCAAAAAATTGGAATTATCGTAATTATTAGGAGGACACACAAATCAGTAACCGGTAGATACCAGTAGGTTGACATAAATGAAATTGTATCTTTATCCTCTGTATAAAAACTGGAGTGCTTTTCACATTCCCTTGGCTATAGTTCTCTGTATGTTAAAAAATGGATACTTAGGGTACTTTTAAAAAAAATCACATAAACAAAAGTGGTGCTCTTTAGAAGTAACTAAAACTTACATACAGAATTGGCTTTGAATGTTCAAAACCTCAAAAAAACAGAGTTGACTGAACAACAGAAGCTTTATTTCAAGAAGAGACTTCATGTTTTTTTGTTTCCTGAACCAAAAGAGAAAAGCTGCCCCACTGCATCATTCTTTCTTTTTAAGACGAACAGCTCCTTTATAATAGAGTCTGTCTTTTCAGTCTAGAGCAATCCTGAGATTTAAAAATTTTTAGTAGCAATAGGGGCACCAGGGTGGCTCAGTCGGTTGAGCATCTGACTTGGGCTCAGGTCATGATCTCACAGCTTGTGAGTTTGATCCCTGCATCGGGCTCTGTGCTGACAGCTCAGAGCCTGGAGCCTACATCAGATTCTGTGTGTCCCTCTCTAGCTGCCCCTACCCATCTCATGCTCGGTCTCTGTCTCTCTCTGTCTCTGTCTCTCTCTCTCTCTCTCAAAGATAAATAAACATTAAAACTTTAGTAACATGAACATCTTAGAGTTCTGACCATTTTGGAAAATTCAAAGAAGTGATTAACTGTGAAGAGAGTAGTCATGTATGAGTAATTTAAATGGTGATGTTCTTTTGAGTTTAATGATGTTCACAGATTTCAAGTTGCATATAGAGTTCTAATTGCTTCTTGATTCCTCCCCGTTATTGCATCATTATCGGGAACAAAGTATTTACAATAAATATTTCATAATTTATTCTATCTCTTTATAATAGGTATCTAATTAAGAATTATTTTGAGAAAGGACCTTGGGGGAAGACAGTGGAGTGGGAGGACCCTAAATTCACCGGATTCCACATTTACAGATATTGCTCACTTCCATGTGACTACATAAGAGCGATGGGAAGACTGGCAAAACAAACTCCACAATTAACTGTAGAGAGGAGGCCACATCTGAGAGGTCAAGAGGGACAGAAACAATGGTTGGTTGGGAGCTGCCCACAGGAGGAAAGAGCTGTGAGCATGAAAGAAATGGTTCCTTGAACCAGGGAGCCCACATGGGGAAGATGAATCCCAATAATGCCTGGCTTTGAAAACCAGAGGGGCTGAATTCTGAGTTTGCATAACCAGTGGAATGTGGAGCCTGGAGCTTTAAAAACCAGCTGACTCAGCACTGGGCAAGCCAGAGGCTGAGGATAGCGCACCCCTGCCCTTAAAGAGACAGCAGCGTGCAGAAAGACAATATAGAAGCAACAATCTGCACAACACCTGGGGCAAATGAGAGGACTGTCTGTTTATACTGATTTTGGAGCATGTTGGCAAACATCTCCAGGAACAAAGGAGCTGGTAGTCACCATTTTCCTCTCTTGCTCACTCCCTATCAGAGCACATAAACACAGAGCCATCTGCAGGAGGCAGCATTGCATAGATCCTTGCTACCTAACAGGCTAGCAGTGTGCCCCACTCATATGTTCTCAGGAGGACTCCCCTACTCCAAGCCTGCTGGCCTCCACCCTAACCTCAACACAAATTTTGCTAACAACACAGGTATGCCCTGCCCAACCACCTCGCACACAAGCAAAAAGCACCCCCAGCTACTGTGCTTCAGGGGATCTGGCCTAGGAGTGCAGCTCAGTGAAAAGTTTGCTAACACCACTGTTTCTTTCACTGAGTTCTCCTGCAGCTACACCCTACCAAAGCCAGCCTCCCTGGAACTCACTAACACCACAGAGACCAAGCACAGCCCATAACAGGGAGAGAGTCAGTGCAGATGTCTGGACTGGAAAAAAAAGAGAGAGACTCAGACATAAGAGCAGGATACAAGCAATGCACACAGAATACTTTCCTGAAGTGTAGGTTCTGGGGAACAGGGTACTCTGTACTGAGAAGCCCTACAGGACCTCTTCCTCATAAGACCACTACCTTCAAGAGCAGAATACATGGTAGACCTCCTAACACAGAGAAACACAGAGAAGTAGACAAAATGAAGAGACAGAGGAATATGTACCAAATGAAAGAATAGGACAAAATCACAGAAGGAGACCTGAGTAAAACATAAATAAGTAACATACCTGATAGAGAATTTAAAGCAATGATCATAGGAGAAATTAAAAAAAAAAAACAAACAATAAAACAGATCAACAAAACCAGGAGGTAGTTCTTTGAAAAAAAAAATCTATAAAATCGATAAACCTCTAGCCAGACTTATCAAAAAGAAAAGAGAAAGGACCCAAATAAATAAAATCACAAATGAGGGAGAGAAATAACCAACACCACAGAAATACATATGTATATATAACGACTCCAGCAAAACTTACTGGAACTGATAAATGAATTGAGGAAAGTCACAGGATACAAAATCAATGTACAGAAATCTGGTGCATTTCTATACACTAATAATGAAGAAGCCAAAAGAGAAATTAAGAAAATGATCACATTTACTATTGCACAAAAAATAATAAGATACCTAAAAGTAAACCTAACAAAGAGATAAAAGAAGTGTACTCTGAAAACTACAAAACATTGATGAAAGAAGCTGAAGATGACACAAAGAAATGGAAAGACATTCCATGCTCATGGATTGAAACAATGAATAGTGTTAAAATGTCTATACTACTCAAAGCAAACTACAGACTTAATATAATCCTTATCAAAATACCAATAGCATTTTTTCACAGAACTAGAACAAACAATCCTAAAATTTATATGGAACCACAAAAGACTCCAAACAGTCAAAGCAATTATGAAAAAGAAAAGCAAAACTGGAGGTATCACAAGTCCAGGCTTCAAGTTATATTACAAACCTGTAGTAATTAAAACAATATGGTACTGGCACAAAAATAGACACATAGATCAATGGAACAGAATAGAAAATTCAAAAATTAATCCATTATTATATGGTCAATTAATCTTTGATAAAACAGGAAAGAATATCCAATGGGAAAAAGTCTCCTCAACAAATGGATTGGGAAAACTGGACGGCTATGTGCAAAAGAACAAAACTGGACCACTTTCTTGAACCATACACAAAAACAAATTCAAAGTGAATTAAAGACCTAAATGTGAGACCTGAAACCATAAAAAAATGTAGAAGAGAGCATAGACAGCAATGTCTCTGACATCAGCCTTAGCAGCATTTTTCTAGATATGTCTCCTGAGGCAAGAGAAATAAAGGCAACAATAAACTATTGGGACCACATGAAACTAAAAAGCTTCTGCACAGTGAAGACCTGTGAGAATAATTCAGTCCACTGCACTCATTTCCCACTTTCCCCAATCCATCTTGTACACTCATGTCCATTGGTGTGAGGCAGAAATAGGAATTGTCAGGAGAGGGAGGAAGCAATGTGTGGTGGACATGTAAGTTCTGTGTCAGGAGCAGCAATGCGTGGCAGATAACGCATGCTGTCATCTGTGAGATGAGAGGAATTTCCTGAACACTTGTGTGGAAATGGCAGGAAGGAACAGAGGTGCTGAAATCCTGTCAGGAGAGTGAAATTTGGGTAATTCCCATTTATAAGACCAATTTGTTCTCATCTACCATTTGGTAAAGGCGTAAGAATGTCAGGTTTATGAGCACTAATGCACTTAATAATTAATATTGTTCGTTTTTTTTTAAATTTAATGTTATGTTTTGAGCGAGACAGAGAGACAGAGCATGAGTGGGGGAAGGAAAGAGAGAGAGGGAGACACAGAATCCAAAGCAGGCTCCAGGCTCTGAGCTGTCAGCAGAGAGCCCAATGCAGGGCTCAAACTCACAAACTGCTAGATCATGACCTGAGCCGAAGTCAGATGCTTAACCAACTGACCACCCAGGCGCTGCTAAATAATTAATATTGTTAACATAGTTACAGAAAGGCATTGTGTCACTCCATATGCTTACATTTTATTCTTTTCAATATAATCTATGAGAAAATATCTGAAGATGTATCAGTTCATATTTCTATGCTTGCCAAATATAAATAAATAAAATACACAACTCAATCTTTTGAAGGTCAACTTTAGTCTCCATTAGTGTGATATGAGGAACAAATATTTGTGTTTCAGCCTAAACTTATTATTAACTCAGCATTGCCCAGATTCCACCCTTCCTTTCAGATATACACAGACAAAAAGAACAAAGCAAGATCAGAAATTTCTGCAGGAAGAAGCAGCTTATCCAGGTAATTGTTTTCTAAAATCCACTATTATCTCCAGCAAAATCCACAGAATGTATTCCCAATTTTTCTTTTAGAAAGTCAACCTGCCTAATGGTATAGATACCACAGCCTGTATTTGGATTGGTTATATTCATCTGGGGTCATCTCCAAGGAATCACCAATGCTCAAACACTCTGAAAGCACAGTGGTCTAAGGCCATCTCACCTAAAGATAACACTGTCCAGGTATGTGCTGGAAGGGCCAAATGACTTCTGGTTGCTAGAGCTCTACCCGTGTACACTCTTTGACTCATCATACAGCCATCAACCTTGGCCCTTTCATAGTTCGTCAACAGATAAATATGTGCAGAGTATGATCAAAGTGAGGTGTGGAAGTCTACTCATATGCAACAAAAATGGCATTTTGCTATGCACACAATATAGAGGATACTTTCTATTGAACAATTTTCCTTGTCTCTTTCAGTGTTAAAACTATGGAATGGTTACATAATATGTTATAGAAAAATCGTGTAACCATACTTCATGTTTGAGTCATTGAATTGGTTTTCAATATTTTTTCTTTTTTTCTTAAATTTTTTAAGTTTGTTTATTGTAAAAGAGAGGGCATGAGTGGGATAGGAGCAGAGGAGAGGGAGACAGAGAACACGCACATGTGCAAGTGGGGGAGGGACACAGAGAGAGAGAGAGATTGAGAGAGAGAGAGAGGGAATCCCAAGCAGGCTTGGTGCTGTCAGCACAGCGCCTGATGCAGGGTTCGAACCCACGAACCGTGAGATCATGACCTGAGCCTAAATGGACGCTTAACCAACTGAGCCACCCAGTTGTCCCCGGTTTTCAGTATTTTTCTGATGTATAATATGCTGCAATAAACATCCTTACACTGATGTTTTTGTTCATATGTTATTATTCCTTAAGATAGGCAATGCATAATTTGATTTTGGGGGTCCAAAGTAGATACATCTTGAAACCTGTTTTGCTTGATAGCCCTGCTGGACTGCAAAAATTACTACTTCTTCCCATCATTTTCACATATAATTATCTAAACAAAACATTTATAGTCTATGGAATGACTGATAATCTGAAAGAGAAAAAAGATACAATAGAATTTTAATTTGCAATTTTTATTCATTAGCACTTTTCACCATATTTCCTGTTCCTTTTGGCCATCTGTGTTTATTATAGTGTGAATTACCATGTATTTTCCCATTTTCCTATTGGGGTGTTGATAGCTTTCCTATAACTGCATAAAAATATTTACATAAATGATAGTAAGCCTTAAGTACCATATATATTAAATTCTCTTGCAACTCTCTCCAGTTTCGGGTTTGTGTTTTTCAATTGTTTTTAAAATCAGATCTGCTGATATTTAACTCTGTGTTTTCTGGCTTGGATGTCTACTTAAGTATTGAAGGGCCTGCCTCCAGACTATTCATTCAGTCAAGGTAGGAGGTACAGCAGCCTGTGGTGAGGGCTGAGGGATATCTTAAGTAGGAGGTGTGACCACAGACCATTCCTGTCCACCAGAAGCCCTCATGGCCTCCAGAGCGGGCTCTGGCATTTGCGGCAGGGGTAATCACTGAGGGTTTAGAAAGGAAGTATACTCTAGTCTTTTTTTTTCTCTGAAGCCTGGGTGTATATTTAAGCACTGAATTGGTTCTTGACTTTTGTTTGATAGCTTAATAGGATAGTTCACAATTTTATAGTCTGAAACATGTCTTTATATAGCTAAAAATACCACTGCTTTTTTAACCTGAGGATTTTCATTAAGCAGCATAAATCTCAGTATTTTTCTATAAAGAAACACTCTTTACAAATACACATACCCCCCAAAATAGACTTACAACAGCTACACGATAACTGTTTTAAATTAAAGCCACTGATTATCATTTTCATAGCCCCCAATATATTATGTGGCCAGTAGAAAACATTTAAGAAATGATAAATTAATACATTACTCTTAAAAGATGAAACTAACCAAAATCACCCTTAAATATGTATAATATTACCCCAGGTAATTTTCCAAAATGTATTTTTCCAACTTAAGTTTTGCCAGCAGTGCCTGTTGCCCCGACTCCTCACTGGCTCCCTGCACAGCACACTTTCTCTTTCTTTTTATTAGAGCTGCTCTAGACGTTGTGTAGGAGTCTGTCCTACTGCTTATAATTTACGTGTTGGTAATAACCAAGGAACTTGAGCATCTAAGCTTTGAAAAGCTCTAGTGGCTATTATACTTACCATTTGCATTTTTGTAAAAGTATTTTTTTTTACAGTGAAGAGCTGATGGGTGACGAAAGCAAGAGCTGACTCAGTCATCCAAGATTTCAAAGGTATCATCACACAATAGGAAATCTATTCAACAGCAACAGCTTGCAGTGCCAAGCAATGGTACTGGTCTGACTCATGTTTCAAAAATATGAACTTACCAAGTAAGTGAAGAAAAATGAAAGATCAACCCAAATTATTTGATGTCCCTCTCACACCTTTTGGGCAGATATACCCGAATCCTAAGCCAAGTCTGATTTACATGATGGAATGCATTACTATTTAAATAACATACTTTGTAGAAACAGAGTGGATCTTCTTGGTTCCTAAGTCCTGCCTCAATTGTGTCTCAAGTCTAACCACTGTAATAATTTTTCTCTGCATGGGCGTTAAGTATTGCCTTTGCTCATTTTAGTTTTGAAAACCTTGTAAGGTGGATTTCAGGGTAGTCATACCTCAAGCCACATTAGTCAAAACTAGTAGGACATCAGTTGCTCTTTGGGGAAAAGAGGACATACGTACCCCCAGGATTTATGGAGTGCTGAATTGCAGAGTGAGCCCCTGGAAAGCTAATGCCCACAACACGATAATCCAACTTATTTGACTTCAGGAAGGCCTTGAGAAACTGTTAGATAAAGCATCAAGCTTATTCTAAAAGTAATCTATACTTTAATTGCTAGCACAAAAACTTACAATATGTATATTATTTACTAAAATATCAGGAAATTGGTCAGTTTGTTTGGGCAGTATTCCAACCTGATGAGCCAGCATTTGCAGCATTAAGGGCATGAAGTATGTCACTATGGTTACACCAGGCTAAATAATTCCTTTCCAACACTCTGTTGATTAAATAATGTATTACGTTCCAGACATTGAAATACATGCTGGAAATTAAAAAGAAGAAGAAAAAACAAAGTGCTATAGACATGATCCCTGCTTTCACATAGTTCACTTTATGTAAAAAATTATGGAAAATTGTTCAGCTTGAGTTGTTCTAAAGTACATCTGTATTTCAATTAAGCCAAAATGATGCAGTATTTGTTCAGAGGAATTAAGAACTGTTTCTGAAAAATCTGTGATAATTTTTAGGGAGGATATGTTTGCTACATTCTAGATCTTTAGAAGTGTTTTGTAATTTTGTATATTCTGAATATTGCCCAGGTTGCCCCTTTTTTTTGCCACTTTACCCAATCTACAGCCACAATTTTCTATCTCATCTTGCTCATAACGTTGTACTTTATTTGGATCACTTCAACAATCCTTTAACAAGTGGATTGCTTTCTTTTAGCATCTCATGTACAAAGTACTGTTCCAGGCAATGCAGGTACAATGGAGACATGAAGGACTAGACCTGTGCATTCACTGAGTTTATATTTCAAAGTATGTGTTAGGACACACAAACAAACAGATAAAGAAAATGTTACAACTATTTTGAAAAAATAAAAAATAAACACAGAGGCATAACACAGAATAGTAGAAATGCATGGGCTACTTCCTGAAGTTGACCTGTAACCAGAGACCTAACAGTGAGAAGGTCCTGATACTCAGAGGTGAGGAAGAGCAAGGCAGACAAAGGAAAGTGAATGAATGGGTCCTGTAGTCAGAAAAAGGCGTGGCATGTTGGGGTGGCCAAAAGAACCCCTAAATATATGCACTGTGATGAAATTTGCCTAGCTAATTATAATCTTACAGAGAATTGGGAGGGTCTCTAGCATGTTTGTAATCTTGAGAACAGAGACACCAACTGGCCTTTTGTTCCAAACAATCTTTTCAAGGATGTTTACATAGAATGGAACATAGAGTTAGCCAGTCTATTCAAAAAAGGCTCTCATTGAACACACACTCAGCAAAATTAAATCTGACATTATATTTTGTTTTTTATCATATATTCAATATATTCAATAATCACCACCAGCATTGAGTGGCTATTTTTATTTGATGGATGCATGTAAGAGTCTATAGTCTTGGAAAAGATACTCAAGGGCATTCCCTTCTGTATTTTAGCATCACTATGCTAATTCCATAGTTATGTACCCCTCCATAGTCAACCTTTGTTACATACATCTCATTCCATATTTTGTACACATTCTAATTTATCCATGATTTCATTAGAGATCTCTTTGTACAAACACATTATTTGTGAAATTTGTCTTAATTTCCCAACGACAATTAGGAAAAAATTTGAAATTATTAATTAATTTCAAAAGAAGATTTCATCTTTTGCTGGATAGTCTCCTCCTTTTTAACAATAATATGGATACATCTTTCACCAATCTATCTCTTCTGAGGGAACTTGACAATATTTACCAATATTTCATCCTACTTTCTAGAATATGACAGACATTTAAATTAATTTCCCTTTTCAAAGTGTTGATGGCTTGTGAAATTAGACTCTGGGAGATAGCCTGGAAAAGTGATATTAGCCTCCCTCTCCCACTCAGACCTTCTGAATGAAAAGGCAGCATTTCCTCCTTTGGAGCAATGCTTGTGTTTTATTTCGTAAACATCAAATGTCTCTACAATAGATCAAAACATGGGAATCAAGAAAACGGGTATATTTAAATAAGAAGAACTCAGATAAGAATCGGGTGTCAAATGTAAATTAAAACTTAAGAAGACCACTGAATAAGCATAACCTCTTTCTTTTGAAAAAACTGCCTCTGCAAAATCAAGAGATTTAAAAACATTAAAAAAATTTTTTTGTATTTATTTTATTTTTGAGAAAGAGACAGAGCACAAGCAGGAGAGGGGCAGAGAGAGAGGGAGACACAGAATCTGAAAGCAGGCTCCGGGTTCTGAGCTATCAGCACAGAGCCCGATGCGGGGCCCAAACCCACAAACCTTGAAATCATGACCTGAGCTGAAATCGGCACTCAACCAACTGAGCCACCCAGCCACCCCTAAAAATATTTTTTTAATGTTTTATTTATTTTTGAGAGACACACACACACACACACACACACACACACACACAGCATGCGCGGGGGAGGGGCAGAGAAAGAGGTAGATACAGAATCCAAAGCAGGCTCCAGGCTCTGAGCTATCATCACAGAGCCTGATGTGGGGCTCAAACCCACAAACCATGAGATCATGACCTGAGCTGAAGTCAGACGCTTCACTGACTGAGCCACCCAGGCACCCCTAAAAAATTTTAAGTATCTATTTTCCTTATAGAAACAAAAACTTTCACATAGTTTTCAATTTATTCATTTAATATCAATATGAAATGAAAAGAGACATATTAAAGTGTAGGAAAAATTACATACAATAAAATGTAATCAAAGGAGAAAACAGTTCACAAAAGCTGGACCACTGCCTGTTATATTTTAAGATTTTTTATTTATATGGTTTCCTTAATCTGAATAGCTTCAAACAAAAAAAAGGAGGCGAGGATATACAAAGAAGCAGCAGAGGATATGAGATTTGCCAATCTGCATATATAACTCAAAGTTTGAGAAGCTAAGATATGATTTCATTTGAATGAATAGCTTATACTAAAACTAAAATGGCTATAATATAGTATCACACATGGTACCAGGAAAAACTCTCACAAGTGGACAGCATTTCTCAAACCTATATTTTTCCCTAGATCTAAATCTAGATGGATGATTCTGTCTTTGAAACTGTGAACAATCAACCACAACCAAATCTTTTCAAAAACAGATTTTGTATAATCTGTCCAAGTGAAAACAGCAAAGCCAACTGTCAGTGTGAATTACCTAGCAGGAATATTCTAACTAATTCAATTCAGGTGAAATATGATGATTGCCCATTAATTGTTTTTGGCTCCCTTTAGCACTGGAAATATTTTAGAAAGAGTGAACAAATAAATAAATTAATGATAATTTAAAAAGAAGAAAATCAAAATGATGAAGTTGAAATCTAACCCCATGGGAACAGCTTCAGTTGTGTTCCCTGCTGCCGTGCACTCAGGACACATCAATGTTATGAGTGGAAGTTCATCTTAGGCTCTCTGATACTGGCAGAGCTCAGCAATATCAAGTCCAAGGCCTTCACAAGGCCATTGCTACTGATGATCATGCCATGAAGCATGAGGAGGATATTGTCAACAACAGTGTTTGAGATTTGGAAACCTTTGTGTACCAATAACCTCCAGATTAAACATTCAAAACAAAGAAGACTCAAATATGAGGTCATGGCAATTTTCTGGAGGGTCGGAACATTTTGTTATCAGTGCTCTTATTTGTTTTGGATTATTCAAATCCTGGTAAAATGATTCAAATTCCCTTTTGGTCATCTATTGATATAAAGAATACTGATGACATGGGGGACATGGTGGTCTAGGTGCACAATGGCAATAAAAGAAATTTAAAATTTTTGAACGGTTTATTCATCTCCCCCAGCTGAATAAATGGCCAAAGATAAGGACTTCAAAGTGCCTCTAACACATCTGCTCAAGCTCAGGCTTTGTCTCCTCCTTGGTGGTTAAGTATTGTAGCATTTGTATGCACATGCGCATGCACACACACACACACACACACACACACACAGGTCATTGCCATATACAGGTTTGCACTTGAGTTATTTCCTACTTTATTCCATAAATTAATTAATTGAAACAATTGGGATTCAAATATCTTAATGTAGGTGGGGTTGGAAGATGGGGCAGAGTAGAAGGACCCTAGCCTCACTTCATTACATAAATACTAACTAGATACTAGGTAACTACTAACTCATTCTAAATGCCCCAGAAATTGACCTGAAGACTGGAAAACTCCACAACTAAAGGTAGAAAAGAGGCCACAGTAAAGAAGCTAGGAGGTGTGGAGACAGGGTTTGGGAGAGATACAGATCATGGTTGCAGTGGTGGGGAGGGAGCTATGGTCATGCAGAAGGTTGAGAGACAGACTAGCACATAGCGGAGTGAACAGGGAAAATGAAGCCTATAGCAATTGGCTTGGAAAGTGAGAGGGGTTGAATTTCAAGAGTTCTTGCAGCCAGCAGGACCTAAAGCCTGGAGATTTCGAGGTTGATGTATTTTTGTTCTGGAGGAGGTTGGAGTATACTGGGGCAGTTCTTGGAAGAAAGACAAGGCAAACAGCCATGGACAGATAGCAAGGAAATAGTGATCTGAGGAGCACCTGGGACACACAGTAGAGAGATTAATTGCTTATTTCAGAGCATGTCCCAGAGAGGCAGCATTCACAGAGTGATTCCTCCAGGAATAAAGGAGCTGGCCAGGGCCACTTCCCTCCCCATCCCTCAGTATAAACACAGAGCTACCTGTGGGAACAAGCGCAGAACCAACATTTGCTACCTCACTTGCTTATACCAAGCCCCCAACCTCTGTCATGCTCCAGTGTAATTATCCCTCTCACTCATGTTTTCCTCAGTCCCAGCATGGCAGGCCCCCTCCCCAAGAAGATGGGTCCAAACCCATACTCAAGCCACATCTCCCAATGAGGGAGTTTTGCAGAGTCTCAGTTCTGGTGGCAGTGATGAAAGTATTATTTCATGAATAGACCAGAGTACACCTACTTAAAACATGCCTCATTCAGGCCAGGGACCAAACACTGCCCACAATGGGCAATGAGAACCTCTGTAGATAACTGGCCTGAAAGATAAAGCAGCCAGGACAAAACAACAAAGCACAGGCAACACACATTATAGACACTCATGGAAAAGCCAGGCCCCGGGGAAAAAGGGACACTACACCGAAGGTCACTACTGGACCTCTTCTTCACAAGGCCATTACCCTCAAGAACAGGTGACATGGCTGACTTTCCTAACATAGAGAAACAGGTAGAGAGATTTAGACAAAATGAGAAGACAGAGAAATTTATCCCCAATGAAGAAACAGGGCAAGGCCACAGCTACAAGTCTAAGGGAAAAAGATGTAAGTAACATACCTGATAAAGAATTTAAAGTAATGATCATAAAGATACCTACTGGACTTGAGAAAAGAGTGGAAGACATGAGTGAGACCCTTAAATAGAGATAAAGAATAACATAGCAAAGATAAAGGACTCAATAAACAAAAAAAAGAAATGTGCTTGATGGAATGAAGAGCAGGCTAGAAGAAGCAAAGGAATGAATTAGCGACCTAGAAGACAGAGTAATGGAAAGTAATCATGATGAACAAAGAGAGAAAAAAGAATTCTGCAAAATTAGAATAGACATAGGGAACTCAGCGAGTCCATCAAACATAGAAACATTCGTATTATAGGAATCCCAGAAGAAGAAAAGAGAAAAGGGGACAGAAATGTATTTTAAGAAATAATAGCTGAAAACTTCCCTACTTTCAAGGAGGGAACAGACCTCTCAGATCTAGCAGACACAGAGAACTCTCATCAAATTCAACAAAAACAGGCCCATACCAAAAGATATTGGAATTACATTAGCTAGCAAAATGTAGTGATAAAGAAAAAATATTAAAAGCAGTTAAGACAAAAGAAGTCGGTAACTTACAAGGGAACATTCATAAGGCTAGGTGAGATTTCTCAATAAAAACTTGGAATGCCAGAAGGGAGTGGCAGAATATATTCAAAGTGCTGAATGGGAAAAATCTGCAGCCAAAAATACTCTATTTAACAGAGATAAAGAGTTTCCCAGACAAACAAAAACTAAAGGACTTTGTGACCACTTATCCAGCCCTGTAAGAAATATTAAAGGGGACACTTTGAATGGAAAAGAAAGACCAAAGTGAACGTATAAAGGCAGGAAATACAAAAGTAGTAAACATGAATATTTCTGTAAATAATCAGCCAAGGAGCTCAAAAAGAAAAAAAGGATATAAAATATGATAACATATACTTAAAAGTGAGGGGGAGAGAAGAGATTGGGTTTAAACTTAAATGACTATCAACTTAATATAGACTGCTATTTGTAGAAGAGGTTATATACAAACCTGTGGTAACCACAAGTCAAAAACTAGTAATAAACATGCAAAGAATAAAGAGAATGAAATCCAAATATATCAATAAAGAATATCAACAACACATAAAAGAAAGAAAAGATCAGAGAAAGTCTTCAGAAACAACCACAAAACAAGTAATAACATGACAATAAGTACATATCTATCAATAATTACTTTGAGTGTAAATGGACTAAATACTCCCATCAAAAGACATAGATCCATGTATATGCTGCCTACAAGTGACCATTTTAGACCTAAAGACACCTGCAGATTCAAAGTGAGGGATGGAGAAACATCTATCATGCAAATGGATGTCAAAATAAAGCTGATATAGCAATACATATGTTGGACAAACTAGATGTTAAAACAAACATTGTAATAAGAGACAAAGAAGGACACTATATAATATTTAAGGGGACAATCCAACAAGATCTAACAATTGTAAATGTTTATTACTCAACAAAGGAGCACACAAATACATAAAAGAATTAATAAGAAACAACAAAAGGAATGAATCCACAGTAATACAATAATAGTAGGGGACTTTAACACTCTACTTATATCAATAGACAACCCATCTAAACAGAAAATCAACAAGGAAACAGTGGCTTTGAATGATACACTAAAACAGAAGGATTTAACGGATATATTCAGAACATTCCATCTTAAAACAGCAGCATACTCATTATTTTCAAGTGCACATGAAACATTCTCCAGAATAGATGAAATATTAGCCCACAAAACAAATCTCAACAAATTCAAGATTGACATAATGCTAGCAACTTTTCTTACCACAAAGCTATAAAAGTAGAAGCCATCCACAATACACACACACACACACACACACACACACACACACACACATACACACACACACACAGACACACACACATATACTAATACATGAGGTTAAATAATAGTCTAAAAATAATGAATGAGTCAACCAGAAAAAAAGAAGACATAAAAAATTACATGGAAACAAACAAAAATAAAAACACAATGTCCAAAATGTCCAAAATGTTTGGGATGCAGCAAAAGTGGTCCTAAGAGGGAGGTTTTAAGAAAAACAAGCCTACCTCAAGAAGCAAGAAAAATTGCAAATAAACAATCCAGCCTTACACCTAAATGATCTAGAAAAAGAACACTAAATGAAGCTAAAACCAGTAGAAGTAAGGAAATAATAAAGACTAGAGCAGAAATAAGTTATCTGGAAAACAAACAATAAACCCAATAGAAAGAACAAGGAAACCGGGAGCTGGTTATTTGACAAAAATCTATAAAACTGATAAACCTCTAGCCAGATCTATCATAAAAAAAGAAAAGACTCAATAAATCACAAATGAGAGAGGAGAAATAACAACAACATCACAGAAATACAAACAATTTAAAGAGAATATTAAGAAAAACTATATGTCAGCCAATTGGACCACCTAGAAGAGATGGATAAATTCCTGGAAACATATAACCTACCAAAACTGAAACAGGAAAAAAGAGAAAACTTGAACAGACTGATAACCAACAGAGAAATTGAATTAGTCATCAAAAAACTCCCCAAAAACAAAAGTCCAGGACTAGATGGTTTCACAGGCAAATTCTACTAAACATTTAAAGAAGAGCTAATACCTATTCCCAAACTATTCTAAAACAATAGAAAAGGAAGAAAAACTTCCCAATTCATTCTATGAGGCATTACCCTGACACCAAAACAAGATAAAAACACCACTAATAAAAGAACCACAGGCCAATATCTCTGATAAACGTAACTGCAAGAATCCTCAACAAAATAAAAACAAACCAAATCCAACAATACATTATAAAATCATTCATCAAAATCAAGTTGAATTTATTCCCAGGATGCAAGTGTAGTTCAGTATTCACAAATCAATCTATGTGATACAACACATCAATAGGAGAAAGGATCGCAACCATATGATCATTTCAATAGATGCAGGAAAAGCATTTGACAAAGTAAAATATCCACTCAACCATCCCTCAATGAAATAGGTTTAGAGGGATCATACCTCAACATATTAAAGGCCATATATCAAAAAACCAACCAATAACATCATCCTCAATGGGGAAAAACTTGAGCTTTTTTCCTAAGGTCAGGGATAAGACAAGAATGTTAGCAGCATTTTCCCCAGAGCTAGAAAAAAAGTCCTAAAATCTGTATGGAATGACCAAAGACGCCAAGAGGTCAAAGCAACATTGAAAAAGAAAAAAACAAAGCTGGAGTCCTCACAATTCCAGACCTTGTTACATTACAAAGTTGTAGTAATCAAAATAGTATAGTACTGGCTCAAAAAATAGACATATAGGCCAATAAAATGGAATAAAAAACAGAAATGAATCCACTATTATATGGTCAATTAATCTTCCATAAAGCAGGAAAGAATATCCAATAGGGAAAAGACAGTCTCTTCAACAAATGGTGTTGGGAAAACTGGTGAGCTACATGCAAAAGAATGAAACAGGACCACTTTTTACAACATACACAAAAATCAATTCAAAATGTAGTAAAGACCTAAATGTGAGACAGGAAACCATTAAAATCCTACAGGAGAACACAGGCAATAACCTCTCTGACATCGGCTATTGCAGCTTCTTACTAGATATGTCTTCTGAGGCAAGGGAAACAACCAATGGCAAAACTGAACTATTGGGACTTCATTACAATGAATGTTTCTGCACAGAAAGGAAATAATCACCAAAACTAAAAGGTAGCCCACAGAATGGGAGACAATATTTGTAAATGACATATCTGATAAATAGTTAATGTCCAAAATATATAAAGAACTTATAAAACTCAATACCCAAAAAGCAAATAATCTGTGCACAAGACATGAAGAGACATTTTTCCAAAGAAGACATACAGATGACCAACAGACACATGAAAAGATGCTCAACATCATTCATCATCAGGCAAAAGCAAATCAAAACTACAATGAGGTATCACCTCATACCTGTCAGAATGGCCTAAATAAAGAACAGGTGTTGGAGAGAATGTGGCGGAAGGGAAAATCTTTTGTATTGTTGGTGGGAATGCAAACTGACGTAGCTACTCTCGAAGACAGTGGGGGGTTTTCTCAAAAAGTTAAAAATGGAACTACCATTGATCTAGCAATGACACTATTAGGTATTTAATCAAAAATACAAGAATAATAATTCATAGGGTTACAAGCACTCCTTTGTTTATAGAAACTTTATTTATAATAGCCAACATATGGAAGCAGGCAATGTTCATCAATTGATGAATGGATGCAGAAGAATGGATATAGAAGATAAAATATAGTTTATATATATAATGGATTATTACTCAGCCATAATAAAGGATGAAACCTTGACATTTGCAATGACGTGAATGGAGCCTAGAGAATATTATGCTACGTGAAATAAGTCAGTCAGAGAAAGACAAATACAGCATGATTTCACTTGTGGAATTTAAGAAACAAAACAAGCAAAGGGGAAAAGAGAGAGAGGAACAAATAAAAAAACAGACTGTTGCTTATAGAGAATACACTTGATGGTTACCAGGGGGGAAGCGGGGCAGAATGGATGAAAAAAAGTGATGGGGATTAAGGAATGCATTTGTGATGATCACCGGGTGTTGTGTCCAAGTGTTGTCACTGTATTATACACTTGAAACAAATATAACCCTGTATGTTAACTAACTAGAATTAAAATAAAAACTTACAATGCACCTCCCCAAGAAACAAGCACGCAAAAAATCTTGATATGATAAATCAAATTTGTTATCCCAATTGAACACCTCATTATATAGCATATTTGCTAATATTTTAGACATTTTAACATTATCTTCCCCCCACTTCATAAATGCATAATTGACAAATAAAATTTTATATATTTAAGATGTATACTGTGATTTCATATATGTATACATTATGAACTTGTTACCAAAATCAAGCTCACCTCACACTTTGTGTATGTGAGGAGAAAAATAAACCTCTACTATCTTAGCAAATTTCAAATATATAACACAGTATTATTAACTATAGTCAACATGTTGTAAATTAGACCCCCAAATTTTGTTCATGTTAACTTTGTACACTTTGACCGATTTCTCTGGTTTTTTACCAACCCCAGCCTCTGACAACCACCATTCTATCCCTGTTTCTATGAGTCCAAATGTTTTTAGATTCCTTACATAGATAATAGTATAGTGTCTGTCTTTCTCTGTCTGGTTTATTTCCCTTTGCATAATGCCCTTGAGTTTCATCCATGTTCTTGAAAATGGCAAGATTTCTTTAATTTTTATGCCTGAATAGTATTTCATTGTATATGTACATTTTCTTTATTTTTTAAAAGTGGTAAGAGTAACATCTACCATTATTTAATATTTAAGGGGGCCAAGATACTTTGCTAAGGACTTTGCATATAATATTCATTTATTCAACAAACATTTATTTGTATCTACTCTGTGCTATGAACTAGAGTAGGCTGGGTCTTTCCATATGTTTTCAAATAGAAAATCTGGAGTCTTAGTCAAATAATTGGTGAGTAACTCAAACTTTCATAAACAATTGACTGTGACAGAAGAGAGTTACATTTACTCCTATCTCCTCTACTTTTTTTCTAAACAAAGTGTGAAATGAAAATATGCATGAAAAACTACAATTTCTAGCAAGTTCCTCAGAATGCATTCTCACTTTCTACTCTATAGCAATTTAATTTTTAGAGCAAAATCCCACAAAAATCAAATTTTTACTTCTGATCCCTGTCCCTTTTAAACCATTATTTTCTAGGAGGTGAAAACTTTTTGCTGTGTGCTTTTGAAATAATTTTAAATTTACTGAAAAGTTGTGAGAACAAAAAAAGAACTTTTTTTTTTCTGGAACCATTCCAGAGTACATTGAAGATTCGTGGCCCTAATATTACTCCCGAACACCCAGTGTGTACTTCCCACAACATGGACATTCTCGTTCATAAAGCCAATACAAACATCAAAATCAGAAAATTATTAATGATATGTTTTAACCATCTAGGACCCAGACTCTCTAAGCAGGAATTTCTAAAGTTTTCATTTTTACAGAAACTGACCAGCTCAAAAGTATACTTAGATTATAAAAGTTCTTAGAAAATATTTATAAAACATAAGTGAAACAATAAATTGAAGAATCAGAGGGTAAATGTGAGCAACTGACCCAAAGTATAGAGCCAAATGCAGGCTTGGAAATTGGGAAAACGAAGATTAGAAAATCAGAAGACCAACTCAGGCACAGCATTCAGGATTTCTTACTGAAGCGTCCTTTCTGGAAGGGTGATTGAACCCCTCCAGTAAGAGCTTAAGAGGCGAGGTAGGGAAAAAGGATGCATCCTCATATGCAAATTTTATTATGACCTTTGGTAATAAGATGGAATTCAGCTGTGCTTATGCGACATAGTCTTACACAGTCAGTGATTGTGCCCAGTCTCTCTGCGTCATGTGCAGTGGAAATATAGAGAGGGGACAGGGACGGCAAAGACCCCATCAGTCTTTCTTTTGACTTCTTTTAACACCCAAATTGTCCTCAGGTGTAGATTTTTTCCTGTGGAATGTGATTGTAATACAGTCCCACAGGTAGGCAGGGAAGGGGTGGAATCTCTCTCAGACCTGCTTCCTTTGTTACTTTTTTTTTTTTTTTTTTAACAGGCAAAGTGAAAGATCACTTAAAGTGAAAATAGAACAAACAAAAATCTCCCTGACATTGCCGTAATATATAAGCCATAATATTGAGGACTTGGATTCTAATATCTTCTTGGAAATAATGACTTATTTAAGATTCTTGTTTCCTGCATGGTCCATGTATGGTCAACATGTGACATGTATTACACGTCCTGTCATTTTTGTGTAGGCTGTGGATGCCCCAACAGTCCTCAGTCACAAGCCAGTTTTGCTTTATCTGCCATTATGTGGCACTAGTCCACAGGGCCCCCATAAAGAGCAAGCTCCTGAGGGTTCCTTCAACCATTATGGAGTTAGAAGGTAGCACCCTCGATCCTTCCAGCTGGTGGGATTTGGTCATAAAGCTCTGGGAGAGATTTCTTGGGAAGATAAAATTTGCATAATATATATAAGATTCCTGCAAATAGTTAGAGGTACATTATATGACTGGAAGCATGACTTAGGATTAGGTACAAAAAAACCCCACAGTAAATAAACAAAAATAGGCCATTATTAACACAAGAGGAAACAAAATCCTGAAAGGAAAGATAAAGCACCCTTGTATAGTGCATGACTGAGCTCTGAATGCTTTCCTAATATGACAGACATGAATATTCATTTAATCAAAATTATGATGTACTATTTCGAGAAGATGAGAGCTCAAAAGTGTGCACATGTGTGGTAGGGGCCAGAAGATGAAAGAAAGCTAAATTTTCATGTTCCACAGCGGGAAGTCAATAAATAAAGCCTATTAATAAAAAAAAATCAAGAAATAGCAATATAAGCATGTTATTTAGAGATATGGAGATATCTCAAAAGAATCAGTTAAAATAGCTGAAAGCAGTTGCATCTGCAAAACAGGAAATGGGTTGAGGAAAAGGCACAGGAACACTTGACACTTTAAAGTACATTCATATATAAACTTGACTAAAATACAAAGTAAACTGAAGATACTGTACTATATATTGAAATATAAATGCATCTACAATTTTGAATTTTTTATGAATATTTTAATTTATGTGACATAAGTTCTCTTACATGAAATATGTAAACTTCACATTCTAGTTGGGACTTGAAGAACACAAAATTAAAAATTTTTACTTTCCTGTAAATGGAAAAAATCTTTTAAAGATGCTGAAATTGCAGCAAAGTTAAATATTTGTTGTAGAAACTGTAACCACTTTCAAAGGTAGTAAATTTAGCCAAAAATGAAGAGTTGATATAAATAATTCACAATTACACATACAATAATCCATTTATGAAATACTGAAAAAAAGATGCCTGATAGGAAAATGTCATGGACACTTCAGAGTTAGCAGGATTATGGGTGACCCTAGAATTGTCAGACACAAAAGCTGTGTCCTGCAATGTTTTACTCAAAATTTTAACATTCCTTACACAACTAACAGTAAAAAGAACCTTCATCATCAGTGACTTTAACAAGTTTGTCTGTGAAGACTTGAAATATTTTAATTTTATTTTCTCATGAAAACTACTTTTGGATATTTTAATTTCAGTTATAAATGTACTGGTGATTTAAAAAGTCAGTATGTTGGTACACTCAAATGAGCATAGTATTGTAAATTTTCATCACATATTTATTAAAGGTGCCTGATTTTTTTGGTCACAGAACTGTAAGTCCTGACTCTAATGTATATAAATTAACATTTTTAATGTATAGGAGAAAGAGAGAACTGCCAGATTCTCAAACACCTGAAACCTTAATCTGTCCGGGCTAGATGGCCCTAATACAGGAAACTATCTGGAATGCATTGCATTCTTTGATGATTTAATCTAAACTTTCCCTCAGCTTTCAGATTTCAATAGTTAGATGCTCTAGAAAAAACTACAGCTAAAAAGAGAAGCCATGAGATTGATTCATTGACAACATTGTTTTCAGAGCATGACAGTTGCAAGCCCTGGGCAGTTCATCCCCAAATTAACACAACTTAAAATGTATACAACTTAAAGCAAGATAAAACAAACCAACACACTCAATGTTCTTCAAAATTCTTAGAAAATCACCAATCTGCCAGTCACCAAGGCAAATCCCAGGCTGTGGTCTAATCCTTTTCGTCCAAACTGTTTATTCTTTTACTTTCCTTATACTAAAACTTTCATGCAGATTTCCCTGGATTTTCCCACAGTTGGCTCTACATGCCTAGTTTAAAAGAGATCTTAAGTGTGTATGCACACACACACACACACACACACACACACACACACACATACAGAGATATACACATACAGAAAGAAATATCAAAACAGGCCTTTAGAGATATAGGTACTAAATTATCATACAAAAGGTATTTCTACCTACAAATGGAGGTCAAAATATTTGGGTGAGAAATGGAATTCATACATACGTAACTAATCAACAGTAAGTCCATGCTGTGGACAGACTGCATTGAGGGTCCTCCTTGTGTTTCTGTCCTTCTCACAGGGACTTCCCAGTTGGGCTTGGCAGCACTTTCTCTCTGCCAGTGTTAGGAGATCACAGCCAGGGGAGCCCATCAGGAGATGAGATGCAGGAAGTGTTCTCCACCTCCCCTCCCCCGCCCCCTACCGCTGGCAGCCAATCCACACCAAAACAAGAGGAATCAACCAGTGAAGCCCAGCCTAAATCACTGACTCTCAGACCCTGACCAGACAAATGCGTATCATTTCAAGTTACTGAGATTCGGAGAGGTATGTTGTGTAGTGTTATTTTAACAGTAGATAGGTGATAGAGTCCTCTCTTTTCATGACATTTATAAGGTTGTCACCTGAAGGGTATGGGAACAGTCACTTAATACTAGAAATGATACTTTTAAAAACTACACTACATAAAAATATCATGTGGTGTCTAGAGCAAAAATATCACACTGAAACTCCTAACTTAGAAAACCTCAGATGGGGTTTAAATTCTTGACATGAAAGAAGTAAATGTAAAGTGCATACATAAGTAAATGAACTGTATTCTGTTTGTTTCCTCAAATTTGCTTTTCCTGGCAAGAGGGAATCTACTGAGCTCTCCATCGGTACTGGAAATATTTGATAAAATTACACAACTATGCATTTGTAAATCTATTACACCCTTCAAACTGTTAGACACAGGATAATGACGGTCAGAGCAAACTCCGCTTTCCAGAAAAGTTAAGATTTGGCTTATAATATTTGCGAGGATAGTCATCCATCCATGCCAAGTCTTTTGCCCCTCAAGAGTCCTTTCATTAGTGTTCATACACTGCCTCGTTTATTCTGCTCCAGGACCTTTCCACAGCCTTCGACTCTACTCCATCCTCCTTCCTCACAATGATTACCAAGCCTGCCTGACTCACAGGGTGCTAGGCTATTATTCCAGTTGTATGTTCCCATGCTATTCTCATCCTTAGAAATGGAAAAGCATTTTAAGCCCTTGCAAATTCAAATTTGTGTTTTAGAAAGATTCAAGAATATACTGTATCCCTAAAGCGAACCCAGGATATTATTTAAAGAAAGAAAAAAAGAAAAAAAATATCAGAGGAGTTGAAGATATTTTTGTTGGAAAGTAATCTTAAAAAAAAAAAAACTACAGGAAAAAAGTTAGAAAAGTTACCCGAAAGACAGATTAAGAACAATTTCCAAACTATAGGGACAAAAAAAGCATGACAAATAACAGTAAAAGTTATGAAATACAGAGAAAAATCTAGAAAGTTCTATATGGTTCTAATATGATGTATAGAAGTCACTCCCCTCACTCCCTACAAAAAACAATAACCTCAATAACAAAAAATGAATAGAAAAGAGGAAATTGTCATTTAAAAAATTAAATGGTCTCTCAAAATATAACACAATATACCAAAATAATGATGATGATGATGATAATGATGAAGAAGAAAGTGGCTGTTGAAGTTTCCCAGACACAGAGCAGAAAGATAACAGGATAATGAGCTAAACTTGGCTCTAAGGCAGACTTTTTAGATAATACTGCATTGTTAAATATTTCTGGTCCCTCAGCAAGGATGCCTTTAATAAACTGAAGACTATATTTAGTGGTATCAAATTTTGTAAAATGTATACATTTCAAAAGAACACTAGAAATAGGCAGTTTTTTAGTTATTACAAAGAACACATGTAACAGTCTTAATGTAGAGCCTTTATAAACAAGACAAATAAGCAAAGAATCTAAAGCAAACCAAGGCTGGGAAGCAGGATATGTACTTGAAGGAGAAGAAAGTACAACATAAGCAGAAGAACAGGAAAATACCAACTATAAAACAAACACATAAAGGCAATAAGAAAAAAGCTTATTTCAGGGTTATAAAAGTTTTTAAATTATTTTCTGCAAGTTGTTTCCCCTATATTTATTATTTATTTTCCTTTTGTGAGTTTTTAGCATTAAATTAATATAAATGAAGTATGTAGAGCATCTGAAAAAAATTTTACATCAGAAGTCAGTGGTAATTACACTATTGTTAATAATTATACCCTAAGTGAAGAAGAAAAAAATGATTGGTAATTGACAGGCTGAAAAATTAGTAAATAAATTTATAAATCTACTCTTTAATATATTAAATTAAATCCTTTCCCTGAATATGTTATTTCTGACAACAGTATTATAATACCTCTGGAGAACTAGAACACGTTGTACCTTTCTAATTTATTTTCAGGATTTCTTGTCAATGGATTATTACTGTGCCAGAAGTGAGAATACCTAAATTCTAGTCCATTTATTTTTCAATAAACTCATTGTGTAACTTAGGCAAGTAATCCAAAACTCTCTGGACCATAATTTTCTCATCTTTAAGACAAAATGATTACAATATATTGTCACATTGTTCCATTTTGAGTGCTTGGTATATTTATTGCAGACACTGTGATATGTCATGTATTACTCCCAGTTAAATCCTTATAATGATATTATAGAAATTTTTTTTGTCTGTGTTTTTCATAAATGAAATTGAGTCTAAGAGATATTAAGTGACCTGCACAAAGGCCCCCAAATGCCTTCTGGTATTCATACACCAGTTTGTCTCCACTGTGTGCAGTACTCCATGTAGGTAGCTGAAGAGCTCAGGGCATGAGCAATTAGACATCATAATTGCTCACACTCTATAATTTGAAGAGTGTTGGAAAGACTCTCCTCCAATTAACCATTGTCCCCTATTTTTCTTGTGTCACCATTAAGGATGCATTACTTTGGGATTAGAGACACTATTAAAATGGGGATTGAAATGTGGCATCATAGTGTGAATCATTACATATCTAGCTGATAGCGGGTTTAGTCAGGGATTAGAACAGGATAGGTAAGGATAAAAATGTGAGCAAAATTTTAGATAATACCCCAAAACAAATTCTATCTACTTTACATATTTTCAACATTTGGCCAATAGAGGACAATTGCAATTAGTCTTTTTTCAATATTTGAAAAAGCAAATCTAGAATTCCAGGTAGAAAGAAGGCTGAAGACTTGAAAGCATTTTCAGACCAATATGATTGATTACTTAGAATTTCTGGTAAATAGAGTTACAGAACGCCACCTGCCTTCTTAGAAATTATGTAAGGAAAAATGTTAGAAACTCAGAATTTAACAGCTAGTAGAGGCAGCTAATTTTATTCCAAGAAAACTCCCGAAAGGCACCAGTGGCCACTCAAGAGGTGTTTCCTCTTCTTGAAACAAAGGATCTAGAAGAAATGGACAGTGACATCAAGAAGGCAGAGACAGATTCTCCTGAGCTCAATCCTTCCATTGCTCAGCACGCTCCTCACAATCAGTGTGTGTGTCTAGAGATGAAATGCTTTTGCTACTTCTGATCAGAAAGGAAACTTGACTTAATTCTGAGACTGAGCTGTATCGGATTTTATTGGTACTCTTGGCATTAGAGATTAGTTATTTTGTACTCTGTGAACTTCTTTCTTTCACAAAGGACCAAAGGTAACAGAGTCTTAAGGAGTTAGAAGCATTTCCTGGTAGCAAAATACTACTCACTTCACCAGAGTCTTTTCTATTTCAGGCACTGTTCTACTTGCTTTACAAAGACGATCTTATTTAATACTCTCAGTGACCTCATGAGTGGTCACTGTATTTACATATGAAGAAGCTGAGAATAAGAGAAAGTATGTGACGTGGTTATAATAACAACCAGACATTAAACGGACTATGATTTGAAATTAGTTCCAAGTACAAAGCTTTCCAATCTTAATAATCAAACATGTTGAGTTTTATGGACAAATGCTATTCTGCTGAGCAACGTTCAGACTATGCTTTTCTCAATAGCATTTGTGGACAAATCTCTCTCTTTCTCTCTCTCAGTGGATATTTATAGATAAAATATGTAGAAATTTTTATACTTATATAACACCTGGAGATTAACATATGTATATGTGTATATATGTGTAATTAGAGTGAGTGAAATAACCCTACATGTTGCCATTTAAAAAACAATACAAAGTAATTCTGTACCTTAATTTTATCGTGATGAAATAGGGAAAAAAGCTAACATTGAGGTTAAAATCTCCTTGAATACTTAATTTTGAAAGTGCTATTTTCTGAATAAGATTATGAATGCTGAAAATTCACCTTGTACTCTGCTTACTAAAAGCATTTATTAGGCCAAGTGGCTGCTGACATGCCCATAAAGTGCTCTTATACAGCACAAGAAAACACCTAAATCAAATGGCTCGTAAAAACTGTTTCCATACATACAACCCAAAAAGCAGATCTGGTAGATATGCAGTTGTCTAAACATGCAAGCTCAGAGCAGAGGCCAGGTGGTAGGATGTTGGGCTGCAGGTGACAGGTCACAGGATGCGTCACCTAAGCAAGCCCCTGGACTACCTGGACCTCATTTTCTTCATTTGTACAATGAAAACATCAAGACTTTATCTTGTGGGGGTTGCAGATCTTTTGGAGATTTTGTTAGCATATACCTACCTACAAACGTGATATTTTATATAAAATCTGGAATGTCCCAGGCCTGAAGAATCCTCAATTAAATGATCTTTATGGTCTTTCCCATCTCTCTCACTTTTTCATTTTCTTTTCCTAATGACAAAGAGATATTTTGCACAGAATAGCTAAGATTTGACCTGTTCTTTATAACTATTTCCAGAGTTTCAATGTCATAACTAAATAACTAAATACTGAAAGTGATAGTTCAGCACTATGTATGTATTTGTGTGTGGTTATACATACCAAGCGTAACTCTTAACCCCTGTCTCTTCTAACTGAAAATCCAGATTTACATCCCTTTTACTTTCTATTCCACTCTAACAGCAGCCCTGCTATTATCAGGGATTCTTCTCTTTCATGAGAGTTCGTAAGGGCAAAATTTTTGGCTGCCAGCAGCTTCTTGCTTCCCAGGCAATCTAAGGGCACCTTGCAGTCATTTCTTGGAGAGAATGGCAGTGACAAGGGCAGCTAGTAAGGGTCCCCTGCGGATCCCAGGAACACTGGCTTTGCTTCTCTTCTTCTGGACTATCACAGCCCACATCATGCCTCTCCACCTATTTACCAGTACAGATTTTACAGCACGTGTCCTGTGCTTTAGAGATCCTTACTCAGGTCCTCCTCTGATCATTTCCCTCCCCAGGGACAAAACATTCATGGAACCAACCTGCATCTTGAACCATCATCCTAGACCATTCTCCAGATCCAGAACCCACACGTCTCTCTCCAGTGACCCCCAGGCTATTTCCAAGTTGTGCTCAAGCTTCTTCCTGATCCTAAAGGGCCAAGAAGCACCTATTTCCTGGAAGTGTGGGTGGAGATTAAGCAGAGGCTGGGACATCTACCAATGTAGGGTTACTTTAGTGCAGAACAACAGCTGGGGTGTGAGGACAGGCAGGACTCTCTGCAGGCCAGACACTTCCATTTCGAAGAAAAACACCAAGATAGTCTGAGAATTTTAAGTGTGAACCTTGACACCCAGGCAGTTGTGATGGTAGATTCGTAAAGTTAGAAGGTTAGAATATATATTTTTAAATTAGTATGTTTGCTTTACTTGTAACTTTTAAATATTTAGAACTCTGATATATAAGCTTCCATTCATAGCCTCACACCATGGACTACGATGTTGCAGATGAGTCCACCCATCACCCTACTCTCACACTGTGTCCTTTCATGTCCCCGCCTGGTGTTCCCAGCAAGGAGGCAGCATCATCTATCTCCCTCTGCTAGTCCCACACCTACTACATAGCATACGCTGTATGCCATGTGTCCAATTAGCACAACTTTGGTTTGCAAAGCAAGTTCAGTTCTGCAATGATTACTAAGGTATTGGTTTTTAAGGCCTCCTTTAGAAGCGAAGACTAGAAATAATCGTAAAGTCCAAAATTTTGTAGCTGTCTCTGGAAGGCTGAGGGTACACAGTTGAGATACGAGGAGGTTTGGAGAAATTCAAATATTTTATTATTTCATAATTTTGTTTCATTGCTTATCAATTGTCATCTTTTTCAAAATTTTCACATAATAAAAGCTTTTTTTGAGAAAGTAATATCTTTTGATCACTTATGGCTGGGAAATGACTTAGGGACCCAAAATTAATATAGGTGCAGGGGGTACAGATTCAAAATAGAAACAGTGTATATACATGAGAAATATACTACTCCTCCAGAATAATACTCAGCATTTTTTACTTGTAAATGAGGATCCAGGTTGTTCTTTTTTACGATGCCAATCTTCCTGAAACCACTTTAATACTTAGATTTCCTAGATTAAGAACATATTGATGATATTATCAGACAAAGATAGGAGTGCTACAGAAATAACTCAACTGTCATGCTTTGCTGCCTCTTTTCCACATCAAAAAAACCTCACAAAATTATACAGTAGAACACCAGAGAAATGCTTTAATATGACCTCTGTTAGTACAAAGTTGGTATAAATGAGAACACAATATATGTTTTTCATTATATTGGGAAAAATCCTGTATTTTCCAAAAAGGTACCAGGTAGAAAAACAGTGTTGAAAAAAATTTTGTAAACATGAATATGTGATGGCGTATTGATGAAATAATCACGAATTTTCTTTCAAGAAGGCCAACAGGAAAGGAAGATGAAAGGTGTAGACTTATCTCCTAAAATTCAGAAATTAATCTTGAAAAATAAATTCAAAATATGATAGCACGATGCCCTCTCACTGGCTTTAAGAACAGAGAGTGTGTCAATATTGTGACAAACTTTCCCAGTGGATATAAAATTACCTGAAGACTCAGATGGTTGCACTGAGAGTGTCAATTTAGTGCACATGTGGGAGGGGAATGTTGGCAAAGTACAAAATTTGAAGGGAGGTTACAGGTCTAAGATTCAACACAGAGAAGAGGTGGAAAGCTATACTAAAAGGTTCAGGTAGACTAAGACCGACAGCAGCCTAAAGAGATGGTGACATGTATAAGGGAAGGGGCTTAAGAGTTACTTTAAATATAATCATAAAGGAGGGAATAGTCTTTATTCCTTATCATCTGAGAGGAATAAATAGGACCAAAAGTTACAGTTTCCAGGAAAAAAAAAACTGGCCTAATGAAAAATACTAGGGGTTTTCTCCTGCTGAGATAGTGAGTTACCTGGGAACTTCAACTCCCAAGGTCTGGGTGACCACCTGACAAGACTATTGCCTGAGTTGTTCTCCACTGGTGGGAAGTTAAACCAAATAACATTCATAGGTCATTTTTTAACAGAAATATTCTATGAAATTAATGTTCATTTCTTGATATATTTGAAATGTTTCCAGCACACGCATGCATACACATATATGGGAAAATCTAAAGAGATTGAAAACTACATTTCCTCAGTGTTAGCATGAAAATCTAATATCAGTTACTTATTCCCACAATAATGCTAGGTAACAATTTTTTTAATGTGGTACCCTACAACAACAAATATATAATTAGCTCATGTGTTTGTGAGATTCCACTGTTTGGGCCGCACTCGACCAATCTCAAGGGCTCACTTACATGTGTGAAGTCACCTTACAAGCCTATAGCATTTAATCTATGATGGCCTCAGTTTGTCTAACAAAGGCTCTCACTGACTCTTACAGTGATCCCAGGCATAGTTTCTAGACCCTAGCAGGCCTGCCCAGGCTTGTGATGTTGGCCATGACAAGATCAAGAGCACAGTCAGAAATGCACAAATGATTTTCCCAGTCTCTTCTCGTACCACGCCTGTGAAAATCTGTCCAAATCCAAGAGCATGGCTGCCCGCGGTGTCAGAGAGGGAAGCTCAGCATGTTACCGAGCAGCAGGTGTTGATAGAAAGAAGCTGAAGAACTGGAGCCATTAGATACACTCCATCCACCACACCCCCAAAATTTCAAAACAATGGGTAGCAAGTAGCATGAAGCATATTAAAACATGTATTTGTATTAATTTCTCATACATTTCAGTTTCTTTTTGTAAACAAAATTAATTAATTTTTTGTAAACAAAAAACAATTCTTTTTGTAAAGAAAATTAATTAATTAATTGGCACATATTAACTGTAAAAGTTAAAAGCCATGTAGAACTTAAAAAATTTTATATGCCAAATTTCTTTTACGTAAATTACTATATGCACACTTATATTCAGATAAGGTGGTGTGTGTGTGTGTGTGTGTGTGTGTGTGTGTGTGTGTAGTAAGTAAGCTCCTAAAACAGATGATGGAACTAGAGGATGTAGAAACTGAGAGCACTCAAGGGAACACAGGATCCATTTTTCAGAGTATTTGGACAAGATGACTTGTTACTTTCATTTGCATTCTGCCCATATATTTTGGTTGGAGAAGCAGAATATTCTTAAAAGAAAGTGAAATGTTAAAGGGAAAAAATGAAAAGTTATGATAGTTAATTGCGTGTTATTGTACCCCCGTGTGGAAGCAGAAGGGAATTGGGCAAATGGCAAGCAGCAAAACAAGAATTCTGAGGCTGTAGGTTAAGTGGGGCAGGCAAACAATCTCTGATGGAAGTGTTGGTGATGCATGGCATTAGATGACATAAAGAACTTGCACTTTCTGTCCAAGTTGACATTTGACATGAGTATGTTTAAATGGATCTAAATAAAAGTGGGAAAGCTTTATATGGCTTCTAACTACTAAACACCCTCCTACTAGGAGAGCTAAAGTCTCCCAAAAATAATAATACCAAATGCTTGAAGCTAGAATTTATGCAGATAACCCTCCCTCAAGAAGGGATAGCTCTACTGCTCAGCCCTTGAGGATATACTTTGCTTAGTGATTTGCTTCCAAAGAGTAGAGAAAGGATGAGAAAAATACTGCTTCACAGTTAAGAAAATGGCAAACATTCCCTTGACCCACTGATCATGTAAACATCATCAATGATAAGTCATATTGGTGGCATATACCTTTGATATGATGAGATGAAAATGGCACTTCACTGATGTGAACTGCCTCTCAAAAACACATTATTCTGGTCTAATCATGAAAAAAAATCATACAAATCCAAACTGAGAGACATTCTAAACAATGCCTTCCAGCAATCTTCAAAACTGGTAAAGTCATCAAAAGCAAACAAAATCTGGGAAACTGTCATCTTCAAGAGGACCCTAAGGAGTTTTGACAACTACATGTAACTTGGTATCCTAGATGGGATGCTGGAAGGAAAATGGACATTAGGGAAAAATTAAGGAAATCTGAACAAAATATAAAGTTTAGTTAATAGTAATGTGCCACATAGAAGTTAAATATAACTGATATGGACAAGTGTTATGATACGAATGATAGCATTCTATCATCTCTATAGCAACACTAATTTATTGCATTTTCATACGTAAGAGTAGAGTCCTAAAGCAGGTAAATAAAAAAAATGAAATAAAAAATCCTTGAGGCTTCCTGCCATTACTGATTGTAATCTTGTTTGCAGCAAATTTTTGTCAGGAAACAGACAGGATATCTGAGTATGAAACACATACTTTTTTTTTTTTTTTTTTTAATTTTTTTTTTTTTTCAACGTTTATTTATTTTTGGGACAGAGAGAGACAGAGCATGAACGGGGGAGGGGCAGAGAGAGAGGGAGACACAGAATCGGAAACAGGCTCCAGGCTCTGAGCCATCAGCCCAGAGCCCGACGCGGGGCTCGAACTCACGGACCGTGAGATCGTGACCTGGCTGAAGTCGGACGCTTAACCGACTGCGCCACCCAGGCGCCCCGAAACACATACTTTTTAAATGAGTTTTTGTATAAACTAAATAAAAAAATGTTTTAATTTGTTAATATAATTTTAGATGTTTATTTTGACAGAGAGAGAGAGAAAGCAAGTGGGGAAGGACAGAGAGACAGAGTGGGAGACAGAGAATCCCAAGCAAGCTCCATGCTATCAGCGCAGAGCCCATTGACTTCAGGCCTGAGCTGATATCAAGAGCCAGATGCTTAACCAGCTGCGCCACCTACACACCCCTAATTTGCTAATATGATTTTAAACGACTCTGTTTCAAACCAAAATAGTGTATTCCTTATGTTATTTGCAGTATATTTATCTTTGCACACATTAATTTTTCTTTTCCAAAATCAAATAAGAGTGACCTTGCATTAGCAGGCATCACATGTGACTTTTATTTTAATCCCTCCTCAGTACCTTGTAGTATAACCATATACATTATTTTGTTTGCTCGGTTTCATATTTTGTGGCTCTATATTTAATTTGTTTGTATGCATTATTACTGACATTACACATTCCATGAAATTCTAAGATTCATTAAAACTTGTAAGCTGTTCAAAAAGATTTAAGTTAGTTTTCTAGATTATCCAGAATTAAAAAAAAAAGATTGATTGATCTTTTTCCTTTCCTGTGAAAGTATGGATTCACAATATGTTTTCTACTAATTATAATACTAAAAATATTTGGCTAAAAAATAAAAAGTTTATTATTATTATTTTTTTACACAGTATCATCATGAATGATGCATGTATCAGTGGCTTTAATATCAGCTCATTGATTTGAGTGACCACTGTATCTAAGCACCATGCTGCCCTTTATATCTTCTCTAATGTGTATTCAGTTATATCTACATTTTAGTACTTGAACTATACGCTGGGATATTTTTGTATTTAAATACAAATATTATGTTTAATACCATTTTTATTTATATCAGCAGAATATCAAGCTGTATACTATTGGTATTCCAAAAGTATCTTCAAATTCCATCAGGAAAATTATTCAAATAAAAAAAATAATACATTCTTTTAACTATAGCTCTAAAAAAAGTTTTGGGGAGCCTTGGTGTCTCAGTTGTTTAAGTGTCTGACTCTGGATTTTGGCTCAAGTCATGATCTCACAGTTCGTGAGATCGAGCCCCATGTTGGGCCCTACATTGACAGTACAGAGCTTGCTTGGTATTCTCTCTCTCTCTCTGTCTCTCTCTGCCCCTCCCCTGCTCTGTCTCTCTTCCTGTCAAAATAAATAAATAAACATTTTTTTTTTTTAAGTTTGATTTGCAAGCAACCTGCTAAATGTTTGGTTCAGCTCACAGGGTAATAACTTGGTTATATATGTTACTTCAAAGTGATACCTGGAAGGTTTCACTGAAAATCAAATCATTACAAAGGGAAACTTGGTCACAGGAAATTCAGAATGCTATACTGAATATGGCAGAATGCTAAAACCTGGACCTAACTTTGAACCTGCACCTAACTACGTATATACAATGAACTATTACTCAGCCATGAAAACAGAATGAAATCTTGCCATTTGCAGCAACAGGAATGAACCTAGAGGCTATAATGCTAAGTAAAATTAATCAGAGAAAGACAAATATGGTATGACCACTCATGTGTGGATTTTTTTCTTTTCTCATATGTGGAATTTAAGGAAGAAAACAAACAAAAGGGACAAACAAAAAACCAGACTATTAAATACAGAAAACAAAGCAGTATTTGCTAGAGGGGAGGTGGGAGGGGGATGGAAAATAGATAAAGGAGATTAAGAGTATGCTTATCTTGGCAGAGGGAGGACACAGTAGCTGAGTAGGAAGACCCTAGGCTTACCTCACCCCATGAATACAACAAGATAACTATCAAATCATCCAAAGTACCCCAGAAATCCATCTGATGACTGACGGAACAAACTCTGCAATCAAAGAGAGAAAAGAAGCCCCAGTGAAGAAGGTACGAAATGAAGAGCCACGGTTTGAGGGAGAAATGGATCCTGGCTGTTGCAGACAGGAGGAGCCATGGTAGCTAAGAAGTGTGAGAGAGAGCAGAACACACAGGGGAACACACAAGAATGCACAAGAACCACATAGCCAGTGGTTTGGTAAATGAGAGGTGTGGAACTTCATGAGTTCTTGCAACCAGTGGGACATAAAGCCTGGAGTTTTAAAAGTCAGTGGCTTGGCTGCAATAAAGCCTGGAGGGCACTGCTCTGCTCCGCTCTCAGAGGGAAGGCAAGGGCAGACAGCATGGAAATAGCAACTTGAAAAATGCCAGGGACACACAGTGAGGAGAATATCGCTCTTCTTGGAGCTTGTTCCTGAATGGCAGAGTTCACAGAGACAACTCTCACGGAACAAAGGAGCTGCCTGGCAGCATTTTCCTCCCCAACCACTCAGCATAGCCACCTGCAGGAAGCAGCACAAAGTGGAAACTGGCTGCATAACTTGTGGACGCTAAGCCCCACACCTCAGGGTGCTCCAGTGGAATTGCCCTTTCTCAGGAATACTTGCCTCAGTCCCATTGTATCTGGCCTCTCCCCCAGAATACCAGCACAAACCACCTGCCCACACCACATCTCCCCACCAGAAAGTTTCTCAAGGTCTCCCTTCTGGTAGAGGTGGTGACAGGTCTACTTTCACCAGCAGATCAGAGCATACTTAGTTACAACTTGCCACATTCAGGCCAGGGACTAAATCGGGCCCACACCAGGCAAGGAGAGCCTCTGAAGTCAACAGGCCTGAAGGCTAGAGCAGCCAAAACACAACAGCAGACCACATGCAGGACACACCAGAGACATTCCCTGAGGTGCCAGGCCCTGGGCACTACATGACCTCTTCTTCATAAGGCCATTACTTTCAGGAACAGGAGATATAACCGGCATTTCTAGCACACAGAAGAAGGCAGAGACTGACACAAAATGCCAAGATGGAGGAATTTATCCCAAATGAAAGAAAAGGATAAGGCCACTGCCAGAGATCTAAGCAAAACGGATATAAGTAACACTCCAGACAGAGAATTTAAAGCAAAGGTCATGAGGATACTCACTGGGCTTGAGGAAAGAAGAGAAGATATCAGAGACAACTTACCACAGAGATAAAAGAGTTAAAAAAGAATCAACCAGAGATAAATAATACAATAAAGGAGATTAAAACATGCTTAATGCAATGAACAACAAGCTGGAAGAGGCAGAGGAACAAATTAGTTACCTGAAGACAGTACTGGAAAGCAATGACACTGAACAGAGGAGAGAAAGAATTATGGAAGATGAGAATAGACTGAGGGAACACAATAACTCCATCAAATGTAATAAGATTTATATTTTAGGAGTCCCAGAAGAAGAAGAGAAAAGGGGACAGAAAATTTATTTGAAGAAATAATAGCTGAAAACACACCTACTGCGGGCAAGGAAACAGACATCCAAATCCAGAAGCACAGAGAACTCCCATCAAATTCAACAAGTGGGCCAACACCAGGACATATTGTAATTACATTTGCAGTATATAGTATAAAGGAAAAAATCCTAAAAGCAGCAAGACAAAGGTAGTCAGTAACTTACAAGGGAACACTCATAAGGCTAGGTGGAGATTTCTCCATATAAATTTGGAAAGCCAGAAGAGAGTGGCAGGATATATTCAAAGTGCTGAATGGGAAAAATCTGCAGTCAAGAATACTCTATCCAGCAATGCTGTCATTTAGAATAGGGGAGATAAAGAGTTTCCCAGACAAACAAAAACTAAAGGACTTTGTAACCACTAATCCATCCCTGCAAGAGATATTAAAGGGGACACTGAATGGAAAACAAAGACCAAAGTAACAGGATTAAGGCAGGAAACACAAAAGTAGTAAACATGAATATTTATGTAAACTATCAGTCAAGAAGCTCACAAAGAAAAATGGATGCAAAATATAATAACATATAGGTAAACATGAGGAGAAGAGAAAAGAATGGGTTCAAATTTAAATGACCATCAACTTGGGGTGCCTGGGCGGTTCCGTTGGTTAAGCGTCCAACTTCAGCTCAGGTCATGATCTCACGGTTCGAGAATTCAAGCCCCATGTCAGGCTCTGTGCTGACAGCTCAGAGCCTGGAGCCTGCCACGGATACTGTGTCTCCCTCTCTCTCTGCCCCTCACCCTCTCACACTCTGTCTCTCTCTCTCTCTCTCTCTCTCTCTCTCTCTCTCAAAAAATAAACATTAAAAAAATAAATAAATGACTATCAACTTAATATACTGCTATTTGAGGAAAAGGTTGGATTCAAACCTAATGGCAACCACAAGTCAAAAACCAGTGACAAACATGCAAAGAATAAGGAGAAATAAATCTGAATACATCACTAAAGAATATAAGAAACACATAAAAGAGAGAAAATATGATAGAAAGTCTTCAGGAACAACCACAAAACAAGTAATAACATGATAATAAGTACCTATCAATAATCACTTTGAATATAAATGGACTAAATTTGAACAGATCCATAACCAGAAAAGATATTGAATCAGTCATCAAAAAACTCCCAACAATCAAAAGTCCAGGACCAGATGGCTTCACGGGCTAATTCTACCAAATATTTAAAGAGGAGTTAATACCTACTCTTCTCAAAGTATTCCAAGAAAGAAAAAAAGAAGGAAAACTTCCAAATTCATTCTGAGATCAGCATTACCCTGATACCAAAAGCAGATAAAGACATCTAAAACAGAGAAATCAAGCTAATGTCTCTGATGAACATAGATGCAAAAATCTTCAACCAAATACAAGCAAACCGAATCAAACAACACATTTAAAAATCATTCACCACAAAAAGTTGAGTCTATTGCCAGGAGGCAAGGGTAGTTCAATATTTCAAATCAATCAACAGGATATATCAGATCAATAACAGAAAAGATTGCAGCCATATGATCATTTCAATAGATTCAGAAAAAGCATTTGACAAGGTAAAACATCCATTCATCCATCCCTCAACAAAGTAGGTTTAGAGGGAACACACCTCAACATAATAAAGGCCATATATTGAAAAAACCATCAGCAACATCATCCTCAATGGGGAAAAACTGAGATTTTCTCCTAAGGTTAGGAGTAAGACAAGAATACCAACAGCATTTTTCCCAGAGCTAGGAAAAAAAAAATCCTAAAATTTGTATGGAACCACAAAGACCCCAAATAGTCAAGGAACATTGAAAAACAAAACAAAAAAAATCTTGAGGTATCACAATTCCAGACCTCAAGTTATATTACAAAGTTGTAGTAATCACAACAGTCTGGTACTGGACAAAAATAGGTCAATAGAACAGAATAAAAAAACAGAAATGGACCCAAACTATATGGTCAACTAGTCTTCGACAAAGCAAGAAAGAATATCCAATAGGAAAAAGACAGTCTCTTCAACAAATGGTGTTAAGAAAACTGGACAGCAACATGCAAAAGAATGAAACTGGACCACTTTCTTACAACATACACAAAAATAAATACAAAATGTAGTAAAGACCGAAATGTGAGACAGGAAACCATTAAAATCCTACAGGAGAACACAGGCAGTAACTTCTATGACATCGGCTGCAGCAACTTCTTACTAGGAATGTCTTCTAAGGCAAGGGAAACAAAGGCAAAAATTAACTATTGGGACTTCATTAAAATAAAAAACTTCTGGGGCACCTGGATGGCTCAGTCAGTTAAGCGTCTGACTTCAGCTCAGGCCATGATATCACAGTCCATGAGTTTGAGCCCCACATTGGGCTCTATGCTGACAGCTCAGAGCGTGGAGCCTGCTTCGGATTCTGTGTCTCCCTCTCTCTCTGCCCCTCCCCCCTCACATTCTGTCTCTGAAAAATTAATAAACCTTAAAAAAATTAAAAAAATAAAAATAGATAAAAAACTTCTGCATAGGAAGGAAATAATCACCAAAACTAAAAGGCCAACTAGAGAATGGGAGACAAGATTAATAAATGATGTATCTGATAAACAGCATCCAAAATATATAAATAATTTATAATTTTTTTAATGTTTATTTGAGAGAGAGACAAGACTGAGCATGAGCAGGGGAAGGGCAGACAGAGGGAGATACAGAATCCAAAGCAGGTTCCAGGCTCTGAGCTGTCAGCACAAAGCCCAAGGCAGGGCTCCAACCCATGAACTGAGAGATCATGACTTAAGCCAAAGTCAGATGCTTAACCCACTGAGTCACCCAGGTGCCCCAAAATATATAAAGAATTTATAAAACTCAACATCCAAAAAATGAATAATCTGTGAAAACATGAATAGACAATTTCCAAAGAAGACATACAGATAGCCAACAGACACATGAAAAGATGCTCAACATCACTCATCGTCAGGGAAATGCAAATCAAAACTACAATGAGATAGTACCTCATACCTGGCAGACTAGCTGAAATCAACAACTCAAGAAATATCAGCTGTTGGTTGAGGATGTAGAGAAGGGAAACTCTTACACTGTTGGTGGGAATGCAAACTGGTATAGCCACTCTGGAAAACAGTATGGAGGTTCCTTACAAAGTTAAAAATGTAACTACCCAGGGTGCCTAGGTGGCTCATTTGGTTAAGTATCTGACTCTTGGTTTCAGCTCAGATCATGATCTCAGGGTTTCATGAGTTCAAGCCCCACATTGGTCTTTGTGTGGACAGTGCAGAGCCTGCTTGGGGCTTTCTCACTCCCTCTCTCTCTGCACCTCCAGTGATCATATTGTCTCTGTCTCTCTCAAAAATTAAATAAACTTAAAAAAAATAAAACTACCCAATGAGCTAGCAATCACACTATCAATTATTTACCCCCAAAATACAAAAATAATAATTCAAAGTCATACATACACCCCAATGTTTATAGGAACATTATCTACAATAGTCAAATTATGGAAGCAACCCAAATGTCCATTGACTGATACATAAAGAAGATATGTATATGTATACACATGCACACGCACGCGCGCGCACACATACACACACACACACACACACACACACTGAAATATTATTCAGCCATAAAAAAGAATGAAATCTTGCTATTTGCAATGACATGATGGAGCTAGTGAGTGTCATGCTAAGCAAAATAAGTCTGTCAGAAAAAGACAAATACCACATGATTTCACTGATATATGGAATTCAAGAAGCGAAACAAACAAAGGGGGAAAAACAAAAAGGAGAAAGAGAGAGACAAGCCATGAAACAGACTGTGAACTATAGGGAACAAACCAATGGTTATCAAAGGGGAGATGGGTGGACAGATGGGTGAAACAGGTGATGGGGATTAAGGAGTGCACATGTTGTGATGAGCACAGGGTGATGTATGGAATTGTTGAATCACTATATTGTAAATCTGACTCTAAGATTACACTGTATATTAACTAACTGGAATTTAAATAAAAACGTAAAAAAAGAGTATGCTTATCTTGATGAGCACTGAGAAATGTATAAAATTGTTGAATATGTACATCTGAAACTAATGTAACATTGTATATTAATTATACTTGAATTAAAACACAACAAAACAATACACCCTAAGTTAACCTGAATAAAGTATGGACTTTAGTTAATTAAAAAAAAATTAAATGCCTATGCCTAACTATAATTCTTAAATTTCATGGTCAAATACTATGTTTGTACACTAAATTCAGTGAGCAGAATTTATCTTAGTAGAATAAAATAAATTACCTCTTAAGACTTACTTTTCGTATGAATTGTTAAACAGAAATAAAATACTAAAATATAATTTTCATTAACCTAGTGATGTACCAAACTTTTAGACCTTAGTATGACCATCAATTTTTTTCTAATTTTTAATTTTAATTTTTATTTTTGAGAGAGAGAGAGAGAGAGAGTATGAGCAGAGGAGGTGAAGAGAGAGAGGGAGACACAGAATCTGAAGCAGTCTCTAGGCTCTGAGCTGTCAGCATGGAGCCCGATGTAGGGCTCAAACTCGTGAACTGTAAGATCATGGCCTGGCTGAAGTCAGACACTTAACCGACTGAGCCACCCAGGTACCCCAATATGACCTTGAATTTCATAATGGTTTCTCTGCCTCTCTTTCTATCTCTCTCTTTTATTTTTTGTTGCTGTTATTGTTTGCAACCTTGTTAGATGGATGTTTCTAGTGGAATCATTTTCCAGTCCTTTCTACAAAAGCTGCCTTCTTAGGGGAAGGATATAGTCATAAAACTTGAATAATGGAGTGGCGCCTGGATGGCTCAGTTAGATACATGTGATCTCGCCCTTCATTGGGTTCCAGACCCAAGTCAGGCTCTGTGCTGATAGCTCAGAGCTAGGAGCCTGCTTTGAATTTCGTGTCTCCCTCTCTTTCTGTCCCTCCCCTGTCCATGTCCTGTCTCTCTTTGTTTCAAAAATAAACAAAAGTTAATTTTTTTAATTAAAAAATGAATAATGTATGCAATATCATTTTTGAAGTTTGGATTGGGGCGCTAAGTTTTCTAGTAAATCCTGGATTTATGATTGTTAATTAGCATCTTGAATGCAAACAACAGGAGTTCACAATGGTGAAACTGTTAAAGCAAAGAATTAAAGATACAAAAGTATGCTCTGTCTTCCCTTCTAATGGCCTTCGTCCCTGTCCTCCATCCCATACCCTGCCAGCATCAAACAGCACTACTGCTTAAAACTGGAAACATAACTAGTAATTGAGGACTTCAGAGGATACTATAATACTATTTCTTTTAAAAAGTTTGCTAAAATCCTCTATAATACAGCTTGCCTTTTGTCCAGCTCTTGTTGGACTGACATTCAATGAAGGACACAGTGAGGCCAGGGAAACACCTTCAACTTTACCGTTAAAGCATTCTCTATCTTACCCCCAGCAGGACATGTTTTCCTGGTCCTATAGGGAGTCCTCACTTGAAGCAGGCTAGCTGACTCATGATGCAGTAAAAAGAAAGAAAGAAAGAAAGAAAGAAAGAAAGAAAGAAAGAAAGAAAGAAAGAAAGAAAGAAAGAAAGAAAGAAAGAAAGAAAGAAAAGAAAAGAAATAAAGAAATAAAGAAACATCATTACAACTTCAAGGTCACTAAGTTCTTCGCTAATTTTATCCAAATGAGATCCTTTCCATGTTATGTGCACACTGAAGACAATTATAACTCCAAGCACACAGAAAATTAATGAATAACTAAGTAGCTGGGCTTGAGAGAGTTAACACAGGATCTGTCTATTCCCAAATAACTTAACCGTCATATAACGATGAATGTTTGTATTTAGCTTACATCAGTTACACCAAATACAACATGATTTTGAATTGTTTTTCTGCTTTATATTTTCTCCCTCATTTGCATTCCACCTCTGTCAAATATCTGCCACCCAGTGTATTAGTCTTCTATTGTTGGGGTAATAAAACCCAAAAACTTGTTGGCTTAAACAACACAAATTTGCATCTTACAATTCCGTAGGTCCAAAGTTCAACATGGGTCTTACCAGGTGAAAGTCAAGGTACCAGCAGCCTACATCCCTTTCTGGAGGTTCTACAGGAAAGTTAGTTTCTTACCCATTCAGGTTGCTGGAAGAATTCAGTTTCCTGTGGTTGTAGAGCTAAGATTCTTATTTTCTGGCTGTAAACTGAGAGCTGTTCCCAGGTTCTAGAGGCCACATCACTCATTGGTTCCATCCTCAAAGACAGCAACAGAGAAAGGGAGCCCTTCTCTGACCATTTTGTTTGTCCTTTCTATAGCTAGGGGTTTATGTGACAGCACTGGGTCTATGTGAGCCATCCAAGACAGTCTGTCCATCTTAAGTACTTACTCTTAATTTCCTTTGCCAGGCCATTTAACATAGTCACAGGCTCCAGGGAGTAGAACAAGGTACCCTTTTTGGGTTTTCAGGCCATATTCTTCAGAAATGAGGGGGAAAAACAAAATAAAACTTTGAACTACTATTTTCTACTTTTCTTTTCCACTCTTTCTCTAACTCCATTCCCCTGAAATAAGTTGGTGTTTTGGATATTTTCTGTTTTCAAATAGTAATGCACTTTTGAAAATAAAATAATAATATAACCCCCACTAGCATTGCTAGTCAACCTGGGAACTCAAAATTAAATGAAATTCTTCTGCACATTGCCACTATAAAATTTACCAGCAGGACTTTAAAAATGTGCTGATGATGCACAAAGGAAAATGAAATCCATTTCTGGGGAAAAACAAATTAGCTCTCTGCAATGGGCAAGCACAGTCCCTAAGCTATAACCTTGAATCTATAAAGGACTGAATACTTGAAACCAGAACATATATAAATTCAAGAGAAGAGGTCATATTCTCTTTATATATTTTTGCAATTTGAGTATACTTGTTACTCTTTTGTTAATCTCACATTCCTCAATCTATTGACAATTTTCGTTCAAGACCAAATAAATGAAAATGTATGTCTGGATTATCATGCCTACCACATAGGCACCCACATGTTCTACAGATGATAAGCTGATTATTAACATTTCATTCCTTTTACACTGATTTCGGGCAAGGGTGCAATATGTTATACATCTAGCTTCAATAATAATCATTGAAAATAATTAAAAACACAAAAAAATCCAATCTAGTTTATAACTAGGAATCAAAGATATTCACGAAATTCAATTTTCCATGTCATTCTTTGGTAAAAAGTAAAGAATATTAGCAGGTGATATTAAAGTGCATATAAGAGAAAAATGAAAGTTTTATTTAAAAGGTGACTGGAAAGAACAAAGAAAAGGAACATGGAATAAGAAATCAAAAGAGACTTGATATGATACTTTTAACATGCAGAATCTCCATGTGGCCTTCAATAGTTGAAATTAAAGGTTAGTGATTATTTACTATTTGTAAATATTTTATCCCTTCCAGGAAGGATTCTTTAAAGTACTTGTTTAGGCAATTAGATGTGTTATACAGACACCAAAAGAAAAGAAAGGATGACTTTCAATTCTTAATCCAGCCACCCCTGTGTCTGTCTGTTCATGTCTTGCTCTACAATCTTACATGTCTCAGAATGTTTTCAGAGTAGAAAAGTGACTATCTTTAAAAACAGAACAGAAAAAAAAAGAAAGAAACGAGAGCTATGTGCCCCTTTTAGTTTCTTTCTTTCTGCCATGAGTAAAAATTCTGATAAATAAGTACTGTGCCAAGAGGCGGAGCAAGACGGAAAGCTGGGCTGTGGACTGCGCAGCCCAGGCTCACAGGGGTTATGCACTTGCTTTCCTCTGTCAATAAGGGGCAAAACAAGTTATGACTTCTAGCAAATTACTTAATGTTTCCGTGCCTCAGTGTCCTTCTTCTGTAAAACAGGATTAAGTCATGTGCCCCATAAGGTCACGGTGAAGAAGATTAAATGGCATCATACCTGCAAAGTCTCTGGGCAGAGTTTGGCGTGTGTCACATGTTCAGTAATTGTTGGCCAACATCTCTTACTTTAGCTCCTATCTATAGTTCAGATCATCAGAACCACTTCCCATGGTGACAGCCTTGTGGCTTGAGGAAAAGGCTCAAGAACCTCTTATATGCACAAATTATTGCTGAGTCAAGGGCCCTGGGCCGTAGAACATCTTGCCAAAGTTTGTTTTCTCTCCACTTGTTCAGGCCCACTGAAGAAAGACAACCGGGGACACATTGGAAACAAAGTAAAATCAGTTTTATCAGTTTGTTTCCCAAGACAGAAAGCAGCTCAGTGGAGCCATGTGCTCCTCTGAAAGGGACAGTTAGGGAAGTAAACTGAGAGAGCGTGGAAGGCAAAGGCCATCACAGGACGGTTTGGGCTCAGCCACAGTTTGTGAGTAAGTGATTTTCTGGAATAGTCCATTTTCTTAGGTTTTGATCACAAGACCCCATGCAGGATTACTGTTAGGGAGGTTTAGCTGAGGTCTTATCACTAATATATGGGGATAAGTGTTTGTGCTTAACATGTCTTGGCCATCCTGCTTTGGAGCGGCCCGCCTGTTTTGTGACTCGTGGGAATGTTTCACAAGCTGTGATTTGTGTCCAATTCTAAGTTGCTCTGTGACAGCCTGCTGCCTGTCAGCAGGGCGTTTTCACACAATCAGCAATTAGTGTGGAAACTTCTAGTAGTTCTGCTGTGAAATAACTGTGAGCTGTAGAAAGGGATTGTAAGAGCAAATGGAAAAAAATGGCAGAACTTGAGAAACATTTATGAGGCAAAACTATCAGGTTTTGGTGACTGATGAAATGCCAGGGGTAAAAGAAAAAGACGTATCAAGGACATCTGCTAGAGGTCTACGTCTACCAAATGTTTGGGCAAATACACATCTATACATACAGAGCAAAACATAAATGGGGACAGCACTAGCCAGGATTCAACTAAATACGAATATTAAGCTGGCTGGAAAAATCAAATGATCAAATTAAAATATGACATCCTCCTTAAAATATTTTTTATATTAAGATAAATTTTAAGCATGGAAATTAAATTAGGATAACAACAACGAGTATTTTTTAAACCATTCAGTCCAGAAACTGCATTTGTTTTACCAGAATCTTAGATTTTCAGAGTAATAATTTATTTTGTATTTGGTGCTATGGTCTGAGCACAAATGTTTCTTTAATATTTAACAATTCCATTGAATTTGGTCATTGTAGTGACACAGATTTTAATAGCTCATTGATTTTATTCATGTAAAAATTATTCCTCTTCACTGAGTAGTGTCTGTGCTGCTACCTCATTCCCAATATCTGTGCACTAACTTACAAGAGAACACATTAAATTTTTTTTAATGTTTTTATTTATTTTTGAAGGAGAGAGAGAGACAGAGCATGAGTGGGGGAGGAGCAGAGAGACAGGAAGACACAGATCGAAGCAGGCTCTCGACTCTAAGTTGTCAAGCACAGAGCCCGATGCTGAGCTCGAACCCACAAACTGTGAGATCATGACCTGAGCCGAAGCTGGACTCTCAACCGACTGAGCCACCCAGGCGCCCCACAAGAGAACACATTTAAATAACATTCAGAATCTGCCCGTGTTTCCTAACATTCATATACACACAGGGCGGTAGTAAATGAGGTTCCTGGATGTAAGTATTAAGGAAATCAACAGAAGAGGATGAAATGAAGCTTAAAATTGGAGCTCTATTATAAGGCCCAGCTAAAACCTGGAAAATAATTATATAACAGAGTTGTTTCTATGCTTCTCGAAGAGCACAACCCTGCTGGTATAGAGCCTATGGAAAACCTGCCTCCCCAGGGAAAGCCTTGATTATTTTTGTACTTTCCTTATCTGATCAAGTAATTAAAGAAGCAAATGATGTAATTCAAGCTGGAAAGGGAGAACAAAGTCAGGCTGCTTTTCCAAAGATGCTAGAAAATCATGTATTGCAGGATGTCAAATGTCAAAAAGTAGATTTAGAATTTTGTAGAGGCAATTATTCCAACTTCCTCCATAGCTTTGCCAGGGAGTTTCTTTCTTCATACAACGACTTGGGCTCAGTATCTGTTAAAACTGTCTCAAAACTTAACTGGAAATACCACATACATATGCTAACTCCTGGAAAATGCCAGTCTGAATCGGTGTGGTAAATTCTGTGAATATTTTGGATATGTGTATACACATATATGTATATGTGCAAATATAATGCTTCAATCTAGTGTGTTTCTCAGTATTTTAATCCTATCCACTAATTTGTGCTTTATCTTTGCCTCTGTTCTCACCCTGATTTCTAATGTTCTTTCAGCCACGTTTTGATGAAAAAAGTCCTTTCTGGGAATCAAAGTAAATCAATCCAGACCTGTGATAGAGTCCAAACAAATGACCAATAGTTTGTACGTTCATAAAGTAACCAGGAAATATAATATTAAACAAACAAACAAACTGGTTTTAGAATGACTAGTATCTTACATCCTCCTCTGCCTGTGAACTGGAACATTAGGGGGATCCTGGGAATTGTTTTAACTTCAAACAACCATCTTAACTAGGACTGTCATAAAATGTAAATAAAATAGGATACTAGCAAATATATATAGTTTATGAGCAACCACCAGCAGATCCTTCTCTTCATAGTACTGTAAAAGCCAACGAACAGAGACTAATTTCTTCAATCAAGCATTAAAACTTAAGGAATCCCTTTTTAAAATGTAAATAAGTTATATAATTATCTCATAACTGATGGTTTGTTGGAAAGCTCACTTCAACAAATTGATGTTGCAAATTAAAGTTTTAAAACACAGAAAGGGAATACAGAAAGATCCTTCCCAGGTACTGGTAGGAAGGCTCCGGATGGCACATTGGACCTGGACCCTGGGAGGGAAGACTCGGGCACCAAAAATGGGGAGATAGGAGAGAAAGGGAAAGTGGACAAAATCAAAGTGAAAACTCAGTCACTTCACAAGTTTCTCAGGGTCTCCCTGCCCCTAAATTATCCCGAAGGGCAGATGTAATTCTGTGCTATGCTTGGAGCAGGTCACAGGAATGAGTGCTATTCTGGACCCTTACCTTTGGGCAGAAGGCATGGGAATATCCTCTGACTGACTGAAATCCTGAGCATCATCAATGAAATATTTATATTATTTCACGGTGTCTACATGAATTGTATGATTTTTAAAAAAAATTAACTATGGGACTCGACAGGAAGATGGCGGCGTAGGAGGACTCTGGGCTCACCGCGCGTCCTGCTGATCACTTAGATTCCACCTACACCTGCCTAAATAACCCAGAAAACCGCCAGAGGATTAGCAGAACGGAGTCGCCAGACCCAAGTGCAGACGAGAGGTCCACGGAAGAGGGTAGGAAGGGCGGCCAGGCGGTGCGTGCTCCACGGACTGGCGGGAGGGAGCCGGGGCGGAGGGGCGGCTCGCCGGCCAAGCAGAGCCCCCGAGTCCGGCTTGCAAAAGCGGAGGGGCCTGATGGACTGTGTTCCCACAGCAAGCGCGACTTAGCGTCTGGGAGGTCATAAGTTAACAGCTCTGCTCGGAAAGCGGGAAGGCTGGAGGACAAAGGGAGGGTGAGCTGCGGAGCCCCCGGATGACAGAGCTCAGTTTGGCGGGGAACAAAGGCGCTCGCCAGCGCCATCTCCCCCGCCCATCCCCCAGCCAAAATCCCAAAAGGAACCGGTTCCGGCCAGGGAAATTGCTCCCTCCGCGCAAACACCCAACTCTGTGCTTCTGCGGAGCCAAACCTCCGGCAGCGGATCTGACTCCCTCCGGCTGCCACAGGGCCCCTCCTGAAGTGGATCACCTAAGGAGAAGCGAGCTAAGCCTGCCCCCCCTGCCGCCATGCACCTTGCCTTCCCACCCCAGCTAATACGCCAGATCCCCAGCATCACAAGCCTGGCAGTGTGCAAGTAGCCCAGACGGGCCACGCCACCCCACAGTGAATCCCGCCCCTAGGAGAGGGGAAGAGAAGGCACACACCAGTCTGACTGTGGCCCCAGCGGTGGGCTGGGGGCAGACATCAGGTCGGACTGTGGCCCCGCCCACCAACTCCAGTTATACACCACAGCACAGGGGAAGTGCCCTGCAGGCCCTCACCACACCAGGGACTATCCAAAATGACCAAGCGGAAGAATTCCCCTCAGAAGAATCTCCAGGAAATAACAACAGCTAATGAGCTGATCAAAAAGGATTTAAATAATATAACAGAAAGTGAATTTAGAATAATAGTCATAAAATTAATCGCTGGGCTGGAAAACAGCATACAGGACAGCAGAGAATCTCTTGCTACAGAGATCAAGGGACTAAGGAACAGTCACGAGGAGCTGAAAAACGCTTTAAATGAAATGCAAAACAAAATGCAAACCACCACGGCTCGGATGGAAGAGGCAGAGGAGAGAATAGGTGAACTAGAAGATAAAGTTATGGAAAAAGAGGAAGCTGAGAAAAAGAGAGATAAAAAAATCCAGGAGTATGAGGGGAAAATTAGAGAACTAAGTGATACACTAAAAAGAAATAATATACGCATAATTGGTATCCCAGAGGAGGAAGAGAGAGGGAAAGGTGCTGAAGGGGTACTTGAAGAAATTATAGCTGAGAACTTCCCTGAACTGGGGAAGGAAAAAGGCATTGAAATCCAAGAGGCACAGAGAACTCCCTTCAGACGTAACTTGAATCGATCTTCTGCACGACATATCATAGTGAAACTGGCAAAATACAAGGATAAAGAGAAAATTCTGAAAGCAGCAAGGGGTAAACGTGCCCTCACATATAAAGGGAGACCTATAAGACTCGTGACTGATCTCTCTTTTGAAACTTGGCAGGCCAGAAAGAATTGGCACGAGATTTTCAGGGTGCTAGACAGCAAAAATATGCAGCCGAGAATCCTTTATCCAGCAAGTCTGTCATTTAGAATGGAAGGAGAGATAAAGGTCTTCCCAAACAAACAAAAACTGAAGGAATTTGTCACCACTAAACCGCCCTACAAGAGATCCTAAGGGGGACCCTGTGAGACAAAGTACCAGAGACATCACTACAAGCATAAAACATACAGACATCACAATGACTCTAAACCCGTATCTTTCTATAATAACACTGAATGTAAATGGATTAAATGCGCCAACCAAAAGACATAGGGTATCAGAATGGATAAAAAAACAAGACCCATCTATTTGCTGTCTACAAGAGACTCATTTTAGACCTGAGGACACCTTTAGATTCAGAGTGAGGGGATGGAGAACTATTTATCATGCTACTGGAAGCCAGAAGAAAGCTGGAGTAGCCATACTTATATCAGACAAACTAGACTTTAAATTAAAGGCTGTAACAAGAGATGAAGAAGGACATTATATAATAGTTACAGGGACTATCCATCAGGAAGAGCTAACAATTATAAATGTCTATGTGCCGAATACCGGAGCCCCCAAATATATAAAACAATTACTCATAAACAGAAGCAACCTTATTGATAAGAATGTGGTAATTGCTGGGGACTTTAACACCCCACTTACAGAAATGGATAGATCATCAAGACACATGGTCAATAAAGAAACAAGGGCCCTGAATGAGACATTGGATCAGATGGACTTGACAGATATATTTAGAACTCTGCATCCCAAAGCAACAGAATATACTTTCTTCTCGAGTGCACATGGAACATTCTCCAAGATAGATCATATACTGGGTCACAAAACAGCCCTTCATAAGTTTACAAGAATTGAAATTATACCATGCATACTTTCAGACCACAATGCTATGAAGCTTGAAATCAACCACAGGAAAAAGTCTGGAAAACCTCCAAAAGCATGGAGGTTAAAGAACACCCTACTCACGAATGAGTGGGTCAACCAGGCAATTAGAGAAGAAATCAAAAAATATATGGAAACAAACGAAAATGAAAATACAACAATCCAAATGCTTTGGGACGCAGCGAAGGCAATCCTGAGAGGAAAATACATTGCAATCCAGGCCTATCTCAAGAAACAAGAAAAATCCCAAATACAAAATCTAACAGCACACCTAAAGGAAATAGAAGCAGAACAGCAAAGGCAGCCTAAACCCAGCAGAAGAAGAGAAATAATAAAGATCAGAGCAGAAATAAACAATATAGAATCTAAAAAAACTGTAGAGCAGATCAACGAAACCAAGAGTTGGTTTTTTGAAAAAGTAAACAAAATTGACAAACCTCTAGCCAGGCTTCTCAAAAAGAAAAGGGAGATGACCCAAATAGATAAAATCATGAATGAAAATGGAATTATTACAACCAATCCCTCAGAGATACAAACAATTATCAGGGAATACTATGAGAAATTATATGCCAACAAATTGGACAACCTGGAAGAAATGGACAAATTCCTGAACACCCACACTCTTCCAAAACTCAATCAGGAGGAAATAGAAAGCTTGAACAGACCCATAACCAGCGAAGAAATTGAATCGGTTATCAAAAATCTCCCAACAAATAAGAGTCCAGGACCAGATGGCTTCCCAGGGGAGTTCTACCAGATGTTTAAAGCAGAGATAATACCTATCCTTCTCAAGCTATTCCAAGAAATAGAAAGGGAAGGAAAACTTCCAGACTCATTCTATGAAGCCAGTATTACTTTGATTCCTAAACCAGACAGAGACCCAGTCAAAAAAGAGAACTACAGGCCAATATCCCTGATGAATATGGATGCAAAAATTCTCAATAAGATACTAGCAAATCGAATTCAACAGCATATAAAAAGAATTATTCACCATGATCAAGTGGGATTCATTCCTGGGATGCAGGGCTGGTTCAACATTCGCAAATCAATCAACGTGATACATCACATTAACAAAAAAAAAGAGAAGAACCATATGATCCTGTCAATCGATGCAGAAAAGGCCTTTGACAAAATCCAGCACCCTTTCTTAATAAAAACCCTTGAGAAAGTCGGGATAGAAGGAACATACTTAAAGATCATAAAAGCCATTTATGAAAAGCCCACAGCTAACATCATCCTCAACGGGGAAAAACTGAGAGCTTTTTCCCTGAGATCAGGAACACGACAGGGATGCCCACTCTCACCGTTGTTGTTTAACATAGTGCTGGAAGTTCTAGCATCAGCAATCAGACACCAAAAGGAAATCAAAGGCATCAAAATTGGCAAAGATGAAGTCAAACTTTCGCTTTTTGCAGATGACATGATATTATACATGGAAAATCCGATAGACTCCACCAAAAGTCTGCTAGAACTGATACATGAATTCAGCAAAGTTGCAGGATACAAAATCAATGTACAGAAATCAGTTGCATTCTTATACACTAACAATGAAGCCACAGAAAGACAAATAAAGAAACTGATCCCATTCACAATTGCACCAAGAAGCATAAAATACCTAGGAATAAATCTAACCAAAGATGTAAAGGATCTGTATGCTGAAAACTATAGAAAGCTTATGAAGGTAATTGAAGAAGATTTAAAGAAATGGAAAGACATTCCCTGCTCATGGATTGGAAAAATAAATATTGTCAAAATGTCAATACTACCCAAAGCTATCGACACATTCAATGCAATCCCAATCAAAATTGCACCAGCATTCTTCTCGAAACTAGAACAAGCAATCCTAAAATTCCTATGGAACCACAAAAGGCCCTGAATAGCCAATGTAATTTTGAAGAAGAAGACTAAAGCAGGAGGCATCACAATCCCAGACTTTAGCCTCTACTACAAAGCTGTCATCATCAAGACAGCATGGTATTGGCACAAAAACAGACACACAGACCAATGGAATAGAATAGAAACCCCAGGACTAGACCCACAAACGTATGGCCAACTCATCTTTGACAAAGCAGGAAAGAGCATCCAATGGAAAAAAGACAGCCTCTTTAACAAATGGTGCTGGGAGAACTGGACAGCAACATGCAGAAGGTTGAAACTAGACCACTTCCTCACACCATTTACAAAAATAAACTCAAAATGGATAAAGGACCTAAATGTGAGACAGGAAACCATCAGAACCTTAGAGGAGAAAGCAGGAAAAGACCTCTCTGACCTCAGCCGTAGTAATCTCTTACTCGACACATCCCCAAAGGCAAGGGAACTAAAAGCAAAAGTGAATTACTGGGACCTTATGAAGATAAAAAGCTTCTGCACAGCAAAGGAAACAACCAACAAAACTAAAAGGCAACCAACGGAATGGGAAAAGATATTTGCAAATGACATATTGGACAAAGGGCTAGTATCTAAAATCTATAAAGAGCTCACCAAACTCCACACCCGAAAAACAAATAACCCAGTGAAGAAATGGGCAGAAAACATGAATAGACACTTCTCTAAAGAAGACATCCAGATGGCCAACAGGCACATGAAAAGATGTTCAGCGTCGCTCCTCATCAGGGAAATACAAATCAAAACCACACTCAGGTATCACCTCACGCCAGTCAGAGTCGCCAAAATGAACAAATCAGGAGACTATAGATGCTGGAGAGGATGTGGAGAAACGGGAACCCTCTTGCACTGTTAGTGGGAATGCAAATTGGTGCAGCCGCTCTGGAAAGCAGTGTGGAGGTTCCTCAGAAAATTAAAAATAGACCTACCCTATGACCCAGCAATAGCACTGCTAGGAATTTATCCAAGGGATACAGGAGTACTGATGCATAGGGGCACTTGTACCCCAATGTTCATAGCAGCACTGTCAACAATAGCCAAATTATGGAAAGAGCCTAAATGTCCATCAACTGATGAATGGATAAAGAAATTGTGGTTTATATACACAATGGAATACTACGTGGCAATGAGAAAAAATGAAATATGGCCTTTTGTAGCAACGTGGATGGAACTGGAGAGTGTAACGCTAAGTGAAATAAGCCATACAGAGAAAGACAGATACCATATGGTTTCACTCTTATGTGGATCCTGAGAAACTTAACAGGAACCCATGGGGGAGGGGAAGGAAAAAAAAAAAAGAGGTTAGAGTGGGAGAGAGCCAAAGCATAAGAGACTGTTAAAAACTGAGAACAAACTAAGGGTTGATGGGGGGTGGGAGGGAGGGGAGGGTGGGTGATGGGTATTGAGGAGGGCACCTTTTGGGATGAGCACTGGGTGTTGTATGGAAACCAATTTGTCAATAAATCTCATATATATATATAAAAAAAAGAATTAAAATAGTAAAAAAAAATTAACTATGAAAGAAGAAAATAATGATTTCAAACAGAAATAGACTGATTTATTTCTAAGATATTTTTAAAATGTAGTTTCTTAGGTATGTCATCTCAGTTTTTACCCTGCCTAATACTTAGTGAAGTCAGTTTTCCACAAAGTGCAGAACTGTTTAAATCGGGAATAGGCAAATAACCTGCCAAATCTAGACTACTACTGTTTTTTTGTAAATAAAATTTTATTGGCCCACAACCAAATTGCTGGCTGACTTCCAAAAACAATGGTAGAATCAGATCTTAAACCAGTTAGAACAGAGACCTAAAGACCTTTAAAGTCTGCAGTATCTGCTATCTGGACTTTGATAAAAAGAGTTTTCTGACCCCTGGCCCAAATAAAGACACCTCTTTAAAAAAATCTCAAAGCCTGAGTATCATTTAAACAAAACAACAAGAGTCTTTAGCAGTTAAACAGAGCCATCTGGCAGACACATGGACCATAGGAGGATCCAAGGAGAGCATCATGCTTTAAAATGTAAATTTAAAAATTACCTGAACACCGAATTTTCTCTTCGTGGATATGATTTTGATATGATTAACAAATGGCCTTCACAAATTTCTCAAATGTATTTAAAATATGACTACTCTACAAACTTTTTTTTTCAGGAACACAATAATGCTTACATCTCACTACAATGGATTACACAGATAAGTGATGTATAATTAGATATTTAAAGTGAATATTGATATAAGCCATTGGGGTTTGACTATAAGAGATTTAGGCCAAAGTATTAATTGGAATTGGCCAAAGGTAGAATCAGAACTGAAGAATCTGACTGGATAATGGTGCTGTCCCCTGAGAAAACGGATCTGTGTTCATAAACAACAGGGCCATAGGGCATGTTCACATGTAATCTGGGCTGCCACCTTTATGAAAAAGACCAGATCTGGCTGATAGGTGTTCAACTCTAGGTCAGTAGGTGTGACTGTGAAGCCAGCCAGTCCTGGTGTCTGGAATTTAAACTTTAGTTTGACAGGAAACACAGCAAACAGTAACAGGTTCAGCCTCTGTTCTCAGTGATTCTGGGTGTTATAGCCCAACCACTTGTCATGATCTATTTCATTCTCTGGACTGCAGCTGTTTATGGGTGATAAGAAAATTGAACATCCAAAGTCACCTCAACCACAGTTAGATAAACGTGGTTAAGCTTTCAACCACAGTCTGTATCAAGTCTTCTCCATCATTTGTGGAGGAACAGTTTGGCAGTTAAAAGTTCAGAGGGCTGAATTCAGAAAACCTAGACTCAAATTCTAATCTAGTCACTTCTTGTTTGACATTGAGACGTCTCTTCAGGACCTTTCTGACCACTGGGTTGCTCCTCGAAATCTAAGATGCGAACACACTGGTGGGTCTCAGAAGACAACATAGGGCAGTGCGAAGAAGGATAAAGGAACTGACAGACAAGGAACTCAGGAAGCACTGGAAGAAGGGCTCGCACTCACCACTCCTCAAGGCCTTCTTTACGTGCTTCCCCAGGGAGCCACAAGGCTTTTTCCTCCTGGAGCAACAACCCAGCTGGTGAGAAGCCTAGAGATGGCCATGACTCTCCCAGTGAGGAGCCACTACTCTCAGTCTACTCCACTGAATTTTTGTTGAAACAGCCCCTCCCAACTTCCTCCTTCACTCTTCAGATTTGCCTATGGTTTGCTATAGTTTGCATGTCCCAAGTTGTAGTTCTTCTGCTATTACCAAATAAACTCATTTTTGCTGGTTAAATAATTGGCTATTTTATTTTTAAGGTTGAAAGGGATAATATGAGAAAAAGGGTGTGAAATTACTTTGCCTGTAAACGAGTAGTTCTTAAATCTGAATTTTTTTCTATTACTGTTCATATTGCTATTGTGATAGTAAAAATCATCCTCTAAACCAGAGCAAAAAAAAAAAATTGACATAGATGGCTAGTTTTTTCACAGACCTTAATAAATATGCTTTCTTTTATATTTAACTATTTTTATATATTTCTTAAATTGAGATTAATTGACATATAATGTTATATTACTTTCAGGTGTACAATATAATGATTCAATATATGTATATATATTTAACTTTTTAACATATTTTTATGAAGAATTTTATTCTTTTTTTCTATTTATTTTCTTTTACAATGTCTTTTTACAATGTTTTCACATGGCAGAAAAGGAAAAAGGAATACTTTGATGGATGGCATATTACAAATGGGTCTGACAAGGAGCCTATTTCCTCCATTCCATTTGTGGTGTCCAAAACCCATCACTGGGCTCCAACATGACTGTTTTTGGCTGTCTTACCAGTGCCATAACAGCCCTGAACATCTGCATAAAGGAAGAGTTGTTTGTGGCTGATTAGTCCTGAGCAAAGCCACAACACTGAGAAAATAAAATACCTGAATCTGAAATGTCACTCATTTATACATCAAGTCAAGATGCTCAACTAAAATGGGGCTTGGGGGTGAAAGGGGTTGGGGAGATATGGGGTAGAAAATAGGAAAGCCATACAAAAGACTGGGGCAGGTAAATAGTGAGGGAATGAGAGCAGTTCTGAAGATAGTTCAGTTAGTACTGAATATCCGCCAGGATGCTTCTTTTATATAGAAGCCATCTCACTTAGCTCAAATAAAGTGAACACTTTAAAAAAGTTGACACTGGATCCAACAATACATTAAAAAAATTATTCACCATGACCAAGTGGGATTTATACCTGGGATGCAGGGCTGGTTCAGTATCCGCAAAACAATTAACGTAATTCATCACATCAATAAACAAAAGGACAAGAACCATATGATCCTCTCAATAGATGCAGAGAAAGCATTTGACAAAATACAGCATCGTTTCTTGATAAAGATGCTTAAGAAAGTAGGGATAGAAGGATCATACCTCGAGATCATAAAAGCCATATATGAACAACCCAGTGCTAATATCGTTCTCAATGGGGAAAAACTGAGAGCTTTCCCCCTAAGGTCAGGAACAAGACAGGGATGTCCACTCTTGCCACTGTTATTCAACATAGTATTGGAAATCTTAGCCTCTGCAATGAGACAACACAAAGAAATCAAAGGCATCCAAATTGGCCAGGAGGAGGTCAAACTTTCACTCTTCACAGATGACATGATACTCTATATGGAAAACCCAAAAGATTCCACCAAAAAACTGCTAGAACTGATTCATGAATTCAGCAAAGTTGCAGGATATAAAATCAACCCACAGAAATTGGTTGCATTTCCATACACCGACAATGAAAGAGAAATCAGGAATCGATCCCATTTACAATTGCACCAAAACCCACAAAATACCTAGGAATAAATCTAATCAAAAGAGGTGAAAAATCTATACACTGAAAACTACAGAAACCTTACAAAAGAAATTGAAGAAGACATACACACACACACACACATAAAAAAAAATGGAAAAATATTCTATGCTCCTGGATAGGAAGAACAAATATTGTGAAAATGTCAATACTACCCAAAGCAATCTACATATTCAATGCAATCCCTATCAAAATAACACCAGCATTCTTCAAAGAGCTAGAACAAATAGTCCTAAAATTTGTATGGAACCAGAAAAGACCACGAGTAGCCAAAGCAATCTTGAAAAGGAAAACCAAAGCAGGAAGCATCACAATCCTGGACTTCAAGCTGTCTTACAAAGCTGTAATCATCAAGACAGTATGGTACTGGCACAAGAACAGATACTCTGATCAATGGAACAGAATAGAGAACCCAGAAATGGATCCACAAACGTATGACCAACTAATCCTTGACAAAGCAGGAAAGAATATCCAATGGAATAAAGACAGTCTCCTCAGCAAGTGGTGCTGGGAAAACTGGACAGCGACATGCAAAAGAATGAACCTGGCCCACTTTCTTACACCATACACAAAAATAAACTCAAAATGGGTGAAAGACCTAAATGTAAGACAGGAAGCCATCAAAATCCTTGAAGAGAAAGCAGGCAAAAACCTCTTTGATCTTGGCCATAGCAATTTCTTACTCAACACGTCTCTGGAGGCAAGGGAAACGAAAGCAAAAATGATCTACTGGGACGTCATCCAAATAAAAAGCTTCTGCACAGTGAAGTAAACAATAAGGAAAACTAAAAGGCAACAGACAGAATGGGAGAAGATATTTGCAAATGACACATCAGATAAAGGGTTAGTATCCAAAATCTATAAAGAACTTATCAAACTCAACACCCAAAGAAACAAATAATCCAGTGAAGAAATGGGCAAAAGACATGAACCGACACTTCTCCAAAGAAGACATCCAGATAGCCAACCGACACATGAAAAAATGCTCAACATCATTCATCATCAGGGAAATACAAATAAAAACCACAATGAGATACCACTATACACCTGTCAGAATGGCTAACATTAACAACTCAGGCAACAACAGATATTGGTGAGGATGTGGAGAAAGAGATCTCTTTTACATTGTTGGTGGGAATGCAAGCTGGTGCAGCCACTCTGGAAAACAGTATGGAGGGTCTTCAAAAAACTAAAAATAGAACTACTCTACATCCCAGCAATTGCACTACTAGGTATTTATCCAAGGAATACAGGTGTACTGTTTGGAAGGGACACATGCACCCCAATGTTTATAGCAACACTATCAACAATAGCCAAAGTATGGAAAGAGCCCAAATCCATCCATTGATGGATGAATGGATAAAGAAGATGTTTTATATATGCACACACATATTACACACACACGCATATATATACACATGCACACACACACACACACACACACACTCAATGGAGAATTACTCGGCAATCAAAAAGAATGAAATCTTGCCATTTGCAAGTATGTGGATGGAACTGGCGGGTATTATGCTAAGTGAAATTAGTCAGAGAAAGACAAATATCATATGACTTCACTCATATGAGGACTTTAAGAGACAAAACAGATGAACATAAGGGAAGGGGAACAAAAATAAAATAAAAACAGGGAGGGGGACAAAACAGAAGAGACTCATAAATATGGAGAACAAATATGGAGAGAGGGCTACTGGCGGGGGTGTAGGAGGGGGGATGGGCTAAATGGGTAAGGGGCACTAAGGAATCTACTCCTGAAATCATTGTTGAACTATATGTTAACTAATTTGGACGTAAATTAAAAAAAAAAATAAGGTTTAATTAAAAAAAAAGTTGACAGAGCCTGAAAGATGGTGACTAAGACACTTGCTTAGCTGGCCAAATAGACCTCTTAGGACACCTTGGACACAGCAGATGATGCATGGAAAGCATTGCCCATCTCACACATTAAAGCCCAGAGAATTTCTGAATATACTTACTTCCTAAGAGAAGTACAAGAGAAGCTTTTCTGCCCTAAGCACACTTCAGGAACACATCTGGAAGAGCTCTGCTTCCTTGTGAAGTAAACTCTATCTAAGGTTGTCCAATCACTAAAATTTGGAAAATAGTAGTGATGGTTTTGGGGGGAAAAACCAAAAGCTTTCTTTGAACTGTAAATAATCACTATGTATGTATGTATGTATGTATGTATTTAATGTATGCTTCTATTGTAGCCATTCCTTGCAGCTATGCCTCTAGTCCATCAAAAAAAGCAGATATACTTAAAACTACTTACAATAGAGTAAAAATAGGCCTGGTTTTATACACACACAAACAAAAGATTTATATTACATATATAGTTATATGTTATGTATATACATTATTAAGGACAAATATTTACTGATCTAGAAATCCTGCTTCCTTTTCATAAAAGCCAAATTCTTTATGAAGCTTGCCTTAATAATGGCACTTCCATTTACTCCCCAATGTTCCATGAAAACATTACCTACATTAATCCTTTGAAAAAATTCTAATAAGTATATGATACCTTTAGCTAACAAATAAAAAATATTAAGTAAGCTTGATTTTCCCATACAATCTTATATTTTAAATCCCACTCTTTGGCAATTCAGAATAATGGTTAAATAATTAAATTACAGCTAAGGTTCACATAACCATATTGAAATACTTAAAGACAGTCTAAGTGAAGGACTGTGTAAACTGCTGCTATACAGTTTCTTACCAGCAGAATTATGAGTCTATTAAATTTAACAACTTTAAATCCAGTGATTATTTGTTGAAGCTCAAGTATCAATAAGAGTCTGTGGCCAGAAAACCAAACTGCCTCCTTTACAAAAAGACAAGTATCATTCTTCGTTATGTAGCTATGAAGGAACAAGCCTAATTATTCTCTAATCAGAAGAAATACATGTATATTTATCCTCTGGAAATATTATTTGCTCAAGTCTTGAGGGAGCTCTCACATTTGTCTTTGTAAATAGCTCTGGTATTTCAAATACTTCAACTTTGGGGAAAATGTATCTACATAACTCTATTAATGTCAGAAAGGATCAGAAGCTTCCAGACTAAACCACATATTTTCTATTTTGTCATTTCAAGGTAAGTAAATAGAAAATCAGCTTAGGATATCATACCAGAAAAGACATTAAATGAAGAAACTCATATCATTTTACTAGTATGTGAATAGACAAGGAAAACATAGATACCAAAATTAATCAGAGATTATAATACTAATAAAAATGTTAAACTGTGTATGATATATTAGAGTGGTATAGTTCAAAAGATAATTGGACTTTCTAATTACATACTGAATTTCATTTATATAATGCAGGTAACATGCACACGATTACTCAAATTTCACATTAATATATTTATATCTATTAATTCATATACAGAGTTACTGGGACATTGATGTCTTACTGCCCATCTAAAAAATATATTAATAGCTTAGTCTCCTCAAAGAGTGTTTGTTTGCAACATGAATATTTCATATTTGGAAAAGCTCTAAATTTGAATATAGATTGACTCATAATGTGTTCTTGGGCTCTACTCAGTAGTGCAAAAGACATTTGGTAATTCACATAACTTCTGAAAAATCTACAAGTCTAACCTTTTTCAGATTACTATATTACTTTTGCAAATTAACTATAAATGACATTCAGTTTTAGAAAATAAATATTGACAGGAAGCCATTTGGATAATTAAATATTTTATTCTTTTAAAGATTAATGTATGTAGGGGCGTTTGGATGGCTCAGTGGGTTAAGCATCTGACTTCGGCTCAGGTCATGATCTTGTGGTTTGTGAATTCAAGCCCTGTGTTGGGCTCTGTGCTGACAGCTCAAAGCCTGGAGCCTGCTTTGGATTCTGTGTCTCCCTCTCTCTGCCCCTCCCCCGCTTGGTCTCTCTCTCTCTCTCTCTCTCTCTCTCTCTCTCTCTCTCAAAAATAAATAAAAACTAAAACAAATGTATGCTGGCAAGCACATGGAGCAATAGGAACTCTTCTCATTGCTGGTGAAAATGCAAACTTGTACAGCCACTTTGGAAGATTGTTTGACAATTTCTTACAAACTTAAACATTTTAACCATAAGATCCGGCAATTTTACTTCTTGGTAGTTAACAAAAGGAGCTGAAAATTTATGTCCACATGAAAAACCTGCATACAGTTGTTTAGGGCAACTTTATTCATTATTGCCAAAACTTGGAAGCAATCAAAATGTCCTTAGGCTATTGACCAGATAAACTTCGACATCTAGACTATGGAATATTATTCAGTGTTTAAAAGAAGTGAGCCATCAATCCATGAAAAAACCGGAGGAAATGTATGTGCACATTACTCACTGGAAGAAGCAAATATGAAAAGGCTATATATACTGTATGTTTCCACTAAATGACATTCTGGAAAAGGCAAAACTATGGAAATGTCAGTGGTTCCTAGGGATTAGCATGGAAGAGGGATAAGTAGGCAGAGTTCAGAAGATTTTTAGGGCAAGGAAACTATTCTATACGATGCTGTAATTATGAGTAAATGGCATTACACATTTGGCCAAACCAGTAGAATGTACACATCCAAGAGTGAACTCTAATGTAAATGGTGAACTTTGGGTGATTATGATGCATTGAGGTCGGCTAATGGATTATAACAAATGTCCCATTCTGGAGGGGAATGCAGAGTATAGGGGAGGTTGTGCATGTGTGGGAGTGAGAATGTATGGAAAATCTTTCTACCTTTGTCTCAACTTTGCTGTAAACCTAAAACTTCTCTAAAATAATAAAATCTGTTAATTTACCTTTTAATGGGCAAAGGATCTGGAAAGACATTTTCCAAAGAAGATATATAAATGGCTAACATGAAAAGATGTTCAACATCACTAGTTCTAAGAGAAATGCAAATAAAAACCACACTGAATACCATTTCATACCTATTGAGATGGCTATAATGATAGAGAGAGAGGTAGAGAGAGAATAAGTGGTGGAGAGGATGTGGAGAGACTAGAAGATTTAGACACTGCTAGTAGGAATGTAAACTGAGGCAGCCACTTTGGAGTCATCAAATCCACTTTTTGTGGCTGTCTTTTGTTTGTTTGTTTTGTTTTAGGAAAACAGTTCCTCAAAAACAGAATTTTCATGTGATCCAGCAATTCCGCTGCTGGGTATATAACCTCTGCCCCCTCCCTCCCCTCCCCCTGCAAATCAAAATATTCATCATCCACACAAAAAGTAGTAATATATGTTTGTAGCAGCATTATACATAATAGTGAAAAAGTAGAAACAGCTCAAGCATCCATCAATTGATGAATGGATAAATAAAAGGTGGTCTACCCATAAAATGGAATATTATTTGACAATAAAAAAGAAGTATTGGTACATGTTCCAACATAGATGAACTTTGAAAACATTAAGTAGAAGAAATATGTCACAAAAGATACACAGATGATTCCAATGATATGCAATATCTAGAAAAAAAATCTATAGAGACAGAAAGTATATACGTGGTCACCTAGGGCTGGTGGGTGATGGGAGACCAAAAGTAAATGGAGCATATTCACTGATGGGTACAGGGTTTCTTTCTGAGATGATGATAATCTAAACTTCACTGTGCTAATGGTCACACAACCTTGTGAATATACTAAAACCCACTCTACGCTATTTTTTTCTTAGTACACTTTAAATGGTTGATTTGTATGATATACAATTTATATCTCAATGCAGTTAACATCTTTTTAAAAAACGTAATGGCTTCATGATAGAGAAATAAATTAAAAAGGTAAACAGACAATTCACAAAAATATGTAAATATAACCCTTAAATCTATGAAAAGATGTCTGATCACATGTATAGAAAATGTAAATTTCCTAGGAATTTACCCAAGGGATACAGGAGTACTGATGCATAGGGGCACTTGTACCCCAATGTCTATAGCAGCACTCTCAACAATAGCCAAATTATGGAAAGAGCCTAAATGTCCATCAACTGATGAATGGATAAAGAAATTGTGGTTTATATACACAATGGAGTACTACACGGCAATGAGAAAGAATGAAATATGGCCCTTTTTAGCAACATGGATGGAACTGGAGAGTGTTATGCTAAGTGAAATAAGTCATACAGAGAAAGACAGATACCATATGGTTTCACTCTTATGTGGATCCTGAGAAACTTAACAGGAACCCATGGGGGAGGGGAAGGAAAAAAAAAAAAAAAAAAAAAGGACGTTAGAGTGGGAGAGAGCCAAAGCATAAGAGACTGTTAAAAACTGAGAACAAACTGAGGGTTGATGGGGGGTGGGAGGGAGGGGAGGGTGGGTGATGGGTATTGAGGAGGGCACCTTTTGGGATGAGTACTGGGTGTTGACGGAAACCAATTTGACAATAAACTTCATATATTGGGAAAAAAAAGAAAAATGTAAATTTCAATTACACAGAAACATCATTAATCATCTCTAAAGTTGGTTAAAAAATAAAAATGATTGAAACTGTTGGTGAGGTTAGGGAAAAAGGAACACTTACACATTTCTGATGGTAATATAACTTAGAAAACCCTTATGAAGAGACATTTTGCATTATCTAATAAATATACACACAGGCTGAGCTTTTGACCCGTATATGGAAATTTACCATGAAGATGCAACTCCAATAATATAAAAACACATCTGCACAAAGTTACTCATAGCAGTAAAGCTATGTTTACAACATGTTATAAACAATATAAATGCTCAAATGTAGAATAGTTAAAAAGGTTTCGGTGCATCCACATAATGGAGTCCTGTCCTGCTGTAAAATAAGGAAGATTTTTATGAGCTGACATGGTGTGATTTGCAAGCTAGATTACTGAATGAAATGAGCAAAATTCAAAGGAATATCTATATGACACTCTTTTTGTACAAAGAAAAAAATACGTCCATACGTGCACACACACACACTCAGGAAGAGTAAATCAGAAATTAATGAGATCAACTACCTGCAGGAGTGAGAGTGAGAGGGCAGAATAGTGGACAGTGGGGGCAACAGAAAGAGAACAGGAGGGATGTGACACTTGTCAAGTACACGCTGTCTTACAATCCTATCTTCACGATCATGTGACTTACTTATGCATCCAAAAATAAGATAAATAAAATTAACCAAAATAAGAGGAAGGGGCTTATCAAAGTAACTTCTGAATACATTATTGGGGTTAATGCTTGCATATTACAAACAAAAATAATTAAAGAAACACTATTCAAAGTTGATAAACCTTTTTTTCTTTGTTTTTGGGCAGTTGATACAGGGAAAAATTTTTAAGCTACTTTCTGTGAATTTGGGGACTGAGCAAATAAAATAATCCAGTTACTCCCTGAGCAATTTATTCAGTATATACTCACTGAGAATCTAATTTATAATGGCTACTAGTTCATATACAGATAGCCACATAAATATTAAGGAATGGTTAATATATTCAATGCATCAAATTTTATTTGGGAAGATAAAAAGCAAAAAATAGTTTCAAGGTAGAAAATCAAATGTAAAAAAAAAAAAAAGCCATGGGAGAAATTTGCATACTTGTCTGTACTTGTGAGTGGTGGGTTAGAGGAATTTTTCAGCAGGAAAACCAAAATGTGCCTGAAGATTCTTTGGGGAAGATGTGGCTAAACAGGGAATTTGACCACTCATTGGCCTTGAAATTAGTTAAAAGACACATCAGCAGACTAGCTTGACCTGTGCACACTAGAGTGGATCACTGCTGAAAGGCTCATAATAATAGTGGCTGCCACAGCTTTAAATTATAAAGACACTCTTTTCATAGACATTCAGCTCTTTTGTGAAACTGGCATGGTACACACACAAAAAACCATACAAATGACTTAATAATTTCTACCTAAGTATCTGTGGAAGCATTTTTATTAAATGTCAACAACACTGTTTGCTAGGTTATTAAGGAGGACCTTATAAATAAAAGAATGCTTTGTCAAAATACTTGTAGTTCATCTCTTTTGGGGTGCTCATATTCAAAATAAACTACTTATTACTGCTCCTAATACACAAAATTGTTTTCTAGAGGCAACCATTTTCAAATTGGTTTAATTACACTGAGGCATAATTTTAATTTGATTAGAATCTATGGCATCTATCCATTGCCTTTCAAATGAAAGAAAATGTTCAATAAATGCATAATTAAACATAAATCTTAGGAGGAAAGCAATGGAGAAAGAAAGCATATTTGTTTATCTAGAATTCTCTTGTCGACCGCAAATGAATTATAAGAAGAGTAGGTAAGAAAATCTGTGACCATAGATTTATTATATACAACGAGTCTTTGCTTTCCAACACACAAGGCAGGACAGAAAGGTAGAGAAAGAACATTTATTCAGGCTATGTGCTATAGATACCACATAGGGTCCTGTCACTTCAAGAGGAATTTAAGTATGGATATCTAGATATAGGTATCACAGTTTTGGAGAAACAAAAAGGAAGTACTCACTCCAAATTGCTTATCTGTTATTTTTTTCCTTAAAAGATTTAAATGCCATGTCATAGAACATTCCCATCTGTATTCAAAGTTAGAGGCTGTTACGGTAATTTTTGTGTGTCAACTCAACTGATGATGCCCAAAAAGCTGGTAAAATGTTATTTCTGGGTGTTTCTGTAATGGCGTACTTGGAAAAGACTACCTTGAATTGGTAGCCTGAGTAAAGAAGATTGCTGAGTAAAGAAGAATGGGGATGGGCATCATCCAATCCTGTAGGGCCTGAATGGAATGAAAAGGCAGAGGAAGGGCAAGTTTCCTCTTTAGGCCTGAGCTGGGGGATCCATCCCCTCAGGCATCAGCTCACCTGGTTCTTATGCCTTCAAACTCAGACTGAATCATACCAGTAGCATCTTTTGTTCTCCAGCCTGTAGAAACGTCGTGTAACTTCTTGGCCTCCATAATCAACATAAGCCATTTCCTATAATTTATAGATTATAAATCCCACAAGGTTTCTCATTCTGGGAAACCCTGACTAATACAGGAGGCATTGGTTTTGAAGAGTTGTATCATTAAATGTGTTCTGGAGGAAGTTACTTAAGTTTTCCACAATCAAGATACATATGTTTTCAGAAATGAATCACCATGGCACCAGAATGGCTCTCCTTGAGCTTCTGATTAATATGGGATTCCTCCTCACAGGGGGAGGCTTTCTGCTTAACAATTTTAGATTCACTGACTAGATAGCTGACTAGATAGCTGTCTATTCCTGATTTCTGCTACTAATTGCAAAGCAGAAAAGGTAAAGACATTTTGAGGAAACTTATCTCGTGTATGTGTTTTGAAGATGTATCTTATCTTATCTTGTAGATTATAGTCAAAATGTTGGAAAATCACTAATTTAGATTTGGATTGTAGAACAGCAACAGATTTTCCTGGCAAAATGTGTTATCACAAAAAAACTATGAGTGACAGTTGCCTAACACCATCTTGGTAAAAAAAAAAAAGTCTTAACTAGTATTAGATTAACTAAATCTTCTACTTACATCTAGTGCTATCTTTATAAGTGATACAGTAAAATCTACAGTTCAATTTGATCCGTTAGAATTTGTTACTCTTTTATTAAATGTATGACACCTACAAAAGAATTACTTTATTGCATGGATATTAAAGTCTGATTAGGAAATTGCAACAGATTCTAATGTGGTTTGGTATCTGTAAGCCTTCTTGAAACACGAATATTTTCCAGAGGAGGATACAGTTTGACACTGTGCTAAATAGAAAGTAACCCTTCGAGTGGGCTACCTCACCAGAGGCTCACCGACCTGGGTGTCCGTCAGCAGCCATGACTCCAGGTTTAGTAAACATCTCACTAGCTTCTGTTGAAAGGATCTCTCATTTGCTGAGAAATAGAGACACAAATGCAGCACAGTATACAATTGCAAGGCAGAAAACAAAATTCTCAAGTAAGCTTCTCGAAGTAATGCTAAGAAGGACCAAACTTATTACCTGTTATTGTAGATACTGAGGAAAAAGATCCAGGTTTTAGCCACATCCATAGCTTGGTACATGCAGTATACATATACTGGGTGTGGTTTCTGAGACAGGAGTTTAACAAAGCCCTTAATAGGTCATTACACTGTTCTGTGAAGCCAGTTTCTGTTTTTGTTTGTTTGTTTTCTCTGAAGTAATGGTATACAGAATAATAGGTACAGTGTATGAATTCAACCATTGTCATACTTCATTTCTCATAAATGAGTCCCTCGGTCTGGAAGATGTTGTCTCATATCCCTTTTGGTAAATAAGAAAATATGTGAGCCCTTAAAAGTAGTCAAAGCAGAGACAGAGAAGTTAAGGAAATCCCAAAATAACGAATGCCTGTTGCCTCCAGGGTGCATGGGTCCGATGTACCTAACTTCTCAGTAAGCGGTTGGTTGTTCTTTCTGAGTTATGACACCATATTGAAGGCTCATCATTGGTAGTTGCTCTTGGCAGATAGAATAATCAGTCATACCATTACGTACATCACTCTTAATGAGAAAGTGCTTAGCTGTTTGGGCAGGCATCATATAACCCTGCCTGCCACCATGCATGCCCCCTGCAGTGACAGGATTAATCAAGGGGACAGGTTGGCTGACATTATGCCCACCTATTTGTTCACTGAATTCTAGATAGCAGATGCTCTGTGGTGTGTGTGTGTGTGTGTGTGTGTGTGTGTGTGTGTGTGTGCAGAGACATAAGATCCACACGTTTTGTACTCCCTCCCATAGGTCTATCTATAGTCCACTTCTTTTTTTAATTTAAATTTTAGTTAACATCAGTGCAATAATGGTTTTGGGAGTAGAATTTAAGTGATTCATCCCTCACATATAACACCCAGTGCTCACCCCAACAAGTGTCCTCCTTAATGCCCATCACCCATCTAGCCCATCCCCACCCACCTCACTCCATCAACTCTCAGGTTGTTCTCTTTCATTAAGGGTCCTTTATGGTTTGTTTCCCTCTCTTTCCCCCCTTCCCCTATGTTCATCTGTTTTGTTTCTTAAATTCCACATATGAGTAAAATCATATGATATCTGTCTTTCTCTGACTTATTTCACTTATTTCATAATACACTCTAGTTCCATCCACGTTGTTGCAAATGGCAAGATTACATTCTTTTTATCACTGAGCAATATTCCATTGTATATATACCACATCTTTATCCATTCACCAGCCAGTGGTATAGTCCACATCTTGACTTACTTCTTACTGATTTTTCAACTTGCCCGCTGCCACTCATGACTGACATCCATACACCAGTGCCTGCTTCCATATGTGTCCTTGCCTCAGACAATATAAAAGGCCAGGTAAACTGCTCACAGAAATGCTCATTGGAAAGATTCATTCCATCTTTTAGGGTGACTTGTGAGAGAGTATGTAGTATACAGCTCACATCAACATACCAGAAAACCTATTATTATCTAGATCCAAGATATTTTCCACTTCTGTCAGGTAGCCATGGACACTTCCCTCTGTGGACCCAGATGTAGATCAGGGAGGGGCATCAGTGCCCAAGAAGCAGGTTAGATGAGAGTCTGGACCACCTGTTCATGGGACGTCCTTGTAATGTCTTACCAGCTCAGACTAATAAAAACTAGACAATTTCTGATACACAAAAGATTGTTTTTAGAACTGTCTGTTATGCCCTTAAGTCATAGTGTATACACATAGTGTATCTGATGTTTCCTAGCATTTTACAGGCAGCTATGGTTGAATGTAACATGATTATAACTTCAGAATGCTACTAGGGACCAATAGCTCACCAAGAGAATTATCTTGTATATGGCAGGTGATTTCTGCTGCAAATGACACGGACTTTGTCTGCGTGGTGGAACCTGCAGAAAGCTCCTATACCCACCACTGACACCTGTAACAAGACACTGAACATTCAGGTAAGTTTCACGTCTGGAGCACTTACACTGTACTCTGGTCCTGAGGCAGAGCTCACTGTCCTTGGCCCTAGTCAAAACTAGTATCTTCGTGCATCATCACGTTTTCGTGCATCACAGTTTTCAGCCATATACCCAAATACAGTATACTCTCCCAAATCCAAAGACACTCACTAAGGATGACTCTTCCTTGGCAGAGGCTCAGGGAGCAACAGCTTGCTCTTGACCTTTAAGGGAATGTCCTGAAAACCCTTTGAAACACTGAATCCCTAAATACTTTTTGGATGAGGCAGGACTTTAATGTCTGTAGTATTTTTTCCCCATATTCTGGCATGCATCCAGCCTACATGTGACTGCTTGATCACTACAACCAATCAACTTAATGTTATTAAATAATGAACTAGAATAAGATTCTTCACAAATTAAGAAAATAAAGATCTCATCAACCATATGGTGACTGAAATTGTGATAGTTAACATAGCCTGAGACAAGACAGTATACATTTACTGTTCTCCTTCTCATGTAAAAGGGAATTGGACTGATTTTCCCTCATATGGGGGACTGAAAACATTCTACTGACTGGCAAGTATGTATCAAGTGTCTTTGTCACTATTTTAGCCAAGGCTCAGGTAGACTTGTCATCCGCAGCTATAGCTGTGATTGCGGACGAGGTTAGGGTGATGTGAGGCAGTGCAGCAGAAGTATCTTATACAGAAGAGAAAGCTGATTGTTATTAAAATGATGTCAATTTCGAGTTTGGTGTTAGTTTGAAATTCTTCTAAAACTGTGAAAGCAAATAGCATATCCCCCCTTGTTGTTTACATGGTAAAACAAATGACAGCTAAGTGCCAAGTTCAATGCAATGTATTAATATAGTGATTTTACAATATTTGTACAGTTTCTTGAAACTTTATGTGTTATCACTGTGCTGGATGGCATACATAGTGGCAAAATTAGTGCTCAGAGAAGTTAACTTACTTGCCAAAGTCACACAGTCATTACTTGGAAAGGTCTAAGATTCAAATCTGGCTGACTGGAGAACCACTACACTTTCCTTTACAGAGTCTTCTTCCCAGTTTATTGCATAGTTTCAGAAACTTTTATTTTCCAACATTTGTTTTATACCAATTGCTATTTTCACAGATAATTGGAGGGGAAAAAGGAACAAACATGTCAGAGCAAAATAAAATTGCAGGATCTATCTTGTCTAATATCTAAAAACAAAACAAAACAAAAAAACAACACAAATATTAGTTAAATCAGTTAAAAATTTACCGGCACCAACCTACTTCTAATGACAAGAATTTGCAAAGTAGAAACTAAGGAATAAAACAGATTCTAGATCTGTGATGGGCATGGCTCTAAACCACAACGCTAGCAATCCTCTCTCTCTGTTTCACTTGTTCTCAAACATTATGCTCACAGATGCCCATTTGGACCATGGAGAGGCAAAGTAAGTGCAGGTCTGTAGTGTTCTCCTTTGTCTCTTCTGACCCGTGTGTAGTCTGTAGGTTTTTGCTGACAGGCGGGTGAAGTGGGGAGGCAGGCTGGTGAACATCTAGGGCTGGACGGCACTAGGGGATGTACCCATGAGAATGGGTTTTCCTCATTTCTCATTACTCAGAGTAAAACAAAATCATATTATGATTCTTCTGACCCTTTATTCATCACAGACCCCAAACCATGGACTTCTCATCCCCTATGACTATTCCTCATGTCAGAAGGAATCTTTTCCCCTGTTCTTAGACTCACATAAGTTGGTCTAGACCCACTGCGGACTCTAGCACACTGTATACAGTTGGTTCAGAGCATCAGCATAACTCCGTAACAACAGAAAAATTAACAAACCAAGTCAGCAACTGTGGCAACCCTTAGAATTTAAGATTATATATCATTCATATATGTAGGTCAAACCAAAGTACCATTATAAAGGATGAATCCCATTTTTAAAAAGGCATAGAAAGAAAACGACTTTTAAAGGTTCTTTTTTACATTTCCCTGTGCTTCCCTTTCTGGTTTCAATAGATATACTTAGTCTCTTGATATTCTATTATCCTTTATTTCTTAATCTTTTAAAATAAGGTGACCTCAGTCTTGCAGGTGGTAAAAATGGAAATCATTGAATAAACATTATGCCACAGATGAGAATTGCTCTTATAAAGTTAAAAATTGTTCTTCTTTATGTGTCTTTTCTAAAGTGCATGCATTTCAATTCCCTGTTTGCCCTTTCTTCTATTTTAATATAATTGAGTGGGAAACGATGTTCTCTAGAATATGTTCTTTATGGAAGAAGTTAGATAGCATATACTCACTAGAGGAAAGAAAATTCTTCCTGAAACCCTTTACCCAGCATTGAACTATACATTGTACATTACAACTTCTCATCTGTTTTGCACTGCAGAATCCTGCACACTAAATACTTTCTGCTACCTCTGCAAGATTTCTGCTGTTGTTGTTCAAGAGAAGGGCACAATTTATTTTAACATTGTTTCTGTATTCATCAAAGAAGCCTGTCTCCTTGGATTTTTTTTCCTGAAGCTATCTCTTTACTTATGGTTACTAAATTAAATTCCTATTAGTTATATGTTGTACCACCTCACAACATTTTCCTTTCTTTTTTAAAGTTCATTTATTATTTTGAGAGAGAGAGTGTGTGCACAAGTGCACACATGAGCAACTGGGGGAGGGGCAGACTCTCCTTGTTGAAATCAAGAGTCTCATGCTCATCTGACAGAGTCACCCAGGTGCCTCAACTCCACATTTTCTGTATCACTTAACTAACTTACAGATTTGTATCTTTTATGAAAATTAAATAAAATATTTTTACATTTATACTTATTATAATTGATTCTTTAATACAAATACACTTTTTCCCTCATAGTAGAATATCTTTGGGCAGTTGTGCAAAATCTTCCAATGCCCTACTCATGGAAGGAGTGTGTGTGTGTGTGTGTGTGTGTGTGTGCACGTGTGTGTGTATGTGTGTGTGTGCGCGTGTGTGTGCGTATGTGTGTTGGGGGGAGTATTTCCAGCATTTGGACTTCATGCTGGGGTCTCAGTTCTAGATTATTGCCTTGTGTATCCCTAAAACCATGTATATCTTCTTTCTTTCGGTGTATTTCAAACACTCCAAATTTCATATAAAGCCCCCTGAGCTATCATAACATCAGAATTTAATCTAATTACTTTGAATTTAAATTCTAAATGCATTTCTACCATCATTTAAGGGTGTGGGTGTGTGAGTGTGTGTGTGCATGTGCACATATGTGTAATTTTGCTCTAACGCAGCTCTGTGTTTGAAAGGTAAATTTGTTGAATTTTATTTATCATTCTAGTTAGGAGTAGAAATCTTCCTTATACCAATTTCCAGGCTATTGCGTTGTTGAAAGATCACAATTTCAATGTTTAATGTTCAATATCAGTTCTCTGGCTTAAAGTATCTACACTTGTCCCAAATAGAAAATTAGACATTCTAAAGGAATTATCTTGCACATATATCATTAGTTATTATCACTTCAATAGGTAAATACTAAATGAATTAATGAATGAATGAACTCTCCCTATTGAAAATAAGGAAAGAAACTCCCCATATCTCCTTTTTAACAGCATTGCTTTAGATTTAGAATTATGATTGTAATTCTTTTTCTGAATCTTTAACATATATATGAATCCTTTAAAAGCTAAAGAAGCCTCTTCCTCAAGGACCTGGGAACCATCTGTTTGATATGTGCCCTATCTCCCAGTTTCTGTGGGATTATAGACCCCGGGCTTCTGCAGTGTCTTGCTCCAAAACTACTCCCTGTCATGAAGACATGAAAAGTTTATTTTTCCGTTGGATAAAACCAATTAGCCAGCATAGAAGGTCACCTCAAATGCTAGATGAGTTTAGGATGAACTGTGTGGGATGAATGTTGTCTAGTCCTCTTTCTCACTTGCAGATTAGTCAATGTGTATCTGAAGAAGGTGTATGCCATGAGGTGCACATACTTAGCCAGAAGGGTGAGATATCTTTCTGTCTTATCTCTTTATGAGACTGCTGTGTTATGCATCACAGTCTGATTTAATTTTCATTCAATAATAAAATCATTTTCTTTCTCTTAATCCCTGGTGAAGAGATGTCTGCTTTGGCAGGAAATTTTGTTTTTAATTATATTTCTTCAACACACTTTAGCCTTAATTAATTAAAAATAGTAATTACAATCCCTTTAGAAAATAGTGGCCCAAATCATACAGCATAAGATATTGCACGCACATATCATGATGAGGGAGAATGAACACATATTGATTCAGATTAGGGAGTCCAGCTGCAGAGAAAAGAAAAGATTTTTCTAGGACATTTTAATGGGTAACATGAGAGCAAAAAGAAGATACTGTGAGAGTTTGATACAGAAATAGGGAGGAGGAAGATGATCATGGAATTAATATACCAAGAAAATTATCACAAAAGCTAAAAATAAAATACACTTTAATTCCATCTAAATTGATTTGATAGCAAATGATAAATACGAATAAGAGAACATAATGATTCAAAGTGAGACCCTAGTATTATGTTATTAAATGTGTATGTATAACAAAGGACAACAGAATATGTCACTCCAAAACATGCCTCTTTGTCAGACTGATCTTTGTGAGACACAGATACGTGAGAAACAGCAAATGCTTTCTCTGAACTTCCTCACCCATCTAAAAGGCCCCCCAAAGGAACTCAATTGTCATAGATCCCTTCCCAGGGAATTTTGCCACCAAGGAGGGCTGACTTTTATCATGGGGGAGGACACCTGGAGAAGACACCATACCCAGATGGACTGTGTCACAAATGACCCAACCTCCCGTCTCTTCTTCTAAGAACCCATTCATCTTTCCTAAGGGAAAAACAAAACAAAACAAAACAAAATATTTAATCTCCCTACGAGGCCTACATCTCCCTCCCTTTCTCCTATTAAGATGGTATTTAATCCTGAATTCTAAAGCCACCTCTTTGCATTACTTATCTTTCCGGGGTGTGTGTCTCTCATACATACATGAAGTATACATGTTAATAAACTTCTCCTTGTTTTTCTTTTGTCAATCTGTCTTTTCTTACAGGGGTCTCAGCCAAGAGGGATAGGATAGAAGGATAGGATAGAGGAAAATTTCTTCCCTAAGATACATACATAGTTATACATTATAATTTTATACCTATGAAAAGCCTTCTAAACTTCAAATACAAATCATGTTGTATGAGTGTCTGAAAATGTTTTCAGTTTCATGCTAAGTTGCTCTGATTAGTGAGTTAAAGAGAAATAATTTACATGGTTGACTTTCTGAACCAAGATTGTAAGACCACATTGCATTTATATGTTTCTGGTCATAATCAAGAGATAGACCAAAGTCACAGTAGGTAGGAGTTCAGCCAATTTAAAAAGTGTTCTAGACAAAAATTGAACTGTATAAACACCACTTCTGGACTTCAGGTTGCAGGGCCACTCCCACATACTAAGGACAGTATGAGATAAGGAATAGGTAAGTCCATTTAGGAAAGAGTAATTAGCAGCTCATCAACTTGTGGTCTAGCTAGCTCCAGTCTGACTAATGATCTAGACAGGAATCTGAGGGGAATTGTGAGGTAGACCAAGGATAGGATCACAGTGAATGGACCCAATAGTTTGAAAAAGACATTATCACACTGAGTCTGTCTGCATTATGAGAACTTTTTGGGTGCAATGTAATGTATTATTTCTTTCACTTACTTGAACATAGTCATTTCAAATTAACCAAGTTGTTTTTGTATTCATGTGGCCCCACTTTGCCTGACAACACTGTTAAAAGAAAAGAAACCTGAACTGAGAAAACAGAAATTACTTTCCTGGTAGCTCGTGTGCATTATTTGGGGACCTCAGCAAGCATGAGCATATACTCAGCTGTAATAAAAGGGTAATATATCTTTCTGTCTCATCTCTTTATAAGACTGCCTGTGGTATGCATCACTTCTGGTTTAATGTGAGTGTTCTTGATGATTAGAATGTTCTTTCAGATCCATCATTCTTTCAAAGAGGGCCAAACCCTTCTCAAGGAAAGAGAAGGAATAAAACAGGAAGTCAATAAGCTAGAATTATAGTGGGAAGAAGAGGAAAAGAAATCTAGCATGAGTTTAGGAACATTGGAGAATTCTATTCCAGACCATCAGGATTCCGTAAGCCTTCTTTAGAAAATCAAGGGTAATGTCTAGGCAACACTTTAATGAAAGGAATCCCTGAAGCATTTATAGAATCCTGTACCTTCCAATTGAGAACTCTGATTTTAGGCCTTTATACATTGGCACATGTATTGATCTCTTCCCCATTGTCCATGAAATGCTCTGATTTTCTTAAGAGCACTACTAAATTGTGAATCACAAAGAACCCTGTGGTTTACATAGTTGGGGAGTTACTATTTTTCTCATTACCTCAGAACTCAAAGTGAGTCAGTAACAATAGTAAAAAGGAGAGAGGCTAGTGACTTCTCTTCCCGGAGTTCTGTTCTTTAAACAGTGTCATAATTGAAGTATTAGCCATGTTCAAGATAGAATAATTTAAATATGGCTGTTCTCTGTCATCTCTTTAAAGAGATACATTGTAAAGACAAAGAAGGCTCTAAACAGCTTACTTATGCATTTGAAGCTTTAATTTTACCTAAAATAAGCTATTGTATATATTTTTCATTCTGAATGATTTGAATTTCTGCCATAAAGTAGGAATATTTTATAGCATTTTTTAGCTCCTCATGACTATTTCTTAGTCCCTTGATCTCTGTAGCAATAGATTCTCTGCTGTCCTCTATGCTTTTTTCAAGCCCAGAGACTATTATTCTAAATTCTTGTTCCGTTATATTGCTTAAATCGTTTTTGATCAATTTGTTAGCTGTCGCTACTTCCTGGAGTTTCTTTTGAGGAGAGTTCTTCTGTTTCATAATTTTGGGTAGTCCCTGCAGTAGCTCCAAATTGCAGAGAACTGCTAGGAATTTACCCAAGAGATACAGGAGTGCTGATGCATAGGGGCACTTGTACCCCAATGTTTATAGCAGCACTTCCAACAATAGCCAAATTATGGAAAGAGCCTAAATGCCCATCAACTGATGAATGGATAAAGAAATTGTGGTTTATACACACAATGGAATACTACTTGGCAATGAGAAAGAATGAAATATGGCCTTTTGTAGCAATGTGGATGGAACTGGAGAGTGTCATGCTAAGTGAAATAAGCCATACAGAGAAAGACAGATACCATATGTTTTCACTCTTATGTGGATCCTGAGAAACTTAACAGAAGACCATGGTGGAGGGGAAGGAAGAAACAAAGTTAGAGAGGGAGGGAGTCAAACCATAAGAGACTCTTAAATTCTGAGAACAAACTGAGGGTTGATGGGGGTGGGAGGAAGGGGAAAGTAGGTGATGGGCATTGAGGAGGGCACCTGTTGGGATGAGCACTGGGTGTTGTATGGAAACCAATTTGACAATAAATTTCATATTAAAAAAAACAAACAAACTGAGAAACAAACAAACAAAAATAAAGTAGTAATATTTTATTTTTAAAAAAAATTTTTTTTTTCAACGTTTATTTTTATTTTTGGGACAGAGAGAGACAGAGCATGAACGGGGGAGGGGCAGAGAGAGAGGGAGACACAGAATCGGAAACAGGCTCCAGGCTCTGAGCCATCAGCCCAGAGCCTGACGTGGGGCTCGAACTCCGGGACCGCGAGATCGTGACCTGGCTGAAGTCGGACGCTTAACCGGCTGCGCCACCCAGGCGCCCCAAGTAGTAATATTTTAAATAAAGTCACAATTTTAGATGTAAATAGGATTTTAAGGAATTTGTTTGATAAGTGAAATCATTTATATAATAAAGTTTTATATCACTTTGTGGTGTGTAAAACCTTTTTTTAAGAAATCTTGGCTGATTTGAAACTTGAACATAATGAACTGAGACCTTTTTCTGTAAAAGTACAGAAAACAAATATTTTGTAAATATTTTTGGCTGTGTGAGCTGGCCATAATATCCTGATGCTACAATTACTTAATTTTGCCCTTTTGCATGAAAGAAATTATAGACAATATGTAAATAAATACTTGTGGCTGTGTTGCAATAAAACTTTATTTACAAAACACAGGCAGCTGGTTAGTTGGGCCTGTGGACAGTAAGTCTATATGAACCCTGCTAAAAAGATATGTGTAAAGTTTATTATCTAGTTATAAAATCTTTAAAATAGATTAAAATTATAGAAAAATAAAGTAGAAAATATATATTATTCAGAACCCTTTTATGGAAACATAATGATTGTTTAAATTAATATATTTTCCAGATTATTTTGTGCTCATGTGTAAAATGAAAAAAAGGAATCATATTAAATATACATTTTTTATCCTATTTTTATCTTAACATTACCACTGTATGTCCATAAAATAGTTTTGAAAACCTCATGCTACTTGCAAAACAGTATTAAAATTTAATGGCCCTAAACTATTTTTTGTAATCATCTTCTATTGTTGAAATTTTATTATATTTCCCAAGTGTCTGCCATGCTGCAATTGTCACCTGTTTTACAAAGAATTTGATCAGTTTTTAAAAATTAGGTTATAGTTTTGAAGTACCAACACTCTAACAAAGTGTATGATTTTTTTCTAATCTGGATATGCAATGCCAAATTAGTTTTTAAAAGGTATGGGACTAAAGGAGACATCCAGTTGGCTAACAGACACATGAAAAGATGCTCCACATCCCTCATCATCAGGGAAATACAAATCAAAACCACAATGAGGTATCATCTCACACCTGTCAGAATGATTAGAATTAACAATTCAGGAAAAAACAGGTATCAGTGAGGATATGGAGAAAGGGGAAGGAAGCCTTGTGCACTGTTGGTGGGAATGAAAACTGGTGCAGCCACTCTGGAAAGGAGTACGGAGATTCCTCAAAAAGTTAATATGACTACCTCATGATCCAGCAATTGGACTACTAGGTATTTACCCAAAGAATACAAAAACGCTGACTCAAAGGGGCACACGCACCCCGATGTTTATAGCAGCACTATCAACAATAGCTAAAATATGAAAGGAGCCCAAATGTCCATCAACTGATGAATGGATAAAGAAGATGTGGTACATATATAACATAGAATATTACTCAGCGAATAAGAAGAATGGGTTCTTGCTATTTGCAACAATGTGGATGGAACTAGAATGTATCATGCTAATTGAAATAAGTCAGAGAAAGACAAATATAACATGATTAACTCATATGTGAAATTTAAGAAACACAACAGATGAACATAGGGGGAGGGAAGGAGAAATAAGATAAAAACAGAGAGGGAAGCAAAGCATTCAAGCCTTTTAAATACAGAGAACAAACTGGGGGTTGAAGGAGGGATGGGTGGGAGATGGGATAGATGGGGAATGGGTACTAAGGAGGGCACTTGTTGGGATGAGCACAGGATGTTGTATGTAAGTGATGAATCACTGAGTACTACTCTTGAAACCATTACTACACTATATGTTAACTACTTGAATAAAATAAAAAGTATAGGACAATTCCTGTTTCATCACATACACATCAATAGCAGTGGTAAAATAAGTTTTTCAATTTTTTTCTAAATTAGAGACAGAGGAGTGAAAGAGAGCACTCTAAAATATTATTTCCAATTTCTGAGTCACACACACACACATACACACACACATGCACCATTTTTCTATTTACAACATCACACAAGGACTTTGTTCTTCTAATGATAAGGGTTATCATAACTACAACTCTGCTCATTTATTTACAAAAAGCATGGGAAGTTTCTGAAATTAACCAATCTCACAGAAATACAAAACCACAAGATTTACAGAGGGCATCAAAAATTAATAAACTATGTGAAATTTTGACAGGGATCTCAGCAGGCATTCCAGAAAGACCTGTTGTGCAAGGATTTTAGCAATAAGTAAAGCTATATGAAACATTCACACTTTACAGTATAGCAAACTAATGGACAATTCCTTCCCAATACTGAGGGGATGTAAAGAAAGTCCATAGCTACACTTTTGGGAGGTAAAACTTGATGATCAAATGTACTGAAATGTACTGCAGAGTCAGCAAAAATTGGAAATAATGGCAAATGAAATAGTACATATGCACGAATACATAATATGCACGAATATATTTATGTAGAAATCCTAATAAACCCAAACTAGAAAAGTACCTTGACTCAGTAGTAGGCTCTAAATTAGATAATATATTCATATCCTAGTCTAACCGACCCAAATCTGATGCTACTTCTATAAAAATGAGTTTCCTGAATAGAAACCTCTGAACCTTGGACTTCAGTATTGCCTTTAGAACTTCAGATATGTGTACTAGAAGAATTGGTTAAGTTTCTTGTCCCCACTGCCCCTCCAATTCTCAACACTTGAAGGAATTATTACTACTATTATTGTTAAAATTAATTATTACACTTAAGCCTACATGAAATACACTATTTTGTGTATCCCAGTAAGGTAGAGTATAATATTTTGCAACATTATTTTTATTTTTTTAATTTTTAATTTTGATGATATTCAAGTAAAAATATCTCTACGTGTAGTACTGGGCATATGCATGTGTCTGTCTAGATTCAATAATACTTTTTTATCTATCTAGGCAGCTACACATACAGGGTTATACTATTTGTTTCTCTTTTTCTTAGTGAGCAGTATAAGTTGTAGAAAAAACATTAATATTTACCCCAAACTAATTTAGCTTCCATACATAAAAATCAGAACTGTCTCTTATGTATGTAATCTCACTTCATTATTTCTTCCAAGACAAATAATAATAATTCTCCAGTATAAGACATCTGGTATATATCCAAGTTTCACATAAGCTTTTACCTTGCAAAATACATTAAAAAGGATTCAACATGGATCATAAACTTAAACATAAAAGCTGAAATTATACAATTCAAGAAAAAATCTTAGTGGCCTCAGGGCAAGCAAAGATTTCTTAGGAACATAGAAATTAAAATTATAAATTGGGCTTCATCACAATTAAAAAACATTCAGGTCTCTGAAAAGCATAATGAAGAAAATGAAGGGCATGATATAGCCTGGGAGGAAATATTTGCAGATCTATACCTTCCAGAAGACATGCATCTACACAGAATACAGAAGGAATAATTATGCCTCAATGATAAAGGCAGACAACCACTTTTTGTAAATGGACAAAAGTTTTAGAAAATACTTCACGAAAGAGGATATTCAAATGGTCTTTAAACATGGAAAAAATCTTCAACATCATATTAGTCAGGGAAATGCAAATTAAAATCTTGATGAGATATCACTATAAAATACTAAAATTTAAGGGGCACCTGGCTGGCTCAGTTGGTATAGCTTATGACTCTTGATCAGGGTCGTGAATTCAAGCCTTGCGTGGGGTGTGGAGCTTACAAATAAATAAATAAATAAATAAATAAATAAATAAATAAATAAAGTACTAAAATTTAAAAGACTACATAATTTGCAATGTCTATATAGTGGAATATTATTCAGCAATAAAAAGAGTGAACTACTGATACATTCAATAGCATTAAAAAAGTAAAAGATGCTAGGAATGAAAGAAAACATCTCTACTATTCCATTTATTTGAAATTCTAGAAATCAAAGACCTTATCTATAGTGAGAGAAAACAATCCAATAGTTGTGTAGGGCCTGGATCTGGGAGCAGAGATTGACATCAAAGGGTTAGAGGGAAACTTTTTAAAGCAATGGACTTTATATTTTGTTTGTGGCAGACCTAAGAAGAATACATGCATTTGCCAAGGCCAATTGCACAATCTAGTTAGGAAAACCATAGCGCAATAAAGTTTATTAGAAGTATAAGATCAGTGAAATAAAGGAAAATATTTTACTTAACTGAGACATATAGAGGTTTTATGATGCTAGCAAATTATGATACTGATTTGGTTTATAGGGAAGTGAAGAGCAACAGGAGACATTATGATGGGGAAGGCATTCAGCTTTAATTAGGGGGGATGGGGCACCTTCCGTGACAGAAGTGTGGGGGCAATTGTTCCATGTTTTTAGGAAGATAAGGAAAAGAAGTCTCCAATGGATTGTAATAGACAATGCTTCCCCCTCATCTGATCATAAATCATGTAACTTATTTATAAACAATCTATATTTTTCTGGTTCATTGTGTTTATTAATAAGACTTGGTACTCATAATTCAAAATCATTAAAATGTCTCATACTTCCATACTCCCTGGAATGAGCTTTTAATGCCCTGATATGCATTAAATAGTTGATAGCCGATTCATTGCACATCTCGTAATAAATTTCTTTTTTTTTTTCAACGTTTATTTATTTATTTTTGGGACAGAGAGAGACAGAGCATGAACGGGGGAGGGGCAGAGAGAGAGGGAGACACAGAATCGGAAACAGGCTCCAGGCTCTGAGCCATCAGCCCAGAGCCTCACGCGGGGCTCGAACTCACAGACCGCGAGATCGTCACCTGGCTGAAGTCGGACTCTTAACCGACTGCGCCACCCAGGCGCCCCTAAATTTCAAGGAACATGTTTAGTTTTCTTTCTTCTATATAGATCCAAAACAATACCTATCTATTAATGTATCCAGCCTTTAGCTAATAACAGACCTGATATTGCTTTATCTCTTCTTTCAAATGCTGTCACTTCACCTTGAAAATATAAATTACTATTGCTAGCTAAGCATGATTCACTTAAGGTACTTGGACTCAGATGTACATTTGTTTAAATATCTCTTAGATTATTAACGTATATAGATGGTGGAGGATCTTATGATTGTGCAATGACACTATTTGTTTACATATGTAGCATGGGGGAATAAGTTTGTACTATTTGCTATTAGATCTAGATGAATTAGAAGACTGTACAATTAACCTTATTAATGTGTGTCATGTCATAAAATAAATAAGACGGTTAGTTTATATTTCGTAGTAGCAACTATATTCAACTCTCTCTCTCTGTCTCTCTCTCTCTCTGTTGTAGCTCTCATTTTCCTATTTTGCCATTCATGTTTTCTGTTTGTCCAATAAGAATCATAAACTTCATGTGGTGAATTTTTGTAAATTTTGGACTTCATTAATTTTTACAATCAGCTTGTTATATCTACCCTAACAATCTCTTAGATGTTTCTTCTATTTGTCTTCAAATGTTGAAGAAGGAAACTATGGGCCAATCCCCAGCACGGTGGTTGCCTGGCCTCCAGGCTGCCTGCTCTGGGGGCTGTGGCCTCACAGCTCCTGGTTGTCCTGTCACTCATCAGTGACCACAGGACCTTGGGGAGCTGCTGCCATCACTGCCATGATGGCAAAGAGATTTTTAAGAGCAAGGACCTCAAAGTGGGGGAATATGATTTAAAGGTTCAAAAAGAAATGATGCTACATGAGAACCAGTTAACTTTCCTTAATACATAACACATGTTCCTTGTTTTCCAACACCCAACATAACTGTAAGGGCTTTGGTGGCAATGAAACACATTTTACTGGAAATGGAGTTGGTTTTCTCAAGCCCATATCTTGGGGAAATGCAGACGGCTATTTGTATCAAGTGGTAGTTGCACTATCTCTTTTCCTTGGATGGTTGGGAGCAGATTGATTTTACCTTGGATACCCTGTCTTGTTAAAGTTTGCACTGTAGAGTTTTGAGAACCTAATTGATTTCCATTCTTACAATGCAGGATTTGGGCTTCCTCTATTTTAATACAGCACTATCAGTATGTGGATTTCCAGATTTTCCATTTTCCTTCTTCACATACCATTTAATGGACTCTCTATATAATTTTTTGTTAGTGGTGGTGGTTTTGTTTTGCTGTTTTGTCATGCTGTTTTGCGTATTATTCTGAGATTTATTTGACAGGACTTTTTAAAAAGCTATGTAACGGTCTTTCTTAGGACACCATCTCTAAGAGACAGATAGTTTATTACCCTGATATTCTTTAATATCTTTTCCAAAGGCAAGTTGCCACTTGTCATCTTCACTTATGAAAAATAAAAGTAAGTTTTATTGACAGAGGAAGAAGGAGGAGGAGGAGGAGAGGGAGAGGAAGAGGAAGAGGAAGGAGGGGAGGAAGAAGAAGGAGAGAAAGAGAGGAAGAGCAAGAGGAAGAGGAGGAGGAGAAGAGTAAGGAGAAGAAGAGGAGGAGGAAGGAGATAACAATCTGGCATTTTATGGAGCTAGAAACTGAAAATCCTTTTGCAGCCCTCAAAATATTCATTTATCCTTCCTCTATTAAAATCACATCCTAATGATACTTGGGTATCAACACTGAGTTTTCCATGACTTCATGGGAAGAAGATACCTGGCAACTCTGTGTTTCTCTGCCCTGTGAGTTTGTTCCCTTGGCTGGCTTAATCCATAATCCTGTCATAACTGTAACCACAGGTAGAATAGCCTCAGTGAGCCTTGTGCCTTATTCAACCTGAGAGTGTTTGAGAACCCTGAACCTGCAGGTGATGCCACAAGTGAGGGCACCCTTGTGTACTGTGCTTCCTCTAAGTGCTGCAATCCCCCATAATATGGTGCTCAACTCTCTCTGCTCTGCTCCATGCTCATGGCTACTTGCCCCCATCATTATTGATGCACTGTTATAACAGATGTGCACCAATTTTCTTCCCCTGGCAATCAGTTATCTCCTTTAAATTGCTGTTCTAGGGGCACCTGGGTGGCTCAGTCGGTTGAGTGTCTTACTTTGGCTCAAATCATGATCTCGCGGCTCATGAGTTCGAGCCCCGCATCGGGCTGTGTGTTGACAGCTCAGAGCCTGGAGCCTGCTTCATATTCTGGGTCTCCCCCCGTCTCTCTGCTCTCTCCCACTCATGCTGTCTCTCTCTGTCTCTCAAAAATAAATAAACATTAAATTACTGTTCTAAAATACAAATCTCTTCACAAAGGTTTGTCAACAATAGATTGCTCCTTACCATAGCATTTAATACCCTTGCAATATGGCTCCTTCAGCTTTATATCCCCCACACGCTGCTCTCAGACAACCCCATGATGTGGTCATTTAGATTTTATCATGGTTTTCTATACAACCCATGAACTTTCTTGCCTCTGATTTTTTTGGTGTAAGCATTGTTTATTCACTTGTCTACTCATCTTTCAAGGCTTTGGTAAAATATAACTCTGTGGTGCCTTCCTTTGTGGTCCTAGCAGAATTAATTTGTCTTTGTTTTATATATTTTTAGTATAGCTTATATTTATCATAGAAAATTCCATGTTTCTCTCTTATAACACTGTAAATACATGCCAGCCAGGAGATATATTTTGGGGTAGGTAGGGAGGAAAGTCTTCCAGAGACTAAGAGTTTGATGACTTTGGACTAGCTTCATTTAAAGAACATAACTCTTACTTACAAATGCTAATGTCACCTATATATGCCCTGAGATGAGAATGCTAACTGTACAGTGAAGGCTCAGGTTTTAGAATTAGAGCAGGAAAATCTGGGTGTTTGAAGAAGGGGAAATAAGAATTACTTAAAGTAGACTTAATAATATGAGTTTGATTTTTTAACAAGTGTTTACTATGTAACAGCCACTGCATTAAGCATTTTTTATGCCTTACAACAATGACGAAATGCAGAAAAGCAGAACAGTGGTGAAAGAGTAAGTAAGCACTTATCTATTTCAAACTCAAAATCATCAGGCCAGAAACTATGTCCATTGTTTCATCTGCCTTCTTTGAGCTTTCATTTTATGTTGGCCATAAAAACTAAGAGTGCAAAATTAACATGGAACGTGCAAGAATATTCATATGTATATATACATATATATGTATATATACATGTATACATTTATATATATGTATACACACACACACACACACACACACATACTATAATGGGGGTAATATAATGTAACATGAAGAAGCACAGAAGACAAATTAGCCTTTTCTAAGGATACTGGAAATATTCCATGGGGGTGTAGTATGTGAACTAGGACTCTAAGGAAGAGTATTACTTCCCCATATGATATAGGCATTCTGGTCAGAAGGTAAAAGAAACGCAGAACTTTGTGGGGTTCATGTAACTGTTTAACATGAAAGAATTTTCCACCTTTATATCTTAAATATGCTTTTGCTAAATTTATTAGACACAGCAGCTTCACCAAGACTTTGGATTTCTTTAGAAAAGATAATAGATTTCTCAGCATATGGCATATGAACCTGCAGCAAACACTAGCTGTGTATTCCAGTTGGTGCCTTGAAAATCGTAATCCTATAAGAATAAAAAATTTAATGCAAATTTATGTACATATTTCAAGTTTTTAGAATTTTTCCCTCATTTGGTCATCATTTCATCAGTTATAGAAATAGGGTGTTTTTCAACTAGTTGATTATATGTCATCTAAAAATTAGCATGACCAATAAAAGGCATATTTATTGCTGAGGACTGACTGATAACCATGTGTCATTAGGGGGTTCCCTTTCTTTAATTACTCAATTTGAATAAAGTAGGCACTAGTATAAATGTTTTTCCTTGTGCTTTCCCCATGGATATTCTTCCTGCTATCTTAAAAATTCCCCCTCCAATTTCTTTCAATTGCTTAGGACAACCTATGTAATTTTTTTTTCAGTATTTTGATTTGTGTTTTGGCCTTTTGTTTGATTCTTATACCCCTATTCCAAATGTATTTATTTTCTGTATAGAATTTTGCTTCTTTTGGTCCTTGTCTATAATGATAAATGCACTTGTTAAGAAGACAATGAAAGAAGCAGGAAAGTGTAGGGTATATATTCTAAAGAGATGGTTGGATTGTTGTATTATGAAATGATGCAGATTGGACATTTAATATTATTCATAAAGAGAGTCTTGGATGGCTCACTTTAGAAAACAGAACCAGGGGCACCTGGGTGGCTCAGTCGGTTAAGCATCCGACTTCGGCTCAGGTCATGATCTCACGGTCCGTGAGTTTGAGCCCTGTGTCGGGCTCTGTGCTGACAGCTCGGAGCCTGGAGCCTGCTTCAGATTCTGTGTCTCCCTCTCTCTCTGACCCTCCCCCGTTCATGCTCTGTCTCTCTTTGTCTCAAAAATAAATAAATATTAAAAAAAAAAAAAAGAAAACAGAACCACATTCAATTCTCTTAACTCTTTTTATGCAATAACTTCTTATTTCTTTTGGGAAGTGCCACTGAACACCTGCCCATTATTCTTTATCACTGAGCTAATAAGTTCATATAAGTATTGCTAACTCTTTCCCAGGTCATAAAATGAATTTGGATCAGACTACTAGAATCATTCATTAAAAAAAAAAAAGATTCAAATTGCATGTCCTGTTATTTAATTTCAGCAATATTTGCACACTTAGAAACAGCTTTATAAAGCTCAGTCTGCAGAAGGTTAACAACATTTTCCTTTCTACATTTAAGATGCTCACATTTTATTTGCCTTGCAATTAATCAAGATAAGCACAAATGGCAAGAATTCGCTGGGCATCCACTGCTTGATGGCTTTTCATACAAATCTCAAAATCCAATCATTTTGTGCTCTTTTCCCTTCTTATTTATACCTCATTATAACCTTTTGCTTTTCAGAATTTTGTCTTATTTTTAGACCTTTGCTTACATTACTGGGTGTCTACTATGCATCATGTGTCACTTCCCACATGGCCAAACTGATACAACAGCCATGATAGAAAAAAGAAATTCTTTTAATTGTATCAGATTGGAATGACTTTGGGATGTAATTTAATGTCACATCGCATAAGTTGGCATCTTTTATTCTTTCTTTATCAAAGTGCCAGGAGATGAAGCTAGAACTTTCCACATTTATTTCATTGTGTAATCAACAACATACATTTAACTGTCATAAGAGCACAACATAAAGCAATGTCATTGCTACCTATGATATGTATGTGACTTATATGTATACACATATATGAATAGGTATCTCACATTTGGCTTCTTCATAAAAATTGTGAAACTCAGCATATATGATGTACCTAAAAAAGTATCTAATTACAGAATCTTCATGGATGTATTCATTTTGGACTATTAATTGCAAATGATTTCATTTGATTTTGTAATTATTGTACCTGACCTATAACTGAGAGGAAAGTTATATTGCAAAATAATTCGAAACACCTAAATTATTACATATTTTATTTTGTATATATTAATTAAAATAAAAATTCTTATCTTTTCAATCTTCAGGATGAATATAAATGAATTTTCTTATTATATTTTATTAATATGTATAATACCTATATTTTCTGAATGTTTCATACTAGGCTCCATTTTCATATTTTATATACTATGTGCTACAATGTTTTGAAATATATTCCAATACAATTTTATTGCATTACAAATATTAGATGTCATTTCTGGCACATGGTAACATATACTTACCTAATGCTTATTCAATAATTTTTTCATGGTAACATATACTTACCTAATCCTTATTCAATAAATTTTTTACTATATCAATTCTGATATTTACATTTTAAGCTGAGTAAATCAATTAGCCGTTCCCAAATTACCTAAAAGCTAAATGCAGATAATTCCTTTAGATTCTGAGGAATTGAAACCAAAGCACATATAATCAAAATATAAGCAGAAGAACTTAGTAAGCCTATATTGAAAATGCCCACCTAATTGTGTAGTTGTTATACGTCTTTTAGCCAGCAAGTTAATACACTTGGAACAATGATAAAAATCTTGGTAGTCATTACACTAAATAATTGACCTTTGTCTAGCCTAGACATTCCTTTTCTAAGACAGAAATGTAACACCTATAAGACAAATGCAAATTAAAAGTTTTCATAGAAAAATTTTGAGACCACACATGAAGATACTACTTACACTTAGTTTACATACTTAACAGACTTGAAGTTCTGACTTTCCAGATTGCCATTAATGTGAGAAAAATTAGCCTATTGCTCCTGAAGGCAGTACAAATGTGGCTTGTGAGAAGTGACTTCTGGGAGTAAGGCAGGAGACAAATTTTATACAAAACTGACACAAAAATCCTAAAACTATCTGGAATTTATCAGTATGAAGAGGTAAAATCTACTTTGTGTTCTAACGTATTACATGCACTATGGAATGGTATAAAATGAACAAATATATATGCTTATTGTTATTGGCTAAATTGTGTCTCCCTCCAAGTTCAGATTTTGAGGTTCTAAACTCCAGTAACTCAGAGTATGACTATATTTGCATGAAAGACCTTTAAGTAAGGGATCTAGGAGATTCCTTTAGCTATAAATGGACATTGTCTTTATTGTTTATATTTGGTTAAATATTAAGAATGAAACAGATAAGGACTTTTAAATGGCATTCTATGTGAAATCTAAGATATTTAGAAAGAGATTTGATTAGAATTTCAACCATTATATTAATAATGACAGTCCCTTAAGAAATAGGCATGATATTATGACTTACAAAGAAGCATGAAACACAGTTCTTTGGTATATGAATTAGTGAACCATTGGTCGACCAGTGCATCATATTTAGGTTGTTTGTATGCCCCTACACACGTACCACAAAAAGAAATGAACTCTGGTTCTCTAAAGCTGAAAGAGTTGAACAGTTCCATATGTGCAGGTGTGTTTCATTTCTACTACAAAATAAAAGAATATTATCATACCCACATTTCTGCCACTCAAACTTAATAACTATTTAGGTTTGTTTCAGTTTTTAAATAAACAAAAGCTTTAACATTTTATTATGTTTATCAAAGTAACATGGTTGCCAAGAGTCTGCTTGTTCAGGAAAGAAAACTGTTGATCTGTCCCTATAACCAGCAAACACCTGTCGGCAATCTGCACATGCAGATACCTGTAACAGTAAGTTCCCATTCCTCAACGTTCAGAGACTGTGATAGAAGTTGGGGACACATGGGGGGCTCAGTCAGTTAAGTGTCCAAGTCTGGGTTTTGGCTCAGATCTCGTGGTTTGTGAGTTCAAGCCCCACATTAGGCTCCACGCTGACACCACAGGGCCTGCTTGGGATTCTCTCTCTCCTTCTCTCTCTCTCTGTCTCTTTGTCTCTCTGTCTCTCTCAAAATAAATAAATAAACTTAAAAAAAAAAGTTGTAGTAGTGTGAAGCATGATCTGCTACTGAGTATGAGGTCCTTTCCCTCAGGAATTTTGTGTTTTCTGGTTTCAGCTACAGTAATAATAATCAGATTATAAATAAAATCTGATTCTGTTATGCATTGGCACATAGCAAACTACCCCTAACGTTTCATGCCTTAAAACAACTATTTTAATTTGCTCAAGAATTGGTGGGTCAGGAATTTGGGGAGGGTTTGACTGGGTGTCCTCGGGTCCTCGCCACAACAGGTAGGAAGACGGGGCTGGGGGATCATCTTCACTTATATATCTGTGGTCTCAGGGCTGTTAGCTGCCTGTCCATCTGTCTCTCCACACTGCTTCTCATTTTCCAGGGCCTTTCCAGGTGGCACAAGTTTCTCCTAGCAGGACGGTCTTGGGTCGTCATTCCTACATCACATTGTAGGGCCTCAAATGTAAAAATTCCAAGGCCAGAGGGAAAAGCTGTCATCTCTTAAGGCCTATGTCCAGACACTGCCTGTCACTTCTTCCATAATTTCCTTGTGAAATGATCACAGATTCTTCCTGGATGAAAGGGAAAGGGAGAGACACTGCTCTCACAGGAAGGGGAGTCAGAGAATTTGTGGCCATCTTAACTGGCCCTAACTGCTAAGTCTTGTGAATACACTGGTAAATAGTAAACTGCCCCTTCAGAAACTCAGTTCTAAGCATGGTACAAAGAGGCACTGACTTTCCAGGAAATTAATGTTGAAAGCTTTTAATCTCTAAAAACAAGTCATTTGAGAAGAATTACTCTTTATTTTACCAAGGCAAACTTTGCAAGGAGAAGTCATATTCTTCCTATTTTCCCATTGCTTTAACCAGAGATCAGCGAACATTTATTCTGGAAAGTGCTAAATAATAAATCTTTTAGGCTTTCCTGGTCACAGTCTCTGTCACGACTACTCAGCTCTTCTGTTGTAACATGATAGCAGCTATAGACAATAGTAAATGCGCAAGGCTATGTTTCAAAATGCTTTTATTTAGAAAAAACAGAGGGCCCTAAAGATCTTTATTTAGAAAAATATTTGTCTTCAAGGTTGAAATGTGCTGACCTCTGGTGTAGAGTACTTAACACTATATGGGGAAATAGTTTTCATGCATGCTTTAGCATATGAGGCAAAGAAAATATTTGTCAGTTGAATGACATCACTGACTTGCTGAAAAACTCTTATATCAAAGGTTATTTTAAATACAAGTGAATGATTTTAGTCTCAATTAGGTAATTTCTACTTATGTAAAATAAGTTTAAAAATAGTTGTAACTTTTAAAATTGTGGCCATTTTTATACTATATTTGGAAGAATTAAACTTTGTGATCTAATTAAATTATAAAAATCAAAATAACTATAATTATACTAGCAATTATAAGTACACAAACTTAAATGTGATTATGATGGAATTGTTTTAGTAAGAATCTATAGTATTTATGAATAAAAAAATCACTTTTTCATATGGGAATTAAATGGCAAGCTGATTATAACTGAAGTAGGTTATTCTCTTAAAACTGGAGACATTTATCTCTCAAAACTCCTAGTACATATCACACACACAAAAACACAAAACCCCTGAGAATAATGACAAGGTAAAATTAGAATCTGATTTGTCCCGATATTCACTTTTTAATACCTGTAAAGTGAAAATCACTGACTCAAAATGACTTCTAAACCCATTCTTATTCTTAGGGTTTAGAATTAATATTTGAGGTTTGGGATCATCTAATTCTCACATTGTGTTTATACTGCCTTTATCATTCATGCAACTAATCAAATATTCATTCAATAAAACTGTGAGTGTTTATTCTGTACCACTGTGCTAAAAGCTAAAGGTACAATTTGAAGCAATATAATATGGGCCCTACCCTTGTGGAAGATATTTTCATAATGACAGAGATGGTCAGACCTATTTGTGTTTTGCTCAAGAAGGGAGGGTGAAGTGGGTCCTTGTTTAAAGGAAGCTCTGCTCTGTCACTGGGCTCTTGCCACTTACACTTGATTTTATGACATCACTTGCTCAGCCCCTGTGTGACCAGGGGTAACTCTTCCTTCTGCACCTCCATCATCCATTATCTTGGATATGCCTTCTCTCCTCTGGTCATCTGATACACTGCTGTTCCATGTGGTCCTGGGACCTCTACTGCCTTTGCCTCTCTGTCTCCACACTTTTCTTAACCGTAGCAGTGGGGTTTGTCCTATTGTTTTTGGTGTAACCAAGTGTGCTTTAACCAAATTTAAGGCCAAATGAAAAATTACAGATGGTACCCTTGTCATAGCTCTCCCAAATAGCTAAACTGTGGGATGTACTGTCAGAGTACTGTTCTTCTGATAAAATATTCAATCCCCATCTTTCCCAGTCAAAAAGAAAATGTGATGTGAAATTAACTGAATTGTACATCTACAAGCTATTAATACGAAGTTTGTCTTTGACTTAAAGTACATCGTCATTATCTCCATGGGTCAGTGGATGAAGCTGAACTGTTCACTCCATTTCAGCAGAGGATTGGTATATAATAAATGGCTGAAGTGCACCAGAACCAAGGTCAGGAACGCAATTTTAAACCAGTTTGATACCATCAGTCTCATTATGATTTTAGTTGTTACGAGTCAGAATCTTTTTTTTCTTGGAGTCTTCATTCTGATGATTGTAATATAACCAGAGTGATTTGGGCATATTATTTAAGTTCTTAAATCACAGTTTCTTAATCTTTAAAAATAACAGGAATAAATTTCACTTCCAGCCAACATGAAATAACAAAACTAGATTTACTCTTTCTTCTGAAAGAACTAAAAAAAAAATGAACAAAACATACGAAACAGTTATTTGCAAGGTTCTAGACATGAGACAATGGAAGGCAGCAATATCTAAGAGACAGGGGAAAAGCCAGGCAATAGCTAGGGTTGCCTGAGCCTAATGCTTTTCCAGGCAGGGCTCAGAGAGCTGGAACCCAAGTGGAGCCTGGCACACTCCTGAGTATGAGGGCACTGGGACACCAATGCCGCTAGAGTTTTTAGCACAGAGAACCAGAGAGAATACAGCTGCACAGAGAGAGAACTCCAGAACTGCAGAGAGTCTCCTCTGAGACTAAGTACTGATTACTGCATGCATATGAGAAACCCACCCCATGCTAGAGAAAAGTTCACCAAAAATGATTAGCACCTAACATTCCTTCTTGGTTGTGAATCGTGCCTGTTCTCTCCATACACACTGGAAAAACTTGTAATTCATAGTACATGCAATACACAGAAGAATCTTGCCTCTACAGTGGGAGAAAATTATACCAAGATTGAGCACTGTTCCGTCATGCATAACAAATCTTAAAAGAACGATCCAAAGGTTCACATTGTTCCCAACTAATTTAAGTAGGTCCCGGAAGATAAATAATATATATGAGAATGCAAATCAATCTAACACCCAACAAAATAGAATTCACAATGTCAGATATCCAATAAAAAATTGCCAGACATGAAAAGAAAAAGGAAAAATTGGCCTATAATTGAAAGATAAATCAATAAAGAATATATCAACCCAAAAAGAAGGCAGAAAAGGGGGAGAAAGAGAAAAAAAGTATGGATGGTGCACACAGCAAATAATAGCAAGATGATGATGGATTTAAACCAACCATAGCAACAGCATATTAAATGTATGTAGATTAACACTCTGAATAGAAGTCGCAGTTGGTCAGATTACATTTTTCTAAAAAGCACATGCTGGAGCTCCTGGGTGGCTCAGTCACTTAAGTGTCTGGCTGGATTTCAGCTCATGTCAGGATCTCATGGTTTGTCAGTTCAAGCCCCGTGTGGGGCTCTATGCTGACATAGTAGAGGCGGCTTGGGATTCTTTCTCTTCCTCTTTCTGCCCTCCAGCACGTGCTCTCGCACTCTCTCTCTCTTTCTCTCCCTCTCTCAAAAATAAATATTCAAAAAATAATAATATAAATAAATAAATAAAGAGCATATGCTGCCTCACAAAAAAATCCACAATTCAAATGTGCAGAGACCAAGGAAATGAAAGTAAAAGGGCGGAAAAATTATGCACGCTGACACTAATCCATAGAAAGCTGGAGCAGTGGTATTAATATCAGACAAAGCAGACTTTGAAGCAAAGACTATTATATATAATAAAGACAGTCAAATGAAGTATGAAGATAAAAGGATAAATCCAGCAAGAGGACCCCTAGATGTTTATGTATGTAATAAGAGAACCTTAAAATACAAGGCAAAAACTGAGAAAACTGCTAGGAGAAACAGATAAATCTAGAGTTTTATTTTATTATTTTAATATCACCCTGTTAATAATTGTTAGAAAATGTAGACAGAAAATTGTAATAAATGGAAGATATGAATAACATTTATATTCAAAATAATCTAACTTATATTTAAATACCACTTCATCTAACAATTGCACAGCACACATTTCTTCCAATCACACAAGAAACATTTACCAAGATAGATGCTATTTTGTGGCACAACAAAGTCTCAAGACATTTAAAAGGTTTCAATTTATACAAAGTATTTCTCTGGCCCTAGTCAAATTAAATCAGGAATCAATAAAATTTCTCTAGAAAACAACAAAATATTTAGAAAAAAAAAGTAATACACTTCGAAACAGCTCATGGTCAATGAAAGGAGAAAGTATTTTGAACTGAATGACAATGAAAACACAACATGACAAAAAAAATTTGGAAGCCACCAGAGGGAAATTTACAACACTAAATGCCCCTTTTTAAGAGTTTATTTATTTAGAGAGAGAGAAGGAGAGAGAGCTCACAAGGGAGTGTGAACGGGGGAGGGGCAGAGAGAGAGGGAGAGAATCCCAAGCGGGCTCCACGCTACTAGCTTAGAGCTGGACATGGGACTCAATCCCATGACCCATGAGATGATGACGTGAGCCAAAATCAAGAGTGGGACATTCAACTGACTGAGCCACCCAGGTGCCCCTAAATGCCCATTTTTGAAAGGAAGAAAGGTCCCAACTCAATGATCTCACCTTCCATCTTAGGAAATTATGTGATATATATGATATTTGTGAGATATATTTATTTATCTCACATTTATTATCTCACATTTATCATATTTACTACTATCCTTGGGATCCACATGTATGTATGTATATATATACATTTAATATACATACATACATACATTATATATATATATATATATATATATATATATATATATATATATATCCCAAAGTAGAAGAAAAGAAATAGTAAAAATCAGAGTCGAAAATCAAAGAAGAAATCAAAATACATTAGTTAAAAAACTTTTTTTGAAAGATACTGCTAAGAAAATGAAAAGTCAAGCCACAGACTGGGAAAAATATTTGGAAATAACATATTCAGTAAATGAATAGTAACCAGAATACATAAAAAACTCCAAAACTCAATAATAAAAAAAAAACATAAGATGAACATAATATTTAAAAAGGTTTGTCTCCAAAGAAGATATATAAATAGCAAATAAGCACATGAAAAGATTTTCAATATCAGCAGTTACTAGGGAAATAGAAATTAAAACTATGAGACACCACTACATATCAGAAAGGCTAACATTAGAAATATGTGTTTGATAATACTTTTTGATTGAGAAACTAGAGAGAGCATTATTTTAGAAAATGTTATCAATTGGTAAAATTAAACTTTTCTATCCCTAATTCTATCAAAGCTGACTTTCCACACATAACATTTTTCTTTCCAAGTATTGTCATAAATTGGTTTTCTTTGAAAATAAACAAAAAGGAAGGAAACCAAAGTTATGTACGGTATTACCTTAAGTAATTATCTTCTCAGGATTTCATGATCTAAGATAGAGCTACCACAGTACTGTTACTGGACAGAAAGTTGTTCAACCTTCATTCAAAAAGACACAATTCTATAATATGATAAATGCAGTGTTGAGTAATTTTCCCTTTTTGAAGTATGAAAAGTTCACAAATTAACTGTAAGCACACTCTGGATCATGACATGTTCTGAGGAAATATCTCTGCACATGAGGGAGACAATCCACCCAGGATTAGTGTTGTGGTTTTCACACTGTCTCCCTCATCTCTGAAACCAACCTTGCAAAGATGTTTTTAAATCACTGCTTATCTAATTGCATCCTTGAATTACACAGTATTTTCAGATGTTGTCTTACTAGTATGACATGAAAATGCATATTTAGTGAAAGAAAAAGTTTAACTACAATATGTATTTGAATACATATGATATATGTTTTCTCTTCTCTATTTCAATATATAGCCTGCTTTTATACAGCCTGTAAACATTTGTAACAAAATGAAATGATAATTGCATGCGCTAAAAAGAAGCATAATTGCTTATTTTCAATTTGAATACTTTATATTTAAAAATAGAACCACTAATGTATACATTAATTGTTTATTAACCACTTTAGTCTGTTATTTTTAGAACTGTGATTAGGAAATAAATGTGTGCAAATATCATTTCTATAAAAAATCTATTTTAGACACTAGTAATACTAATAATATTAGCAAGAAGTGCTATTATTTTCCTGGAACTATTGTTTTAATTATAAAAAAATAAATAATAACAATGAATCTTTTTTTTTTTGAAGAGCTTTCTTTATTCCAGTTTTTTTTATATATGAAATTTATTGACAAATTGGTTTCCATACAACACCCAGTGCTCATCCCAAAAGGTGCCCTCCTCAATACCCATCACCCACCCTCCCCTCCCTCCCACCCCCATCAACCCTCAGTTTGTTCTCAGTTTTTTTTTTTATATGAAGTTTATTGACAAATTGGTTTCCATACAACACCCAGTGCTCATCCCAAAAGGTGCCCTCCTCAATACCCATCACCCACCCGCCCCTCCCTCCCACCCCCCATCAACCCTCAGTTTGTTCTCAGTTTTTAACAGTCTCTTATGCTTTGGCTCTCTCCCACTCTAACGTCCTTTTTTTTTTCCTTCCCCTCCCCCATGGGTTCCTGTTAAGTTTCTCAGGATCCACATAAGAGTGAAACCATATGGTATCTGTCTTTCTCTGTATGGCTTATTTCACTTAGCATCACACTCTCCAGTTCCATCCACGTTGCTACAAAAGGCCATATTTCATTTTTTCTCATTGCCACGTAGTATTCCATTGTGTATATAAACCACAATTTCTTTATCCATTCATCAGTTGATGGACATTTAGGCTCTTTCCATAATTTGGCTATTGTTGAGAGTGCTGCTATAAACATTGGGGTACGAGTGCCCCTATGCATCAGTACTCCTGTATCCCTTGGATAAATTCCTAGCAGTGCTATTGCTGGGTCACAGGGTAGGTCTATTTTTAATTTTCTGAGGAACCTCCACACTGCTTTCCAGAGCGGCTGCACCAATTTGCATTCCCACCAACAGTGCAAGAGGGTTCCCGTTTCTCCACATCCTCTCCAGCATCCATAGTTTCCTGATTTGTTCATTTTGGCCACTCTGACTGGCGTGAGGTGATACCTGAGTGTGGTTTTGATTTGTATTTCCCTGATAAGGAGCGACGCTGAACATCTTTTCATGTGCCTGTTGGCCATCTGGATGTCTTCTTTAGAGAAGTGTCTATTCATGTTTTCTGCCCATTTCTTCACTGGGTTATTTGTTTTTCGGGTGTGGAGTTTGGTGAGCTCTTTATAGATTTTAGATACTAGCCCTTTGTCCGATATGTCATTTGCAAATATCTTTTCCCATTCCGTTGGTTGCCTTTTAGTTTTGTTGGTTGTTTCCTTTGCTGTGCAGAAGCTTTTTATCTTCATAAGGTCCCAGTAATTCACTTTTGCTTTTAATTCCCTTGCCTTTGGGGATGTGTCGAGTAAGAGATTGCTACGGCTGAGGTCAGAGAGGTCTTTTCCTGCTTTCTCCTCTAAGGTTCTGATGGTTTCCTGTCTCACATTTAGGTCCTTTATCCATTTTGAGTTTATTTTTGTAAATGGTGTGAGGAAGTGGTCTAGTTTCAACCTTCTGCATGTTGCTGTCCAGTTCTCCCAGCACCATTTGTTAAAGAGGCTGTCTTTTTTCCATTGGATGTTCTTTCCTGCTTTGTCAAAGATGAGTTGGCCATATGTTTGTGGGTCTAGTTCTGGGGTTTCTATTCTATTCCATTGGTCTGTGTGTCTGTTTTTGTGCCAAGACCATGCTGTCTTGATGATGACAGCTTTGTAGTAGAGGCTAAAGTCTGGGATTGTGATGCCTCCTGCTTTGGTCTTCTTCTTCAAAATTCCTTTGGCTATTCGGGGCCTTTTGTGGTTCCATATGAATTTTAGGATTGCTTGTTCTAGTTTCGAGAAGAATGCTGGTGCAATTTTGATTGGGATTGCATTGAATGTGTAGATAGCTTTGGGTAGTATTGACATTTTGACAATATTTATTTTTCCAATCCATGAGCAGGGAATGTCTTTCCATTTCTTTAAATCTTCTTCAATTACCTTCATAAGCTTTCTATAGTTTTCAGCATACAGATCCTTTACATCTTTGGTTAGATTTATTCCTAGGTATTTTATGCTTCTTGGTGCAATTGTGAATGGGATCAGTTTCTTTATTTGTCTTTCTGTGGCTTCATTGTTAGTGTATAAGAATGCAACTGATTTCTGTACATTGATTTTGTATCCTGCAACTTTGCTGAATTCATGTATCAGTTCTAGCAGACTTTTGGTGGAGTCTATCGGATTTTCCATGTATAATATCATGTCATCTGCAAAAAGCGAAAGCTTGACTTCATCTTTGCCAATTTTGATGCCTTTGATTTCCTTTTGGTGTCTGATTGCTGATGCTAGAACTTCCAGCACTATGTTAAACAACAACGGTGAGAGTGGGCATCCCTGTCGTGTTCCTGATCTCAGGGAAAAAGCTCTCAGTTTTTCCCCGTTGAGGATGATGTTAGCTGTGGGCTTTTCATAAATGGCTTTTATGATCTTTAAGTATGTTCCTTCTATCCCGACTTTCTCAAGGGTTTTTATTAAGAAAGGGTGCTGGATTTTGTCAAAGGCCTTTTCTGCATCGATTGACAGGATCATATGGTTCTTCTCTTTTTTTTTGTTAATGTGATGTATCACGTTGATTGATTTGCGAATGTTGAACCAGCCCTGCATCCCAGGAATGAATCCCACTTGATCATGGTGAATAATTCTCTTTATATGCTGTTGAATTCGATTTGCTAGTATCTTATTGAGAATTTTTGCATCCATATTCATCAGGGATATTGGCCTGTAGTTCTCTTTTTTGACTGGGTCTCTGTCTGGTTTAGGAATCAAAGTAATACTGGCTTCATAGAATGAGTCTGGAAGTTTTCCTTCCCTTTCTATTTCTTGGAATAGCTTGAGAAGGATAGGTATTATCTCTGCTTTAAACGTCTGGTAGAACTCCCCTGGGAAGCCATCTGGTCCTGGACTCTTATTTGTTGGGAGATTTTTGATAACCGATTCAATTTCTTCGCTGGTTATGGGTCTGTTCAAGCTTTCTCTTTCCTCCTGATTGAGTTTTGGAAGAGTGTGGGTGTTCAGGAATTTGTCCATTTCTTCCAGGTTGTCCAATTTGTTGGCATATAATTTTTCATAGTATTCCCTGATAATTGTTTGTATCTCTGAGGGATTGGTTGTAATCATTCCATTTTCATTCATGATTTTATCTATTTGGGTCATCTCCCTTTTCTTTTTGAGAAGCCTGGCTAGAGGTTTGTCAATTTTGTTTATTTTTTCAAAAAACCAACTCTTGGTTTCGTTGATCTGCTCTACAGTTTTTTTAGATTCTATATTGTTTATTTCTGCTCTGATCTTTATTATTTCTCTTCTTCTGCTGGGTTTAGGCTGCCTTTGCTGTTCTGCTTCTAGTTCCTTTAGGTGTGCTGTTAGATTTTGTATTTGGGATTTTTCTTGTTTCTTGAGATAGGCCTGGATTGCAATGTATTTTCCTCTCAGGACTGCCTTCGCTGCGTCCCAAAGCGTTTGGATTGTTGTATTTTCATTTTCGTTTGTTTCCATATATTTTTTGATTTCTTCTCTAATTGCCTGGTTGACCCACTCATTCGTTAGTAGGGTGTTCTTTAACCTCCATGCTTTTGGAGGTTTTCCAGACTTTTTCCTGTGGTTGATTTCAAGCTTCATAGCATTGTGGTCTGAAAGTATGCATGGTATAATTTCAATTCTTGTAAACTTATGAAGGGCTGTTTTGTGACCCAGTATATGATCTATCTTGGAGAATGTTCCATGTGCACTCGAGAAGAAAGTATATTCTGTTGCTTTGGGATGCAGAGTTCTAAATATATCTGTCAAGTCCATCTGATCCAATGTCTCATTCAGGGCCCTTGTTTCTTTATTGACCGTGTGTCTTGATGATCTATCCATTTCTGTAAGTGGGGTGTTAAAGTCCCCAGCAATTACCACATTCTTATCAATAAGGTTGCTTCTGTTTATGAGTAATTGTTTTATATATTTGGGGGCTCCGGTATTCAGCGCATAGACATTTATAATTGTTAGCTCTTCCTGATGGATAGACCCTGTAACTATTATATAATGTCCTTCTTCATCTCTTGTTACAGCCTTTAATTTAAAGTCTAGTTTGTCTGATAGAAGTATGGCTACTCCAGCTTTCTTCTGGCTTCCAGTAGCATGATAAATAGTTCTCCATCCCCTCACTCTGAATCTAAAGGTGTCCTCAGGTCTAAAATGAGTCTCTTGTAGACAGCAAATAGATGGGTCTTGTTTTTTTATCCATTCTGATACCCTATGTCTTTTGGTTGGCGCATTTAATCCATTTACATTCAGTGTTATTATAGAAAGATACGGGTTTAGAGTCATTGTGATGTCTGTATGGTTTATGCTTGTAGTGATGTCTCTGGTACTTTGTCTCACAGGGTCCCCCTTAGGATCTCTTGTAGGGCTGGTTTAGTGGTGACAAATTCCTTCAGTTTTTGTTTGTTTGGGAAGACCTTTATCTCTCCTTCTATTCTAAATGACAGACTTGCTGGATAAAGGATTCTCGGCTGCATATTTTTGCTGTCTAGCATCCTGAAAATCTCGTGCCAATTCTTTCTGGCCTGCCAAGTTTCAAAAGAGAGATCAGTCACGAGTCTTATAGGTCTCCCTTTATATGTGAGGGCACGTTTACCCCTTGCTGCTTTCAGAATTTTCTCTTTATCCTTGTATTTTGCCAGTTTCACTATAATATGTCGTGCAGAAGATCGATTCAAGTTACGTCTGAAGGGAGTTCTCTGTGCCTCTTGGATTTCAATGCCTTTTTCCTTCCCCAGTTCAGGGAAGTTTTCAGCTATAATTTCTTCAAGTACCCTTTCAGCACCTTTCCCTCTCTCTTCCTCCTCTGGGATACCAATTATGCGTATATTATTTCTTTTTAGTGTATCACTTAGTTCTCTAATTTTCCCCTCATACTCCTGGATTTTTTTATCTCTCTTTTTCTCAGCTTCCTCTTTTTCCATAACTTTATCTTCTAGTTCACCTATTCTCTCCTCTGCTTCTTCCATCCGAGCCGTGGTGGTTTGCATTTGGTTTTGCATTTCCTTTAAAGCGTTTTTCAGCTCCTCGTGACTGTTCATTAGTCCCTTGATCTCTGTAGCAAGAGATTCTCTGCTGTCCTGTATGCTGTTTTCCAGCCCAGCGATTAATTTTATGACTATTATTCTAAATTCACTTTCTGTTATATTATTTAAATCCTTTTTGATCAGCTCATTAGCTGTTGTTATTTCCTGGAGATTCTTCTGAGGGGAATTCTTCCGCTTGGTCATTTTGGATAGTCCCTGGTGTGGTGAGGGCCTGCAGGGCACTTCCCCTGTGCTGTGGTGTATAACTGGAGTTGGTGGGCGGGGCCACAGTCCGACCTGATGTCTGCCCCCAGCCCACCGCTGGGGCCACAGTCAAACTGGTGTGTGCCTTCTCTTCCCCTCTCCTAGGGGCGGGATTCACTGTGGGGTGGCGTGGCCCGTCTGGGCTACTTGCACACTGCCAGGCTTGTGATGCTGGGGATCTGGCGTATTAGCTGGGGTGGGAAGGCAAGGTGCATGGCGGCAGGGGGGACAGGCTTAGCTCGCTTCTCCTTAGGTGATCCACTTCAGGAGGGGCCCTGTGGCAGCCGGAGGGAGTCAGATCCGCTGCCGGAGGTTTGGCTCCGCAGAAGCACAGAGTTGGGTGTTTGTGCGGAGCGAACAATTTCCCTGGCCGGAACCGGTTCCCTTTGGGATTTTGGCTGGGGGATGGGCGGGGGAGATGGCGCTGGCGAGCGCCTTTGTTCCCAGCCAAACTGAGCTCTGTCATCCGGGGGCTCCGCAGCTCACCCTCCCTTTGTCCTCCAGCCTTCCCGCTTTCCGAGCAGAGCTGTTAACTTATGACCTCCCAGACGCTAAGTCGCGCTTGCTGTCGGAACACAGTCCGTCAGGCCCCTCCGCTTTTGCAAGCCGGACTCGGGGGCTCTGCTTGGCTGGCGAGCCGCCCCTCCGCCCCGGCTCCCTCTCACCAGTCCGTGGAGCGCGCACCGCCTCGCCACCCTTCCTACCCTCTTCCGTGGGCCTCTCATCTGCACTTGGGTCTGGTGACTCCGTTCTGCTAATCCTCTGGCGGTTTTCTGGGTTATTTAGGCAGGTGTAGGTGGAATCTAAGTGATCAGCAGGACGCGCGGTGAGCCCAGTGTCCTCCTACGCCGCCATCTTCCCAGAATCCCCAACAATGAATCATTTTAAATTTTGTTCTGAATAATTCCACTGTTGCATTTACTAGAGACAATAAATTCTATATTTTAGAATGGATAATACAATTTCATTCACATAAAACCAGAAGAGTAATGAGATTATTTGTTTTTTTTTTCATTACGAAAAGACATTTTTTTCTTATCTAAATTACCTGTTAGATGATTCCAATTCCTGACTCCATTAAAAATAGGAAGTGCAAGTTGTTTTAGAAAGAAAAGTGAGATTCCGCCTTAGGCCCAGCCTCCCCAACCCACCTCTCTAGGAAGAAGATGTGCCACTTCTAGCAGCTGAAGAAAACACTTGGAATATCGATGTGCCTCAACAGAGGCAGAAAACAGCTTTTTAACCAATGCCTAAAAAATCTGAGGCTAGGGATGATTTAACAATAAGACCCTTAGAGTTCAGTTGAGATTTCTATTCCTCTGGAAAAATTACGTAGGTAAGTATGGCAGCAATGACTGGAATTAGTAACCTGGGAAAGCGTTTGCTTCTCCCTGGAAAGTACATGACATGAAATTCAAGAACTTGTGGAGTCTAAAGCTCTGCTCCTCAGGAAGAATTCTAAAAAGAGTAGTTACCATTATTGGGAAGAGATGCATAGTTTTAACAATAAAAGATTACAGAAAAACACACTTTATAAATGTGTTATTAAGATAATTTGATTTGAGTTCAGACTTTTAGTCATAATTGTGACTGTCGCCTTCTTATTCATGGAACATATTTGTGTTATGGTATTTGTACTTCAATGAACTAAAAACATCAGAAGATCTGGAAGAAATGATCTTTATGTTGCAGCAATGTTATTTACTTCAAGTTTCCAATCACTAAATATTTATCCAAATCAGAGATAGCATTTAGAAATAAATCTATTAAAATTTTTCCTGTGAGTCATTTAATATTTATTCATTGTGAATTTTACTTTAAGATTTCTTTCTTTATTTTGAGAGAAAGAGAGAATGAGCTAGGGAAGGGCAGAGAGAGAGGGGGGACGGCGGAGAGAATCCCAAGCAGGCTCTGTGCTGATCAGCACAGAATCTGGGGCGGGGCATGATCTCAAAAACTGTGAAATCGTGACCTGAGCCAAAATCAAGAGTCAGACCTTAACTGACAGTCACCCAGGTGCCCCTCCTTGTGAAAAATTGTTAATATATTATCTCAATCAAAACATGTATCTAAATATTTTCATCTTTCCTTAAATACATTCTTCTATTATCTTTAATAACAATTGCTACCATTTGCTGTGTGCATTGTGTGTAAGGTTTATACACCTAATTCCAATCACCTTTACAATCACACCTCTGTACAAGAGGACATAGATTTGAATACAAGCTCTGTCTCCATCATTTTGCTCTTAAGTGGAACAGATAAGAGCCTGACTCAATCATTTCTAAAGTTCACGTTCACAACCCTGCACTTCACCACATCACCTCCCCTTGGAGAAGTGCTCAGATATAATCCCATGGAATAATATGGACACATGTTTCTGCCAGAAGTAAAATAAAAGTATATTACCTAAAAATTAAGGAATATGCTATATACTATCCCCTCAGAAAGATGTACAATATACATTAATCTAGAGCATTTTTCAGAAAACCCATTTCTCCCCTCTTCTGCTTTCCACTTATATGTATCCAGATTTATTTGAATGTAACACTCTTTCTTAGGATTCTTCATTGGGCCCGGAGAATTAGGAAGATGGCGGCGTAGGAGGACGCTGGGCTCACCGCGCGTCCTGCTGATCACTTAGATTCCACCTACACCTGCCTTAATAACCCAGAAAACCGCCAGAGGATTAGCAGAACAGAGTCACCGGACCCAAGTGCAGACGAGAGGCCCACGGAAGAGGGTAGGAAGGGCGGCGAGGCGGTGCGCGCTCCACGGACTGGCGGGAGGGAGCCGGGGCGGAGGGGCGGCTCGCCGGCCAAGCAGAGCCCCCGAGTCCGGCTTGCAAAAGCGGAGGGGCCTGACGGACTGTGTTCCGACAGCAAGCGCGACTTAGCGTCTGGGAGGTCATAAGTTAACAGCTCTGCTCAGAAAGCGGGAAGGCTGGAGGACAAAGGGAGGGTGAGCTGCGGAGCCCCCGGACGACAGAGCTCAGTTTGGCGGGGAACAAAGGCGCTCTCCAGCGCCATCTCCCCCGCCCATCCCCCAGCCAAAATCCCAAAGGGAACCGGCTCCGGCCAGGGAAATTGCTCGCTCCGCGCGAACACCCAACTCTGTGCTTCTGCGGAGCCAAACCTCCGGCAGCGATCTGACTCCCTCCGGCTGCACAGGGCCCCTCCTGAAGTGGATCACCTAAGGAGAAGCGAGCTAAGCCTGCCCCCCCTGCCGCCGTGCACCTTGCCTTCCCACCCCAGCTAATACGCCAGATCCCCAGCATCACAAGCCTGGCAGTGTGCAAGTAGCCCAGACGGGCCACGCCACCCCACAGTGAATCCCGCCCCTAGGAGAGGGGAAGAGAAGGCACACACCAGTCTGACTGTGGCCCCAGCGGTGGGCTGGGGGCAGACATCAGGTCGGACTGCGGCCCCGCCCACCAACTCCAGTTATACACCACAGCACAGGGGAAGTGCCCTGCAGGCCCTCACCACACCAGGGACTATCCAAAATGACCAAGCGGAAGAATTCCCCCCAGAAGAATCTCCAGGAAATAACAACAGCTAATGAGCTGATCAAAAAGGATTTAAATAATATAACAGAAAGTGAATTTAGAATAATAGTCATAAAATTAATCGCTGGGCTGGAAAACAGCATACAGGACAGCAGAGAATCTCTTGCTACAGACATCAGGGGACTAATGAACAGTCACGAGGAGCTGAAAAACGCTTTAAAGGAAATGGAAAACAAAATGCAAACCGCCACAGCTCGGATGGAAGAGGCAGAGGAGAGAATAGGTGAACTAGAAGATAAAGTTATGGAAAAAGAGGAAGCTGAGAAAAAGAGAGATAAAAAAATCCAGGAGTATGAGGGGAAAATTAGAGAACTAAGTGATACACTAAAAAGAAATAATATACGCATAATTGGTATCCCAGAGGAGGAAGAGAGAGGGAAAGGTGCTGAAGGGGTACTTGAAGAAATCATAGCTGAGAACTTCCCTGAACTGGGGAAGGAAAAAGGCATTGAAATCCAAGAGGCACAGAGAACTCCCTTCAGACGTAACTTGAATCGATCTTCTGCACGACATATCATAGTGAAACTGGCAAAATACAAGGATAAAGAGAAAATTCTGAAAGCAGCAAGGGGTAAACGTGCCCTCACATATAAAGGGAGACCTATAAGACTCGTGACTGATCTCTCTTTTGAAACTTGGCAGGCCAGAAAGAATTGGCACGAGATTTTCAGGGTGCTAGACAGCAAAAATATGCAGCCAAGAATCCTTTATCCAGCAAGTCTGTCATTTAGAATAGAAGGAGAGATAAAGGTCTTCCCAAACAAACAAAAACTGAAGGAATTTGTCACCACTAAACCAGCCCTACAAGAGATCCTAAGGGGGACCCTGTGAGACAAAGTACCAGAGACATCACTACAAGCATAAAACAGACAGACATCACAATGACTCTAAACCCGTATCTTTCTATAATAACACTGAATGTAAATGGATTAAATGCGCCAACCAAAAGACATAGGGTATCAGAATGGATAAAAAAACAAGACCCATCTATTTGCTGTCTACAAGAGACTCATTTTAGACCTGAGGACACCTTTAGATTGAGAGTGAGGGGATGGAGAACTATTTATCATGCTACTGGAAGCCAGAAGAAAGCTGGAGTAGCCATACTTATATCAGACAAACTAGACTTTAAATTAAAGGCTGTAACAAGAGATGAAGAAGGACATTATATAATAGTTACAGGGTCTATCCATCAGGAAGAGCTAACAATTATAAATGTCTATGCGCCGAATACCGGAGCCCCCAAATATATAAAACAATTACTCATAAACAGAAGCAACCTTATTGATAAGAATGTGGTAATTGCTGGGGACTTTAACACCCCACTTACAGAAATGGATAGATCATCTAGACACACGGTCAATAAAGAAACAAGGGCCCTGAATGAGACACTGGATCAGATGGACTTGACAGATATATTTAGAACTCTGCATCCCAAAGCAACAGAATATACTTTCTTCTCGAGTGCACATGGAACATTCTCCAAGATAGATCATATACTGGGTCACAAATCAGCCCTTCATAAGTTTACAAGAATTGAAATTATACCATGCATACTTTCAGACCACAATGCTATGAAGCTTGAAGTCAACCACAGGAAAAAGTCTGGAAAACCTCCAAAAGCATGGAGGTTAAAGAACACCCTACTCACGAATGAGTGGGTCAACCAGGCAATTAGAGAAGAAATCAAAAAATATATGGAAACAAACGAAAATGAAAATACAACAATCCAAACGCTTTGGGACGCAGCGAAGGCAGTCCTGAGAGGAAAATACATCGCAATCCAGGCCTATCTCAAGAAACAAGAAAAATCCCAAATACAAAATCTAACAGCACACCTAAAGGAAATAGAAGCAGAACAGCAAAGGCAGCCTAAACCCAGCAGAAGAAGAGAAATAATAAAGATCAGAGCAGAAATAAACAATATAGAATCTAAAAAAACTGTAGAGCAGATCAACGAAACCAAGAGTTGGTTTTTTGAAAAAATAAACAAAATTGACAAACCTCTAGCCAGGCTTCTCAAAAAGAAAAGGGAGATGACCCAAATAGATAAAATCATGAATGAAAATGGAATTATTACAACCAATCCCTCAGAGATACAAACAATTATCAGGGAATACTATGAAAAATTATATGCCAACAAATTGGACAACCTGGAAGAAATGGACAAATTCCTGAACACCCACACTCTTCCAAAACTCAATCAGGAGGAAATAGAAAGCTTGAACAGACCCATAACCAGCGAAGAAATTGAATCGGTTATCAAAAATCTCCCAACAAATAAGAGTCCAGGACCAGATGGCTTCCCAGGGGAGTTCTACCAGACGTTTAAAGCAGAGATAATACCTATCCTTCTCAAGCTATTCCAAGAAATAGAAAGGGAAGGAAAACTTCCAGACTCATTCTATGAAGCCAGTATTACTTTGATTCCTAAACCAGACAGAGACCCAGTAAAAAAAGAGAACTACAGGCCAATATCCCTGATGAATATGGATGCCAAAATTCTCAATAAGATACTAGCAAATCGAATTCAACAGCATATAAAAAGAATTATTCACCATGATCAAGTGGGATTCATTCCTGGGATGCAGGGCTGGTTCAACATTCGCAAATCAATCAACGTGATACATCACATTAACAAAAAAAAAAGAGAAGAACCATATGATCCTGTCAATCGATGCAGAAAAGGCCTTTGATAAAATCCAGCACCCTTTCTTAATAAAAACCCTTGAGAAAGTCGGGATAGAAGGAACATACTTAAAGATCATAAAAGCCATTTATGAAAAGCCCACAGCTAACATCATCCTCAACGGGGAAAAACTGAGAGCTTTTTCCCTGAGATCAGGAACACGACAGGGATGCCCACTCTCACCGTTGTTATTTAACATAGTGCTGGAAGTTCTAGCATCAGCAATCAGACAACAAAAGGAAATCAAAGGCATCAAAATTGGCAAAGATGAAGTCAAGCTTTCGCTTTTTGCAGATGACATGATATTATACATGGAAAATCCGATAGACTCCACCAAAAGTCTGCTAGAACTGATACATGAATTCAGCAAAGTTGCAGGATACAAAATCAATGTACAGAAATCAGTTGCATTCTTATACACTAACAATGAAGCAACAGAAAGACAAATAAAGAAACTGATCCCATTCACAATTGCACCAAAAAGCATAAAATACCTAGGAATAAATCTAACCAAAGATGTAAAGGATCTGTATGCTGAAAATTATAGAAAGCTTATGAAGGTAATTGAAGAAGATTTAAAGAAATGGAAAGACATTCCCTGCTCATGGATTGGAAAAATAAATATTGTCAAAATGTCAATACTACCCAAAGCTATCTACACATTCAATGCAATCCCAATCAAAATTGCACCAGCATTCTTCTCGAAACTAGAACAAGCAATCCTAAAATTCATATGGAACCACAAAAGGCCCCGAATAGCCAAAGGAATTTTGAAGAAGAAGACCAAAGCAGGAGGCATCACAATCCCAGACTTCAGCCTCTACTACAAAGCTGTCATCATCAAGACAGCATGGTATTGGCACAAAAACAGACACACAGACCAATGGAATAGAATAGAAACCCCAGAACTAGACCCACAAACATATGGCCAACTCATCTTTGACAAAGCAGGAAAGAACATCCAATGGAAAAAAGACAGCCTCTTTAACAAATGGTGCTGGGAGAACTGGACAGCAACATGCAGAAGGTTGAAACTAGACCACTTTCTCACACCATTTACAAAAATAAACTCAAAATGGATAAAGGACCTAAATGTGAGACAGGAAACCATCAGAACCTTAGAGGAGAAAGCAGGAAAAGACCTCTCTGACCTCAGCCGTAGCAATCTCTTACTCGACACATCCCCAAAGGCAAGGGAATTAAAAGCAAAAGTGAATTACTGGGACCTTATGAAGATAAAAAGCTTCTGCACAGCAAAGGAAACAACCAACAAAACTAAAAGACAACCAACGGAATGGGAAAAGATATTTGCAAATGACATATCGGACAAAGGGCTAGTATCTAAAATCTATAAAGAGCTCACCAAACTCCACACCCGAAAAACAAATAACCCAGTGAAGAAATGGGCAGAAAACATGAATAGACACTTCTCTAAAGAAGACATCCAGATGGCCAACAGGCACATGAAAAGATGTTCAGCGTCGCTCCTTATCAGGGAAATACAAATCAAAACCACACTCAGGTATCACCTCACGCCAGTCAGAGTGGCCAAAATGAACAAATCAGGAGACTATAGATGCTGGAGAGGATGTGGAGAAACGGGAACCCTCTTGCACTGTTGGTGGGAATGCAAATTGGTGCAGCCGCTCTGGAAAACAGTGTGGAGGTTCCTCAGAAAATTAAAAATAGACCTACCCTATGACCCAGCAATAGCACTGCTAGGAATCTACCCAAGGGATACAGGAGTACTGATGCATAGGGGCACTTGTACCCCAATGTTCATAGCAGCACTCTCAACAATAGCCAAATTATGGAAAGAGCCTAAATGTCCATCAACTGATGAATGGATAAAGAAATTGTGGTTTATATACACAATGGAATACTACGTGGCAATGAGAAAAAATGAAATATGGCCTTTTGTAGCAACGTGGATGGAACTGGAGAGTGTGATGCTAAGTGAAATAAGCCATACAGAGAAAGACAGATACCATATGGTTTCACTCTTATGTGGATCCTGAGAAACTCAACAGGAACCCATGGGGGAGGGGAAGGGAGAAAAAAAAAAGACGTTAGAGTGGGAGAGAGCCAAAGCATAAGAGACTGTTAAAAACTGAGAACAAACTGAGGGTTGATGGGGGGTGGGAGGGAGGGGCGGGTGGGTGATGGGTATTGAGGAGGGCACCTTTTGGGATGAGCACTGGGTGTTGTATGGAAACCAATTTGTCAATAAACTTCATAAAAAAAAAAAAAAAGGATTCTTCATTGGTATGTTTTTGCTGTCCTAACACTTACTAATTTCACAAAGAAGTAGCGCCATCTGACTTGCTCCCACGTATAGGAAAGGATGACCTGTATTAAAGACATTCAGCTTCAGTTTTATACTGTAAGTTTTTGAGAAGCTATTCAATGCTAAGAAATCCACTTTGCTTTCTAATATGAATGTCTAAAATTTTAGGATGTTCAAAAAGATGACTAACTGTAGAGAAGAAAAAATTCCTTCCAGAAATGTATCTTGTTGGGAAAAGAACCACTTGCTATAAGTCCCATCTTCTTTCCTTTTTTCTAACAGCTGGGCTAATTAAAGAATAATTGGGCAGTGACTAAACATGCCCATATAATTGCCCTTTACTCATCCACTGAATCCCATGGACAACCCATGTTAAATTGATCTGTTTGCCAGTCCTTTTTTTTTCTTTCTCTTCTTTTAATTCTAAGAACAAGAGAAAAGTCTCATTTATTACATATAGTTCCAAAATAACAAAGGAAAAACACCTATGAGCTACTGACTCACAAAGGGGCAAAAACACAGGGAAATTATTTAAATAGAATGAAAGACTTCAGAGATTTTATGAAAAAGTCTAAAAAGCAGGCATTGGAGAAAACATGAAAATTGCAAAGTTTGTGTTACACTAATGAGACAAAGTGAGAAGGAATCATTCCAACTCCATGTAAGAAGGAACCTTGATGCTTGCATTATTTCTCTTTAAACTTCACTAGGCACATTACCTATGTTCTATCATTTAATGTTCCAAACAATTCATGATGCCCATGCTATTATATTTTCCTGCTAGATGAAAAAGTTGTACCTGAAACTTGTAGTTTTACATGTCCTAGATAATATAACAAGTGGGTGTTCAGGCTGGGACACAAATATGTCTGCCCAATACCCAAATCCACCATTTATTCCCCTACACCCAGGTACTTCCCTCTGGACAGCTTTCTATTCTGTGAAATACCAATCAGCTGATGCTAACTACAGGAAATAACCAAAGCCCTTTGTATTGATTCAGTAGATAATATAATCCCATCTCCAAATAATTGTTGTTTTAATAGGCTCCAAAGGATACATATTTTGATAATAATGCTTAGGATTTGGAAGGAAGAAAGATCTTCTTAAATTTTTTCCATTATATATAGAGATTATGCCCCTTGGTAGAAATGAATAAAGAGATTATCTGAAGCCCCTTTTTGTCTCCATGGTAGATATGAACCTCTTCCATGTAAACATAACACAATAATTTTACAAAAAGTTTCAGTCAAAAGAATTATCCAGTCCCATTAGCTACACATGATGAACTGCTGTTAGTGTCTAACATGTTCCTTCTCACCAAAAAAATACTTATCCACTCACAGTTTTGAGCTTACAATAGCTGGAGTCCATTTCTTTGTTCAGTCCAACTCAAGATCTGGCAACCTAATCCTGGGAACTGCTCTTATGCCCTTCAATGGCATTCACAATGTAGATCGCAACATTTATTCAAGTTAAAATAAACAATAAAACTCCATTTTCAAAGCAACTATTCTTCCATAGTGCTGTGATTTTTCCATGGATTGTCAAAATAAAATAATTCTACATTTATTATTTTTGATGAATAATCTTAATATTTATATAAATTTTTAAATTTGTATAGAATTTAAAAGGAATACAGGACTAATTATTTAGAAATTATAATTATGCATAAAGTACTATGATTAAAAACGAAATAAGTAAGCACACTTTATACTACCTTATCAATCTTTAGTTGTTTATTAAAGAGAGTAAATGAAATTAGTTGGTACTTTATAAAAGAACAGGTTGCTTAGTCTAAGCACTTGAGTTTGCTATACACTATCTTCCACTCTAAACTCCATGGGAAGTTCAGAGTAATAAGCTGACAATTCACTTGATTTCAAGAAGGCCCATCCACAAATTCTCTGCTATAATTTCAATTAAAATATCATGGATGTCACCATTTAGGCATATTTAGTAAACCATCTGGAAATCTGTATAGGTTTAATCATAATCTTGGGAAAAAATAATCAAACAAGAAGTCAATTGACCTAATAATTGTAACCACATGATCTGATATCTATCTATCTATCTATCTATCTATCTATATCTTAAAATTCAAATTTTCTTGAGGATCAAAAGTATGTGTCAAATAATATTCTTGTAATAATTTTCATTTTAGTATCTCTGTTTTTATAATATTATCTATATAAATATATATTATATAAATTATATATTAATTATATTACATAAATATATATTAATATATAAATAATTATTTTATATTATTATTATTATTTTGAGTATTTCAATGTTATTTTGCGTATTATTAGTTGAGAATTTGCTTTATTTAATGTGCATATCAAGAAGCTACCAGGGCATTTCTAGATAAAGTGTATTGTATATGCCCCACTAATTGAACTATGAATTCCAGATTCACTATCTGATAGGAAAAGCTAGGGTACCTCATCTTACCTAAGTAAATACATAATACCCATCTATAGGAGTTTCAAATCTAGAAAATTGTCTTGCATAAATGCAAATGGATAAATCACTTTAACATTTCAAAGATTAAGTAGGGTAAAGAGGAAAAAAAGTCAAATAACACTAAAAATAATCCCAATAGTTTAAAGAAAGTTAATAATCTTGTAAGTAACATATAAAAATGAGTTTTTGTCACCCACAATATGCAGAAGGATTATCAAGAATCTAGGTTATAGGTAAAGCCTGGACAATGGTAGCAGAGTAGGAGGACCCTAGGCTCACCTCATTCCACAGATATAAGCCATCATAAACACCCAAGGAATTGACCTGAAGACTCACAGAACAAACTCCACAACTGAAAGAAAGAAAAAAGGCCACCCTGAAGAAGGTAGAAAGTGTGGAGACACAGTTTGGGAGAGAAACAGATCACAGCTGCTGAGGTGGGGAGGGAGTCATGGTTGCTGAGAAGGGTGAGAGAGGCGCACACAGGGGAACACACAAGGAGAACATTCCCTCAAAGCCACTGGCCTGGAAAACAAGAGGGACTGAATTTCACGAGTTCTTGGCAACCAGTGGGGCATAAAGCCTAACGTTTTAAAGGTCAAGCCGGCTTGGTTGGGATAGAGACTGGAGGAAGCAGTGCAGCAGGACACTGGCTGCCTAACTTCCTTACACCAAGCCTCACCCCCACACTCCAGTGGGACTGCCCTTCCCAGTCACGCTTACTTCACTCACAGGCCCCTTCCCCAAAACACCAGAACGAACCCCAGCCCACACCAGGTCTTCTGACCAAAGAGTTTTGCAAGTCCTCAGTTCCAATGGACATGGAGACAGGTCTCCTTTCACAAGCAGATCAAAGCATAGTCACCACATTCAGGCCAGGGACCAAACAGTGTGCATGGCAGGCAAGGAGAGCCTCTGCAGACGACTGGCTTGAAGGAAGAGCAGCCAACACATACCAGCAGGGCACATGCAGCACACACCAGAGACATTCCCTGAGGTGCCAGGCCCTGGGCACTACATGACCTCTTCTTCATAAGGCCATTACTTTCAGGAGCAGGAGACATAACCGGCATTTCTAGCACACAGAAGAAGGCAGAGACTGCCACAAAATGCCAAGACGGAGGAATTCATTCCAAATGAAGGAAAAGGATAAGGCCACTGCCAGAGATCTAAGCAAAGCAGATTTAAGTGACATGCCTAATGGATAATTTACAGCAACAGTTCATAAGGATACTCACTGAGCTTGAGAAAAGAATGCACACATTGGTAACACTTTTACTACAGAAATAAGAGAGTTAAGAAAGAATAAATCAGGGGCACCTGGGTGGCTCAGTCAGTTGGGCATCTGACTCTTGATTTTGGGTCAGGTCATGATCTCATGGTCATGTGTTTGAGCCACACATCCGGCTCTGTGCTGACAGTGCAGAGCCTGCTTGGGATTTTCTGTTTCTCCCTCTCTCTGCCCCTTCCCCTCTCACTCTCTCTGTCTCTCTCTCAAAAAATAAAATAAAATAAAATAAAATAAAATAAAATAAAATAAAATAAAATAAAATAAAATAAAATAAAATAAACTTAAAAAAATGTATCAGTCAGATATGAAAAGTGAACAAACAAGATTAGAAACACGTTTGATGCAGTGAACAACAGACTGGAAGAAGCAGAGAAATGGACTTACGGTGTATAAGACAAAGTAATACAAAGCAAAGAAACTGAAGAAAAGAGAGAAAGAAGAATTATGCAAAACAACACTAGACTTAGGGAACTCAGTGACTCCATCAAACATAGAAACATTTGTATTATAGGAGTTCACAAGAAAAAAAAAGAGAGTAAAGGGGGCAGAAAATTTATTTAGAGAAATAATAATTGAAAACTTCCTTAATCTGGGGAAAGAAACTACTATTCAGATCCAGGAGGCACAGAGAACTCCCCTCAAAATCAATAAAAGCATGCCCACACCAAAACATAGTGTAATTAAATTAGTAAAAAAATAGCAATAAAGACAAAAATCTTAAAAGCAGTAATATACACAAGAAGTCAGTAACTTACAAGGAAAATCTCATAAGTCTGGCTGGGGATTTCTCAACCAAAACTTGACAAGCCTGAAAGGAGTGGCAGGATATATTCTAAGTGCTGATGGGAAAAATCTGCAGCCAAGAATACTCTACCTAGCAAAACGATCATTCAGAAGAAAAGGAGAGATAAAGAGTTCCCCAGACAAACAAAAACTAAAGGACTTTGTGACCACTAATCCAGCCCTGCAAGAGATATTAAAGGGGGCATTTTGAATGGAAAAGATCAAAGTGAAAGTATAAAGGCAGGAAATACAAAAGTAGTAAACATGAATATTTTTGTAAACCATCAGTCAAGGAGCTCAAAAAGAATAAAGGATATAAATATGATAACATACACCTAAACATGGGGAACAGAAGAAAAAAGAATGTGTTCAAACTCAAACAACCATCAACTTAATATAGACTGCTTTTTGCAGAAGAGGTTATATGCAAACCTAATGGTAACTATAAATTAAAAAAAAAACAGTAATAAACATGCAAAGAAAAAAGAGAAAGAAACCCAAGTATATCACTAAAGGGTCACCTGAGTGGCTCATTTGGTTGAGAATCTGACTCTTGATTTGAGCTCTGGTCATGATCTCACAGTTTGTGAAATTGAGCTCCACACTGGGCTCTGCACTAACAAGGTAGAGCCTGCTGGGGATTCTCTCTCTATCTCCTGGCCCTCCCCCACATTCTCTCTCTCTCTCTCTCTCTCTCTCTCTCTCTCTCTCTCTCTCCTCTCTTTCTCTGTCCCTCCCAACCCTCTCTTAAAATAAATAAATAATTAAAAAATATATATCACTAAAGAAAATCACCAACACACAAAACAGAGAAAGAAAAGATCAGAGAAAATCTTCAGAAACAATCGCAAAAGAAGTAATAACATGGCAATAAATACCAATGTATAGTAATTATTGTAAATGTGAATGGACTAAATGTTTCATCAAAAGACATAGGGTGTCACAATGGAAAAAAAAAACAAGACCCATCTATATGCTGCCTACAAAAGATTCATTTCAGACCTAAAGACACCTGTAGAGTGAAAGTGAGGGATGGAAAAACATCTATCATGCAAATGGATGTCAAAAGTAAGCCAGAGTAGCAGTGCATATATAGGATGAACCAGACTTTAAACAAACACCATGGGACACCTGGGTGGCTCCGTTGTTTAAGCGTCCAAATCTTAATTTCGGCTCAGATCATGCTCTCAAGGTTCGTGGGATCAAGCGCTGCATCGGACTCCACACTGACAACTCAGGGCCTGCTTGGGATTCTCTCTCCCTCTCTCTGCCCCTACTCTACTCTCTCTCGCTCTCTCTCTCAAAATAAATGAACAAACATTAAAACAAATAAATAAAACAAACACTATAATAAGAGGCAAAGAAGGGCACTATATCATAGTAAAGGAAACAATCCAACAAGGAGATATAACAATTGTAAATATTTACCCAACATGATGGCACCCAAATATAAAAAAAAAATAACAAAAATCGATAATAACAGTAAGGAAATTTAACACCTCACTTACATGAATGGAGATCATCCAAACAGAAAATCAAAAGGAAATAATGGCTTTGAAAGACACACTGGCTTTGAAAGCCAGATAGGTTTAACAGATATATTTAGAACATTCAATTCTAAAACAACAGAATACACATTCTTTTTAAGCGCCCACAAAACATTCTCCAGAAATAATCACATATTAGGCTACAAAACAGGCCTAAATAAATACAAAAAACATTTAAGTGATAACATGCACCTTTTCTAACCACAATGCTATGAAAGTAGAAGTCTACCACAAGAAAAAGTCTGGAAAGACCACAAACACATGGAGGTAAAATATTATTCTACCAAACAATGAATGAGTCAACCAGGAAATAAAAGAAATAAAACAGTACCTGGATACAAATGGAAACAAAAACAAAAACAAACACAATAGACCTGTACTCTGAAAATAATAAAACACTGATGAAAGAAATTGAAGAAGACACAAAGAAATGAAAAGACATTCCATCCTTCAGGATTGGAAGAACAAATACTGTTGAAATGTCTGTACTACAAAAAACAATCTACACATTTAATGGAATCCCTATCAAAATACCACCAGCATTTTTCCACAGAACTAGAGCAAACAACCTTAAAATCTGTATGGAACCAGAGAGTACTACAAATAGCCAAAGCAATCTTGAAAGAGAAAAGCAAAGCTGGAGGCATAACAATTCTGGACTTCAAATTATATTGCAAAGTGTAGTGATGAAACAGTATGGTACGGGCACAAAAATAGACACATAGATCAACAGAACAGGATAGAAAACTCAGAAATGAACCTACAATTATATGGTCAGTTAATCTTTGACAAAGCAGGAAAGAATATACAATGGGAAAAGGACAGTCTCTTCAACAGAGAAGAAAACTGGGAAAACTGGACAGCAACATGCAGAAGAAGAAACAGGACCGCTTTCTTACAGTATACACAAAAATAAAATCAAAATGAAAGAAGAACCTAAATATGATATCTGAAACCATAAAAATCCTAGAACAGAACACAGGCAGTAACTTATTTGACATTGGTTGTAGCAACTTCTTTCTAGATATGTCTCCTAAGGCATGGGAAATGAAAACGAACATAAACTATTGGGACTTCATCAAAATAAAAACCTTCTGCACAGCAAAGGAAACAATCAAAAAACTAGAAGGCAACCTGTATAATGTGATAAGATATCTGCAAATGGCATATCTGATAAAAGGTTAGTGTACAAAAAATATAACATATTATATAACTCAACACCCCAAAAATGAATGATGTAAGTAAAAAAAAGGCAGAAGACATGAATAGACATTTTTTCAAAGAAGACATACAGGTGGCCAACAGACACATGAAAAGATGCTCAACATCACTCTTCATCAGGGAAATATAAATCAAAACTACAGTGAGATATCACTCACTCCTGTCAGAATGGCTATAATCAACAACACAAAGAAAAATAGGTGTTCACAAGGATGTAGAGAAAGGGGAAACCTCTAGCATTGTTGGTGGGATGCAATCTGGTACAGGCACTCTGGAAAACAGTATGGAGGTTCCTCAAAAAGTTAAAAATAGAATTATCCAAAAATCCAGCAATCGACCAACTAGGTATTTACCCAAATAATATGAAAATACTAATTTAAAGTAATATTTGCAACCTAATGTTTATAGCAGCATTATTTACAATAGCCAAATTACACAAACAGCCCATGTCCCTAGATTAATGAATGGATAAAGAAGATGTAATATGTATATATTACACCACACACACACACACACACACACACACACACACACACACACACACAAATGTTTCATTCAGCTGGAAAAAAAAGAATGAAATATTGTCATTTGCAGGGACATGGAGCTACAGGGTACTATTTGAAGTGAAATATAAGTCAGTAAGGGAAAGACATACTTTATGATTTCACTTATATGTGATATTTAAGAAACAAAACAAGCAAAGGGAAAGAGAAAGAAAGAGAGAGAGAGAGAGAGGCGCGCAAGCCAAAAAACAGACTATTAACTATAGAGAACACACTGATGGTCACCAGAGGGGAGGTGGGGGTGGGGGATAGGAGAAATAGGTGACGGGGATTAAGGAGCACACTTGTGATGTGCACTGGGTGATGTATAGAAGTGTTGAATCACTGTATCATATACCTGAAATGAATATTACACTGCATGCTAACTAACTAGAATTTAAATAAAAACTTAAAACAGTTTTAGGGTATTGGTAGGTAAATATTCTTCCAAAACTATGTAAGTTATTATATGTCTTGCATTTAGGGTCAGCATATGCTATAACTAAACCTGAATGCATAGGGAATATTAAAGGAACTTAAATTATATCCAAATTATAGTATACCAATTCATTCAGAAATCCTCTAGAAGAAAAATTTATTAAAACTTCACTTTATACTTCAGTCTAAGTTGAAATAAGTATGATGTTTTGACGGACCTAATATATGTTTTTGACTAGCAATAATTACAATTTCAGTAGAGTCTAATAAGAGAACGAGTCAATAGTATCATCTCTAATTAGCTGATTAATTTATCCCTTTAACCTCTTTGAGAATGAGAAAATGATCCTATGATCCTATCCAAATACATACAAGGAAATTAATGGCCAGGACTTTCCAAGAGAGAAAATGAAGACTAAGATGATGGTAATATCTAAAAATTTGTGCAGAAATTAACTCTTTAGATTTCTTGATCTTTATGCTTTATTACACCCATCATCCACCCATCCATCCATCCATTCATCCAAAGCTATTTAATGGAAATTGTGCTTATTGCTAAAAATACACTGGCAAACAATAGAGACATAATCCCTGTCCTTGTTGAACTTATAATTATGTCTATAATTGTGCCACTTCTGTTTGTTATTAATTGATAAGACAAATGTAATACATTTTTATTATAATAGGATCTGGGGGCTATTTCTATAACTGTGTATGTGTGTGGGGGGGCATGTAGAAGTAAACATGGGTTTCAAGAAAAGACTCATCATATTAATTTAGCAGTAAGACCTATGGAATATCCATGCCTATTACTGACAATAAAAATCATTGCAAATCCAGGAAGTAAAGTGAGAGTTGACTAGCACATGAAGATTAATGTAGACTGTTTTTGTCAAATTCCTTGGAATTCCTAATTGTAACCCAGGTATGAGGCAATAAAATGCCTTAAAAGGAAAATTTGAGGAATAGAGACCTAGGACAATTTTATATGTCCATATAAATACAAAAGTAATAATATGAAGGAGAATTTATGTATTTTTTAGGGGGTGGGTTAGCTTTGATGTGATGTGGTATGTTCAATTACTTACTTATAACTGGCAACAAGAATAAAGAGAGATTATCAGTAGAAGTAGACTTATTTTTCAAAATTGTGTTGGCTATTCAGGGTCCCTTGCATTTCCATGTACAAATTAGGGTCAACTATCCCTTATCTGAAAAGTAAACAATGGGACTTTTGATAGGAATTGTATTGAATCTGTAAATCAGTTTGCAGAGTATTACCACCTTAATACTAATATTCCAATCCATGAACACAAATCTTTCCATTTACTTAGGTCTTTAATGTTTTTAACAAAGTTTGGTAGTTTTCAGTCTAGAAATCTTAAGGCCCTTACTGCATTTATTCCTAAATATTTTACAATTAAGTATTAAACGGTTACATTGAAAGCATGATACCTGTTGTTTTACAAGGACAAATAAGCCAATTAAAAAGTAGACAAAGGACTGAAGTAGACATTTCTCCAAAGTAAAATAAGTCAATAAATACATGAAAAAATGTTCAACCTAATTATTCATCAGGGGAATGCAAATTAAATCCACAATGAGATATCACTTCATACCCATAGGATAGCTGTTTATAAAATTAAAAAAATAATAAGCATTAGTGAAGATGTGGAGGAATTGAAACATTCATGTATTGCTGGTGGGAATGTAAAATAGTGCAGCTCTGTGGCAAACATTTTGGCAGTATCTCAAAAATGTAAACATAGAGTTATCATAGAACCAGCACTCCCAAATGAATTTAAAACATATGTTCACACAAAAATTTATATACAAATGTTCATAGGAGCATGATTTATAATAGCCCAAAAGTGGAAACAATTTATTTATTTATTTATTTATTTATTTATTTATTTATTTATTTATTTAATTTTATTTTCTTTTATTTTTTTTTCAATATATGAAATTTATTGTCAAATTGGTTTCCATACAACACCCAGTGCTCATCCCAAAAGGTGCCCTCCTCAATACCCATCACCCACCCTCCTCTCCCTCCCACCCCCCATCGACCCTCAATTTGTTCTCAGTTTTTAAGAGTCTCTTATGCTTTGGCTCTCTCCCACTCTAACCTCTTTTTTTTCCTTCTCCTCCCCCACAGGTATCTGTTAAGTTTCTCAGGATCCACATAAGAGTGAAACCATATGGCATCTGTCTTTCTCTGTATGGCTTATTTCACTTAGCATCACACTCTCCAGTTCCATCCACGTTGCTACAAAGGGCCATATTTCGTTCTTTCTCATTGCCATGTAGTACTCCAAAGTGTATATAAACCACAATTTCTTTATCCGTTCATCAGTTGATGGACATTTAGGCTCTTTCCATATTTTGGCTATTGTTGAGAGTTCTGCTATAAACATTGGGGTACAAGTGCCCCTATGCATCAGTACTCCTGTATCCCTTGGGTAAATTCCTAGCAGTGCTATTGCTGGGTCATAGGGTAGATCTATTTTTAGTTTTCTGAGGAACCTCCGCACTGTTTTCCAGAGTGGCTGCACCAATTTGCATTCCCACCAACAGTGCAAGAGGGTTCCCATTTCTCCACATCCTCTCCAGCATCTATAGTCTCCTGATTTGTTCATTTCGGCCACTCTGACTGGTGTGAGGTGATATCTGAGTGTGGTTTTGATTTGTATTTCCCTGATGAGGAGTGACATTGAGCATCTTTTCATGTGCCTGTTGGCCATCTGGATGTCTTCTTTAGAGAAGTGCCTATTCATGTTTTCTGCCCATTTCTACACTGGGTTATTTGTTTTTCAGGTGTGGAGTTTCATGAGCTCTTTATAGATTTCAGATACTAGCCCTTTGTCCGATATGTCATTTGCAAATACCTTTTCCCATTCTGTTGGTTGCCTTTTAGTTTTGTTGGTTGTTTCCTTTGCTGTGCAGAAGGTTTTTATCTTCCTAAGGTCCCAGTAATTCATTTTTGCTTTTAATTCCCTTGCCTTTGGGGATGTGTCGAGTAAGAGATTGCTGCGGCTGAGGTCAGAGAGGTCTTTTCCTGCTTTCTCCTCTAGGGTTTTGATGGTTTCCTGTCTCACATTCAGGTCCTTTATCCATTTTGAGTTTATTTTTGTGAATGGTGTCAGAAAGTGGTCTAGTTTCAACCTTCTGCATGTTGCTGTCCAGTTCTCCCAGCACCATTTGTTAAAGAGGCTGTCTTTTTTCCATTGGATGCTCTTTCCTGCTTTGTCAAAGATGAGTTGGCCATACGTTTGTGGGTCTAGTTCTGGGGTTTCTATTCTATTCCATTGGTCTGTGTGTCTGTTTTTGTGCCAATACCATGCTGTCTTAATGATGACAGCTTTGTAGTAGAGGCTAAAGTCTGGGATTGTGATGCCTCCTGCTTTAGTCTTCTTCTTCAAAATTACATTGGCTATTCAGGGCCTTTTGTGGTTCCATAGGAATTTTAGGATTGCTTGTTCTAGTTTCGAGAAGAATGATGGTGCAATTTTGATTGGGATTTCATTGAATGTGTAGATAGCTTTGGGTAGTATTGACATTTTGACAATATTTATTCTTCCAATCCATGAGCAGGGAATGTCTTTCCATTTCTTTATATCTTCTTCAATTACCTTCATAAGCTTTCTATAGTTTTCAGCATACAGATCTTTTACATCTTTGGTTAGATTTATTCCTAGGTATTTTAGGCTTCTTGGTGCAATTGTGAATGGATCAGTTTATTTGTCTTTCTGTTGCTTCATTGTTAGTGTATAAGAATGCAACTGATTTCTGTACATTGATTTTGTATCCTGCAACTTTGCTGAATTCATGTATCAGTTCTAGCAGACTTTTGGTGGAGTCTATTGGATTTTCCATGCATAATATCATGTCATCTGCAAAAAGTGAAAGCTTGACTTCATCTTTGCCAATTTTGATGCCTTTGATTTCCTTTGGTTGTCTGATTGCTGATGCTAGAACTTCCAACACTATGTTAAACAACAGCGGTGAGAGTGGGCATCCCTGTCGTGTTCCTGATCTCAGGGAAAAAGCTCTCAGTTTTTCCCCGTTGAGGATGATGTTAGCTGTGGGCTTTTCATAAATGGCTTTTATGATGTTTAAGTATGTTCCTTCTATCCCAACATTCTCCAGGGTTTTTATTAAGAAAGGGTGCTGAATTTTGTTAAAGGCCTTTTCTGCATCGATTGACAGGATCATATGGTTCTTATCTTTTCTTTCATTAATGTGATGTATCACGTTGATTGATTTGTGAATGTTGAACCAGCCCTGCATCCCAGGAATGAATCCCACTTGATCATGGTGAATAATTCTTTTTATATGCTGTTGAATTCGATTTGCTAGTATCTTATCGAGAATTTTTGCATCCATATTAAGTGGAAACAATTTAAATTATCATCAACTATGAATGGATAAACAAAATTAATTTAATCTATAAAATGGACTATTACTTGGTTTTTAAAAGGATATATACACAATACACACAACACACACACACACACACACACACACACACACACACACATACACACACGATATGGATGAACCCTGAAAACATTATGCTAAGTGAAAGAAGCCAGTAACAAAAGATCTCATATTGTATAATTCAATTTATATTAAATGTCCATAACAGACAAATACATACAGACATAAGGTAGCTTAATGATTTCTAGGGAATGAAGGAGGGGGCAATTGGGAGGTGTGAAGTTTGTCTTTAGGGTATGGATATATTATATAATTAGATAGTGTTATAGTTGTATGACATTGTGAATACACTAAAAACCACTGAATTATACTTTTAAAAAATGGTTAAAATGATGAATTTTTGTGTATGAGTTATATCTCAATTTTTTAAAATTTAAAAGCTCTTAAATAAAAGTATATTCATAGATTTTTGTTTATTGCAAAGGGACAACACTGCCCTTCCTCTACAATTCTCTCTAGCTTCATTTCCAACAAGTCTAAAATTATATTCTTAACTCTATTGCAACTAAGTTGGGTGTTTGTGATAGCCATGATGCTGTACCTTTGCTTGTATAGTTTAATATGCCTGGTATTCACTTTCTGAAAACTCTCCTGAGTCCCATTCAATCTTTACATCCCAATTTCATTAGCCAAGATGCTGGCTTTGTTCAGTGGTTAGACTCACTTGATGCTATTGCACTATCAATCATAGCTTCTATTCTTCCAATCTGCAAAACTTGATCTGGGTGTCTTTGATACTTTGATGGCACTTGGAACCGAACAAAGTGCTTGACACATGGTGGTTACTTACAAAATATTTGAAGATTCAAGAAAACAAAGGTGAAAAGTGTCAAGAGCTCACCTGAGCTGGAGAGTACTGAATTGTCAGACATTGGAATAGCCTATTAAAATGACAAGCCAAAACAAACAAACGAATAAAAGTCGAGTCTTTAATCAAATACTGCAATAATATAAGCAAGAGGCTGAGCCAGAGAAAGTACAAACTCTCCTCTCTGTTCCATTTCTCCCTAAGAATCATTGTGCTATTAAAGGACTGAAAGTGCTCTGAAAATTTTCCTGCAGTTTTATGAGCCAGGATGGCAGAGGTTGGTGGTGTGAAGGAGCTAGGAATGGACAAATCCTGAGTACTGAGACCGAGGGGGAGAAGACTGCCTTCAAGGCTCCTCCTGTGGCCCGCAGAATGACGTCATAGCAGAGGCACCTAAGGAAGATGTTTGCTCAAAGTCTTAATTAAAGAGACCTCAACTGGAAGTGCATAGGCTAGGAATGCACATCCAGTAAAGGCACGGCTGGCTAGGGGCGTCTGAGTTCTTGACTTCTAAGTCTTTCAGTGACTGTAATGCACTGTGTGTGCACTAAGCCTGGTGGAGTGTGAGCAGTTTCATCCCACAAGATTGGCCCAAAAAGCCATGTAGCTACCTAGAGTCAGGCCTGAAAAGTCACACGTAGGTCTTTAGCTAAGAGCTAGACTCCTCAAAAAGAAGAAAGGAAACTCTCTCATATTTATAGTCATCAGGGAAATGTGAATCAAAACCTCAGTGAGATACCACTTTATATTTACTAGGATGACTATAATTAAACAAAGTACAAAGTACTTTAACTTTACAGATAAGCACCCTGGAAGAGATTTCAAGAAAAACATTCTTAGGATTTTGAGGAAGGAAATATAGTGTGGTCAGAAAACAATTCATGAATGCATTCTTGAAATTGGCTGGATTTTTATTGGTAGGTAGGGACACCTCAGGGACTAGAAATAGAATGAGCAAAGGCACCAATCAAGAGACAATTTAGGAACTAGAAAAGTGAAATTCTAACGCATAGAGTACACATAAGGAAGTCTCAGGAGATAATGGTGAAAAATAAATAGTTTGTGATCATGGTATAAAATGCCTTCAGTACTGGGGTTCCTGGGTAGCTCAGTCAGTCAAGTGACCAAATCTTGGTTTCGGCTCAGGTTCTGATCTCACAGTTCGTGGAATCAAGCCCCACATTGGGCTCTGCATTGACAGTGTAGAGGCTGCTTGGAGTCTCTCTTTCTCCCTCTCTCTCTCTCTGCCCCTGCCACTAAATAAATAAAATTTAAAATATAACAATTTAAAATGCATTCAATATGCATCTCAAAGTCCCTACTTAATTCTGAAAATAATAGCCATTTAAACTTTTGATTATTTGTGACATGATTAAAAGAAAATAATTTAAAGATCTCTTTTATCATAGAAGAAACAGTTTACCAGTATTCAACTTGTTAATTTTATTTTAAAATAGTTAAGCTTAGGGTGCCTGGGTGGCTCAGTTGATTTAGTGTCCAACTTTGGCCCAGGTCATGATTACACAGTTCACCAGTCAAGCCTCGCGTCAGGCTCTGTGCTGACAGCTCGGACCCTGGAGCCTGCTTCAGATTCTGTGTCTCCCTCTCTCTGACCCTTCCCAGCCTGTGCTGTCTCTCTATTTCTCAAAAATAAATAAAAACATTAAGTAAAATAGTTAAGCTTATCTCAAAGAATCAATAAAACAAAAATCAATGAAATAATTATACATTCTTTTATTCTCTCTAATAGAATATAGGCAGCTTGGAAGATGAAATTATCTAGCTTAACTTGTTGGCACCAAAACTGCTAGCACTTTGCCTTGTGCAAAGAAGATACTAGAAAAATGTTTCCTGTTTAAACACTACGCTGAAGTTGCTACTCACTGCAATTCTGGCATTCAATAAATACACTTAAACATAAAACTAAATCTATTTCACACCTTTTCCCTCCTTTTTTATAAGTTTCTCAAAGCACTTCAAAAATTTTCAGACTTCTGGCCAATCAATATAAAGAATAATACTCACTGCCAGTATACAGAAAAATATCACTTGTCTCAAACGTTTTCTTGTTTCATATTTTGGATAAATGACATTCAATGAATTTGAGATGTGTGTTGTCATATTAAACTAGTCCATGAATTTTCTGTTGAAAGTAGTAGTTTAGATTTTGTTTCAAAAGCAGTTCCTATGTCCTAAGATTCTGTTAACCCTGTAGGCAATCACTGTATTTAATTCCACTTAAGTGTAACTGTTAGTGCTGTCATTAGTTTGTAAATAAAGATGAAAAATTGTTGCTTTGAAGCTATAGAAGAAAACTCAATAGCTCTGTTTTATGATTAACAGAGTATTGTGTCAAACCTCCTGAGTGACTGGCTCTCTTGCACATGGCATGATACATAAGGAAAAGCAACAGAGTCAAATTTGATTCACGTATGCATCTAGATGAAATCTGCTTCCGATATGTCAAAATAGTTTAATGCAACAAGATATTGCACACCTTCTTGGCTTAAGCATTATGTAGTCATCTTGCTTCATTGACATAATTGCAATTATCAACCAATCAAATATAAAATCAGGTCAATAAATCACTAAGTAGCTTTTATGTGCAAAGAACTCTATCAAGGAAGCATGGAGGGCAGACTTTCAGGGATGTCAGAAAGAGAGCTGTGCATTGCAGTAGTAGTTTACAATTCTTTTCCAATGAATAACCATAGTTGCCCCTAAATCATAAAAAACCAAATTTGCATCTCTGTGCTAGGTTGTTGATCATCTATTCACTCTTATTTTTGGTTAGAGCATGGAAAATTGAGATTTCACTTCAGTTTTAGGGGATATAATTCATTTATTAAAAGAAGAGAAGAAGAAAGAAAGGGAGAAAAAGAGAAAGAGAGAACAAATGGGTTGGCAAATATGTAGTAAGCTCTCAATGCATCATTACATACCCCACAGAACCTAAACAACACATCATTCACTGAAGAAGGAAACATAAATTAAATATATAATATTGTCCTTGTCCTCAATTTGCAAGGGCAGTTTAATTTGAGTAATTCATCTCTTGTCCAGAGTAAGATTTGTCCTTAGTTGCATCTTGTCCAACACTGTTATTGAATGGATGAGAAAACATAGTTCTTGGTGGCAGTGATGGAATGGTGGAGAACTTAATTGCCAGGGACAGTATGTTAGACAATCAGCCTCAAGCCTGGATCTGGGCTTCCTTAACTCCTTAGCATGGACTCATCTAACTGTATATACAACGCTGCCTCTAAGACCTGAAGCCGTAGGAAAGCATCATCGATGATGGAAGCCACACAGAGTCCAGATATCCCATAGGTAGTCCACTGAGAAAGAACACAAAACATACTCACAGCCCATTCTTTAGTATGAGGCCAATACATACTGCTGTTCAGAGGGAAACAGGGATCTGTGGGTTGGGACATTAGGGAAGGGGCACAATTCCTTTCTGAACTAAATTCCAAAGCAGAGTCATCCATCTATCAGAATGATGCTAACGAGAAATTCTAGTTTAAACTTAGTAAAAACAAACCTTCTTAAAGTAAGAGTCCCTCCAATGTTTGTGTGGGGTGGGGTGGTGGTGATAGAATCTGACACAAACAGTGATAGTAGCTTTCTAAATTAATTCCTTCCCATCATCTGTTTCCTATAGTCAGTTACCTGTTAAGGTAAGTTTTACATTTAACCATGGTATATACCAGATTTGGATACCAGATATAGCATACAGACATTCATTAAAAATACATCTAGGGGCGCCTGGGTGGCTCAGTCGGTTGAGCAGCCGACTTCGGCTCAGGTCATGATCTCGCGGTCCGTCCGTGAGTTCGAGCCCAGTGTCGGGCTCTGTGCTGACAGCTCAGAGCCTGGAGCCTGTTTCGGATTCTGTGTCTCCCTCTCTCTGACCCTCCCCCGTTCATGGTCTGTCTCTCTTTGTCTCAAAAATAAAAATAAAAAAAACGTTTAAAAAATTTAAATAAAAAATACATCTAAAGAGGAGGAGAAACTATTCTCCTTTTGCTATAAAATTTCTACATATCATTTATTATTTTGTTTGGTTTTAATTTTATTATAATTTAAGACAACATTTATATTAAGTTTATAGGGTATCCCCCTGCCTCCAACTTTTGCTAAACCACACATTCCCATAAACTTTGTCAGTACTAGAACAGTCTGTGAAATATAAAAGACACCACCAACAAAATCAAAACAATATGAGATTAGAGAAAGACAAATACCATATAATTTCACTTAGATGTGGAATCTAAAAAACAAACAAGCCATAAACACTCACAAATACAGAGAACAAACAGGTGGTTGCCAGAGGGGAGGGGTGTAGGAGGATGGGTGAAATAGGGAAGGGGATTAAGAGGTACAAACTTCCAGTTGTAAAATTAAAAAAAAGTAATGAGGATGTAAAGTACAGCATAGGAAATACAGTCAATAATATCATAACAGCTTGGTATGGTGACAGAGGGATGAGCATTTTGTAATCACTATTTTGTACACTTGAAAACTAATATAATATTGTATGTCAACTATACTTCAATAAATAAAAAACAATATGAGACTTTACCCTTATTGTACTATATATGAAGACTTTCTCTTTTTTTAATGTTTATTTATTTTTTAGAGAGAGCGTGCACGTGCACATATGGGGGAGGGGCAGAGAGAGACGGAGAGTGGGTCTGAGTGAGCTCTGCTGTGACAGCAGGCGAGCCTGATGTGGGCTAGAACTCACAAATGGTGAGTTCATCACCACCTGAGCCAAAGTTGAACGCTCAACTGACTGAGCCACCCAGGTGCCCCTATATGAAGACGTTTAAAAGGTACTGACCATTTATCCAGAATCATTTTCTTGGTGATAAGACATTTTATAAAACAAATTTTTCAGTTAACTAAATTTAACTTCTTTAAATATCAATTATTAAAGTTTTAAAGTATTTTTTAATGAAAATACTTCCTAGTGACCCTTGATATTCTTAGGGGCTATATACTAATACTTTTGCAAAGCATAATACTTTCAGCCATCTAATGAATAATTACTATATCAATGTGACCAAAGTATATTATGTAGCAGAATTTTTGTGTACAACATTTACAGTTAGCAATGGATATTGGGTAGTGTTGAATAGTCTATTGATTTATGATATAGTATCTTAGTTCTGCTACTTTACACATTTGTCTTACAGTATGATTAGAATTTGTGTTTCAGATAAACAGTAAATAATTACAAGATACTGATCTTCAGGCTTATATTCAAATCAGCTGTGCTACACATGTTAAAAACAAAAGAGTTATCTTCTTTGCTCAATTTTCTCTTTCAAATATTTCTTAATTCCAGAATAATGATCTTGAGAGTTGAAATTGCAAGAAGATAATATGTAATTTAATGTGTTTACCCCCAAAACACATGGCATACAGAAAAGTTTCAAATAAAATGGCATTTTGTGGGAATAAAAGTCATGAGTACTCAAATCTCTTAAGTATGCAACACACTTAAAAGACTATCAGAACAAGGTGACCTGATAGCATGTATGTTCTTTTTTTTTTTTTTAATGTTTTTTTTAAGAATGAGAGAAACAGAGCATGAGCATGGGAGGGCCAGAGAGAGGAGACACAGAATCCAAAGGAGGCTCCAAGCTCTGAGCTGTTAGTTCACAAATGGGGGAGGGGCAGAGAGAGAGGGAGAGTGGGTCTGAGGGCAGAGCCAGATATAGGGCTTGAACTCACAGAACATGAGATCACGACCTGAGCCAAAGTCAAACACCTAACCAACTGAGCCACCCAGGTACCCCATTCTTAAATGATCTAAAAATGTAGTTTTCAAACTTTCAAGGATGAGAATAGTTACAAAGATCTCTTAGTAATACACCAAAATAATTGGCAAAGCTTTATTAAGTGAGTGGTTAAAAGCAGCATAGTATAGTGGTTAGTAACATGAGTTCTGGGACCAAACAGACAAGGGTGTAAATACTGGCTTCAATCCTAACTGGCTGTATGATTTTGAATATGTTTACTAACTCTCCAAATCTCAGTTCCCTTATCTAAAATGGAGATACAATTACAGATAAACAATATGATTGAATAAAAAATGAGTAAGGTAATATATATAAAGAGATTAGAACAGAGTCTGGCCCATAATCTACATTTTGACATTTGCTAACATAATGGTCTATGTGTTCCAACTTATGCCACTTCAGTATAGTAATTTAATGTTGGAAAATGTGTAATCAAAGTACTAAATGTTATGGCACCACCATATGTCAGACGACCTGGTCTAGTGGAAAGCAAAGTTGCAGTCTGAGAGGTCTGTAAACAGGCGTATTCACTCACGTGAATACACAAACAAGAACTTGGCACCTGCCTTTATACATGCTTAGGACAGTGACTTCTCCTTGTCCACTGACTTAGTTACTTGATATTTGTCACCTGGAGGCATCCTGGCTCTCACACCAAAGCAGCATTATGAGAAGCTCCAAATGACCAAGTGCAGGGAAGCATAGTTATCCTAGATCCTGCCTATTCTAGAGATGATAATTAAATCCTAATTTTTAACACAAATTGTGAATGCTAATAATAGGTAGGAAGTATAATGTTGGCATTAACACCAAATGTTCCTTTCTGCCTTAATCTTCCTAAGAGTTTGCTTTTAAGATCTATCTTCACTTGGCAGCAAATACAGACATAACTGTCTCCCATGTTTTTAATGACCAATAAATAAGTAACAAAGTACTTTTTTGAATAGTAGCCTTTCAGGAGTAGGAAAATCACAAAAACTTACACAAACACTATACATTTATATGACCCTCATTTTTGGAGCCCCAGTTTATTTTCTTGGATGTATACTAGACCATCAATAAATAGATAATGCTGGAGAGAACATTATGGATTTTTGGAAAAATCATGGTATTCTTTTGAGGTTATCTAAGCTTATGTTATTGTTTATATGACTTACGTGATAATTCTTGTTAAAACTTGTCAACAATAATAATTTGTTTTTGCTTACTTGACAGGTGATTGCTATGGTCACTTTTTCTTTCAACAAATCAATAAAATCAAAATTAAAACCATATGATCACTAAAGTATTACATGCAAAATTGAGATCCTCTTTGGTCTACAGAATATATTTTAATAAGGACTTGATCATTCAAGGAATAATTATAGGAGTCAATAAAATTCAACCTAAAATTCTATACTTTGGAAGAAATTATGAATCTGTGAGTAGCATAATAAAAAGAAGAAAGAAAACAATTATGATGATATAATTTTATGTGAATTAGTTCTATTTATGATGTGGTATGCTTACATCCTTTTTTCAGAGAAGGAAACAGAGGCTCAATTAATTTATATCTTGAAAAGGGCATATTACTAAGAAGTGGCCAAACCAGAAACAACTCTTTAACTGAAGTCCATTAATCTTAATCATAAAATAAATTTCACCACCCCATAGTATTGGTGGAAGAAGAATTTCAGTAGGTATTTGACAGAATTAAATTGAAGAAAATAAAACTAAATCATTTCTAGATTCATGTACAAACCCATGGTTTAATTATTTGCAATGGGAATTATGAATCAAATCATCTCAAAGCAATTGACAAACTTCTGAACAGCATTTACCTTCTACTCCTCTGCTCTCCATTTACAGGCTCTGCATAGCCAGATTTTGAGTTAATTTAGAACAGATATTCAATCATTTTTCAGTGTTAGCCTATCAAGAAGTAAAGGTGCTGCCACAGACGTGTGCTTTAGGTACTTGAAAAAACCTGAATCCCATCATGTGCATAGGGTCAAGAATTTGTTTTCTCCTCTACTATGATGCCAGTTGCTACAAATGCTGCTATACAAGAAAATGGAAATTAAACCGTATTTGAAGTTAGGTTGACCGAGATTGAATCCTCATTCACATAGTTAACTAGCTAAATGACCTAAAATAAGTTATTTGTGAAAAACAGAGATTGTGAATATAAGAAGATTTGGCCTAGTTCTGGACACATAATAGTTATGTGAAATATAGCTACTGTTTTTGTTATTTAATTACTAACTGGACATGTGCCTCAGTTTCTGAATCTAGATACCAGATTCACCAAGTGGTGCATGCTTTCTGCCATAGATTCCAACCCACTTGATGAACATCATGATTTTTTTTTTCTTTCAAGTCTATCATTGTGGCATAATTGGAATCTGGTTGTCATGTGTTCTATAATCTTCCATGTGTATACCACGTCTGGTTGCCTATAGCTGTGAAATGAACAGCATTGAACTTTTGTGGTATAAAATACCAACCATTTAATTGTGATCTCAATTTTATCAATCAATAATGTAGGCAAAGTACAGCAAATATGGCTCATTTCTGTTCCATAAAACCTGGGTCTTCAATTAGGGTGTCTCAAATGACTGCAGATGGCTGAGACAGCTTAATTGATGTCATATGTCTCAGACCTCCAGTTTGTCCATTGTTTAGTTTTCTCCATTCTCCACATCTTTGGCCACATCTGTTGTGGTCTGGAATGTCCATTATTGTTTCTTCACTCACATGCCTGCTGTCTGGCATGGAATGGTTGGTCCAGCTGTGGCTGAAGAGGCATCCTGTTCTCTCCACAGGCTCTCCACAGAGCTAGCTTTGGGTTCCTCACAGCCACATATCTTAGGGTATCAGATTTCTTGCACAGAGGCTGACTTCTCCAGGAGTGAACATTCCAAGAAGGCAGATGGAAGCTGGAAGACTTCTAATGACTTAGCCTTGGAAGGTGTATACACAATAGAATTCTGCCTCATTCTATGGATCAAGTTACTCACTAAGGCCACCCATCAAACTCAATTGCAGAACCAACAAAGAATTTCGTATTTGTAACTACCCCACTATATCAGAAATTCTTTTTTTTTTTTTAATTTTTTTTTTCAACGTTTATTTATTTTTGGGACACAGAGAGACAGAGCATGAACGGGGGAGGGGCAGAGAGAGAGGGAGACACAGAATCGGAAACAGGCTCCAGGCTCCGAGCCATCAGCCCAGAGCCTGACGCGGGGCTCGAACTCACAGACCGCGAGATCGTGACCTGGCTGAAGTCGGACGCTTAACCGACTGCGCCACCCAGGCGCCCCTCAGAAATTCTTATCAATAACTATGGCAGACTGCTTATCCTTACTGTCTCACCAAAAAACACCCAGCCAATTTGTATGGAGACAGCATCTTTAGGTCTTTTGTATGCTTTCATTATTAAAATAAAATGTTCTAGTTATGTGGCTTTAGGCATGTTGCCTTACCAATAGAAATGTAATTTTTCTTACATTTACAATGGGAACAATAGTAGCTATTGCAAAGGATTTATTCGGATTAAAGATAATGCCTGGAACATATTGAGTACTCAATAAATCACAGCTGCTATTTTCATCATTATACACATCAGAACACATTAGAATATATGACTGTCTTCCTAAACCAAGCCCATGTTCCTCTTTAGCAATGATTCTGCTGACTTAGCTCTCAGCACAAAGGTCAGTTCTATGGTTTAGTACTTCCTAACTACTTGTTATTCCATTTTCTTTCAAATGCCTCCTCAACAACACATTTTCTTTACTTCCAGCACACTTATACTCCACTACACTTGAATTATAGCAGTGCACCTTGCACGGTCATAGTTTCCCGAGGAGATGGATGGAACAGTGTGGTCACATTCTCTGGTGCCCCTGAAGGGTGATACTGCCCCACTCTCATCCAAATGGAACAGTCCTTCTAGTTGCTCAACTAGTCCTGGTACCTTACCCACCTACATTTAAGTCTAAATTATTGGCGTATTATTATAAACTAGTAACATTTTCTTCCTTATATATGCCAAAGTTTGTTATTTTTCTGTATCCATTCAACTCCATCCCTAAAAGAAGCTCATCCTGAGAAAGTTCAGGAAAGATGCAACGTTCATTCTTACATGTCATTCCTTGATCAGGACCATAGTAAAAGATCTCAATCCCTTTATAGTCATTCCCAGAGATTCCTGAATTTTAAGGCAATATCCTTGATTTTTAAAACATGTTTGTCTATGTGAAGGCCTGTAAAAGAGTCCTAGTAATTTAGGATTAAGTATTTTCTTTTTTCCTCATATTGTTACATTGAAGAATTTGTGAATAAATTTCTGAAAACAGCTCTTCTACTCCTCCCTGAGGTCATATTTTGGTAACTATATATACACACACATTTTTGGCAGTTTAATTGGGTTATCATCCTTATCAGTGAGTGGTTATGAGTAGAAAATGAAACATGAATAAGATTTAAATCTAAAGGTTTTAAAGTGATCAAGCCAATGCACCTGGAGATAATACCTTTAGGTCTTCTTTGTATGGCTATGTTAATCAAGCCCTCTACATAACAAATTTGTGTCAGTTAAAGAGCTAAGCAATAATTCGTTTATCTCATTAATTAACCAGGACTATATTAAGTATAAAAATCCCATTATGTAGTGGAATATAATGCCCAGATACGAAGGCTCAGAACTAATCTGACCTGTAGTACTTAGTAAATGTTGTCTGTGTGCTTGCTGGCTCCACACAAACCTGTTTGGAAAGAACCATCTAAGCAGTGTGGTTGCATTCAATGCCAATCAAATTACATTAATCTGAAACAATATTATTAAAATTTACTTTATGCATTATATTTTATATAATTTCAGTGCCTTGCACAGAGTGCATAACTGCATACTTTGGAAGAATCCTAAATGACTGAATCATAAGTTGTGGCACAACTTTAGGTGGGTAACACAATACTGTCCATTTATTTATTTAGTTTCAAATATTAAGAGGTTGTCAGGTATACATTATCTCATGTGAACCACTCTACCTGTAAATGCATGCTTCCTCTTTTATCTGAATTCAATTTAATAAAATATGATCATTACATATAGCATGAATTTTAACTTCCTTCACTTATCTTATTTTACTATAGTCTGGCAACCCCTTTGGCATTGTGTCTCTTCTATATAACTGAGTTAATGGTGTATATGGGCCTAACAACTATATAATACAACAATCCAATGAGTTAGATACCCTTACTAAGATCATTTTACATATTGGGAAACAGAGACACAGAGAAGGTAAGTAACTTGTTCAAGTCACAAACCTATGTTAAGTCACTATTTGGCTTATTTTGTTGCTATAAGAAATTACCATAGCTTAAAAGAAACACTCACTATCCCATAGTCCTGTAGGTTAGAAGTCTGACATGGGCCCCACTGGGCTAAAATCGATGTTTAGCAGGGCTGTGGTCCTTCCTTACTGGAAGCTCTGGGAAAGAATCCAAATCCAAACCCATTCCAGCTGTTCAATTCCTTACCCTTGTAGAACTGAGGTCCTTGATTCCCAACTGGTTACCATTCAGAGGCCTATCTTTGCTCCTAGAGGCCATGATTCATTTCCATGCCTTCCGTGAGCTCCTAGAGGCCTCTGTCTAGTCCTCACATGTGGCCCTGATTGTTCAGAACCATCAGAGGTGCTTCAAATCTTCCTCAAGCTTGGAGTTTCTCATTCTTTCTCTGACAATAGCCAGAGAAAATGCTCTACTCATTTGATTAGATTGGGCCCACCTAGATAATGCAGGATAATTGCCCTATTTAAGGGACAGTAACCTTAATTACATCCAGAAAGTCCCTTTTGCATAGAATTAACCTATTCACAGGTTCCAGGGAGTATGTGTGGACATTGTTGGAGAGGCCTTATTCAGCCTACAATACTATTATTTGATTTCTATATTGGCTTAGATTCATCTGCCCTCATAAGCCACTTACAAGTAATTTACCAGAACAAAGGTAATCTATTCTAATTTACTTAGCAGCAAGACTCTAATGAAGTGATTACAACTACATAAGAATGATAATCTTAGAGGAAGTTTTCCCATGTTCATCTTTCTGTTTACCTTACCCAGTTTCCCAGAAAAAGACTCACATACGGGGCTGTGCGAGAAGATACAAAAAGGAAAGACAGAAAGAGGCAGTCACTTCTTAGTCAAGAAGCTACATGCCTCAGATTTCTTCCACCTTTCTCTGTGTTTTGATATATTCTAAGAGGAATAGTATGAACTTCTACAGCAACATTCTGATAATTAAATACATTTCTTCTTCCGTGCATTTGTCCTAAGTTTTATCATTACAGACTGCTGTACCAGAGTGTCATTCACTCAATTACTCTTTCTCAACCACTGCTGGAGAATTATGTGATAATGCACTAGTGAGGTATAAAGCTCTTTCTTTATATAACTATCGGTCATGAATAATGATTTACAAACCTACAGAAACTCATCTCAATTAATGATCCTATTCATTCTTAGTTTATAAATTATTCACGAAAGGCTTGCTAATTAATTCAACCTGAGTGATCATCAGAAATAAAATTTTTGAGCTGGCTTATGGGGTTCCTTAATATGTTTTATTCATTCTATTGACAAGGTCTGAGAGTCTATGTTAATGAAGCCAAAAAAGAGACATACACATAATAGGAAAAAGATGTGAGAAGGAACAAAATGCATGATAAAGACAGATGGGGACAGGATTACTAAGGAAATGGTAATCAATTAACACCCATAGAATTTCTGAATGTTTAAAAGACAACAATCAATAAACAGCAAAAAGAGGCTTATTTCAGAATCTGTAAGGCAGAAATTTTCCCACAGCATTTCATAGTTAAAATATCTTAGTTTTCAAGACATTTTCTCTTCTTGAACTAAGGTCTGGGAATTAAATATTATTTTTTCCCACCTAATGTCTTTTTTAATAGATGTCTTATGAAGTTCTTAGGAAAGAAATTTTGTAATGTACATTGTGCAATCATGGAGTCTCCAAAACAAAGGCTGTAAGAGACTTTGAATATTTGAGATCATATCTAAGAATGCACAACATGTGTCCTGTTTATATCAACTAATCTTTACTTAAAAATATACTAAATAAGAAAAAATACTGTTATATTGCACTTGGTATGGGGTCCAGAAAAAAAATTATTTATGTCACTAAAACACCGCCCCTAAGTCTGATCTACTGGGTTTAGGTCTAACTTTGTTGGATCTACCAAATTCCCTTACTACCATTACTGGGTTCTATGGTATATTCCTGTAGGATACAGTGGCTGCGTTTGTTTTTTAAAAAAGACATGTACATATATGTCAGGATGTAGCTCATCCAGGTCACTGGAATAGTCCAGAAAACAAGCCGGTTTTCTACAATAGAGTAGGTAGAATGCTTCGTACTCAGCTGAAATTGATGGAAAGAAGTACCAGTACAGGAAAATAATGTGATAAATACACAAAGTCTTTTATGACCCATAGTAGATGGTAGCTGTAACCCAAACATTGTCAGAACTTGGCAGGAAAGCATCTACAAGTAAGCAGATCACAATTCACTTAGAGTACTATCATCAGTGTTTGGAGAAAGTAATGAGTTCTGGTTATGCATCATCAGAGTTGAACTTAAATAAAGGAGAAGCAGGTAGCAAGTCCAATTCCTTGTGCTTTAAAGGACACAAGACAGAAGTTCATTTAATTCTAACAGAAGAGATAAATCAGGGTAGACTCAGAGCTGATTTGGTGCTAATCACCTTTGGCCCTCAGGTCTTCATTTGTTGTGTCTCTGCTAGAGATTGGGTCTAGACAATAGAGGAAAGTGGGTTACCAAAGGTGGGAAGGAAAGCATTCAACAACTTGGCAAGCAATACCATTTGTAAAGGTTATTGTAATGGTTCTCAAATTAAGCATGTCAGAGTGCCTATGATGGCTTTGTGAAAAGGCAGGTTCTATACCATCAACTCAACCTTCCCTTCTAGAATGTTTTTATAAAGCATCAAAGTCACCTGAAGATCATACTGTGGAAAAATTGTTAGTGGTTAGGACTTAGTCTTTGGAAACACAGTCCCATAATTGATACCAATATCTTCATATCCTAGCTCTGTGACTTTAACAAGTTACTCAAATTCACTAACTCACAGCCCCCCAGAATAAAATGGTAATAAATCCATCTCACAATACTATCATAAGGATTAAATTAAGCGGTAATACAATCCATATAATATATTTTGATATTTGCTCATAGACAATAAGCACTTACTCCAATTGGTAGAATTAAGGATGTCATTAATTTTGACAATTAACAAACTTTTCACAATTTGCTATAAATATTGTAACAAGGAAATTTAATCTTTGGGAGTAGTGTAACAGCAACTAGGAAGCTCATAGAACCCTTTTTCTTTGATTTCTGAAAATGGCAAAGTAAGGGGGAATGGGCTGATAGTGAAAGGTATAATTACAGTGGATTCTGTAGGATATGATAGAACAAAATCTAGTGGAAATAGATAGTTGAAGTATAAAAAAAAGAAAAGGCAGATCTTCAAAGTGGTATAATTTACAGTTCCCTCAAGTTTAGAATTTATAGTACTTTCCAGAATAGCATTTCATATCTAGTATCTTTGTCAATAAAGAACAGAAGGAAGAAGCCAACCACAAGGAAAAAATTGGAAAATCATCAAATACAAAATGTTAAAGAACATCCTACTACAGAATGAATGAGTTAGCCAGGAAATTAAAGAAGAAATTAAAAGTTACATGGAAGCAAATCAAAATGAAAACATGATGATGCAAATGCTTTAAGATGCAGCAAAGGCAGACCTAAGAGGAGAATATATTGCAATCCAGGCCTATCTCAAGAAGCAAGAAAGGTCCCAAATACACAACCTAACCTCATACCTAAAGGAGCCAGAAAAGGAGCAGCAAATAAAGCCCAAAGCCAGTGGAAGAAGGAAAATAACAAAGATTAGAGCAGAAATAAACAATATAGAATCCAAATAAAAAGTATAACAGATTAATGAAACTAAAAGATGGGTTTTTGAAAGAATAAACAAAATCAATAAACCCCTACCCAGACTTCTCAAAGAGTACCCAAATAGATAAAATCATGAATGAAAGAGGAGAGATCACAAACAACACCACAGAAATACAAACAATTAGAATAATATAAAAAATTATATGCCAACAAACTGGAAAATCTGGAAGAAATGGACAAATTCCTAGATACCCACACACTACCAAAACTGTAATAGGAAAAAATAGAAAAATTGAATAGCCATAATACAGCAAATAAATTGAATTGGTTGTCAAAAATCTCCCAACAAATAAGAGTCCTGGGCCAGATGGCTTCCCAGGGGAATTCTACCAGGCATTTAAAGAAGAGTTAATACCTATTCTCCTCAAACTGTTACAAAAAAAACAGAAATGGAAGGAAAACGTCTGAACTCACTTTATGATTCCAAAACCAGACAAAGACCCCACTAAAAAGGAGAATTACAGGCCAATATCCCTGATGAAACAAGATACTAGTGGATCAAATCTAACATTAAATTAAAAGAATTATTCACCCACTATTATCAAGTGGGATTTATTCCTGGGCTACAGGTCTGGTTCAATATTTGCAAATCAATCAATGTGATACATCACATTAATAAAAGAAAGGATAAGAATCATATTATCCTTTCAATGGATGCAGGAAAAGAATTTGAGAAATAGAGCTTCCTTTCTTGATAAAAACCCTCAAGAAAGTCAGGATAGAAGGAACATACTTTAACATTATAAAAGCCATATATGAAAGGCCCATAGTTAATATCATCCTCAATGGGGAAAAACAGAGTTTTTCCCCTAAGATCAAGACAACAACAAGGATCTCCACTCTCACCACTGTTGTTCAACACAGTACTGGAAGTCCTAGCCTCAGCAATCAAACAACAAAAAGAAATAAAGGCATACAAATCAGCAAGGAGGAAGTCAAACTCATTCTCTTCATGGACAACATGATATTCTACATGGAAAACCCAAAAAACTTCACCAAAAAACTGCTAGACCTGATATGTGAATTAAACAAAGTCACAGGATATAAAATCAATGTACAGAGATTGTTTGCATTTCTACATATCAATTTTGAAGTAGCAGAGAGAGGTATCAAGGAATTGATCCCATTTACAATTGTGCCAAACACCATAAGATACCTAGGAATAAACCTAACCAAAGAGGTAAAAGATCTGTATGCTAAAATCTATAGAAAGCTTATGAAAGAAATTGAAGAAGACAAGAAGCAATGGAAGACTTTCCATCCATGCCCATGGGTTGGAAGAACAAATATTGTTAAAATGTCTACACTACCCAAAGAAATTTAAACATTCAGTGCAACCCCTATCAAAACAACACTAGCATTCTTTACAGAGCTAGAACAAACAATCCTAAAATTTATATGGAACCACAAAAGACCCCGAATAGCCCAAATAATGTTGAAAAAGAAAACCAAAGCTGGAGGCATCACATTCCTGGACTTTAAGCTGCATTACAAATCTGTAATCATCCAGACAGTATAGTATTGGCACAAAAGTAGACACATAGATCAATGGAATAGAATACAGAACCCAGAAATTGACCAACATATATGGCCAGCCAATCTTCAACAAGGCTAGAAAGAGTATCCAATAGAAAAAGACAGTCTCTTAAGCAAATGATGCTGGGAGAACTGGACAGTGACATGCAGAAGAATGAAACTGAACCATTTTCTTACCCATACACAAAAATAAACTCAAAATGGATGAAGGACTTAAATGTGAGACAGGAAACCATCAAAATCCTACAGGAGAAAACAGGAAGCAACCTCTTTGACCTCAGCTGAAGCAACTTCTTACTTGCTTTCTCCAAAAGCAAGGGAATTAAAAGCAAAAATAAACTATTGGGAAATCATCAAAACAAAAAGCTTCTGCACAGCAAAGGAAATAAGCAACAAAACTAAAAGGTTATTTGCAAATGACATATGTGATAAAGGGATAGTACCCAAAATCTATAAAGAATTTACCAAACTCAAAAAACAAATAATCCAATGACGAAATGGGCAGAAGACATGAATAAACATTTTTCCAAAGATGACATCCAGATGGAAAACAGGCACATGAAAATATGCTCAATATTGCTCATCATTAGGGAAATACAAATCAAAACCACAATGAGATACCACCTCACACTGTCAGAATAGCTAAAATTAACAACTCAGGCAACCACAGATGTTGGTGAGGATGTGGAGAAAGGGGAACTTTTTGCACTGTTGGTGAGAGTGCAAACTGGTGCAGACACTCTGGAAAATAGTATGGAAGTTACTCAGAACATTAAAAATAGAACTACCCCATGACCCAGCAATTATACTACTAGGAATTTATCCAAAAGATACAAAAATGCTGATTCAAAGGGACACATGCACCCCAATGTTTATAGTAGTGCTATCAATAATAACCAAATTATGGAAAGAGCCCAAATGTTCATTGACTGATGAATGGATAAAGAAGATGTGGTATATACATATACAATGGAATTCTACTTGGCAATGAAAAAAATGAAATCTTGCCATTTGCAACAATGTGGATGGAACTAGACTATATTATGCTAAGTGAAATAATTCAGTCAGAGAAAGACAGACATCATATGATTTCACTCATATGTGGAATTTGAGAAACTCAACAGATAAACATGGGTGAAGGGAAGGAAAAACAAGATAAAAACAGAGAGAGAGGCAAACCATAAGAGATTCTTAAATACAGAGAACAAACTGAGGGTTGCTGGAGTATGGTGGGTGGTTTAGATAGGTGATGGCATTAAGGAGGGCACTTTTCGGGATGAGTACTGGATGTCATATGTAAGAGATGAATCACTGGGTTCCACTACTGAACCCAAGACCACACTGTATGTTAACTAACTTGAATTTAAATTTAAAAAAGTAAAGAAAGAAAGAGGATCAAACTTAAGCTACAATATGTTTTTGCTTAATAGAAATAAACAGCTAAAAGCAAAGTGCAGAAATAAACAGAAATTATTACAACAGAGAAGAATTTAAAATTTTGATAATAAAATTTAATATTCTCAGAAAAATATTAGTACTTTGATTAGCTTTTATTGCTTTCTATGCAAAATCCCTGCTACTGTATACTCAGCATTTGCAGTATCTTTAATTATGTGAACTTATTAATGATACAGTAAACCTTGCATAGTTTTTCCAAAAAATAATCTTTAAAGCAATTTCTTATCTACATTCAAATAAAAGGATGTTAGTTATTTTGGTGTCTAAAGAAAATCTAGCTTCTAATTACCATTACAGACAAAAAGCTCCTTCCCCTTTCCACATATTTTTCAGTTTAACATTTACTCTTCAAAAATGTGAGTTAAACCTATCTCAGGATATTGTTATGCTGTTTAAATACACGGCAACAAGTATTGTCCATGACATGAACTAGATTCTCAGTATTAACTTACAATTATTCTTAATGTCCCCAAATTTATCAAATACTTAATAAAATCAGCAACAGAACAAAATTTGCAAAAATATTAAACATTATTGCCTCAACTCTTTATACTCTTAATTGTGAAACAGTCAAAAGGTTACATTAGTCAAATATATAACTCAGAGTTTCCGGAAAGCAAAATGGAATATATGGAGATTCATGTAAAATGAATTCAGGCATACTGTATTGTTCCAAATATAGAATAAATTAGCATTTCTTAATTTATTAATAGTAAAGGCATAAATTGGAACTGAACTATAAATTGAAAAAAAGAACAGAAGTAAAATTAGTGACGTCCATGATTTGTAAATTATAGGACAGCATTATAAATTTGATCCACATAAACTCATACTGTATGGAGATTCCAAAGTAAGAGGTCTATTCTTAATATATTTTAATATAATTTCCATGGTAAAAGGGCTAGGAAAAGGGCTCATTAAAAAAAGGGGGGGGGCTTTAGAGTTCTGAAAAAAGAGAATAAGAAAATATTTAAATACAATCTCCCTGTGCATAATTTTTTAAAGCAGCCAGATTGAAATACTTATTTTTATAGCCACTTCTGGAACATTTCTTCTCTGTCTTCCATAAATCTCTCAGCTTTGGATTCCATGTTCTCACACTATCTTATCACTTGCTTGTGGCAGTCATTAAAGATCTCTGAGTCATTCTTCCTTATTCCTTGGAAATGTTAGCTCTTGGTTCACTATCATTCTCTTCAAATTTATCCTCTAATAATTTGTGATAAGTTAAATTTCAGACAGTTGTCCTTCTACATCTTGACTTCTCCTCCCTTGACCTCTCCTGCAGTGATCTTGTCATGGAACGTGTCTCAGTTATTCACTTCCATAAGAATATTTTGCCATGAGCCAGACACCCCAGATTATGCGATAGTATAGTTATGAGGGTCACCAAACTCTCAGTGGCTTAACATAAGAAAAGTGTATATCTCACCCTTGTCAAATACGTTGTAAATCTGCAAAGTTCTCCAGGACAACTGACCTCCCCATGGTTGAGTATCTCAGGATGCTTTAAGCTGGCAGAAGCTTAACCTTGGCTTGTAACCAAGTTCTGCCCATCTTTGAGTCAGAGCTACTACCTACTATAAGTTCCAGAAGACTTGGGATACTTACTACATTTCACTTGTTGCATTATTTGTGACCATTTCAATATGTCCACAACTGCAGCTTGAGTAAAGTGTAAAGAATGGACAAAACCGGTTTTTAAATGTACCCACAGGGGAGTGACCTTCAACTCTCATTTCTTTGATCAATGCAAATTAAATGGACTTACCCAAACTCAAGGAGTATGAGAACAGATTTGCCCTAGTGTTTGCAAAGGAGAGCAAGCAGGAAATGATGGTGAACACCAGTTTATTATATATTATTATATTAGTTCACCACAACACACTGGAACATAGTTTTCCTAAAAAGTACACTCCATCCTCATTTTCACATTTATGTCTTCCTGCTCTGACACCACTTTTTACCTCCCAGTTCACTCCCTCTCATATGCAACTGCAAAAACTCTCCCCTCCTGCAGGCCTTCCTTCTATTGCGGAACGAATTTTCACTCTCCGTCATACCTCTCCTCTTCTTGCATCACCTATTACTTCTACTAGGTTCATGGATGCAGCATTGTAATTAATTACTTAAGTACAGCCTCATCCCTATGCTCCTGTCCCCTTTTATCATCAGGCTTTTGTGGAAACACCACAGCCTGGTTAAATCCAACTCTCCTATTCTACATCTGCACCTGCAGAGAACAGAGCTGACAGATTCCTTATTAAATGTCCCGACACTAACCTCATAGCCCTGAGGACTGCCAATCATCCTTACCACTTTCCCAGTTTATTCAGTCTCCTATTCTAAGACAATCTCTGCCAAATCTCTCCCTCCTTAAACCTTCGACCCCTCCTACATCATCTTTCATTTTCAATAAATAAATCCTATGCCCCAGAGTATTAATATAGCTTGCTTTAAATAGTCTTTGTGAAATATACCACATACACATATGAGTATATAAAGCAGATGAAATGTCCACGGAAAGAACAGGAGCTTCTGAAAATAAATGACCTCTTCACCACGACTTCTCTCCACCTCTCTGCACCAGTGTCCATCCGTATTTTCTTCCTTCCCTCTGTTATCACCAAGTAGGTGATAAGGGTAAATCTTCTAAGTAAACACTTTCTAAGGGTAAATCTTCATTAATTCTCATTTCTTACTTGTTCAAGAACTTTTGTCTATATACCCTCTCTTAATTCCACATCTCCTGCCAACTACTGGCCTGTTTGTGTTTATTGTTGTATTATTATTGTTCTTTTTTAAATTAAAATTCTCCAATAGGTATCTATACTTATTTTAACCTATTCCATTCCTCTTTCTCCATTGAGTACATTGTCACTAGACTTTATCCCAACATCCACCAAAACTGTCCTTGATCTTCACGCTGCAAAATGTGGCATGTATATAGCAGTTCTTATTTATACAGCCTCTCTGTAGGATCTGAGAGTCAACACTTTCATCTTCCCTGAAACACTTGCTTCACAGGGTTTGTGGAATAGCATACTCCTTACTACTGCCTGCCTCACTAGCCACTCCTCATTCTTCTACTCTTTTGATTCCTCTGTGTCCCCCCAACTTCCAACTGATGGAAGTGCCCCATGTGCTTCTGTTTCTTTTCTACTTATACTCTCTCTTTTAGGAAGCTTATGTATTCACATGGGTTTAAATACGTCTGTAGACTGATGCTCGCAAGTTGTATTTACAACCTGACCCCTTCCCTAAACTCCAGGCTTACAAAAGAGACAACCACTGTGATATCCTGGACAATTCCAAACACTGAACATTTAATCTCTACTCCAGTGTTCTTTATCTCAGTACACAAGAACCCCAACTTATGAATCCATCAGGTCAAAATAAACTGGAACCACTCCTGACTACTCTGTCTTATGCCCTATATCCAACCTACCAACATACCCAGTTTACTCTATCTACAAAGTATATTAATAATCTTATAATTTCTTTCCACTTCAACCACATTAACCTGGCCCAAGCCTCCTTCACCAAGGTCATGGGAGGAGGAGAAGGGAGAGGAGCGAAAGGAGAAACAGGGAGGAGGAAGAGAAGTTGATATGGTTCCTCATTTCCAACCTCTGTTAGAAGAAATCTTTACAAATTCAGTCTTGTATGTTGATAGGCAATTGCCTTCTTTGGCTGCCTTATATTTTTAGTCCATTAGCTAAGATAGCCCTTAAGACAGCTCCTAGATCATAAATTCTGGGATTCTGAGATCTTGGAAGAGCCCCACGTCCCTTGAGGTGGTATGAAATGCCAGTGAGAGCACTGCCTCCATGCTGATGAGTGTAGAGGTGGGGGTCTGACCCCATCTGGTGTTCAGCAGGCCTTCTCTCTGAGGAGCCATATGTAAATGGCTGTTGGTTTGCATTCCTCACTACACCCATCTGCAAGCCTTAAGCACTAAGGTCAGGAGAAGACCCATCAAATTATATTGTTCACACTGACCCTCTTTTCATGGGGAGACTAAGGAATCTCCAGCATTTGACAAAAGAAGGAAACTTAGCCGCCACAGCCTGATGTTGTCCTAGCTGCAGCAACTTTATTCTCCTTCCCTGTGATAGGAGACTCAGTAGAAAATGCCTCTATTCTCTCTTTCTCCTTTTTTTTTTATCAGCTCTTTTATCTCATCCTGTTATTACTTTGGAGGTACAGCTGGTGTCATAAGAGGTATTAGGAAAAAACGAGGTCCTGATAAAGTCATTTCTATCAAATTAGACAGGGTCACAGCAGACCCTCAGTTCAACAGAGAACATCAGTGTGGTTATATGCACGCAGAAATCTGGGTGAAGCAAATCCGGTCCATACACCCTTACCTGACCACTTCTGTTCCCCTGACTGAGACCACAGAAACCCAGGCCATTGTATCTCTCACCCTGAATGCTGCCAGCCTCCTGATAGTCACTCCTGCTCTCCTTCTCTGCAAGACACACACAATAATCTTTAATCTACTGCTCACATGATTTCAGTCTCCTGCTCAACCTCATCTCATGGTTTCCTGACACACTCCAATAAAACCCAAACTTCTCACTGTGGACTGTGCAGATCATGAGACCCATGCCTTGCCTTCCTCTCAGGCATTCTTCCTTCCTCCTCTCTTACATATTTTACTGCTCTAAACATCACGGCCGTCCTGCTGCAGCATGGAAGTGGACTCGGCGATATCCACTCTTGTGGCTGTGGTCCCAGGAATGTCCTCTCTCCAGGAGACTATACTTCTGGTCATTTCTTGGCATTCTGCCTCACTTTATTCAAGTCTACATTCAAACATCACTTTATCAGTTGTGTTTTTCCAGACCAATTATCTAATTTAAAACCTTTTCATTCTATCTACTTACCTGGCTTTTTCCTTTTTGAAACAACAATACTTGACATAAGAATCTATATTTTTATTTATTTGTTTGTTTAAGGCATTTTCACTTAAATAACAGCTCATTAAGAGGGAGGCTTTTATGATTCACCACAGCATGACCAGTGCCCAGAGCAGTGTTTGGCATAGACTGAGCACCAACACAATGTTTAATAAAATGAAAAAACAAACAAACAAACAAACAACAACAACAAACATCTCTGAATCCTTTGTTAAATCTTTGTTTCATTTAAAAAAATCGAAACAATCAGGACTTAGCAATATGGTTCATTAGCCTAACTCAGGGGTCTAAAACTATGCCCAAAAGGCCATATTCAGCCTGCTTCCTTTTTCTGTAAATAAAGTTTATTGCAACACATCCATGCCCATTCATGTACTTATTATCTATGGCTGATTTGAGGCCATGCCAAGAGACCTTTAGACCCACAAAACATAAAATAATTACCATCTGGCCCTTTATAGAAAACGTATGCCAAGCTTTGGCCTAAAGTATAAAATTCTGGCTTAATTTCTTATAGTTTTTATAAGTTCTTTTTATTTGGCACCATTGCCTTTGCATATTTGTAGTCACCTCAAAGCAAATCTGCAGCCAATAGAAACTTTTATTAACTTTGAAAAAGAGAAATGGAGAGAATTATGAAGAATTTAGTGAAAGTTGTTCAACTTCACAACCAGTCACAAAATTACAAGATGTTTCTCTTCACCATTTCTTCCTATCACTTAATCAGGTATTTTTCTGAGGTAATTTTCTCAGTGAGTTTTAAATTTTTTATAATGTTTATTTATTTTGAGAGAGAGACAGAGTGTGAGAAGAGGAAGGACAGAGAGAGAGAGAGAGAGAGAGAGAGAGAGAGACAGAAGCCAAAGCGGGCTCCAGGCTCTGAGCTGTCAGCATAGAGCCCAATGGAGGGGTTGAACCCATGAACTGAGAGATCATGACCTGAGCCAAATTTGGACGCTTAACCACTTAACCGACTAAGCCACCCAGGTGCCCCACTGAGTGATTTTAAAGAGAAAAACTCTGGGATTTCCTTGTTCCTAAGATAGGAAATCTACTTAAAGCAATGTTGTGTGAATGAGAGGATTTTAATTTTAATTTTTCCTTTAGAGAGTTTTTTTTCCCCAAACCACTGCTTTTCATACTAATCTACAAAGACATTTCAAAAGACTCCCCCCTTGGAAAAACTTCGCCTTTTAGTAGTTAGATGGGCAAGATGCTGAGATAGAAACGAGGAATGTTTCTGACCAAATTCAATTTTACTATATTGTCAATCATCAACTGAGGCTAATTTTCTGATACAAATATTACCCATCAAGAAATCCAGGCAACATACATACTTCTTATTCCCTAGTTTTTTGCAATACTCGAGATTTTCCAAAAACAGATGTATTTATCCTACTTGTGTGATATAACATCACGGAAATAACCACACATGACTCTAACCTGAAATAAACACCTCACACTTCAGGTTCAGACAGATGTGGGTTAAAAGCTTTGTTTAGCTGGTCTGAACCTGGAAATACCATTTGCCTTTGGATGGTGGATAACTCTACCTGTAGATAGGGATAGTGAAGATTAAGCCCATTTAAGGCATTACAGGTATACAGTAAGTACTCCCTCCCCAATTCTATATGAAATGAATGCTTTAAGCCCTACCCAGGCACATTTTCATGAATTCCTAGGGATAAGGATTGCCACAGATGCTTTCAATTACTCACAGGTCCTTGGTGTTGGCCACTCCCAGGCACAGTGCTAACTTCCTGCTGCAAGTACCTGCTGATCTCCAAGTGACTCTTTTCTCCTACTAATGGAGCTGCTAAGTTTCTGTGCATGTCCAGATAGAAGTGCTGGGAAGCTGTCATTGGTGTGCGGGTGTCAAACACACCAGTGTGCACAAGCTACTGGTTAAACTTGCAGGATTGTCAAGTCCTGGTTCTTAGACACAACCATTTATTAAAAATTAAGTTACATAAACTTAGAGTTAACTAAAGTATAGAAAATATGCCTCAAAAAACCATCAGTTCCTAATCATTTCATATTTTCCTATCCCTATGCTTCTGACAGTTTAAATGGTTTCTTGAACCTGTAGGGTAGAGATGCATACAGTGATGCTGTTGTGCACCTCCTCCCAACTCCACACCCAGGGACGTCACTTGGATTGGAAACTGTCCATAGTGAGAATGATTCCCATCATAGAAACCAGCAGATGCTACAAATCAGGACCGTTTGTTCAGAGGGCCGACTGCTAAACATTTACCAGCACACCACTGCCCAGCACTCACCAAAAACCAAACATTCATGGGTAAATACCCAAGCTTCCCATCCCCCTGGCTGGGGCTAATCAGAGATGTGTTCTATACTGTTTAGCAGACATTCCCATTCCAGAAGTTTCAAATTCCAGATGCTTACACCAGTAACAAATACAGTAAGGAAGGAGGGGCTGGCATTGATGAAATCTCAGTAGTGGTTGCCATTTATAAATTAGGTTTAATAATAGATGTTGCTACGGAACCAGAGACTCTAGTGTCATTTGGTGATGACAGGATTCCATAATAGCAGAAGCCAGTTGGCAGTAATTAACCATTAGAGGCAAGGAGGAAATAATTCCCATGATAAGCAACAAGATCAAATGGCAACCAGGAGTCCTCGCATGCAGACTGTGATGTAATGGGTATTAGAACATGAGATGAGATCATCAGACATCCAGTGAGACTGTTGCTTGATCTTCATAACGAAATGTAGCTGAGCAGGAGGCTGGCAAGAGCCCCTGCCCAGTTTCCAGGTGAGAATCAGTTCTCAAACTCAGTTTAACTAACCGAGTTAAAAGGTGTCTCTTGAACAAGACTGAAAGGCTTGAAGAAATAACTGCATAGCAACACTGTGTGCTATCTATTCCACCGATTCTTCCTCAAAAGACTCTATGGCCGGGGCGCCTGGGTGGCTCAGTCAGTTGGGCATCCGACTTCGGCTCAGGTCATGATCTCGCAGTCTGTGAGTTCGAGCCCCGCATCTGGCTCTGTACTCAGAGCCTAGAGCCTGTTTCAGATTCTGTGTCTCCCTCTCTCTCTGACCCTCCCCCATTCATGCTCTGTCTCTCTCTATCTCAAAATAAATAAACGTAAAAAAAAAAAAAGACTCTATGGCTATTTCAGGAGTGTATCGGGAAAGGTCAGTACCACAATAATTAACAGAGTGTCGATATACTGATACGGGATCTGAGATGACCGTGCTCTAGGTGATGCAGAGCCCAACAATAATCCCTACAATAGAGTGTGGGCATACACTCACCAGATAATAGATGAAATACTGGCCCATTTCTTTTTATATCGAGTCCAAGGGGTTATCCTGTGCTTACTTCCCAAGTCCCTGAGCGGATAATTAGGGCCGGTATTCTGAAGTGCTGGCAGAACCCTAAAATGGGCTCAGTGAATTGTGGATTAGGAGGCATCATAATGAGGTCACGTAGAAGCCTTTGAATTGGGGCGCCTGGGTGGCTCAGTCAATTAGGTATCCAACTTGATTTCGGCTGAGGTCATGATCTCACAGTTTGTGAGTTTGAGTCCCACATCGGGCTCTGTGCTGACAGCGTGAGGCACTTGGGATTCCCTCTCTCCCTCTCTCCCTCTTTCGTTGCCCTGTCCCCTTCACCCCTGCTTGCACTCTCTCTCTCAAAAATAAACAAACAAACAAAATACATGTAAAAAAAAGGCCCTTGAACTGCTACCTCACAATCCTGAGACAAAGCTAGAAAATATACGTAGCAATACTACATGCCTTGAGGAATGGCAGTTAAGAACCACCCTCAAAGACTAAGGCTGCATGGCTAGTTCTATCAGTGTTTAATTTACCTTCTGCAGATATGCCTTCTGAAAATATGAGATGGATCATTGTGGTCAACTATTGAAAAGTTATCTAAGTGGCCATCCTATTCATCACCATGCATCTCACATAATCTTACTGGAACAGATCAGCACATCCTCTGACAATTGCCAAGAGTCTACTGATCTTGAAAATGCATTCTTTCAATCAAAAAAAGGGAATAAAAAGTACTCTGCTCCCATCTGGGACAGACAGTGGTATACTTTTACAGTCTGTCCTAGGGACACATTAATTCTCCTGATCTCTATCACAATGTGCTGCAGAATATCACACTGGTCTAATCATTTGATCCAATCTCTTGAGTGGAAAGTGGCAAATAATCAGGATGACTCGGTTAAGACCAATGTGTGCCAGAACATAAGAGATAACCCCTATGAAGAGTCAGAGTTCTGCCATACTGGTGAAGATTTAAGGGTCCAAAGGTCTGTGGCATGCCAAGACATCCTATCAAAGTTAACAGAAAATATTTTCACTGTCTTTTATATCTGTATTGACATTACTTTCCTCATTGCATCTTCTTTCTCTTCCGCCTTCCCTACCTACTTCCCACTCTTTCTTCACCCTCTTCTCTCTTAAATTAATTCAGATTTGCCAGAGTTTCTTCTATTTTAATTGTCTTTCCTGAGCATAAGCTTTGATGTCCTTGATTCAGCTAATTTTACATATTTTACTTTCCCTCCTTTCCTGTTACTATTTTTACCAGTCCCAGTTTACTCTCTTTGAGTTTTTACTTTAATATTTTCTAGCATAATGAGCCATGTGTGCAATAAATTTATTTTCAATATATTCTGCATCCTAAGATTTAATTTATGGCTCAATATTTACCTTTGATTATTGCTGAAAGCACAGCTCATACATTTATATATATGGCACTAATTATAATTCCTACATTAATTGTAGCTTTAGCCTTGATTTTCTTTGTAAAACATGACAATTCTGTTTTGCTTTGTTTCTTTCTATTATTTCCCAGGTGGATTTATTTTTGCAATAATTTTGTGGTTTCTAATTCTATTGTGGTATGGTCACATTCTGTGAGAAAGTAGATGCTCCATAATATTTATGTTAATAGAATAAAAAAAGGAAAATAAACATTAAGAGATAAACACATAATAAACTTTTTTCTAGGTTTTTAAGTGTGTAACTTAGAGATTTGCAGTGTCCCCTGAGGTAACCCAGCTATGACATTATATCTTTAAAATTTTGTCTCGGGCAAAATTCAGTGCCAGTCTTCAAAGCACTATGAGGCCATTGGAACCTGCTCTAGAGGCTGGCCCACAAAATGTCCTCTAACCGTGTGTGCCCCTTCTTCTTCCTGGACTATTCCACCGACTCCCCTCCTGCTCTTCCCTCTATTTGCCAGGTGTTAACTCAGGCTTTACTCCTGACAGTCTAATTAGTCTGCTCTGATAGTCTAATGCATTAACTCTTTTATAATGTATCAGCACTTTGAAAACTTGACCCACTTAGGAAAAATAATGTTTCCTTCATTTAATCTTTACAGAACTGAACTCTTTTAAAGCCATTTTTCCTCTATAAACCTAAATCATGTATGGAGAACAGTGTATTTGTCTAGCTTTACATAATAAATTTCTTTCATTGTGATGTGCATTTGTCTTCCCTCCTTCACTTAGGCCAAATCTCCTTAAAAATAAGGGTGGCCTCCCTCTACTGGTTACTTCCCACAATGGCCAATTTGCATGGAACTTTTTACAGGGATGGTGCTTAATATATATTCCTGAATGCATGAGAATGTTCCAAGCAGCACTCTTCATTATAGATTACTGCATTCAAAAAAATTGTGGCATATCCATGCAAGTGAAAGTAAATATAGCCACAAATCTACAAAGATGTATGTACCTCAAAACATGAAGCTAAGAAGATTATCTCAAACTACATTGTTTTCTATTACAGAAAGATCAAAGTCATGAAAAACTAAATATGGGGTTATTAGAAATACACAGATGGCTAACCAAAGAGAAAAGTAAGGACAATCAATGAGAAATTAGCATAGTGTTACATCTAGCAGGGAGGAGGTGAGAGGAAAGTAACAAGTGCAACACTCGAAGGGGCCTTCCTAGGAACCAGTACTCTTCCTTTACCTAGATGGTGTATACATGGGCATTTATGTTATTACTCTGTAAACTAAACATATTCATTTTATGCAGGTTTATATATCATATGTACCATAATCAACATGATTAATGTAAAAAATAAGGTGTTCACATAACTGATACAGGAGTGTGCCTTGGCATTTGGCAGCTGCTGGAATCCAATTATTCCACTTTTAAGTTTGTATGCTTCATAAGCATAGCCCCGTGTACTTTGTGACACTTGACCAGGTTGAAACTCATATTTGACTGTAAAATTATTTCTTATCTATGTCTCCCATTAACTGGCAAGCCTCAAGAGGGCAGAGCTTAGACATGTTTTTGCTCACTATTGGATGACTTGTGGTAAAAAGTTAAGTACTTGATAAATGCACATGGCAGGAGGGAAAGACTATGCCAGATCCTACAAACCAGGTTCAAGATGCCAGTTTTTACCTTAAGGATAGTGGAAAACTATTGGGTAGCACTTATATGTGGGCGGCAAGTCATATTTCTATATTAAAAAGATCACCCTAAATGCTTAGTGAATAAAACACTGGAGAAAATTAAAAGTGGACACAATAAGATCAGTTGGGACATGACTTCTGTAGTCCCAATAAAGGGTAAGGCGAGCAGGTGTTTCATGTCACCCTGATGGAAACACAGCAGTGGAAATGAAAATAATAGGAGTTAAGTTATTAAAATCCACATGACTTGATAACAGAGTGTGAACACAGGTGGGAGTTTGGGTAAACGACGTGCCATTGATGATTCTCAGGTTTATGGTTCTGCAAGGGACTGATAGGACTGGCTGTAATTTTCCAGACAGTGATTGGTGTTAGATAACCAAGTTTGAGATTGCCAACGTGAGGGTCATTAGTCTTGGTTTTGATTTTTACTCTTATTCAGATCATGTCATTATTTAAATACTGAGTTTGAGGGTTTATTCAAATGTAGATGTTTAAAAGGCATGTGGGTGTCCAGGTTTGGAGCTTGAAAGATAAATTCCAGTCATTGGTGTGGAGGGATCTGAAGTTTGTATGTGGGTGACATCATCGGAAATTTCGTAGAGAAACAGACACCAAGATCAATAGCTGAATAACTCCAGTACTTGGTAGACTGGTGGCAGAGGGGTGGTCTATGAAAGGAGAGAAGGATCTCTGGTGAAATCCCCTGTGTGACTAGAGGATGGTCCAAGAGACAGTTTCAAAAAGGGAATGTTCACATTGCCAGATGCACTGAGAGGCCAAAGAAAATGACTGCCTGAAGATTACTGATTGGATTTAGCAAGATGTGAGAGATCTTCTTCTGGAGTGCTGGGGTAGATGACACACTGGGGGTGCTCAAGGGTAAAAAAAAAATTGAGAAAAAGAAGAATCACATGACAGACAGCGCTTAGTGGAAATTTGGCAAAATGAATAGGGACAAAGCTTCACTGATTTCTAGATAAGTGATTTTCCCTCTAATCAAAAGTCTTAATAAGAAAATCTAGTTCCCTGTCATTTTTATACTCTTTGCTATTGCAATATTTTTCATACATATACATGTAAGATACTGAGAAATGTTTTCCACGCACCATCATCTTGCTCAACTATTAGCTAGTCCTAGTCGATAATCTTCAAAAGCCATTCTGATTGGTTATCTGTGTTTTAACACTCTCAATATCTTGGGCATCTGAAAAAGTGAAAATATATTACCCACTGCAATATACTGATTTGGTTAAGATAATTTATTAGTTTTCTGTTGCTATATAACAAGTTATCACAACTTAACAGCTTATAAAATGAAATGCACAGAACCTGGATCAGTCATACATTGCTGGTGAGAATATAAAATCATATATCTATTATGGAAAACTGTTTGGCAGTTTCTCATAAAACTAAATATGCAACTACCATAAGACTCAGAAGCTACACCAATGAGCATTTAATTCAGAGGTTAAAACTAATTGTAGAAGGCTGAAAAATGTACTCTCCCCTCCCCCACCAAAAGATATCCACATCATAATCCCTGGAACCTGTAAATGTTACCTTATTTGGAAAAAGAATCTTTGCAAGTGCAACAAAATTAAGGATTTTGAAAAAGGAGGAAGCAGTATGACCACAGAGGCAGAAAAGGGAGTAATATAATCACAAGTCAAAGGATATGATATGGGCAGCCACCACAACTGGTACAGGTAAGGGACGGAGAGAGCCCTGACCTGCTGACACCTATCTCTTAGCTCAGTGAGCCTGATTTCACACTTCTGGTCTCTGAACCGTAAGAGAATAAATTTCTGCTTTTTATTTGTAACAGTAAAATCTGGAAACAACCCAGATGTCTTTCAGTGGTTAACGGTTAAACAAACTATGTTTTTACCCATACCACGAAATATTACTTAGCAGCTAAAAACAAAAACAAAACACACAAACTATTAATTCATACAACAGTTTAGATGAACCTCCAGGAAAGCATATTGAGTGAAAAAAAGCCAATGCCAAGGGGATACATAATATATGATTCTATTCATGTAACATTCACAAAAATTGCAAAATTTTAGTGGTTACCAAGGGTTAGAGATGGTAGGGAAAGAGGGTGGCAGGACAGAGGTGAGCCCACATGGTTATAGGAGGGCAACATGAGGGAAATACTCTGCAACCTGACTGTGGTGGTAGGTATAGAAGTACAGGTAAAACTAGAGAAATGTAAATAAGATCAATGCATTACATCCATGTCAATATCCTTGTTGTGAGATTGTATAGTTATGTAAGATATTACCGCAGTGGGAAACTGGGTGAGAGGGTACATCTCGGTATCATTTCTGACAACTGAATATGAATTTACAATGATCTCAAAAGAAAAAAAAAACCTAAAAAAACACAAACAAAAATACAAAAACATTTATGTGCTTGGAGTTTTAGGTGCCCAGGGGTTGCCTAAATTCTTTGCTCAGAATATCACAAATACAAAGTCAAGGTAATCGTTCAGACCATGCTCTAAATCAGAGATAAAAGAATTTGCTTCCAAACTTATTCAGAGTTGAGATAGAATTCAGTTACTGGAGGTTGTAGGACTCTAGTTCCCATTTTCTTCCCAGCTTTTGGCCTTAGTCCAGGGTCAGCTCCTAGAGTTGCTCCCAGGTCCTATGCCCCAAACTCCCTCCATTTCAGAACCATCAATGACACATTGAATTCTTCTTGTGCTAAGGAATCTCTCTGACATCCACTACCAGATGGAGAAAGCATATTAAAAGTTTTAAAGGGCCTGACTGGCTGCCTTAGGCCTACCTGGATAATCTTAACACAACTGATAACAGGAACTTTAACTTCAAAATTCCTTTAGCCTTGTAAGGTAAATAATCATGGCCTGATAATATATCATAACCACAGTTTTGGGCATAGGCAGCAAGAAATTTAGGGAGCTATCCTAAAATTTGGTCAAAATTCTGGTTTTACCTATCTCTCTACTTGCTGACAATTTTCTACCTTTCAGGGAATAAGGTCTTCTGATCTATTGATCACAAATTCTTGTGGAAATTTTGCTATATATAATGGTTTCAAAATATATGAAAATATCTCACAGCTGACATCTAAATTTAAATTTGGAATAGCTCAAAAGGAAAATGAGAGCTAGATAATGAATAGCAAAGAGAAGTAATGAGGTTCATGTTGGTACTGTGAGCACAGGACTTCAGTGGCCACATGGCACTAATTTGGCACCTCTACATAAACTTCTTCATGGAAATGACTTGGAAACAAGAGCTATGTTTGTTTGCCTTTAATGAAAATAATTACTGTTCAAATACACATCTAAAAAAACGGCTTAAATATTCTTTTCCTCCAAAAGTTTTTCTTAGTTACTTTAAGTATAAAAAATTAAAATTTACATATTGATGGTCCTGCCTTAAAGATCTCAAAGGTTAAAGAATAATCATATTTGTACTTAAAAAATTAAGCACAAAACTCAAAAAGGGAGAAACGTATTTTTTTGCAGTACATCCAGCTCTTAATGGCTCCATATATCAAACACAAGAGTTCTATGTTGCTCAACCAATCTTTCTCTGATGTAGAAAATGACACAGCAAGTGGGAAAAGAAAGAATCATTTAGGTGTATAACTGATATGGACATAATTTTGACATTATTAAAATGGAAACATCTTCCTAGAACCATTGAACAAGTGGAAAATCAAAATTTAAAAAAAAGTCTGTTCTTGAAAATAGCAAAAGTTCTCACTCATTTTGAAACAGTTATTGTGTGAAAATGCTCTGAAAGGTTACTTATGTCAGGACTCCATACAAAATCAACTTTTATTAGGAAGGCAGAGAGTGTCTTGGGAGAAAATTCATCCAAGATTCATAGAGCATTTACATAAATATAGCTAATGAGAAGAAAAATATTTTTGCAATAAAATATTTTAAAAGTGGCTTTGCTACTTAAGATATTAAAAGCTACATCTCATGCCTTTGAGACCAGTTGGATGAGCTATTCTAGAAATGGAGATTGCAAGAACTGTGTTTCCAGACCTTTTGCATGTGGGCAACTCCATCTAAAAATGGTAGGAATTTGGATGAACATACTTATATATATACATGTATATATATGATGAATATAGTAATGAACAGGAATATTTTTAAATCGTTGCATTTTTCTCTAATACCTAAGCACTATACTTTCCATTATAAGGAACCTGTGACTGCTGTCATCTACTTCATACTTCCTGTTTACTAAAATGCAATTGCCCAAAGGTTACAGTTTTACCAGATTGGAGGCAAGATTTGAATACAGCTCTCCTCAGTTTCAGAGGGTACAGCATGAAGTACTATTGGCATGCTTTCCGTCTCCCTCTCTTCCTCCTGTTCTTAGTCTCCTCCTAACTCCTCTCATCCTCCCCCCTTGCCCCACACCATATCTGCAGGATTTCTACAACACACATATCAAAATGTGCTTACAGTGTATTTAATTTCCTCAGGACCTACACTAAGGTATTGATTTGCTCATTTAATCTACTAATTTATTTTAAGTCACAACATTTGCCTATAGCAGAAGAAGCCATTAGGGAAATCAAGACACAATGCCAAAACACAGAGCAAAGGTAGTTTTGGACTCTGGCTTGGGGTAAAGAAGCTACGTGGGTAGAGAACATTACTCAAAGGTGAAGAGCAATGGTGTTGCTTAATGTGCTGTGCTAAGGTCATCTCAATCTCCAGTTAAAAAGAGGAAGATTGGGGCGCCTGGGTGGCTCAGTCGGTTAAGCGGCCGACGTCGGCTCAGGTCATGATCTCACAGTCCGTGAGTTCTGTGCTGACAGCTCAGAGCCTGGAGCCTGTTTCAGATTCTGTGTCTCCCTCTCTCTGACCCTCCCCCGTTCATGCTCTGTCTCTGTCTCAAAAATAAATAAACGTTAAAAAAATTTTCTTAAAAAAAAAAAAGAGGAAGATTATAGGCGGGAAGTGTTGTGACAGATATTGCTGATTACCCTCTACCCCTGGGAAGGGGAAATGTGACCATATAACTGATGACACATTACCAGCTGCAATAGCTCTAAGACACTTATAAATTCATCAAGGACAATCTAGTTGGTCAAAGTTTTTGACTTGATTTAGATGAATATCCTGTTTCGAAAACACCTTTGAGATCTTATAAAACATGTGCATATATCTAAGGAAAATATTTAATAAACTCACATAATTTTCTTCACTTAATTCATGCTTCATTACTTAAGATAAACTTAGTTATTGAGAACACTGTCCAAATTCTTAAATTACTAGACCATAATTTTTTCTATTATATATGATAACTATTTTTTCCAAAATTATTTTTCTAGATTTACTTTTTTAAAGGTACAATAGCATATTAATTGTTTAGAAGTGTGTATATTACTTTCAAGTCATATACATAGGGCGTAAATGATATTGTAACTTGATCTCAGCTATTATAACTTGAGGCTAAAAAATGTTATAATTTTTAACATAATTTTTACTAAAATAGAATATACATATAGAATTATGCACAAATCATGAGTGCAAAATTTAAGAAAAATCCACAAAGGGAACTCACCAAGTAATCAAAAAATCATTACTATTACCCCCAAAACCTTTATGTCCCTCCCAGTAGTTACTCCTCTCTTCTCAAAAGATAACCACTGTACTTACTGTTAGTAGTAAGCAAAATTTTGTTTTTTATACTTTAAAATTTATGTAAATGATATTGCATAGTCTTTTATGTCCCTTCTTCGCTCATATTAAGTTGGTAAGATTCACCCATATTATAGGGTGCAGCAATCGTTTTTTTATTCAATGCTACATAGTATTCCATTGTCTGACTGAAATACAGTTTGTCCGTTTTACTAAAATTAATTTTCAGATTGTTTCCATTTTGTGGCTATTACAAATGACAGTGCAATGAATATTATTATGGATTTCTTTTCATGGTCATCCCATTGAATATATAATTCTATTGGGATTTTGTGCTCACAGAAGTATCTGTTCATCTTTAGTGGATACTGAAAGCTCTGTTTTCAAAGTGATTGTGCCAATTTATGTTCCCCCAAAGTTTTTAAATATTGCAGATACTCCATGTTCTTGCCTATTACTCTCAGTCCACACTGGATATAAAAACATCCATACTGATGTTTTTAACTTGCATTTTTTCTGATGCCTTACACATTTCCCTAGGTATTAGAAAAATTCCTGCAAACAGTAAGCACTATATAAGTGTGTTTGCTATTGCTTGTGCTATTATATAAATGTTCACTGTCTTAAAATAATGTACACATTTAATGTCCAATATGTAAAAATTATTCTTTACATTCATTAAAACCTCAAAAATTTTTCCTACTCCCTAATTTTCTCTCTTGTTACATTTCATGTTTTGAGGGGATAAAATTGAATCAGTTAAAATTTGTCCGAGTATAGACCTAGGAAGCCCTGTAAAGAGGCATTAAAGGAATATAAAGTAAGACTCTGGCTTTCCATTAGGTTAGATTGAAAAATGAGATTAACTGTCCGAAAGGGGCTCAATGATGGGAGAAAGCAGATATAGTCATGAAAGACCTCAAGGTAGTTTTTTCCTCCATATTCTGAAAAGTTTTCAGGCTTTGCTTATAGATCTGTAGCCTTAGTGTGTCTCATTTAGAGCTGATCATATTCTAAGTTAACTTATTCTTATGAAGCTTCTACAAGAAAAATTTGAACATTAAATCCATTATAATAATTTACAATGAGAAATATCTATTTCTTGTGCTTAGACATACAGAAAACTGGACCAACACCGACAATAAGTTATTTGGCAAGCATGCCTTTTACTGTCTTTGAAGATATCAGTATCTTCTTTCTTCTAATCTCATGCCATCAAATTTACAATTTAGAAATTGTTCCACTTTTCTTCAAAACAAGTGCAAGTCTAGACTTCCCAATGTAAATTAAAAATGGGTATTAGTTCTCTCTTAAAGGATCAGTATCTTAGTGTGGTGAATGTGTGGCAGCTGGGCGGTTGCCAGTGAATGGTCTTGGTGGATCCGTTTACACTTGCCCAGGGGAAGAAATGAGAGGCAGATCTCAGATCAGAGCTTTCAGAACACACTTCAAATGTGCCCTACAGTTCTGCAGGCCACTTTTACCAGGAAGCTGCTTTCCTTCCTCTTTCCTGCTTTTGGTTTCAAATGAAGTTCCCAAATGCAACTAGCTCCATATCCAATATTGTCATCTTATTCATTCTGCAGCTATGTGACTGTGATCGTCTCTCTTCTGCTGCTCCAGACAAGTGGTCCTTGTATTCCTAAGCCTCCCTCATAATTTGATGGAATCTCCTACACCTCTATTTGGGAAGAATCTTCACCATTTGGAGTCACTCCTTTATGGACCCTCCATTATTACAGTCCCTGGGGAAATATTTGCCCTTCTTTGGTAATCAAGTTGAGAGGCACCTCTGTTTAGATGTAAAGTCCAGCTATAGACTGCATTATATTTCAATAGTATCTGGTCTGTTTGCCTTAGAGGGGCTCCAGAAAAAAGATGTACAGACATTCCCACCACAGCCTACCTATCTTGCCACAAGGTGGCTGTGTTTACTGATGCTGGTGCAGATGAGGCCATTTTTCTGCTAGCCCCAGCTATTTTCTGTCCATGAACATCATTCAGAACAAAATTGGGATCTCAGAGAAGAAATGCTGAAATCCTGTTATCTACTTTATCTCCGAGCCCTGTATACATTCTGCCTTGAATTTTTCACAGCCCAGAAGAAATTCTATGGTACCTCGTTATTATTACTAAGCCTGTTATTACAATTGAAATAATAAATATATTCATTGTAAAAAAGGTCAAGAAAGTGAATTAAGCAAAACTATAATTAATGCTCCATTTGCCCATTTCCAAAGACAAAGTGTCAGTTCGCCAAAGTGAACGATTTAAAATGCCCCTGAAGTATGCTTCAAGCCATTCCAATTACCCACTTTCCTTATGCCAGTAGGATCATGTTTCACATATTCTTTTACAACCTCTGCTTTTTTTTTTAATTGCCAGTTGCCTTGGAATTGTCTCCACCTCAGAAAATGTAAATATATTATATATGAATTTTAATGATTTCATCATCTGTTGCTTCAGTTATTCTGCATTACAAATACATTACAAAGAGTACTCTTATACATGTATATCTGGACAGTGTGTTATTCGGTAAGCTGACAGAAGTGCATTAATTGGGTTAAAAATATACATATTTTTAACTTTAGACAATATTTATAAATTGCTTCCTAAGAGTTCACACAAATTTATACTACTTTAAAAGTGAGTTTGTTTTCTTAAATTCTCATGAATTTCAAGCATAATCCATCTTTTTAAGAAATATATTTATTTTTTGGAAAAACTCAAGTGGGGTAGGGGCAAAGAGAGGGGGTCAGAGGATCTGAAGCAGGCTCTGGGCTGACAGGCTCACAGCAGGGAGCCTGATGCCTGGCTTGAATTCACTAACAGTGAGATCATGAACTGAGCCAAAGTCAAAGCTCAACTGACTGAGCCACCCAGGCGCCCCAAGCATAATCCACCTTATAGGAGAAAAAGAAACTTTTCATTTTTAATTTACAGTTTTATAATTATACCTTAGTTTCAGAATTCATTTATATGGTTATTAGGCATTTAATTTTGTTTACATATGAACATACTGTCTTTTCATGTATTTTATCCATTTTTTTTCTTGTTTGTCTGCATTTTTCTTCCTATAGATCAAAATAATCTTTTTATGCATCTTGAAAATACTTCCTCAGTTTGTCATTTGCCTTTTACTTCATTTATTTTATATTTTTACTTTGAATCATCATTATCATTGTTATTTCATGGTAGATAAATATTTTGATGTTATTTTGAATTGAAGATTTATTAAAAATTAAGATGACGAAATCAACAAAGCATAACTAAAACTCCCTTATAATTCTAGACCCAGGTAGGTGGGATCCTGGATTTGCCCCTGGCTGCCTCTGCTATGTAACTGTCCTCCTCCAATTTACTCCAGAATATCTTAGCATCTGAGTCCAAGCCAAACAGAACTTAGATGAAGACGGTGTTAACTTTCCTTCTCCAAAGACCCCCCCAGTCTTGACCCAGAGCTGACCACTTTGCCCAGATGCTCAATAATGGAAATATTTCACTTAGGTTTATTTCCCAGCTTTGTCCCTTGCTCCCTCTATGTTGATCACAATTTTTATGGTTTTTATATGATCTTCATTTTGCCTTGAAGGCTGTCCTAACATCTGAAACTCTGTGCCCAATATATATATTCATCTTCCTCCTATTAGCTCAATGGTCACATTACTTATTCTTTTCTGAAATGCCTAATGCAAAGTTAGACATTCTTTTCTTCTCCATCTTGTTTCCAATAGTCTAGAACAAGGAAATACCAGCATCTCACATGCAAGACATTTACAAACAAGAGAACCATGGAAAAATGTCTACCAACATCTTCTTTCACCTAGTAAAATGTGTATCATCTATGTTGCACCATATACTTGCAGATTATTGACTGGTGAATAGTATTCCATTGTGTAGTAAGTAGACCACATTTTGTTTATCCATTCATCATGTATGGACCTTTGGATTGTTTCCAGTTTATGGCTGTTATGAATATTATTGCTATGCGTATATGTTTTTGGACACATATTTTCATTTTTCTAGTACAGATTCCTAGAAGTGAAATTGCTAAATCGTATGGTAAATTTTGGCTAACTTTTGATGGAGAGAATGCAGGATGAACAGGAAAAGCCCAGTGGATTTTTCAGGGCAGTGACACTGTTTTGTATGATGCAGTTATGGGAGATACATGTCATCATACATTTGTGTAAACCTACACAACGTAACACACCAGGAATAAACCCTAATACACTATGATGTTGGTGACAAACACGTATCAATGTATGCTTATCATCTGTCACAAATGGGCCACTCTGGTGCGGGATGTTAGTAATGGGGAGGCTGTGCATGTGGGGGATTGAGTGCACATGGGAGATCTGTGTACTTTCCTCGCCATTTTGCTGTGAACCTAAAACTGCTCCAATAAAGTCTATTAAAAAAAAAAGAGGCAGAGTGTGTGCTCCACCCAGAACTGCATGCAACCAGATGAGTCAGGTGTTTAATTCTTGGAAGCACTACCTAAAAGCATGCTGAAAGTATAAAACCACATATTTCAATATCTGATAATTATTTGAATTCTGTCTGCCAAACGATTTGATTTTTCACTTAATGGGCTACAAACTCAGGTGAGGACAAGAAGCTCTACATATTGGGCCTTCTCAGAGCTCTCAACATAAAATTGTACTATTTATACTCTCCATTTTATACAATATTTCCTATTTACTGCAGTCAAAATGTGCCCATTTTTCCCCATGGTAGGCTTTCAAAGTATACATTTCTAATTCAACCCCAACACTCTGCTATAGAAGTCAGCTCATTATATACAAACATATCAGGTACCTTTGTACGTTTCCCAGTTGTTGTACAACTGTTGTCCGCCTAGAATATGCTCCTTTACAGCCTGAACTGACTACTCTTGAGAACAGCTACAAGTCCAGCATCTCCAATGCATTTACTGTCATTCTGAAAAACACATTTGCATGTTTCCCACACTGATTCTTCAGTTTCTGTGTCATTCATCAATTATAGCATTTATTGTATCACACTGCTGTCATTTATGAAATGAGGGGCCAAAGACATAGATGATTTATAATTGTAATTGCCTGGGCCTGGCAAAATGATTACTGTATAACAGATACTATTAAATAATCTTATAAAGAATATGTGAACAATTGAGTGGAAATACGTTGTACCTTAAAAACTATAATAGAAACCCACAGGAAAAACTCCAGTCACTGAAATTGACTACAATTTGTATAGGGCTATTTATGATGGAATCTGTTACTCCATGGTTCTCAGAGGCCACATCAGGTTCAAGTGACTTTACCTAAAATTTATTAATATCTTCTGCCATAACAAAAATGAGCAAAATAATCTTAACCATCACGCACCCCACAAACTCTTTACTCTCTACTAAGACTAAGGCACTTTGCCAGGTCCTGATGGTTGACATATTCTTTATCCCAATGTAGCATTGCTATAATTTCCAAGATAGAATTATATATGAAGATACAAATAATGATACAAGGCGATATGCAAAAGTAACACATGAGTGTTAGAAAGAGAAAAGTAATACAATAAACATTACATTATTCCATTCCTGTGAGATTTCTACAATTCTTTGCTTATGGCCAATATCTACTTAACTGAGCAATTTCTAATCACTCCATGAATGAAACTAAATAATTTTAGCCTTTGTAATACTATTCCTATCAGGCAATACTCATTTTCTTTATCTCTCTTATAAGGTACCAGGGAAATGGAATCTGGCCCATTTGGCATAATATCATAATGACATTTAAGATTTAGCCTTAATGCTTTATTTAAGCAAAAAGGTAATAAAATTCACTATTTAATAAAAGAATTTATTATGAACATTGTATGTTGTAATCTCTTAATTTTTCTTAAATTTATTTATGCTACAAGGAATTATAAAACACAATGTACGTGGCCATTACTTCCTTTATGATTATTTAAATTATATGATTAAATGTCTCATTTGTGGTAGTAATTATCTTATGTTGAATCTATTAAGTTTTTTAGCTATATTTTTGTGAGCATTTAAAACAAACTGCATTACCCTCCTACCTGTCAAATATTGATGGATTTTAATCCTACAAATATGTAAAATCCACTATACCATTTAAATTGTATTGCAAATTAGAGGTTTTATGTATATGTACTGTGTGTGAATATGAATGTCTCTCTATTTAGGTTGTTTATTTAGAAATAAGACTCATAACAATAATTATAATAATATAATAACAATCAGCAACAGCAATAAGGCCAAACAAAAATGTAAATGTAAATATGGAAATGGGAATCGATATAAATACAGTGGTTAGAGAGAGAAATAAATAAAAAGAGATACAATGTTTGTACTTTCTGGTGGAATACTTTAATCCAAACATAATAAAAATCACAAAAAAAATCCTTAAGAAGTACTAGATGTTGAGCTAACAGGATGAATTATAGGCTTACACATTAAGCCTTGAATAGCATTTAGTGGGATCATTCATGTAGATGTATTCAAACACTTGGTTTCCCTCCTGCCCATCATATTCTGGAATATTTCACAGGAATATAGTTGAGCCAAACATTAGAGCCTAGACTCTGGAGAGTACACATAATAGAGAAGATGTCACAGATATATCATAACCTTTTCATATATAATTTCTGCACTACAAGAATGGTCTGTTTTTGTCTTAAGGCACTTGGTAAATTTGCCTCATCCCATGGTTTTAGGGAGAAGTGGTTCTCAGATACTTTGACCAGGTGGAATCTCTGGGAAACAGGTGCTGAGATGGAATAGAAATGCACATGGTTGGCTAGGAAGTGTACCTGCTAAAGGGAGTGAAAGGGAGGGGAGTTGGGCTGGAATCCCACCTTGCCCAGTTGTCTTTGGGTCGCCCTTCAAAGAGCAGAAGCTTAGGGGCGCCTGGGTGGCTCAGTCAGTTAAGCATGTGACTTCAGCTCAGGTCATGATCTCACGGTTCATGGGTTCGAGCCCTGTGTCGGGCTCTGTGCTGACAGCTGGGAGCCTGGAGCCTGCTTTGGATTCTGTGTCTCCCTCTCTCTCTGTTCCTCCCCTGCTCTCACTCTCTTTCTCTCTCTCTCTCAAAAATAAATAAAGATTTAAAAAAATTAAAAACAAAACAAAACAAAGAGCAGAAGCTTGGTTCAGGGTTCAGACCCCCAGGGAGGCAGACAACGGACACCTTTACAGATGGAGTCCTTGCAGTGAGCACCAAGCACTTTCCTGAAGAGACACCCCAGCAGCACAGCCAGACTTGCCACATTCCTCAACAGCAGCTTGAGGAGACACACCCCTAGCTCAGGATTCAAACCCGTGTAGCTTCAACCCATTACAGGTCAGGGCTGTGGACCCACTTCTCCCCTTATTGCTCTCCTAAAAAAAGACTGCATGGAAGCTCTCCCCATCCCTCTGTGCTGTTCCATGTGCCCACCTAGAGAAGGGCTTTTCCTAACAAACTGCTTTCACTCCACTACCCACTACATTTCTTTTGGTGTTTTTTTTTTAATGGAAATGGGAAAAGTGTATGTGCGCACGCACACACACACACACACACACACACACACACACACACACACATATAAAATTGGCAAAATGTACAAGAGATGCGATCCCATTGATACCTCCTCCAGGGTCACACATTTAAGCATGTCTGCCCTGACCTCAATAGCTGAAATTCTGACTCATATCCATTTTACCACCAACTAACTTCAGGGCATCTGAGGAAATACACTCTTGAGCCCTCTCCTATGAACCGCACAGATGAGTGAGACCATTGCATTAATAGCCTAAAAATTTTGGGGGGTCAGTTTGAGATCCTGATTTCCTTACAGTTAATTATGTCTTTACCTTTCATAATTTTCTCGCATTTTTTCAATGACAGCTGGGAAAATAAACTTAATTTCCTAATTTGGGGATTTCATTAAAATAATTAAGAAAAAAATACAACTCTAGAGGTTTAGCATTTAGATTTGAAAGTCCTTACTCTGCTCTTGTGTGAACTACAATGTTGAAAGACACAGCTTCAGTCTATGTTAGCTAGAGATGTGCTATGCTGAAACTTTCAGATCCAGATGCTATAGATCTTAGGAAGGATCTCTGTGTCTTACTAGAGGATGGGATTGACTGGGAAGAGGTAAAAGGGAACATTTCAGTGAGACAAAAATCTTCTATATCTTTCTTTGTTGATGGTTACCAGACCATACATGTTTGTCAAAATTCATTGAGTTATACACTTATAATAGCTACATTTTATTTCATGTAAATTTGATTATAATAAAGCTATTTAAAAAACTTACTACTGATATAAAAAATACTGAGAGTTGTAGATTCTTGAAGTGCTAATTTTTTCTATACTCTATTCCTATAAACATAATTTGAAAGTACTGGCAGAGGGGTATTTTTGTTGGTGTAATATTGCTACTTAAATATTTTTTAAATATTTTATTTATATTTGCCTTGAAATTTCCAAAAAAATAGTAACTACCTTTACTAAAATTTGTAATCAAACAAATTTAAAATTCACTCCTGGTTAAAACCCTTCCAGGTTTTTGTACTGTTATTTTATTCTTAATACCCCAGGCTGCAAATGTAGACAAGTATCGCTTCTCAAGTTTGTTTTAATCTAAGAAAGTTTTCTCAAGCTTAGGAGTCTTTCACACATATAAAACCAAAACACATTTAAAAATTAGCTTGAAACCCATAATATCATTATTTAGGATGTTAAATTAATGTGATAGATTATTTTTTTTATCAAAATCACTGCTATTATGGATCATAACACAAACATTTAGCCTCAGGATGGACTTACAGCTAATTTTTTCCTATAACTGTTCTCAATAATTATAAAGAAGTCTGGGGCCATAAGAATGTATGGCAAAATAATATTAAATTAAATCTGTGATAGTTTCCTATAATCAGACATCACATTTTTTAAATTTTTTTTAATGTTTATTTGTTTTTGAGAGAGAGAGAGAAAGACAGCATGAGCAGGGGAGGGGCAGAGAGAGAGAGGGAGATACAGAATCTGAAGCCAGCTCCAGGCTCTGAGCTGTCAGCACAGAGCCCAATGTGGGACTTGGACTCACAAACTGTGAGATCATGACCTGAGTCAAAGTCAGACACTCAACCAACTGAGCCACCCAGGTGCCCCAATCAGACATCACATTTAAAGATAACATTCCCAAGAAGCCAACTTCAGTATGAGTTTTAATGGTGTTTCATTTAATAAACCATTGTTTTTTTAAATTTTCTTGAAGATTTATTCATTATTGCACCATTAAGGAATTCCGTCTTCAACTGATACGTAATCATCAAGGTAAAAAACAATCTCCACCTGCCATCTTTGTGGTATACTTACAGCTAATACATTCTGCAAGTCGTTTGCACAAAGCATGTGGAGCCACAGCGGCTTGCCTGGTGGATGTACAACCAAAAGCTACAGCAGAGGTTCCTATTTGCCTTGGGATGTCCAATCCTCCCATAATATCTGTGTTTAAACCACTAAGAATACTATACAATAATATCATTTCACCTTTCCTTGGGATACATATTACTGTAAACACAAATACAAGCATACATACTGAAATTGTATGAATAGCTATAACTGGAACGTGTTTTTTTAAAAAATTAACAATACAATGATTTTAGGATCATTCATGCTACTTTTTGCTTCAGTAGTTCTCTCCTCATCCTACCTTTTCTACTTTCTGCTTCTGATCTTGACTATTTTAGATCCCATGTAAATGGAATCATGCAGTATTTGTTCTTCTGTGACTGGCTTATTTCACTAGCATAATATCCTCAAGCTTGATACAAATATGCCCAACAGGTTTATGAAAAGATGTTCAACATCACTAATCATCAAGGAAATGCAAATCAAAACCACAAGATATTACCTCACCCCTCTTAAAATGTACATTATAAAAAAAATCAACAATTATTGGTAAGGATGTAAAGAAATTGGAAACCCTTGTGCACTGTTAGCAGAAATGTAAAATGGTGCAGCTGCTGTGGCAATCAGTATGGATATTCCTTAGAAAATTAAAACTAGAGGCTATCATGTGATCCAGAAATCTCACTTCTGGGTATTTATCCCAAAGAACTGAGGTCATAATCTTGAAAAGTTGTCTGCATTCCCCTGTTGATTGCAGCATTATTCTCAAGAGCCAAGATGTGGAAGCTACCTAAGTACCTATCCATGGATGAATGTATAAATAAAATGTCACACACACACACACACACACACACACACACACACACACCTGGAACATTACTCAGTACTAAAATAAAGGAAATATCACCCCACCTTTTAAAAACATCTTCATTGAAGTATAACTGACATACAAAAAATGTACATATTTAGAGTGTATAAATTTGGTGGGTTTTGAAATATGTATATAGCCTTGAAACCATTAGCCTTTTCAAAATAATGAACATATCACCCCTAAAGTGTTCTCAAGCACCTTCAAATAAAACAAAATCCATCAATAATTGGCATCTGCTATAGCTGTCAGAAATCCTTTTTATTTATCTCAAAAGAACAATAAATAAATATGCAAACATTTTTAAATTGAGAGGGTCTTTGACTCCATTTATTGAGGACAAGCATTTCAGCTTTTTAAAACAAATGTAACATAACCCACAAGATATTACAAGATATTTTGACTTTTCAGAATTGGAGCTAAAGTAGTGATGGTATGCTCTGAATCAGTGGTTCTCAAACTTCAGAGTACCTGAGAGTCACATGGACAGTCTGTTAAGACCCAGGTTGTGGCATCCAACCTCAGAGTTTCAGATTCAATAGGTCTTGACCTCAACAATTTTCACTTTTAAAAGTTCCCAGGTGATGCTGTTTACTTCAACATAATTCTGCTATTTGTGCTTGGTCCCTCATCTAGAACCTTCACTGGTATTGATGTCAATGAGACTAGACTATTTCCTGAAAGTAAGCCCACAGGTTTTGTTTGAATAGGGCAGGATGGGTACCTGGTTGTGGGAACTGGGGATTTCTGCAGACTGGGGATCTAACATCCTCCAAATTTGCCTAATGCTTCAAATTCGTAAGTTTCTATTTTTCTTCACGACCTAGCTAGTTTTGTCCTGTTTCACTCCAATTCAAACATTTTGTTTTCACTTTTCTCTAGTGTGGTAAGCCTGCTACTATGGCTCCATTTATTTCCCATCTTGAGTTGTCAACTCCTTTTCTCTTGTCTGTTATTGTCTCCTTTCCCATTCTCCATTTCACTGTGGTCTTAAACCTCTTTTTACAGCTTTAATTTCATTTGTTTTGTGAAATGCGGATATTAATCTACTTGTCCAGCTAGATGTTCACCATGCAGCCTCACCAATACATTATCCCTATTTTAGTTGTTTCTATTAAACCTAGAAGACAATTCAGAAACAGAATCATTTAAGATATTTTATAAACAGAGAAATAAATTCACTGATGTGTTCCAAAGACTCACTAATGTCTTACATTAAAAATATAACTTTAGCCCTCCAAAAATTAATTAAATATACTTTAAAATGATTTTCACTGAATAAAGACTAAAAAATAAAGGGGATGTGCTAAAATATGAAGTTCATTTTGTTACTGTGTGATGTAATAGTTCCTTCTTGGTGTTCACAATATCATCCAACTCAAAGTTTGGAAATACTTATCCATGGTCTTTAATATGTCATTGTCTTTCCCCTCAGTCAATTTCTCTGTTTCTCTAGGCTCTGGGCATAAAGTCTGAATGGGTCACTGTCTTTGCAGACACTGTAGTCAATTGGAAGCAACATACATAGGCAGGCAATTCCATGTAAGGCATAGTAGAAAAACACCACCTCTTATGAAAGTACTAAAAGGTACATCCAAGGGCACCTGGGTGGCCAGTCCATTAAGCTTCTGACTCTTGATGTCAGCCCAGGTCATGAACTCACAGTTAATGAGTTTGAGCCCCACATAGGGCTCTGTGCTGAAGCCTGCTTGGGACTCTCTCGCGCCCTCTTCTCCCTCTCTCTCCCTTCGTCCTTCTCTCTCTCTCTCCTCTCTCTCTCTCTCTCTCTCTCTCTCTCCACCCCACTCAAAATCAGCATTAAAAAAAGGTATATCCAGACACTGAGTATTCCAGAGAAGCAAAAGTAAGGAAGCAACTTCCAAACTTAAACCCAGGAGTTGCTGTCTCCAGAGCAAGAGGTTTTTGTTTTTTATTCCCCCACATTTCTGCCCTATTTGCCATCTACATTTCTGCTTTCAGCTAAGCTAAAATTCCAAGATTTAAATATCCAACTCAGACTGGGTTCTACCAGGAACACAACATCTTTTCTTCTAGGTACAAATTCACTTCCTTTGTAACCAGAGGTCCAAATTATAATGTCTTATGGAGAAAATATCTCTATAGTCATGCAAGTTGTGTCCTGCCTTGAGGCACTAGCCACACAATGTGCTAGTGAAGATTTTGATGAGCCTACTTCTTCCAGCAGTGGGACACGGAGCTTATTTGAATTCTCTAAGCATGGTTTTGTTTGTTTTTCTATAAAACAGTGATAGTTTTATCCATTTCAAAGACTGATTATAAGGATAAAGTGAAATGCTGAAGGGAAAGTGATAGGCACTTGACCTGATATAGTAAATACTTGATGTCAAACGTCGTTGGTATTAGCAGTATATCAATTATACAAGAACAAATGCAGTTCAGGTATTTTCACATTATTATTTTTATTACAAGGATTCCCAAGGAAATTAGCATAAATATGGGGGCATAACCCCTCTAAGTGGAGGGAATAAACGCAATATGTACAATTCATTTTTATATGAATAGTCTAAGATTAATGGCACCATTTGCCTGCCATCATCTCTACTGCATTACAGTGGTTAAAAAAAGTAGTTTAGGGACGCCTGGGTGGCTCAGTCAGTTGAGCATGAGACTCTTGATTTCAGCTCAGGTTGATGAGGGAGCATATGGCAAGCTGACACCCTACAAACCCCTCCCCCCCAGGTGGGGTGTGTGTGCCTTTCCTCAGGCACTCCTGGCTGCCCAAGGACAAAGGAAAGGAAAGAAAAACAATGGTTAACTGATCCAGATCACAATCATGCAGGACAGGGGTCTCCATCAGTTCACAAATATCTTAGTAAATTATAAGAAAAAGGCAATCTGATCAATAGCCAAACCTCCAGAATCCCATAGACTCAGTTTCCTAGAGCCCCAATATTACACTCTCCCCTTCATAGTGATGTGGGGAACAAAGGCAAGAAAGAAATGGTGGTAAAATTGAATTTCTTTATAACCTGCAGCCTATTGACAAATACTTGGAATAGGCAGAGTGAAATATTTCTCCAATAAACTCCCAACTGTCTAGTCTAACGTTAATACCTTACTAGGGGGCAAACAACCTTAGCCTGACAATAGCAAGGTCTCAGATATCTTAGGAGTCCTCTTTAGCACATGGAAGTCCTTTTGGAGGCCTCCCTTTGGCCTTTACCTCCCCAACTCCACAGTATATAACCAGTCACTCTTCAGGAACCCTGTGAAGCTCTTTATGCCCACAGGTCCTATCCCCATGCTTTAATAAAATCACCTTTTTGCACCAAACATGTCTCAAGAATTCCTTCTTGGCCATCAGCTCCAGAACCTCCACCACTCCAAAACTGCATCAAGGTCATGATCCAAGGGTTGTGGAATTGAGCCCTGTTTCGGGCTCTCTGCTGACTGTGGAGCCTGCTTAACGTGCTCTCTCACCTTCTCTTTCTTCTCTCTGCCCCTCTCCCCTGCTTGTGTGCACTCTCTCTATTTCTCTAAAATAAAAAAAAAAAAGTAGCTTATAATGACTTTAAGTCTATATATACTGTGTGCAGTTGAATTATCTATTACCTACTACTATCTAATCAGACCCCTAGAGATCACATTCTTTTTCATTTGTTTAGTAACTGGCAATTTGATTTTTGATTTTTCTATAACCATTATATTGTCATTATTTTGGTCTCTGGGGATGCAATTTAGTTTTCTATTATGGAGAGAAATCTTGTTTCCCTGCCCAGAAAGATGAAATATACACAGACATTAAAATATCGAAATATCTGTATTAGCACTAGTTGGGGCATAAGTTTCATCAATAATTTTCTGCTACTTTGTCCATCTCCTTGGGAGAAATAAGCCCACTGACCCAATCAAAGGAGGAACACAGAGACTTGGAGCACAGTGAAGTGAGTCTTTAATCAACGTTCTTGCAAGAGTGGGTGTCTGATGGACAGGCGCACTCAGGGTGGTTACAGTAGGCAATTTACCTCCTAGCATGAAGTCCCTCCCCTGGTTCCTCATTGGCTGAGTGCTACAGAGGTTACAGCCTTAACCAGAAGTCACCTATGCCCATGTAAGGCCAAAAAGTAGTCTGACTGGAACAAATGTACATTCCTTGAGGTGAGGCAGAGACTTCAGTTCTTTGGCACATGATCATTGCAAAGCCCACAAAAAATAAGCCCATGAAATGAGAGGGGAAGAAGAATCAGGAAGTAGAGTGTCTAAGGGTTTGGGACCCCACTGTGGGGGGAGAGGAGGCATTGATATATATTTCCAATAGGTTGTAAACCTATTGGTTTACTAGACAGCACAGTTTTTATTTGGTATTTCTGAAAATGAATCATCTCACTTACTTCTCATACCCTTGTTTCACCAAAACATTAAATAAAATGTTGTGCAGAAGAGAAGAGTGTATCTGAGGGCATATGTGTGTGTCCATTCATGTGTGGCATTTACTTTATCAGAACAGCAATTATAAGAAAAATAAAGCCTGTTTTAAATTACAAATTTTAAAACTAAGTGGATAACACAATATTATCTCTGTCCAGAGAAACAATTTAGATTCACAAAATGGATGCAATTATTCCAATAAGAATCAAGAAACAAGATAAGGACATTTTTATCTCTGGGGGGAAAATGTATATATATTAAAGTTCACGAGAGCTAAAGAGCTATCATTTATTAATATAATTATGTGCTTGCCATTTTTTAAACTGATATTACATGTTTAAAATATAAAGTTTTATATAGTACTCTTGATGAATCTACATTTTTTAAAATAACACAAATATAAAAAGATAGCATGAAACCTATATGGAAATAAATGGGAATATCTGGATACGCACTGAACATCTATTTGTCAGTTAATTTAGGTGCTTGGAATACAAAAATTAATTTAAAAGAATATTTACATTTAAGAAACTCACATCTGATAGCTACACTTATTTATGCATTATTCAACAACATATTTGGGCAATCTGCAAAAAATATAATATATGCAATATATAAAAATTGGAATGCAACATTAAGAACAAGTGGACAGGGTAGTACAGAGCTTGGAATGGTAGCAGCAAAAGTAGATCAGAAAAATGCTACTCAGGTTTATGGGATTTTAAAGACAAATAACAACTAGTTATAAATTCGAAGCTGAAAACCTAAGTAGCAAAATTAAAGATAAAACCCAATTGGCTCCATGTTTCTAATTGTTCTTGATTATCCATATTATTTTATACATAATCACACTCTAGCTCTAAGCCTGCCTTGGATATATGTTCCTTGGTTCCTGGAAATCCAGTAGGGAAAGTAGTAAGCTGAAAAGAGCAAAGGAAAGACCAAAAAACAAAGAAGAGAACCACTTATTTCCAGCTCAAACAAAATTTGCTTCTAAGGAATGGGAGGGCAATCCTTCTAACTCCCCTGATCTTGTCAGCACCTTCTTCATTTTAGTAGATGAGGGCCTTGGCATTCTTTAAAGGAAAAACATGGCTAGAGAGTCAGGTTTGGATTATTGGTCAAAAAAAGGATACCCAATCCTGAATCTGCTTTCACCTGATCACATGACTCTGGATGATCTGATTTGCCTTCTTCAAACTCCACAGAAGTTCCTTCAAGTATAATATTGTTGTGGAGACAAAGGCAAAAGAAATGTAAATAAAGTTAAATCTCCTTATAACCTGCATTCCATTAACAAATACTTGAGGCTGAGAGAGTAAGACATTTCTCTAGGAACTCCCACTGTCTTAGCTTCCAGGATCCTGGGAGTCTTCTTTAGCATATGAAAGTCCTTTTGGAAACTTCTTCTGTCTTTACTTCCCCAACTCCCTAGTACATAATCAGTCACTCCTCACATTCCCAGTGCAGCTCTTTCTGCTCTAGGTCCCATCCCTGGTGCTTTAATAAAACCACCTTTTTTGGTTTTATTAAACCAAACATCTCAGGAATTCTATTTTGACTGTTTGCTCCTGGATCCCACATCAAATCACATCAAAATGAGAAAGTTCAGTGACCTTTAAAAGAAAACACCTAAGGCTCTAACAACTTATAAATCTGTTATTCTTAATTTTCTTCCACTCTGACAGACCTTTCTCTTAATAAGCTCAGAATGGTCCACAGAGAATGAAATGAGAAGCACACTAGAAATTCTCCAGTGGATTTGCTATAGAACTCTTAGCCACATGGTAAGGACTTGTTAGCTAAAAGTTTGCCCTAAAGCAATGCAATCTCAAATAGATTTATCAGGACCTCTAATTTTCACCTTCTTGCGAAAGCATTTGTGTTCTCTGTACTTACAAGAAATTGTTCCTATTAAATCATTTCACAGTCCAACAATAAACTAATTAATTCCTAGTATTTCAATTACTGCTATAATCATTAGTCACCTTTTAAAAATGTCATCAGCACAAAGGATAACCCCAAATGATGTAAGTACACAGGGGAGGTCATAAACAAATGGGAACATTCTCAAAAATAAAAACACTAACCACACATAATACCTGTTGCTGTCTCTGTAAGTTGTTCTATTACCTCATTCTCTTCTTAAAATAATACAGATGGAGTGCCTGGGTGGCTCATTGGTTGAGCATCTGACTTTAGCTCAGGTCATGCTCTCACAATTTGTGGGTGGGAGCCCCACGTCCCACTTCCATGCTGGAGCCCACATCAGATTCTGTCTCCCTCGCTCTCTGACCCTCCCCTGCTCAGACTAGCTCTCACTCTCTCAAAAATAAACATTAAAAAACATAGAGAGACAGAAAGAAAGTCTGTGAGGTTCTAACTCTGCCTCTGATATCTTTTTGCTCTGGAAGATCTTGCACTGTTCACTACCTATGCCGATAGTCTCCCTTCAGAGATGTAGCACAGAGACTAAAATGGTCTATTTTTAGGATTTTTAAAATTTTTTAATGTTTATTTATCATTTTGAGAGAGAGAGAGCAGGGCAAGGGCAGAGAGAGAGAGGAAGACAGAAATCTGAAGCAGACTCCAGGCTCTGAGTTGTCAGCACAGAGCCCAATGCACGGCTTGAACTCACAGACCACGAGATCATGACCTGAGCACAAGTTGGATGCTCAACCGACAGAGCCAACCAGGTGCCCCTAAAATGGACTATTTTTAAAGCGACTTTTTCGTTATTATTGTAGCAGGATTCTCTCACAGAGGGACAGGACACCAGAGCCTTTATTTCCAGGAAGCAGTTTTATTCATGTAGGCACAGGCTCAGTGGGCTAAGACCTGAAAAGCTGAGCCCCGGGTGCAACGAGGTATAAACTTTGATGCAATTTCTACTTCTTTGTCTCCCCTATATGGTGACATACAGTCTGACTGGACTGTCAGTCAGTCCAAGTCAGAGTCATGTCAGAGCTACTCATAGGGGTATAGGAGTTGATGGGGCCACCTTGCATTTCTTTGTTCTGAGGGGGCCTCCACCACATTCCTTAGGGAGGGGCTGTACCACATTCTCCCCTTTGATGCCCAGACCCCCCTTTTTTGGGTCAAAGAGCATCATCTTGGTTTGGAGGTTTATATTTCTATAACATCATCACCTGCATGACCGATTTCTTTCCACCACTGCCTCAATGAGGCTGGAGACAGACTGTATAACCAGGGGAGCTAGGCAAGGCAAGATTAAGCAAGTTCCCAAAACCAAGAGACTAATACTGATAAGGGCTATGAATCTCCTGAGAGTTGAAAACCATCTTCCAAATAACTCCCCGGGTTTTCAACCTTTCCAGGTCTGGACTGGGACATGAGCAACCTTTTTCATTTGATCTGTGATCTCCTCTATGACTTTTCCTTCATCATTTTTCTGTAGGCAGCAGTTGCTTAGGTTAAACTTTCCACAAATTCCTCCCTCAGAAGCAAGCAAGTAACCTAAGGCCAAATGATTTTGATAGATAGCATTGCACATTTTGTTTTGCTGCTTGGCTAGTAAGTTAAGAGCCCTGGCAGTTTTATTGGTTATAATGTCTACAACTGCTAACAGCATGATTATGTGGTTTAGCATGTAAATGGGAGTGCGGTAGCCCCAGGACCCGTCTTCTGACCAGGTGGCAGGACCATATTATTGAATTATATGCTTGGGAGGCCATTCATCATCTTTCCAATTGCTAATCTGTAGGGTACTTTGTTTCCTTTGAGTCTCCCTGTCCCCATACACTTGGACTCTCAAATGTTCCCCTCTGGCAAGTGGGAGCAGGAAGAAAAATTGGATGATAGTTCCCAGCACACATGACCCTGACCAGTCTGAGCAAAGTACAGTACAGGCTGTCCTTCCACATATCCAGTATAGTTCACCTGGGGCCTGCTACTTCATGGCTGTGTCAACGTTGTCCCAGGCCTCTTGGAGATGAGAGAAATTAGGTAAAGGGTGGGATCCGGCTCAAGGTGATCTGGAGTCCTCCACTATTGGGTTTCCTGGGTGGTTGAGTTATAAAATTTTTGGCCTAGGCATGTAGGATTCCAACAGAGACAGTGAACCTCCTTTCCCACTGGGCAAGGCAGTTCTTCCCAATAATTGAGGTTTTGAGGAGCCAATCCCTGGTAGTAGAACTGGGGTATTCTTTCCATTATAAGGTTCAGGGGGATCTAATTCTCTAGCCTCCCATGGCCATGATCTTCCATGTTGGTACCAATGAAGCATCCTGTCCACAAAAGGAAGGCAAGTTCTAACAGAAACCTCTCGTCTCACTTCCAGCTGACCAGGGTGGCCTCTGCCAATCCTGTGGCAAAAAGTAGAGCAAGAATCACAATAACAGTGAGAGACAAGAGGTGACCATGCATCATAGTAAGGAAACAGATATAAAAAATAAGGACAGCCTATTTGTTCCACCAGACCATCGATTCCTAAAGCTTCTGCAGTGGGTAGGTTAGTTAGCTTCTGGAGTGACTATAGCAGGGCTGCAGTCTCTGGATCCTCTGGAGTTGCAGATTGCTTCTTCTGTATGGTCAGCTTGCCCAGCATTGATGGATTAAGAATGCACTCCCAGTTTCGAGATGTCAGCTTCACTCTGCTGTGGTGAATCCAGGGACCCACCTCTGCTACCTTTATTGCAGTAAGTGTGGACATTACAACAGTGAATGTCCCCTCCAGATGGGTTTTAGGGGTTGGACATTCTGCTCTTTCACCCATATGGCATCTCCTGGTTTAAAAGTATGAGCCTCTGTGGTCAGACTCACAGACTCCCTAATCCAGTGGTGTAAGGTGATTAGGGTAGAGCTGAGGGCCCACATCTGTTGCCTTAGGGTTAGACTGCCTATCTTATTTAGATCCCTCTTTATGCCCTTGATAATGAGGGCGGGGATGGAGGGTTCCCATAAAGGATTTCATAAGGGGATAACCCCGTCTGCCTTAGTGGGGCTACACCTGATTCTTAACAAAGCAATTGACAACACTTGGTCCCAGTGTAGGTGGGTTTCCTGACATAGCTTATTTAATTGCAGTTTCAGAGTTCGGTTCATTCGTTCCACCTTCCCAGAGCTCTGGGGTCTGTACACTGTATATAACTTCGAGGTGATCTTTAACCCCTTTGCCATCAACCACACCACCTCAGCCACAAATGCTGGCCCATTATCTGATCCCATAGTGATAGGGATCCCAAATTGAGGAATGATTTCTTTTAGAAGAAGTAAGGCCACTTTATGTACCTTTGCTGTGTGAGTAGGGGAGACTTCTACCCAGTCTGAGAAAGTGCACGCAAAGACCAACAGATATTTATGGCCTCAGAACCAGGGAAGTTCCGTGAAGTCCACCATCATAGTTTCAAATGGGGCTCCCCCCACACTCTTTACCCCAGGGGCAGCCTTGGGTTCCTGATGTGGGTTATTGCAGGCACAAATTTCACATTGCTCACATACTGCTCAAGCTATGCTGGAGAGTCAAGGGATATAGAAATGTCAGCTCAATGTAGTCTGGAGAGATGTCTGGCCAATATGGGTTTCCTGATGGAACTGCTTGACAAAAGCTGGAGCCTGGGCCTCCAGAGTTGCTACTCAGCCGTCTTCAAATTTCCACCATCCCCCTGGGAGGTAGCTTCTGTTTACAGTCTTAAGCCAGGTACTCTCATGTTGTGAGTAATTAGGGTCCCATTCTGCCAGTGGGTTAGGGAACAGTGTGGTGGTTAAAGCCGCTGATTCTGCTGTTCCTTTGGAAGCTGCAAGCTTTGCCTCTTGGTCTGCCTTACAGTTTTCCTGTGCAGCCATGGTGTCTCTCCTTTGTTGTCCCTGACAATGCATGACTGCCACTGTCTTAGGGGCCCACACAGCATCTAAGCATTCAAGGATTTCTTTACCGTACTTTATGTCTTTTTGTCCTGAGTTTATTAGACCCTTCTCTTTGTATAAAGCCCCATATATGTGGAGGGTGGTGAAGGCATACTTCTGCTATATTAACATGTATCCCTGCCACCAGTTGGAGGGCTCAGGTTAATGCGATGAGCTGTGTCTTCTGTGCCGAAGTCCCCTTTGGCAGGTGTTTGGCCTCAATGATAGAATTCAGGGACACCACAGAGTACCTTGCAAGGCATTTTCCCTCTTTCACAAAACTGCTACCATCGGTGAAATACTCAGAGTCAGAGTCCCTGAGGATCTGGTCATCTGGAGAACACCTCAGGCATGACTTCCGTGCAGTCATGGTCTGGCTGACCTGGCCTGACAAGCAATAGGGTTTCAGGCTTTAGGATCCACACTACTTCTAGGTGAATGCATGGGTTTTCACATAGCATTCTCTGATAATCTGATCATCTGGGTGTGGCTTAGTGCCATTATTGTCTCTTTTATTCCATTAATGTCAATATTGAATATGGCATTTGGATTGTCAGTTCTTGTACCATAGTCACCTTGTCAGCCTCAGACACTAAGAGGGCTGTGACTGCAAGTGCCTGTAGATAGGGTGGCCAGCCCCGGGCCACAGAGTCAAGCTGCTTGGAGAGATATGCCACCAGGTGATGCCATGACCTCAACATCTGGGTTAGCACTCCCACTGCAATGTGAGTACATTTATGAGTGTACAAGAAGAAGGGCTTGGGCATGTCTGGGAGCCCCAGGCCACGTGCATTGGTGAGAGCCCGTTTGATCTCTTCAAAGGCCCCTTGCTGTCCTTGCTCCCATAACAGAGGTTCCTGCTCTTCCCCTCATCAAGGGGTTTTGCCAAGACCTAAAAAGAAGTTAAGTCTCCAGATTCTACAGAAACCAGGGCCCCAAGAAACTACTGAAACTGATGTCAGGTAGATGGGCCTGGGATCAAACAAACAGCCTCTTTTCTCTCCAGGCCGAGTTGGCATTGCCCCTAGGAGAGGTGGAAGCCAAGTTACTTGACTTTCTTTTGACATATTTGGGCCTTTTTTCCCTTGAAACCTTATAGTCAGTTTCCCAAAGGAGGGTAAGGAGCCGGTGAGTTCCTTTCATGCAATCCTCCTGAGACCTTCCAGCCAATAGTAACCATCTACATACTGAAGCAAGACATAGCTATGTTGATCCATTGGGAAGGCTCTTGGGTCTGAGGCTAATGCAGTGCCAAAAATTGTTGGGGAGTTTTTCAACCCTTGAGGCAATCTGGTCCAAGTCAACTAGTCCTTGTCACCATTTTCAGGATTCTCCCACTGAAAGATGAAGATCAGTTCACTCCAGGGGGCCAGGTGGATACAGAAGAAAACATCCTTGAGATTTAGTCATGTGGAAAAGGCAGCTTTGGCATGGATAAGACCCAAGAAAGTGTATGGGTTTGGAACAACTGGGTGTAGGGTGATAGCAACCTTGTTTACTATGTGCAGGTCTTGGACTGGCTGATAGTCATTGGTGCCTGGCTTCTGGACTGGTAGGAGAGACATGTTCCAAGATGACCAACAGAGTTGGAGGATCCCGTGTTTTAGATGTCCTTCCAGGTACTTCTGTATCCCCATCTTTGCCTTATGAGGGATGAAACATTGTTTTTTGCAGATGGGCTCTCCCCCTGGCTTTGTTTCTACAATTACTGGAGGTATGTTCCAGGCCAGTCTTGGTGGGTTGTCCTCAGCTCACACCTCGGTACTCTGAAGGCCAGTTCAGGTCCCTGTTGTGGCTCCTCCATGAGACTGTAGAGGCACCATTCTTCCCCTTGGGGAATTATGAGAGTCATAATCTTTGCTTCTGATTTCCATAGGGTCAGAGCAGCTTGTCCATGGGAGTTGCAATTTATCTGATCCTGCAGGTCCTGACCCATTAAAGTCACAGGGCAGGCAGAGAGGTACAGGAATTCATGGATGACTTCATGGTTACCTAAATTGCATCTCCAAGGCAGCAGGAAGTGACTGTGTGTCAAATTGCCTATGGTCCCCACAATGGTGATTTGTCTCTGTGAGAGGGAGCCCATGGGTTGGGTCACCACTGAGGGTTCCCCCCCAGTATCTACCATAAAGTCAATGGGTAGGCCCCTCACATTCATTAGGGCCATAGGCTCTTGGGGGCCTAATGAAATAGAGCCTGGTATGTTCTATTCCTCCTCAAAGTCCTCCATGGCAGTTAGCCCCACAAAGTCATCTTCAGGGGCCCCATGAGTCCATAATGCTGGTTGGTACTGGCCCTGGACCACATAGACTCTTTCTTTCTGCTTAGGACCCTGCTGAGGATTACCCAGCCATAGGGGACACTCATGTTTCTAATGGCTCTCCTGATGACAGTAAGCACATTGGTTCCATCCTAACTTTGGTCCTGGGTGAGACTCTCGTCCTCTCTGTCCCCCTTTTCAGCCCCAGCCCATCCCTGTGGGGCACTTTTCCAGGAGCATTCTGACCACTCCACCAAGGCAGTAGCTAACACATCTTCCTTTTTCTGAATCTCCTGGCATTCCTTCCTCCACGCCACCTAGTCACAGTTGACAAACACCTGAGTTGGTACTCGAAGCAGCTGACTGGCATTCGTGTCGGCAAAACCCTCTAGCTTTTGCAGCTTGAGCAAGATGTCCCCTTAGGCCTGACCTACAAAAGCCACATTAGCCATCTGCGGGTTAACAGGCACCTCTGGATCAAAAGGAGTGTGGAGAAGAAATGCCTCGCATGGTCTCTCATAGAACTGGCTGGGGCCCTCCATGAGTCCCTGGAACATTTCTATGTTTTACTCATATTTATGGCCTTTCTTCCCCCCTTCCTTCATGCCATTTAGAAGGGCTCCTAGATACTGGTCAGTCCTCACAAGCCCTCCATCTACACTTGGGTCCTATCTACATTTGGGTCCCATTTGGTGTCCTCCCCAGGGAAGTGAGCCTGAGCAGAAGCCTGGGTGTCTAGTATCCCAGCCGGGGCATTCTCCTCTAACCATTTAAAAAAAACATTTTTTTTAACGTTTATTTATTTTTGAGACAGAAAGAGACAGAGCATGAACGGGGGAGGGTCAGAGAGAGGGAGACACAGAATCCGAAACAGGCTCCAGGCTCTGAGCTGTTAGCACAGAGCCCGACACGGGGCTCGAACTCACGGACCATGAGATCATGACCTGAGCCGAAGTCGGCCACTTAACCAACTGAGCCACCCAGGCACCCCCTCCTCTAACCATTTTGGAGCCCCTGGGTGATTTGGCAATACTCCTCTGTGTCGAAGACATTCAGGAGGAGTTGGTGGCAGCCCATCCAGGTAGGTTTATGGGTTTGAACTCTGGACTGCATTAGTTCAATCATAGCCTGGGGCTTCTCCATAAAGGAGGGAGTGTGGTGCTTCAAATTTAGGAGGTCTGTAGCAGCAAAGGGTTGGTACACAAAAACACAGTGGCCTCCTCAGATCTGGCCTACCTGATCATGAAAGATGGGTCCCCTAGTTTCCCTCAGTGACATCTGTAGGGCTCCCTAGTGTTGCTGCAGGGAGGGTCTGTCTTCACTGGCTTGATGTTCTAGTCGCCTTCCAGGAGAGGTGTATTGGGTTAGGACCAGTGGTCTGGTCACATCCAGAGAGGCCAGTGGTGCTAAAGGTGGTGAGGCATTGGGACTAGGGGCAGGCTCTAGTGTGGGCAGCATTGGAGTAAGCTGTGGCGTCTTTTTATGTCATATCACATTGTCAATGACTATCCTGCCACCTTCCTTGACTTTTAAGGACATTTTGTGATTACAGCTGGTTAACACCCTTAATTCCATCTGTAACCTAATTCTACCTTGCCATCTAATACAGCATATTTATAGGTTCTAGAGATTAAAATGTGGACATCTTTGGAAGAGGGGGCATTATTTGCCTACCACACCCACTAAAGTTTTAAAAACCCCAATAACTGAGTGACACGGGAAGTCAATGATCTTGTACTCAGAACCTTGCCCAAGTGTCACTGAACCACAATTGGAGATGAGGCACAGGACATACAGAATCATGTTATTAAGTTTCTTCTTTCTAGGTAAATGTATAAAGACAGAAAGCAGACTGAAGCTGTCTAGTACCAAAGTTGGGAGTGAGGGTTAACTGTAAATGGGCATGAGAGAATTTTTTGGGAGGGATGATGGAAATGTTTTAAAATAGTATTGGGGTGGTGACTGAATAACTCTATAAACTTAACAAAAACATTGAATTGTAAATTTTATAGTATATAAATGATACCTCAATAAGGTTATACAAATTTTCACTTTGCCTTCATACACATAAATTTTATTAAAATTGTAAGAATATCACTTGTGAAATTTATTTCAGTATTTGAAGAGCATGAAATGGAGATTGTTTAAATGTGCACATTCCTTTTATTTTTGCAAAAAATACTCTATCTTCCCTCAGACTTAAATGTTAATGACACAAATAGTGAGACATTGATATTTGAAGAATTTATAAATGTTTTCCATGATTTAAGGAAATTCTTACAGGTCTCTTCGATGGCAGAATACAGTTCTTGAGAAAATGGTGTGAAACAGCAGCTCTTTGGGGAGCACCCGAGGGATATCACCTTGCTATCATCCTTGAAAAGGTCTTACTGACTGTTCCGTGGTGCAAGGAATCACATGAGCCACAGACCCTTCTGTTTGCACTAGGTGAGTGGGTCTTCCCAAAGTCACAAGACTAGCAGAGTGCAGGGGCAACCGTTCATTACTAAGTTTCCTAAACATGATCAGAAATGGCACCAAACTTAAGCCCTTTCCCTTTTTCCCTGTCACTTCCACCCCATTTCATATTCAAGATAAGCTGGTCAGTGGAGTCAGTGGAGAGGTCAGGACTCCCACACCCTCCCCCCCAACACCATCCTAACCACGGGCTGGGTCCCAGCAGAGAATCAGGGAAGAGCCTTCCCACATGCTGTTCTGTGTGCTTGGAATACATCCTCCAACCTCTCTTGTCTGGCTCATTCATATATTTCCACTTTGTGCTAAAATTCAGTTATTTACCTGTTGCTCTGTCATTACATCTGTCACATGTTATAATTATGTATTTATTTATCTGATTAGATTTATTGTCTACATTCCTCACCTGCTTGGAACTGCAGGAAGAACCCTGGAGGAGGACAAGAGATTGCCATGTGGAGCCAAGTAACCCTGAGGTGGCCCATCAGAAACAACCCTGCACTAAGAATATAAATAACCAAAACCCAGCAACCTTACCCTGACCAACCATTCATTTATTATTGAACAGGTAGTTGTTGAATATAAACACTGTTACAGGTAAGATAAACAAGAGTCCTGCTTCATGTAATTCCCACTAGAGTGGGGGGAGGAACAAGTAAACAAGTAAGCTGATTTCAGAGAGTAAGTGCTATGTAGAAGGTAAAGCAGAATTAGAGAGACACAGTGAACAAAATCGGGACAGAAGTATTCTATTTCAAGCAAGTTAATGAGGAAAGGTCTTTAGAGGAATCAACTTTTGAGGAGAACCTTGGAAGATAAAAAGGAACAATACCTCTGTAGAATGATAAATCTATTTTGTGACAATACCCGGAGGAATAGCTAAAGGATACTGAAAAAGGAAAAAAAAAATGTAGGGATGAGGTTACCGAGGCAGCTGCAAGAAAGCTCATGTAAGATCTTGTAGGTCTGGAAACGGAGTTTACACTGTGTATCAATATGAGGAGAAGCAATTACAATGTTTTGATTGAGAGAATGACATGCTCCAATGTGCATTTGAAAAAGATAATTTGAGTTGCTGTGTGTAGAAAAGGCTGTTAACAGTAGGATGAAAGCAGCATGAACAGTCAGAGGCTAGTGCAGGCATGATGGCCTGGACCAGCAGAGTGATAGCAGTAAAGAAGAGAGAGATGCCTCATACATTGTAACTAAACCTTCCTGAAAGCATGGGTTTAGGAAGTAGAAGAAAAAGGGAAGTTAAGGCCAAATCCTAGAATATTGGCAGAAGCAAATGGATGAATTGAATACAGTGTATTTAGATGGGAAATTTAGAAGAGGGGAAGATTTTTCTTTTGAGGAGTAATACCAAGAGTTACCTTTGACATACTGAGATACCAATTAGATTTCTAAGAAAGGTGTCAAATAGACAACTGAAAATACTTATTTGGAGAGCATATATTTGGCTAGAAACCAATTTGGAGGTAATCAGTACATGGTATATTAAGACACGAAGCTAAATGAGATCCCTCTAGGTAAGGACAGGTAGGCTCTGAGAATCTTAAATATTTCAAGGTTAGAAAGAGGATATGGGTACAGAAAATAAGACCAATATGCAATGGCTCATGCAATGGGAAGAAAACTTAGAGACTGTGGTAAATCTGAATCCATGTAAAGAAAACATTTCAAGGAGAAGATCAATTGATAAGAGAGGCCAAGTAAGATGAAAACACAGAAGTAATAACTGGATTTAACAATAGAAAATTGGTCACTTTAATAAGACTAGTTTTGGTGGAGTGACAAAGATAAAAATATGATTATGCAAAGTAAGCTAGAAGAAACTGGATATATAAACAAAAATTTCAAGAAATTTTCCTGTAAAGGGGAACTGAGACACATATTAGCCTTGAGAGTGGGGTGAGTTAAAGGAAACATGTTTAAGATGAATAATATAAAAAGTTAAATATTTTGGTGTATATTATCCAGTGAAGAGGGGGAAATGTGAATTGAAAGAGAGAAGAAATAATGGCAAAAGGAATACTTTTGAGTAGTATGTATGCCACGCAGCTAACTTTTGTCACCATGCAGATAGTTAGCAGTAGGATGGAGAAATTCTCTTTATGGCTTGTATTTGTTTGGTGAAATAAAAAATTGCCACTGGGAAGAAGTGGAGGAAAAGATGGTTTGAGAAATCAGAATGAGATATGACACAATTGTCTCCAAGTGTGAAAAAGAACATTACAAGGGAAAAGTGTTAGGCTGGACAGATATTCCTGAAGGATGTCTGGATCACTGTGATGTTAAATCTAAGGAAAGAGTGAATTACGTCCTTTTAGCTTCCACATAAGTGAAAATGTGGAGTATTAAGAAATTTGGGTATAACTACAGTTCTGGAATCGAAATTTGAGTGTGTTAATCACACTCTCTTAATGAGAGAAAGAACTCAGATAGGTGAGGGTGTAGGTGTTAGAGTGACTGATGTACTGGCTCATAAATCAAAGAAGAGTGAGGAAGGATAGGAGAACTGGACTGGGCATAAAATGAAAGCCATTGGGTCAATGGATACTAGATCTTGACAAGATCGTATCTGCTAGTGTTCATGCTGGAATAAGTGAACTAGAGAAACAGGATATGGTGTTTGAAACTAAGATTTCAGAGACAGATATTGAAAATGATAAGATCTAAGATATGAGCGTGGGAGTGACAGAATAAGGTGGAAGCAAATGAAAGTTTTACTGAACAATGAGGAAGAGTCCAAAGACCAGACAGACAATTGATATGGATGTCAAAGTGTGTTCATACAGAAGAGAAGGGAAGGGAAGGGAAGGGAAGGGAAGGGAAGGGAAGGGAAGGGAAGGGAAGGGAAGGGAAGGGAAGGGAAGGGAAGGGAAGGGAGAGGAGAGGAGAGGAGAGGAGAGGAGAGGAGAGGAGAGGAGAGGAGAGGAGAGGAGAAGAGAAGAGAAGAGAAGAGAAGAGAAGAGAAGAGAGGAGGATAAGAAGACCTCAAGCAAGAAGCTATAATTTCCAGTGAAGATGGGTGTGTCTACAAGATTGGTGGTGACCAAGCCTAAACTGTATAAGGTACATGCCTTTAAGGGGTGGGGATTTTGTAATGAAGAAAAAAAAAGTCAGAAAGAGGTAATTATCAGTATCAAGTCCATCTTTAGGACATGTCACAGGCAGAATGTGGGAGAAAAAAATACAATCCCCACCTGAAAGAGCTGTCTTAGAGAAAAATGATTCAATTTGCAGGGCAGAATTTAAAAATACAGTCTTTTGTTAATGATAGTTTGTGAGTTTACATTGAAGCCTGTGGAATAAAAGGGAGGAGATAGAAAATGAGTTAGGCCAGGGAATCTCAATAAATCTTTTTTAAAAAGTAATTGAGTAACTTTATATCACAAGGTGAAATATTATATGTTGGTAAAATTATAATTAATGAAAAGTACGTGGCACCATGGAAATGTGCTCTTGATATAGTATTACAGAAGATATAGCAGTATACAAAATTGTGTGTTTATATGTGTGTTTATATGTGTGTGTATATGTATGTGTGTATGTGTGTGTTTAATGTGGGAAATACTCTCCTGTGTACAGAAAATCTTTTAGAGAAAGCACACACTGAAAATAGTCATGTTAAGTTGTGGAATTATTGAACTTTTCATTTATTTTTATTCAGCAAAATCTAAGGGCAATATTATATCTTCAAATAATTGTCCCCACCCTGTTAAATATCTTCAGTATGAACAACTGTCTTAAAGACTACATACTCCCCAAATAGTAATACTTGCTTTTTATAACACAGACACAAAATGAGGGAAATTGACAGTTCCCACTATTACAGTGATAAAAACTTAACCATATGTTCTGTTTATTCTTTAAAAGAACAGGGAACTCTTACTATTAACAGAATAGAAATAGGAACAAGGGGAGAGGATATCTTCAAACTATAAGAAATTGTGCCTAAAATAAATCACCTAACTCTAGTTTTCTTTGCCATTTTTCCCAGCTCATGATGACTTACAGTTCTTAAAACTGTCAGCTTATAGTTGTCTCCCCTCTAAAACTGAACAGGAACTTCTACTCATAATATCTCAGAAATATAAACCAATTTAAAAAATTAAATTATCAGCATTAATTATGAATCATGATTGTTACCATATTGACAGCATCAGGAAAATTCCCTTGTTTCTAGGACTTGTTTTGTTTATTGTGATTATTTAGTTTTGCTTGCTTCAAAAAGTACAGAAATGTAAATAGAAAAACTTGACTTTAACTATAGATAAAAAATTTAGTTCCACCCAAAAACTTCTAAAAGTTTCACTTCAACATGTATTGTACTTTAAATTCATTGCTTGTTTGCATATTAAAAAGTTACATGTGAACTAAATTGAAAGTAACTTTGCAAGTGTTGTTGAAGGTGAGGGTTAGAGTTCCCGTGAACACAATTTCTGAGACTTCATATCCTAGACCAGATTAATGAAGAAAAACCACAGGTTTCAAAATCTATCAATTTGATATATTTATGACATCAAACTCATTTAGCAATACTTGTCTAACACATTCTCATTTTATGGGCCAAAATTATTAATTGGCTATTGTCCAAAGTAATGAATCCTTTAAAGATTTTATTATTTGTGACACTGGGATAGCACAAAATTCATGCAAAGGCCAACACACATTCAAGTACAGTGTCAGAAACAGGGAGGCCTTGGTATATACTAGAACAGTAAAATGAGATTACTGAAGTCTGTCTGTATAGAGCACCAGATGTGGATTAAGTGCAAACTGTAAGAAATGCTTTGCATTATCCATATTCATGTAAAGTAATTAGATATTTGAAATCATCACACAACTGAAATTGTTTTTAAAATTATGCAAGTGGTTAACAAAGTTTAGATTTTAAGTTTTGTTCAGGCTTTTAGTGATGTACTAAGAAGTTTGAACCTCATTTCATCCTGCATTTTTTTGTTTGTTACAAGTTTTTATTTAAATTCTAGTCCGTTAACACATAATGTAAAAGAAAACATAATGTAATATTGGTTTCAGGAGTAGAATTTAGTGATTCATCACTTAATATATAACACCCAGAGCTCATCACAACTGGTACCCTCCTTAATGCCCATCACCCATCTAGCCAGTCCCCCCCTCCATCAAACCTTAGTTTGTTCTTTATATTTGAGTCTCTTATGGTTTGCCTCCCTCTCTGTTTTTATCTTATTTTATTTTTCTTCCATTCCCCTATGTTCACCTGTTTAGTTTCTTAAATTCCACATATGAGTGAAATCATATGATATTTGTCTTTCTCTGATTAACTTATTTTGCTTAGCATAATACACTGTAGTTTCATGTACGTTGTTGCAAATGGCAAGATTTCATCCTTTCTGGTGGCTGAGTAATATCCCGTTGTATATATAGGGTAGGGTAGTTCTGTTGGAGGGTAGTTCAATTTTAACTTTTTTTTTTCCAGAGTGTCTGTACCAGTTTGCATTCTGACCAACAATGCAAAAGTGTTCCTCTTTGCATCTGTTGTTTCCTGAGTTGTTAATTTTAGCCATCTGATAGGGGTGAGGTGGGATCTCATTGTGGTTTTCATATTTATTTCCCTGATGATGAGTGATGTTGAGCTTCTTTTCACATGTCTGTTAGCCATCTGAAGGTCTTCTTTGGAAACATCTCGTCTATCCCTATCTTTTGCTCATTTCTTCACTGAATTATTTTTTGGGTGTTGAGTTTGATAAGTTCTTTATAGATTTTGGATACTAACCCTTTATCTGATATGTCATTTGAAAATATCTTCTCCCATTCCATTGGTTGACTTTTAGTTTTCTTGACTGTTTCCTTCACTGTGCAGATCTGCTTTTTATCTTGATGAGGTCCCAATAGTTCATTCTTGCTTTTGTTTCCCTTGCCTCCAGAAACATATCAAGTAAGAACTTGCTGTGGCCAAGGTCAAAGAGGTTGCTGCCTATGTTCTCCTCTAGGATTTTGATGGTTTCCTGTCTCACATTTAGATCTTTCATCCATTTTGAGTTTATCTTTTTGTATGGTGTGAGAAAGTGGTTTAGTTTCATTCCTCTGCATGTCACCATCCAGTTTTCCCAATATCATTTGTAGAAGAGACTGCCTTTTTTAAATTTTTTTATTTTTTTAATTTTTATTTTTTTAATATATGAAATTTATTGTCAAACTGGTTTCCATACAACACCCAGTGCTCATTCCAAAAGATGCCCTCTTCAATGCCCATCACCTACTCTCCCCTCCCTCCCACCCCCCATCAACCCTCAGTTTGTTCTGTTTTTAAGAGTCTCTTATGCTTTGGCTCTCTCCCACTCTAACCTCTTTTTTTTTTCCTTCCCCTCCCCCATGGGTTTCTGTTAAGTTTCTCAGGATCCACATAAGAGTGAAAATATATGGTATCTGTCTTTCTCTGTATGGTTTTTGGATATTCTTTCCTGGTTTGTCAAAGATTAGTCGACTATAAGTTGTGGGTCCATTTCTTGGTTTATCATTCTGTTCTATTGATCTATGTGTCAGTTTTTGTGCCAGTACCATGCTGTCTTGATGATTACAGCTTTGTAATATACCTTGCAGTCTAGAATTGTTATGCCTCCAGGTTTGCTTTTCTTTTTCAAGATTGCTGTGGCTATTTGGCATGTTTTCTAGTTCCATATAAATTTTAGGCTTGTTTTTTCTAGTTCTGTGAAAAATTCTGTTGGTATTTTGATAGGGATTCCATTAAATGTGTAAATTGCTTTGGGGAGTATAGACATTTTAATAGTATTTGTTCTTCCAATCCATGAGCATGTAATGTTTTCCATTTCTTTGTATCTTCTTCAATTTCTTTTGTAAGCTTTCTATAGTTTTCAGTGTACAGACCTTTTACCTCTTTGGTTAGGTTTATACCGAGGTATCTTACGGTTTTTGGTGCAATTGTAAATGGGATTGGTTCCTTGACTTCTCTTTGTTCTGCTTCATTACTGGTGTATAGAAATGCAACGAATTTCTGCATTTTGACTTTGTATCCTAGGATTTTGTTGAATTCCTGTATCAGTACACACAATTTTTTTTTGGTGGAGTCTTTGGGTTTTCTATGGAGTATCATGTTGTATGTGAATAGTAAGTTTGACTTCTTCCTTGTTGATTTGACAACTTCTTGCTTTTTTCAAAAATTTTTAATGTTTATTAATTTTCAGAAGAGAGACAGAATGTGAGCGGTGGAGTGGCAGAAAGAGAGGGAGACACAGAATCCGAAGAAGGCTCCAGGCTCTGAGCTGTCAGCACAGAGCCTGATGTGGGGCTCGAACTTACAAACCATGAGATCATGACCTGAGCTGGTGTCAGCTGCTTAACCAACTGAGCCACCCAGGTGTCCCTGGGTGACTTTTATTTCTTTTTGTTTTCTGATTGTGGATGCTAGGACTTCCAGCACTATGTTAAATTACAATGGTAAGACAGAGAATGAACATCTCTGTCTTATTCCTGACAGGAGTGGAAAAGCTTTGTTTTTCCCCTTTAAGGATGATATTAAGTGTGGGTTTTTTTTTTTAATATTGCCTTTATAATGTTGTCATATGTCCTCTTTATCCTTACTTTGTTAAGGGTTTTTTTTTTTTTTTTTAATCAAGAATGGACACTGTATTTTGTCAAACGGCTTTTCTGCTTCTATTGAGAGGATCATATTTTCTTATCCTTTCTTTTATTAATTTGGTGTATCACACTGATTGAATTGCAGATATTGAAACACCCCTGCAGCCCAATCATAAATCCTACTTGATCATGGTCAATAATTCTTTTAATGCACTGTTGGATCTGATTTACTAGTGTCTTGTTGAGAATTTTTGTGTCCATATTTATCAGGGATATCAGCCTGTAATTCTCCTTTTTTAGTGGGGTTTTTGTCTGGTTTTCGATTCAAGGTAATGTTGGCCTCGTAAAATGAGTTTGGAAGTTTCCTTCTACTTCTGTCTTTTTTGGAACACTTGGAGAAAGCTAGGTATTAACTCCTCTTTAAAGGTTTGATAGGGTTGCCTGGGTAGCTCAGTCGGTTAAGCATCCAACCCTTGATTTCGGCTCAGATCATGATCTTGAGGTTCATGAGTTTGAGCCCCATGTTGGGTTCTGTGCTGACAGTGTGGAGCCTGCTTGGGATTCTCTCTCTCTCTCTCTCTCTCTCTCTCTCCCTCTCTCTCTGCCCCTCCCCTGCTTGTGCACTCTCTCTCTGTCTCTTTCTCCCTTTCTCTCAAAATAAATAAATAAATATTTGGTAGAATTTGCCTGGAAATTCTCTCCACATGGTCCTGGATTTTGTTAGATTTTTTTCATTTTTTTAGAGAGAGAGAGAGAGAGAGACCTTGAGTGAGTGAGGCAGCGGGGCAGAGAGAGAGAATACCAAGCAGGCTCTACACCCAGTGTGGATCCCAAAGTAAGGCTCAATCCCACGATTGAGGTCACCCTGGGACCATGACCTGAGCTGAAATCAAGAGTCAGTCATTCAACCAACTGAGCCACCCAAGCACCCAATGTTAGGAGATTTTTGATTACTGATTCAATTTCTTTGCTGGTTAGGGATCTGCTCAATTTTTTTTTTTTATTTCTTCCTGTGTCAGTTTTGGTAGGTTTCTAGTAATTTATCCATTTCTTCCAGATTGACCAAATTGTTGTCATATAATTTTTCATAATATTCTCTTATAATTGTCTGTGTTCCTGTGGTGTTGGTTGTGATCTCTCCTCTTTCATTTGTTATTTTATTTTTTTGGTTCCTTTATCTTTTCTTTTTGATAAGTCTGGCTAAGGGTTTGTCAATTTTATGAATTCTTTCAAAGAACCAGCTCCTGGTTTCATTGAGCTTTTCTACTGGGTTTTTTTGGTTTTGTTTCTATATCATTTATCTCTGCTCTAATCTTTATTATTTCCCTTCCCCTGCTATTCGTAGTCTGTATTTGCAGTTCCTTTTCTAGCTCCTTTAGGTGTAAGGTTAGGATGTGTATTTGAGACTGCTCTTCCTTCCTGAGTTAGGCCTGTATTGCTATATACTTCCCTCTTATGACCACTTTTGCTGAATCCCACAGATTTGGAATTGTCATGTTTTCATTGTCATTGTCATGTTTTCATTGTCATTTGCTTCCATGGAATTTTTAAATTTCTTCTTTAATTTCCTCATTAACCCATTCATTTTTTTTAATACGAAATTTATTGTCAAACTGGTTTCCATATAACACCCAGTGCTCATCCCAAAAGGTGCCCTCCTCAATACCCATCACCCACCCTCCCCTCCCTCCCAGCCCCCATCAAACAAACCCTCAGTTTGGTCTCAGATTTTAAGAGTCTCTTATGCTTTAACATGTTATTTAACCTCCATGTGTTTGTGGTCTTTCCAAACTTTTTCTTGTGGTTGACTTACAGTTTCATAGCATTGTGGCCTGAAAATATGCATGGTATGATCTCAGTCTTTTTGTACCTGTTGAGGTCCTGATTTGTGACCCAGTATCTATTCTGGAGAATGTTGTTCCATGTGCACTAGAGAAGAATGTGTATTCTGCTGCTTTAGGATAAAATGCTCTGAATAGATCTGTTAAGTCCATCTGGTCCAGTGTGTCATTGAAAGCCATTATTTTCTTGTTGATTTTCTGCTTAGATGATCTGTCCATTGTTATAAGTGTACACCATTACTGAATTGTTATCAATGAGTTTCTTTATGTTTGTTATTAATTGATTTATATATTATATATTTGTGTTGTTCAAGTTTGGGGCATAAATATCTACAATTGTTAGATCTTCTTGTTGGTTAGACCCCTTTATTATGATATAGTGCCCTTCTCCATCTCTTGATACAGGTGTTGGTTTGAAACCTAGTTTGTCTGATATAAGTACGGCTACTCAGACTTTCTTTTGACATCCATTAGCACGATAGATGGTTCTCCATCTCTTTACAGTTAACCTTCAGGTGTTTTTAAGTCTAAAATGAGTCTCTTGTAGGCAGCATACAGATGGGTCTTGGTTTTTTATCCATTCTGATATCCTATGTCTTTTTATTGGAGCATTTAGCCCATTTACAATCAGAGTGATTATTGATAGATATGAATTTAGTGCCATTGTATTACTTGTTAAGTCGTTGTTTCTGGAGATTTTCTCTGTTCCTTTCTTGTCTTTGCTGCTTTTTGGTCTTTCTTTCCCACTCAGACTCCCCTTTAATTTTTCTTGCAGGGATGGATTAGTGGTTTCAAAATACTTTAGTTTTTGTTTTTCTGGGAAATTATTTAGCTCTCCTATTCTGAATGACAGCCTTGCTGCATAAAGAATTCTGGGCTGCATTTTTTTTTCCCATTTCAGCATGTTGAATATGTCCTGCCACTCCTTTCTGGCCTGCCAGGTTTCTGTGGACAGATCTGTTGCTAACCTTATTTGTCTTCTTTTTTAGGTTAGGGATTTCTTTTCCCTTGTTGCTTTCAGGACTTTTTCCTTATTTATTTATTTTGCAAATATTACTCCCATATGTCCTGGTGTTGGCCTGCTTTTGTTGATTTTGATGAGAGTGGTCTGTACCTCCTGAATTTTGATGTCTGTTTCCTTCCCCAGATTGGGGAATTTTTCAGTTATAATTTGCTCAAGTAAACCTTCTGCCCCCTTTTTCCTCTCATCTTCTTCTGGGACTCCTATGATATTAATGATATTATACTTTATGGAGTCACTGAGATCATTAAGTCTACATTGGTGATCCAATACTTTTCTTTCTCTCTTCTTTTCACCTTATTTTGCATAATTTTAATCTTCTTTATCACTGATTTGTTCTTCTTATTCATCATCCTCATTGTGATTACATTCAGTCAGTTTTGTATCTTTGCGTTCTAGCATTTTTTATTTTGGCCTGACTAGTTTTTCTTCTTTTATCTCTGCAGTAATGCATTCTCTAGTGTCTTCTATGCTTTTCGATAGCCCAGCTAGTATCCTTATGATTGTTGTTTTAAATTCTGTTTATACCTGTTTTTCTTAAATCCCTGGCCATTATCTCTTCTTGTTCTTTATTTTGGGGTGAATTCCTCCATCTTGTCATTTGTCTATGTCACTTGTGTGTGTGTGTGTGTGTGCGTGTGTGTGTGTGTGTGTGTGTGTGTTATATTTCCTGTTCCAAAAAGTAATGGCTATATTAAGAAAAGGTTCTACACTGTCCAGGGCCTGGCACTTCTGGAAGTGTTTATAGAATGTACCCTTCTGTTCATTTTGGCTGCTCTTTCCCTCAGATCAATCCTGAGCAGAGTTTCTCCTTGCCTGAAGTAGGGAGTGTTTGGAGTTTTCCAGTGTGTACCAAGTTTTTGTTTGTTTGTTTGTTTTAAGTTTATTTATTTATCTTGAGAGGAAGAGCAGGGAAGAGACAGAAGGAAAGAGTGAGAATACAAAGCAGACTCTGCACTGTCAGCATGGAGCCTAATGTGGGGCTTGAACTCACAAACTGTGAAATCATGACATGAGCTAAAATCAAGAGTTGGATGCTCAACTGACTAAGCCACCCAGGCACCCCAGTATGAGCCAACTTTTAATTATGTTTTGACCTGCTTGTTAAAAGAGGCTATATCTGTGGCGCCTGGGTGACTCAGTCAGTTGAGCATCTGACTTTGGCTCAGGTCATGATCTCATGTTCTTGAGTTCAAGCCCCATGTCAGGCTCTGTGTGGACAGCTCAGAACCTGGAGCCTGCTTTGGATTCTGTGTCTCCCTCTCTCTCTGCCCCTCACCTGATTGTGCTCTGTCTCTCTCTGTCTCTCAAAAATAAATAGACATGTGGGGCGCCTGGGTGGCGCAGTCGGTTAAGCGTCCGACTTCAGCCAGGTCACGATCTCGCGGTCCGTGAGTTCGAGCCCCGCGTCAGGCTCTGGGCTGATGGCTCGGAGCCTGGAGCCTGTTTCCGATTCTGTGTCTCCCTCTCTCTCTGCCCCTCCCCAGTTCATGCTCTGTCTCTCTCTGTCCCAAAAATAAAAAAAAATAAAAAAAAAAAAACGTTGAAAAAAAAAATAAATAGACATGAAAAAAAATTAAAAGAGGCTAGATCCTATTTCCCCTATAGCTGCAGCACTCTATGATTAGTAGACTTGGTTCATGCTGGGGCTATGTGCTGGTCTTCTGAGGGATGGGTCACTACTGCTGTGTCTCAGGCACTCTTGCCCTAGTATAAAAACACCTTCAGAGTGCTGCAGGGCAGGGCTTGGTGTAAGCCTCCACTGAGGGCACTGTCCTGCTCACTGAAGTCTGTCTGTGCTGATGGGTGGGGGTGGGGGGGGAACTGCATAAGCCCATCTCTTGTCCTTGGAAAAGGGAGTGGCTCCACCCACTGCTGTTAGGAAGGCCCTAACAAAAGAATGAACAATCTCCCCTGCTGTGTCCCAAGCATCCCTCAGATCCCTCCCTTCACCTTGTCTGTGTCCAAGCCATCTGCTTACCTGGTGGCACTGTGCTCCTGTGTTTTATCTCAGGCACACCAGCTAGGTTTCAAAACTCCAAATTTTAGGGACCTGGCAAAGCATGGACCAGTGCTAATCCTCTGGGAGAGGGTCATACTGTGGCTGGTGAGGTTTTGTCTCAGAAGGGCAGTCGCATGCCACACAGGGGCTTGGAGTAAAGCTCAGCAAAAAGCCAGCATCCAGGGTAGCCACCTCATGCAGTTGCCTCTGCACCTATGCTAATGAACAGGGCAGATCAATGGCACCTGCCAGCTATTTTGTCCCCTGAGAGCCAGTGCTACCTCTCCCAAATGCACTCCAAGGAGGGGAGCTGTCTCTCCCTGTATGATCCAGGGGATGCTCAGCCCACCCTATCTGCTCCTAGGCCTCTGCCCTTCTCCACAGGAGCACCTCTATGCCCTGTAGGCTCCACCACAGTGATAGTGCAGACCTGTAAAACTTCAGACTTTGAGCTTTGCTGCTTTGTGAAAACTTGTAATTATCAGTCTATTTTTCCCTGTCAATGATTCTGGGGAAGTGTTTCTCTCATACAATCCCCTATGCATTTCTCTCTCTCTCCCCCTGCCCCCCGCTCTGTAACCAGGTCTCTCTCACCTTTGCAGCACCTGTGATTCTTTTCTCCCCCAAATCACATCTCTGCACCTCCTACTTTCCACAACGTGGCCTCTCTTCTCCCTCCAGGTGTGCAGTTTGTTCTTTCAGTCCTCAGATTGATTTCTTGCGCGTTCAGAATGATTTGATATTTATCTGGTTGTGTTTGAGGGAGAAAGCAATCTCAAGGTCCCCCTATGCTCCTCTATCTTAACTCCTGGCACTTATCAGCATTTTAATTCATTCCCTTGCTAACTTTATCTTATAAATATTCCCCCACCCCAGACCAAGAAGTGTTTCTTGGATTTTACAGTGTATACTCAAGAAACAAAGGTGGATTAAATGCATTAAATTGATACATTAGGTGTACTGAATATGCCTGTGCAGACTCCACCATGCATGCAACCTCCAGAACTGTACCAAAGGTAGAACTATTTTCTGTATTCGTTTCCAATTACTACTGTGCAAAATTATTACAAACTCAGTGGCATAGCACAACAGATTTATTCTTTTACAGTTATGGAATCAGTGTCAAAAATCAGCACGCTGGAAGGAGTATCTATCTCCCTGCCTTTTCTAGCTCTAGAGACTAGCTGCATTTCTTAGTTTGTGCCCCCCACCCCCACATCTTCAAAGTCACCAGTGTCACATCTTCCAAATTCTATCTCTGAACTCTACTTCAATCCTGCAATTTTCTCTATGATTTTCTTTCTCCCTGTGATTACATGATGCCCACTCAGATAATCTCTCTTTCTCAAGATCCTTAATCACACTGGCATATAATATAACTATTCACAGATACTGAGAATCAGGATATGGACATATTTGAGAGGCCACCACGAGAACATAAAGATATGGTACCTTCCACTGAGAAAGCAGTACATATGTTAACAGCTGATTTCACCTGGCTTAATTGCTATAGCATTCAAATAAGTAAAATAATTTTTTTCCGAGGTTAGTCAGGCCATCTTCTTGACTCTCATAACTGTTGCAAATTATAAACTATTTTATAAACCATTTTAGGCACTGTGACTTTTTCTTATACAGAACAATCAATGCTGTAATTAGCAAATGATGAAGAAATATTTAAACATGAACATACACTTTAGCTTAATACTTACAGAAAAGACAGATACACTAACAACATCAATCAGTATAAATCTCTTTAGAAAATAGCTGTTACCATGTACATTCAAATTTGGGTATTTTATTTCTAATAACAACTGACAGGTTGTTTTTTGTTTTGTTTTGTTTTGTTTTTTTACTTAATACATACTTGAGCCTACCATCATTTTTTCCTCAAATGTCAGTTATTAGTGGATTTTCTCAGATTTTCTAGTAAAACAAAAGTATATATTTTGCAGATAAAACTATTGTTTTAAATGTTTTATTCAGCTCACAAATCTGATTAACTGGATTTTCAAGCTTTGGTCTTTAAAAGTAGGTCAGGGACGCCTAGGTGGCTCAGTCAGCTGAGCATCTGACTTCAGCTCGGGTCATGATTTTATGGTTCATGAGTTCAAGCCCTGCGTCAGGCTTTGCACTGACAGCTTGGAGCCTGTTTTGGCTTATCTGTTCACCGCCCCCCCCCCAACTCTCAAAAGTAAATAAACACTAAAAAATTTTTTTAAATTTAAAATTAGGTCCGATAAAATGTTTTGATTAATAGTTTTTATTATTAAAGATTTATAAAACACTTTAATAATTAAACCAAAATTCTCATTATATATAATAGGTATTCTGGCCGGCCTGTGCTTGACTTCCTACAAAGCTGACCAAACAACATTGCATGATGAGCTGAAATGACAGGTGATTGGGGAAATGGATGAAACAAATATTAAATTCTCTTTGTAATTTATCATCTTCCCAGAGAGACATTTGCAAATTCCATGTCTTCCAAAGTCTGACAATAACTCTTCGGACAAATGCCATTTTTCATTATAAGCAGTAGATGTTATAACAATTTCAGCATTAAGCCTTTAACCAGGCTGTTTCCATTGATAACTAAACCTTTCCCATGGTACCTGCTTAGAATACCTAATGTCAGTGCATAAGCACAAATGTTCCACTTTCTACCTGTCAGGAAGTTCCTAAAGAAAACTAAAACTGTGTTAGACTCTTAAAATTATTTCATTCCTTTTATTCTGGCCTGGGATACATAACATTCTGCCATTATAAATTACTTTTAAGTGAGCTATATTTTCATTTTATTTTAAGGACGAGGAATACTCATTGGGGACTTCTGAGAAGTTGTTATCTGGAACAAACATTCCAGGAATTCCATATTTTATACACCCATTAACATATACATTGATAATAGTCCCCATTTCTTAAAACTTACTATGTAAGAAGTACTGTGATAGATACCACATATTTTAATGTATTTAATTATCACAATAATCTTTTGAAAGAGCGAGACTGAAACTTTGAGGGATACACACCCAAAGTTACTTAGCTACAAATTGGCAGAGCTGAGATTTTGACCCAAATATATCTGATATCAAAATCTAATTGCTTGGAGTATACATGCAGTGAAAACTATATAAACCTGAAAGCTAATTAAATGTAAACCAATTCAAGCTCCAATTTCCATTTATAATAAAAATATAAATGAAAACAGCCATTTTCTTTTTTTTTTTTTTTTTTTTTTTTTTTAAATTTTTTTTTCAATGTTTATTTATTTTTGACAGAGAGAGACAGAGCATGAACGGGGGAGGGGCAGAGAGAGAGGGAGACACAGAATCGGAAACAGGCTCCAGGCTCTGAGCCATCAGCCCAGAGCCTGACGCGGGGCTCGAACTCACGGACCGCGAGATCGTGACCTGGCTGAAGTCGGACGCTTAACCGACTGCGCCACCCAGGCGCCCCGAAAACAGCCATTTTCAATATGGCAGTATAAATCTGTATTTCAAGATTTTTAGTTCAGTTTGTTTGACACAAAATATTACATTAATTTCAGTAAATCTGTATCTTTTAAAGTTAAAAGATTATGTGACACATAAAAATACTTATCAGAAAAACTTAAGGCTGGAGAAACAAATGGTAAAGTGTACATCACCATTAGGACAATATCCACCTCTACTGTATGGGAAACATATAGCTGAGGTAATAAAATTATCCCCTCCCCAAGAATTATATTTAAAAATATTTACAAATAAATAATTCAAAGGGAAAATTCACTCTATGCCCTTTATTAACTTGGAGGAGAAAGAAAACCCTATAACCAAGCACTAAGAAGTCACTTAGGAGTAAGTCCTTAGGAAGTCACTCCAATTTCATCAGACCTTAACTTGAAGTGAACAACAATCTGTTGCTAAATAGTATCGCAAAGTAACCTGTTAAATCTTGGCATGAGTAATTTCCATTTGCAAACTATTTCAAGTAGTAGAGTCTTCAATGTGCAGCATTTTATAATCATGGCTGGGGTAACCATATAGTTTATCACTAAAAAACAAAATTTTAGAAGTGAAAGGAAGGACTACTGATAATTATGTCAGGACAAGTATAAAATATGACTGTCATAGGCAGACCAGAGCACAAGGTCACCCTAGAGAAACCACACACACAGTTGACATCATAGCTAAAAGATAATATGTCTGCAATGATACATTAGTAGGACAAGAAATTAGATGAAACCAGTATAAAAGAATGTTGAAATTAATAGAAGAACTCAAAAAACTAAAATATTTTCTGCTTCTAATATGTATGGCACAATACACTTCTACTGGACCAATTATCCTAAAAATAACAACTATTAACTGAGAATTATGATGGAAATATTGTTTTAAGATTTTATTTTTAAGTGATCTCTATACCCAGTGTGGGGCTTGAACTCCCAACCCCAAGAACAAGAGTTTTATGCCCTACTGACTGAGCCAGACAGGTAACCTAATGATGGGAAAAAAAAAATTTAAAACTACCTGAAAGTTCTGGGAGTGAGAAAAGACAGATATATTCTGGGGTAGAATTAAAACTTGAGAAAAGGACTAATAACAAAATACTGGAATATAAATAAAGGGGAAAAAAAAACATTTGCAACAGTATCAAAAATAAATCTAACAAAGGAGGTAAAAGATCTGCACACTGAAAACTAAAAGACTTTGATGAAATAAACTGAATAAGACACTAATAAATAGAAAAACATCCCATGTTCAGGGATTGAAAGAAATAATATTGTTACAATGCCATCATACTCAAAGCCAGCTACAGATGCAATGCAATCCATATCAAAACTCCCATGGAATTTTTCACAGAAATAGAAAAAGACAATCCTAGGGGTGCCTGGGTGGCTCAGTAAGTTAAGCATCCAACTTCTGCTCAGGTCATGATCTCACATTTCCTGAGTTTGAGCCCAGCTTCAGGGTCTCTGCCATCAGCGAGGAGCCTGGAGCCTGCTGCCTGCTTTGGTTCCTCTGTCTCCCATTCTCTTCCTGCCCTTACACTGCACGTGTGCTCTCTTTCTCTCTCCCTCTCCCTCTCTCTCTCTCTCCTCAAAATTACATACACATTAAAAAAAGAAAAAAAAATCCTAAAATTTGTATGAAACCATAAAAGACCCTGAGTAGCCAAAGCAATTCTCAGAAGGAAAGACCAAAATTGGAAGCAAAATGCTTCCTGATTTCAAATTATACTACAAAACTATTGTAATCAAAACAGTATGGCACTGCCATAAAAATAGACACATAGCCGGATGTAACAGAATCAAGAACCAAGTTATAAACCCACAAATATATGGTCAACTAACATTTTATAAGGGAGCCAAGAATACTCAATGGGGAAAGGATAGTCTCTTCAATTAATGGTGCTGGAAAACTAGATAACTGCATGCAGAAGATAAAAAGTGAACCCTCTTACACCACACACAAAAATGAACTCTAAATAAAATAAAGATTTAGGGGCACCTGGGTGGCTCAGTCGGTTAGGCGTCAGACTTTGGCTCAGGTCATGATCTCGCGGTTCACGGGTTCCAGCCCCATGTCGGGCTCTGTGCTGACAGCTCAGAGCCTGGAGCCTGCTTTGGATTACTTGTTTCCCTCTCTCTCTAACCCTCTCCTTCTCTCACTCTGTCTCTCTCTCTCTCGAAAATAAACATTAATTTTTTTTAATTAAAGAATTAAATTTAAGACCTGAAACTGGGGGCGCCTGGGTGGCGCAGTCGGTTAAGCATCTGACTTCAGCCAGGTCACGATCTCTCGGTCCGGGAGTTCGAGCCCCGCGTCGGGCTCTGGGCTGATGATGGCTCAGAGCCTGGAGCCTGTTTCAGATTCTGTGTCTCCCTCTCTCTCTGCCCCTCCCCCGTTCATGCTCTGTCTCTCTCTGTCCCAAAAATAAATAAACGTTGAAAAAAAAAAAAAAAAAAAAAAAAGACCTGAAACTGTAAAAGTCTTGAAAGAAAACATAGGAAAAAAAAAAAAAAAAAAAACCCTTGACATTGGTATCAGCAGCAATTTCCTGGATATAACAGCAAAAGTACAAGCAACAAATGCAAAAATAAATAAGTAAGACTCATCAAACTAAAAGCTTCTATACAACAAAAAAAAATCAACAAAATGAAAAAAACAGAATTGAAGAAAATATTTTCAAATAATTTATCAGATAAGGGGTTAATATCCAAAGATATGAAGAACTCATACAATTCAATAGCCAAAATACTAATAACCTGATTAAAAATTAGGCAGAGAATCTGAATACACATTTTTCTAAGAAGACATAAAGATCACCAAAGGAAAAGATGTTCAATATCACTAATCATCAGGAAAACACAAATCAAAACAACAGTGAAATATTATCTCACACCCGAAATATTATCTCTACAATGGCTATCATCAAAAAGACAAGAATATTGGTGCAGGTATGGAAAATTGAAGCTTGGTACACTATTGGCGGGAATGAAATTTGGTATCCATTACGGAAAACAGTACAGAGGTTCCTTAAAACCATAAAAATAGAACTACCATATGATCTAGCAATCCCACTTCTGGGTATTTACCCAAAGAATTTGAAATTGGGATCTCAAAAAGATTTCTGAAGACAGATATATATGAATATATTTGTAAAAATAAATATATACATTATTCAGCCATGAGAAACCAGGAAATCCTGCTCTTTGCAACAACTTGGAAGGATTTCAGTGCATTACCCTAAGTGAAATAAGTGACCAGAGAAATATAAATACTATATTACCACTCTTATGTGGAATCTAAAAAAGACAAACAGAAAAACAACTCAAGTGGTGGTTACCAGGGATTGAGGGGTGGCGGAATGAGGAAATATTCATCAAACGGTACAAACTCTCCTTATAAGATTAGCAAGTTTGAGGATCCAATGTACAGCATCGTGGTTATAGCTCGTAATACTTTACCACATACTTGAATGTTCTAAGAAAGTAGATCTTAAATGTTCTCACCACAAAAAGGAAATGGTAATTATGTGATGGGATGAAGGTATTACTAAGCTATGGTGGTAATCATTTTGAAATTTATAAATATTAAATCAACAGGTTGTATAGCACACATATAATGTTATGTGTCAATTATATCTGAATAAAACTGGAAAAAATGTTGAAAGAAGAGATTACCATCATAAGAGGTTTCCTTTTAGTTTTTTTAAGGTGTTTCCTTTTTATTCTGAAGTATTTTACCTGAAGCTGCAAGGTTGGCAGCTACACAGAGTGGCTCAATCTCTGACAGAACAACGATCTCTGACAGGCCAGTGTTTGAGTCAACGCCTCAGAACTGGAAAGTGAAGGGAAAATCCCAGAAGAAAGCAAACCAGAGAGGGAAAGCCCTACATTTTGTGCATAAACACCGTAAACCTTTTTGACCAATAAATTTGCAAGCATGGGACAGAATACACCTAAATTCAGTGGAACTGCTATTTGAGTTGCTGCCCAAAATACATGATTTGCAGTTTAAAGTTCAACCAAGTTATCACCTATTCAAACAACAATAATCAGCACTTCTCCAGAGGAATATAACAAATCTACCACATGCCATTAAAGATGTCCTAGACAAATCCAAGTTTACTTCATATACAAAGAAACAGAGAAATGTAGCCTATAGTCTTGAGCAGGGCTTGGCAAAAAAATTTCTATAAAGAATCAGATAGTAAATATTTTAGGTCTTGTCAGTTATTTAGGGTCTCTGTAACATACTCTTTATGTCTTCTTCCTCCCTCTCCTCCTTCTTTTATAAATTGTTACAAATGAAAATTCTTTTTAGTTCACATCAAGAGGCCACAAACTATGAGCCAAAGGGGTGTACTAACTGCTCTAGGGAAGAGGTTGGCACACCACTGCCAAATCCAGAGTATCATCTGTTTATAAGGTCGACGAGCTGAGAATGGTTTTTAAATTTTATTCTACAAACAACATACATATAACCAATTCACATATACCAGGTAAAAGATATCATCAATCCTAGTACTTTAAAAGAATTCTAGAAGACAAAATTAAAACCCTTACTACAGAAATTGAAACCAACGGAAACCAGTTTGATTTTTAAATCAGTAATTACTTAGAAGCCTGTTATTTGCTTCACAGCTAAGAACCAAAAACTCTTTTTAAACAATTTTTATGGAAAGAGAAGGAGCGCTAAAAATGACTGTTCATGACCAATGGTTAAATGTTCCTGCAAAATAATAAGTGAATGTTAAAACAGCTGAGCTACATCCTTGAAACTGGAAAAATCAGGTACTTCTATTCTTATACAATAGTTAAAAGACAAACAAGCAAGTTCTTTCCCTTTTCTTTTCTCTTTTCCTTTCTTTTCATTTTTCTTTTCTTTTCCTTTTTCTTTTCTTTCCTGCTGCATGATTCGTTTGTCGTAAAAGAGAACATCCTCATTTTTGTATGGCAAAAAAGAAAGATTTTAACCGAGATACTTTATAGATCTCATATATACTTTGAGAAGTAGATACAGTCCTGATAGGTGAAAATTACATATTATACATAGATAAATTATATATAATAATCTGTTCACTGTAATACATAATAATATTTTTCTATATTGTTAGCAAAGGATAGACATAGATACACATATATATGCAGATATACAAAAGATATACATACACATACACATTAGTACAATATAAAGATATACTTTTTGGCAGCCAAAGGCACACAGTTTAGAAGCACCAGTGGAAAATTTCTTATCATTATAGGTAGATTGAAATCAAGGCTCTGGTGAGCCTAAAATAGATTTTTACTATGAAATAAATGGTTTTCAAGCTTTGATGGACATCTAGAAATGTCCATAGAAATTATAAATAAAAATTGGTATTACTGTCTTAAGAGATTCTGATAATAGATCTGGGTAGGTTCTGGGCATCCCTATTTCTTCTATTTTTATAGTGATTCTGAAGTAATCCAAAATTTGAGAGGCCTTGAACTAGAAACAATGTTGTATTTGGTGCTTAGTTGTGTGATTGGTGGAGGCTTAAAGGAAAAAAAAAAAAAGATAGATGCTTAAATATCACTCCATAACAGCTTAATCACAATCTCTGAGTTTGGGGTCTGGAAGTCCGTATTTAATATGTACCCCCAAACTACCATTCCAGAAATGCTAAAAATTATTTATAAAATTGAGGTTTTTTTCACTTATATTTGCCTGGATTTTCAGAATGCATAAACAAGGATGTTATATCACCACACTTTATTTTTACAAATAAAAAAAGGAGAACTGCATGTAGTGGCACTCTAGAAGCATGTATCACAAATGACCATAGCCTTCAATCCATAATGATAAGATTTGCCAAGTTGTTTCAGTCCTGTAGTCACCCTACATCTTTCAGCTCAGACAGTGAGTGCAGTTTGAAGATCAAGGGAAAATTCTGCACAAGACTCCTTCTGCTAAAATGCACCTTTCAATATATTGATTACTTGAAGAGATTACCTGATTACTGAACTGCCTCACTGTTGCTATAAAACAGATGAATTAAGAAGGGTAAGAGTACTTGAAGCTTGCCTTTAATAAAACTATAAGTGATTTGTGTGACATTAATTCACAGGTCTGATATGTATATGAGAGAAAATTGAGCTCCTATTCTTGCCTGATTTCATCACTAGGGAAGTATTTTCTTTCCCTTTGAGATTGGATATTTTACAAATCTATTAAATTACCAGTTTAGTTACAGGTTTGTTTGATTGACTCTGAGGTAAGACACGTAGTCCAGTTTTGATTCATTGTCAAAAGGCCATTTAAAAGAGTTTCAACTACTGATAGCAGAAGGGGAGAGAACGGGCCAAAGCACCTAAAAACCCCTCACCACAATTTCTGCACAGAATAAGATCACTGGTTACTGGAAAAGACATATCATTGACATTTTCAAATCATACCTTAAATAACCAAAAAGTTATAGAGCATCACAACACCTTTCACTTATAACGCAACAGACACTTCTTAATCTTTGCTAATCAGTTATGCAGTATGGCTGGGACCATTTTGTCATTATTAGTCATATAACTAAAGGCCTAATATACAAATTCAAAGAGCTAGCAACTCAGTATTTTAAGTTAAATGGCTGCTTTAAATTTTTAAAAATTAAAATTCAATCTCTAAAACATGTTTTATATTTTTTAATACAGTGGATGACCACCCCAACTGATAAATCCAAAACATATAACAGCCTTTGACAATGGCCACAAAGTAACCATATGTTCATAGTAATTGAGCTTATGTTACACTGCTTTTTTGTTATTAGCAAAGAAAAAAATGCACATAAAAAAAATACACCAGATACTGGCAAATCAGAGAGTTCTCAAAGAAATACAATCACACTGGGGCGCCTGGGTGGCGCAGTCGGTTAAGCGTCCGACTTCAGCCAGGTCACGATCTCGCGGTCCGTGAGTTCGAGCCCCGCGTCAGGCTCTGGGCTGATGGCTCGGAGCCTGGAGCCTGTTTCAGATTCTGTGTCTCCCTCTCTCTCTGCCCCTCCCCCGTTCATGCTCTGTCTCTCTCTGTCCCAAAAATAAATAAACGTTGAAAAAAAAAATTAAAAAAAAAAAAGAAATACAATCACAGTAATAGACCAGTATAAATTGGTATAAAAGGATAATCCTGTTGCCAAAGCACATAAAATGACTAAATAAAATATGAGTTACCAACAATCACCCTGCTTTAAAAGAAATATGCTCAAAAGTAATTCTCATGTACCAGAACCCAAAAGAAAACTGAAGAACAGAAGTAGCAGCCCAAATCCAGGCATCTCCGGGATGGTAGAGCCTAAAATTTTATAGCAGAAGTTTGTAAGGAGTCAGTGGGCAGTGTGTAGAGAAGGCAAATTAAAATGTGGGAGACATAAAATTGTAAAGCATATACAAAACCAACCTAGCGTAAGGGTTAACTGATAAGCACAGAAGAGAATTACAGAATTAGTATCTATAAGAACCTGAAATCTTAAAACCATCTTAAGGTGATCATAAAGAAGAAAGTAGAAACTAAAGTGATAAAAGAAGGAAACTGACACCATGAAGAATGGAATGGTTTAAAATATAAAATAGTGTTTTGAAACACAAGGATTTCAAAACTATGATATTAAAATTAAAAATCCAAAGAATGAATTAAATAACTGATTAAACAAAGTTGGAAAGAAAATGAGTTAATTTGAAATAGTTCAAAAACTTGAAACTCTGAAAGAACTGAAAGTGTTCAAGTCAGAGGTACGGAGTATAGACTGCAAAGCAGCAATGTCTGTTTAAAAGTAGTTCAAGTACACATAGAGGAACCCGTGGTTAAATCACATAAAAAGAGATATAACACATACTACAAATTTAAGAAAACTGAAATCATACCAAGTATTCTACTATTCTTGGATGGAATATTATATATATATATATATATATATATATATATATATATATAGTATTCTAAAGTATGCTTCAAGTAAAAAATGCTTTTGTTGAAATAAATAATAACTTCAAGGAGGGTACTCATTTAGAATAAAGCATACCAGAGGGGAAGGGTGAGGGGATGGGTGGAATAGGGGAAGGGGATTAAGAGTACACTTATCATGATGAGCACTGAGTAATGGTGTATAGAATTTTGAATCACTATATTGTTCACCTGAAACTAATATAACACAGTATGTTAACTATACTGGAATTAAAATTAAAAATTAATATAAAAAATAAAAGCAGTTCAGCAGAAGGGAAAATTAGTAACAGTCTACATATAAGGAAATAATAAATATGATTATTTTTGAACTGAAACCATGAAACCATAGTTTTAAAAGCAGAAAAGACCCAAACATGATACATTTAAACAAGGCGACGTTTAGATACATTATGGCAAAATGCTGAATATTGAAGAAAAGGGAAAACCTTAGAAACAACTAGAGAGAAAGGCAGGTTTGCAATAAAGGACCACAATTAGACTGACAACCAACTTCTCTTTAGCAGCAGTAGATGCCAGAAGTGCTGCTGAAAGACCGCAGCCCATAAAGAATACTAGAGGGTTTGTTAAGACTTCAGAAATAAAAGTAAATGATGATGGAAAGCCTGTATCACTGACAGCCACTGAAAGAGTATTGTGGTGGGCAGAATGATGGCTGCTCAAAGACATCCACATCCTTACCAAACCTGTGAATATACTAATGTACACAGTAAAAGGATTTTACAGATGTGATTAAGGATCTTGAGATGGAGAGATTATCTTGGGTTATCTGCAAGTGTCTAATGTAATCACAAGAACCCTTAAAAGTCAGAGAAGGAGAAGTGACAGCCATGGCAGCGGTCAGAATGATTTAACTGATGGCTTTGAAGATGGAGGAAGAATCCACAAGGCAAACAATGCAGGGGTAGAAGACAGAAGATAGAAAAGACAAGGGGATGGGGGCACCTGGGTGGCTCAGTCAGTTAAGAGTCCCACTCAGGCTGAGGTCATGATCTCACCATCTGTGAGTTCAAGCCCCGTGTAAGGCTCTGTGCTGACAGTTCGGGGGGCCCAAGCCTGCTTCAGATTCTGTACCTCCCCCACTTGCACTCTGTCTCCCTCTCTCTCAAAATTAAATAACCATTTAAAAAAGATAAAAGGAAAGACAAGGGGACAAATTCTGCCCTAGACCCTCCAAAATGAGCACAGCCCTGCCAACAACTTTATTTTAGCATATAGAAACACATTTCAGGCTTCCAAACTTCAGAACTATAACATAATCAATTTGTGTTGTTTTTAAGCCACTAAATTCATGCTAATTTATTACAGCAGAAACAAGAAACTAGTACACATATCTAAAACATATTCTTTCCAAAGGAAAGAAGTTCAACTATGTGTGTGTATAATAACATACAGTATATAGATAGGTGAAAGAAAGAGACAGAGACACAGAAAGATTGAGGATCTAATATATGACACTCAAAGCTAAGGTATTCTCTTGGAAGAAGATAAATGATAATGATTACTTTTATGCTGTTAAATGGAGTATGCATTAAAAGAGTAAGAGTAACTTCTAAAATAGTATCAATAAAATATATAATTTTGAAATAAGAGGAATCAATGTGAGCACAACAATAAGTAACCACTTTAATAAGTGCATAAAAAGAAAATTTTAAAAATATAAAAATGCAGAGAAAGCGCAATAAATACAAAACACAAAGCAAAATGGGAAAATTCTGGATATGTTAGATTCATAACAAATGAAAATGGACAAAATTTGCCCCATTCCCATGGGACTTGCTGAGGCCTTCCATGAGACTGTGTTGCAACAAAACATGGCATAAGATAGTGATACAATTATTAAAACTTCCATTGGTGATAAATTGGAATCTTATGAGAAATGTATCATACATTTAGGAAGTTTCAGAAAAATGGTAGGCAGTGGAACTGGAGAGATGTTGTCATGAACAATTGACACCTGGAGGGAAAAATTAGGCTGGGAGTTGTTATCCGTGATTAGAAACCAAATATGACTGCCAAATAGTCTCCTAGGGTGCATCATAGCAAAAGGTTCTTATCTCCTTCAGTGTGAGAGCAGAGAAAGTAGAGGTCCAGCTCCAAGACTTACTCAGTAGAGTAACAGGACATCAAAGAAGGTAAAATTCCAAGCCTAGATTCCAAGGTCAAGGTCCTTGTTGGAAAAGAATGGAATCTTGAGATAAGTTGTGAATATCTGGATTGACATGCAGGTTGCTGTGAACATTCCTGAGATGTTAAAAGAATTTATTAGAAGACGTGCCATGGAACCAGTCTATTCATTCCCATGTTCCCCATGGGACAACACGCACCTCCCTTCAAGATATGTATCCTCCCATACACTAGATTGATAGCCAAGACTAACTGACAATGAAATCAGACCAGATTTGTGCTGCACCCCAGAAGGGACAACAGTTCAGTTTGATAAAAATAAAAACAAATTTGAATCCTAGCTTTGCTTTGCTGTCTACTTGGCTACAGTTAGCCCACTACCACTGAGTTTCAAAAATGTGTAATTCTTGAATATGGGATTCCATGAAATATTACATCAGACCAAAGAAGCTGCCCTACGTAACAGAAGATTCAATAGTGGGTAAGCACCCAAACACAGAATCAATAGTCATCTCACACATCACATCATTCAGACACTGCCAACCTGATGAAACAGTGTTACAGGTGCATCCTTGTGAGGATAGGGTGCCTTCTTCCAGGATGCCATCTGTGCTCAATCAAGACTTTTATATATGGTTGTCCCCTACAGGGAGAATGAATGGGTCTGGGAAGCAAGAGGTGGAAGCAAGAGTGGCCTTTGCTTACTGTCATTTCCAGCATTTCTACTGGAGAATATATGCTTCCTCACAACTCTGGGCTCTGTGTCAAAGATCAGAATACACTGTGAAGAGTTTCATTAAACTTTAAGAAATGTGTGGAGCCTGGGCCCTTGGGTCTCTTTGGATTAGTCCAGCAGGTAAGGAGCTGTCATCTTGATGCATTTTATAGACCATGATCATCAGTAATGGGGGCAGGGAGAAATATATTGATATAACAAGTGACATATCTGGGCGCCCTTGGTATCCCTTGCCCAATTTTGTTGGTAAAAGCAGACAAGCCACAGCCTGAGAAAAGGGTGACTAGGGGCTCAGGCCTCTCAAGGATGAGATTTGGGTCACACTATCACTTAAGCCACTGAGACCAGCAGAGCCACTGAGAGTGACAGCACTTCTGAATTGACGGCAGAGGAAGATAAGCATCAGCTGTGACCCCTTGTCTATATTCCCCAGGAAGGGTTATCACTCATCCAATTATCATCCCTCTACTAAGCTTTTCCATCAATAAAGACTCCCTGGAATATTAGAGGAGCTATTCTCCGGATTTATGTCAGAAAATGTATCCAGGAAACACAAGGGAAGGATTATAATGTGTATGCAGTGCTGCCTTCCCAGATTCTATCCAGGGATGGACAATTTATCCCCCCCCTCCCCAATTGTTGAAGGTACTACCAACAGTCAGCCTTCAGTTATAGACCCTTTCAGAATTGCCTTAGTTAAAGCAAGCTACCCAGCCCAAGGACATGCTCCCTCCCTAGGTCAGCTGACATACATTGACTCCTTAGTGTAGGCATATAGACTAGTTCAATCACTGAGCACACTATAGGGTCAGCCAAGCCATTGATGAAACTGGATCTCAGCCCAATTTCTCCCTCTTTTCAATCTTGCTTCCATCCTTTTCTTTTCTTCTCATAGCTGTTTATCTCAAGAGGACTCCCTACTAAGACTTTTGCACAATAGTCACTATCTCAGTGTCTCAATGTCTATGCGCATATTAAGTGATTTTTTTATTTGAAATGAAAGATATGCATGTGTGAGGAGATTCTAAAGGATTACTTTTATTAGACACCCATGGAATTATCTGACTAGCATTTCTACTTTGTCCCTCACCACAGTCATGCCATTGTTATATGGCAGCCAGAACGGCCATGGTTCAATATATCCCACTTTAGACCATAACAAATTGGTCCGAGGAGAGTGCCTTGCCCAGCTGGACCAATCAATTAATTCCCAAGGATGGTAACATAGCTACTCTCTTCCTAGTGTCTGACATTATAAAATATTAACCTTGGGATCTATCAGCTACTATATGTTATGTCATGTAGAAGTGAAAAATGGAAGGGGCATGATTATAGAAAAAGAGAAAAGTATGAAGCTGATACGCAGAAAGGAGAAAGGGAAGGTACAAGTCATTAAATATAATTGTTTCTAAATCTGAACTGCATTTCAGTTTGTGAGTTTAATGCAACAACCACAGTCCTCATAAGAGATTTCATAGTTTGATTACACTACTTCACAATGGGCTTGTGCTATTTACAAGCAAACAATGTAAACAAATGCTATTGGAAATACCTGTGTATATAACATAAAACATATCATAGTTTTAATACCTGTTACCCATTTAAAACTTGTAATCTCTCTGGCTTTCCATGGCTTATCAACAATGATCTCTACATGAGAGTAGATGTTTGAACCAAATGAAAAAATGTGTCATTATTCATTCATGCGTTCATATTGCTTTTTTAATGTTTATTTATTTTGAAAGAGAGAGAGAGACAGAGAGAGAATGAGAGAATGCAAGTGGAGGAGGGGCAGAGAGAGAGAGGGAGAGAGAATCCCAACCAGGCTCCATGTTTGCAGAGCCCAATGTGGGGCTCAATCTCATGACCGTGAGATCATGACCTGAGCTGAAATCAAGAATTGGACACTTAACCAACTGAGCCACCCAGATGCTCCCATTTTGCTTTTAAATCTCTCAATTACATGGACAAATATTCTTCTGCACTGGAATAAATCATTTTAGTTATAATTTTTATACCCATATTAACTTTCAAATTATAAATATATTATGGATATTTATAAGTTAATATACATATGTGATACATGTAAAAATAGATAAGTATGTTACATTGCTTTATTAACTCAACTTTAATCTAAGAGCACTAGAATTCTTATAGGATTTGAGCACTAGAATTCTCATAGGACTTGTTTGAAAAGTTCCTTTCAAGTGTAATGATCTCTTTGTGTGATTCATAATTTTTTACTACTTTCCTAATACATTATTTTATTTTAGAAAGTGATGGTCACAATCTAAATTTATTCATTCACCATTAAATGTCAAAGGAAAATAAATGTTGACATATTGATCCATAGACACATTAATGGATATCACTAAAGCATAAACATTTACTGAAAAATTTTAATAACTATTTTGTATTTAGTTATATTTATACACAAATATATTTATTATACTTATTTATATTAGTTTAAAATACTTAAATATAGATTCTGCCATTTACTTTTATCACAGTATAAAATTAAATGTTTATTTCTAATGTTCCTTAAATTTAGAGAGAAATATATCCATGCTAAAAAGTACCCAGTTTTTCCATCAAAAGAAGAAATGGACACACAAATACAAGAACAAAGAAGAATGGTCTCATGCATGCTAAACACATGAAATTCTAAGATAGATAACTAAACTATGATAAAATACTGTTTAAGTCATACAAAACACTTTGCAAAGTGTCTGGCATAAATTTCTTTAAAAATGTAGCTAACACACAATTTAAAGTAATCCAACGGAAGGTGGATGCCAATTTGGGATGCCTAACAGCTCTTTAGCTACAGTACAACCCCCAAGAGAATGTGTTTTAAATTAAATGCTGTCCATCAATGTGCTGTGGTCAGCACTGTGCTGTCAGTGCAGCAGAACTGACCCTGTTCACGTCAGGGTTCTGCCATCATCGAGTTCTAGGCCCTCAAAGAATAGAATAAATCAAAAAGCTGTGTCACTGTGATTAACACAAGCTGATAGAGTTGGAAATCAAACTGTTTACAAAATTTATCGAAGCCAAATATGTGAAACACATTGTGTGTACTTGATGAAAGGACAAATGTGAATAAATAGGAGTTGCATTCTCAACAACAAATTTTTAACCAAATGAAAGATCAAAGTTTTACATCAAAAGGCAATAGATAAAATAAATGCTGTCCAAACCAGAAAGAAGATGAAGCGTCCTGCACTAAGCAGAAAAATCAAACATGGCAAGAAAGCTTCCCTCTTCTGTCCACTTTGAGAGTGCACCCTTGCCCTAAATAAAGCTGGGTTGGGGAGGTAATGCAGCTAACACTGTAGGGATCATAAAACCAACCAAAGCAACTAGATTTATTTTTTAAAGCTTTTTGGAACTTGCAATATTTTGTTTTTATTATTGACTTTCTTCAAAAGCATGTTAAAGATTGTTCCCTTCCCAAATCTGAAGCACTTTGTTTAAAAGATAACCATGAACTGTATATAGGACCGAATTTATTTCAGAGAAACATGTATCTGTCTTTCAAGAGCAGAATATAAGATTCCAATGGTGTGTTTTTTAAACGTATTTCCTCTGGTAGTAAGTAAACTTAATTAAGGGAAAGCAGTTATCATCTGAAGAGGAGAAAGGGGAAGGAAGCGATAGAGACAGTTTGGTTGTTTTTGTTTTTGTAGAAAGTAGGAGAAATTGCCTATAAGATGTTGCTGTGTGTAGCATCAGGTCTCCTCTTTCTTATCTTTTCTCTTGTCCAAATTAGCTCAGTGCTGCCTTCTGGCTTTTGGAAATGGCTTTCACTTCTCATGTACTTCCCACGTTCTTGGCCTACAGACATCCAAGTACAGGCACCAGGTCCAGGCCTTGCTTGTAAGAGGTATCAGAGCAACTGCCAAATCCCCTTTCCTCACCTGACTTAGTTGCTGACTGATTCTGTTCCCCAGGCAGAAATACCATCCTAACCAGGACTTTAAAATACATAAAGCCAATAACTCTTAATGTTTGTTTCCTTGAGCCTTTTTTCAAACTTCCACAGTTTTTTTTCTCTTTCAGAAACTGGTAATTCTATCAGCTTTAGCCTTGGTCTTATAAACTCTTATTCCAAATCTTCGCTTGTTCCTAAGTTTCTATATCCACATGCTCCTCTTTGGTTTAATACCCTCCACATGACAGCCAACACTGGATCTCCACTGCCCTGCCTGCTCTAATCCACTGTTGCTAAATAATCTGAGGCTTGTGGAACTGTTTTTATATTTTCTAATTGTATTCTTTCACTCCATCTGCTGCCAAGTCTACCCAGATATGTACAGGCAGCCCTAACAATCTGTATGCTACTGAGGAGCCACTAAATATGACACTTGTGTTTTCTATGTTTACTTATTAATTGTTACGGCTTCAATAATATAAGCCAGGCTAATAATCTTTTCTGCTTTGGCTTTTTGTGAACATCCTTCATTAAGGAATTTTATAGTCCCATTAATAAATCAAAATAAAATTTAATCAAAGATTTAAATGCTGTTGGAAACCATCTGTTTGGACTTAACTACCTATAATTTCAATGTGTGATTCTGAATGCTGAATAACAACAGTGTGTTGTGGGTAGGTTGTGTATGTTTGTGTGTGTGCGTGCATGTGTGTGTGTGTGTGTGTGTGACATTGAGACCTTCTCAACTTCAAAGTAATAAAAGCAAATGTGGACCACACCAGGAGGGAATATTTGGAAAGGAGTGTCTATTTAAATAATGTTTATTCATCCAATTTTTCCCTAGAATTCTGTTAAAATCTTTCCATTGCTGTTCCTTGGTTTGCTGTGTCTCATACAAATAAAAAATATATGTATATAATGTGTAGTTTCAGGCTATAGCTGTGTGTTAATGCTGTGTTAGTGCTGTGAGTCTGTTGGAAGCAGATGGCAATAAAATCTAAAACCAGAAGAGATGACTTAGAATCAAAACAATAAAGGCCATAGTTTACTTTTAGAAAAAAAATCTTCAAATGTTTACATATGTAGATAGGCACACACATACAAGATCACCTGCAAAACAAAAAATTAAATAGTCATTCAGGAAATTATCATTGTGACATGTTTTTGCTCTTCCTTTCTAATTTTCAAAATAACTATTCAATAACTATTCAAACAGAGATGATAAGTGCCAGAAGATACCATCCGTGAATGTATACTACAACCGTTAAGAATATAATACAGCTTTTACAATTGATCAGATAATTACAATATCCTTTAAAGCAGTATTGCAAGAATGTTAATATGAACAGAGTGACTGTCAAACAAAGGCAAAACATATCAAAAAAAGTGTATGCGGACAATGCATTCCAAAGAAAAATCAAAAGTGGTATTATCTTAAAACAGCAAATCTTATAAATTAACAGCTGAATTTGTACTTTTTGGCAAGAAATCTAAGAATTTCTTCTGGATTATAATCCATTACCTACCCACATGTACTTAAGAAAAGAAAGAATCAACCTACGAACAACATGGTTTGAACTGCCCAGGTACCCACATACATGGATTTTTTTTCAGTACAGTAGAATATTGTAAATGTTTTCTTTTCCTTTAGATTTTTTCCAAAAGTTCATTTATTTTGAGAGAGAGAGAGAGAGTGCACATGAGCAAGTACGGAAGGGGATATATATATATATATATATATATATATATATAGAGAGAGAGAGAGAGAGAGAGAGAGAGAGAGAGAGAGAGAGAGAGAGGATCCCAAGCAGGCTCCCCAGAGTCAGTGCAGAGCCTGACATGGGGCTCGAGCCCATGAAGTGTGAGATCATGACCTGAGCCGAAACCAAGAGTCAGATGCTTAACCCACTGAGCCACCCAGATGCCCCTTCCTTTTGATTTTCTTAACATTTTTTATATAGTACTATGTAATATATATAACATCCAAAATACGCGCGCATCAAATTTATGTTATCAGTAAGGCTTCCAGTCAACACTAGGATCTTAGTAGTTAAGTTTTGGGGAGTCAGAAGTTATGGGTGGATTTTCGTCTGTACAGGGCATCAGTGCCCCTAACTCCGTGTCATTCAGGGGTCAACTACATATCCTCAGCTTCCATCTTCTCTCTTTTTTCACTGAGGTATGCCAATTTCTTTCTGCCTTTGGGTCTTTGCACTCTGCCAGACCCCCTAAAATGATAATAAATAGTGCATATGAGTATAAACCTTTAATTAAGGAGAACATGAGAAGACCATTAGGATAGGTAAAAAGTGAAAAAATTTCTTGAGAGACAGAGAGAAAGAAAGAAAGAAAAGAAGGAAAGAAAAGAAAAGAAAAGAAAAGAAAAGAAAAGAAAGAAAGAAAGAAAGAAAGAAAGAAGCAATAACAGTAACCAACAAAGAATGCCTGAGAAAAACTTGTCATTGAGTTTGCAAGGTGGATATAATCCAGAAGGAGTAAGTTGGTCTGGCAGAAACCCAGGAAGTTTTGGTATCACAACGGCCAGATACTAAAGAAAGTGGGATTGACCTGAGACAGAAAACATGAAGATGTACTGCATGGAAAAGCTGACTGGCCCTATTCTTCTCCTCAACCAGAATGCAAGATTTCCTCAGAGACAAAATAATGTGAGAGAGAAGTTCTACTGAGAAGATATTTCTCAGGCAAAGGTCTGCCATTTCTGGAATTTGGGGACAATCTGCACAGAGGCTGGTTCCCCAACTAACCACATGGAAGTGAGACCCATGCAGAAGCCAGTCTCACCCAGAAGGGAGAGCTCCCAAGCAAGAGTTTTCCAGCAAACAGAAAATTTAGGGGGAAACCCTAGGAAGTTTCCTCAAAGAAATTTTAAAAATAATCAATTCATACAACAAGAATAGTGTATTAATGAAAAGAGAACAACAACAACAAAAAACTCCTGAAAATTTACAGAAATTATGAATCAAATAGTACTTTAAATAGAAACCAATTTTGACAAAAGTATGGAAATGAGAGAAATAAATGGAAACCAGAGATGATCTCACCAATTAATCCAAAGTAAGAACTAATAAGCATTCCATAAGGAAAGAATAGTAAATCAAAACAATATCTGAGAAACTAGATGTGATCTTGGCTCACTTCTCATCAAGTTGTAATTTGGATTCTCATTCTCTTTTCCATCTGTCTCAACATTTCATGACTGGAATGCGTATTCTTCAATGATCTACTTTATATTAACTAAATAGATACTCTCTACCAAATGTCCCCACATTTAAAAACCACATTATTAAACATTTTTCTTCTGAAAATATTATACATATATTCAATATATTTATTCAGTATATATTCGATATATAACTGCATGTGCTATATGAGAAACATTTTATATAAAAATTCCGTATAATTATATCTATATTTTTCAAAAATACATATTGGAATACTACGTGGCAATGAGAAAAAATGAAATATGGCCTTTTGTAGCAACGTGGATGGAACTGGAGAGTGTGATGCTAAGTGAAATAAGCCATACAGAGAAAGACAGATACCATATGGTTTCACTCTTATGTGGATCCTGAGAAACTTAACAGGAACCCATGGGGGAGGGGAAGGAAAAAAAAAAAAAGAGGTTAGAGTGGGAGAGAGCCAAAGCATAAGAGACTGTTAAAAACTGAGAACAAACTGAGGGTTGATGGGGGGTGGGAGGGAGGGGCGGGTGGGTGATGGGTATTGAGGAGGGCACCTTTTGGGATGAGCACTGGGTGTTGTATGGAAACCAATTTGTCAATAAACTTCATATAAAAAAATACATATTTTTATAAATTAATGCAATTTAAAATATTAATAACAATTAATTATTTCAATGTGCAGTCTTGAGTATCTCATTAAAGAAAATCAATTAGGCATATCAGATGGTGGATGCTGGAGTTCCATGCTTTTTTGTGGTCTGTCGAACTTGAAGCCTTCTCCTCCACTTACTCCTATGATTCATTACTCTTTGCTATTCTTGGTTCTCTAATCCTCCTTCAAAGGGATATTCCTCCTAAAAGTTTCTATATATAATATGTATGTGTGTAAATACATATACAAGCATATATATTTGTATGCTTTATTCTTAAAAACTTTATGATACGAAGATAGATGTCAATGCTTTAATAATATTGTAAGGCCCTATTGAGAAATAGGAAGAAAAGGAAAAAAAAAAAAAGATTATAGCAAACCATTATTAAGCTTCAATACCCCTGGGGGCTGTCAGTGGAAGCCTCTTTCCACATGTGTGTGCATGCAGAACTCATTTGTATGTAATACAATCATAGAATGTTTCCACTTTTAAAATATTAAAATTTAATATCTGAATGCAATTAAAGGAGATAACTAAGGTAAAAACTTTTCTGAGTATCCTTCCACAAAATATGGTAACTTCTGTAAAGGAAACTTCTAATATTAAAAAGGAAGCAACACTAAGATATTGACCAAACTATTTTTTGGACTCCATGTTTATATTTCATACCTCAGTACTGATTGTAAGGTATGAAAATTGAGAAAATTATCATTTATAATTCTTCCCAACTTCCCATCTCTTGCCTTCCAATACTTTGTTTGGAAGTTTATCATGATTTCTATGCTGTCAAATTTGCAACATTTAAATTGTTCTCTAATGGGATTTCCCCCTACATTTTAAAGTTGTTCATATACTACCAGCCATTTTAACACAATTAAGTTTGAACAACCTGAGGTAGATTGCATTTTATTTTTAAGCAATATTTTTCCCTTCAGAAGGGCACATGAATGCAGAGTTTTATAAAAATCGTTATTAATTTTTTCAGTTGTGAAATATACTCACAGAAAAATACTGAAATTATAAATTGTAATAAATGAATAAAGTCAATGTTCTTATAACCACATCAAAAAATACACCATAACTCTTATTCCAGACTTCTTTTTCTTTCTGGAGCTACCACTGTAGTGACAAGAATGATAAACATTTATTAATTTTTTTATATTCTGCAATTTACATATGTATCCATAATATAATATTTATTCTTCTGTTTTTGAATTGTATACAGAACAGATTGACTCAAACTATATTGCTTTGTGTCTTTCTTCTTTCACTGAAACTCATGACTGAGAGATTTATCCGTGTTGTTTTGTGAAGTGGTGGTTTGTTTCCACTGCGGTTCTGCATTCTATTGTATGACGCACAACTTACTCAACCACTCCGCTTCCGATGGGCACTTTTGCTGATTCTAGTTTTTATCTATCATGTGCTGGGCTGCTGTGAACTTTCTTCCAGATCTATCCTGGTATCCTGATTGGGTTAGAGATCTGCATTACTTTCACTTAACTAGAAATGCGGAACTGCTGACCAGGGTAGCTGTACAGATTTACACATCCAAAGAGAAATGTACCAGCGATTCTGTCACTCCACATCCTTGTAACTACACAGCATTGATTTTCCTGGTTATAAATGAAGTTTAACAGCTTTTTAATTAATTCATTGGTATTTGAATTTTTTTTCTATGCAAGATGCCACTTTTCCACTTGGTCATCTCTTTTACTCTTCAAAAAATAACAATTAGTTGAACTAATTACTTCCTATCTTTTTAGATTTCTAATATACAAAGATTTTTAAACAGTTAATTCAAGAGGGTTATTTAATTCCAGTCATAAACAAGATTGATGTAAATAACCTTCAGGAGAAAAATCTTCTCTTAAACTAAATGCTCTGAAATTTCACAATGACCGGTCACAGCATAGGTTTTTTGTGCAAGGTATTTGGTAAAATACTTCATTCTGAAGGCTCATATCCTCGTATTCTAATATAGTTGTTCCATATTATTTTCAGATTCCATATTTAAAATTTGGTCTATTCACTAAAATTTATTTGTAGCCTCCAAATCAATACTTGAGCTTTTTTGTGGTCATTCATGGACATGCACAGAGTGGCAAAATCTTGAGTTTCTGGACACAAACACTCCCAGCTTAAGTCATGCAGAGCAAAACTCTGGGTTCTTGTTCTCAGACTGTAAGGAAGTACTCTTTTGTTAGCTTTTTTAGTGCCATGTTTTTCACATTTTTGTACTTTTTCTTGGTGATTATTTGCTTAAAAAGTCTCCCAAGCATAAAGCTAAAACGCTGTCTGGTGTTCTTAAGTGCAAGGCTGTGATATGGTTTATGGAAAAAATACATGTGTTCAATAAACTTCACTCATTCCTGAGTTATAGTGCTGTTGGCTAGGAATTCAATGTTAATGAATCAATGAAGTACATTTGAAAAAAAAAAATAAAAAGAAATTCACCAATCAATAAGACCATTTCAGAAAGTGCTAAAGTAACATCTACAATGCGTGATTAAGCTATGGAAAAGATAAGAAAGTGGCTAAGTTTGTGAATTCATAAGGTGATGACTCATTTTTTAAAGAGTGTAGTGGATAGCATTATTGTGAAGCTAAAATTTATGGTCACAATATCCAGGATCAGGAAAATGTTCAACTCTTCTCCGATAGTGCCAGTTGCCTTGGACATTTCAAAAGGTGACACAACATGAAAAATGTTAAACCTGCAGGTAAGGGAAGTTCTGCAAGTCAAAAGACTGGAAGAGTCTTTAAAGTACCTGTTGAGAGTCATACAGGAAAGGATTTTATGGAAGAGCAGGTTTTCAACAATGAAGACACCTAACGCAAATGGCGTTTCAGTTGATAAAAATGTTGTTACTATAGGCGTTCCCCCAGGAGCAAAAGTTCAGTATTCACTAATTCAGTGTCTGTGGTAATTGTCTAGAACATACTACGGCAGATAATGAGAATCAACTACATGTGTGGCAGAAGTTCCAGCAAAAACTAAACTTTATAATTCTCCTTCCAGGTTGAGCAAGATATAATATCATCACACACTAATGCTATTAATTAGGAAAACCACAACAAAGGAAATAAAAAGTATTTGAGCATTCTATCTATGGATAGAAGAGATCTTTACTTGCTCTAATTCAGGAAAAGACCGACTTAAACAAGGTTGTGCAGAAGATGGAGATCAAAAGAGAAAGGATAGAACTTCTCTATCAAGAGACCATAGAGAGATGTGGACAAACTTGGGTATTTCAAGACACTGTCTATACAGTGATAAGCGTCAATAAACCAAGTTCTCATGAATCTGTTACTGAGCTCAAACTTGTCCATGCATCCAACGCATTGTAAGCCAATGCTGAGTTACCAGTTTTGAAGCAAAGAAAGCTTTATTATTAGAAGGGCAGTCCAACAAGAAGGCAGGAGATCAGTCCCAAAGCTGCCTTGCGCCACTGAGTCTAGGGACAGCTTATATACATGAGAGTAAGGCAAGAGGTTTCTTGAACCCCTTGATGGGGGGAGCCTTGAAACAATCTGGAGGTGTACATTCAATGGCAATGAGGTGTTACTTGGGAGCTGGTATGATCAGATACGTATTAGGTTTCTACAATCAGAGGGAAAACGGAGTAGGAGACAAAAAAGGCAAAATTAATGATTGATCAAGCATGAGGTTAAGCGGTGCATAAGACATAATTAAATAGGGAAGAAAACAGAACATGGAGATAAGTTAATAATGCAACTAATACAACTCTAGTCCTGCTTATACTTTCAAAACAAGTCCAAGAACCAAGAGTCCAGCTTCAAATCCATGAATGATTGGAATCAATACATGGAAGGATCAATGACTTAGGAACTAGCTCATTATCCTGGTGGCACATGTGAATTGGCATGTTTGCTATTGCATAGCAGCCTACAGCAAGGAAGATTTCTGCTGCCTCTTGCTGGGGAAAAACAATTTGAGTCCAGTGAGAGGGAGGTGGATGGGTGTCAACAGAGTATTTGAGGGAACTGAGCAGTTAGCCTGGGAAAAGGAGCCTTAGGAGGCACATGAAAGATCTTAAAGTATAGGGACATGTGGCACACTGTATGTCTAACATTTATTTTTATCTCTTAAGAGGGTAGAACTAGAAACAATGGTTGAAAAGTTGTATTAATGTTGAACACATATATACATTCAGTAATGACACTGGATGCCTTGAGGCATTCTGTGTTTCCCTTCACTGCTATGATTAATCAAAAATAGAACAGTGCTTTGTCAGGGAGGCTGTGCAGGGAATTTTCCTTTGGGCAGAAGGATGTGCCTAATGATGTTCAAGATCCTCCTAGCTCTAATTCTCCAGAACAGTGCATATTACTCTCATTATGAAATGTATTAATACAAGTCAGTAAATAAATAGATAATAAACAATGTGAGCAGGCAGAAAAATTGTCAATTAGGTAAATATGACCTTTAATAAAACCCACTTGCTTTATATAAATAATTTGCCACGGGATCTTGCTACATTGTTTGGAATAAAGAAATAACCCCTCTTTTAAATGCTTCAGTAGAGAACTATAAAGCAAAGGAGAATTTAACAGTGTATAGCAAAGTAACCACAGGGGTAATTGGTAGAAAGAAAGGATGGATGCACAGGATTAATTAAATTACAAATGCAATCACCTCAGGGGAAACTAAACACAGGCTACAGAACAAATAGTCATTCATCAATAATTGCATTTAATTAGTCATTCTACAAGTTGAAAGGATTGGTCCTCTGGAGTTAAACAGAACTGCATCAATATACTGGTACCACCATTTCTGGTTTTCTATCCTCATCTCTAAGAGTGACAACATCTCTAGGCCTTGTTTTTCTCGTTTTTAAAAACAAATAATAGCTCACAGAGTTACTATAAAGATTACATCAGAAAATTAATGTAAAGATCTTAGCATAGTACCAAAAACAGAGTAGCAACATAATAATAACTAACACTGTCATCATTATATCAGGTTGCAGATAACAGAAATGATTTTATTGAAAAGATAGCATAAGAGTAGGTTCTTGAAAAAGGCTAAGTACTAGAAATGAAATGGTGGTAAGTGAATATTCCTGGGGACCAAAATACCACGGGGGGGGGTGGATCTCATGGATATAGTATGTAAGACAAGACGTGGTTTGACTGCTAATCTGATGACCAATTCTATGAAAGTAAAATGAATGAAAACCCAGTTTTCCTATTGCTCAGATAAAAAAAAGGATTTGTTATCTTTACTGACTCATCTCATTCTCTAATACCCCACATTTGTTCAATCAGCAAGTCTTGTCTGCTTATCTTTAATTTTTTTTTAATTTTAATTTAAAATATATTTTTAAAACTTTGACTACCTGTCATCACCACCATGACTGCCACCATTTGGTCAAAGAAATCATCATTTCCCACTTTATGCACTTTTTGAAATAAATTAGGCTAAGAGAAAAACTGATCCCAAACTTACAAATCAAAAGGGAGTTCAGGGGCACCTGGCTGGCTCAGTCAGAAGAGCGTGTGACTCCTGATCTTGGGGTTATGTGTTAGAGCCCCATGTTGAGTGTAGACATTACTTAAATAAATAAAACTTAAATTAAATAAAATAAAATAATAATTAAATAATAAAAAGGAGTTCAGGACGTCCTTTCAATGTCATACAGGAGTACTGTTGAATGTGCCTACATGAGAAATATTTAGTGTTGACAAAGATGGCCTTAGGTTCCTGTTAGCATGACTAACATTAGACAGGCTTCTCCCTGAGTCATGGACCCTAACCCCCCTTTTCAGAGAGCACATACTTCAGAAAAGCTGTCATTGTAAATTCCTTCTCAGTCTGCTTTGTGATGTATATAAAATATTTTTAGCCAGTTTATGACCCAGGAATATTTTTCTCAAAGGAGCCATTCTTTTGAAATGTAAATTAAGGGAAGATACAGCCTCTTTCTCCCACGTCTCTGTGAAAGGGTATCAGCCTAACTTCAGTGATGTCAAATAACAAAAACAGCAGGCCTAATTACAAAGAAAAACATTTGAAAACTCAGGAATACTCAATGTGCCACACATATTCCATTGATCAATCCCCCCCTAACATCTTCCAGTATTTTTCCACTCATTCACCTCAGAATTAAAAATTCTCCTGCCTTTTGTTTCAGTGGAACTAAGTTCAGACTTCAGTTCTGGCTCTCTATCCTACTGCTATAGGCTTGAATAAAGTTTTCTCTGCCTGTTTAACTAGGGTGCAAATTTTGTTTTGCCATTCTCCAGGAGAATGTACATATCTTTGATATTTATTATACAGCTCAGACATTATGAAGACACATACAAACTTGTAGATTTCTGATAGAAGATGACCTTAAAGATTCATAAAGCTTCCAAAATAATAATACTCTCAATACGTTTTTGAAAAAAATCATTGTAATATCTAAAACATATGTCTGGTAAAATGCTCACAAAACTAGTAATAGAAGAGAATTTCCTAAATCTAATAAAGGCATATACAAAAATCCTATAGTTATCATTGTACTTAATGATGAAAGACTGAATTGTCCGTAATAATAGAAAGAAGACAAGGATGCCTGCTGTCACCACTTGTATATAACATTGTACTGAAGGTTTAGCCAATGCAATGAGACAAGGAAAAAAAAAAAAAAAAGAAATAAAGTCATCAAAATTAGAAAGATGTAAAACTGTCTTTATTTAAAGAAGACAAAATTGTCAAGGTCGAAAATCCTATGGAATCTTGGAATTAACTACTGGACTAATAAGCAACTTTAGCAGGGTTACAAAATTCAAGATCTATGTTCTAAAATTAACAGTATTTCAGGGGTGCCTGGGTGGCTCAGTTGATTAAGTGTCCAACTTCAGCTCAGGTCATGATCTTATCAAATTGTGTTGATAGCTCTGAGCCTGGAGCCTGCTTCAGATTCTGTGTCTCCCTCTCACTCTGCCCCTTCCCCACTGACACTCTGTCTCTCTGTCTCTGTCTCTGTCTCTCTCCAAAATAAACATTAAAAAATTAAAAATAAATAGATGAATAAAATCAACAGTACTTCTATGTAGTAGTAACAGGCAGGTAGAAATTTTAAAATATTGTTTACAATAATATTAAAAATATATAGGGACAGATCTTCCACAAGACATGAAAGACCTGTACACTGAAAACTCTAAAACTTTGCTAAGAGGAATTGAAGATGACATAAATAAATGGAGATAAATACCATGTTCATGGGACAAAAAAAAAAATCAATATTGTTAAGAAAGCAGTTCTCTCCAAATTGACCTATAATTTCAATGCAATCTCAATAAATATTGCACCAGGCTTTTTATTTTCTTTCTTCCCAGAAGTTGACAAATGCATTATAAATGTCTAACAAATGCAAAGGGACTAGAATGCCATAATAACTTTGAAAAAAAATGTGGACTCCTATTATCTTTAGCTCTTGATATTTCCTTCCCTTGTCTCTTTGATCATATCTTCTACCCCATCGTAGTCTTCTCTTTCTGTAACTCCTATGTAACATGTGTTATAGAAAAGCCTCAAGACTCCACCAAAAAATTATTGGAAGCAATAAAATGAAATCAGTAAATTTGCACCATACAAAATTAACATACACAAACTGGCTGTGTTTCTATACACCAATGACAAAGTAGCAGAAAGTGAAGTTAAAACAAAACAAAACAATTCCATTCACAATTTCACCAAAAAGAATAAAGTACCTAGGAATAAACTTAACCATAAATTATAAAATTTTAATGAACAAAATTGAAAACAGCACAGATAGAAAAACATGTCATGCTTGATTAGAGAATTAACCCAAAGCAATCTACAGATTCAATGCAATCCCTATCAAAATACCATAGCATTTTTCATGGAACTAGAGAATACTACTAAAATAATACTAAAACATATATGGAACCACAAAAGACCCCAAAAGCCAAAGAAATCCTGAAAAAGAAGAACAAAGCTGGAGGTATCACAATCCCAGATTTCAAGATAAAACTATAGTAACTCAAACAGTATGGTACCAACACAAAAAAAGACACATTGATCACTGGAACAGAAGAGAGAACCCAGAAATAAACCCACACTTACATGGTCAAATAATCTATGACAAAAAGGCAAAAACATACAAGAGGGAAAAGAAGTCTCTTCTACAAATGGTGCTGGGAGAACTGGGGAGCTACATGCAATTTAATAAAACTGCATCACCTCCTTACACCAAACACAAAAATAAAATCAAAATGGATTAAAGACCTAAATGTGAGACTGGAAACCATAAAACTCCAAGCAGAATGCATAGGTAGTCATCTCTTTGACATTGACTATAGAAACATTTTTCCAGATATGTCTCCTGAGGCAAGGGGGGGGGGAAGCAAAAATAAACTACTGGAGCTATCCCAAAATAAAAAACTTTTTTACAACACGGGAAACCATCACCAAAACATAAAGACAATCTGTTGAATGGGAGAAGATACTTGCAAATGATATATCTGATAATTGGTTAAATACGCAAAATAGATAAAGAACTTATACAACTCAACACCAACAAAACAAGACAAATGATCCAATTAAAAAATGGGCAGAGGACCTGAGTAGACAATTTTTCAAAGAAGAGCTACAGATGGCCACCAGACACATGAAAAGATGCTCAACATCATTCATCATTAGGAAAACGCAAATCAAAACTACAAGGACATCTCACCTTACACCTGTCAAAATGTCTAGTATCAAGAAGACAAGAAATAACAAGTGTTGGCAAGGATGTGGATAAAAAGCACCCTGGTACACTATTGGTGGGAACACAAACTGGTGTAGCCACTGTGGAAAACAATATGGGGTTTCTTCAAAATATTAAAAATAGGAATACCACATGATGCAGTAATTCCACTATTGGGTATTTATCCAAAGAAAATGAAAACACTATTCTGAAAAAATATATGCACCTCTATGTTTATTGCAACATTATTTATAATAGTTAAGATGTTTCTACATCTTGATATCTATATATCTATATATCTATATCTATATCCATACCTATATCCATATCTATATATCTATACACAATAAAATATTACTCAGCCATATGAAGGAATGAGACCTTTCCATTTGCAACAACATGGATGGACCTTGAGGGTATTATGCTAAGTGACATAAGTCAGACAGAGAAAGACAAACACCACTTCATTTCACTTAAATGTGGTTTCTAAAAAACAAAACAAATGAAGGAACAAACAAATGAACAAACAAAAGGCAGAAACAGATTCATAAATATGGAGAACAAACTGATGGTTGCCAAAACAGAGGGTGGGGATGGGCAAAAGGGGGTGAACGGGAGTGAGGAGCAGACTTCCAGTTACGGGGTGAATGTTACAGGGATGAAAGGTACAGCACAGGGAATATTGTCAATGCCTTGTAACAGCATTGTGTGGTGACAGATGGTAGATACACTTGTGAGTACCTGAAACTGATGTAATATTGTGTGTCAGTTATATCTGGATTAAAAAAAAGGGGAAAAAAAGTATTCAGCAGGAAATCATGTATGTACATAAATAACAATTGAGGAAGAAGAAATACTTTTGGGTGGTAAGAATATAGGTGATTCTCAGTTTAATCATTATAGCTTTCTATAATTTGAAATTTCTGTATGATGATCAAATAATGCTTTTATAGGGGAAAAAACATAAAAAGTGCAGTAACTGATGCCTAGAGCTCAAAATGATGCCACGAATTAGTCAGTATTTCTCATCAACATGCCAAGATGCTATTGATTTCCTCATCCTGCCAACTGTCTAACTAATTTAATATTGCTGGGTGCTTTATGTTCACACTTTATTCACGAGACATTGGTTAATTTTCTCAGTGAACTCTGTGTCCTTGATGCTTCCTAAGTTCTAAATTGCAAAAGAGCTTGTTTTAGACAAGAACTTTAGAACTTTAGAATTAGACAAGAACTAGGTCTCTGATCTCCTGACATTATGATGCAGATTTTGAATTAAATTCAGGGGAAGTGAGGAAGTATGGACAACAATGATAATATTTTTATAAAATATTGAAATAAAAATTTATTTTTGTCCAAGAATTGAGTTGAGAAGAGGCCCAGGAGATTTGGCAGGTAGAAAGTAAGAATTTTATTTTTTATATACATTAATATAATTCTTAGAGAAAAAAATGAAAATAAGATACTCAAATAAAAGTTAAGGAACAGACATATATAATTTTAAAATATTCTGCAATCTGGATATTTCAAGTGGACTTTTAGTTTGGACCTAATTTTCTATTCTGTAGATTATTACTTCACAAACTCTGCAATCTAGGATCTTTTTGTGTGTTGTTGAAGTTTCAACCCATAGTGGACTGACACTTTAAAAATATAATAAATTACTACAAAAATGACCACATGCCTATGTATCATGACAATGTTAATTACAATAACAGTTTCCAAATATTTACTCTCACTTTATAAACTCATCATGTGAGCCAGTAACAAACAGCTCATGGACCATGGTAGTCCATGACGAGCGTTCCAGCAATACTGTCCTCAAAAGCTCTAGGCATTCTTTCTTCCTTAAATGTATATAAATCTCCCTAATAATCTACGCACTGAGTTTTAAAATAGCAAATTCAAGGACTATATGCATTTTAAGCAATCCATCCATAAAAAGAAAAATCCATTTGTGTCTGATACTAATCCCCAGCTTTAGAAATCCTACATAAATACATTCACATGAGTTGGAGTTATTGCTGGTTGTGGTTTACTGGTTGTGGATTAAGAATTAAATAATGCAAGTCCAGAGAAATACCTTCTCTGGGTAAATATTAGCAAATTCTATTTTCTGTAGTCACTGCACATGGTAAAATAAAAACTGAATGAGTAATAGTTTTCCTTTATGATACATTTAGTCATGATCTCAGGCAATAAAAACAAGTAGCATTTTTTTTTTTTTAATTTTTTTTTTCAACATTTATTTATTTTTGGGACAGAGAGAGACAGAGCATGAACAGGGGAGGGGCAGAGAGAGAGGGAGACACAGAATTGGAAACAGGCTCCAGGCTCTGAGCCATCAGCCCAGAGCCTGACGCGGGGCTCGAACTCACGGACCGCGAGATCGTGACCTGGCTGAAGTCGGACGCTTAACCGACTGCGCCACCCAGGCGCCCCATAAGTAACCTTTTAAAGACTTACATGATTCCTATAAGTATCTAAAATCCATATACCTCCTAAGCCACTCTGTATGTACGTATGTATGTATGTATGTATGTATGTATGTATGTCTCTATCTTTCACCTATCTATATTCATGTTTTTAGCTAAATGTACCACATACACACATAGTATATGCACACATATTTGTCTCTGGAGGATGAATTAACTTCTAAAAGGAGTGCCACAGTGTGTAGCATTTAAAAACATGTTCTTTGGAGTTGGAACAAGGGTTGGGTTCAGCCCTGTGTGACCATGAGCTGGGAATTTGACCATGTTGAACTTTCATAAAATTATTATAATTTTCCAGGAGAGGACATGATCAATGGAATGAAGTATACAAATCCTAAGCATAGTATTTGGCATGAGAAAACATTGAATAGATGACAGTTGTTAGTACCATCATTAATACATTCAATGATGACCAGTTACTGAATTTGCTGCTAATTCAGAAATAAACGTCACAGTCCCATGTACACGGTATAAACAGTTAAGATGTTTACATCTTATTTACAAATGAATTTACTTATTTACAAATAAATTTATTTATTTACAAATAAAGTCTGGATGTTCTTACAGCACAATCTCAGTATAATACCTTAAGTTAAAATATGTAAGGTTCCAAAGTATTCCTGGGGAAAGGGCTGATGCAGGCTGAGTCACGGGTATAGACAAGAGGAGTCTGCTCATACTATTATGTCAGAAAGTAAAGAACTTGCTAAAAGAGTGGTAGGGGAATATCCAAGGACATAGCAGGGATGCTTGCTAGGATAAAAAAAAAATGCTACCAAGAACATTATTATGTCAAAAACTGAAATATAAATAACAGTTTTGATCGAAGTATTACATCAAAGATAAATTTGCTTAAGTTGATAACTTAAGAACTACCAATGATAGGTCCAGGGGATGTAATATTTACAAATGATTCAGAAAAAGTATTACAAATAAGATACTTATGAAGCTCCTCCTGGTTGTAGGATTGTCACAGGTGCCATCCTTCCCTTGCTGTCAGCTAGGAAACTCTGTTCTTTAAAGCCACTCACTCTTCTTTGTATACAACGCATCTACAAATCCACAATGACACATGGAATCCTCACACTTTGAACCCTTCTACTCCCCTCTTCTACTCTATTTCTCTGATTTCTGACTTCTAAAGGGTTCACGTGATTATATAAAACCTACCAGGATAACATCTGTATCTTAAGGTTAATTCACTTAGGGCTGTAATTACACTTGCAAAATCTCTTCATAGCAGCACCTATATTAATGATTGAATTAATGACCAAGAAACAGGAATCTGGGAGCTAGAAGTAAGGCATCTGTAGAATTCTGCCTAGTATAGACAGACAGAGAGAGACAATAGCTAAATTATAATAGATTGATAGATAATAATAGAACAAAATAATAAAGCAAAATCAGTAAAATGTTTATAAGTGAATCTGGTAAAATGGATAGGAATCTTTCTGTACTCTACTTATAACTTTCTTTTAAACTGAGATTATTTCCAAATACAAATTTCAAACAATTTTTAGAATTTTATAGTAAATATCATCAGTAATATGGTCCCAAACTATCTTTTCTATTTTTATTGACATTGACTTCTGTAAGTTATCTGTAAATACTCAGGAGGAAACTTATGATCATGTCCCACTTTATTTTCCTCATATTCTTTGCAGGTTTTAGTGGCTGAAGTGTTCCTAAGACAAATCATCATCATCATCACCATCATCAACCCTGGGTAAGGGGGCGAGAAACACAAGAAATAAAAAAGTCATCCAAATTCTATTTTAACACTGGAGGAGTTCAAAATATAGAAAAGTGTAGTTAGCTTACCCATGTATAATAAGATTTGTGATGTGTTAAAAATGGGATTTTTTTTTCTACTTAATAATTTTGGTTGCTAACCCAAACCCAAAACTATAGATTTCAAGGCATTCATGTGCTCCAAATAAAGGACTTGCTAAGATGAGCAAAAACCAGCCCCCCAACCCTTATCCTGCTATCAATCTTTACCCTAACAGAGAAAAAGCTTGAGATTTATTAAGGAAATATCTTTGAATTCAGCCATCTGCTATATAAAGTGTGTTGCACGTGCCCTTTCTTCCTGTGACTGAATATGTCTGTGTTTTTCATGAGAAGAGAGAATTCTCCTCCTATCCCTTCTGAGAAATGGGAGCTTCAAGTAAACCACTTAAAGAAAGGGAGAGTCTCTGAGAAGGAAGAAGGGTACCTCAATGTCTGACTATGACTGTTGATAAGTGAAAGGTCATACATAGACTGGGACTGCTCAGTGCTGCTCACTTGTCAATCAAAAAGAGAGAGAGAGAGAGAGAGAGATTTGGAGCATCCTGAACTTTGAGCGACATGAGATAAATACGTATAACATTTTAAATGGATCATCATACACAACTAAAGTGGTATTTCCCCCTGAACCCATTCTAACTTGTAAGAATCCTGTCTAGGATGTGTGGCATGGATGTGTGGCAGGATGTGTGGCAGGATGAGGTGACTCCAGCAGAAAGCGTTGGTGGCATGTGAACAGGCAGGGAGAAGGCTCAAGTATAAGAAATCAGCCAGAGACTGTGCCACCTCCATCAGATGATTGGCTAATGCAAAACATTGCACTTCCAGGGAGGCTAAAGGATTCTTAAACCTTTCAAGGAAAAAGAGCCAGGGTCTGGAAATATTCCCAGTGAGATGGTGTGACAGACAAAATATAATGACAAAAAGATTCAGCCATGTTAAATGATTTTTCCTTGGGCCTGGTTTCCTTTTATCTCTCCTCCCCTTCTTAGTCTGAAGGAATTAGAAGTCAATGGTAACTGTGGGAAAAGGAAGGACTCCCCAAAACTGCAAGTTCTATAGCCTAGAATTGTGCATATAATTTTTGGGATTCAGGAATTATTCTGAACCTTTAAAAATTGTAGACATAACAGAGCTTTATTGCAAATTTTCCTTGATGGAGACAGTATTTTCCCATATTTTAAAATATCAGATTGAATTAGATTGTCTATTCCACTTACTAGACCTACTGAACAAATTACTCCAAAACTGTATTATGCTCATGGGTACATTAGATTAGAAATCACATACAATATATTGTGGATGTTCATCTTTGTTCCATGATATAAGGGGTCTCCTGAAGAAAGACTGAAAGACAGGACATGACTTGAGGTCAAGAAGCTAGAATCTTCGAAAGCATGCTCAATCTACCTACACCTGCTTGGTCTTGAGGTCAGCTGAATCCTCAGCTGTGGCTCTCAGCGAGAACACTTTTATGTGATCTCCCCACGTGGCCTGAATTTCCTCCGTGGAGGCTGGGTTCCCAGGTTGACTGTTCTGACACAAAAAGACACAATGGACACTGCATCCTTTGTATAAACCAGCCTCAAGTGTTACAAACATGATTTTTGTCTATCTCATTCTGTTGGATACAGCAATCACAAACCCACCAAGGTTCCCAGTAGGGGTAGAGTTTGATATAGATTCTACTTTTTGATGGAGAATAGCAAGGCTTTAGAAGATTATGTGTTACCAGAAATATCACTTAAGCAAATTTTGTAAGGTATATTTTGCTACACTGCCTATGTTCAAGTCCATATAATGGACCTTAAACAAAATAATAAAATATCACAAAATTCAGGGTTTTTTTTAAATAAAATGGGATGAGCATTTACTCACTGGTTTGTGATGAAGATTCAATGAGAATATCAATATTCAGGGTTTAACAATACTTAGATACATTATCAGTTTAACTGGGATTTTGGAAGGTGATTTAAGCAGATGGTATATTTGGGTAAGGAAGAATAATTAGCGTTGAATAACAATAACACTTATTGAGAGCAATGAACATGACTTAGTTCATTTTATTTATTTTCCCTTTTCCTCTTCTACAAATCACTCTGTCAGTTTGAAGAAAATATATTCTAGAAGACTTTATATAAATATATATTATATAATATAAATATTTATATATTATATACATTTATATTATATAATATAAATATTATATATATATAATATAATATATTATATTAATATAAATATATTATATTTATATTATATTATATTATATATATTATATTATATTATATATATTATATATATTATATTATATATATTATATTATATTATATATAAATATTTATATATTATATACATTTATATTATATAATATATATTTATATTAAATATATATATACACATAGACATATATACAAATAGATATAAATACAAATATATAGGTATATACTGTATATAGAAACACAAATGTATATATGTAGACAAATATACATTTATATTTATGTTTTATATATAAATATATCTATATAGTATGTATATATGTATATTCACATTACAGAAGAATTTAGACTATGGAAATGGTGTCACCAAATCAGTAAGTGTATTACTCTGAACCATCAGACAGATCATACCAGACCATGGGGAGCATACTCTGTCATACTAACTTCTCCTCATTGACTTGGCATAGTTTTGGTAAGCAAGTAATTATAAGCCATATAATTGATAGTACAAAATTACTGAAAACATGTCCAGAGGTGAAAATCTGAAGGAAAACCAGCCAAAAAGCCCACTAGACCTTAGAAAACAATTACTAGCTTTCCCTGGGTAATCCATGCACGTTTGGACACATTGTTTCTCTCTGCATCTGGAAGAGTTGGGGACTATTCTGAACAGATTCTCATGCAACCTCATGACGCAACTGCAGTTTTATCATACCCCCACCCCACCATCCTATAGAGTGCCTGCATTTCAGTTCCTAGAGATTGTCCTTGTGTCCAAAATTGAAAAGTAATGATGTTATTTGCAAACATTACTGTTTGGTGTAGTCGGATCAGCAGGTATCTGTGGGGAGAAAATCCTAGAGAACACCCTCCAAAATGGCATTACAGTCTCTCAGAAACTTCAAGTTGAATATTGCAAAATATGTTCCCTTTTACTGTAAGATATTTAAAGTTGATCTCTTGGTATTATATGTATTAATTGTGTATAAATGTGTAATTTTAAGCATGGAAGCAAAAGTGGCAATGTTTTTATTTTGTCTTACAGACTCAGAAAAATACTTCATGCTAAGTAGATTGAAAAGCTGTTCTAAGAATCACTGGCTAGTTAAATTCCCATTCAGGCATTAGCCCATTTAATTCAAAATGTAAGCTTACGAACTGAGAAAAGAGAAGGCAATTTAAATGGCCAAACATAATATAAAGAATTCTGGATTTAAAAGGCATATTTTACATCAATTTGTGCTCTACATTGCACACCAATGATGTGCTTCATCATTTTGATGAAACAAAAATCACTGAAAAAAATATATATATTCATACATATTCATATATATTTATAAATATATACACACCTAAGAAGAATTTTTACTAGAAAATTCACCAAATCAAGAAGTACTAAGATTAGTGATATCATCTTGAATTGAATATCCAAGACAGGTACAGAGAGAGAGATCAAATTAAGCTATGTAGCCCAGTGGAAAGAAATTAAGGTTAGCAACCAGAATATTTGGATTTTCCACCTCTGCCAGTAACTATGAACTTAAAATTTAATTGCCTCATTTTCCTCATCTCCAAGACAGAACACCAGTTCTCCAATTCTTCCTCACAGAGTGGTTTGAAATGTCCCATTAAAACACAACATGTGGAAAAATGCTCATAATGCAAGCTAAGTAAAAACAGCAGAATCTAAAATTGCATAATTGCATACACAATATAATTTCTATTTTAAAGAGAAATGAACATATGCATCTGTATAAACATATGAATAGGTAAGAGGCAAAAAAAAGAAATATAATTATTATCTCTATGTGATGGATTAAGTTGATTTTTTCTTCTTTATGAGGTTAAGAGAAATCATCCAGTGTTTGTAAATAAGGCACTTGGGCTGGGGATCATAGTCTTTCAATGAATGATATGCAAGGACATTAACTGACTTTATGAAGCATTTGTCACTTTGATATTTCCTATTTGAATAGATTGCAGTTTAGATATAGATTTTGGTTCAGTAAAAATGATAACCCTAAAAATGTTGGCATTCCTTTGTAGGATGCAAACCAGTTTTGGATCTAAGCTGTCAGTCTTATTCTAAAACTCCTATTTATTCAATAGCCAGTTCCACAAATGCTCTTGGAATCCACTTTACCATTTTATCGATTCCCTTACTAATTAATTAAATAAAATTTTGACATGAGGTTCTCTTACAGTCATATGCATTGTGATGTTAACATTTTGAAAGTGTACCTTGGTAGCACCTTTAAATATTTTTCTAAATTTTCATTATACCTTTATAAATCTTGTTTTTAAATTTAAAATTTTTTGGGGCGCCTGGGTGGCGCAGTCGGTTAAGCGTCCGACTTCAGCCAGGTCACGATCTCGCGGTCCGTGAGTTCGAGCCCCGCGTCGGGCTCTGTGCTGACTGCTCAGAGCCTGGAGCCTGTTTCCGATTCTGTGTCTCCCTCTTTCTCTGCCCCTCCCCCGTTCATGCTCTGTCTCTCTCTGTCCCAAAAATAAACATTGAAAAAAAAAATTTTAAATTTTTTAATTAAAAAAATTTTTTAGATAGAGACAGAGTGTGAGCAGAGGAGAGGCAGAGAGAGAGGGAGACACAGAATCTGATGCAGGCTCCAGGCTCTCAGCTGTCAGCACAGGGTCTGATGCAGGGATCGAACTCACAGACTACAAGGTCACGACCTGAGCCGAAGTTGGATGCTTAACCAACTGTGCCACCCAGGCACCTCTCTTGTTTTTAAATTTTAAGTTACTGCTGGCATTGTGTTTTGAAAATGAAAAGCATTATATTAAGTAAAAATATTATCATAATGCAAGGAAGACAGGAGGTTGCAATGAAAACGGATTAAGCACTATCTGATTCCAGCACTAGCATGTACTGTATGAATCAGGCGAATAATAACAAAACACTTGACTGCCCTAGATTTCAGCTTCCTCATCTTTGAAGTCGTAATTATTATGTTATTATCATTACTAATTTTACTATTATTATTTTTGTTATTATTTTATTATTAATATTATTATTATTACTAATTTTATTTATTAAATTTAATTTAACCAGTCCAATGTTTCTCTTAGTTTGTTCTTTCTCAGGTTCTCATAATACTAAGTTTTCAACCCATTTTAATACAGATATTCCACGTTCTGTTCATATTAAAATGCAATAAATGTATAAAACTGCTTTTATTCCCTTTATTAGGTCCTGCCATACTGGTGGAAAAACCATACTCTGCCTCACATTTAAAAGGAAGCCTTTACAGAGATTTCAGTGTACTATTCACAGACTAATTGACATATATTTGATCAACTCCTAATTCACCAAAGGAGTAGCAACAGTGGAAGTAGAATAACCAGATAATAAAGGACAGGTTGAAACATGGCTCAGATAGGCAAATGTGCATTTCTGACAGTAGTTCTTAAAACAGAACTGGGAGGAAAGCAGGCCAATAACTAATTGAACCAATGTCTTTTAAATTAGAGGGTCCCAAAGATGTTTGGTCATTGAAATCAATCTGGAGCCCAACTCAGACCCACTGAATTGGCACTACGGAGATAGTACCAAATAATCTATATCCATATACTTTTAATAGTCCTACATATAAGTATAAGTATAAGCCTGATTCTTTGTATTTAAAAAAAAATCATTGTAGGACTGTAGTGATACATTACAGACCCTAGATTTCAAATGACACATTATTTCACTCATTCATTCAACAGATATACATTGAAGAGTACTCTCTTCCTGGGCTTGTGCCATATAGTATATATTATTCCACAAGACTTTGAGTTTTCCCTCATAATCGTGGAGTACTCAAATCAATCTAAACTGATAGCCAGAATTATTCTAAAACAAATAGCACTCAATGCACCAGGGAAAACAAAAGCAACATCTACTGTTTTCCAAGCATAGTTTATAATTAACAACAAGGTAACATTCTGGGGTACCTTTCAAAAATCTTATCAATATACCTTGGAAAAACCAGGGTGATGTTCTTAAGATAATTCAACTACTGATATGCATCATCATCACTACCTTTAGATCAGACTGCTTACTAGTGTGGAATTAGTTGCCTTCCAGGTGATTGGTGTTTCTTCACACCAGTTTGTTGTTGCTCTATTTCCTCTGCCCAACAAAAGAAACTCTTTATTAAACAAATAAAACATGACAAACGTTAAAAAATATTTGCTTTCTTCTATATGTCAATTGAAATATCTTCTAGAAATCTAGATTATCCATTAAATCACCTCCAGATACCCCCTCCTCCAATTGAACTAGATTATGAAATTCTTAAAGCCTACCTATTTTTGTTCATTATTCTTATCCCAGTATCACCAACACTGTAATATCTTCATAAATTTTTGTTGACTTGGCATAGCACAATGTCTCATTTTGCAACTTGGCACGCTTTACCTATGTTGTCAGACATTTTCTTAGTTATTATAAAATCACCAATTTTTAAAGCAAGGGAATGAAGAGAAGGATTTGGTTTAGTGTACAATATTAGATACTCAGAGAAAGAGGAGAGAGAAGGACAGAGAGAGAGAGAGAGAGAGAGAGAGAGACAACCATGCTTTAGGGAGAGAGTTTGAGAGATAGAGAAAGAAAGTCATTTGTAGCTGAAATTAAATGCATTTCCACTGCATGAAATTGCTTAGTTTAGTCTTCCCAAAATGCTTTTTCAAATTCCCTGATTTCATGGTCACTTATCACCTCCTCCTTACAAGTTCTTATCTTCATTTAGAATAAAACTCTTACATAAGTAATATGTCATTTTTGAGCAAACATGTCTCTACCAAATGGCAAAAAGAGGAGAGGAATTAATGACCCTTCATTGGTTTAATAATAAAGTTTGAACAGGTTAATAAAGTAACATTAGACACCACTGTAATATTATGGGTAAGAGAAAATAAATTTCAGACTCTAGGAAAAGTTGAATCAGTCATCAATTTATTTAAATGCCTCATAATTATTTCTAGTTCTACTTAATACATATGCAGGAGGTAGGAACCATAGAGAGAGCAACAATGTAGGGAAAAGACAGATTTCCTTGTGTTTTAATGGTCAGCTTAATCTTCCCAAACCAGAGAATTATAGAGTAGGAGAGCATGAAGGATGCAAAACTAGCAAGATCCAGATTTTATGCATTATTAAACCCACAATAATTTAGTGCATTGAATATTTTCATAACAGAAGATGTTAGCAATAGGTTTTAAATTATTCACTTAATATACATTTTTAAAATAATAAGTACTGTTGGTTTCAGTCTTGACATATGACTAAGGAACAAATGCAGTCTGCATTTGTTTTCTTTATAGATTATGAAGTATATTCAGTCATAGGATTTCATTTGGGCCTCCTAAAAAGAATCTCTGTGTTGCAGAATAAGACTTATCATACTCATCTGATAAACAAGGAAATGGATGCTCAGAGTGATTTAAAGGTAAAAATAGGACTAGAGTTCCGAGCCATTCCCATAAAATTTCTAAAAAAGTTTTAATCTAGATAATAATTATTTTTAAAAATTGTTAAAAAAATTAGACTACTCATTAAAATTCAAAAACACTTTACTTTTTAAAAAAAATATAATTTATTGTCAAGTTGGCTAACATACAGTGTATACAGTGTACTCTTGGTTCAAAAACCACTTTAATACATTGCTGAGTTCTCTAAATCTTGTATCGTGATCTTTTGTCTTTGTTTCCCCCTTTTTTTCTCCTTCATTATTTTCCATAATTTTACCTTCCATATCATTGATTCACCACTCTGCTTCGTCAATCCTTGCCATCATGGCATCTGTTCAAGATTGCATCTTGGTTACGGCAGTTTTCATTTTGACCTGATTAGATTTTAGCTCATTTATATCTGCAGAAAGGGATTGTGTGGTGTCTTCTATGATTTTTCTCAACCAAAGCTAGTATTCTTATAATTGTGTTTTTCAATTCTAGTGTAGACATCTTACTTATACCTGAGTTGATTAAATCTCTGGCTGTCATTTCTTTCTAGCCTTTCTTTTGGGGTGAATTTCTCCATCTTGTGATTTTGGAGGAAAAAATAATGAAATAAAAATTAAAAATTAAAAACAGAACAAATCAAATAAGGGAAGCTAGATTATAGGTGTGTTTCCATCTGCTTTTTGAGAGAAACTTGATAGAAAACAGAAAAAAAAGGGAAAAAGTTTTAAAAAACTAAAAATTAAAAAAAAAGAGAGTGAAATAAAATAAAGAAAATAGAATAGAATAAGAAAAAATGTTCCTTCTGTATCCAAGAAAGAGAAAGAAAAAAGAAAACAACCTAAGAAAAAACAGTAAATAAAATGATCAAACAAATACACAAGCAAACAGAATGAAACCCAAATGTTGTCAGGTCCAGGTTCCTCTAGAACTGAAACTTACAGCACACTATAGTCTGTAGAGGAGCAGGTGGAAGGGATTTGTACTGGTTTTCTGGGGTATGTGCCTGGAGGGTGCAAGTAGGCAGGGCTTGATGTAATGGCTCCGTTCACCACTTGATGGCACTGCTTAGCTCACTAGGGTCCATTGGTGTGTGCACATGCGTGTGCAGGAGGGGTGGAAATGGTTTCACCCAGCTCTCTAGCCTGCGGTACCCAAATTTCATGCCCTCACAGACACATGTTCAAGCAAACCTTGATCCCACACTTCAGAGATCCCCAAGACTTGGCGCCACACTTGTTCTCTGGGGGAGGGTCTCACCCAGCAATGATCAGATGCCAGCATGCCAGAAACGTTCCTGTGATCCTGCAGCAGCAGAGGCTCAGAGTTTATGGTAAATCACAACACACAGCCAGCACCTGCTTTTGCTGCATTCTGGTGTCTTTGTCCCAATACCAGCAAACATGGCTGCTCTCCAGGGTCCACTGGGCCTTTGCCTATGGGGAGGTCTATGGCCTCTACCAAATGCACTCCAAGCAGGGGAACCCCTTCCCCCCCATGTGGCACACGGACCCCTGAGACCCCACTGCCTGCTCCTCCCCAGGAGCTCTGAACTTCAGACTCTGCACTCCACTGTTCATAGAATCCTGGTGGTATTGAAACCCTCTCTTTTCTCCCCATCAAAGATTTTGAGGAACAGATATTTTCGTCCGGTAACCTGGGAGTGTTTTCACTCTTTCTCTCTTTCTCTCTAGCTACTTTGAGAGAGAGTATGTTTCTTGCATGATCCTGATGCACCACACTCTCTCCCTTTCTCTTTCTATCCCTGTCCTCTCCATACAAATGGCTTCCTATGCTCTGTCGCTCCTCAGCTTTTCTCTCTCCCAGTTTGCCTATCTGCACTATCTGCCAAGTTCTCTGGCTCAAATTATGGAGACTGTTGCATTAATCCTTAGATCAACTTCCTAGGTGTCCAAAATGTTTTGATGCTGATCCAGCTGCATTTCAGGGATGAGATAAGCTCAGGGTCCCCATACTGCTCCACCATTTTAATACTCCTCTCTCAGTGACTTATTAAAGAGGAATAACATTCATATCATGAGTCCCAGAAGAAGAAGAGAGTTAAAAAAGGGGCAGAACAAATTATAGCTGATAACTTTTGTGAGCAAACTATAGCTGATAACTTTACTAATCTAGGGAAGGACATAAACATCAAAATTCAAGAAGCACAGAGAACTCCCATTCGAGTCAACAAAAATTGACCATCACCCAGGCATATCATAGTCAAATTCACAAAATACACAGACAAGGAAAGAATCATGAAAGCATCAAGGGAAAATGTCCTTAACCTACAAGGGAAGACAGATCAGTTTCCTAGCAGATCTGTCCACAGAAACTTGGCAGGCCAGAAGGGAGTGTCATGATATATTCAACACGCTGAATTAGAAAAATATGTAGCCAAAAATTATTTATCCAGCAAGGCTGTCATTCAGAATAGAAGGAGAGATAAAGAGATTCCTACACAAACAAAAACTAAAGGAGTTCATGACCACTAAATCAGCCTTGCAAGAAATATTAAGGGGAACATTGAATGGAGAAAATACAAAACAAAACAAAAAGACGAAAGCAACAAAACTAGAAAGGAACAGACAATATCAGAAACACCAACTCTACAGGCAACACAATAACACTAAATTCATTTCTATTAATAATCACTCTGAATGGAAATTGACTATGTGCTACAATCAAAAGACATAGGGTATTAGAATAGATAAAAAACAAGGTCCATCTACATGCTGCCTAAAAGAGGCTCACTTTAGACCTAAAAACACCTGAAGATTTAAATGAGGGGATGCATAACCATCTATTATGCTAATGGACATCAAAAGAAAGCCAGAGTAGCCATACTTATATCAGAAAAACTAAGGTTTTTAAATACAGGTTTTAAAACAAAAACTTTAATAAGAAACGCTGAAGGGCATTATATCATAATTAAATGGTTTATCTCCCAATATCTAGCCATTGTAAATATTTATGTCCCCAATATGAACACCCAAATATATAAATCATTAATCACAAAAATAAAGAAATTCATCGATAATAATACAATAATAGTAGGGGAACTTTAATGCCCCACTTACAACAATGGACGGATCATCAAAGCAGAAAATCCACAAAAAAACAATGGCTTTGAATGACACACTGGGCAGGATGGACTTAACAGATATATTCAGAACATTTCATCCTAAAGCAGAAGGATACACATTCTTCTTGAGTGCACATGGAACATTCTCCAGAAAAGATCATATACTAGGTCACATATTAGCCCACAAAAAGTGCAAAAAGATCAATATCATACTGTGCATATTTTGAGACCACAACACTATGAAACTTGAAATTAACCACAAGAAAAAAAATGTGGAAAGATCACAAATATTTGGAGACTGAATAATGAACGTGTTATATGAGAAATTAGAGGAGATAAAAAATAACATGTAAGTCAATGAAAATTAAAACATGACAGTCCAAAACTTTTGGGATGCAGCAAAGGTGATCATAACAGGGAAATATATAGCAATCTAGGCCTTCGTAAAGAAAGAAGAAATGTACCAAATACTTAACCTAACCTTACACCTAAAGGAGCGGAAAAAGAACAGAAAACAAAACCCCAAATCAGCAGAATTAGGAACATAATAAAGATTACAGCAGATTTCAATGATATTGACATCAAAAATCAGTAGAACAGATCAATGAAACTAGGATCTGGCTCTTTGAAAGAATTAACAAAATTGATAATACCCTAGCCATATTTAGCAAACAGAAAAAGGAAAGGACCCAAATAAATGAAATCATGAATGACAGAGGAGAGATCACAACCAACATCTCAGAAAAACAAATAATAATAAGAGAATATTATGAGCAATTATATGCCAACAAATTGGACAATCTGGAAGAAATGAATGAATTCCCAGAAACATATAAACTACCAAAATTGAAACAGGAAGAAACAGAACATTTGAACAGACCCTGGGGTGCCTGGGTGGTTCAGTCAGTTAAGTGTTTACTCTTGGTTTCAGCACAGGTGATGATCTTGTGGTTCATGAGATCCAGCCTTGCATTGGGCTCTGCGGTGAAAGCACAAAGCCTGCTTGGGATTCTTTCTCTTCCCCTCCCAGGCTGTCTGTCTGTCTGTCTGTCTGTCTCTAAGTAGATAAATAAACATTAAAAAAAATTAAAGAAAATTTGAACAGATTCATATCCAGTAAAGAAATTGAATCAGTAAACAAAAATCTCCCAACAAACAAGAGTCCAGGGCCAGATGGCCTCCCTACCAATCACTTAAAGAAGATCACACCTATTCTTTTGAAGCTGTTCCAAAAAATAGAAACAGAAGGTAAACTTCTAAACTCATTCTACAGGGCCAGCATTACCTTGACCCAAAAGGAGACAAAGACCCCACTATAAAGGAGAATTATGGACCAATTCATTTCCCTGATGGACATGGCTGCAAAAATTCTCAACAGGATACTAGCAAATCAAATCCAACAATATATTGAAAGAATTACTCACCACAATCAAGTGGGATTTATCCATGGGCTGTAGGCCTGGTTCAATATCTGAAAATCATTCGACATGATACACCATCTTAATAAAGAAAAGGATAAGAAACACATAATCCTCTCAATAAATGCAGAAAAAGCATTTGACAAAATACAGCACCTTTCTTGATAAAAACCCACAAGAAAGTCGGGATAGAAGAAACATACCTCAACATCATAAAGGCCATATACAAAAGACCCACAGCAAATACCATCCTTAATTGCGAAAAACTCAGAGTTTCCCCCTAAGGTCTGGAACACAACAGGGATGTCCACTCTCACCACTGTTGTTCAACAATACTGGGAGTTCTAGCCTCAGTAATCAGACAAGAAAAAGAAATAAAAATATATATATAAATCAGTAAGGAAGAAGTCAAACTTTCACTCTTTGCAGATGACATGATATTCTACATGGAAACCTGAAGGACTGCACCAAAACACGCTAGAACTGTTATATGAATTCAGTAAAATTGCAAGATACAAAATGAATGTACAAAAGTTGGTTGTAATTCTACACAAAAATTTTGAAGCAGCATGAAGAGAAATCAAGGAATTTATCCCATTTACAATCGCACCAAGAACGATAAAATGCCTAGGAATAAACCTACCCAAAGAGGTAAAAGATTTGTACTCTGAAAATTATAGAAAGCTTTTGAAAGAAATTGAAGAAGACACAAAGAATTGGAAAAATATTCTATACACATGGATTGGAGGAGCAAATACTGTTAAAATGTCAATACCATCTAAAGCAATGTACACATTCACTGAAATCCCCATTAAAATAACACCAGCATTTTTCACAGACCTAAAACAATCAATTCTAAAATTTACACGTAACCAGAAAAGACCCTGAGTAGCCAAAGTAATGTTTAAAAACAAAACCAAAGCTGGAGGCATCACAATTCTGGACTTCGAGTTGTATTACAAAACTGTAATTATCAAGACAGTAGGATACTGGCACAAAAACAGACACATAGATCAATGGAATAGAATAGAAACCCAGAAATGAACCCACAAATGTACAGCCAACTGATCTTTAACAAAGCAGGAAAGAATATCCAATGAAAAAAAGACAGTGTCTTCAGCAAATGATGTTGGGAAAACTGGACAGAAACATGAAGAAGAATGAACCTGGACCACTTTCTTGCACCATAAACAAAGATAAACTCAAAATGGATGAAAGACTTAATTATAAGATAGGAAACCATCAGTATCCTAAAGGAGAAAACAGGCAATGACCTCATTGACCTCGGCCATATCAACTTCTTACTAGACATGACTCGAGGCAGGAGAAATAAAAGAAAAAATGAACTATTGGGACCTCATCAAGATAAAAACTTCTGCACAGCAAAGAAAACAATCAGCAAAACTAAAAGGCAACCAATGGAATGGGAGAAGATATTTTCAAGTGACATATCAGATAAAGGGTTAATATCCATAATTTCTAAAGAACTTATAAAACTCAAAACACAAATCCAAATAATCCAGTGAAGAAATGGGCAGAGGGCAGGACTAGACACTTTTGCAAAGAAGACATCCAGATTGTTAACAGACACATGAAAAGATGCTCAACATCATTCATCATCAGGGAAATACAAATCAAATCCACAATGACATATAACCTCACACCTGTCAGAATGCCTAAAATAAACAACTTAGGAAAGAACAGATATTGGTGAGGAGGCAGAGAAAGGGGGACACTTTTGCATTGTTGGTGGGAATGAAAACTGGTGCAGCCATTCTGAAGAACAGCATGGAGGTTCCTCAAAAAATTAAAAATAGAACTACCCTACAATCTAACAATTGTACCACTAAGTATTTGTCCAAAGGACACAAAAATGCTGATTTATCTAAAAGATACCAAAAACCATGCACCCCAATGTTTATTATAGCACCATCAACAATTGGTTGTTGTAGCACCATCAACAATTCCAAATTATGGAAAAAACCCAAATGCCCATCAACTGACGAATGGATAAAGAGGTGGCATATACATATATATATATATATATATATATATATATATATACACACACACACACACACATACAATGGAATATTACTTCATAATCAAAAAGAATTAAATCTTGCCATTTACAACAACAACTCTAACAATTAGAGTGTATTATGCTAAGCGAAATCAGTCAGAGACAGATATATGATTTCACTCATATGTGGAATTTAAGAAACACAACAGATGAACATAGGGAAAGGAAAGAAAAAATAAGATAAAAAGAGAGAAGGAAGCAAATAAGAGACTCTTAAATACAAAGAACCTGAAGGTTGCTGAGGGGAAGAGTGTCGGGGGATGGGCTGGATGGGTAATGGGCATTAAATAAGGTACTTGTTGGGATGAGCACTGAGTGTTATATGTAAGTGATGAATCACTAAATTCTACTCCTGAAACCATCATTATGGTTAACTAATTTGGATTTAAATTAAAAACTAAAAAATTAAATTATATTAAAAAAATCAAGACCAACAAAACTAAATCATCTAACATGTTATCTTATTCATTAAAGCTTGAAATATTTTTGGTAAAAAACAAGGAATTTTGGTGGAAAGACAAAATAACTTTTTTGGTTGTTGTTGTTTATTTTGAGAGAGAGAGAGAAAGAGAGAGAGAAAAAGAAACATGAGTGGGGGAGAGGCAGAGAGAGGGAGAGAGAGAATCCCAAGCAGGCTTTGTGCTCTCAGCTCAGAGCCTGATGCAAGGCTCGATCTCACAAACCATGAGATCATGACCTGAGCCAAAATCAAGAGTTGGACCCTTAACTGATTGAACCACTCAGGTGTCCCTAGACAAAATGTATTTCTAAGAATTTATTTAACTTTTGTTTTCTCACATAAAATTTTTGGGGTATAACATTGTTGCAGGAAAAGTCCTCAAATCATATACGCATAGCCCATGTAGTTTCAAAAATGGATATGGTACTCAGATTAGAAATAAAACCACTACGAGCATCAGGAACCTCCCCCTGCCCTTTTTTAGTTACTACATTGCCTTGGGTAATTTCCTCACCCCTAATACCATAAACTAGACTTGGAACTTTATGTAATTAAAAGTATGAAATTTATTTGTGTACAGTTCCCAAATCTATGCTATACAATCTGTTCAAAAAACATTATTTCTTCTAAAAGTAATTATGTATATACAATATATCCTATATATATGATGTTTTTGTTTTATCTAAGGTTTGTTTTTAAACGCTAGATAAAGTATTTGCTTCCCAAGACTATTATATTTAGATTACTCCATATAGAGGACACATCATTCTACATGTCTTTTTCCCTTGTGCTCACAGGACCAAACCACCTCCTGCCCAAACTGGGGCAATACAAGCTTTAGACACCAACTCTGCTTCCCATTTCAACCCTGTGTCTATTAGTCAAGGCCATTTTAGTTATTTTCTTTATTTCACAAAATTATTTTAGGTATTATCCCTTCCAGAAACTAGTATTTGTTTAAGAAAGATTTTTCCTTTCTAAGTTCTGAGACAGTATTACAGGAATATATTTCTAGCAATATAACAAAATAAAGATAAAAATGAATTCAGGAAAGAAGAGTTTCAGCTGCTACTAATTTATAACTAAGAGTAGATTCTTCCAGATTTCTTGCCTCACCCTGAAAATCATTCATAAGGAATCATAAGTCACAATAACTTTATACATTGGTTGATAGGTCATGTTGCAAAAGCCTGGATCAAAACTGAAAAAGATCAAATCATCCTTGTGGTATTTGAAAAACTATCGTTATGCTCACCCAAGCAGTTTTACTGACCCCAAACATGCCACCGTCTCAGGACATAAATTGTGAAAGATTGGCACAGTAATAGCACGAGAGTTACAATTAAAGTTACCCTTAAGGTTTTTCTGTGCCACAATTCTGATAGAATCCATTTGCTCCTAGCTTTTAGCAGTTGAAGTTCCAAATGTAAATGAACATTAATGAAGCTGGTGATGAAGGTATATGTCACCAACATTTGAATGATCCTATTTTTGACTAAAAATATAACTCACCTTCAAAATATTTTAAAGAGTGTTCATGTAAATTAAAAAGAAAATGAAAACACCACATGCAATAGGTCAGTTTATCTCATGTTTATGTGCATAGTTTTAAAGACCCAATTTAGAACAATACTGGCATTTTTATAAAAGAAGGAGGAGAAGAAGCTAGAGGAGGAGGAAGAGAAAGAGGAAAGCAATGTGTTCATATCTGGAGGTCTAAAGACTGAAGAAAAATGTGAGAACAAGTACTTCCATCTGGAAGCATAGGCTGGACACTGAAAGTGCAGCACCACATCAGCTATGAAGAAGTTCACAGCAGGGCAGAGATGAAGTAATGCTACACTTCCAAAGTAAATGCACCATGTAGGGTCAAATCACTGAACCAGCCATTATGGGGGAACTTTCCAGATATTCATGCTGAGCAATTCCATGCTTTAAACTGTTTTTTAACCTTTCCTGATGGAAATCTTTCTCATTTAGACTGTTCGGCATCCTCAGAGAATCATTTACATATTTTACTGTTCTTGATGATTTGTGATCATTTGAGGTATACTTTATACAATATTCTCAGGGGCCATTACTTCTAGACTACCACCAGCAACATGGTGGAATCACAGGGTCGTCTCATGGACATGCTGAATAATCAGCTAAACATGAAACAGTTCCTTCTGAGAGAAATCCAGAAACTAGATTAGAGATTCCTACACAGGGTGACAGAAAACACCTACTTGGTGTGGGGTGGAAAATCTGAGGCACACTTGTGCTAGGAACTCTCTCCCCAGCCTAGCACCATACAAGCAGGAGAGAAGCACGACCCACAGCTTCTGATGCATGGACGGTTGAGGCCCACATCCAATGCACCGACTTTTTAATATCCAAGAAACTAGCTCCCAAATCACAAAGATCTGGGAGCTGACAGGATTTCAAGAGTCCTTCAGACCCACAGAGAACAAAGGGGCAGTTGGTTTGAAACTGGAAATGAGTCCTTTCCATGGTGTTCCTCCCAGGCTCAGGACACAGCCAGCTGCCGGCTGAATCACCATGCTCACCATGAGGAAGTGTAGCCACCACCTGTCACCATATAAAGTTAGTATACTATTGACTATATTCCCTATGCTGTATTATACATCCCATGCCTTATTTATTTTATAACTGGAAGTCTGTAGCTCTTAATCTCTTTCACCTATTTGCCCATCCCCCCATAAACCTACCCTCTGGAAACCACTAGTTTGTCCTCTGTATTTGTGAGTTTGCTTCTGATGTGTTTGTTCTTTTGTTTTGTTTTTTAGTTCCCATATTTATGAAAAATCAATAGTAGTTGTCTTTTTCTGCCTTATTTCACTTAGCATAATACCCTCTTGGTCTGTCCATGTTGTCACAAATGAAGATTTCACTTTTTTTATGGCTGTGTATGTGTGTGTTTGTGTGTGTGTGTGTGTGTGTGTGTGTGCGGTGGTAGTTATGCTTTTAGTTTTTGGAGAGACTTCCATATTGTTTTCCATAGAGGCTGCATCAATTTACATTCCCACCAACAGTGCAAGAACTTTCCCTTTTCTCCATATCTTGGCAATATTTGTTTTTTCTTGTCTTTTTGATACTAGCCATGTTGACAGGTGTGAGGTAGTATCTCATTGTGATTTTGATTTTCATTTCCCTGATGATTAGTGATGCTGAATATCTTTTCATGTGTCTATTGGCCATCTGGATGTCTTCTTTAAGAAAGCATCTTTTCAGATCTTCTTCCCATTTCTTAATTGGATTATTTGGATCAATTTCCATCTTTACCTCTAAAAGATGAGATTTAATTTGTTAGATGAGGAAATCACTGAAAATTTCTGAAAAGGCAACTAGCAGTGAGGAAAGTGATAATATAAAAAAAAAATCAGTATGCATAAAGAAAACTCCTTAAAATCCAACTGGGTATTCCAAGGCTTTTGCATGCAATGAAACAGGTTTATTAAGGAAATGGCTGAATCATAATATATTATGCCATAAGGTTTTGATAGGTGCAATAATGGTATTAACAGCTGGCATTGATTGACTTGTTACAATATGTCCAAGACCATGCTAACTAATTTGCATACATTATTTCATGTAATTGTCAAAAGGGTCTTTCAGGACAGGTACTATTATTACTCTGTTTCTGATTTTTTGGGGGGTGGGGATATAAAAGAAGCACCCTTCATTTGGAAAAAGCAAAATCAGTTGGGATTAGATGGAGAAAGATCATTAAGAAAAGAAAAAAGACACTCCTCTTTCCTGGAGTTGGGCAAAGAATCTCTAGGTGCTGATCCACCTTAACATTTTTTCCTTTCTTTTTCTTAACTTGGCCTTATTCAATACACCATGCTAAGGTGTCAGGCTAAGAGACTGACATTCCCTTCATTCAGGTGATAACTGGCCTTGCCTCCCTCTATTAACAGCAACAAACACTGTTCAAAGACTGTGTTTGAACAACTAAAATTTCAAACTGTATAATATAAAATTGACATATTTAGACCATAACATTCAAGTTCTATTGAATAATATATAAGTTAGATTTTAAATAAGAAAATATAAAATTTGTGGACCTTTCATAGGTGGCTAATACATGCAAGTTGCCATTTTGGCCTTCCAACCATGACATACATTAGATCTTGCCAGTCTTTGCCTCTAGAACCAGGATGCAACTGACACTCCCTAACAGCTAATGCTCATTCTATAGATGAACTTCACTTACCACTGCTGCTCCAGAACATACTACAGTAATCTGAGTTCAAATCAGAAATGACAAGTTAAATAGCAAATTTGTTCTGAAATATTTAGATACACAATACTAATGAAGTCAATGGAATCTAAAGATATTTCCTAAAGTTTAATCACTGAATTCAGTAAAAAGAAAAGGCTATTACTAAAAATTGCAGCAAATATTTTGGAAAGCATGAGTATCCCACTCATGCAGGAATACTTGATGATTAAAACAAATATCCTGAGTAGAAACCGCCAAGGGACATATTTAATGGAGGGAAACAAAAGCTTCAAGAAAAATAAATTGTAAAATAATCAATATTAAAAATCTATACTCTGAGAGAATATTCATGCAAAGACTAAGATTTGATAATAAGGGCCAAAAACAAAAACAGACATTATTAGCATACATTAACCTGTCTAGGAGACCCAGAAAAGGATCTCAAGTAGACAAGCACTGAAATCCATTATTTGTATCTAGTGAAAACAAAAATAAGCATAGGTTTCAGAAATTTTATATTTTTCATATTTCATTGTATATGAAGAAGGCTGCAGAATGTGTATATTTTTCAGAGATTAATTTCAGTAACATTACAATATTTTGCTTCATAAGGTCCTGCATTTTAGAAGTCCTCTAGGACTTGGCATATTGATTCTAGGATTGTATGGACTGTATCTCATTATCACAATCAATATTATAGGTCAATAATACTATACTGTACTGAACAAATACAATAAAACAGAATCTCATGAAGAATTTCAATATCTATTGATGCCGCATGTTATACACATATCAATAGGCTATGAATTGGTATAATAGCTACCAAGAACCAAATATTGGAGAGGATAAATAATCTGCTAAAGTGTGAACTTTGAGAGAATGCACAAATCAATATGTCATTATGAAGACTGAAAGAGGAAGTCTGTGGATTTCTCCCTAGCTGCTGTTAATTGAGGTGATCAGTGTCGGCAGTTGAGTATACTGAATTGAGAAACATATGAAGTAAGTTTGACTACAGTTATGTGATCTTAGAAAAGTAATTTAAACTTACTCATCCTTAGTTTCCCACTTTGAGAGCAAGAAAATAATGGTATATACCTCACAAGATTGTTATGAGGGCTAAATGAAGCAAAACGGTAAAAGCACTTCACATATAGGGAAGCATTCAAAAATGTTAGCTGCCATTGGCTATTAAAACTACCTATTGAAGACCTCTCCTCTTTGCCTCTGAACATACTTATGCTCACTTCTTAACAACCTGACTTTCTTTCTGTGTTTTAGATATGCAGCAGAGGTACAAATCTATAGTACGGTCATCAAAACTAAGAAATTAGTCCTTGTTACAATACTTTTAACCAAAGTGCAAAATTTATTCAGATTTCACCACTTTTTCCATGAATAGTCTTTTTCTGTTCCAAGATCCCACACTGCATTTACTTGGCATGTCTCCTTAATCTCTTCCAGTTTGTAACAGCCCCTCAGACTTCCATGTCCTTACCCCTTTGAAGAACATAAGGACATTGCTGTATAGATTGGTCCTCAGTTTGGATTTGTCTAATGTTTCCTCATGATTTCTCTTGAAATTTTGATTATTTGGAAGAATAGCACAGAGGTGATGCTTCTGAGATACATACCAAGAGGTACATGATGTTGATATGTATTATTGGTGATATTAACCTTGATCATTAATTTAAGGTGGTGACTTGCAGGATTCATCCCTGTAAATTTAGTATTCTTCTCTTTATAATTACTAAATACTTCAGAGCAGAAAATCTAAGACTATGCACGTATCCTGTTTGGACGTCAACTTTAATTAATTAGAATTTTGTCTCAGGATTTTATTTATTTGGGTACTGAGAAAAATTCTAATTAAATAAAATCAAGAATGAAAGGAGAAATCACAACCAACACTGCAGAAATACAAACAATAATTAGAGAATATTATGAGCAATTATATGGCAATAAATTGGGCAATCTCGAAGAAATGGACAAATTCCTAGAAACATATAAACTACCAAAACTGAAACAAGAAGAAAGAGAAAATTTGAACATACCCATAACTGGTAGAGAAATTGAATTAGTAATCAAAACTCTCCCAAAAAAACAAGAGTCCAGGGCCAAATGGCTTTCCAGGGAAATTCTAAAAAACATTTAAAGAAGAGTTAAAACCTATTCCTTTGAAGCTGTTTCAAGAAAATAGAAATGGAAGGAAAACTTCCAAACCCATTCTATGAAGCCAGCATTACCTTGATTCCAAAACTAGACAAAGACTTCACTTAAAAGGAGAATGACAGACCAATTTCCCTGATGAACATGGATGCAAAAATCCTCAACAACTTACTAGCCAACCAGATCCAACAATGCATTAAAAGAATTATTCATCACAAACAAGTGGGGTTTTAACCTGGGATTCAGGGCTGGTTCAATATCCACAAAACAATCAATGTGATACATCACACCAATAAAAGAAAGGACAAGAACCACATGATCCCCTCAAGAGATGCAGAGGAAGCATTGGCAAAATACAGCATCCTTTCTTGATAAAAACCCTCAAGTAAGTAGGGATAGAAGAATCATTCCTCAAGATTTTAAAAGCCATATATGAAGGACTCACTGCAAATACCATCCTCAATGGAGGAAAACTGAGAACTTTCCCCCAAAGGCCAGGAACACGACAGGGATGTCCACTCCAGCCACTGTTATTCAGCACAGAATTGGAAGTCCTAAGCTCAGCAATCAGACAACACAAAGGAATAAAAGGCATCCAAATCGGCAAGGAGGAAGTCAAACTTTTAATGTGCCTCCATTTTTTAAGTACTTCCTTATATTCTGTTTTCACAAGATTCTCCAAAACTATCTTATACTGTCCATGCTCTAGTCCCCAAATCAACCAGTTTTCCAAAGAGCCTTGGCTTTTATTTATTTTATTGGAAAATAGTATTTAGAAGCTATGATCTGGGTTCTAGGTATGCTTGTGGCCAGTGGGGCATCATTGTTGCAAACCCTTCCCAATAGACAGGGCTAGGAAACACATATACGCATCCTAACTTGTGCACAGACATAGATCTATATTTATTTCTGTATCTGCTTATCTGTATCTATTTATGCATTATATACACATATAACTTTTTAAAAATGAATCCATATTGGTATCTTCAACTCCAGTCTAGCATGACAAGGCTCATTCTAGCCTTCCCCTTTCCCTATTTGTAATTTCTTTCTCCAGCAGTGAGAAAACTTCCCTCTCATTATCTATGTTTATTTATTTGTTTGATCCTAATATAAAAATAAAATAATTTCAGAATTCCTAACCTGGATTCCTAAAAATAATTTGCAAAGTAGGGCCTATTGTTTGGATATACTTTCTTTAGTCTTTTGCTTTATACTATCCAGTCAAAACACTGTTTTCCAATGTTATTTATAGCAGTTGTTGGAGCTATTCTTAAGATTTCTGCAATGAAGGGCACTGAGAGGATTCATTTGGTTACATGTGGTTGTATGATTAATTTGTAATACAGTTAGATTCATTTGTCACAGTCTGTGTCCCCCCTCCTCTACCAAATACTGGTTTTGTTTTTGTGTTAGTTTGGTAAACGTTACTTTTGTGGTGAATAGTTCTATAGCCCATGTGTCCACCACCACAATTCCATAGAGAACAGCACCATTACCCCAAATTTCTGCCAAGTAACACCATTATAACAACTCTCCCCATTCCCAATTCCTGGTAGCCACCCATGTTTTCCTTCTTAAAGCTTTTGCCTTTTCCAGTGTGCCATATAAATGGAATCAGGAAATACATAATCTTTCAGTGTGACTTCTTCCCGTGACAAAATGCATTTAGGACTCACTGATGTTGATGTATGAATCAAGAGTTCATTCATTTTTCTTTCTGGGTAGTATTACATTATATGTATCTACCACATTTTGTTTGTCCTGAGAAAGAAAAAAATCAGCTCCTGAAGTTCAGGAACTGATCTGACGGTCACAGCTAGGCCTCAAGGTTATTACAAACTGATCTGGAATTTACAGCTAAGCCACACTGTCTTCCTGTTGACAGAAACAATCTTACAAATATCCACCTCAGGCAAAGTCACTGTGGTAACCACAGAATAGAAAACATTCCACTCTCTCACTACTAGGTAAAGAGTAACTACTACTGCTTTATCAATTTAGGCTTAACCTTACTCTTTCCTCCACTCCCTATTGACAAGAGTTATTAAGATGCTCAACCGGAGAATCACCCCTCTTTCTAACTGCACCTAGTCTAGAATGAACCTCCTTTTCCTTAGACGACCAGATCATGGAAGTTGTTTCCAACATCCTTGTACTAAGATACCTCACAGTTCCCTGGGGTGAGAATCCCCTTTATGTCAATGAATAATAAAGCCAACTTACTGAACTGCAAGTATGTTCCTGGTGTCTTTGGGTGAAGGCACTGACCATCTCATCACTGGTTGAAGTCATCTGGATTTGTTTCAAATTTTTGTGATTATGAACAGAGCTGCTATAAACATTTGCATAGAAGTTGTTGCATGGACATAGGTTTTCATTTCTCTTAGGAATATTTCTAGGAGTGGGATATAGTAGGTGTATGCATGTTTAACTTTATCAGGAACTGTCAAACCATTTCCAAAGTGAATATTCCATTTGACATTCCCATCTGCAATGTTTGAGTATTCCAAAGTTTACCAGTATTTGGCACAATCAGCTTTATTTTTCATTTTGAACATCCCTTTAAGTATGTAATAGCATCTCAATGTGGTTTTAATTTGTACTTACCTATACATGGTATTGAACATCTTTTCATATGCTTGTTTTTCATCTCACATCTTTTGTAGGTGTCTATTCAAATCTTTTACCCGTTTTCCAAGTTGGATTGTTTTCTGTTTAGTCTTGAAAATTCTTCACATATTCTATATACAAATACTTTGTCAGAAATGTAATTTGCAAATATTTTCTCTCACTCTGTGGTCTGTCTTTTCAATTCCTGACACAGATGTGTTTAACTTCTGCAATATTTGGGCTATTTGTATGGATTCTGTACATGTCTGAATAATAGTATTTCTTTAATAAAAACAATTTATACTAGAAATTTATAGAATCCATACCCTCCCAGGGTATTTTAAAAAATCTTAATTAGAAAATCAAAGGGGAGATCCAAGGTGAGAAAAATAAGGATGGAAGTTGGAGAGGAATGAAGATTAATAAATTAGTGCGTAAAACAACCACCACCAACTCAGCAACAACTCAACACACCAATAACCTCCGCTAGCTTCCCATTGCTCTTAGAGGAAAATCCAAATTCATACCAAACCCGAGCTTCTGCAAATCTTTCTGTTATCCTCTGTCACTATTTATAGACATATTACCTTTAATCTGGTCTCTCATACATGCAAAGATCCTTTCTATCTTAAGACCTTTACTCTGGCCTTTAGTTCTGCCTAGAAGACGACATCCCCAAGCCTGCTTCTTCTTATCACTTGTCAGTACACATGCCACCTTGTCAGATGTCCCTTTCCTGACAGCCCAACAAAAAGCCCCTACACTTCTCATTCCTGTTCACATCACCTTGTTTTATAGACTTCTGTTCACATCACCTTGTTTATAGACTTCGCAGTACGCATCACCATTTGAAATCTAGCTTCTGTGGTGACCTTCTCATTGTCTCACAACCTACGTCTATGCTCACCAGAATGACAGCTCCTCAAGAGTAAGGAAACATGCTTGTCTGAAGCACTGTTGTAATCCAGACACAAAATTCAGCACCATCACATAACAAACATTCAGGAAAATATATTTTAGTGAATAAGGAACCAAATGAAATATTAGGTAATTTTAAAATGCCCATTATAATGCTGCCCCATGTTCCTAATTTTCTGAACAGAACTCTAATAACAGACATTAGAACATGCATGCATTAGCTCTTAGTAAAAATTGTGAGCATCTACATCCCAAAACTTCAACTGTTCGGTTATTCTTGTTGTTAAAATAACGTATTATCTATTATACTAATTAAATTAATAAATATAACATTTTGGTACCTGACTTATTTAAGTGTTAACTTTAAGCAAAGTTCTTTGAGGCATCAAGGTCACTATTTTCCTTACATTTTATGCAGCTCTTCTAGTATCAGAAGACCTAAAACTCCAGTGATCAAAGGTAGCAATATTTTGTGAGTGAAGTTTGGGACTGAAACTTATTCTTTTGGCTCAAGAGGTGGAGCCTCTCTTTCAGTCATTTTCCTATTAATTGTTCTTTTAGTTCATTTCTTAGGTCCACCAAATTCCCATTCAGTTCTCTGAAGCAGAGAGTAATTCCAGATAACCAGTTAACTGTGAGGCCCACAAATATGATACATAAAAGCATTTGGGGATACTTCAAATCTTATTTTGCCAGTGTTGACAAATGCTTCATTTAAAAAACACAATTTAGGGGCGCCTGGGTGGCGCAGTCGGTTAGGCGTCCGACTTCAGCCAGGTCACGATCTCGCGCTCCGTGAGTTCGAGCCCCGCGTCAGGCTCTGGGCTGATGGCTCAGAGCCTGGAGCCTGTTTCCGATTCTGTGTCTCCCTCTCTCTCTGCCCCTCCCCCGTTCATGCTCTGTCTCTCTCTGTCCCAAAAATAAATAAACGTTGAAAAAAAAATTAAAAAATAAAAAAATAAAAAACACAATTTAGGGGCACCTGGGTGGTTGAGTCGGTTAAGTGTCTGACTTCTGCTCAGGTCATGAACTCAAGATTTGTGGGTTTAAGCCCTGCATTGGGCTCTGTGCTGACAGCTCAGAGCTTGGAGCCTGCTTCAGATTCTGTGTCTCCTTCTCTCTCTGCCCCTCCCCCACTCATGCTCTGACACACTCTCTCCCTCTCTCTCTCAAAAATAAATAAACATTAAAAATTTTTTTTTAAATATACAATTTAGAGGGGTGTCTGGGTGGCTCAGTTGGTTAAGGGTCTGACTCTTGATTTCGGCTCAGGTCATGATGTCATGGTTCTTGTAAATGAGTCCTGCACCCAGCTCTGCACTCACAGTGCAGAGCCTGCTTGGGATTCTCTCTCTCTCCTCCTCTCTCATCCCCTCCCCTACTTGCATTTACCCTCTCTCTCAAAATAAATAAATTAAAAAAAACACAATTTAGAAAACATTTTTAAAGGTTTTCATTAAGACTGAATGAGTTCATTTTTACACGATAAGGTTGATATGTTTTCAACATTTGTCCTAAGAAATATGTCAATTATTCAATTATTCACTACACACACACACACACACACACACACACACACACACACACACACATAAAGGCAAGAAGCACCTGGATGTTAATATGTATACAGTTTCTCTCTTCTCCTCTAGTTATAACGTCTTTATCTTTCAATGTAACCTTGCTTGTGATAGAAAAAAATCCAAGGCTCAATTAGTGAAACTTAAGTCATTGCTTTCATACCCTTGGGCCAATTAAATAATTTCTTTCCAATCCTCAAGGCAATGCTAATCTTTGTTCAATCTTTGACAACATTTCACATGATCATTTCAATTTGTTGAACCTTTCTGATCTAGTAATTTCTTTATTTAGGGCTCTACACTGAGGATTTAAAAAAAGTTGTGAACTAACATTTATATAAAGGGACATTTATTTCAGTCTTTGTTTGCCATTGTGAGAAATTAGAAATTAAATAATAAAAATAGTTAATTATGAATTTCATACACAAAATGAAATCAATGATAAAATTGTATTTTCAAACAATTTTAATTATGTGGGAGATACTCACATTTAAATTTAAATTAAAAATACATAAACATCAAAATGGAATTGAACATAAACCTTATTAGATGGATAATTTGTATATTTAGAATATGAATGTATATATATGTATATATACATGTATATGTGTGTGTACACACACACACACACAATTCATTAAAATTGTTAAAAATAAACAAAAATGTCACTATAGTTTTTGCTCTAGATAGTGGTGTTATGGATGATTTTAAGATTTTTTTGTTTTGCATACTCTAAGTTTTTTATAACTTAGATTTTCTACCTTTAGTATAAAAAATAAAATAATTTTAGGCTCTTTTAATCATAAAATTAATCCACTGCTCCAGTCTTTACTCAGGTCATTGTGGTTTGAGTTAGATCTACATCATATGACCTGGTACATTTCTGGAGATATTTTTAAATACAGATTCCAGGGCTCCATTCCCTATGTAATGAGTCACCCTCTTTAGGTATGGAAACTGGGAACCAGTGTTTAACTAAGTTCCCATGGGTTTTGATTAGCCAGCTGATTTTTAGAACTGTGATCTAAATAACAGATGCAAATCTCTCATGGAACACCAGTGCTGGCAGGGATATTAGATGCCATCTCTTACAGAAGCCAGATTTTATCAGAAATGAAAATTAAGCCACACAGCTAAATAATCACTCCAGGCCTCTTAATTTCAAATACTCACTACTTATAATATCATGCATCCTGAAGTTAGGTCATTTAGTCCATAACTCTTTTTTAAAAGCATTTATAATTTGGCTCCTTTCCTAAAAGAGCAAAGATGTTTGCACATTTTTTGTAGCAGTAAGTGTTCTTTGAAGGATGGAATAGAAAAAAAAAAAACAAAAAACAGTTCTCTGGAAGTAAAAAGGCTCTCCCTTTCATAGACATTCAATACATGGTTAAAAGTAGAATGTGAAATAACTAAAAATGAACTTGATATACTTAATGTATTATGTATGCTCTATAAAGCATATTTATGGAAAAAATGAAGTCTATATCAAAATTAAAATTTTTAAATGCTATTTTCTATTTTAACAAGAAGTAAATTGACAGTGGCATCCCTGGCCTCTCTGCATTATTTCACTCACTTTCTCTGATTGGAAAGCTTGGCAGAAGGAACCGTGCCTGTCAGCCTCACCTCCTGACCTTCTTTTGGGATCGGACTGCCTGCCTGCTTGCCGAGAGTATTCTTTCTGATGTTCTATGCCACATGTGTATAGGTCTGCCAGTGTTCCTCATGATTGGTTAAGAAACTTAATTCAGTAATGTAATATTAATAAGAACACTTAGCTAGCATACCGAATTGTATTTTCAACCTCATCTTTAAAACTGAGACATATAACATTTTGATTTCCACATATCTGACTACCACATTTATCTCTCAACTGGTTTCAACACAGTGAATGTGTGTCTTCATAATGCTCTAAAAATCAAAAAATGAGTATCCTTATTAATGTCATTATTAATATTCTTAAAAATGAAAAAAAAACTGCAGTTTTGAAGATTAAGTAATTTTCCCAAGATTGTATAATAGTAAGAGTAGAGATGGAATTCAAATGCAGGCATAGCTGGATCCAAAGTCAATGTTCTTACAGTTATTTTAAATCTGATTCTGTTATTCTCTTGCTTACTATCTTCAAGTGATTTCCATTAACAATCTTTTATCTGTTAATTAATTGAAATACTTGATTGCCTAGTATGTACTATCCTTTGTCTATTAGATGATGAATAACATAGACACAGTCTCTAATGGTTTTTAATTTTTTATATTTTTAAGTTTTATTTATTTATTTTGAGAGAGGGTGAGCAGGGGAGGGGTAAAGAGAAAGAGGCAGAGAGAGAATCCCAAGCAGGCTCCACATTGTCAACATAGAGCCCAACATGGGGCTCGAACTCACAAAATGTAAAATCATGACCTGAGCTGAAATCAAGAGTCGGATGCTAAACCAACTGAGCTATACAGGCACCCTTCTAATATTTATCATGCAAATGGAAGTGACGTTAAAGCCAGGATAGCAATATTTATATTAAACAGAATAGACTTTAAATGAAGGCTGTAACAAGAGTCAAAGAAGGACACTACGTGATAATAAAGAAGACAACCAACAGGAAGTCATAACAATTGTAGATATTTTTGCACCCGACATAGGGGAACCCAAATACATAAAGCACCTATTAAGAAACATAAAGTAAATAATAGTAATACAATAATAATAGAAGACTTAACATCCCACTTACATCAATGGATAAATTATCCAAACAGAAAATCAACAAGGAAACAGTGGCCTTGAATGACACACTGGGCCATAGGGATCAAACAAAAATATTCAGAACATTCCATCTTACAACAGCAGAATAAACATTTCTTTCAAGTGCACATTGAATATTCTTCAGAATAGATCATATATTAGGCTACAAAACAAGTATCAACAAATTTAAAAACACTGAAATCATACCATGAATCTTTTCTAATAACTATAATGCTACAAAACTAGAAATCAATCAAAAGAAAAAAATGTGGAAAGAATACACATACATCAAGGTTAAATAACATACTACTGAACAGTGAATGGGTCAACCATGAAATCAAAGAGGAAATCAAAACACACATGAAGACAAATGAAAATGAAAATACGTAGTCCAAAATCTTTGGAATGCAGCAAAAGCTATTTTAAGAAGGGAAGTTTATAGCAATACAAGCCTACTTCGAGAAGCAAGAAACTCTTAAACAACCTAACCTTACATGTAAAGCAGCTAGGAAAAGAAGAACAAACAAAACCTCAAAACAGTAGGAGGATGGATATAATAAGATTATAGCAGAAATAAAATCCACTGTTTGGTTCAGTCAGTTAAGCATCCAACTCTTGATCCATGAGATTGAGCCCTACATCAGGCTCTGCATTAGCACGCAGAGCCAGCTTTGAATTCTCTCTCTCCCTCTCTGTCTTCCCCTCCCCTACTCACTCTCTTTCTCTCCCTCTCAAAAATAAACAAAAAAACAAACAAATAAATAAATGAAATAGACACTAAAAAAACAATAGAACAGAGGCACCTGGGTGGCTCAGTCAGTTAAATATCCAACTCTTGGTTTTGACTCAGGTCATGATCTCACTGTGAGTTTGAGCCCCGCATTAGGCTCTGTGCTGACAGTGCAGAGCCTGCTTGGTATTCTCTCTCCCCCTCTCTGTGCCTCTTCCCCACTCATTCGCTCACTCTCTCTCTCTCTCTCAAAATAAATAAGTAAACCTTTTTAAAAAATTAAAAAAAATAGAATAAATCAATAAAACCAGCAGCTTGTTCTTTGAAAACATCAACAAAATTGATAAACTGCTAGCCAGACTCATAAAAGAGATAGAGAGAGAGGACTCAAATAAACAAAATCACAAATAAAACAGGAGAAACAACAACCAACACCACAGAAATACAATTGTAAAAAAATACTGTGAAAAATTATATGCCAACAAATTGGACAACTTAGAAGAAATGGATAAATTCCTAGAAACATAACCTTTCAAAATGGAATCAGGAAGAAGTAGAAAATTTGAACAGACCAGTAACCAGCAATGAAATTCAATCACAAATTTAAAAAAAAAATCCAAAAAACAAAAGTCCAGGACCAAATGGCTTCACAGGTGAATTCTACCAAACATTTAAATAAGAGTTAATATTTATTCTTCTCAAACAATTCCAAAAACTAGAAAAGGAAGTAAAGTTTCCAATCCATTCTATGAGGCCAGCATTACCCTGATTCCAAAACCAGACAAAGACACCACAAAAAAAGAGAACTACAGGCCAATATTTCTGATTAACATAGATGCAAAAATCCTCAACAAAATATTAACAAACCAAATTGAACAATGCATTAAAAACTCATTTGCGGGGCGCCTGGGTGGCGCAGTCGGTTAAGCGTCCGACTTCAGCCAGGTCACGATCTCGCGGTCCGTGAGTTCGAGCCCCGCGTCAGGCTCTGGGCTGATAGCTCAGAGCCTGGAGCCTGTTTCCGATTCTGTGTCTCCCTCTCTCTCTGCCCCTCCCCCGTTCATGCTCTGTCTCTCTCTGTCCCAAAAATAAATAAACGTTGGAAAAAAAAATTAAAAAAAAAAAAAACTTATTTGCCATGATCAAATGGGATTTATTCCTGGGATGCAAGGATGGTTCAACATTCCAAATAAATCAATGTGATACATCACATCAAAAAAGAAATGATAAGAACCATATGATTATTTCAGTAGATTCAGAAAAAGCATTTGACAGAGTATAACATCCATTCATGATAAAAACTCTCAACAAAGTTGCTTTAGAGGGAACATACCTCAACATAAGGAAGGTTAGATATGAAAAACCCACAGCTAAAATTATACTCAGTGGTGAAAAACTAAGATCCTTTCTCCCAACATCAGGAACAAGACAGGGATGCCCACATTCACCACTTATATTCAACATACCACTGGAAGTCATAGCCACAGTTATCAGTCAAGAAAAAGAAATAAAAGGCATCCAAATTGGTAAGGAAGAAGTAAAACTTCCATTATTTGTAGACAGCATGATACTGTGTATATATATGTATATAAAAAAACCTTAATGTCTCCACCAAAATACTGCTAGAACTTACATGTGAATTCAGTAAAGTCCCAGAATACAAAATCAATGCACAGAAATCTGTTGATTTCTATACAAAATAAGTAGCAAACAGAGAAATTAAGAAAACAATCCCATTTACAGTTGCACCAAAAATAATAAAATACATAGAAATAAACCAACCAAGGAGGTAAAAGACCTGTACTCAGAAAAAAATATAAACCTTGATGAGAGAAATTGAAAATGACACAAACAAATGGAAAGCTATTCCATCCTCATGGGTTGGGAGAACAGATATTGTCAAATGTCCATACCACCCAAAGCAATCTACAGATTCACTGCAATCCCTATCAAAATACCAACAGCATTTTGCACAAAACTAGAAAAAATGATGGTAAAATTTTTTTAGAACCACAAAAGACCATAAGTAGCCAAAGCAATCTTAAAAAAGAACAAAATTGGAGGTATCACAATTCCAAATTTCAAGTTATTACAAACCATAGTGATCAAAACACTATGGTTCTGATAAATAAAACAAACACAGATAAACTGAACAGAATAGAGAACCCACAAGTAAACCCATGATTATATGGTCAATTAATCCATGACAAAGAAGACAAGAATGTGCAATGGGAAAACAAAACAAAACAAAACAAAACAAAACAAAACAAAAAACAAAACAAAACACAGTCTCTTCAACAAATGGTGTTGGGAAACTGGACAGCTACATGCAAAAAGAATGAAACTGGATAATTTTTTACATGATATGTAAAAAGTACATTCAAAATGGATTAAAGGCCTAAATGTGAGAACTGAATTCATAAAAATCCTAGAAAAAAGCATAGGCAGTAATTTCTTTGGCATTGGCTGTAGTTACATTTTTCTAAATATGTCACCTCAGGCAATGGAAACAAGAGCAAAAATAAACTATTGGGACTACATCAAAATAAAAAAGCTCTACCCAGCAAAGAAACAATCAACAAACCAAAAAAAAAAAAAATACAACCTACTGGATGGGAGAAGATATTTGCAAATAATATATCTGATAAGGGGATAGTATCAAAAATAGATAAAGAACTTACACAACTCAACACCAAAAAAAAAAAACCACAAATAATCCATAAATAATTAAATCCATAAATAATTAAAAATGGGAGAAGACATTTCTCCAAAGAAGACATACAGATGGCCATAAGACACATGAAAAGATGCTCATCAGGGAAATGAAAATCAAAACCACAATGAGATACCACCTCACATCTGTCAGAATGGTTAAAATCAAAAATACAAGAAACAACAAGTTCTGGTGAGTATGTGGAGAAATAGGAACACTCATGCACTATTGGTTGGAATGAAAACTGGTGCCATCATTTTAGAAAACATATGGAGGTTCTGCAAAGAATTAAAAATAGAATTACCATATGATTCAATAATTCCACTATTGGTTCTTTACCCAAAGAAAATGAAAAGAGCAATGTGAAAAGATTTGTGCATGCCTATGTTTATAGCAGAATTATTTACAATAGTCAAATTATTGGAAGCAGCCTAAGTGTCCATCCATAGAAGAACGGATAAAGATATGGCACATAAATGCACAATGGACTATTACTCAGCCACAAAAATGAATGAAATCTTGCCATTTGTGACAACATGGATGGAGCTAGAATGTATTATACTAAGTGAAATAAGTCAGAGAAAGACAAATACTTTATTATTTCACTCATAAGTGGAATTTAAGAAGTAATACAAACAAAGAAAACAACAGACAAACAAAGAAACTGACTGTTAAATATAGAGAAGAAACTGGTTGTTACTGGAGGAGAGGTGGGTTGGGGTATGGGGAAAATAGGCGAAGGGCATTAAGAATACATTTATTGTGATGAGCACTGAGTAATGTATAGAATTGTTGAATCACTATATTGTACACCTGAACCTAATATAACACTATGTGTTAATTACACTAGAATTTTAAAAATTAAAAATTGTAATTATGAAAAAATGTCTGTTAAGATCATGGCATATTGTCTCTGTCTGATGAGATGCTATATACAGCAGAAGGGGCCTGGCAAGGAATTAGGTTATGAAGAGAAGTAGGGGCTAAACAAAGAAGTAATTTGCGAGGCATGTTTAAGAATTTTAGCTTAAATTCCAGCAGACAGGAAGCCATTAAATAAATATATTTTTAAGCCATTTGGTGAAATTATTGTACATGCATTTCATTAAGAAAACCCACTGGGATAAGGAAGGGAAGAGAGAGAAGAAAGGAAGTCAAGAAATCCAGTCAGAAGACCGCTCCTTTGGCTGGATAAAGGGTGGATGGGCCCAAACAAGGTGGTAGCAATCATATACACAGACATGGAAGGAGTCTCAACGTATTTAGGAAGTAAAATAATAAGCCTTAGCAGAAAGGACGCAGTAGTAAGAATGATACTCGGATTTCTGGATGTATGGGGCCACTATCCATAGAGATGAAAAATATTGGAAGATTCCACGGGAGAGAGTAGGGTATCAGGGAATTCTGGGAGCTCAAGGTTTCCATCTTGGGTTAAGCTTTAAGTGTCTTTTTTAACATTTTAGTGAATATGACAGAAAATCAATCGGATATTAATCTCTATTCAGCAATGATCTTCCAAGAAGCGGCTACACTCTGTGCTAGACACTGTGGATGCAGAATAACAAGTAAGATAATGAGATGCAGAATAATAAAATAAGGCAGCCTTTTTATTTGCCCTCATGATTCCTACCATCTAGGAAGGATGATGTAAGTAGGATGACTAATCACAGTGTACTGATGAATGCTACAAAAGGTAAAGTATAAAAAGGTGCAGGAGATGTAACCTAATTTGAAGGTGTCAAAGAGGACTCCTTAAAAATTGATATGAAACAAAAAATGTATCTTAAATTATATGTCTAATCTATAAGTGTCATAACCATTTGTTAAGTATTATTTTAAATTTTTTTATAACATGATCCATCAAACTAGTGAGATATTAAACTTTGAAAGATGCTATATAGTTCATAAGCCTGGTAGCAAGAAAGCAAAAGGTATGGGTATAAACTAATTTCCTTTTTTGCAATTCACTAATTTCCTAAGCTTTTATGCATCAAATATGTTTTTGAATGACTCCTAGAAGTCATTTGTATAGTTCTGATGGAGTATCAGAGATGTTATACACATAGTAATAGATAAGACTGATTGTAGCTAAAACCTTTGAGCTTTGCTTTAGAATTTTAAAAAACTGACCTTGGTCAGATAGACACTGGGGAGTCATAGAAAGTTTGTGAGCTAGTAACTGTCATGACCATATCTCTGACATAAATTAATTTGCAAAAGCTTTCCTGATAATCACTACTAACATTAAGGTATTTTTAAACCTGTATCCATCTCACACTATTGTCTAATATTGTTTTTGTGGCATGTGGTACAATATTTTAAGTATAAGTATACTTCCACAGTCCTTACAAATTTGATCATTGATTTCAGAAAATTCATTAATAGTGCTTATCATGAAAGCATAAATGTAATCATATTATCAATATTCATGCAGAAGTGTAATAATAAAGTACAAGGGGTGTGCTGGAAGGGGCTGCTATAAAGTCTTCAAATTTTCCTCCCTTGTTCAACACTTGTTACAATATCAGACAAAATAAGGAATGTGTTTCTTGTTTTTTGCCACAGCTATTTAACTAGAACTCCTTTCTTAAAAGGCACACATAAGACCTTCGAGTCAGTTATAGCATCTCTGTAAAGAGGCCAGAGATGATGGGAAATGGGGAAAGCTCTGCATTTTTCCATACGTGATATACAAATGAATGATTTTTAGGATTTGTTGTAAAGTCCCTTAAGAGGTCTCATTTGGTGCACGGGCAGCTCAATCAGTTAGGCAGCTGACTTCAGCTCAGGTCATCATCTCCCGGTTCATGGGTTCAAGCCCCATGTCAAGCTCTGTCCTGACACCTCAGAGCCTGGAGCCTGCTTCAGATTCTGTGTCTCCCTCTCTCCCTGCCCCTCCCCTGCTTATGCTCTGTCTCTCTGTTTCTCACAGGTGAATAAATGTTTAAAAAAAATTTTTTTAATTAAAAAAAAAAGAGGTCTCATTCAAATTCTTGAGGACTTATATGTGGTGGCAAGGGTCACAAAGTATAATAACTCATCAGTATCAACAAGGATAAGAGACCTCTCAGACCAAAGTGGCTGATGTCAGCACTTTGTCAATAATCACATGGGTAGGGTGGAGAAAGTATGATCTAGTATTTCAAGAGGGGGGTGGTACAGATGGAGAAGAAGTGCAAAGTTTGGAATCATATAAAACTTCATGAAATCCTTGCTTTCTAATCAGGTTAAACCTAACCCTTTCTTGACTTCATCCAATGCCACAGAGGACAATTTAAAGCAACTTAAATCTGGGAAGCTGGCAGAAGATGGCGGCGTAGGAGGACGCTGGGCTCACCGCGCGTCCTGCTGATCACTTAGATTCCACCTACACCTGCCTAAATAACCCAGAAAACCGCCAGAGGATTAGCAGAACGGAGTCACCGGACCGAAGTGCAGACGAGAGGCCCACGGAAGAGGGTAGGAAGGGCGGCCAGGCGGTGCGCGCTCCACGGACTGGCGGGAGGGAGCCGGGGCGGAGGGGCGGCTCGCCGGCCAAGCAGAGCCCCCGAGTCCGGCTTGCAAAAGCGGAGGGGCCTGACGAACTGTGTTCCGACAGCAAGCGCGACTTAGCGTCTGGGAGGTCATAAGTTAACAGCTCTGCTCGGAAAGCGGGAAGGCTGGAGGACAAAGGGAGGGTGAGCTGCGGAGCCCCCGGACGACAGAGCTCAGTTTGGCGGGGAACAAAGGCGCTCGCCAGCGCCATCTCCCCCGCCCATCCCCCAGCCAAAATCCCAAAGGGAACCGGCTCCAGCCAGGGAAATTGCTCATTCCGCGCGAACACCCAACTCTGTGCTTCTGCGGAGCCAAACCTCCGGCAGCGATCTGACTCCCTCCGGCTGCCACAGGGCCCCTCCTGAAGTGGATCACCTAAGGAGAAGCGAGCTAAGCCTGCCCCCCCTGCCGCCGTGCACCTTGCCTTCCCACCCCAGCTAATACACCAGATCCCCAGCATCACAAGCCTGGCAGTGTGCAAGTAGCCCAGACGGGCCACGCCACCCCACAGTGAATCCCGCCCCTAGGAGAGGGGAAGAGAAGGCACACACCAGTCTGACTGTGGCCCCAGCGGTGGGCTGGGGGCAGACATCAGGTCCGACTGCGGCCCCACCCACCAACTCCAGTTATACACCACAGCACAGGGGAAGTGCCCTGCAGGCCCTCACCACACCAGGGACTATCCAAAATGACCAAGCTGAAGAATTCCCCTCAGAAGAATCTCCAGGAAATAACAACAGCTAATGAGCTGATCAAAAAGGATTTAAATAATATAACAGAAAGTGAATTTAGAATAATAGTCATAAAATTAATCGCTGGGCTGGAAAACAGCATACAGGACAGCAGAGAATCTCTTGCTACAGACATCAGGGGACTAAGGAACAGTCACGAGGAGCTGAAAAACGCTTTAAAGGAAATGGAAAACAAAATGCAAACCACCACGGCTCGGATGGAAGAGGCAGAGGAGAGAATAGGTGAACTAGAAGATAAAGTTATGGAAAAAGAGGAAGCTGAGAAAAAGAGAGATAAAAAAATCCAGGAGTATGAGGGGAAAATTAGAGAACTAAGTGATACACTAAAAAGAAATAATATACGCATAATTGGTATCCCAGAGGAGGAAGAGAGAGGGAAAGGTGCTGAAGGGGTACTTGAAGAAATAATAGCTGAGAACTTCCCTGAACTGGGGAAGGAAAAAGGCATTGAAATCCAAGAGGCACAGAGAACTCCCTTCAGACGTAACTTGAATCGATCTTCTGCACGACATATCATAGTGAAACTGGCAAAATACAAGGATAAAGAGAAAATTCTGAAAGCAGCAAGGGGTAAACGTGCCCTCACATATAAAGGGAGACCTATAAGACTCGTGACTGATCTCTCTTTTGAAACTTGGCAGGCCAGAAAGAATTGGCACGAGATTTTCAGGGTGCTAGACAGCAAAAATATGCAGCCAAGAATCCTTTATCCAGCAAGTCTGTCATTTAGAATAGAAGGAGAGATAAAGGTCTTCCCAAACAAACAAAAACTGAAGGAATTTGTCACCACTAAACCAGCCCTACAAGAGATCCTAAGGGGGACCCTGTGAGACAAAGTACCAGAGACATCACTACAAGCATAAAACAGACAGACATCACAATGACTCTAAACCCGTATCTTTCTATAATAACACTGAATGTAAATGGATTAAATGCGCCAACCAAAAGACATAGGGTATCAGAATGGATAAAAAAACAAGACCCATCTATTTGCTGTCTACAAGAGACTCATTTTAGACCTGAGGACACCTTTAGATTCAGAGTGAGGGGATGGAGAACTATTTATCATGCTACTGGAAGCCAGAAGAAAGCTGGAGTAGCCATACTTCTATCAGACAAACTAGACTTTAAATTAAAGGCTGTAACAAGAGATGAAGAAGGACATTATATAATAGTTACAGGGTCTATCCATCAGGAAGAGCTAACAATTATAAATGTCTATGCGCCGAATACCGGAGCCCCCAAATATATAAAACAATTACTCATAAACAGAAGCAACCTTATTGATAAGAATGTGGTAATTGCTGGGGACTTTAACACCCCACTTACAGAAATGGATAGATCATCTAGACACACGGTCAATAAAGAAACAAGGGCCCTGAATGAGACACTGGATCAGATGGACTTGACAGATATATTTAGAACTCTGCATCCCAAAGCAACAGAATATACTTTCTTCTCGAGTGCACATGGAACATTCTCCAAGATAGATCATATACTGGGTCACAAAACAGCCCTTCATAAGTTTACAAGAATTGAAATTATACCATGCATACTTTCAGACCACAATGCTATGAAGCTTGAAATCAACCACAGGAAAAAGTCTGGAAAACCTCCAAAAGCATGGAGGTTAAAGAACACCCTACTAACGAATGAGTGGGTCAACCAGGCAATTAGAGAAGAAATCAAAAAATATATGGAAACAAACGAAAATGAAAATACAACAATCCAAACGCTTTGGGACGCAGCGAAGGCAGTCCTGAGAGGAAAATACATTGCAATCCAGGCCTATCTCAAGAAACAAGAAAAATCCCAAATACAAAATCTAACAGCACACCTAAAGGAACTAGAAGCAGAACAGCAAAGGCAGCCTAAACCCAGCAGAAGAAGAGAAATAATAAAGATCAGAGCAGAAATAAACAATATAGAATCTAAAAAAACTGTAGAGCAGAGCAACGAAACCAAGAGTTGGTTTTTTGAAAAAATAAACAAAATTGACAAACCTCTAGCCAGGCTTCTCAAAAAGAAAAGGGAGATGACCCAAATAGATAAAATCATGAATGAAAATGGAATTATTACAACCAATCCCTCAGAGATACAAACAATTATCAGGGAATACTATGAAAAGTTATATGCCAACAAATTGGACAACCTGGAAGAAATGGACAAATTCCTGAACACCCACACTCTTCCAAAACTCAATCAGGAGGAAAGAGAAAGCTTGAACAGACCCATAACCAGCGAAGAAATTGAATCGGTTATCAAAAATCTCCCAACAAATAAGAGTCCAGGACCAGATGGCTTCCCAGGGGAGTTCTACCAGACGTTTAAAGCAGAGATAATACCTATCCTTCTCAAGCTATTCCAAGAAATAGAAAGGGAAGGAAAACTTCCAGACTCATTCTATGAAGCCAGTATTACTTTGATTCCTAAACCAGACAGAGACCCAGTCAAAAAAGAGAACTACAGGCCAATATCCCTGATGAATATGGATGCAAAAATTCTCAATAAGATACTAGCAAATCGAATTCAACAGCATATAAAGAGAATTATTCACCATGATCAAGTGGGATTCATTCCTGGGATGCAGGGCTGGTTCAACATTCGCAAATCAATCAACGTGATACATCACATTAACAAAAAAAAAGAGAAGAACCATATGATCCTGTCAATCGATGCAGAAAAGGCCTTTGACAAAATCCAGCACCCTTTCTTAATAAAAACCCTTGAGAAAGTCGGGATAGAAGGAACATACTTAAAGATCATAAAAGCCATTTATGAAAAGCCCACAGCTAACATCATCCTCAACGGGGAAAAACTGAGAGCTTTTTCCCTGAGATCAGGAACACGACAGGGATGCCCACTCTCACCGTTGTTGTTTAACATAGTGCTGGAAGTTCTAGCATCAGCAATCAGACACCAAAAGGAAATCAAAGGCATCAAAATTGGCAAAGATGAAGTCAAGCTTTCGCTTTTTGCAGATGACATGATATTATACATGGAAAATCCGATAGACTCCACCAAAAGTCTGCTAGAACTGATACATGAATTCAGCAAAGTTGCAGGATACAAAATCAATGTACAGAAATCAGTTGCATTCTTATACACTAACAATGAAGCCACAGAAAGACAAATAAAGAAACTGATCCCATTCACAATTGCACCAAGAAGCATAAAATACCTAGGAATAAATCTAACCAAAGATGTAAAGGATCTGTATGCTGAAAACTATAGAAAGCTTATGAAGGTAATTGAAGAAGATTTAAAGAAATGGAAAGACATTCCCTGCTCATGGATTGGAAAAATAAATATTGTAAAAATGCCAATACTACCCAAAGCTATCTACACATTCAATGCAATCCCAATCAAAATTGCACCAGCATTCTTCTCGAAACTAGAACAAGCAATCCTAAAATTCATATGGAACCACAAAAGGCCCCGAATAGCCAATGTAATTTTGAAGAAGAAGACCAAAGCAGGAGGCATCACAATCCCAGACTTCAGCCTCTACTACAAAGCTGTCATCATCAAGACAGCATGGTATTGGCACAAAAACAGACACACAGACCAATGGAATAGAATAGAAACCCCAGAACTAGACCCACAAACATATGGCCAACTCATCTTTGACAAAGCAGGAAAGAACATCCAATGGAAAAAAGACAGCCTCTTTAACAAATGGTGCTGGGAGAACTGGACAGCAACATGCAGAAGGTTGAAACTACACCACTTTCTCACACCATTTACAAAAATAAACTCAAAATGGATAAAGGACCTAAATGTGAGACAGGAAACCATCAAAACCTTAGAGGAGAAAGCAGGAAAAGACCTCTCTGACCTCAGCCGTAGCAATCTCTTACTCGACACATCCCCAAAGGCAAGGGAATTAAAAGCAAAAGTGAATTACTGGGACCTTATGAAGATAAAAAGCTTCTGCACAGCAAAGGAAACAACCAACAAAACTAAAAGGCAACCAACGGAATGGGAAAAGATATTTGCAAATGACATATCGGACAAAGGGCTAGTATCTAAAATCTATAAAGAGCTCACCAAACTCCACACCCGAAAAACAAATAACCCAGTGAAGAAATGGGCAGAAAACATGAATAGACACTTCTCTAAAGAAGACATCCATAAGCCATACAGAGAAAGACAGATACCATATGGTTTCACTCTTATGTGGATCCTGAGAAACTCAACAGGAACCCATGGGGGAGGGGAAGGGAGAAAAAAAAAAAGACGTTAGAGTGGGAGAGAGCCAAAGCATAAGAGACTGTTAAAAACTGAGAACAAACTGAGGGTTGATGGGGGGTGGGAGGGAGGGGCGGGTGGGTGATGGGTATTGAGGAGGGCACCTTTTGGGATGAGCACTGGGTGTTGTATGGAAACCAATTTGTCAATAAACTTCATAAAAAAAAAATAAAAAAAAAAAAAAAAAAAAAAAAAAAAAAAAAGAAGACATCCAGATGGCCAACAGGCACATGAAAAGATGTTCAGCGTCGCTCCTTATCAGGGAAATACAAATCAAAACCACACTCAGGTATCACCTCACGCCAGTCAGAGTGGCCAAAATGAACAAATCAGGAGACTATAGATGCTGGAGAGGATGTGGAGAAACAGGAACCCTCTTGCACTGTTAGTGGGAATGCAAATTGGTGCAGCCGCTCTGGAAAGCAGTGTGGAGGTTCCTCAGAAAATTAAAAATAGACCTACCCTATGACCCAGCAATAGCACTGCTAGGAATTTATCCAAGGGATACAGGAGTACTGGTGCATAGGGGCACTTGTACCCCAATGTTCATAGCAGCACTCTCAACAATAGCCAAATTATGGAAAGAGCCTAAATGTCCATCAACTGATGAATGGATAAAGAAATTGTGGTTTATATACACAATGGAATACTACGTGGCAATGAGAAAAAATGAAATATGGCCTTTTGTAGCAACGTGGATGGAACTGGAGAGTGTGATGCTAAGTGAAATAAGCCATACAGAGAAAGACAGATACCATATGGTTTCACTCTTATGTGGATCCTGAGAAACTTAACAGGAACCCATGGGGGAGGGGAAGGTAAAAAAAAAAAAAAAAAAAGGACGTTAGAGTGGGAGAGAGCCAAAGCATAAGAGACTGTTAAAAACTGAGAACAAACTGAGGGTTGATGGGGGGTGGGAGGGAGGGGCGGGTGGGTGATGGGTATTGAGGAGGGCACCTTTTGGGATGAGCACTGGGTGTTGTATGGAAACCAATTTGTCAATAAACTTCATATAAAAAAAAAAAAGCAACTTAAATCTTTTAACTTCCTGCATTCTACATTTAATTATACGGGAAAGGAGGAGATCTGGTTATAGGAAAACTGGCTCTCTAACCATGGGATTAGGGATATTTCTATTTTTGTCAACTGTCTTATTTATTTAAATTGTATACAATGAACTTACATTTCTTTTATAAACAGGGGAGAGATTAATTCATTTAAGAGTCCCTCTCTCACTTAGCATATATAAATATTTCAACAGACTCAAAATTATCTACAAGTCATTTAAGGCTACTATAATGTTAATAAATTCCTGGGGGGCAACATATTATTTTTCAAATAATTTAAAATCATAACCTGGACAGAGTACTGCGACTAATACAAATGAAATAGCAAGCATTTTGGAGGCGTTATTAACAGAATTTTTTACCTTTGGGAAAAAGAAGAAAAATGCCAGAGGAATAAAATCAAATGGTAGTATACAACATCATCCTGCTGTTGGTGTCAGAATTCTCCATTGGGTTGAAAATTCTAAAATTTTGTGTTCTAAAACTTGATAAATTATTTGGATATCCAGAGACTCACCCAAACTACGTAATGGAACAGTTACTAGTCGATGATCTTAAAGATCCATGATTGGGGTGCCTGGATGACTCAACTGGTTAAACATCCAACCTCAGCTCAGGTCATGATCTCACAGTTCGTGAGTTTGAGCCCCATGTCAGGCTCTGTGCTGACATCTCAGAGCCTGGAACCTGCTTTGGATTTTGTGTCTCCCTCTCTCCCTGACCCTCCCCCACTCGTGCTCTCTCTGTCTCTGTCTCTCTCTTTTGAGGCGGGCACCTGTTGGGATGAGCACTGGGTGTTGTATGGAAGACAATTTGACAATAAATTATGTTTAATATAAAAATAAATTAACAAATAAATAAATAAATAATTTTTAAAGATATTCATAAATCAACTATTTGCATATATTCTCTGGTCAAGTCACATTTCTTGAGTGACTTACTCTGGTGTTCCACTACCTCCATTTCTTACAGAATAGTTCAAACCAGAAGTTCTTAAACTTCTTTTGGAAATAGACCCATTTTAAAAGTGTTGTAAAGCTCTGGGTGCTCTCCATGAATCCCTAAATGCGAATATGAATATAAAAACACAGTGCTTAGAATATTCCAGGGGGTTCACTAGTCCCTTGAAACGAGAGTTGCCCGGGACAGGCTCAATCTATTCCTGTTGCTAGTTTCCCAAATTATGTAAACTTCCCCCTAAAAACTACTCAGGTAAAAATGCATATCCATTCTTCATTTTAGTTTTCTTCTTGGTCCGTTCTGTCTTTGCCTTTCTTCTCATGTTATTGTTGCCCACTGGTAGAAGGTAAACATGTGAACAATGGACAAACATTAATGAGAGTGAAAACTTCAGTATCTGAAGTCATCATACTTGTTGCCAGACTCTTCTTCAAATTATTTCCCTACCTGGTCAATTTTCTGAGTATTTTAATGTTATAGGCTGAATTGTGTCCACCCCAAATTCCTATGTGGAGTCCTAATCTTCAGCTTCTCAAAATGTGATTGTATTTGGGGACAGGATTTTTAAAGGTAATTAAGTGAAAATGAGGTCGTTAGGGTGGACCCTAATCCAAAATGACTTAAGAAAAGAAAAAAGAGAAAATTCAGACACAGACTAGTGCGGAGAAAAGATCATGTGAAGAAACAAAGATGGAGAAGAACGAGCCCTACCAACACCTTGATCTTGGACTGCGAGCCTTTCAAAATTGTGGGAAAATAAGTACATTTCTGTTATTTAAATGCTACCCAGTCTGTGATGGCAGCCCTAGCAAACTAATACACTTCACAATTGATCTTTGTTACCCACTGTGAATGTAATTATGAAAATTCTTTATGTGTATAACCAAAGCTCATTGGATTAGACATAGAATTAGACAACAAAAAGTTGATAGTTTTATTTTTTACATTAAAGGATAACTATACTTCCCTCATTTTCTATGCCTCAGATCTTGTAACTGATATGATATATAGTTAAGATTACAATAAGTATTAGCTGCTGAAATGACTAATACTACTACAGACAAAGCATTGTGGTGGGGCATTTTTTAGTGTTGATTTCAAACAGGAAGTGGATTTTCCCACAAAAAAAATTTAAAGAGGACTATCATCAACCTGTGGGCAGAGACTGATGGATAAGGCAGAGAAAACCCAGCTGGCCAAGAGCACCAAGAGAAACAGAGATCTAAGGCTTCATGTAGACATTCTTGACATCGACCAAAGAGAAGGTGTCCAGAATTTTGAAAATTATATTGGATAGCCAAATTATGGAAAGAGCCTAAGTGTCCATCAACTGATGAATGGATGAAGAAATTGTGGTTTCTATACACAATGGAGTACTACAGGGCAATGAGAAAGAAGGAAATATGGCCCTTTGTAGCAACGTGGATGGAACTGGAGAGTGTGATGCTAAGTGAATAAGCCATACAGAGAAAGACAGATACCATATGTTTTCACTCTTATAAAGAGGTTAGAGTGGGAGAGAGCCAAAGCATAAGAGACTCTTAAAAACTGAGAACAAACTGAGGGTTGATGGGGGGTGGGAGGGAGGGGAGGGTGCGCGATGGGTATTGAGGAGGGCACCTTTTGGGATGAGCACTGGGTGTTGTATGGAAACCAATTTGACAATAAATTTCATATATTGAAAATAAAAAAGAAAATTATATTGTAACATAGCAAAAACCTTTCTTATTAATTCATCTCAAAAGTTATGCTAAAAGAAAAATTTGCTGTAGTAAATGTCTTTATATAGGTTATGTAAACAAAGTTTTCACCTCTAATAAAGTACTCATAGGTAAACATGGACATCTGAAATGAGAAGTATTGAACATGACAATGTGCAATTCACAAGAGACACAAAAAAATCGAGTTCAGTTTGTAATCATTTCCCTAATAGCACTGGTTAAGGGGTATCATCCAATTTTAAGAGAGGAATAAAAGACTCATGACAAAATCTATTACATATCCTTGATGTATCATTACCTATTTATCTGAGTTGTAAATAATATATAATCATCATTAAAGAAGATGGTAAATTATTTTCACAAGTTCTACCACATATTCTTAAAATTCTAGGACACTTTCCAAACACCATAAGAGATGTCAACATTCTGTATACACCATGAAGTTTTGTGCCCATATATGGCAAAATGAGATAAGCACACTTCTTCGTGAAATTATATCTTGACAAAGTTTATTTCTTTCTGAGTGTAACAGAGATTAAAGACTATTATCTACTGGATACCAATCAAATTAGATGGTTCCTCACCAGATATTTAAATGACATGTGTAGTGCACAATTTTCACTTTTCCTATGTATTTATGATTGTGTAATAATATATATACAGAAACACACATATACTTACATAGAAATATGATGGGTTATTTTAATTAAACTGCTATTTTGATTAATCATGAAATTTCTAATTTCTTAGTACTTATTAAAAAGGGCAGGATAAAATGTCAGAGAAAATGAAAAGGAGGAAGAAAAAGAAGAGGGTGAGAAGAAGAAGAAAACACTTCAAATTCCAGGAAGCTTTCCATTTCTGTTGCACAAGAATCAAATTACACCATAATTTTCAGCAGCATAAAGAAAGAGTAACAACAGTAACAATATCTGGTAACTATTTTGGTGATTGATTCAACACTGTAACAAAAATGAGCCCTTGAGACAGATATACTCTTTACATGACTAAATCAAGCATTAGGCTACTGTATTCTGTTATCACTGGGTGTGCCTGTGTGTGTGTGTGTGTGTGTGTGTGTGTGTGTGTGTGTGTTCATAATTAAGCCAATATTTTCCTATGAATTCTTCAGATCCTCAGAAACATGATCTCACAGATCAGTAAAACCCAACTTGAACAGACTTTGCTGAAACCAATTTTGGCTGCGGAGGCTGCTGAGAGAAGCCATACTTGACTTGAGCTTTAGTGTGCAGGAAAGGTGTTAATCACAACAGGTTATCTTGTTCTACTCAATCTCCTTTTCCTATCCAGACAACCTCAAAATCATTCCCAAACTCCACCCCCTCTTTCCTCAACACACACACACACACACACACACACACACACACACACACACACTCATTTCTTTTGAGGATCTGCTTCTCCCACACCATCCATACCCATGTCCTTCTGGCTTGGCTTCTAATCATTTTATCATATTCATTAGCCATAGTGATTATTCCAGAGTTTGAGCTGTCTCAAGCAAGATCATTTAGACCCATTACGTCACATTTTTAATACTGATTCTGAGAAAGACATGTTCCCTCTATGCTCTAAGACTACCTAACTGTAATAACGCAAGCCTGGAGCTATCTGCATCCATTTTCTCCTTTCCACGTGCTCTGTAGAGGAATAATCTGTCCATAGTAGAGAGGTTAAACACTGCAAACAGGGCAAAAGAGTTAGTAAAATGCCCATTAGAGGGCACACAGCCCTCCACAAGAGTACTTCACTACTGATGCCATCTGCAAACTCCAGAGGTTCCCAAAACCACCCACATGTTTGAGGACACACAAAACTCACAGTTATTCTCACAGTTAAAGTTAAAAGAAGGCAAGGTAATATCAGCTAAGAGAAGAAGTGCATAGGACAGAGTCCAGAAAGCTTACAAATGAAGGGTTTCTGTTTTCCTAAGTCCATGGAGTCAAAATCCATCATTCTCCTAGCACTGATGTTAGACAATATGCAGAGTACTTCCAAAAAATGGAAGCTCACCTAGTCTCAGCATTCAGTTTTTATTGGAGGTCCATTATGTAGGCATGATTGGGTGTCCATGTGGCTGATCTCAGTCTCCAAGTAGACTAACACCTTATCACCTGAAGCCCCCTCCAACACACATACCAACTCACATTATTGGTCATCCTGGCATGGTCACCCCACCCTAAAAGTATACAGGTTTGGTCCACCTCCACCCTAAATCACATTTTTAAGACTACCCAAATGACCCAAGGCCCCCAGGCAAACAAAGATATTCCCATTAGGCACACATTCCAAGAGCCCAGATATTACTTCCCAGAAACCAAGGCAAAGGCTAGACCTTCTCTTTGGGCAAGGCTAAAATCTTTATTAGCTAGAGGCCCACATATGGTGAGGACAGAGAGAGAGAAAGAGGCAAATAAAGAGAGCATTATTTGAGTCCTGTATCTCATAGTGCTTAAATACTGTACCACTTCTATCTTTCCAAGTTACATATCAATAAATTCCTTAAACAAGTCCCATTTGGGTTTCTTTTATTTTTAACAAAAAGAAAGGGAAAGGAAGGAGTGGAGGTGGAGGATATTTCAATTCTAATAAAAGGTTCCTGTGACACTCCTGGCCAATAATATTTTAATAAATTTTCACAGACTTATTGTATGGTTGTCTGCCTAACATATAAATGGCCATAACTATAAAAGCAGTTAAGAAATGTGTTGCATCCAAGTGAAAAACTGAAACAGAAATAAACTCCATAGATTTACTCTCATTATAAGAAAATAAAGTATTAGCTACTCTTATCCATTGTACATTCCTCAGTATTTCTATACAACAAAGTCAAGATGGTCCATGAACCTAACTGAAAGCATCCTAACTTCTGGTTGCATCATCAGTCAGGTAGCTCATTATTTTTACTGTTATGGTCACATCACAGTAATGAAATGTGGGATTGGAAAGGGACCAAAGAAACTTAGAACCATTCCAATGAGTAAGTGCCTTAGAATAAAAAAGTCCACTTTTAATCAGGTTTGTATGTGTCATCACCTGAAAAGACTTTTTAGAGTATGTATTCTTTAGGTCCCACTCCAGACTGTGTAGTATGTATGTTGGTCAAACTCCCAGAGTGATTTGTCCATCTCAAGAACACCTGCCATTTATTAACGGATTTTATCTATGTAAGTGTCTCAGCAAAGATAAAGAAAAACCCTACTGTGGAACCAGGGGCACTTAAAAAAGCAGTATATAATCTAGTGGTTAGCATGTTGTATAGGTACCCAATACATGAATATGTTATATGCCATTGTAGGATTATGTGTTGTTTATCTGCCACAAACTGTGTTATGAAATTTCCCTAACACACAAGAAAACAATGGAATTCTTGGTGCTGTCAGGTGCTCCCTTCAAATCTAACATTGGCTCTAGAATAAGGATTCTCCTCCCAAACTCGTTTGCATCAACAGAACATTCAAAACTCTAAGACACCTTTCAGTTCAACTTATATTCGCTACTTACTCACCATGGCTGATGCAAGGTAAAAGGACCTAGTGGGGCAGGATACAGGGTGAGGCAGAAGGCTTAAGGCTGTAGGACAAAGTCACGATTTCTAAGGAGATTTCCATTATGCATTTGCCTTCCACTACATGTGTCCAAACTTAGTAGATCTAGCCTGGCCTGGATAGAAGGCAAAGTGTTAATTTCCCAAAACCCAAGTGCTTAGATCCAGGGAGTGATGGCTGAACCATTTCTAAGTGAGAACACGGGAGTTGCTCCAATTCATACAAGTGCACTGTAGTAGACAGAATAATGGCTGTCCGAAAGATACCCATGTCCTAACCCCTGGACCTGTGAATGTGTTAGCTTCTACGGCATAAAGGACTCCGAAGATGTGATTAAGTTAAAGACCTTGAGTGGAGGAGATTATCCTGAATTATCCAGGTAACCCAGAGAGGCCTGATATACTCACAAGGGTCCTTACAAGAGGGAAGCAGGTGGGTGAGAGTCAGAAAAGATGTGAGGATCAAAGCGGAAGCTGGTCTGATGCATTTTGAAGATGAAGGAGGGACAATGCACCAAGGAATGCAGGCAACCCCTAGAAGACAGAATGCAGGTTTCTCTCCTGGAGCCTGCAGAACGAGCACAGCCCTGGTGACGTGTGTTTTTAGTCCCAGAAAATTTGTTTTGGGTTACTGACTTCCACAACTGTAAGATAATAAGTTTGTGTTCTTTGAAGCTCTTAGTTGGTGATAATCTGTTTCAGCAGCAATAGCAAATTAATCCACATGCACAAACTCAATCTTTAAAACAAAAGGCCTGAAGTAGTATGCCATAATTTGAGGAAGCTCTAGGATCTCTGCTACCCTTCCAGAGAGTACCCAGAGAGTACCCTTCCAGAGGGTACCCTTCCTGTTCTAACAGGGCATGAAAGGCACTCATTCATATCACATGTAGGAAAATAACACCCTTCTAATTACACCACCCCTACCCTATTCATTCCATTTTTTTCCCCTCTTAAGCAAAGCAGCAGAACGGTGCATGGCTTGTGTTTGGTTTAGTTTGCGGTGTTGTTTTGTCCACCATTCATTGTCCATTCATCATTCGTATCTTCTTTAAGGGAAACACTCCTCTTTGACTTCTATTTTCTCAAGCTGTGGTAAATCCTGCTACAAAGCTCCAGGGATGGGTTCATGATGCACATCAACATAATTAGAACATTCTGTACCTTCGACTACAATGATTGGTTCAGGGATAAGCATTTGACCCAAGTCAGCTCAGGGAGAATAGCCTCAGACCTTGAGCTTGTGCCAAAGGAAGAATGCAGTGTTGCAGATGCTAGGAAATTTATCCCTGCAATGAAGGTTCCCTTCTGAGAAATGCATGGAGGTCATGCAGAGAGGAAAAGCATGGGAAAGAGATGGAGAACAGGGGACAGAGAGACAGAGAGAGAGACACTGAAGCTCTGGTGCCAGCCAGATCCAAAACAAGACCACATCTTTGAACTTCCAGTTATGAACCTCAAAATTCCATTCCCTTCTCGGTTGAAAGAAGCTCTGAGTGTAGGTTTCGTAATGTGAATAGCTAGAATCCTGACTAACGCAAGTATTACATTTGCACCCTGATCACAGCAGCACGAAGCCTGTGTAGCACCCAGCTGCATCTCAGGAAGCGCAAAAGATGCCAGCTTCTCCGTCTTTGGCTTCATTTGGAAATATTCACACAGCTTCACAAAATAAAAAAGCATCCCTCACCTATTCTTTGATGCCTGAGATTTCTTTATAGAAAGGAAATTTCACTAGAGATTTAAAGGCTTATAGTTTCATATCCTGAGAGGGGAGAAATTTATGGCTGATTCCATTAGTGTCACCAATGCGACTTTATCATGCAAACTTGGACACTTTGTAAATGAAAAGGGACACTAAGAATAATTATGGTAAGACAGTGGGCATAGACAGTGACAGTCCCAGGCAAAATAGGCTATGTGTTCCTCCTACCCAAGAGGAATGTGGCATACAAATTGGTTTTTGCATCAGAGGCTTGAGTTCAAACACTGCCTCTATTACTTCAGGGTTGTGGGCACTTTAGCTCTTGGGACCTTTATTCTCTCATTTTAATGATGTTGAGATAAAACCACCTCAGCTGGTTGGTGTGAGTATCAAAAGCTGTAAAGAATACATGTTTGCCAACCATAAAGCCTTATGCTACTTAGTTTTCTCCTCATTTATTAGAATATGATTTCATTAGAAGAGAAGGAAAAAGGGTACTGCAGAGATGAAGTGAGACAGTGAAAGACCAAACAGGAAAAGTGGTCAAGGGCAGCTCTAAACACTTGTTCATAGTTTACCTTTCTTGCCTGTGGCCAGTGGTAACCTCTCTTGAGGGCAGAGAGCGCCACCTGGAGGCATCATAGGTATTTTAAGCTGCTCTGGCACAGTGGCGGAGTCCCCATAATGGTGTATGTTGTAGCAATCCCATCAAAGGAATTGATCCTTGAAACACTGGCAGTGTGTTCAGACACACAAACTGGACTGAACTCTGGCACTATTCTGATCCACTTAAATATGATGTGATCATCTTAAGAAAGCACCTCTCAGCAAATCTCTGACTGTATTTCCATCCACTTAACTGAGATGCAAGCCCCAGCTGTCCAGTCAGTGAGCTGTAAAATATGGTTTCCTAAAATAAGGGCACATTAGAACTGCTGGCAGAATATACCAGAATATACCAACTTTAATTCAACATCTGGCTCCACCAATTACCCTGAGAAAATTATTAGCCCCTAAAATCTCTGTCTCCTCAGCTGTAAGATGAAAATAATAGTAGTACCTATTTTCATAAAGTGTTATGAGGACTGAATGAGATCCTGTGTCTAATGCACTCACCACACCACCTGGCTAATGGAATCCATGCTTGATAGCTGAATATTTTCTTTCCTAGGTGCCTCCCAGCCAAAACCTGCTACAGTTAAAATAATTTCATCTAAGCCAATACAGTGGAATTTATCTAGCTTTTAAAATTTATGTGGTCATTGATTTAACAAGCCCACCTTCCTAAACATAGAGTTCTCTTTTTATTTCTTCTTGGCTGACTTGAAGATGTGCTAGTTTGTCAACTGCTGATGTACAGACCCGTGATCTGCACCCCCCAGGATAACTCTTTAGCATTGGAGAAAACCTAATTAAACAACTAAACTCAAATGAAACATCCAAGGAGAAGCCCAGCTGCTTCCAAATAATCTCTGCCTCTTAATTCCATGCAGGTTGGAATTTACAATGGAAATGAGATCAGTGCCATGTGTATTTTTAGTTCAGAATATCCAAGTGGGCATATTTCTTTAGGCTTAGCATGTACAGTATTTTAAACAACAACAGTTGTTGTTTAATAGTTCTAATAGAAGAGTTCCAACTTTTTATGTAGCTGTTGCTTTCAGTTGCTGGAAGATAAAAACTTTTAAATTTATGATGAAACATTTTCATTAGGAGTGTCTTAAAAATATCTTTTCGAATGTAAAATCGTCCATTTGTGCTATTTTATCTCAGTGCTCACTACTGAAAAGTATTCAAGTCCAATACAAATTAAATAGCTTAAAATAGATTAAAATACTGAGTCAAAAAATATGAGGACCAAATTCAAGCTATTTAGAAATTCTGTCCTTTTTGTCCTAGCTCACACTACTCCATCAACTCAACACTGATTGAGCAAGTATTGTATTCAGTCTCATAGAGCTGGGCAGGCTTGATTCCTCATGAGCATATAGGATTTCTTTTAAAAAGTGGGAAAGAGAAAATGACTAAGAAAGCTCACAATTATTTTTGTCTCTTCTGTTACTTTTACTATATAGAGCAAACCCAGTGAACACAATTTACTCAAAAAATGAAAGAATTTCTGTAGTGTTAAAAGTGTAGAGACAAATGCTAATCTTTTAAAATAAACTAAAAAAGAGAAAGATCAAGAAATGGTTTCTCTTTTAAGAGAGAAAAGTCCTCCCAAAATGCATTACTATCCAGTTAAACCCAATTTCAGAAACCCACATAAAAAATGACAAGATCTGAAACTTTGAAAACTAATTCATGCTAGGATGCATTTTTTTCCAAGTTAATTATTTCTTTTTCTTCGGGTATGCTTAATATCTAAATATACAGTGTTTAAATGTATCATACAGTTTGTGAAAGTCATCCTCACGTACATCCACGTGATTACACATTATTGTACATCCACCCCAAACCTCACATGTCCTAAGAAAGATGAAATTATGGTGGTCAGAGGAAAAATCCCAACCTGATCAAGAAATTGGCGGAACTGCCATCTCAAGAGAGACCTTAAAAGAATGAAAAAATGCTGATAAAAGCTTGATGCAAAGTCTTTGAAGGCATAGCAATGCAAACAGTGTCTTATGAGCCCTATGATCACATAACTAGACAATTGGCATTTGACCTTTTGGAAAACACCTGGTATCTCAAAGGGTATTGATTTTGAGATCAAGTTATAAGGGTTACACTACTAAGGCTAAAATTAATTAAAAGTATATTCTAAACAAGTTGTTTAACTTTATTTGATCCGACACCACATACATCAGTTAAGGAAGTTTTCTTCACATTTTAACTCAAGGTACAAGGAGGGGCTTTATGTCCATGCATTTTGGTGAAGGAACAGGGTCTAGAGAAGCATGTAACTCCCTAAAGTTTCAGAACTATTTTATTAAACAATTCTTACAGTCTGTTTCAGTCTTGACACTAAATACATCCACCCTATAAAAATATCCAAAGAATGTTCAGCATTTTGCAAAATTATGCATCTAAACTCATTAATGACAAATATACTTGATTCAAAGAGAAAAAGCAGGGGTGTTCAGAGTCCATTTGTAACTTCTCTAGATGACATAAACAAGAGCAACTCTGCCATTCCACAACGGATCCTATGATGGTTCTCCACTAAACAGTTCAGTCTAGCAAATCATGTGTGTTGTTGATTAGGATGATAAATGAATACAGACATCACAGATGTGAACATTTTATGAAGCAGTGGGCACCCCTAAAGAGATTTTTTCCAGATCTTTAGAATAATTTTTAGTTATCTGTCATAAGAAGACTGACCCATACTTGTTAAACATTTAAGCAGATACAACTTTGCTCAGAATTCTGGAGTCAGTGTGACACTGTTGTCATTTTTAAGCTTGTATTCTCATGACATTCCTGCTGCTTCCTGTAAGAGCCTTTTTGACTATTTGGATGAGGCTCAAATTCAATTATGCCTCCAAATAGCTTCTCAATGACTGTATCGAAAGAACATAAATCCTGCAAAAGCATTTCTAAACAACTGGCTAATATAAGACACAAAATTCACACTCTTCTGATTTAAATGACAATTTCTATTACATTATTGTCAACATATAATTTCTGGATTTTAACTAATATCTGTGGCAACTTTAAAATGTACTTTTCTTTTCTTGGGGTGCCTGGGTGGCTCAGTCGGTTAAGCATTCAACTCTTGATTTCAGCTCAAGTCATGGTTTCAGTGTTCTGAAGATCAAGCCCAGCATGGGCTCCATGTTGACAGCATGGAGCCTGCTTGGGATTCTCTCTCTCTCCCTCTGTCTCTGCTTCTTCCCCCCTCACTCACGTTTTCTCTCTCTCTCTCAAAATAAATAAATTAATTAAAAAAATAAAAATAAATTAAATGCACTTAACTTTTCTCATATGCCATCTAGGACTTAGTTATACAATCATTAAGAAAAAGGAAGTATGTGAATATGGCTACATTTTCAGCTTCAGCTTTACAGACAATTTGACCACCAAGAATATTATTGTTCCACACAGCATTTAATGACACTTTGTTCAGCCACACTGAGATGGTTTTCCTCAGACATTTTGGTGATTTTTAAAAGTTTTCTTTACACTGTCCTATTAACCGAAATACATACTAACAAGCACACTAATTACTGTTTAATTGATTGATATTTAGCTCTATCACCTCATCAAAAAGAATTTTCATTTATCGATGGTATTTCTTTCAGAGTACCTGCATATTCTTCAGATATCTTTTTTTTTTTTTTTAATTTTTTTTTCAACGTTTATTTATTTTTGGGACAGAGAGAGACAGAGCATGAACGGGGGAGGGTCAGAGAGAGGGAGACACAGAATCTGAAACAGGCTCCAGGCTCCGAGCCATCAGCCCAGAGCCTGACGCGGGGCTCGAACTCACGGACTGCGAGATCGTGACCTGGCTGAAGTCGGACGCTTAACCGACTGCGCCACCCAGGCGCCCCCAGATATCTTTATCTTGTTCACATCAGTGGGAGATTCAGAAGTATCTGTGGCTCACACGGGGGACTTCCCTTACATCAAAAGCAGAGCTGCCCAAGCTCACAGATACAGAGAAGAGATGGATGGTCAGCAGAGGTCGGGGATGGGGATGAGCGAAATGCGAGAAGGGGGTCAAAAGGTACAAACAATTAAATAAGTCACAGCGATGTAATGTATAGCATGTGGACCATAGTTAATAATACTATACTGCATATTTGAAAATTACTAGGAAAAGAAAACAATGTTTGCAACTCTGTATGGTGAGAGATGTTAACTAGACATTATGGCAATTATTTCACAATATTTACAAATTTCAAATCATTATGTTACATATCTGAAACTACTCTAATGTTATATGTCAATTATATCTCAATAGTTAAAAAAAAAAAAAAGAGTAAAGTTGGTTTGCGCACCTTCCCATTGTTTCACTGCTCACCAGTTATTCTCCTGGCTCATTCGAGCCAGCACATTGTATGTTCTCTGCAGTGTCCGTTGAAGAAATAACCATTACTGGAAGTATAACAACTGACAATGTGACTTATCCCATTTCAATAGTAAAATTGTATTTTAAGCAGGTCACAGTTTTTCTCAGAAATATTTCTTCAAAGGATGTGAAACAAGAAAGTTGAGTAAGGGACATGAAAGTACAAAAACCAGCTCTAAGAATAAGGAGGATAAAGTGTTGTTTCCCCTCCCCAACTGGTTTAAACCCTCTCCTTCAGTCTATGTATTCCTACTCTCGAGACAAAAAGGAAAAAAAAAGAGTTCACTATTATTTAAGATAACCTTACTAATATGAAAAACAAAATATTCCAGGAAATATCCTGACTACCTTCCCAGAATTTTCTGAAGAAATACTAAAATTTTTAGTTTAACGAAAGAAAAAAAATGAGTAAACAAAATGTTTTCAGTTCCTCTATCATAATGACAATATGACATTGCACATACTTGCCCTTTTGTGCTCTGTTCCTTAGTCATGAAAATCCTCTACTACCATGTCCATGGGCAAAGACTATCAACTTTCAGGACTCAGAACATTCAGTATGTCTTCTAGAAACTAGTTCTCAACTCTCCATCAGTTTTTTCCAGTGTAATAAACTGGATGTGTTCCCCCAAAATTCATATGTTAAATCCACACACACTGTTCGGATGGCATTTGGATTTGGGGCTTTTGAGAGGTTACTAGGTCAAAAGGGCAGACTTCAGAAACACAGCACCACCTAAAGGAGTTTTGGAGTCCATTACACCAACAGCTGCACACCTGCATCCGCCAGGCACATCTCTAGTAAGGCAAGTCAGCCTGAGAAACAGAGCAGCAGGCCCCTCTCCCAATAGGCCATCACAAATCCCTTCCACCCACTTAGTCTAAGGATCACAGTGTGCTGCAAAGTTTCAATTCTAAGAAAAACTAGACCTGGCTTCACTTTGGGTTTCTTTTTGTTCATTTGTTCATTTGATTTGCTTATGTTTTTTTTTTCTTCTTTTCTTTTTGTTTCTTGGATACACAAAGAGCAAATATTTTATTGTATTTCATTTTGTTATTTTTTTTTTAATTTTTTAATTTCTTAAAATTTTTTATTTTTTTTCCTTTTCTATCAAGCTTCTCTTAATGATCAGACTAAAACACACCTAGGATCTAGCTTCCCTTGTGTGACTTTGTTTTGTTTCATTTTTTATTTTTCAATTTAAAATTTTAATTTAATTTTATTAATTGTTTTCTTCCACCAAAATGACAGATGGAGGAATTCACCCCAAAAGAAAGAACAGAAAAAAATGACAGCCAGGGATTTAATCAACAGATATAAGTAGGATGTCTTAACTAGAATTTAAAACCACAATTTTAAGAATACGAGTGGGGATTAAAAAAAAGCATAGAAGATGCCAGAGAATCCATTTATGCAGAGATAAAAGAGCTAAAATCTAGTCAGGCTGAAATTAAAAATTCTATAACTGAGATGCAATCTCAAATGGATGCCATGACAGTGAAGGTGAACAAAGCACAGTAGTGAACTGTGATACAAAAGGTAAAATTATGGAAAATAATGAAGTGGAAAAGAAGAGGGGAAGAAAGGCAAAAGATCATGATACAAGACTTAGAGAACACAGCAACTTATTAAAGAGGAATGACATTCATATCATAGGAGTCCCAGAAAATAAAGAGAGAGAAAAAAGAACAGGAGATTTATGTGAGCAATTTATAGCTGAAAACTTTCCTAATCTTGGGAAAGACATGAACATCAAAATCCAAGAAGCACAGAGAACCCCCATTAAATTCAACAAAAACTGACGATTGCCAAGGCATATTATAGTCAAATCCACAAAACACAAACAAGGAAAGAATCATGAAAGCAGCAAAGGAAAAAAAGTCCTTAACCTACAAGAGAAGACAGATCAAGTTCACAGCAGTCTTATCCAAAGAAATTTGGCAGGCCAGAAGGTAATGTCAGGATATATCCAATGTGCTAAATAGGGAAAATATGCAGCCAAGAATCCTTTATCCAGCAATGCTGTCATTTAGAATAGAAGGAGAGATAAGAGTTTCCCACACAGAATGCAAGCTGGGTCAGCCACTCTGGAAAACAGTATGGAGGTTTCTCAAAAAACTAAAAATAGAACTACCCTACATCCCAGCAATTGCACTACTAGGCATTTATCCAAGGGATACAGGTGTGCTGTTTTGAAGGGACACATGCACCCCCATGTTTATAGCAGCACTATCAGCAATAGCCAAAGTATGGAAAAGAGCCCAAATGTCCATCGATGGATGAATGGATAAAGAAGATGTGGTGTGTATATATATGTCTATATATATATATATATATATATATATATATATATACACACATACACACACACACACACACACACACACACACACACACACAATGGAGTATTACTCGGCAATCAAAAAGAATGAAATCTTGCCATTTGCAACTACATGGATAGAACTGGAGGGTATTATGCTAAGTGAAATTAGTCAGTCAGAGAAAGACAAAAATCATATGACCACTCATATGAGGACTTTAAGAGACAAAACAGATGAACATAAGGGAAGGGAAACAAAAATAATATAAAAACAGGGAGGGGGACAAAAAAAAAGACACTCATAAATATGGAGAACAAACGGAGGGTTGCTGGAGGGGTTGTGGGAGGGGTGATGGGCTAAATGGGTAAGGTGCATTAAGGAATTTACTCCTGAAATCATTGCTTCACAATATACTAACTAATTTGGATGTAAATCTTAAAAAATAAAAAAATAAAGTTTAATTATAAAAAAAATTAAAATTAAAATTAAAACACCTAAAAAATTCATTACATCTAAAGAATAATTAAGTGGCTAGACCCATGCTGTGGAAAGAGAACTATGTAGAATGGCTACAATTCATATTTAATGTGGTTCTGGTATTTTTTCCCAAACCCTCCCCATTAGAATAATGGACCTGTGACATAGCGAGCATTTCTTCAAGTCTTAGGAGGGAGCCTTCCCTTTTCTTTTATAATTTTACTTTGATATTCTCCAGTGTTGTACTTCTGAGTTCTGCATTATCTATTGCCTAACTGTACGGAGCTTTTGTACAAATTACAGGTAATTCTCTGTCTTCTTTTGCTCTTGAAGAGGAAATCCTTCCTCATGGTCTTTTGATGAACTTACATTAAATGGGATGAATTTAGAACACTTAGCATTGGGCCAGGATCACACTAGATGCTCAGTAAAGGTTAATTCCTTTCCCCATTTCAGCCTAATTAATTTTTTTTAACATCAACAACACAAACAACATAACTATCTGGCATCCAGTTGACAATTTTCTCTTTAAAAGATCAGATTGTCTGAAAAACAGTAACAAAAGGTACAGTGTCCTAGAATCTTTCCTTGCATATTTTGTATATTAACCACTGTAAGCTTTTTAAGAGGATAAAAGTTTATGCTACTCCATGAAATAGAGAATTAAACATTTATATAGTTGTTTAAAAAAATGTTTTCCACACAAACAAAAATTAAAAGAGTTCATGACCACTAAGCCAGCCCTGCAAGAAATTTTAAGGGGGACACTTTGAGTGGAGAAAAAAACAAAATGAAACAAAAGACGAAAGCAACAAAGACTAGAAAGGACCAGAGAACATCACCAGAAATACCAACTCTACAGGAAACACAATGGCACTAAATTCATACCTGTCAGTAATCACTCTGAATGTAAATGGACTAAGTACTACAATCAAAAGACATAGCATATCAGCATAGATTTAAAATTAAAAAAAAACAAGATCCACCTATATGCTGCCTACAAGAGACTCTCTTGAGACCTAAAGACACCTGCAGATTGAAAGTGAGGAGATGGAGAACCATCTATCATACTGATGGACATCAAAAGAAAGCTAAAGTACCCATACGTATATCAGACAAACCACATTTTGAAACCAAGACTGTAACAAGAAATAAAGAAGGACACTGTATCATAATTAAAGGGTCTATCCATCAAAAATTGTAAATGTTTATGCCCCCAACTTGGCACACCCAAATATATAAGTCAATTAATCACACACAAAGAAATTCATTGATAATAATACCATAATAGTAGGGGACTTTAACCTACAGCAAAGAACAGATCAAGAACCCAGCAGGGATGTCTACTTTCACTGCTGTTGTTCAACATAGTACTGGAAATCCAAGCCTCAGCAATCAGACAACAAAAAGAAATAAAAGGCTTACAAATTAGCAAGGAAGAAGTCAAACTTTCACTCTTTGCAGACAATGTGATCCTCTACGTGGAAAACCCAAAAGACTCCACCCAAAAACTGCTAGAAATAATACATGGATTCAGCAAAGTCATAGGATATAAATTCAATGTACAGAATCTGTTGCATTTCTATACACCAATAATGAAGCAGCAGAAAGAGAAATCAAGGAATCAATCCCATTTATAATTGCATCAAAAAGCATAAGATAACAGGAATAAATCTAACAGAAGAGGTAAAAGATCTGTATGCTGAAAACTATAGAATGCTTATGAAAGAAACTGATGATGACATAAAGAGATGGAAGAACCTTCCATGCTCATGAAGTGGAAGAACAAATATTGTTAAAATGTCCATACTACCCAAAGCAATCTACACATTCAGTGCAATCCCTATCAAAATAACACCAGCATTTTTCACAGACCTAGAACAAACAATTCTAAAATTTGTATGGAACCAGAAAAGACCCCAAATAGACAAATAAGGTTGAAAACAAAACCAAAGCTAGGGGCATCACAATTTTAACTGTATTTATTTAACTGGACTTTAAGCTGTATTACAAAGCTGTAATCATCAAGACAGTATGGTATTGGCACAAAAACAAACACAGACATTGATTGAACATAATAAAGATCCCAGAAACAGGCCAACTAATGTATGGCCAACTAATCTTCGAAAACGCAGGAAAGAATATCCAATGGAAAAAAGTCTTTTCAGCAAATGGTGTTGGGAGAACTGAACAGCAACATGCAGAAGTATGAGACTGGACCGCCTTTCTTACACCATACACAAAAATAAACTCAAAATAAATGACATACCTAAATGTCTTTCCTAGACAAACCATCAAAATCCTAGAGAAGAAAACAGACAGCAACTTCTTTGACCTTGGCTACAGCAACTTTTTACTAGACATGTCTCTGGAGGCAAGGGAAACCAAAGCAAAAATGAACTACTGGGACCTTATCAAGATAAAAATCTTCTGCACAGTGAAGGAAACAATCAACAAAACTAAACAGCAACCAATGGAAATAGGAGAAAATATTTGCAAATGATATAAAGGATAAAAGGTTAGTATCCAAAATATATAAAGAACTTATCAAACTCAACACCTAAAAAACAAATAATCCAGTGAAAACATGGTCAGAAGACATGATTAGACCTCTAGGCTTCTTTTCTTTTCTTTTCTTTTCTTTTCTTTTCTTTTCTCTTTTCTTTTCTTTTTTCTTTTCTTTTCCTTAATATGATTTACTGTCAAATTGGCAAATACATACAGTGTGTAAAGTGTGCTCTTGGTTTTGGGGGTAGATTCCCATGGTTCATTGCTTACCTACAACATCCAGTGCTCATCCCAACACGTGCCCTCCTCAATGCCCATCACCCATTTTTAGACTTCTTTTCCAAGAAGACATCTAGATGGCTAACAGAAACATGAAAAGATGCTCAACATCACTCATTATCAGGGAAATACAAATCAAAACCACAATGAGATACTACCTTACATCTGTAAGAATGGCTAAAATTAACAACTCAGGAAACAACAGATGTTGGCGAGGATATAGAGAAAGGGGAACCCTTTTGTACTGTTGATAGGAATGCAAACTGGTGCAGCCACTCTAGAGAACAGTATGGGAGGCTCCTTAAAAAATTGAAAATAGAACTACCCTACAACCCAGCAATTGCACTACTAGGTATGTTGTATCAAAGGACACAAAAATGTTGATTCAAAGGGACACATGAAACCAATGTTTATAGCTGTGCTTTCAACAATACCCCAATTATGGAAAGAGCTCAAATGTCCATCAACTGATGAAGGGATATGGTGTATGTATGTGTATGTAACACACACACACACACACACACACACACACACACACAATGGAATATTACTCAGCAATGAAACAGAATGAAATCTTGGCATTTGTAACAATGTAGATGGAACTAGGGTGTATTATGCGAAGCCAAATAAGTCAGTCAGAAGAATACCAATATCATATGATTTCACTCATAGGTGGAATTTAAGAAACAAAACAGATGAACATATGGAAAGGGAAATAAAAGTAAAATTATAAGTTAAAAACAGGAAGGCAAACCATATGTGTCTCTTAAATACAAAGAACAAACTGAGGGTTGATGGAGGGAAGGTAGCTGGGGGCATGGGCTAAATGAGTGATGGGTTTTAAGGAGGGAATTTTTTTGGATGAGCACTAGGTGTTATATATAAGTGATGAATCACTAAATTCTATTCCTTAAACCAATATTACAGTAAATGTTAACTAACTTGAATCTAAATTAAAAATAAAAAGAAATCTGAGGCCAAGAAAATGCATATGATTTGGTACTGGAATACCCAAGTTTGGGACTGATCTCCATTAACTCCTATATCACACTTTCTTTCCATTTGTCATTAGATATAGAAAATCATTGAAATCCTATGGAAAACCTTTTGTCATTTTTTAAGAAACATTTTCTCATTAAAAATCATTTTTTAATATGAAATTTATTGCCAAATTGGTTTCCATACAACACCCAGTGCTCATCCCAACAGGTGCCCTCCTCAATGCCCATCACCCACTTTCCCCTCCCTCCCACCCCCCACCAACCCTCAGTTTACTCTCAGTTTTTAAGAGTCTCTTATGGTTTGCTTCCCTCCCTCTCTAACTTTTTTCCCCCTTCCCCTCCCCCATGTCTTCTGTTAAGTTTCTCAGGTTCCACATAAGAGTGAGTGTTTACCAAGAGCAAGGTAGGAAACTAATCCCTGAGAAATGAATGAAAATGTGTAATCTATTGTCCTGAGCTCAAAGTAGTCATTACCATGGCTGAATGAAAATTCTGCTTTGACTTGTATGCTAGTTTCTCATTAAAGCCATTGCAATAGTAACTAAGGGAGATAACTTGGGTATTTCTTCTCCTGACATTCTTAAATCAATGTCATCATGTTTATGCATAATAAGTGATATAGCTATTTGTCATTTCATATTGTATAAAGAGGAAGGAAGGGAAGGAAGAAGGAAAAGATGGAGGTAAGAAGGAAGGAAAAGAGAATGAGCTCTTTCTTTCAAGTCTTAAAATAAAGACCTAGCGTAGAAATTCAATTTTTTTTGTTTTAATCTGTTTTTGTTGTTGTTGTTGTTTTCTTATCCTGTCCCGAACCTCTTCATTTATATTTTCTCCTATACAAATCATAGGTGATCACATTGCTACCCATACTATTGAAATTTGTACACTTTTCTCCCTATTTGGAACTTTAGAGTAAACATAATTACTTCCTTTTATTGATGTTTATTGCTCTGTTGCAGTAGCTCATTTACATGTATATTTCTTCAAATTATTTTCTTGTATGAATTTGGGGAGCAATTAGGTTGTATTAGTTTAAATCAACAAATATTATTAAAAGAATAATTATAGAATATATTGATGACAACCCTTCCCTGGGAAACTTAAGTACTATTTATCATCCAACTAATTCTCCAGTGAAGTAGATCATTGGTTTCCAAAATCTGCAAATTATAGAGGAAAGGGGATATTAAAACTAACAGGATGGACTTGGAAAAAATCACTTAGCATAACATAGTCAAAATGAGAAAAATAATTTAAAAATCTATGACTTTTGTAATAAATATACTAAAGTGCATTAAAACGACATAAAATTTATTGAATTTTAGTGTGAAATATGAGAATGATTAACAGAGAAAAATTTTAAACCAAGTTCTCCTGAAATCACATTTATTATAGACATAATAGGCCCTTCCTTTACTACACATCATGCACAAAATTTACCCTTATAGAAATATTGAAGGCCTATGAACCATTGCCTCTCTTTAACAGATATATAAATTGTTGGCTTCCAAGTTCATTGACCATATAACATAATAAAAGAGATACAAACAATGCCCGTGAGAAATGGCACACTATTCCTGTTCTGTACTACTCTCAAGTTCCCTCTTTCAAAACTGAAGGAGCAACGCCTTGATGTAAAAGGACACCAATATTGAAGCAATAATGCTCCTGAATAATATGCTTCACTGGCAGAAGCTTGTCACCGTGGTAACACAACAACATCAGGCAACATTGTTTTGTTCCTTTGTCCATGAAAATTCTTAAGATAAAATACGATGTTAAAATTAACAAACCAACAAAATGAGGCATTTCTTTGAATCATACTTATTTGTAACAGGTAAACAACAGCATATTTTTATTCATATTTTTAAAACTGTGTAAAAACATCACCTTGACCCTATGTGATCTTAGAGAAATGGGATGAACTTTTAACAACTCATCTGCTACATTTCTAAATGGGCACAACTGGTTAAGAGATGAGAAATCTGCTAAGAGAGCAGTGATGTCGTTGTCAAAAGTGGTCAAAGGAGCAGGGAAAACAAAGTACATCCCAGCAGATGAAGGAAAAAGAGCTATGGAAAAAGATGAAGGAAAATGAGCTGGTGAGTCACTCCCACACAGCGGAAGTGGGCCTAATCAAGGAATAGTCTCTAACCTCAAGAAGGGACACCTAGCAGCATTTGTCCAGCTGGATTTCAGAATTACAATGGACAAATGTCTCTCCTATGTGATTTTCTTTCTTCCCTTTTTTGAACAGATATTTCTCTTGTAATTATACTGCTCTAGTTTAACCCGTATGTTGGATGTTTGTAGTATTAACAAACTTATTCATAGGTCTCTGGATTAAGAAGGACACATCCTGATTTAAAATATACCATAAAATACTGTACTCTTAGCCTGATGCTATAATTGGGTGAGATTCTTTGAGGACTTGAAGGGATTGACTGTATTCTGCATTTGGAAGGCAATAAATAATTTTGAACAAGAGATAGACTATGGCAGATTGATTGCTTAATGCCATCAATTAATGTTGTCTCTATATCCATATGCTTTGCCCTATAAACTCATAGTCCCTTCCCTTTCTGACTCTGAGATCAGGCTGTGACTTGCTTCAGGCAATTAAATGTTATCAAATGTACTGTAATCAGGAAATTAAAAAGCCCATGTGCGTTTCCATTTTCTATTTTACACAATGATGCTTGCTCTCTCTTTTGACCTCTGCCATCATCATAGGGACAAGCGAACCTGCCAGAGGTGTATGAGAAGTACTTGGAAAAAAGCTGAGGTCATTCTAAACAAGGCAACAGCCAGCAGACCCCAAAACATGTGAGAGAACACAGCCAAGATCAGTTCATCTCAGCCCAGATCAGCCCAGTACATAATGCCAACCTAATATATAGATTTGTGAGGAATGATAAAAGGTGATTGTTTTAAAACGACTAAGCTTTGGGGTAGTTTGTTAAGTAGCCATAGCCAACTGATATATCTTCATTTGCATGATCTGGGACTAAGAATCCAAGACCAGGATTAATTAGTAGACTAGAGTCAGTTTCTAGTAAGCTTTGCCGATGAATTCCTTGTCTGGAAGACAGTGTTTAAGGAAATTATTGTTGGGCATATTAACCCTAATCTCTCAATCCACTACTCTGATCGCAAAATGTGTCCCCTAAGCAAAATAACCCATTCCACTATCAATTCTCTAAGAGCTGTGAGAATTGAAGACCATCCTCAGAATGCAGGTTATTTCCCCTGAGAAGGATGGGGTAAAACCATTTGTATGGACAGTCCAAAGGGCATATACTTTCTCATATGGAAAGTGTTTACAGGACTACCATCCACAACTATAGCATGAAGGTTGAGAACAGTCTTCTGAGGACCTCTAAGATTTTTCTCAAGCATCCTCCAATGATCTCTATCTTCTGGAGGAAGTAACCATCCCAAATGACTTCCTTTCTCTTAAACCTTGGGATCTAAGATCCACTTTTGGCACTTTCATTTGTTAATATTATTATATGATACATAGATCAAGTGTGTTAGAAAGTTTCAGAAGCAGAGTAAGTGTGTTAGAAGGTGAAGTGTTCTCTCTCCTTGTTGAAATATCAGACAGATGAACAAAAAAGTTATCACTATAAAAACTGCAAGAATCTGGGATGGTCTTCTTGCAATTCTGGAGAAATCCAAGGGCAGGACAGTGTGTACCCATTTCTAGCTTCTCATCTTCAGTGATCCCATCTTACTAGGCAAGGATCTTTTTCTTCCTTAGAATATATCCATAGCCTTATTTGCATGCCAGGAGCAGTCATTTACATGGGGGCCCGTAGTTTCCTTATTATTCTGCTTGCTTTCTCTTTGACCTCTGTCATCACCATAAGAACAAGAAAGCCTTCCAGAAGCATGTAAGAGGCACTTGGAAAAAAAGCTGAGGTCATTCTAGACAGGACAATAGCCAGCAGACACCAAAATATGTGAGAAAACAGTGCCAAGACCAGTTAATCTCAGCCCAGATCTGCTAACCCACTCCTACGTTCCTGATGTAGTTGAAATGCACTAATTTGTATGCTTACTAGAGTGAGACAAGCCAGTATCATGCTTACGTGACATAAGTATGGACCTAGAAACAAATCATATAAAACAGTACAATGAGTATATTCCATCCAGGGGGTCATCAAACGTATTTCTGATTATAGTAGTACCTTTAGTCCCCATCTACTCCATGGCACAGGGTACAGCCAGACTTCTGTAATAATAAGGGTGAAGACAACGTTCTGCTAAGACATATTACCATTGTTTCTTAGTCACTAATCACACCAGAGGGGCTGGTACTTCCCTAATCATAACTTAACATTACATTGCCAAATAGTTAGACTGTCTCTTGCTAAGTCTGACTTCCACTGCAGCTTCAATTCTTGGCACTGGCCTAGAATTTAATGGCCAACAGGAGACTCACACACTTCTGTTACTGCTGTCTCTATAAATTTCCCTGATACATGCTATTCCAGCATGTTTAGTTAGTGTGTGCTCTTGCCATTTCCCCTCCTTTGTATGAAGCACCTCACTTACATCAATGGACATATCATCTATGCAGAAGATCAACAAAAAAAACGATGGCTCCAGCTGGAATAACAGATACATTTAGGACATTCCATCCTAAAACATACACATTCTTTCCAAGTGCACACAGGACATTCTCCAGTATAGATCATATATTAGGTCACAAATCAGGCCTCAACAAATACAAAAATACTGAGATCACACCATGCATATTTTCTGACCACAATGCCATGAAATTTGAAGTCAACCACAAGGAGAAAATAGGAAGACCACAAACACATGGAGGTTACAACACATGCTACTAAACAATGAATGGGTCACCCAGGAATTAAAAGAAGAAATTAAAAAGTACATGGAAACAAATGAAAATGAAAACAAAGGTCCAAAATCTTTGAGATACAGCAAAAGCACTTCTAAGAGAGAAGGACACAGCAATACAGGCCTACCTTAAGAAGTAGGAAAAACCCTGGGGTGCCTGGGTGGCTCAGTCTGTTAAGCATCCAATTCTTGGTTTCAGCTCAGGTCATGATCTCATGGTTCATGGATTCAAGTCCCGCATCAGGCTCTGTGCTGACTGTGTGGAGCCTGCTTAGGATTCTCTCAAACTTCTCTCTCTCTCCCCGCCCCCCCCCCCCACTCACACTGTCTCTCTCTCTCTCTCAAAATAAATAAATAAATTTAAAAAAATACTTTATAAGAAGAAAAATCCCAAATAAACAACTTAACCTTACACCTAAAAGAACAATAAATGAAGCCTAAAGCCAGCAGAGTAAAAAAAAAAAAAAAGTAAAGATTACAGCAGACACATAAATGATATACAAAGTAAAAAACAAAAAAAAAAAAAAAAAAAAAAACAAGAGAATAGATCAATGAAACCAGGAGCTGGTTCTTTGAAAGAATTAATAAAATTGATAAACCTCTAGCTAGACATGTCAAAAAGAAAAGAGAAAGGACCTAAATAAATAAACACAAATGAGAGAGGAGAAATAACAACCAACACTACAGACATACAAGCAATTAGAAGAGAATATTATGAAAAACTATATTCCAACAACTTGGAGAACCTGGAAGAAATGGATAAATTCCTAGAAACTTATAAACCACGAAAACTAAAACATGAAGAAATAGAAAACCTGAATATACTTATAACCAGCAAAGAAACTGAAACAATAATCAAAAATCTCCCAACAAACCAAAGCAGGACCAGATGGCTTCACAGGTGAATTCTACCAAACACTTAGAGAAGAGTTAATACCTATTCTTCTCAAACTATTCCAAAAAAAGAAAAGAAAAGAAAAGAAAAGAAAAGAAAAGAAAAGAAAAGAAAAGAAAAGAAAAGAAAAGAAAACTTCCAAATTCATTGTATGTGGCCAAGATTACCCTAATACCAAATCCAAATAAAGGCACTACTAAAAAAGAGAACTATAGGTCAATATTCCTAAAGAACATGGATGCAAAAATTCTCAATAAAATACTAAGCAAACTGAATCCAACAGTACATTAAAAGAATCATTCACTGTGATCATGTGGGATTTATTCCTGGTCTGCAAGGGTGGTTCAATATGTGCAAATTAAACATTATTTTTTTTAATGTTTATTTATTTTTGAGAGACAGAGAGAATGAGAACACAAGCAGGGGAGGGGCAGAGAGAGAGAGACACACACACAGAATCAGAAGCAGGCTCAAGGCTCTGACCTGTTAGCAGACAGCCCAACACACGGCTCTAACCCACTAACAATGAGATCATGACCTGAGCCAAAGTCAAACCCTGAACAGACTGAGCCACCCAGGTGCCCTCACTGCAAAGTAATCAATGTAATATACCACATTAATAAAATAAAGGATAAGATCCATATGATCATTTCAATAGATGCTTTATAAAAAGCATTTGACAAAGTACAACATCAATTCATGGTGAAAACAATCCTCAACAAACTAGGATTAGACAGAACGTAGATTGACATAATAAAGGCCATCTATGAAAAACCCACATCTAATATCATCCTCAATGGAGAAAAACTGAGAGCTTTTCCTCTATAAATAGGAACAAGATAGGGATGTCCACTCTCACCACTGTTACTGAACATAATACTGGAAGTCCTAGCCACAGCAATCAAATAACAAAAAGTAATAAAAGGCATCCACTTTGCCAAGGAGGAAGTCAAACTCTCACTAACTCCAGATAACATAATACTCTACACAGAGAACCGAAAAGACTCCATCACAATATTGCTAGAAATGATGCATTAATTCAGTCACAGGATACAAAATCAACATACAGAAATCTGCTGCATTTCTATGCACCAATAATGAAGAGCAGAAAGAGAAATCAAGGAATCAAACCCATTTATAATTGCACCAAAAACCATAAGATGCCTAGGAATAAACCTAACTTAAAGAGGTAGCAAAGAATCTGTACGCTGAAAACTATAAAACACTGATAAAAGAAATTGAAAATGACACAAATAAATGGAAAAAGATCCCATGCTCATGGATTGGAAGAAAAAATACTGTTAAAATGTCTATAGTACCCAAAGCGATCTACACATCTAATGCAACCTCTATTAAAGTGTCAAAAGTATTTTTTCACAGAGCTAGAACAAACAATCCTAAAATTTGTATGGAACTACAAAAGACCCAAGCAACCTTGAAAAAGAAAAACAAAACTGGAGGCATCACAATTCCAGACTTCAAGTTATATTGCAAAGCTGTAATGATCAAGACAGTATGATACTTGCACAAAAATATACATATAGATCAATAGAACAGAATAAAAAAATCCAGAAATGAACATAGAACTCGATGGCCACTTAATCTTCTTGAAAGCAGGAAATACTATCCAATGGAAAAAAAGATAGTCTCCTCAATAAATGGTGTGGGGGAAACTGGACAAAACATGCAAAAGAATGAAACTGAACCACTTTCTTATACTATACACAAAAATAAACTCAAGATGTATTGAAGACCTAAATGTGAGACAGGAAACCATCAAAATCTTAGAGGAGAACACTCTGACCTTGGCTGTAGCAACTTCTTACTAGATATGTCTCTGAGGCAAGGGAAATGAAAGTAAAAATAAACTATAGGGACTTCATCAAAATAAAAAGCCTCTGCACAGCAAAGGAAACAATCAACAAAACTAAATGGTAACCTACCCAATGGGAGAAGATATTTTTAAATGACATATCTGATAAAGGGTTAGTATCCAAAGATATATGAAAAACATCAAACTCAACATTAAAAAATCAAATATTCCAGTTAAAAACTTGGCAGAAGAACTGTACATTTTTTCCAAAGAAGGCATCCAGATGGCTAACAGACATATGAAAAATTGCTCCACATCACTCTTCATCGAGGAAATACAAATCAAAACCACAGTGAGATATTACCTCACACGTATCAGAATGGCTAAAATTAACAACACAGAAACAAAATGTGTGGACAGAGTGTGCAGAAAGGGAAACCCTCTTATAATGTTGCTGGGAATGAAAACTGGTGTACCCACACTGCAAAACCTTATGGAGATTCCTCAAAAAGTTAAAATAGAACTACCCTATGATCCAGCAATTGCACTACCAGGTATTTACCCAAAGGATATAAAAATACTAATTCAGAGGACTACAGTGCACCTTGATATTTATAGCAGCATTATCAACAATAGCCAAATTATGGAAAGATCCCAAATGTCCATTGACTGATGAAGGGATAAAGAAGATGTGGTGTGAATACAAAATGGAATATTAGTCATAAAAAATGAAATCTTGCCACTTGCAATGATGTGGATGGAGGTACGTGTATTATGCTAAGTGAAAGAAGTCAGTCAGACAAAGACAAATACCATATGATTTCACTCATATGTGAAACTTAAGAAACAAAACAAACTAGGGAAGCAAACTAAGAAACAGACTCTTAACTACAAAGAACAAACTGATGGTTACCAGAGGGGAGGTGGGTGAGAAGACAGGTTAAATAGGTGATGTCAATTAAGGAGGGCACTTGTGATGAGCCTCGGGTGTGGTATTGTGTTGAAATCACTAGATTATACAACAGAAATTAATATAACATTGGATGTTAACTAGCTGGAATTTAAATAAAAACTTAAAAAAATAGAATTTGTCTGTGAAGTCATCTGGTCCTGGACTATTGTTTGTTGGGAATTTTTTTTATTACTGATTCCATGTTCTTTGCTGGTAATTGGTCTGTTCAAATTTTCCATTTTTCCCTGCACCAGTTTTGGTAATTTATGTGTTTCTCAGAGTTTGTTATGTGTTTCTCAGAGATTGTCCAATTTGATGGCATACAATATTTCATAATATTCTCTTAAAATCGTTTGTATTCCTGTGGTGTTCGTTGTTATTTCTTCTCATTTGTGATTTTGTTTGAGTCCTTTTTCTTCTCCTCCTCCCCCTCCTCCTCCTCCTCCTCCTCCTTTGTCTCTACCTCCACCCCCTTTCTTTTTGAGTCTGGGTAGAAGTTTATCAATTTTGTTGATCTTTTCAAAGAACCAGCTCCTGGTTTCATTGATCTGGTCTATTGATTTTTAGTTTCTATTTCATTTATTTCTGTCTAGTCTTCATTATTTCATTCCTTCTGCTGTTTGGGTGTTTTGTTTTTCTTCTTTTCCTAGCTCCTTTATGTGTAAAGTTAGATTGTTTATTTGAGATTTTTTTTTTAATTTTTTTTCAACGTTTATTTATTTTTGGGACAGAGAGAGACAGAGCATGAACGGGGGAGGGGCAGAGAGAGAGGGAGACACAGAATCGGAAACAGGCTCCAGGCTCTGAGCCATCAGCCCAGAGCCCGACACGGGGCTCGAACTCAAGGACCGCGAGATCGTGACCTGGCTGAAGTCAGACGCTTAACCGACTGCGCCACCCAGGCGCCCCTGTTTATTTGAGATTTTTATTGCTTCTTGAGGTAGACCTGTATTTCTATAAATGTTCCCTTAGTGTAACTTTTGCTGCATCACAAAGATTTTGGATCAAGTGTTTTTCATTTTAATTTGTTTCCATGTTTCCATTTTTAATTTCTTCTTTGACATCTTGATTGATCCATTCACTCATTGTTCAGTGGCATGTTATTTCAGCTCCATGTATTTTGTGGTCCAGATTTTTTCTTGTGGTTGATTTCTAGTTTCACAGTGGTCTGGTCAGAAAAGAGGCTGGTATATCTTCAGTCTTTCTGAATTTGTTAAGGATTGTCTTGTGGCCTAATATGGGGTCTATTCTGGACAATGTTCCACGTGCACTTGAAAAGGATGTGTATGCTGATGTTTTAGTATTGAACGTTCTGAATAAATCTATTAAATCCATCTGGTCATTCAAAGCCACTGTTTCCTTGCTGATTCTCTGTTTGGATGATCTGTCCATTTATGTAAGTAGAGTGATAAAGCCCTGGCATTATTGTATTGCTAATGATTAGTTCTTTCATGTTTGTTATTACTGCTTTATATACGTGAGTATCTCCATGTTGGATGCATAAATATTTAGAATTGTTGTATCTTTTTGTTGGATTGTCTCCTCTATTATTATATAGTGCCCTTCTTTGACTCTTGTTTTAAAGTCTATTTTGTTTGATATAAACATTGCTACTCCAGCTTTCTTTTGACATCAATTTGCATGATTAATGTTCCCCATCCTCTCACTTACAATCTGTAGGTGTCTATAGGCCTGAAAAGAGTCTCTTGTAAGAAGCAGGTAAGTGGTTCTTTTTTTTTTCTAGCCACGTTGTCACCCTATGTCGTTTGATTGTTTAGTCCATTTACTTCAAAGTAATTACTGATAGATATGTATTTATTGCCATTTTATTATTTTTTTGTGTGTGTGTGTGTGTGTGTGTTTTGTTTTTTTTTTTTTTTTTTTTTTTTAGTTTTTCTCTGTTCCTTTCTTCTCTTGTTCTCTTTTATGTTTGCTGGCTTTTTTTAGTGGTACACTTAGATTCCATTCTCTTTATTCTTTGCATATCTATTACTTTTTTTTATTTGCGGTTACCATCTGGTTTGTATATAACATCTTCTGCATATAGCATTCTATATGAAGTTGATGGTCACTTAAGCTTAAAATTAAGCTTCTTTCTTCCTCTTCCTCATCCTACACCTCCTCCAAGTTTTAGGTATATAGTGTCATTATTTATGCCCTTTTATATTTTGAAACCCTTAATTAACTTTTACAGATAGGCTTATTTTTAGTGTATTTTGTTTCCAATTTTTTATACTCTTATTTATGGTCTTACCTTTAAGAACTTTAAGAACTCTACTCAAAGAGTTCCTTTTAATATTTCTTGCAGCCTAGTTAAGTGGTCATAGACTCCTTTAGTTTTGTTTGTCTGAGAAATTCTTTATCTTTCCTTTTATTCTGAATGATAGCCTTGCTGGATAAAGTATTCTTGGCTGCAGATTTATTCTTTTCAGCACTTTGAATATATCATGCCTCTCTCTCTCTCCCTTCTGGCCTGCAAAGTTTCTGCTGAAAAATCAGCTGATAGCCTCATGGATTTCCCTTGTGTGTAACTGTCTTCTTTTCTCTTTCTGCATGTAAAATGTTTGCTTTATCACTAATTTTTGTCATTTTAATTACTATGTGTCTTGGTGTGGACCTCCTTGGGTTGAGTTTTTTGGGGGGATCTGTGCCTCTTGGATCTGGATGTCTGTTTCCAACCCCAGATTAAGGAAGTTTTCATGTTTTATTTTTTTTAATAACTTTTCTGCCCCCTTTTCTCTGTTCTTCTTCTGGGATCCCTATAATGCACATGTTGTTACACTTGATGGAATCACTGAGTTCCCTAAGTCTATTTTCATTTTACATATTTTTTTTCTCTCACCTACTCAGTTTGATTAGTATCCATTACTCTGTCTTCCGGATCATTAATTCATTCTTCTGCTTCCTCTAGCCTGCTACTTATTCCCTCGTTTTTTTTTTCTTTAATCTCTTTGTTAAGGATCTCACTGATGCCCTCCACTCTTTTCTCAAGTCCAGTGAATATCTTTATGAGCATTCCTTTTAATTCTCTATCTGACATATTACTTGTATCCATTTTGCTTTGGTCTCTTGCTGTGATTTTGTCCTGTTATTTCACTTGAGACAAATTCCTCTCTCTTCTCATTTGGTCTAACTATCTGTGTCTGTTCCTGTAGGAAAGTCAGTTACATATCCTGTTCTTGAAAGTAATGGCTTTATGAAGAAGAGGTCCTATAGTACCCTGTAGTGCAGTGTTCCCTATTCCTCAGGACCTAGCAGTCCAGGGAGTATCTCCTCTGTGTGCTGTGTGTGCCCTGCTGTGGAGACCTGGCCACTTTTTCCTTCAGTCTAGTCGTATGTAGAGGCTCTCTTTGCCTGTTGTGGTCAGTGTTTGGTCCCTGGCTGAGTGGGGCACATTTTAATAAGGTATGCACTGGTCTGCTTGCAAAATGAGACCACCAAAACTTTTGCTGCCACCAGAACTTCTTCAATGTGGCAATTTCTCTACCTTCAGTTGTGGAGTTTGTTCTGCCAGTCTTTGGGTTGTTTTCTGAATTAGTTAGCTTATGTGAGTGTTATAGTTTATCCATGGGGCAAGTGAGCTGAAGGTCCTCCTTCTCTGCCATATTCCCAGACTTCCCTGATTATGAGCTTTGATGAAATACTCTGATTCATTGTGGGGACCCCCATCTCAGCATTGTTAAGCCTTTTCTTCTTAAAATGATGAGATACTCCATTCCAAAGTATTTTATCATCCTATTTCAGTTATATAACCTTTGCTTACAGTCTTATAGAAATCAAATAACAAAGGATATAGGGTCTCCATATTCACTATGTAAACTTTCACTTTATCCTCATTTCTTGTATGTAATGTGTACCTTTCATTTTGCCTTTTGCTCTCAGTCTAGAGACCTGTCTATGCTCTTCAGATAAATCTCAATAATAAATATTTATAATATTTCAGGATACAGCATGGTAGTTATTTAGGTTTCAAAGAGGGATAGGATATGGGTCTTGTAAACAGAACTTAAAATAATGCCCATGTTATTAGTCCATTATAAAGGTCCTGAATTCTAGCAATTCCTGGGCCTTTGGGGGGATTCTATGGGGTACACAATTTGACTTTACCCATTGCCACATTAAAATCCAACTTTTGGGGACATGCTAAATCAATCACAGTCATCAGCTTCTTTCTGGATTTCCAAATTGGTATTGCTATTCTCTCTTCTTGTACTCTGTCATTGTCAAAATAAGCATCTTAATTTTTTTTTCTCTCATGTTAGTGGGGTTTCATGAGGGAAATGGTATAAATGTGTTGGTTCAAAACACTATTTTAAACCAAAAGTCTCAACCAAACTTATAATTTTTTTTAACATTTATTTATTATTGAGACAGAGAAACACAGAGCGTGACAGGGGAGAGGCAGAGAGAGGGAGAGACACAGAATCTGAAACAGGCTCCAGGCTCTGAGCTGTCAGCACAGAGACTGATGCTGGCTCAAGCCCATAAACCAAGAGATCATGATCTGAGCTGAAGTCGGACGCTTAACCGACTGAGCCACCCAGGCATCTCTCAACCCAACTTATCTTAGAAAAATATCCCACCATATTGGCAAAACTGTTCAGTGTTTTAAACTCAGAGAAATGGTGTGGTTGTAGTTATGCATTTCCCAGAGTGCCAAGTGGGGCAGCAGGAAATATCATCATTTCAAAGATGCACCCTTCCCCCAAAACTCTATTTATTTGATCTGTTAACCTGTAATGTTTCCCAGAAGCCCTAGTAAATGCAGAGTTCATAGATCTCTTCATATCAAAAGAATCAGTTCAGAGGGGAAAAGCTTCAGGTACCAAATAGTGATTAAACCTGGTATCATACAATACTAATGTCTTGATTGAAATTATGAGGCACCAGCTGTTGGCTTTAATTGTATTTCTCATAAATGCAATAGTATACATTAATATCCCTGCAATATAAAATGGTACAAGATGTAGGACAGCACTGACAGTGAATATATATGCATGGAATTTGGATGTTTTTTATTCAGTGCAAACAGATACTTCCTGTTAATTAAGTACATGTGACATATTTCTTAAGTAACCTTATGTTGTGGTCACTATGAATGTTTTTAAATCATACATTTTAGAAGAACTTTAAATATTTTGTTAATAAGATTTCTTACCACAGGACTGAAAAGTAAAACTGAATTCTACTTAAATGATCTTTAAATTCCTGTCCAATTCTATCAAATAGCAGCTATTTCAGTGGGAAGAAAAAAAAAAATCTCAAGTCTATTTTTTCCCTCAGCACTTAAACCAACATCTGTTTGAACTTACTAAATTTCACTTTAAATTGACTTATCAGATTTCATGAAAACAGCAAAACACACTTTTCCAATCTTCAGTCCACAGGGGTCAGACTTTCAAAGTATACTTGTTTCCAGCTGCCAATAAGTATTAAGTCAGCAAGAAGCCAAGTAACAAAGATGAAATAAATGCTGCTTTTTTGAGTATTGTTTTCTAGTAGGATCTATACTGGATCTCCTATCTATTAAAATAAATAATAAAAGATAAATAAAAAGTAGCTAAACACAAATTTCCCACTGTTTCAAGAAACTAAATGCAGTTGCTATAGTGCAAAGTTTTTACAAACTGAAAACAACACCAGTTTAATGATACTATAATTAATCTTTATAAAGGAAGAATTATAATAAAAATATTAATTACAACTATAGGAAATAAGCAATCTCTTCAGCAGGATTCTACTTTATTGCCTTTGATGATTACAACAGATTATAAACATGATTCAATTTAAATAACAGGTAAATAAACCAAATATTAGCAATTTGTACCATCCATAAATAGTTGGATGTTGTAACAAAGTTGCAGGATATAGAACAAGTTCAAAAGTAAGGCTTTTCAAAAATTTAATATTATCAACTTGCTGACTCTATCCTTGGTATAGATATTAATGATAAAATCTTTTGTTTTGCTCTGCTCTTTACCTGTCTTTGTTGGAGTTTTAATATTCACCTTTATTAATTTTATACTGAATGCACATACAAGGCGTTCTGGATCAAAGACAGATCACTGTACACCTAAAAATAATGACCACACGATTCCTCATATCCCAATTCTTACCCCGAAGGTGATGCAATGAAAGCCAGGTCAGATATCCTACACACATAAATTTTAAGTCTACACTACTGGTAAGGAATGGAGAAAATTAAGTTTTATCTGCTTATCTATAGGAAAAAGAGGCAGTTACTCTCTTTGCCCCAAAAAGGAGGGAGAAAACCCTTGCTTTTTGGAGACTGGATGGAAAGGATCTTGAGATCTCACTCTAAACTTTTGGGATGTAAATACATGTCTCCAAGGACGAGATAAACCCAGTGTCTCTGGATTTTCTGACTTATAAATTTTCCAACATCCTGAGCCTTATCTTCCCTTGAGATGTAAGTATATACCTCTGGAGTTAGGAAAATCTGTCTGGAGTTCTCTCACTACGTATACAGTTGTGAATGAACTTTCAACATCTTGCTCTTAACCCAGCCTCCCAAGATTGCAGCAAAATTTATTCAAAAAGTCCCAAGTCTACAGAAACACAAAAATATTTCCTCACATCTCACACTCTTGCTAGCTCCAATTATTTGCACTATGGACTTTCTTTGAGGATTACCTGTAGTATTTCTCACATAAGTAATAAACAGGCATATTTAACTCTTCCCTTAGAAAATTAATATGTTATACATGACATATTTAGTTCATATCATTAAGAAAAAGTAATTTTTAACCTAACAAATAAAATTAAGTCATTATCTTATTTTACCTTATAGGATTTCCAGACTTCAGAAAGAAATTCATGAAATAATGAATAATGTTACTAAAGAGGCCTTTCTAAACTTCCACCAGCAGGTTTCTCTCACTTTGAATCAGCTATTTTTTTTCCTTTCACATGCATTTGACGATGACATGCCACTTTTTCTTTATTATAATTAACTTATTTCTGAATTTGTCATAACTATGACATTTTTGGAACAACTAGCATATCCTTACTTTAATTAAGACTTGAAAGATTGTTCATGTTCTTTGTAACAGTTCATTTCATGATCTTTTTCAAATTTCCATGTGTCTAAAAGTTATATTTTCTAAGTTTCATAAAACCAAATTTACATTTAACTACAATTCTTTCTGCAGAAAAAAAAGATAATCCTTTAAAAGCATGGTTTAGGATTCTGGGAAGATGGCGGCGTAGGAGGACGCTGGGCTCACCGCGCGTCCTGCTGATCACTTAGATTCCACCTACACCTGCCTAAATAACCCAGAAAACCGCCAGAGGATTAGCAGAACGGAGTCACCAGACCCAAGTGCAGACGAGAGGCCCACGGAAGAGGGTAGGAAGGGCGGCCAGGCGGTGCGCGCTCCACCGACTGGCGGGAGGGAGGCGGGGCGGAGGGGCGGCTCGCCAGCCAAGCAGAGCCCCCGAGCCCGGCTTGCAAAAGCGGAGGGGCCTGACGGACTGTGTTCCGACAGCAAGCACGACTTAGCGTCTGGGAGGTCATAAGTTAACAGCTCTGCTCGGAAAGCGGGAAGGCTGGAGGACAAAGGGAGGGTGAGCTGCGGAGCCCCCGGATGACAGAGCTCAGTTTGGCTGGGAACAAAGGCGCTCGCCAGCGCCATCTCCCCCGCCCATCCCCCAGCCAAAATCCCAAAGGGAACCGGTTCCGGCCAGGGAAATTGCTCCCTCCGCGCAAACACCCAACTCTGTGCTTCTGCGGAGCCAAACCTCCGGCAGCGGATCTGACTCCCTCCGGCTGCCACAGGGCCCCTCCTGAAGTGGATCACCTAAGGAGAAGCGAGCTAAGCCTGCCCCCCCTGCCGCCGTGCACCTTGCCTTCCCACCCCAGCTAATACGCCGGATGCCCAGCATCACAAGCCTGGCAGTGTGCAAGTAGCCCAGACGGGCCACGCCACCCCACAGTGAATCCCGCCCCTAGGAGAGGGGTAGAGAAGGCACACACCAGTCTGACTGTGGCCCCAGCGGTGGGCTGGGGGCAGACATCAGGTCCGACTGCGGCCCCGCCCACCAACTCCAGTTATACACCACAGCACAGGGGAAGTGCCCTGCAGGCCCTCACCACACCAGGGACTATCCAAAATGACCAAGCGGAAGAATTCCCCTCAGAAGAATCTCCAGGAAATAACAACAGCTAATGAGCTGATCAAAAAGGATTTAAATAATATAACAGAAAGTGAATTTAGAATAATAGTCATAAAATTAATCGCTGGGCTGGAAAACAGCATACAGGACAGCAGAGAATCTCTTGCTACAGAGATCAAGGGACTAAGGAACAGTCACGAGGAGCTGAAAAATGCTTTAAATGAAATGCAAAACCAAATGCAAACCACCACGGCTCGGATGGAAGAGGCAGAGGAGAGAATAGGTGAACTAGAAGATAAAGTTATGGAAAAAGAGGAAGCTGAGAAAAAGAGAGATAAAAAAATCCAGGAGTATGAGGGGAAAATTAGAGAACTAAGTGATACACTAAAAAGAAATAATATACGCATAATTGGTATCCCAGAGGAGGAAGAGAGAGGGAAAGGTGCTGAAGGGGTACTTGAAGAAATAATAGCTGAGAACTTCCCTGAACTGGGGAAGGAAAAAGGCATTGAAATCCAAGAGGCACAGAGAACTCCCTTCAGACGTAACTTGAATCGATCTTCTGCACGACATATCATAGTGAAACTGGCAAAATACAAGGATAAAGAGAAAATTCTGAAAGCAGCAAGGGGTAAACGTGCCCTCACATATAAAGGGAGACCTATAAGACTCGTGACTGATCTCTCTTTTGAAACTTGGCAAGCCAGAAAGACTTGGCACGAGATTTTCAGGGTGCTAGACAGCAAAAATATGCAGCCGAGAATCCTTTATCCAGCAAGTCTGTCATTTAGAATAGAAGGAGAGATAAAGGTCTTCCCAAACAAACAAAAACTGAAGGAATTTGTCACCACTAAACCAGCCCTACAAGAGATCCTAAGGGGGACCCTGTGAGACAATGTACCAGAGACATCACTACAAGCATAAAACATACAGACATCACAATGACTCTAAACCCGTATCTTTCTATAATAACACTGAATGTAAATGGATTAAATGCGCCAACCAAAAGACATAGGGTATCAGAATGGATAAAAAAACAAGACCCATCTATTTGCTATCTACAAGAGACTCATTTTAGACCTGAGGACACCTTTAGATTGAGAGTGAGGGGATGGAGAACTATTTATCATGCTACTGGAAGCCAAAAGAAAGCTGGAGTAGCCATACTTATATCAGACAAACTAGACTTTAAATTAAAGGCTGTAACAAGAGATGAAGAAGGACATTATATAATAGTTACAGGGTCTATCCATCAGGAAGAGCTAACAATTATAAATGTCTATGCGCCGAATACTGGAGCCCCCAAATATATAAAACAATTACTCATAAACAGAAGCAACCTTATTGATAAGAATGTGGTAATTGCTGGGGACTTTAACACCCCACTTACAGAAATGGATAGATCATCTAGACACACGGTCAATAAAGAAACAAGGGCCCTGAATGATACATTGGATCAGATGGACTTGACAGATATATTTAGAACTCTGCATCCCAAAGCAACAGAATATACTTTCTTCTCGAGTGCACATGGAACATTCTCCAAGATAGATCATATACTGGGTCACAAAACAGCCCTTCATAAGTTTACAAGAATTGAAATTATACCATGCATACTTTCAGACCACAATGCTATGAAGCTTGAAATCAACCACAGGAAAAAGTCTGGAAAACCTCCAAAAGCATGGAGGTTAAAGAACACCCTACTAACGAATGAGTGGGTCAACCAGGCAATTAGAGAAGAAATCAAAAAATATATGGAAACAAACGAAAATGAAAATACAACAATCCAAACGCTTTGGGACGCAGCGAAGGCAGTCCTGAGAGGAAAATACATTGCAATCCAGGCCTATCTCAAGAAACAAGAAAAATCCCAAATACAAAATCTAACAGCACACCTAAAGGAACTAGAAGCAGAACAGCAAAGGCAGCCTAAACCCAGCAGAAGAAGAGAAATAATAAAGATCAGAGCAGAAATAAACAATATAGAATCTAAAAAAACTGTAGAGCAGATCAACGAAACCAAGAGTTGGTTTTGTGAAAAAATAAACAAAATTGACAAACCTCTAGCCAGGCTTCTCAAAAAGAAAAGGGAGATGACCCAAATAGATAAAATCATGAATGAAAATGGAATGATTACAACCAATCCCTCAGAGATACAAACAATTATCAGGGAATACTATGAAAAATTATATGCCAACAAATTGGACAACCTGGAAGAAATGGACAAATTCCTGAACACCCACACTCTTCCAAAACTCAATCAGGAGGAAAGAGAAAGCTTGAACAGACCCATAACCAGCGAAGAAATTGAATCGGTTATCAAAAATCTCCCAACAAATAAGAGTCCAGGACCAGATGGCTTCCCAGGGGAGTTCTACCAGATGTTTAAAGCAGAGATAATACCTATCCTTCTCAAGCTATTCCAAGAAATAGAAAGGGAAGGAAAACTTCCAGACTCATTCTATGAAGCCAGTATTACTTTGATTCCTAAACCAGACAGAGACCCAGTCAAAAAAGAGAACTACAGGCCAATATCCCTGATGAATATGGATGCAAAAATTCTCAATAAGATACTAGCAAATCGAATTCAACAGCATATAAAAAGAATTATTCACCATGATCAAGTGGGATTCATTCCTGGGATGCAGGGTTGGTTCAACATTCACAAATCAATCAACGTGATACATCACATTAACAAAAAAAAAGAGAAGAACCATATGATCCTGTCAATCGATGCAGAAAAGGCCTTTGACAAAATCCAGCACCCTTTCTTAATAAAAACCCTTGAGAAAGTCGGGATAGAAGGAATATACTTAAAGATCATAAAAGCCATTTATGAAAAGCCCACAGCTAACATCATCCTCAACGGGGAAAAACTGAGAGCTTTTTCCCTGAGATCAGGAACACGACAGGGATGCCCACTCTCACCGTTGTTGTTTAACATAGTGCTGGAAGTTCTAGCATCAGCAATCAGACACCAAAAGGAAATCAAAGGCATCAAAATTGGCAAAGATGAAGTCAAGCTTTCGCTTTTTGCAGATGACATGATATTATACATGGAAAACCCGATAGACTCCACCAAAAGTCTGCTAGAACTGATACATGAATTCAGCAAAGTTGCAGGATACAAAATCAATGTACAGAAATCAGTTGCATTCTTATACACTAACAATGAAGCAACAGAAAGACAAATAAAGAAACTGATCCCATTCACAATTGCACCAAGAAGCATAAAATACCTAGGAATAAATCTAACCAAAGATGTAAAGGATCTGTATGCTGAAAACTATAGAAAGCTTATGAAGGTAATTGAAGAAGATTTAAAGAAATGGAAAGACATTCCCTGCTCATGGATTGGAAAAATAAATATTGTCAAAATGTCAATACTACCCAAAGCTATCTACACATTCAATGCAATCCCAATCAAAATTGCACCAGCATTCTTCTCGAAACTAGAACAAGCAATCCTAAAATTCATATGGAACCACAAAAGGCCCCGAATAGCCAAAGGAATTTTGAAGAAGAAGACCAAAGCAGGAGGCATCACAATCCCAGACTTTAGCCTCTACTACAAAGCTGTCATCATCAAGACAGCATGGTATTGGCACAAAAACAGACACACAGACCAATGGAATAGAATAGAAACCCCAGAACTAGACCCACAAACGTATGGCCAACTCATCTTTGACAAAGCAGGAAAGAACATCCAACGGAAAAAAGACAGCCTCTTTAACAAATGGTGCTGGGAGAACTGGACAACAACATGCAGAAGGTTGAAACTAGACCACTTTCTCACACCATTTACAAAAATAAACTCAAAATGGATAAAGGACCTAAATGTGAGACAGGAAACCATCAAAACCTTAGAGGAGAAAGCAGGAAAAGACCTCTCTGACCTCAGCCGTAGCAATCTCTTACTCAACACATCCCCAAAGGCAAGGGAATTAAAAGCAAAAGTGAATTACTGGGACCTTATGAAGATAAAAAGCTTCTGCACAGCAAAGGAAACAACCAACAAAACTAAAAGGCAACCAACGGAATGGGAAAAGATATTTGCAAATGACATATCGGACAAAGGGCTAGTATCTAAAATCTATAAAGAGCTCACCAAACTCCACACCCGAAAAACAAATAACCCAGTGAAGAAATGGGCAGAAAACATGAATAGACACTTCTCTAAAGAAGACATCCAGATGGCCAACAGGCACATGAAAAGATGTTCAGCATCGCTCCTTATCAGGGAAATACAAATCAAAACCACACTCAGGTATCACCTCACGCCAGTCAGAGTGGCCAAAATGAACAAATCAGGAGACTATAGATGCTGGAGAGGATGTGGAGAAACGGGAACCCTCTTGCACTGTTGGTGGGAATGCAAATTGGTGCAGCTGCTCTGGAAAGCAGTGTGGAGGTTCCTCAGAAAATTAAAAATAGACCTACCCTATGACCCAGCAATAGCACTGCTAGGAATTTACCCAAGGGATACAGGAGTACTGATGCATAGGGGCACTTGTACCCCAATGTTCATAGCAGCATTCTCAACAATAGCCAAATTATGGAAAGAGCCTAAATGTCCATCAACTGATGAATGGATAAAGAAATTGTGGTTTATATACACAATGGAATACTACGTGGCAATGAGAAAAAATGAAATATGGCCTTTTGTAGCAACGTGGATGGAACTGGAGAGTGTGATGCTAAGTGAAATAAGCCATACAGAGAAAGACAGATACCATATGGTTTCACTCTTATGTGGATCCTGAGAAACTTAACAGGAACCCATGGGGGAGGGGAAGGAAAAAAAAAAGGACGTTAGAGTGGGAGAGAGCCAAAGCATAAGAGACTGTTAAAAACTGAGAACGGGGGCGCCTGGGTGGCGCAGTCGGTTGAGCGTCCGACTTCAGCCAGGTCACGATCTCGCGGTCCGGGAGTTCGAGCCCCGCGTCAGGCTCTGGGCTGATGGCTCAGAGCCTGGAGCCTGTTTCCGATTCTGTGTCTCCCTCTCTCTCTGCCCCTCCCCCGTTCATGCTCTGTCTCTCTCTGTCTCAAAAATAAATAAACGTTGAAAAAAAAAAAAATTTAAAAAAAAATAAAAACTGAGAACAAACTGAGGGTTGATGGGGGGTGGGAGGGAGGGGAGGGTGGGTGATGGGTATTGAGGAGGGCACCTTTTGGGATGAGCACTGGGTGTTGTATGGAAACCAATTTGTCAATAGATTTCATATATAAAAAAAAATAAATAAAAAAATAAAAACTTAAAAAAAAAATAAATAAATAAAAGCATGGTTTAGTCTAGCTTTAAATGTAGAGTTATAGGATTATGTCAAATATATAAAATGGAGCATTTATATTAAATGCCATGTATTTCTTCATAATGCTACCCAAACTAATCGAGAGTGACTACCTCTAATTTGTGATTTAGCAAACTAAACCAGATTAGTCTTTGAGAAGAACTCAGTGCCAAAATTAAGAAAAAAATAAAAATCATACAGTTTATCAGAAAAGGTTATATTTCACAGAAGACAAAGAAGATACTGAATTATGCAGTCTATAGAAAACAATAGATCTCTGGCTATGACTTATGCAAATTTATCTATCTTACTTCAAATTTTATCTTTAGACACAACATTTGAAAACAATTAAGTGCCTTGATGTATATTTAATTTGTCTGATTCTAATGCCTTATATAAATATACCAGTTGAAAATAATACCTTTCCAGTGGAATCAAAAACATAGACTCAGATAAGTTTTATATGCCATACATCTATTATGTAAATGTGATCATGATGGAAAACTACATGTAGAAACAAGGAATAATATAAGTCAATATAGCAAATCAAGTATAATACATAATCCCAAAATAAATTAAATATAAAAGTTTGCTTTTTCCCAAATGAATGGTACACTGACATTTATTCATTTAAATGAAGATATCTTAGTTTTCAAGGAAGACATACACAAACACTTAACTTCTATTAAACAGAGACTTGTAAGGATGTTGGGGATCTAAGGGAGGAAGCAAACACAAAGTCTCTCAAGAAACAGAATATTTTATGAGTGCAAATTCTTAATGTATCTAATCTTAGAGGAACTCTGATGACTTAAGAACCACCTAAATAAATAAATAAATAAACACACAAATAAATAAATACAGAACTCTAGTAGCTGTGTTTTCCGACACAGGCATCAACCACTCCCTAGACTTGACCCATCACTATGGTGATAAATCAGTTTTTGTCTCTGACTGATCTAGTCTTTCTGCCCACCAACTGTTCCTTTGGGCAAAATGTTTGATACATTTTTTTTCATATCATTTACAAAAAATCATTTAAAGTCTTGAGGTACAAGATTATTTCCCAAATTTATTTTAACTCAAAGATGTGTTAATCATTTGTTAATATAAATTCATCAACATTATCACAAATGTAGATTTGTAATCATTATCAACTTAATGACTACCATTAAAAAGCCTGAAATCTTTCTGGGACCCTTAGTTCCTAGTTCTCTAGTAACTGAAACAAACAACTCATTTTGTATTTTGGTTTTTGTTTTTATTTTTCCCAAAAAGTATTTAAACTTACTCTTCAAGGAGCGTAAAATTCCTTGCTCACAAAGATCATTCCACATGTCAGGTGAGAGAAAAGTACATTCTGAAAACATTATTACCATAAAATTTCAGAAGAGGTATGTGCTGATTATTCCTTAGGATATACAAAATTTTACATCTTCTTTCTAATTAAGTTTGCCTGACCTTATATTGATAATTAGTAGTAACAATATACCAAAAATATGTCTCTAATTATCCATGTTACAAAATGCACGCACCTTCAAACATTTTGGGTGTTGTTTTTTTTCCCAGTCACTACTGAGTTTATCTTTACAGGTTTATAGCATCAGCATATCTGTAAACAATCAACCTATGGTCAGTTGTTCTAAAACCTCCTGATTCTCTCTTGTCTGTCCCTGCTGTTGTTTTTTCAAGAATCTGACAGTAATAAAAAGTTACACTGGCATTGTAAATTTCTTCAGCCTTTCATTAGAAATTATCTTAGCAAGTGTGGTAAGATAGAGTCAGCAGCAATTTTTAAATAACACATTTTCACATAATTTACACCAGAAGCTTCTGAAATTTATGCAGTCGGTACTTTGAATATTAACATTCACATTCAATATTCATTTCATTAAGGTATATTCTACTTGATTTTGTGCTCCATGTACAGTCAGTAGCTCAGGCTCACTTCCTGGTTATTGAGTCCACTCATTCAACACATAATCCGAATCTTAATTTTGTTTTTTGTTTTCTTTTGATGTTTCCATTGGATCAGTTTTTTCTCTTTTTTTAAATTCGGTTTTGGTTATCATGGTCACTGAGAAACTTTAACAACTTGTTTTTCTGTTTCCTTAAGAGATATGAAGTCATATTTCCCATACCACATTCTTTAGGTATTTCAGTTAGAGACTCCATTTATAAAAATCTTCTAAAAGACTTGCAATGATCAGATAAACAGATGTGGGCAACAACTCTATTTTATGCACTACTGATGAGTACAAATGTTTCCTTTACCCTTTTACTATAACACCTTGGGAGGACGGGGTAGTGGGAGCTGTAACACCTAGTTACTTGTTTATATTTTCCCAGTGCAACTGAACTCAAAGTCACCAAAAAATAATAAAGGTAATAAAATATCTGTGCACAGCAAATGGAAGAGGTATAACTGTATACACTCCACTCCAGTTCTGATGCCCACTGAGTTTTAGTACCAAACTTAAAAGAATAAAAATGTAGTACAGAGCTTTTCAGATTGTGGAGTGGCTCTCATATACTTATGAGGCAGGGAATATAATTACTATCTCTATTTTACAGATGAAGAAACCAATTCAGTAAATTCTTTTTCTCACGCAAACAGTATAAGCAATAGAGACAAGCTTCAAACTCATGCAGTCTGGCTCCACAGACCCTATTCTAGACAGACGATGTCTCTCTGGCCATCTCAACTTCTTTATCATGTTCCTTAAGTTGTTCTTTTTAGACATTCTGACTGGTGTGGGTGGTATCTTATTGTGGTTTTGATGTGTAGTTCCCTGATGATGAGCAATGCTGAGCGTCTTTTCATATGTCTGTTAACAATCTGGATGTCTTCTTTGGAAAACTGTCTGTTCATGTCTTTTGCCAATTTCTTCATGGGCTTATTTGTTTTTTTGGATGTTTTTTGATAAGTTCTTTACAGATTTTAGATACTAACCCTTTATTTGATATGTCATTTGCAAATATCTTCTCCCATTCCATTGGTTGCCTTTTAGTTTTGCTGATTGTTTCCTTGGCTATGTCCTCTAACATAGCTGTTCAAACAAGAATTCAAACAGGGAGAATTACTATTCATTTTCTGATATCCAATATAAAACTGTTGAATCCCCAGCAAGGTAATAGATTTGAAAGATGTTTAATTCCATTATATTCCCTCTTTAAAGAGACAGACTACAGGACTAGACTATAGAGTTCTATTATATCCCCAGAATCCAAAGAAGGAAAAGATGAAATGTAGAGATGGAAACCCCAAAGCTCTCCTCTTATGCCTGGTCTTTACTGTAGAAAGAAGAGGAAAGAAAGGAACAGGAAGGTCAGATTTCCCTCTCACCCTGGGGCTGAGCTTCCAGGTATGCCAAAAGGTAGGGAGATTTATTCTATAACATACAGATAGGTATGGGACAGTATAAAACTTTAGGTCTAATGGCAGACTTGACTGGATTTGGTAGGGAGAGACTGTAAGCTTTTGAAAAAAAAAAAAAAAACAAAAAAAACAAAACCCCAGCAGTGGCTATTTCACACATGACCTGAGGCAATGGCATACCAACCATGGTAGAACAGGTGAAATGAAAGGAATGCTCCTACATTTTCAGTGCCCATATACAGCAAAAGTCCTACAAGTAACAAACTATTCAGTAAAGAAATGAAGAGGTGTTGGGAGGCCCATGAACCCTCAGAAGCCTGGAGATAGTGTGAAGAGCTTTAAAATGGGAGTCAATGCCTGGACCATCCAAATGTCCTTCAATAGGTGAATGGATAAACAAACTGCAGTCTACCTTTTAGTTACTAAAATTCTTTCTTTCCTGTATCACTTCTCTTACAGCTTTACTAAGCTACAAGACTTGTCTCTCAATCTATGCTTATCCACTCTTCAGTAGCTCAAACTCTCTCTGCCTCTGTATTTTATTAAAGCCCCATTAATTGCAACATTCAATGAATTAGCAAGAATCACTTTCATCCCTCATTGCTACCTGCACAATATTTTACGTGGCCATGACTGAATTGTTCTGGCTGCTACTTCTTCCCTCAACATAACTGATATGGCTGACACACTGATAGTTTACCTGGTTTCCCAGCCGTCTGACTGTGATAACACAGCAGCCTCAGATCTGAACATAGATCAGAACACACATCAGAAGAAGAAAAATCAACTTCTATCTCAAAGGACAAGAAATAAAGGTTTTCTTTCTTTTATTAATAGAAAAGCTTATATACCGCTACTAAGTAGAAAGCATTGGGTTGCCAATGGGTCTTACTTTATGAGACAACTGACTTTAGGATCCATACTTATTGCACCAACAAAATTAAAGTATGCTTTTAAGAGCATTAATTGTCAATTATCAAGGACCAATATGTTAAGATAAAATGCGTCTTAAAAAATTTATTGCCAGTTATCTGTATAACCTGTTCTGAATATTGTATTGTCAAAGGTGCTCAAGTTCAATAAAGTGATATATTTAATTAGAAACAAATTTTTGATATTTCCAGAGGTTGCATCAAAGATATATTATTTATTTTTCTCAATTGAAAATTTTGTATTTTCTACTTTCCCAGTATTTCTAAGTCAACAATTATTATACAGGAAAAAATTATAGTTTATTTAAAATTAAATATCAACATATTTTAAGGCTTAGCTATTATTGAATCAGTATTTAAATATTCAATATGTTGAAAACTGGAGTGTGTATATGAGCGAATAAATAGCCAGGAATAGACTAAACTATTGGTATGTTGCCAGTTACCAAGATAAAGGGAAAACTTAATGCAAAACTCAATAAATGTGGGGTTTTTTCATTATTTTTTTTCTAAATAAATAACTTCCTTAAAATCTAAATTCCATATTTAAGGATGAACGAAGTTTAAATTTTTATAATTTTCAAAATGCAAGTATTTATAAAAAGATTGTATTATAGCCATTAATGCATTATATACAAGTGTAACATATTGTTTTTAACTGGCATACATTTCCTCTTCCCTATATTGCTTGTTATTTATTGCTGGTTGATACTTGAGAAACAGTGGGTAACTTTGCCTAAAAACCAAAGAACTTCTTATCAAATAAGTAATTGTAACATCCAAACCACTTTTTTTTTTCAGAGTTCATTGTTGTTAAACTTCTTTGACAGCTTAAGATAGTCCAAAATGGAATCATTGCCCAGGAAAGGACTGTGATGCCTCCTCCCCTCTGCTCCCAAGGAAGGGTAGACCAGCACCAGGGGCCTTTTTACAAGCTCAGTGTATTTCTGAGGTTGCAAAGCTCTCCTGTCCAACACACTGACACTATTGGTAAGTTCAGGCTCTCCCAGGCACTGGACTATTAAATACAGAGCTGTGACTTCTGGGATGTCATGACTACAGTGCTGTGGGTCAACCTTAGCTGAGTCTGAACCTTGTTTACTTGTTTTAAAACTCAATTTTGCTTTACTAAAAACATGTTTCCATTCAATCTCACACAATACAGAGATACACAATTTTTGTATGTTCACTATTGACTTTTAGGAAGTCAATAGTGTTCCTCAAACCCTCAAACCCATTCCTCTCAGAGTAATTAACAGGATGGGTGAGAGGGGATCTTTTTTCTTCCTTCCCTTCCTGTACTATTCAAACCACTGATGTCAGCAGACAGCCCATCTCAGCAGGTGTTGGACACTGTCTCCATCTGTACAATGCTGATTCTTTCCAATAGCAATTCTACCCAGAGCAACACAGTCCCTATTTCTCTTTCCTCAAGTTTTCTTCTGTGAAAGACACTTACGTTGCATCAATGTAATCTCTCGTGGGTAAATTCTAAAAAGCCCTGACAGTGGGGTTGGGGTACATGGAAGGGGTAGCTGCTTATTTTCTACTTGTCAGCAAGACGTTGGCCAACGACTTTGCCAGGAATGTTTTTAGAAGCAAATATTCATAAGATGGCAGGTCTTAGCACCTACTCCAATTGATAGGAAGGAATATTTAAGAGTAAAATATTGAGTTTAGGAAACTAGAAGATTATGACCCCGGACAGGCTAGCCATGATAAAAGAATATTCTCCCAAAATGAAGTTATAAGTGTGGAGTCACTGATAATATTACTAATATAAGTAGGATTTTGTTTTTACCCCAAGCTGATACATAAGTTTATAATCGTATCTGTGAACTCTAATTCTGCCCCATAATAAAGATACTGGGAAATTTTCTTGACACACAACTCATTGAAAAATTAAAAAAAATTAAAATAATTTTTAAAAATATGCAAGTACAGTATAATAAGTTGAAAAAGGATACATACATGGAATCAGAGAGACCAAGTTCAAATCCCAATTTTACTGACTACTCAGAATGAGACTTGAGCCATTCACTTAAACTCTATAAGCTCAGATTCTTGGTCAATAAAATGTGAGCATGAGTGACAATCCTGAACATTTTTTATAATGTTTAAATGAGATATTCAGCTTTTAAAATAATGTATTAGTTTTCTTATCTCTTTTTCTGATCACACTGTACTTCAAAATAATTAGCACATTTTTTCCATTTCATGTGGCATCAATAAGGAAAAGCAAAACAATACTTACGTCACATTTATAACAACACTTAATATTAGATGCTTAATAATTATATAATAAATTTTAACAGCAGAGTTGGAGCCAGAATTACCTGGATACACCTGCCATATTTATCAATGAGAACCTTAATTCCTTTGGTTCAGATTCAATCACAATCTTAAGCAACACTGTTGCTTTTAGCTTGAGGCTAAAAGCACCCAGAGCACTGAACCAGAGTTGCAAATCTTATAAAATGCCATTAAGACCAAAATCCATGTAAAATCAAGAAGTTATTGGTACAAGTACTCCCAATACCAAGATAGAAGTCAAGATGATTTTTAGAGAGGACTAAAATGTTCCCACAGAGTCGGGGATTTTAGACTTCAGCTCAGATTTGGGCTGGCTCAGAGGAAAATGTGTCATATGTTCAGTGACCTTCAACACACACACACACACACACACACACACACACACACACACACACACAAACCACTGTGCCTTCTTCATTTAGCAAGGGGGCGGAATTTTATTAAGGTTATCTCTTAATCCTTTGAGTTCCAACAAGTGGTGGGAAACATGGAGAGATACCAAGACCATGGAGAAAGCCCAGCTGGAATCAGGCTCTCCATCCCCACTCACACATGCACACATACGGTCTCATGTCAACCTGAGATAGGAAATAGGTCTGTTGTCTGACCTGTTGGCTTTATATGCAGGTGTAAGGGAAAGGGTGGTTAGAAAGAAGAGAAACAGTGTGACAAATAACTGCTATACATTGCTTTTTAAAAGTATTCTTAATAAATAGGGGAGGAAAGTAACTACAAGTTTAAATGTAGATGGATTTTTGTCTTTTTTGGCTCGATGGTTTTAATTCGATATCTGAGATGAAATTTATATAGCCAACAGACAATAAAATCAAGAACACAGGAGACTGAAGAAAGTTCAAGCTTGGTGGGGAAGAGGATCAATCAATTGATCAATCAATAGATAGATGATAAATAGATATACAGATAAATACATGATAGATAGATGATAGATGATAGACAATAGATGATAGATAGATAGATAGATAGATAGATAGATAATAGATAATATAGAGATATCCACAAATCTGCTACTTTCTTCTACTGGACTTTTTATCACCACCCCCAAATTTGTTCAGCTAAAAGATACTGACACAACACCTAAATTTGTATTGCACAATAAATACCCTTTCAAAGGATATTTATTATATTTATCGTTTAAAGGGAGATACTTAAAACATTCATAGTGAAAAAATATAGATATAAAATTAAAATAACAATGTCCTTCTGTAATAAAGACACTTGCTTTTCCTATGGTTCTTCTATAATTCCCTTTTTAGTTTCTTGGATGGATGGATGGATGGATGGATAGATGGATGATGTACTACAACAGTAACCAGATTATATTTTCTAGGTTTGAACTCCCACTTACAGCATTGTGGGGCCTCTACTCCCAATAGGTTTCCAAGTTCCCAGGGACCTCTCACACAGGTGTCCATGTTGCTCTGCCTCCCTTCCTGTTATAATGGAAGACTTGTTGATGTGCCTACTTACGAACTTCTACTTATGTGCTATACTCCATCCACTCTGACTTTGCTCTACTATATAAACAGGTTTTTCTTCTTGACCAGATTATTCTTATCAGTGTAACAACATACCATATTTTTTTCTCATCTAAATGAATGGCTATTCAATCAATCAATCAATCAATCAACCAATCTACTTTCTTTATTGCTACTCCCTTCATTTCTCTGCATAACAAATTCTTTGTGTGTTCTTTTACTGGTTGAGGATGATGGTGGGCCTATCCCTCTTGTCTTCCCCCACCTTTCCTGCCCCTGCTGACACTCCTGCATGGCCTCTTTAACTCAAGGGGTGGAGAGACCATCATCTGCCACTGCTAATGTGTGAAAGGTTCTGCCCTATTCTCTTTCCATGCTCAGAGTACAGTGTGTCTGTGATACACTCCTGCTCCTAAGGTCGACCTTTTGGGTCCCTAGGTTCCTAAGCCACTGATCTGTTGATGGCCTTGTCCCTTGCTCTTAACACCAGGATCTCCCTCCAATGCCCTTCTCTCTTTCAATGACCTCCAACAGTCCCCTCCCTGAAGTAAGGAATATCTCCTACACACTGCACTTTGATCAAAGAATACTATCAGATGCTCCAAAGAGCAAACAATATTCTGGTGAAATAAATCTTGCTATATGTATATTTTTCTTTCTTCATGGCTCTGGAAAAAGTTTTTGCCCCATTAGGGAATTGAGGCATTGGATCTGAAGTATAAACTATTTAGTATACACTGTTCTATTTAAAGTTACTGGTTCTCTGTTGCCTGGGCTCATCCTTCTTACATCAAGCCAGTCTACCTTATTTTCCCTGAAGATAAAGATCTTCACAAGAGTATCCTTCATGGACTTATACCTCATGGTCTCCTCCGTAGGTGCTTAAACACATCGAATTTCCAGGATATGAGTTTCAAGACTATATGCTCCTACTGTTTGGGGTCTTAGTATCATCAAATACCAATATACCTGACTACACAAAGAAGGTGCAATCATCATCGGCACAAAGTACATAAGGCTATTTCCATGGCCTAATAATGAAAAGATCTCAAAGGAAGAAAGAGGAGCAGACTAGTACTAACGAAAGGAACGGAAGGCCCTGAAACATTATTCATCTTCTCTCGCCCAAAATTCTACACAATAAAAACCCTCTCTCGTTCTCAAGATAAGCCTGTCAAAAAGGTCAATGGTGGGTGGGCACCTGGGTGGCTCAGTTGGTTAAACATCCAACTTCAACTCAGGTCATGATCTCACACTCCGTGAGTTTAAGCCCCGCGTCAGGCACTGTGCTGACAGTCAGATGCCTGGAGTCTGCTTCACATTTTGTGTCTCCCTCTCTCTCTGCTCTGCCCCTGCTCATGCTCGCTGGCTCTCTCTCAATCTCTCTCAAAAATAAGTAAACATTAAAACATTTAAAAACCAAAAAAAGGCCAGTGTTTCTCAGCATTTTAAACTTTGACTTCTTGTTGTATTACATGAGAGCTCTTACAGATTTTTCATATTATATCCAATTTAAAATTAATCAAGTATTATAAATAAATGTAAATAAAACTAAAACAAATACAAATATAAAAAGGTATAATTTTGTTTTCAAACTAATAGGCTGTCCATCATAATGACCTGAGTCTCCTTAGCAGAGCATGGCCCTTTCTAAGTAGTTGCACATTCTATTTATGCATAATAATCAGAAAATGAGAGTTATTCATAGGGTGGGAGTGGACAACTGCAGGAGAGGAAGTTTCAGTAGATGAAGCAAGGTAGAGACAGAGAAGCCAAACAAAATTATCGAGTGTAATATCAAACAGGTAGAGAGGAATGGATGCTAAAGAACTTTCAGGCAGATTTTTTTCCAGGCTTAGTGAGAGGGGATGTGGGCATGGTTAACACTGTGATAACGGCAAAAGCCACGAGCATATGCTCTTCTTGCTTTTCACAATTCCTCCAGCACACTAGGTGTGTGAAGCCTGCCATCTTCCAACTCACACACAACTGCCAGCACTTCAGGGCTTTACCTCAGATGACCCCTTCCCATCCGCTCACCTTGCCTCCTCCCACCTTCCCTGGGTAAAGCTCTGTCCTCTGAGACACATGTTTGTTTTTAGAAAACAGTCAAAATAAAGTGAGACATTTTAGATTATGTGTGGAAGTAAAAGCAGAATAGCTATCATTCAAAACAAAACTAAATGATCAACTGAACAAGTTATGCACAAAGTAATAAGGAAAGTCAGAAGGCATTACACTGATGGAAATACTAGGCTAATAAATTCCAGAGAGTGAATTATACCACATAAAGTGAATACATTCATGGAGTTAGCAGGATAAGGAATTATACCAGTACAGTGACATCAGATCAAATATTGGCTTTGCCAAGTTTTTTTTTTTTCTAGTTCACACACAATGTGACATTCAGGTGTACAACATAGTGATGCAACAACTCTATGTGCTGTGCTCACCACAAATGTAGCTGCCATCCATCACAGTATCATCGAATGTATTCCCTGTGCCTTTTACCCCCATGATTTATTCCTGCCATAACTTCCACACCCCTTCACCCATTTTGCCCTCCCCCCACTTCCCTCCCTCTGGCAACCATCAGTTTGTTATCTCTAAAGTTCTGAGTATGCTTCCTGCTTATTAATTTCTTTTTGTTTTTATTTTGGATTCCACATATGAGTTAAATAATATGATATTTGTATTTCTTGGTCTTACTTATTTCATTTAGTATAGGTCAATTATTTTAACCTCAGATACAGTATTTTACCTTTTTTGCACCAGTGATTTTCATTTTAAATTGAATTAATACCTATCTTGTATAGTTGTTGGATGCTTAAATAAGGTGATATATTTGAAGGTACAGTCAGGCTCAAACTATGATTGTTAGTACTGCTGCTGTTGTTAATTTTCATTTTTTCCAGATTTATATCCAGTTTCCATACTCCAGAACCTGACAAAAGTCAAAGGAAATTTTAAAAATAACCATATTCTGATAGCTGCACAACTCTGTGAATACACTAAAAAATTACTGAATTGTACACTTTAAGTAGGCGAATTTTGTGGTGTGTGCATTGCATCTCATTAAAGCCATTCTATACATATATGCATGCACACGTACATTTTTTGTCTTTGCATGCATACATACATACATATTTATACATGTGTACTGTTCTATATTTATAACATATTCACTGAAATGCAGGTGCTGAGGGATCCAAAAGCAGTTCTAATGAGGAGAATAATTTCAGGAGCAAGAAAATGAACCTGGGTCATGAAGACAACTACAGGGTTGAAGTGATGCCGGCACTGAGAATTCATGTGTACTAGTGATGTGAATGTTCTTTGTGGACATAGAGTATCATTACGTTATCCCACGTGGCCCCCAAGCCTGTACAGTGTCAAAAGCAGCTTTTCCCCATCCTGCTGCTAAATTAAAACTGGGAAAGCAATATGCTGCTATTGCTATTACTGTGAATCCATCTGCAGCCTGTCACAGTTCATCATCAGGTGGATGTACATATTTAACTAAGTACCTGACTAGTGTTATAATACTGCATTGTGCTAGTATTTGAAGATTACCTCATAAGTGAGAAAATTACATAGGCAGTTGGTGCCTTGGTCTTGGCTTATTTCATGACTTTTTGAGAGAGTAGGTATGGTTATTTTCTTAGTTTTACAGTCATAGGCTGTCATTCTTACCTGATAATCATACCTGGAAATTACGCTTCACAGAACACATGTCAGCTGTTGTACTTACAACTCACCCCTCCATGCTTGTGACCTATTCTTCTCTCAGGTCACATATCCCAGGCCCGACTGGACTCCTTTAACCCAGCCTGGACATCCCCACAACTCGCAGCTGACAACAACACATGTGAATTGAACTAATTAAATTAATATTTAGAGTCAGAAGAATATCTCCTAGGCCTATAAACTCAGCTATATCTGGATTATAGTTTTTACTTCATCTAAAGAAAAATGTATATGCTGAAGAGGGTGATGGATTCATAAAAAGAGGTCAAAAGAAATAAACCTGGTCAATATTTGCTGATAGTTTTCAAAATAGTTGAAACCTGACTCTCACACAAATAAAAAGTTAGCCAAAATTTATAAAATGTACTAATGAAGGAAATAGCTAAATAGTGTCCTGGTACACAGAAAAATTTAAGACAATGGATAATTAATGGAAGAGGAAATGCTAAAATATGATTATAAATTTAGATATACAATAGGTTAATATTGATTATGATAGCAATTTCAGTACAAACAACATCCTATGGCAATTACTGAATTGGCTTCAAATCTTGCTCCAAAAAAGTTCAAAAGCTATCTGCAAAGACTACATCTCAAAAATGATGGTGACACAGGAGGCTCCTGATTTTCCCTTTTCCTGGGGATGGCTCAAATATACATCTGTATACAGAGTAATTCCCTCTGAGAGAAATCCAGAATCTAGTTGAGGGACTCATTTACACAGGTGACTGAGAAAATACCAGTATCAAAGGAAAGGATAGGAAAGGCTGAGACAAACTCTCACCACAAATTATATCCCAGCACATAGCTGTAAAGTCAGGTGAGAACCCCAACTCTCAGCTTCTCCCTGAGGAGCAAAGACTTTGGGACATCTAACATCTCAAACTTTATGGCTCCCACCCAAGGGATAGACCCCCAAATCACCTATATCTGATAATAAATGGGGCTTATATTCATGAGTCCCCCAAGACTATGACAAACAAAGAAACAGCTTAAAAGCTGCTGTGGCTCACAACTATACACCAGGCCTCAGGTCAAGAGAACAGGCAAAAATGTCAATCTCCCAGTTTCACACTCTCCCCACTTCTGTCTGACAACCCAACTTCTACTCAGCCTGCATCTAGGTGCTGACTTCAAGTCTCCCCTTAGGGACACTGGCATGTCTCGACACACACTCAACTACTAGAGCCACTAGGAACAAATATGGCAGCACTGAAATAACAAGAGTTTGAAAGGCAACCAGGAACTCTGGTCACACTGATTGATAAGGCACTTGCCTACACAAAACCAATCTTTAAAGACTGGGAGATGTGGCTAACGTGCAGAAACCAAAATAGACAATCAAGGAAAATAAAGTAGGAGAATATGTTACAAACAAAAAATAAGATACATTTCCATAAATCAATCTTAATGAAATAGAGATAAGGGATTTACCCATTAGAGAGTTCGAAATATGGTTATAAAGAAATTCAGGAAAACAATGTATGAACAAGGTGAGAATTTCAACAAAGAGAAAATATTTAAAAGGTACTACCAGAAAATCACAGAGCTGAGGAACATATTATTAACTGAATTGAATAATTCAACAGAGAGGTTCAATGACAGATTTGATTAATCAGAAGAAATAGCAAACTTGAAGACAAGATAGTAGAATTCATTCAATCAGAGAAGCAAAAACAAACTAATAAAAAAGAGTGAAAAAGAGTGAAGATGACTTAAAGGTTTATGGGATACTGTCAATATACTCATTATAGGGATCCCAAAATGAGAAGAGACAGAGAAAGGGGCAGGATGTTTTTTCAAAGAAAAAGTGGCTGAAAATTTCCCTAACCTAAAGGAATAAACAGACATCCAGATCTAGGAAGCCCAGAGTATCAAATAGGATAAAAACAAAGATACCCACATTAAGTGCTTTTTAATTAAATTGTTAGAATTTAAAGAAAAATCAAAAATCTTAGAAGCACCAAGAGAAAAGCAACTACTTATATACAAGGGAATTCCTATAACATCATCAGTGGATTTTTCAGAAGAAATCTTACAGACCACGAGGGAGTAAGATGATATATTCAAAGTGCTGCAAGAAAATATCTGCTGACCAAGAAACTTTACTCAGCAATGTTCTCTTTAAAATTTCAAGAAGAGATAAAAAGCTTCCCAGACAAACAAAAGTTGAAGGAGTTCATCACCTCTAGACCAGCCTTACGAGAAATGTTAAAGGGACTTCTTCAAGCTAAACAAAAGGACATTAATTAGTAGCAGGAAAGCATATGAAACTTTAAAACTCACTAGAAAAAGGTAAATATAATTAAATTCAGAATGCTATAATACTGTGGGATGGTAGGTAAATCACTTGGTGATTTTACCCTTATAAAAATGTTAAAAGACAAAAATATTAACAATAACTATAACTACAATAACTTCTTAAGTGATACACAATATAAAAAGATGTAAATTGTGACATCAAAAACATAACATGTAGGATAGGGGAATGTCAAACTGCAAAACTTTTGTATGTATTGGAAATGATAGTAGCGTGAAATACACTCTTATAAAACTATAAGATGTTTTGTGAAAACCTTATAGTAAACACAAAACAAAAACCTATAGTAGATACACAAAAGATCAAGAGAAAACAATCACAGCATACTGTGACATAGTATCATCAAAACACAAAGAAAGAGAGCAAGAGAAGTATAAAGGAACAAAGAAACTATAAAAAAGCCAGAGAACAATGAACAAAAAGGCCAGAGTAGTTATGTACCCTTAGGCAAACAATGTAAATATAACTGGATGAAATTCTCCAATCTAAAGACACAGAATGGCTGAATAGATGAAAACATAAGACCCAAGTATATGCAATTTACAAGAGATTCACTTTCACTTTAAGGACACACAAAGATTGAAAGCGAAAGGATGGAAGAAGATATTCCATGCAAATGGAAACCAAAAGAAATCAAGGATAGCTATCCTTATATGAGACAAAACAGACTTTAAGCCAATAAGTGTAATAAGAAGCAAATAAAGTTATATAATGATAAAGGGATGAATTCAAAGGTCATAACAACTGTAATATTTATGCACCAAACATAGCAGCACCTAAATATATAAAGCAAATATTAACAGATCTGTAGAGAGAAGTAGACAGTAATACAATAATAGTAAGAAACTTCAATACCCCACTTTCAGCAATGGAGAGCTCAACCAGACAGAAAATCATTAAGGAAAAAACTGAACTTAAACTACACATTAAACCAGGTATACCTAACAGACACATACAGAACATTCCATCCAACAGCAATGGAACACACATTATTCTCAAGCACACATAGAACATTTTCCAGGATAGAACACCCATTAGGCCACAAAGTAAGTCTCCATACGTGTAATTAGATTGAAATCATATCAAGCATCTTTTATGACCAATGAATATGACAACAGAAATAAATTACAGGGGAAAACTAGAATATTCACAAATATGTGGCGATTAGACAACATGCTCCTAAACAACCAAAAGGTCAAGAAGAAATTTTTAAAACTGTATCTTGAGACAAAAGAAAATGGAAGCACAACACACCAAAACTTATGGATGTAGCAAAATTAAAGGAAGGAATACTAGAGAGATAAATGCTTACATTAAGCAAAAACAAAGTTCTCAAATAAACAACGTAACACTATGCTTCAAGGAACTAGAATAGAAAAGGGACAGACTAAGTCCCAAAGTCAGTAGAAGGATAGAAATAACAAAAGGTCAAAGCAGAAATAAACAAAACAGAGACTACAAAAAGAAAAATAGAAAAGATCAATTAAACTAAGAGATGGTTTTTTGGAAAGATAAACAGAATTGGCAAACTTTTAGCTAGATTAATTAGCAAAAAAGAGAGGCTTCACATACATAAAGTCAGAAATCAAAGAGGAAACATTACAGAAATACTACAGATCATAATAAATTACTATGAACAATTATACACAAATTAGATAACCTAAAAGAAATGGATAAATTCCTAGAAACATTATACTTCCCAGGACCAAATGATGAAGAAATAAAAAACCTGAACAGAACAATTACCAGTAAGTAGATTGATTCAGTAATCAAAAATTTCCCAACAAAGAAAAGTCCAAGACCAGATGGCTTCATTGGTGAATTCTATCAACCATTTAAAGAATTAATGCCAATCCAACTCAAACTCCTCCAAAACACTGACAAGGAGGCTGTTACCAAACAGACCAGAGACAATAAATGCCAGTAAGGATGTGGAGCAAAAGAACCATTATATAGTCTTGATGGGAATATAAAGTGATAAAGCCACTAGGAAAAACAGTGTGGAGCTTTCTTAAGAAATTAAAAATAGATTGTTTTTACACATTGATCCCACTTCTGGGTATATATCTCATGGAAATGAAATCATTAACTCAAAGAGTTAGAAAGGATTCTGAACTGAATGAAAATGAAAACATAGAATGTGTAGAATCCTGCTTGTACTTCTATGTTCCCTGCAGAATAATTCACAAATAACCAAGTTATGGAAACAACCTAAGTGTCTGTCAGTGGATAACTTGATTGGATAAAGATATGGTGTGTGTGTGTGGGTGTGTGTGGGTGTGTGTGCGCACGCACATATACATGTGTATTGGAATGTTATTTTGCCTTAAAAAAGAAGGAAGTCATGGCATTTGCAACAACACGGATTAATCTGGAGACCATTATGCTAAGAGAAATCAGCCAGACAGAGAAAAACAAATACTACATGGCATCACTTATATGTCAAATATAAAAAGGAAAAAGTCAAACCCATAGATAGAGGGTAGAATGTAGTTGCCAGCGGCTGAGGGATGGGGAAAACAGGAGATGTTGGTAAAGGGTACGAACTTGCAATATACAGTCTGAGCATCTCATGTATAACATGGCAACTATAATTGGTAATGATATATGATTAAAATTTGCTAAAAGAGTAGAACTTAAGTGTTTTCACACACACCTACAAAAGGTAGAACACCCATTGGCATCTTCCCCCTGCTCCATTCACATCTAATAATATGTAAGAGCAAAGTATGACCTTTGACCATATATTCAGCCTGTTTAGGGTTCCTGTTCTTATAAAAGTGAAATTTTAAAAAAGTCCTACCTCATTGGATGACTGTAAAAATTGAACATTACATATATAAAGGGCTTAGAATGTGCCTCACATATTATGCTGTTTGCATATGTATGTCTTTATTATCCCATATCATTGTTATTATTATTATAATATTATAATTATATAAAATTATAATGTGTGTGCAGGTCACACAAACTTAGTACTCTTTACTCTGACAGGGTATATGCAAAAATATACACAAGATATTCACTTGAGCATCAGTTTATTATTAATTTGCTGGTTCTGTTTGTTTATTCTTGCATGCCAGAACTTCCTATTTTGACACGTTTTGGTGACTTACTGAATAATGACTATCATGTCTATGGTTTTGAAAGTACTCACAATACCTCACACCATACTAATTTCTAATTCACCTGCCTAAAATACCAGCTACTTTTAGGGTATCTCAAATCCCACCTTTCATGTCATTACTAAGTGAGAAGTTTGAGGAAATATCTTAACTAATCTGAGCATAAATATGAAACATTTTACTTTTCCAATCATAGTTCTTCATATGAATAATATCAGCCCTTCCCTTTAGATTCTAACTTGGACAAGTTTATAAATTCCCACTGTTCTGGCTCATCAGTTCATGTTCACCTACTCTGCAGAATTTCTATATATTCCTTGGAAATATCATTTTGCACTGCAATAATTCAAGACATTTCTCACACTTTCTATTACTCCAACTAATGACCACGTGTTCACAACTGCCTGTCCCTTATCCCCTGCTTTATCTGACCTAAGTTTAGTCAGTCTTCTGTCCTCTCAACAGGTCCCTGAATATGGCTCTCCCCAAGCTCCCGGGGCGAAGCAAGGGTTTAAAAGCAAAACATGCCCCCTGACCTCCAGTACAAAGAATCTGCTCATCACAGGGAGACACATTTACTGCCAGACCAAACCCAAGATGCTATCTGCTCATTCTCCCTCACTTGCCAATGTCCCCTTCAAAGTTTCCACTAGTCCTGCTTACTTCTCTCTATAAAAGAAAAGACTTTTCTGTTTGATTCTGATATGCTTGCAGATCTCTGAAATCAGAGTGTTCTCCATAGTGTGACATCCTTTTTGAATAAAATCTCTCCTTATCGGTCTGGATATGCTTTTATTTGATACTGATATAGACTCTTACAATATTTCTTTCTGAGGCATAGCTTTTATTAGATTTTATTATAGAATAAAATAATTAATTAACCAAATTAACTCTGCTTTCCCCTCTAATAAATCCATATTAAACTATCCTTTCCCACCACCCCATAAAAATTACCCTGGAATATTTAACATTACACAGGACATAGTAACACAATAAATGTGTGGTTTAATTTTGTTTTATGTGACCTCTCTGAGCTTTTATATCATACTATATAACGTAGAGGAACTCTCTCTCTCTCTTTCTCTCTCTCTCTCTCTCTCTCTCTGAAAAATATGACATTAATTCTCGAGTTCTGTTTCTTTACAATAATCCATTCCTTCCCTTTCAATTTCCTAGGTATTTGGCAATATTCCCAGGCCTCATTCATTCAAGGTGCTCCTTCATCAAACATTTATTGAAGGTTTATCCTGTTCCCTAGCATTTTGATAAGAGCTATGGATACTATTATAAACAACACAGGTGTAACACATGTCTTTCTCTGGAGGTAAAAATTATAGAAACACTTGTGCTTTTCTCTATTATTATCAGATCTCCTAGGTCTCCCTCTCCCTTGTAAGCTAAGTTCTATTGCACATTTTAAAATACTTCATAAAGATTACTCACAAAGTTCTTTTTGTCAACTACCATTAAGTTAATTCTGCTTTATGATGAATTGGCATAACCAAAATTGTCTTGATTGCTGACTTTTATTCTTATAGTTGTAGCATTGTCACAATTATTATTTAGGATTTTTGGGGTTGAAAGTGACAGAAACTAACAAAAAAAATTATAACCTCACATTCAGATTCAGTTAAAGCACAGTCCAGGTGCTCAGAGGTCATTAAGCATCTATCTCCCTATCTTCTCTGATTTTCTCTGCAATAACTTTTTTATAAGACAGAATCTCCCCACAATAGGACAAAAAGTACAAAAGAATTTCAATTATATATTCCATGAACCTAGCAAATTTAGCTTAAAAAAAGTTTAGTTTTTTTTTTTTTTAATTTTTTATTTATTTTTGGGACAGAGAGAGACAGAGCATGAACGGGGGAGGGGCAGAGAGAGAGGGAGACACAGAATCGGAAACAGGCTCCAGGCTCTGAGCCATCAGCCCAGAGCCCGACGCGGGGCTCGAACTCACAGACCGCGAGATCGTGACCTGGCTGAAGTCGGACGCTTAACCAACTGTGCCACCCAGGCGCCCCAAAAAGTTTAGTTTTTGAAAAAAAAAATTTCTGGGAATGTCTGAGTTTATACATTTGTCAGTAAGATGTTGGTGCTCCAGTTAGCAAAGTCTGGGCCACATGACCATGTTAAAGTTAGGGGCAAGTGAGTTGACATTAACCATAGTAGAGCCACGTGGACCAAGAGTGGAAGAAAGGTGGTTTCAATAAGAGATGCAAGTCACTGTCAGCAGAAGGGAAATAATGACCACTAAAACTTGGGCATGTCTAAAGGGTACAGGGTACCAAGGTGACCCCAGAAGTGGAGGCTGCATGTTGCCTTTGCCAGGACTGGTTGTGCCACTTGCAAGAAAAAGCCATAGAAGTGTGTGAGCCTCTACTGTTCTTCCCGACCAGCATGTTTTTGCACAGATATTGGTAACAGGATCTCCACAGGATGTAGCAATACAAGAAAATTCCAGGAGACACAACTTTTGTACAAGTGTCTTATGTGATTTCATATCGTTATCCTCCAATCAGCTTCAATTCACAGGAATATTTGCTGGGACAGAAGGACAAAGTTCACCTCCCCCTTCTCACCACTTGCACTCCTGTGTCTACACTCATTCTCAGACTAACTCTAACTTTCACCTCAATGAGCACCATTCATGTAGGAGACCAAAGAAGAGTCAGATATAGTACAAAGATAGCTCCATCCTGTAAACAGGTGTCCATTTCCCGTTCTCCTCAATGCCATGTTTTTTCTCATTTTGTGCTTTTCATTGCTAATTTCGCTGTTTAGAGTGGGTCATGCTGGAATGCTGTCCAGTGTTCTTAAACACAAAAAGTCTGTGATGTGCCTTAAGGAAAAATACGAGAGTGACATAAGCTTTATTCAGGTATGAGAGTGTTACTGGCCATGAGTTCAATGTTAATTGCATTAACAATACATACTAAATAAGATGTTTGTCAACAAAAACACACATAAAACAGGGTGTGTGTTACTCAGTTGATAAAAATGTGTGACCAAAGGCAGATCACAGGAACCTAGGAACCACGGGTCAGTATTTGCTATTTTAGTGTTTGTGAAGACTTTACAGACATAAGTACCTCAAATAATGGCAACTGACTGTAAATAGTCTATATTGTGCTAGATTTATTATTGCTAGAAGTGAAAAATAATGTGGTGATATTTTAGAAAATAATCGTAGGGGAAGAAACATATTTTGGAGTGGAGGTAAGGAAACCAAACTTCTCTAAAACATTTCCCAAGGAAGAAGCTGAAATATAAAGGATAAGGAAAAACATCAGTCATTATTTTGGAAATAGACAAAAGACTGATTTCTGAATAATATTCTGTTGCAACAAGATGCTAAATACAGGAAGAGCTAGGGGGAGCACCCACCAATCAGATGACCATTTCATTTCTATTCTTCACAATTGGTCTGTTTAACTTATTGAGGAATAACTAACAAACATAATATTTGAAGTGTACATGATGATTAGATGTACATATATACTTTAGAACAATTACCAAGATCAAGATAATTAACATATCTATCACTTCACATAATTAGCTCTTTTTTGTGTATATGTGGTACGAACACTTAAGATCTCTCAGCAATTTCAAGCACATGACACCATATTATTAACTCTAGTCACCATGCCATACAGATCCTCAAAACTTTTATTTTTCTAATAACTGAAAATTTGTACCCTTTGATCTACATCAACCCATTTTCTCCTCTCCGGCCCCTGAGAACCACCTTTCTATTATCTGTTTCTGTGTAATGAGATTTTTTTTTTAAATTCCACATCTTTCTCTCTCTGGCTTATTTCACTTAGCATAATGCTCTCCAGATTCATCCATGTTCTACAAGTGGCAGGACTTCCTCCTTTTTGTGGCTGATTCATATTCCATTGTGTATACATGTCACATTTTCTTTATCCATTCATCCACTGATGAACACTTAGCTGTTTCCATATCTTGGCTATTGTGAATAATGATGCAATGAATATGGGTATGCAGATATCTCTTTGAGATACTTATTTCATTTCTTCAGAAATATAGTCAGGTGTGGGATTACTAGATTACATAGAAGTTTATTTTCAATTTTTTGAGGAATCTTCATACTGTTTTCCATATGACTGTATGATTTTATGTTCCTTCCAAAAGTGTATTAAGAATTTCCTTTTCTAGGGGCATCTCAGTGGCTCAGTTGGTGGAGTGTCTGACTCTTGATTTCGGCTCCAGTCATGATCTCACAGTCATGAGATTGAGTCCTGCATTAGGCTCCATGCTGGGCATGAAGACTACTTGAGATTCTCTCCCTCTCCCTCTGTCCTTACCCTGCTCTAGAAAGAGAGAAAGAGAGAAAGAGAGAAAGAAAGAAAGAAAGAAAGAAAGAAAGAAAGAAAGAAAGAAAGAAAGAAGGAAAGAGAGACAGAGAGAAAGAAAGAAAGAAAGAAAGAAAGAAAGAAAGAAAGAAAGAGAAAGAAAGAAAGAAAGAAAGAAAAGGGAATTTCCTTTTCTCTACATCCTCTCCAGTATCTGTTATCTCATTTTTTTTTGTTTTGTTTTGTTTTGTTTTTATTACAACCATCCTAACAGTACACGTGTAAAAGAATATCTCATTATGGCTTTGATTTGATTTCCGTGATGAGTAATGATGTTGAGCACCTTTTATATATATTGGCCATTTGTAGATCATCTCTGGAAAAATATCTATTTGGGTCCTTTGCCCGTTTTTTAATTGTATTATTTGGGGTTTTTTGGAGTTTTGTTATTTTTTGTTTGTTTGTTTTTGCTATAAAGTTATGAGTTCTTTATACATATTTTGGACATTAACCCCTCATCACAGGTTAGTATAAATTAGTTCCTCCCAAGGGAACCTGGGTGGCTCAGTTGATTAAGCCTCTGACTCTTGGTTTCAGCTCAGTTCATGATCTCATGGTTTGTGGGATCGAGCCCTACATCTGTGCTGACACAGTGCAGAACCTTCTTGGGATTCTCTCTCTCACTCTACCTCTCCCCTATTTGTACCTCTCTCTCTCTCAAAATTAATAAATAACCTTTAAAATTTTATAATTGAAATTAAAAAAAATTGTTCCTCCTATTCTGTAGGTTGCCTTTTCAATATATTATTTCCTTTGCTGTGCAGAAGCTCTTTAGTATAGTCTCATGTTTTTATTTTAGCTTTTGTTGCCTGGGATTTTGATGTGTTAACTCTTTTTTTTTTTTTAACTAGGCAAAAACTTTATTAACCTTGTTTCAAAGTTTATTCCCAGGCTTCTTCAGCTTAATTAGCTACAAAGAATGAATTGTGTATAAGCAAAAACTGAAAAGAGTGGCAGTGTCCAAGGAGCTTGGGCTTAAAATATTAAAGATCTAGATTTTAGCATAACCATGAAAAATTTTTTAAAAAACACTCATAATATAAAATAGCAGCTCCCAGTAACTTCTTCAAGTTTTATTTTCTTCAGAAGTTGACTCAACTCAGTTTGTTTCCTTCTTGGAAGCTTCATCAAAATTTTCCACAAGATCTGGAACTTCATCATCATCCCCTCTGGAAGTGACTGGTGCTTTTCCATCCACAGATTCTTCCTAAACTAGTCAGACTTGCTGTACCACGTTGGTTTAAGATCTCGGGTAGCACTTCTGTCAGCTGTTTGGTCTCAGGGTGGCCTTTGTAACAGTCAAAGTGTTTGCTGCCAGGGATGCCTGGACGTAGGGTTGTTGAAGTGGATCACTGTTCCCTGGTTTGTGAACATATTCATTTCTTCAATGCTAGAGATACTGTTTGCCCCTAACTTCTTGAAAGAGAACTGAAATTTGTTATCATCTACTATAGCCTTTCTATGAACCACCTTCTGTCAGCTAACAGTTCTTTTCCCACCAACATGCACTTGTGCTTGCAGTTTGCCGAGTTTCCCCAAACTCATGATAGTTTATTGCTCATGATAGTTTATTTCATCTTGGAACAGAAATAGGACCATGTGGGGGACTAGGGCTGGCGCTCAGGAGATCTCAGGTAGACCAGCTGAGATTAGGTGAGCTCACATGGGAACACAAAATGGCAGCTAACTCACTGATTTTTAAAGGTTCTCTTTCCACATGAGTACAACCAACCACTTCCACTCCCCATCCCTGCCACCACTAACCAAGATTTTAGAAATCACGACATTCACCTCAACTCCTTCCACAACACGCAACCCATACAGATGGAAAATAAAACCTAGAGGAAGCAAGCGATATTTTCCAACATCCTACATTCAAACCTTACCCCATCAGGGGTGGCGTGGGCCTCTTATTCACCCTAAATCAGAATTCTACCAGTGGGTTTGGAGTCTTATTAGCAAGCCCACTATGTGATTCAGCAAATCCCCGGGCCTGATTTTTCCTAACATCTGTCTAACAAGACAAGTTTCAAAATATTTTTCTAGAAAATGCTGACTACAAGGAAATGAAATAGGCTATTTCATGCATAATAAAAAGAAAAAATCTAAAAGATTTCAAGAGCCCAACAGAGAATTAGATTAGTAGAATTTACATTCAAATGAAGGTAATGGGTATTTTTTCAATGTTCTCATCATTTCTTCACCAACTTAAAGGCTAGTACTGATATAAAGCACTACATAATTAAAAGTTACCTGAAATCCCAAATTGCTGGCCAACAGATCAAAGTAATTCACACTTATGGAGTTTTTCTTTCAAAATTAGTAAGGCAAATGGAAATCCCAACCATTACATTATGCCTAAATAACCTAACAAAGTAGTTACCATCTTGACGAGAATTCTGACTAAAATGATGTACTAGAACCTACCCATGTTTTGCATAGGGAGGCAGTACAGCTTCTTGTGAAATGTATATGCAGGCTATTCATTATGCCTGGCTTCAAATCCTGGTTTCATAATTTACTAGTTAGGTGACCTTGCAAATACTGCCCATGAAGCATCTAAAACCAAACAGTGCTAAATGCTAACACTTTAAAGGCTTTTATCCAAAACACTGTTGGAGAAATAGAATTTAAAAAACAAACCTCAGGGCACCGGGGTAGCTCAGTTGGTTAAGTATCTGACTGCAGCTCAGGTCATGATCTTGCAGTTCGTGAGTTCAAGCCCCACATCAGGATCTGTGCCGACAGCTCAGAGCCTGGAGCCTGCTTGGGATTCTGTGTCTCCCTCTCTCTGCCCCTCCCCCATTTGCACTCTGTCTTTGTCTCTCTAAAATGAATAAACATTAAAAAAAATTTTTAAATAAAAAACAAGTCTCCTCCCAAACCAGAAAATCTTTCTGCAAAGGTAGAAGAGAACAAAGACAATTTTACTATCAAATAAGCATTAGCATTAAAGCATAATGTGATACACATCACAGGAAATCTGCTAAGAGATTGTAAAAGGCAGAAAGAAGTTTCACCCTTTTATATAGCCAATAGAAACACCCATTATATACATATTCTCAAAAATAAAAACAAAACCCCATAACCAGTCCTCAAGTAAGAGGACTAGATAGGACCACCTGTCACACAAGTTCATCCTAAATTCACCTGGTAATTGGGGTGGTACTCTGTGTTTGCTAACTGTCTTTGTCCAAAGGAAAAATAAACTCATATCTTTATGACAAGAAGTAGCATTACATTGTGCAGGTAGACACTGCCAGAGTCAGGCTCCTATCTCCCACAATAACTGGTGCTCTATCTTCCCTGATGGTTACATTTCAAGGGGCTGGCTCCCAGGTCCTTGAGAAAGATATTCCTGGGTTGTACAGCTGGTAAGACATTTATTTAGCTGCTTAAAAAAATTAACATACATTTCAAAGCGACCAAGAAAGACCTCAATATTACAAGTTTTCTAAAGTAAATGCTCTAGGAAAAGGGAGGCAGTGGGAAGTCTCTTCTTTAATTTTCAGTTAGGAGAAGTAAGCTTCTTATTTTTAATTTGTATTTGCTCTCATAATCTCAAAACTCTTAAGGAAACCAAACTTTATTTATTTAAAAATGTAAACTGAAGTGCTACAAGATTCTCCTTTGTAAAATTCTATTAAGCTTATTTTTCTTTCCTTTTTTTCAGAAAAAAAGAATCAATGTTTCTGAACCAAATAATAACAAGGCCCAATTGTCACTTAAGGTGGGATAAGTGTCATATATTATTCAGTTTAATTTAGCTATACATTAGCTACAATTTCTGCTGTGTTGTTTTCCATATATACATTTTTTTTATTTTCCCTTATTTTTCACGAAAGCTCTCGTCATGGGAGCACACTGCTGACAGTACCAAGGGCCTCTTGCACCTGGCAGAATGAGAAAATAAGGAGGTAAATGAGTAAGAGAACGAGCAGCCACTGTCTTCCTTTCGACATTCCTAGAACATATTCATCAAATACATACTTAATAATATTTCAAAATCAATGAAAAATAGCAGCAATTTCTTTTGATAAAGCTGCCAACGCTTTTAGTTTCTCTCTACTCCATACTTTGGCCTGCCCTCATGTATCTATTAGTAGGTTCACAACTATGCACACAGAAAGACTCACATAAGCAAGCCCTTAGATCCAACTGTCTAAAGATATACAGGAGACTACTAAAATTCACTATTTTAAGGGTGCCAAAAAAGGTAAGGAGAAGTGTGTCATCTCTACTAGAATACATTATTTTCAAACACAAGAGACTAAAAATGTTTAAATAGAGTATGGAAAAGTCATTCATAACCTCCTCTTCCTTTCTTTTTTCAATAGACCCAATAAGACTATAGTGATATGATTTTATTTACTCATCATCACAAATAGAAGGCGACCTTGGCAGAAGCAATATTATAAGCAAGAAGAATAAACCAACACTGATGTGGTATAGTTTGGAAAGTATAATGAGAATTACTTCTCTCATCTCAGCCTGGAAATTTTCCTGAAATTACGCCATTAGTGCTTCAATTCTTTTAACTTCTTAGGAATACCAATTAAAACACATAGGCCTCCCAAAGAGATAAGATGAGGCTACCTTCATGGTCATATGGTTCTCAGGGAGACTAATATCACAAGATATTTACAACAATGAAGCCAAGCTGACAAGCAACGATATAAGGGTACTTTTGTGAGGCAAATTCATCCCAAGGTTAAGTTCTGACACAATACAATCTATTTCTGAAGGACAGTAGCAGGAAACCCTTAAGGAGACATGTGAGGTATCTGCACATGTGAAGGAGATGCTCCCAGAAAGAAGATTTCTGAAAAGGGAGAGAAAACAAGGACCATAGCCCATCTTTGCCATCTGTGTCACTTTGCTTTCATAGATCAGGTAATTCAGAACAAAGTACAAAAGATATATATCGTCCTTGTCCTTCCAACAGTCAATAGCCAGTCAGATGAGTGGATTCAGTGAACACTAAAATGCAAGTGTACAGACGAAATAATTTTCACTATAACAAAAAGTATTATTACTGCACTTACCCTGTAAACAAAATGGCTTACAAGATCACATTATGCCTTCCTTAAGAGATATTTCAACTACCTTTTGAAACATTTAAGATTTAAAGGAAGTTCTGTTTTTGTGTATCTTTTTGTTTTTTAGTGCAAAATATTCCAGGTTTATCTTACACTTTCTGTATCCCAGTCCTGAAATCATTCATTTCTCTAGGCACCCCTGGGTCCTGGTAGGAGGAAAGCAATAGATTTAGAAAACAAGTTAGAGACTCTCGGGGTAGTTACTAGAATGGTCATTTCCTTACTGGTAGGCCTTTCCAGAACTATGCAAAAACCCAGATACATATGTTTGTATATCTTTATGCATTTCTCCATTTTACATGTATATAAAACCTTGATTTCATATGGATAACTGCAATTCTAAGCCAACTATACAAGAATCAATCTAACCTTTCTATTTTCCTTGTAATTATTCCTCATTTTACAGGTGGACAGACTGAGGTCTTGGGAGATTATCCAAGGTCACATGGCTGCTAAGAGCTCTTAACCACTTTAAACTAAAATTTTTTTAATGTTTATTTTTTTAGAGAGAGAGAGACAGAGAGAGACAGAGCAAGTGGGGGAAGAGCAGAGAGAGAGGGAGACACAGAATCCGAAGCAGGCTCCAGGCTCTGAGCTGTCAGCACTGAGCCCATCGCAGGACCTGTGCCGAAGTCAGATGCTTAACCACCTGAGCCACCCAGGCGCCCCTCTTAACCATTTTAGAAACAGAAAGAATCCCCTGAGAACTCTGTCTCTAAGTCATTTTGTGGAATTCAATAAGTGGCTATAGGATCCCAACTCTAAATAGAAAAGTTGCCGAGTGGAAAACACAAAGTCCTTTTCTAGTTCTGTTTTTATAACTGCTGCGATCAAGCAAGTTTGTTCACCTTCAACAACCTGAAGTCTGTTAGTTCCATAAAGTGTATCTAAGTTTAACAGAACCATATTGCCATTGCAGGAAAAACACAGGACACAAGATAAACTAGTGTTTTCTTTGACTTCAACAGTAAAAGTTTGCATGGAATGGAACTACACACCTAAAGAAAAAAAAAAACTGTAGTCCTACATTTGAGCTCTTCGTGATCTAAGCCTCTTTTTTATTTTCGGGTTTCAGAAAACCATCTCCAGTCAAATAAGAATACTAAAAAGCAGTCAACAATACCATACTCATCTGAGTCCTTTGACCTTATGTTCATAAATTACCACTTACATGTTTCTTTGCTTCAGTCTTTACTCTTGGAATCATTTGAAGGTTTATAAACCAGTAAATAATATCCCTTTAATATTTAGTAATGCTTTTAGAATGTGGCTTAATAATTCAAGGAATGTTTTGCCAATTCAAGACGACAATTTTTATAGGAAAAAAACATCTAAAATTACACTATTTACTCCAGTTTATGCACATATATAAAGTTTAAAACACATGTCATAAACCATAGATCACATATGGCATAATTGATATTTCATGTAATTGAGGGAGCAATCCCAAATTAATTAGAGATCAAAATAACTTATATGAGCAGCAGTAATTCCTGAAGTTATTCCTTTCTACTTATAGCATGATTCAATTTTATACCCTTATTTCATTTGAGGAAAAAAAGTCCTTTTCTGTCTTAAAAATTGGTAGGTATTAATAAGTACTTATTTTCTGTTCAATCCATTCAAGAGATAGTTTAAATAAACACAATTTAAAGTCATCAAAATAAACACCAGAAATGCAAAAACTCTTACAAAAACAGATTTATAACATTTGTCAAAAGTAATATCATATAAATGCATCATAAAGAAATACAAACTCAGAACCTTTCCATTTTAGAAGGAGGAGATAAAATTATACCCATTAAAAACAAGAGTTATGGCTATTCTGTCAAACACTGTTAAAACTGACAAGAGAAATGATATATTTTTTCTAAAAATTTAAATGTTCTTAAATACAGATATAACCAATTCACATGAAACTTGTAAAAGAGCTGTTCCCATTAGATAAATAAACTTGTTTTATTATATAATATATTCTCTATATTTGCTGAAGTACAAAATAGGATCAGAGTTGATACAATATGCATAGTAAATAATTCTAAATTGATATCCCACAAGTGAAGCCCATTACGTCTTCAGTTATGATAATTAAAAGAACTGTAAGTGTGCTTACACAGCCCAAGTAGGATTAAGCCTAGTTACTACTGCTTTTCATAGAAGAGACCAGAAAATTGGGTTAATCCACTGAAAGCCCTTTTTCCCCTCTAATGGTGCTGACATTTCTTGGTATCCCTGCTAGAACAAGGATTCCAGAAGTCTGGTGCAAACACACAGCATAGGGGGGCACCTGGGTGGCTCAGTCAGTTAACTGTCTGGCTCTTGGTTTCCGCTCAGGTCATGATCACATGCCTTGTGGGTCTGAGCCCCACATCAGGATCTATGATGGGGGTGTGGAGCCTACTTGGGATTCTCCCTCCCTCTCTCTCTCTGCCCCTTCCACGTTTATGCACTCACTCTCTCTCTCTCCCTCTCAATAAACAAACAAACAAACATTAAAAAAAATGTTTTCTGGGAAAACACGTCCCAGAAGCTGGAGATCTACGAGTTAGAAGGTAAAGCCTACTTACTGCACTATCACTTTGATAGTCGAGGCTCTTTCCCCTTATTTTGGAATTCTGAAATTGCTAACGTAAGAGTTCATGGTCTCTATGGGGTGGCCAGAGGAAGGGGAAGGAAGTACCTCCTTTCCAGTAGTGAATGCTTTATTCCAATATAGGTCTTGTAGGTATCAATGAGTCTGGGCAGCTTGTTTATCTTATACAGACAGCCCTTTCCCTACATTTAGACACTAGCCAGGTAAGGGAGGGTTCCAGCATCAGGTAAAAGTGGAGCTCAGAACAAGCCCTGACGTCACTGCAGGGGGAGGACTCTGGTTGTTGGTTAGTTCTTACTCATCTCACTATTTGCTAGAGGGCCAGAAATCAGAATCCCTCCCTTGAGGCTGAAAATTGCATCAATACCATTCATTTCCTTTGATCCAAGTAGCAAAAACACAGAGGCTTGGAGCCATTACTCATTCTGCTTCCTCCCATCAGGTATAAGTCACTGATGAAAATGCTCAGGCTAACTCCATAGCCCAGAATAGAAAGTTCTTCTCTCTCACTGTACCAGGATTAGCTTCTAAGGTGGTTTCCTTCAAGGCAAAAGCCCATATTGATACACAAGACAAAGACATTTTTTGTTTCCAAGTCACAAACATTAGACACTTCAGATCAGCAGACTCTAACATTCACTAGGCTTAGAGAAGACAGTTTCACTTCTAAGTCTGTTTTAGCTATAAAATGGGAATAATAATACTTGGTCTCATTACCTCCAAAGATTGTTTTGAGGGAATGAAATTAGATAAGAAAAAGAGATTTAAAAAGATTGAAATAATTATAGCATTTTATTATCTTCAAATCCTTCTATTCTCATACGATCAATATTAATTTTTCAATTACCAATAATCTCTGCTCAATTGGTAAATTGTGTTCAAAATAACTGGTGGTAGGAAGGTTATCACTTTACTTATTACCTAATGATGTTAAGTGACAAAACACAGAGAGGCATATAAAAGTTATGTCACATGTTCCAATATTGGTATTAGGCTTGTACCTATTTCATCATATTCATCCCTGTCTTTCACAGTGTTATGTTTCATTTTTCTCCCTTATCCCTTCTTCATTTTCCCTATTCCAAGTAGTACCCAAGGTATTTCTTACCTACACCAAGATCTTCAATAAAAAGGCATCTATCCACTGAAAGAATATGATTCACTTCACATATTAAATATGGTAACTATTTTCTTTCCTGCAGTAACTTTCATGTGAAAGTAAAGATTATTTACCAAGCAACTGGTCCCAAGGTAAAATAAATAGTGTGCATTGGTCCAGTTTATAAATGTTCAGTATTTGGAATTAAGACTATTTCATGGTAAGTAAGATTAAAATCAGAAGTGACCTCAAAAAGAGTGTATATGCAGTCATATTTTAATAGAGATGGAGAAATACTTGGGCATTGGCTGGAACTGCCAGGCATGGACAAGGTCATCATGAACACACTGACCAAAGCAGCCCTCCAAGCAGCAAACCCTGAGTCCTCAAGATCTGCTGATACCTGGAGGAGATGCAGAGGAGCAGGATGAACAAGCCATTGGCCACCAATGCCCTATTTAGAAGAAGAAGTGAACTTCAAAGTTATCGCTATGAACCTCACCCGGAAGAATGGAACAGCTATGGAAGGAGACATAAGCTGAAGAAGCACAAGTCCTTGGTCTCTCCGGACCAACTCCCTCAAGTCCTGAGTACTTCCCCACAAGCAGGAAATCAACCTCAAAATCAGACATAAACTCCCAGGAACAGTAGGAGGAAAAGCTATGGAGAAAAACAAGAAAAATTTCCCAGGGCAACTACCCAGATGTGGCAACCAGACTTGAAAAGAGAGAGACAACTCCAAAGCACAAAAATTTATGACTTTTTTTTCTTATTTTCATTTTTAATAAGTTTAGAAATGAATAAAGGCCAAAGCCATGGTGACAGCAGTTAAAAACTAATTACATTTACAAATAATAAGAATCTTTTAAGGGTTATTTATACATAAACTTTGGGTCTTTATCTATTAGTTCTTATCTATTAATTTTCTCCAATACAAAATATTTGAACCAAACTTCTGGTATGTGTCTTGTCCCACATATGACACATTTGCTTATACTGTGAAATCAAATTTTTAAAATACTACACTTATCCAAGAAAAGAATCTAATTCACATATCAATTCTTCTAGGAAACACTTACTGATACTCCAGACAAACTTGACCTTTCCATTCTCTGGTTTCTATCTATTGGACTTGCTGTCTATACCATGTTATGCCAACCAATTCTATAACATACTATAGAGAATGGCCACCCACCATCATGTAATTATAAAGAAATATAAATTATTCTGAGACTAAACTATATATATGCAATGTAAAAAATGTATATTAAACCTATGCAGATTTGAGGGTAAAATTCAAAATATTGATAAACTTTGATAACCCATGGCATACACAATAATGAATCTCTTTTTTTTTAATGTTTATTTTATTTTTGAGAGAGGGAGAGAGAACACAAGCAGGAGAGGAGCAGAGAGAGAGGGAGAGGATCTGAAGTAGGCTCTGCACCAACAGCAGAGAACCCGATGCAGGGCTCAAACTCACAAACCATGAGATCATGACCTGAGCTGAAGTCAGACGCTCAACTGACTGAGCCACTGAGGTGCTCCAATAATGAATATCTCTTATGGAGTAAAAATAGTCAATCTGATAAAAGATGATCTTTTGTCATTTTCAAGTGAAGTAACCCAAGAGTTGTAAGGATTAGTTAGAAAGACACCAAAAAACCGAAGAAATGATATTTGAAGGAAGTAACATTCATCAAAATGAAGGTTATAATTCACGATGGGGTGTGTGGAAAGGAGAAATTTTTAAAAAAAAAGAATGTTTGATTTCAAGTCTTCCTCCCAAATATAGTTAAGGAACAATTTTCATGAACATGCTTTGAACAGCCCATTTTTAGTAGTCATTGCAAGAACAATGACAATGAAAATACATATGAACATAAATGTGGAACACTGACCTTATTCATCTTACAAAAACTCAAATAAAAGGTAAATAATACCTATATGCTGATAGTGTTCAGCCTTTTGACAATGGTCGTGTCTTAAATATATGTACTTAATGGTACATATTTTTAAGGAGAAATACTCTTTAAATATAATAAATATAGGTTAAATTTTATATGCTATTTTTATATGACATTAAAAAGTATTTAATGTATTTTCTTTTTGCACTTGCAAAATTCACAATTATAAGAACTTCAGTTGATAGATACATGTGAAATAAAAATGTTGGTTTACAGTGATACATGTGAAATAAATGTGTTGGTTTACAATAGATGTAAAAAAGTAGCCATTTGTTCTAAACAAGTCATCAAATTAATTTTAATACATTTTTGAAGAAAACATCTTAGCAATAATTATTACTTTTGGGAGATTTATGAGAGAAGTAATGTATCTTGCCATTAACTTTTCCTTCTTTAGTGCCCTTTAAATTTTTTTTTTATGTTTATTTATTTTTGAGACAAAGAGAAACAGAACATGAGTAGGGGAGGAGCAGAGAGAGAGGGAGACACAGAATCTGACACAGGCTCCAGGCTCTGAGCTGTCAGCACAGAGCCCGACACAGGGCTCGAACCCAACTGCAAGGTCATGACCTGAGCCAAAGTTGGATGCTTAACTGACTGAGCCACCCAGGAACCCCAGTACCCTTTTAAAATGTGTCCCAAAATAATATCAAATATAGTTATGCCTATTCCTTTAAAATTCACAATATTGACAAGAAATACTCATTCAGTAGATACTATTGGGTTACTTCACATGAGAATGACAAAAGATCATCTTTTGTCAATTTGGCTATTTTACTCCATTGGAGAGATTCATTATTGCATATAATATGTCATGGGCTATCAGATGTCAATACACTCTGATTAATGTTCGAGAAATCTTAAATTCTTTTTCTCAAGAGATTAAAGGGAATCAAACACATGTTCTCCCACCTGAGCATGAGATAGTCAAGTTTCTTTCTGGGTTCCAGAAACCATTTAACAGGCATTTCCCCTCAGGAAGATAAAATAAATAAATAATTGTCTATAATGTATTATGAAGCACCATGAGCAGATAAAATACACTTAAAGAAAAAGCTGCAAAAATTTCCACTAAGGAACAAAAGTTGGTTTTACCAACAACACTTTCTAGAAATGGCTATTTTTCAAAAAGAAATAGACTTCTAACTGATCTCTGCTATCAAAGTCAAGTGTTATTGCCTTGATCTCAGCAATGTTTCAAAGAAATATTATCAAAAAAAAAAGAACAAAACAGATAAAGTAGAATAAATAATCTGAAACAAAGATAACAAAAGGAGAAAAATTGAAATAATAAATCAGAAGGGCGTCTGGGTGGCTCAGTTAGTTAAGCATCGGACTCTTGATTTTAGCTCAAGTCATGATTTCATGGGTTTGTGAGATCAAGCTCTGTGCTGACAGTGCAGAGCCTGCTTGGGATTCTCTCTCTCTCCCTCTCTGGGCACATGCACATGCTCTCTCTCTCTCTCAAAATAAATAAATAAACTTAAAAAAAAGAAGAAGAAATCAAATCAGAGCAAGAAGAATTAAATATTTGAGAATTGACAACGGAGATATAAAATACTGCAAAAGGGAAGTAAGTTCATATATTTTCTGACATGGTACAAAGGGCAACATTCAGAACAGAAGCAGGCAGTATTTTAATCAATTATTTGGTAATGAGTTTAAAAACAAGAATAGCAAAATCAAAAGGAACACAAAACGATATTAATAGAATTTATGGTAGATTTCAAGATATACCCCAAACTCTACTACTTTCTCTCTATTTTGAAAGTATTAAGTACACATTTTCCCAGTACTGCATTTTTTTAAATGTTTATTTATTTTTTGAGAGATAGAAGTAAAAAGCAAGCAGATGAAGGGCAGAAAAAGAGGAATAGAACCCCAAGCAGATTCCGTGCCATCAGCACAGAGCCCCCCCCACTTGGGGCTTGAACTCAAAAATCATGATATCATAACCTGAGCGGTTGACCTGAGTCAAATGCTTAACGACTGAGCCACCCAGGAGCCCCACCCAGTACTGCAACTTTATGTACACATTTTACCAGTGTCAAAAACCTAGAATAAACTCTACACACAGTAAGTGTTTAAAGTAAAGAATGTAAACTAAAGAAAGTAAAGTGATTAAAGAATGAATTTAGAAAGGTGCATGGCTGGTTCAATTGGAAGAACATGCGACTCTTGATCTCCGGGTCATGAGTTCAAACCCATATTGGGTATAGAGATTACTTAAATAAATAAGTAAACTTTAAAAAAAGCTTAAAAAAATGAATTTAGAGGATCATTATACTTTGTACATATGCTCATTCAAACAACTGACTGAGATATTTTCCTAACTCTGTTCTGCTGATGCTGAAAGAATCTGAATGACTATGATCTTGACATATAACATTAGCTCCCAAAAGTGTTTCTCTATGTAGACTCTAAGAGGCACCATTTTACAAAGTCTTTGATAAACTATACAAATAATGTCTAAATTATCTTCATATCATAGTATTTTTACAAAGTGTATGTTTTTCTTTTACTCTGTATTTTTTAGAATGTAAGTGATAACAGGAGACTAAATTTTTTTTCTTTACATCAGGAGATATCGGTGTTCAATAAATAATAAGTAAACCAACCAAATAACAAAGGTATCTAGGGAGTTGGTAATATTATTTTCTGTCCAAGTTTTGCTGTTGACTTTTTGTGTAATCCCAGGTGACTCGCCCTCCCTGTCCTTCATTTCCTCATCAGCAAAATGAAGATTAACAACACTGTCTTAATTTGAGGTTACTTTGATAAAGACGATGGTCAAATACTTTTAAAGATGAAGGCTGAATGTAATACTGTGGTTTTTTGACTTTCAATTCCATCTTAATTTAAATTAGGTCTAGTTTGTCATATGAAAAGATAAGCATGAATCCCAAAGGACACACTGATTTGTATTAGAGGAAAATATGGATGTTTATGAAAAGCAGCCCTGTTGGGGGGGCCACCAATTGCATGCAAAACTGCAACCGTTTCAGCAGTAAGCAAATACTTCTGGTTTGTACCTTGACATTGTCTACAGAATGAAAGTTGTACAGAATTAACCTTTATAACCCATGCAAAATCAGATGTTTCCAAGTCTGCTCCTTGATTATAGACTTGCCTTATAAGGAGGCTAAAGGCAAGACAGAAAACAAATCTTGTTTACTAATAACTAAATACATTAGGGCTAATCCTCAAGCCATCTGTTTATATCCCATTGTATCAATCAGATTCTCTTTTAGCCCAGCCCAAAGTGACTTGTAGAGTCCTGGGGAAAAGGGATGACAGGAAGCAATATATCAATGAGCTATGTGTTCAGGTATCTTGAAAATGAGAGGAGAAAAGCACACGGAAACACAGGTTAAGAAAAGAAATGGAGCATAGTGCCCACTGGAGTAAAAAAAAAAAAAAAAAAATCTAAATCAATTTCATCAACCACAAATCCTTACAACTGTCCTAATTTAGGAGCCAACATGATGATGAAAGTGACCCAACAGAAACAAATTCTCCAGTGGAAGTAAACACAGTGACCAGAAAATGAGTGCATTAAGTCTTCAGTGTCAGAGGAAAAGAAAAAATATGAGGTGCGAAAAAACTGATAGTCACAGTTGATTGCAAGCACATAAAGGACATTTAAATGACTCCCTTGAACAAGTAAGGAAAAACTCAAGTCTGAGTTATTTCCAGCTTGTGACAGCTAAACCAGGATGAGACAATTTTGCTATTATTATTGTGACCATATTGTATGGAACATCCAGGGGACAAGAATTTTTTTTTTTTTTTGGCATTGAATTTTGTGGAAATATGATGATAAGGAAAGGGGACAAAAAAGTGACGACAAACCTTTCTCTTATTTTAAGGTTTTGCCAAAGTCATTTATTTACTTACCAGGTGGTACATAAAAAATCACACTATGGTACTGAGGCTCCATGACTTAAAAATGTAGGTTTTATAATAAATTTGGAGACCTTTTTTGTGTGTGTGTGTGAAGCATTTGGCTTGTCTGCTGAATCTGAAAGTAAAATGAACTTACTCAGTTGTGAGTTGCTCTCACAAGTCTATTTAGTTATACCTTCTAGTTTTCTAAACTAATTATCATGAATCATAAAAGCCAACTTTTATCATGCCTGATGATTTAACATGCTTTATGATTAATTTTTCTACTTAGGTGATTGCCTCATCTTTTGAGAAGAAACAATTTAGCATTATGCGACAGTGCTTTCTCTCATGTGGCTCTTTTTAATATCTGTGCCTGGATGACTCTTGCACTTCTTATCATTTCCACTACGGTAGTCAAATATCTGCAGAAATCTGGATTCTTTTATGAATTTAACAGGGACAGAGTTTGGAAAATAAATCAGTTTGACAAATGCATCTTTATTGGATTTTATGGTCATATCCATAACTCTTCCGGAGACGCTCTTCAGGAGATAGGAGAAATAAGCAGAGCGTAAATATACCATCAAAATTCAAAATACTATATACAGAGTGAATATAAAACATCTAAGGGATTGTACAAGTAGTGGAGAAGAGTTAATAGAAATGAAAAAGATGAGGAAAGTCCTTGGAGTCAATTAATTAAATTAAAACAATTCAGCAAGAGGATATACATGTTTAGGAAGAAATTATCTTTCAAGATGCCAAGTTTAAATTAAATGAAACCAGCAAAAGCCTTCTTATATCCTCAAACTCAAGACCAATAGACAATGATAGTCCAGGGCTGACAGAAGCATGTGTAGTCAGCATAGCTGAGGGTATAAGCCACCTCAAAAACAAATAGAGAGACAATGAAACTAAACGTTAGGAGTCTCTGCAAAGACAGACAAGGTAGTAGACTTAGGGAAAATGCCACTCTTACCCTGATAACCAAAAATAGCAGTATTTCCAAGTGGAAAGCAAACCTGTGGTTTTAGTCATAGACATCATTGAAATAAAGGCAGTTAAAAAAAAAATGTCCAGGGCACCTAGGTGGCTCAGTCGGTTAAGCATCCAACTTCAGCTCAGGTCATGATCTCACAGTCCATGAGTTCGAGCCCCGCGTGGGATTCTGTACTGACAGCTCAGAGCCTGGAGCCTGCTTCAGATTCTGTGTCCCTCCTCTCTCTCTCTCTCTGCCCCTCCTCCACTTGCACCCTATTTTAGTCTGTCTCTCAAAATAAATAAATCAAAAAAAAATTTTTTTAATGTCCTTTCATTCTGATGAAATGAGTTGGCTAAATTTGTAAGGACCCTAATGAAGGCTTCCATATGAACAGACTCCCCTTGCTTTCTGAAATTTCGCTTTGAACATGTTTTGCGTAACTGCTCTAAATTTTCCTATACTCATACAAGATTTGCCATCAACTTAGGGTATACTAAAACAGCATGAAGAATTTCTAACTAGAATTTTTAAAACTCCTCGGCCTTACCGAATTTCTTTTTCTCTTTGAAAAAGTTAGTTTTGTACTGTTTGTATCTAATTATGTTTCCATTTTTTACCCTTTCTGGTGGACGCAACAGACAAATCTGAAGAGTTTAAATGTATATTTGTTATAAAATAAACTTATTGTTCTTTCTTTGCTTAAGTCACAATCAGTAAATTATTCAACAATACTCTAAAAGCATAGTTGTCTTTCAACTATATCAGCAATATTAATAACTTACAAATTAATTTCTTTGGAGTTTAAATCTTCTTTTATGCCCACCTACCAATTGTCATGGAAAAATATATATAACACAGCAAGAGGGAAACCAGTCTGCATTTGCAAACCAATGAGTGTTGAATTGTGTGCTGGTAACTTACTTGAAAAAGAAGAAAGTCTGCTGTATGTCTCCCTCATCTTTGACTGTTTTCACTCCATAAAAGCAAATGCACCCTCCAGAAGTAGGACTTCCATTCACAGCTGTCATCAAAGTCCAAACTCTAATCAGTTTTGTGCTTATGCTTTCTTACTCCTAGGAACATCTACTGCTTTCTGACAGTCTCAGTACCGCTGGATAACTTAGCACTATCATTTCTTGAACAGGGTTTTCTTTTATAACCAGAAGAAAATCAGCCTCTTTCAGTGGAAGATTCTGCTTTTCAGTGAGCTTTGAAATTATCCTTGTTACTCTTTTAGAACCCTTTTGTAATCCCAAGCATATATCACTTTAAATCATTGCAAGATCTCCATAACACTAGCTCCTTAATGTGGTTTTGCATGTTTTAATCTAACAGGAGCCTTATTTTTCATGTTAACATGCCTTTCTCTAATTGTAGATAACAATGTGCAGTGCACAAGTCCACCTGTTCTTCTGAACTCCTTCTAGCATAATTTTATTCTACTTGCTAGGAAATTGATTCTTATTTGAAAAAAAAAAATAATACACCTATGAAAAGCAGTAGGCAACCTTCTAGATTTAGTTCCTGAAGTTGCAGAAAGAAAGCCAGTTTACTGACAGCTAATTTGTCAAAAGTCAATTCACCCAATATGTACTAAATGCCCAATCTCTGGAACATTCCTCTTGATACCTTCCCCAAATAAAGGATCCCCCTTACTCAGCCCCAGCTCTTAACAAGTTGGATGTGGGGGTATGGTAGAGAAAGAAATGCAGTAAACCTTAAAAAGCTCTTAGCAAAATAAAATGAAAGCCAGGTAACCAAACTGTATAGAGATCTTAAAAAGTTTCAAAAATCAATATGAATTACTCTAAATTTTATAAATGTTTAAAGAAACATGCTAACTTCTCTAATAGGTCATTCAGAAATTATCCAATTGATAAACTTGATTTTGGTGCATTGAATTTAGGCAAATATATTTATATTTGAAGTTTCAAGGTTTGGGGCTGGGGAAGTTAAGGATTTTGAGGTTATCACTATGCTATCAACAACGTTACAGGAATATATCAGAAGCCAAAGTGAAGACAAGGTCATAGGGATTTTTACCCAGGATGCATTTATATACTACTCCTGGTGTCAAAAGCAGAGCCTCTCATTTCACCCTGGGTGGAGAAGGGAGGGAGAAACAAGGTGAAAATAGGGCACTTGCCTCTGTACCTTGGGGAACACAAACAACCTTTCCTTGCTGTAGGAAGACTGAGTTGACTAGAATATTAATGTAATATCCACTGCCCACACAGCTTTCCTAGTGCATGAATCGCACAACTGGCTCAGTTCTTGGGACAAGGGTCCTTCCAGTTCAAACAGACTCAGCTGGAAGCCCCTCCATTGGGAGACAGAAACCCTCCCGGCCAACTGTACAACTTAGTTCCTTCACCTTCAGATTATCTAGTCATGTGGACTACATGCCTACTGCAACTACTGATCTTACTAACCAGAGGCCCTCTGTTGCCCTAAGCACACACCAGGGCTTCTCCACAGAGAATTCTTATGCTTTATTCATCCATTCATTTTTGGCACTTTGAAGGTTACTGTCCATATGCAGTTACTGAAATAAGCAATTAACTTCTAAGACCAATCAAAACTCTAGTGTAAAAGCCTGGTGCTAGAAGGGCTTAATTCGACTGGTTCCAGCATCTGGTTTGGGGAGGATGGACATAATCCTCCTACTCCTAGGACAAATACACCTTTTTGGTATTCAGTCCAAAGAATGAAGATATGATAATACTTCCTAGACAGGTAAAAGCCAGGGTTTCTTTAGCCCAACCAAAAACAAATAAACCCTATAATATCAGAATGCCAAAATAATGGTATTAGCACATGTGAATTTTCATATAGAATTAGGCTAAAAAATAGAGGCAATAAGTAATCAAAAAAAAAAAAAGATCTGTTTGGTTTGTATATGGCTTGCCATCTTCTTTAGTATTTCATTTGGGTTGAATCTTCTGCTTTCTGACCCAACCACACCTCCTTGTCCCCTACCCTTATTTCCTAAATGACAGGAAATATAACAGCCAGAAATAGTAATAGCAGCTTAATGCATATTAGATAATAATCCTCAGCACAGCCCTATGAGGTAGGTACTATATTCTTACTTGTTGGTAAGGAAACAACAGCATGGGAGGAATGGGTAATGTGCCCTGGGTCACATGGCAATTAGGACCCAAAGTCAACATTGTAAACTAGGTATATGTGAATCCAAAGCCTGTGGTCTACACCTGGTTTTACCATCTCTCAGGGCTATAAATTTGAGATCTTTTGTCATCTTCCAGAACTCTAAAAGTAAATATATTTGAGATAAAATTTTTCAAGAACCTTTTTTTTTGGTCAGAGATATGCTTTCTATTTGCTTGTATTACAGTCATGCCCCTGCAGCTAATGCACAATGTCCCACCACGATAGTCTAATAATGTGAGCCTGCTGCCAGGAGACACATCCTATTCCTGAAATTGAATTGCATCTTAGCATCACATTTTCTTAAAGACAGTATGTAATCACCCAACGCCGGTGGCTCTGATGGTTATGGGTTGTCTGTTCTGACACTAAGAAAATGTGCTTTATTGCTGCGGACCAGTGAAAGGTGCTTAACGTACTCAATGTGGGGCACTGGCCCAGAGAGGAAAAAGCACTATTTGAATTCCATCTACATCCAGCAATCTCAGAGACAAGAGCGTGTTAAAAAAAAACATTATTTTCTGATCACTTTCTGAGGCACTCATAAAACTGGCTTCTACTTAGAGATTTTCAATCTCGCCTGATTTGTTTAAGTGTTTCATAGCTGGGAGATGGTCACATTCCTCCCAAAAACACAACCTGAAATTGTAAAGACAGTTACGTAGGAAACATTAGGTTGTTATATAATTTCACACCTTGAGGTTTCTGTTTCAGATCGTCAGTGAAGGTTTGGTCCTTCTCTGACCAACAGAGATAGAAAATGAACTTGTGTCTTTTCTCTTAAAAATTATTCTTTAAATAGTATCAAAATACTCTGAAAACATATCTACTCTTACTCTTTGTATGTTGGACCTGGGTTTCTCCTTAGGTCACAGGGTTGAATTCAAATACTGACTATACCTGATAAACTATACAAATGTTAACTGAGTAAAATACCAGTATTTTCCACAACTACCAATCAATCATTCTTATCAAGGATGTGACCTCAGCCAACAGACTCCCATCAAAATAGGCACAGTAATCTTGCAAAATCCCTAAGATAGCAGAGGAGGGAATAGGAAAAGTACATGGGCCTGTCAGCAGACAGGTACAGAATATAAGTGCCAGAGTAAGCATAAATGCAGGAGGAGGAAGAGATAGGACACAATAAAGGGTTAAGGAAAAAGGGGAAATATTTAGATGAGGGAAATGAGTATATGACTGGGCGAAACGAAAACGGGTCTCTAAGTGTTAGAGACATGATAAAACAAGCCCCTTCTGTAAATTCATATTCCCCATAGTCTCCCTTCTTTCACCTAAAAACATGTTTTCCTCATCTTAAAAGCTAGAAGAAACAAAATAAACCACTTCCCTCAGTTGCGAGATCTCTTCTAGCTAATGGCTCCTCTGTCCCTGCCATTTGTTAAACTTTAAGAAAAACACTGGTCTACATTCATATTTGCAATTCTTCCCCTTTTGTTCCCCCCTAAGCTGCCATGTGCTTTCTGCCCATTTCTCTCTACTCGTCCCACACTTGCCGAGATGAGGGACATCTTCCCTACCCAGTCCAGTTGGTATTTTCAGTTATTACCTTACTTCCTTTCTGCAGAATTTCACACTGTTGGGTATTCACTCCGTTTTTTAAAAATTTGCTCATTCTTTGACTTCCTCTCAACCCCATTCTCTTCTGATTATCCGATGGCTCATATTATTCTTGAATATTTTCCTAGCCTCACCTCTTAAATATTGTTTCTGGAAATTCCATCCTTGACCTGTATTTTTTTCTTATTAGTTTGGTGGGATCATTCATTCTTTAACCATCGTGATTTTTCTCGTGAATTGTAATCAATAACTTCAGCCCAAACTTCCAAGTTCCAGGTTAAAGTGTCTATGTCTACCTGAAAGTTTCTTAGGCATCATATATTTAACATATTCCAAGTTTATGTTAGCTATAATCTACGCACTAAAAGGACTTCTTATTTTGTATTCACTGTCTTACCGCTTGTATCTGCTGAGTCATCCAAACACGAGAAATGGAATTCCTCCTGGATCTCTCTCCCTTCCTCAACACAAGTCGAACAATTCAGTGCATCTATCACAAGTCATGTCTCTTCAGATTCATGCCACCCTACCACTTCCGTTTCCTACTGTGGCATTTAGTACCACATCCTGGCCTTCTGGTTTCTGTTGGTAAAGATCTGCCACAAGATTTACCAAACATTCATCCTAAGCAGATCTTTAAATGGCTCCTTTACTTAGAGAATTTGATCATCTTCACCGGGTAAGGAGGCTCTTCTCAACCCCTGTTCTGCCGGTGTTTCCGACCTAATTTCTCCTGCTCTCCTATAAACATGCTAACCCCTGGCCACACACAACTAGAAGAGGTGACTACGAGCCACTGAGTGGCCCTTCCAAGTCATCCTATTTATCATCTGCTTTAATCTCAGAACAACTCACTGAAGCAATGACATTGTTATGTTATCTTATGGATGGGAAAACGGGAGACTTGGAGAACTTTAAACAAGTTTTTGACCGCAGACTCTAACCAAGCAGTTTAATTCCAGAGCCCATGTTTCTTTAAGAAAACCAGGAGAAACGACAACAGAATCCACAGGTCTCAAGGACTGATTTTGTTAAGACATAAGGTTAACCATTTCCCTTCCACCAGTCATTTTCGGAAGATCACCGCCTTGTACATTTTAACGCAAAATTTACAAAACGCACGTTTACTAACCGTTCTGTTGTCTGGTAACCTACTAACATGTAAGAAGACTAGCTGTAAGAGGAGGACCCCCGTGTCCATTCCACACACTATGTGCACAATGAAAAGTGCCGAGCAGAGGGGCCCACGATGGATACTGCCTCTGCACACCCTGGGTGGAGTCCCCGTCCTCTCCCTCCTCGGACAGTGACCGACACGACTGCAGGAACACCCGGTGGAGCCTTTGCATCTCCGCAAGGCAGCATTCGTAGGAATGTTAGTAACAGGGTATCCCAGCGATGTTACTTACAACCTCTGCTTGAGGCACACAGGGCACTTTATCTAGAGGGACGGGACACTTCCCAAAGGTACCTAACGTTGCCGAGTGAACGCGGAGGGTGGGGACAGAGTGCACACGCAGGGTGACAGGAAGAAGAGGCACGCGTCTCCTCAGTGTGACCAGTACAGCCTGGGCAAGCCTCCCCCTCGGGGCCCCGTGCCCCGTCTCCTCTGACCCGCGGACACCACACGGCCCTGCGTCACCAGCAGGGCCGCTGCAGGACATGGTGCAGCAATGCCACACACACAAGTCCTCTCCAGAGGACACTTCTGTGCAAAACCCGTGATTTTCCAACTCCTCGTCTACACGTCAAAAGTAGCTTTTGCCCAGTGTGTACACAGACCAGTAAATGTTGCCAAAAAGCGGTGGACACGTGTTGTGGCCAAGTGTGGTGTATTCTTACCCTTTCTTCCAGCGGTGAGGGCTGCACGAGCCAAGCCTGGTCCTGGACGCTGAGGGTCCTCCGCAGGGACGCTGCGGCTGCTGGGCCGTGGGGACAGGACGTGTCGTCCACACGGACACTGAGAATGTCCGAGCTGAGGTGCCTCCGGGCCGTGTCCCGTCACCGTGGGGACGGGGACGTGTCGTCCACAGGGACACAGAGGTTGTCCGGGCTGTGTCCCATCACCGTGGGGACAGGGATGTGCCGTCCACAAGGACACAGAGGTTGTCCAGGCTGTGTGTGTCCCGTCACTGTGGGGATGGGACATGTCCACATGGACACAGAACGTCCAAGCTGTGGTGCCTCCGGGCCGTGTTCCGTCACTGTGGGGACAGGGACGTGCCATCCACAGGGACACAGAGGTTGTCCGGCCGTGTCCCGTCACCATGGGGACAGGGACGTGTCGTCCACAAGGACACAGAGGTTGTCCAGGCTGTGTGTGTCCCGTCACTGTGGGGATGGGACATGTCCACATGGACACAGAACGTCCGAGCTGTGGTGCCTCCGGGCCGTGTTCCGTCACTGTGGGGACAGGGACGTGCCATCCACAGGGACACAGAGGTTGTCCGGCCGTGTCCCATCACCATGGGGACAGGGACGTGTCGTCCACAAGGACACAGAGGTTGTCCAGGCTGTGTGTGTCCCGTCACTGTGGGGATGGGATGTGTCGTCCACATGGACACAGAGGTTGTCCGGGCCATGTCCCGTCACCATGGGGACAGGGACGTACCGTCCACAAGGACACAGAGGTTGTCCGGGCCGTGTCCCATCACCGTGGGGACGGGGACGTGTCGTCCACATGGACACTGAGAACGTCCGAGCTGTGGTGCCTCCGGGCCGTGTTCCGTCACTGTGGGGACAGGGACGTGCCATCCACAGGGACACAGAGGTTGTCCGGCCGTGTCCCGTCACCATGGGGACAGGGATGTGTCGTCCACATGGACACAGAGGTTGTCCGGGCCGTGTCCCGTCACCATGGGGACGGGGACGTGTCGTCCACAGGGACACAGAGGTTGTCCGGGCCGTGTCCCGTCACCATGGGGACAGGGACGTGCCGTCCACAAGGACACAGAGGTTGTCCGGGCTGTGTCCTGTCACTGTGGGGATGGGACGTGTCGTCCACATGGACACTGAGAACGTCCGAGCTGCGGTGCCTCTGGGCCGTGTTCCGTCATTGTGGGGACAGGGACGTGCCGTCCACAAGGACACAGAGGTTGTCCGGGCCGTGTCGCATCACCGTGGGGACGGGAACGGGGACGTGTCGTCCACACGGACACTGAGAATGTCCGGACTGAGGAGTATCCAGGCCGTGTCCCATCATCATGGGGACCGGAACGTGTCGTCCACACGGACACTGAGAATGTCCGGGCTGAGGCGCCTCCGGGGAGTGTCCCGTCGTCGTGGGGACGGGGACGTGTTGTCCGGACTGTGTCCCGTCATTGTAGGGATAGGCGGCGTGCCGTCCACACGGACACAAGGGGCACCGGGCCCCGTCCACACAGCTCATGGCTGAGTTCTGACGCCCTGAGGCTTCTGAGGAGAACTGGTGGTCGCCAATCTTCTGGCGTCAGCACGCGGCGGCCTGAGGGGAGGCCCGGGGCCGCCACCTGTGGGCTGTAGTCTCCTCCTCCAGTCTGCAGCTCGGGTGCGGCCTGTGAGCCCGGCTGGCGGCTGTGGTGACTGATTATATGTCTCCTCACGCGGAAGGAAGGTCCTCAGAGAGAGAGCGTCTGGGCGGGGTGGAGAGCGTGAGGGGCAGGGCGGAGAGCCGTGGGGCGGGGCGGAGACCCACGGGGCGGGGCGGAGATCCGGAGGCGGGGCGGAAACCGTGGGGCGGGGCGGGGCGGACAGCCGGGGGCGGGGCAGGAACCACAGGGCGGGGCGGGGTGGCGAGCCAGGGGCAGGGCGGAGAGCCGCTGGGCGCTGGGGGGGGCAGAGGTTTGGAGACCGACAGCATTGAGGGTGAAGGGCTGGTGGAGACCATGCTCTCTTCCTTCTGCCTGTCGCTGGGCCAGGCTGGGGCTCTCCTGGCACTTACTGTTCTTGCAGCAGGATCGGCCCCGAGATGTATCTTTCAGTGCTGATGCAGCCCCTTAAAGTACACCTGAGAACCAGGCAAAGAAATTGGTTTTAAACTGCTCTACATAGAGTAGGAAGGAGAGATTGGGTGGTGTCATTCAACTGATTCATCAATTTCACCTGAATTTAATTTCCTGCGTCTCATCCAGGTGTGACCTGGAAAAGTAGCGTAACCTTTTTGCTTTGAATTTCTTATGTCAAGTGATTATGGTAAGAAATAATGAGAAAATGCGTGTATAAGTAAACGGCTCATTACGTGACGCATAGAAAACACTCAAAAGTTGTAATTATTATTCATTATATTTTCAGAAATTAGAAGGGGTAGAGAAGAGAGGAAAAGAAGCAAGGATGCTATGGGAAGAATGTTCCTATTCTCATAATCAAATCCACTATAATTCAAGTTCCTTATTTGGGGATCCAAATACCCCAATTCTTCAACCCATGAGCGAAACCACTTATGTAACATTGTGATGGTCACCTATTTACTTTCTAGTTCCAGCAACTACACATCTACGTAAATATATACACTTTAAAACTTTCCACCTGTAGGAAAGATAAAATTCACCAAGCCAAGAGAATCATTTAAGACTCTGCAGTGTCCAATAACTGTTTCTGTATCCGAGGTATTAAACTTATTATGAAAGCCTTGATCCCCTTTAATACTATTAGTGAAGTTCAAATTTCTATCCTGCAACAAGTTCTTCCTGCTGAGAAGATGAAGCTGATTGAAGTCCATGGGAGGTGGGTATCAGTAAACAGATGGGAGCTTTTGCTCTCAGATCAAGTAACTTCTATATTCTCTCCACATGAGCAGTTTTTTTCTCTTCTTTCCTTTTAAGACAGAGGCACTGTACACTGATCAGGCATTTCTTCACCCAGCATCTTGTGATGAATTTTCTGAAAACTCACTGGGATTTCAAACACACAGTCTGCATATTCAGCCATTAGGTAATCTGCCAAAAATAGAGTTCCCTTTCTACAGAAAAAATGAACCAATGAATTACTTCAGATCTCTACCATTTGCTTTACTGTGATGCAGCTTGTCTCTTTTCGCTACTCCAATTCTAGTTTCAAGAAGTCTGCTTTTTAAAGTTTTTATCAAATAATAAAAAGATTCAAATAGAATACCACTGAAGAAAACAGAGTACAGCCTAATGAAGCCATTACCAACTCCTGATGTGTAAATTCAGGCTTAGATCTTCATCTTCATCTTCATCATCTCTCAGGATACATAGAAAGACACGTATACTCAACATTTCCCAAGATTATGTCAAAGACAATAATCACTTGGATGATTTTCTCCTCATTTGAATGGAAAGCTTCAGAGATGTTCTATATTGCTGCAAAACAATCATAACTGAGCAAAACTGCACTGTCCAAAATAGCCAAAATATGAGATGTAATGGGAAATTAAACTAAATTTGATCCCCATAGGTAAAGAGAATCCAGTTATTACTCATTTGGAAAGGGACAAAGGAGAAGAAAAAATGGGTAGGCACAAATATTTCAGGATATTTGTCTGAAGCACAGGATTTTGCAAGTTTTCAAATTGTGATACAAATATGAATTTTGTAGTTTATCTTTAATAATAACTGGTCTATTCTCTTCTCTTGTTTTTAATTCTGAAGGAAGGAGGATTATGATGCTTTTCAGGAACAGAACCAGCTGTGGTTTGATCTATCATCCGATACATCCCAACAGTGGGAAATACATCTTACTTGATTGATGAAAATAATAATATACTCGTCTTCTGGAGAAAACAAATGTCTACTGAAATTGGATAATGACCTATCCTGCCATCATGCTCAGAGAGTCCTGGGCAGGGGCGCAGGATGCCCCCTGAGAGGTTCGAGGATCTGAGAGTGGGGAGGACCTTACCCCACTTCCCAAACCAGGTTCGGGAGCTATATTGGGCTCTTCATATGACATGCTATGAGGTATGTGTACGCTAAGACTGGCCCAAGTAGCATATACATGTTTCCATTTGTCTTCCCAAGACAGCAGCTGGTATTTTTTCATGCCTCCAAGAAAGCCATAACAGTTAGCTGAGAAAGAAAGAGAGGGAGGCAGAAAGAGAAAGAGAGAGGGAGAAGATCTGAAAGTATCTTGGACCATAACAAGAGGGACCATAGGGAGAGTGACCTAGATAGACCGTGCATAGCAAGGACCTGATCAGAGAGTGTCCATGTGGGCAGGTGCTAGCACAGGAAGACATGAGGTCAAGTGACCCCACCTGACACCACCCAGCTACAATGAATGAGAAAGAAGGGACAATCACTAACTGGATTTAAATGTCACTAAACAAAATCTAGTGCACATGCACCAAAATCCCATTGTCTGATACCAGGCAGAAGAGGCACTTTATAAAATTTGACAGAAAAACAAATACTTCTTTTGCACAACAGGGTACATGGTTTATAAAATTAAAACATTTTTGGACTAGCAGAAATCTTAAAAGTTGTCTACTCCAAACTTTTCATTTAGCCAATAGGGAAGCAAAAATTGGGGCACACGTGTGGCTCAGTGGGTTAAACATCCAACTTTTGATTTCAGCTCAGTCATGATCTCACTGTTTGTCAGTTCAAGCCCTGCGTCGGGCTCTGTGCTGACAGCTCAGAGCCTGGCGCCTGCTTTGGATTCTGTGTCTCCCTCTTCCTTTGCCCACCCCCCCCCACCTCCGAGTAAGTAAATAAACATTAAAAAAACTAAGAAGCAAAAGTCTGGTAAGGTTAGGAGATTCGCACAAACTTCCTCCCAGAGTTAGTGGCAGGGTTAGACCCAGAACTCAGTGTCCTGTTTTCCATTTCAGACTTCTTCTTCTACATCAGACTGCCTCACTGTCACTCTAAAAGCTGTATTTGTATTACTACAATGCAATTATCGTTTCAAAATAGACACAGCTTCATGTGAACTGTGAACATACTCATGCAGGCTTGACAGGTAGGCAACACGGCATGCCAGCTTATTATTCCTGCTTTCAGTGAATGTTAAAAATATGCCATCTGGGTGTTAAAAATGATTTTTGCTTCTGGACTTGCTAGAGGCAAGGAAAAGGACACTTTGTTATTATCACAACTGAAAACAAGTAGTTAAAACCACTTTTGAATGTTTTATTACCAACCTGTCTAATGTATACTTTAAAACTAGGTAGAAAAGCAATCTAGAGTAAATCTGACTTTTAAGTTCATTTTGTCTGAAATAACAAATACGATTTGCAAAAATGCAAATTTCAACTATAAATAAATCATAACAGATACTTTATTCCAGACACTACTTTAAATTTGGGGTTTTTTTTAATATAAATGCTTTGATATATGCCATTTCAAAGCTTTGTTATTAAGCTGATTGCACCAGGTAAGAGCGAAAAAAACCTTTCTGTGTCCTCTGATTACGTGTTACAATTAAGTTCCTTTTGTCACCAAAGCAGAAGTACAAGCATGTGCAAAATCCTAAAAATTTTGTTCATTTTTTTGTATTTTATGTCATGCTAATTTTGAAAAGTTTTCTGATCTCATAACCTTCATTTCCTAACATCAAATCTGACATTTTTCCAATTTTTAAGCTTCATATATTTCACATGTATTCTATTATAAGCCATTCTTTCCTAAAATTGATAAATGGATATTTTTATTCTGTAGTCATTATCTCTTGGTTTAATTCTCTTTTGGGATATTTATAGATGTCACCTATTTATTCTAGTCACAGGAACTCATAAATAACATTGAACAGAAATTAGTACTGTATATGCATATAATTTTTATATCCGTCAGTACATTTGATATTCAAAACAATCTAGTGAGTAGAAATCATTAAAAAATTAGGATAACAGCAGCAACAATGAAGTGATATTGATAGGCAAGTTTATTTAATCATTCTCAATTAAAGATGATTTTTTTAAAAAGCTCAAGGAGTTTAAATTATCAAGGTCAACTAGCTGATATTCCACATATATTTCAACTCAAATGTGTACAAGAGAATTTTACAATAAAACCAGCTTCAGAAGAAACTTAAGAAAAATACTTAACAAATGTAAAATGATAAAATAAAAATATGCAACGTGACATTATTCAGTCACGAGTAGAGAGAAGAAAACAGCTATAGCCATATTGCCCAGAAGACCTGCCACAACTCATCTGACTCCTGCTGAGAAGCTAACAGAAATAATACCACAGGCGTCAGAAAGAAATTAGGTACATCCTGCCATCCCTGTCCTTCCTCATGAGAGTGACGTGGTAATGCCAGATGCTAATGGGAGAGATGAAGTCAATAGTCCCAGGAGCCAAGACCCTCCTGGGTATAGGTTCTAAAACAGACAGATCTATGCAAGTAGAGATGGTTGCCAGAGCCCAGTGGTTAGATTTGAGGATATTTAACTTTTCTGCATCTGTAGTTCAAAAGACGCATGTATCAGGACTCTGCTTTGGGGTAAGAGGCAGCAGGTGCAGTAGGGCCAAAGTTTCCCCACAGAACAAACACAGAACAAAAATAAATTGTATTTTAAAGACACCAGAGAGCTGTAATGCAACAATGAGCTAATGGACTAAAATTCAAGAAAGGAAAGCCTTTCCTATCACTTTCCCTCCTTAATTTCATTCATGATTTATCACCACCCACATTATACAGGGCAGTCACTTACCTGAAACCCACAGCCAAATATCTCTGAGAATTCAGATGTTTTCTAGGTTTAGAAAAGCAATACAGTGTATATATATTCTACTTCCATTCTGCTCCCCACAGGACCTGGGACAGTGACCCCAGATCAAGCCCATTGATATTTCTGTAAATAAAGATATGAATATTGACTCTAATTGTGATGAACAAAGATTATACACAGTATTTTGTTAATTCAGGACAGGAGGCTCCAGAGGAGTTATGACAAAACTTTAGGCTTTCAGGAGTTTTTTTTTATTTCAGAATTGTGCCATAGAAAGTGCAGGGATTTATTATATTTTTATCATTGTCATTAATTGTCTATATGTCCCCCTAAAATGCAGGTCTTGGGGGTCAGGGACCCTCTGAATGCGAATCGTTGCAGCCCAGATCCTATGATAGTACAGGACTCATAAGAGGTTTACAGTAAGTGAAAGAAATGTGTTTTCCAAAAGGATGTCCAGGAAACGAAAATGGAGCTGCTCTGTCAACCAAGATACAAATCTGAGTGCTATTTATTTCTTCATGAGTATTGAGTCATGAGTAACAAGACTTTTCAGCTAAGCAGATCTGAGTGTCTCGAAAAGTCACAGTCCTTGTATACGTTGAGACAAGAAAAATGCAAATGTTTAACGTAGATGGAATGTGGAGAATTATGATAAAATAAGACTTCTTACATTTCCTACTTGAAAAAGGGGAAATAATTTTCCTCAAGAAGACGATCTCTAAGAGCTCTTCACTTAAAATGCACCACTTCTTCCTGGGGAATGGCAATTTATAAACAAAATATTATGAACTGTTTGTGTAGTAAAAATGCAAGGAACAGGGGTCATCCCAATACACAAGTATATACTAATGGCACATTTAGCGAGAGAAAATAGGAAAGAATATAAGGTTCACACTGTATCCATTTAAAAGACATTTCTTAATACAAAATACCTCAGCTTTTCATGCTACTGCAATCTTTGGGTTAAATTAGATCTTGAGAGGTCACAGGGGAGTTAACACCTATGTCACATGGGGGTGGAGAGTGGAGAAGCTATATTGGAGTCTATTTTTAAAATAAACAGATGAATGAGCACAATTGGTAAAAATGCACCAATTAACAAATCTTCATTTTACCATACAGTATGTCTGGGAGTGTATAAAGTCTGTTCCAATATACAGGATGAAGACAATGCCCTTGACTTTGTCCCTGAGCTTGCAGGATGTTTTTTCTCTTTTTAAGAAGTAAAAACAATACAAGAATGTCAATTAGAGGCATGATGGCACGTTCTTCATTAATAAGAACTGAGACAGAAAAAGCACTAGTCTGAGCTGCTAAGGAAGTATGGGGCTTGGACAGAACCTTCACTGGTGTTCAGGGTAAGGGTGAATGGGAGCCACAGGGAATGAATTTTCCTAATGAAAGAAAAGCGTGTGCAAATCTAACAGGGGAACCGGGTGGGAGACAGTGCAATGGCCTAAGCCAAAAGCATTGCCCAGCTTTGGTTTCAGGTGTGGCCACTGTGGGAAGGAAATTACCAGGGAGTAAGCCTTGACAACTCCCTGATCCTTCCCAGGGGTTGTCAAGATGCTTTGCACATGCTTAACACCCTTGCTGCATAAGCAGCTTCTAATTGAACTAAATTGTATACTCTGTTTGCCAACTTAGCCTTCTTTTGACCACACTGGTTTGGGGGAAAATCAAGGAAGAAAAAAACCGCAGGATAGCTTTGAAACATTATTTAAATAGCCTTATTCCTACATAAAATGCTTCTGATCCTGTTCACATTTACAAATAGTACCCAGTATTTGTGACTATATCTTCAGTGCTTTCTTTATATTTCTCTACACATCACGTTGCTTATGAAACCCAAACAGAAAGTGAGCAGTGGGAAGGTGGAAATGCAGTGTAATCATCAAGAATGTGGTTTGGGAATTTGATCATTATGAGTCCCAGAACAATACTTACTGAATTAATAATCATAAGCAAATGACCTACTTTCTCAAAGCCTCAACATATCTTTATTTTAAAGTTTTTATTTGTTTTGAAGAGAGAGAGGGAGGGAGAGAGACAGAGAGAGGGAGAGCAGGGATGTGGCAGAGAGAGAGAGAGAGAGAGAGAGAGAGAGAATCTGAAGCATGCTCCAGGCTCTGAGCTGTCAGCGTACAGCCCAATGTGGGGCTTGAACTCATGGACCGTGAGATCACGACCTGGGCCGAAATCAAGAGTCAGACACCTACTTGACTGAGCCAACCATGCGCTGCAAAGCCTTAACATATTTTATATGACAATTATAGATTAAGCCAATAAAGCACTCAGGACCGAGTTTGGCATATAGTTTGAGTTCAACATGAGTCAGCTGTTGGTATTACTACTAACTGGCTCGACTGCTGAGTATTGTCCAAGAAATACCTTGTAATAATTTGTAAATATTTTAAATTTCATTAGCAACATTAAAATATTACCAACAGAATTGTAATCATTTGTCATTTTAATAATTAAGACAGGCTTATTAATTTTCTGCTTCATAACAAAACTGATGTTATGTGTCACATTTGTTACTGTACTATGCAGAGACCAGTTCATCCCTGTGCTCCTGAGCTTGGAGCTTGTTCACACAGCAGCCTTTGCAGATCAGCACTCCTGCCTCAGTGACATCATTGCCCATGACAGACCTCAGGAATTGTTATTTTAAAGGAAAGGAGTATGTTGCAGAAATAAGAAGTAAGGAAGGTTGCTGCAAAGACCCATCTCATATTTCATCCATTGAAATTTCTTAAATGTCAAGTCTGGACGTTTCTTTGTTAATAAACATTTCTATTTTTCTGAGGAATTTGGATATTAGCTTCAGTTTGACCTTTGTAGTAGAAAAGCATGTAGCTTTCAGGACTTGACAATGATAGCAACTTCTGGAACTTCAACACAGATTTCTTAGAATCCTCATTTTGACACCATAATATGTAGGATATTCTTTCCCAGTGGGAAGGAAACATTGTCTTTTGGATAGACAACAATTTCAGCTGCCAGGAACAAAGCGTGCCTCCCCCTCTCAGCAGCCCTGCGTGCCTCTACTGTTCCAGCATCCTCTGAAGAAAAAATGTATGTTGTGTATCCCATATTTTGTCAGAAAACACCAGTCACACACACCAAACCTTCTGACAATAAATCCATCAGTTCGTGTGTGTTATAGTGCTAAATAGACAAAAATAAAATTTTAACTATAGGATAGCAAAATCACATTATTTTTTACTCCACCATATTAACCCACAAGACTGCCTCAAGAAGTATACACGAATTTCTTCTTACAGTTGTGAAGGAGGATTTATATGTATGGAATTTTTTATTTCTATAAACGTTCATTCTTGTTAAATATGCTGAGAATAAACAAAAATTAATATTTGTAGACTTTCCTCAATCTGTACACAACACAGTTACCTTTTATGTCACTTAGTAGTGCAAACTGTCTCAAGATTTCCCCTTAGTGAACCTTGATTTTACCAGTATCATTTGTAAAAAACAAAAAACAAAAAAAAAACCAACAACAACAACAAAAAAGAAAAACAGGGGCGCCTGGGTGGCGCAGTCGGTTAAGCGTCCGACTTCAGCCAGGTCACGATCTCGCGGTCCGTGAGTTCGAGCCCCGCGTCGGGCTCTGGGCTGATGGCTCAGAGCCTGGAGCTTGCTTCCGATTCTGTGTCTCCCTCTCTCTCTGCCCCTCCCCCGTTCATGCTCTGTCTCTCTCTGTCCCAAAAATAAATAAACGTTGAAAAAAAAATTAAAAAAAAAAAAAGAAAAACAAAGGTTACCAATTACAGACACTAATATATTTTCTTTTTGCATTTATACTGTTACTCCCTTTTAGAAAAAGGCTTTGAGACAGCTAGCCTTTATTTTACTTTTTAATTTTATTTCAGTTTATTTATTTTGAGAGAGAAGACAGAGAGAGAGAGACAAAGAGAGAGAGAGCGGGGGGCGGGGGGTGGGGTGCAGAAAAACAGAATCCCAAGCAGGCTCTGCACTGTCAGCACAGAGCCTGATGCCAGGCTTGGACTAACAAATTGTGAGATCATGACCTGACCTGAAACCAAGAGTCAAGTACTTAACCAACGAGCCACCCAGTGCTGAGATGGCTCACCTTTAAACAATTCCTTTCAACTTATAAAGCAGCCTCTTCTGATTTTTTCTTAGACCCTCACAACAGCCCTATGCATGTATTTGTTATTATTGTGGGAAGTTTGTGATTTAGAAAATTGTCTTGGAATGCTCACATGACTGCCCTAAGACCATATGACCTCCAAATTCCACAGCCAGGGCTCCAATCAGGATTGGCATAGTCTGGATGCTATACTTTTTCCACTCCACCATACTACCCCTTGAACACAGGCAATACCGGAGACTCGTAAAATAAATAGAATAGCTTTTTTCCTACATCATTAAGTGTGAGTCCATCACCAGGCACTCAGAAGTACCAAGAGTTTAAGAGCATGCTAATTTTTTATTCATCTCTACAAGTCTTAGACCTTACTTTGTTTCAAGTTACAGAGTCATCACAGGGCAGAAGCCACGAAACTCTTCCAACATAGAAGCAAAACCTGAATCATTCAGAAGCCCTTATGATCCTGGCATGAAATATGGTGACCAAGCAGAGTTAATAGACTTCTATAATCTCAAGTTCTTTATCTGCTACATTTGGATACAAATCTGATTGCTTCCAGCTTTTTCATCTATGATAGGAGTATCATTCACGACTTTAAAAGCCCCCCAAATGGTCTGGAAGCCCAGTCCCAGGGAAATACCATGTGTCTTTTTTAAGAGTAACAACCAAGACTGGGGTTGATGACTACATTCAGGTGCAAGAAGCTAATGTCTTTGTTGATCCTGAATGGATCATCCCAGAGTAGTTTGTAGTCTTTTATTTATTGTGATCCAGGGGCTCAGAAATTCCCCCACAATACAGAATCTCTACTCTTCACTAAAATATAAATAGACCACATGGATTTAGCTTCAAGAAAACCACGTGTACGTGGATAATGATCCAGCCTATGAAACAATAAGACCATGAGCTAGTTTCTTGAGGATAAAATATAAGTGGAAATAAATCAATTAGGGAAAATATAATGAGATAAAATTTCATCTCTTCAGAAGGTATCTTGTCGTTATTGAGACCTAAGTCATGTTCCCAGGTCTAAATCTTTTCACTGTTTTTTTTTAATTTTTTTTAATGTTTATTTATTTTTGAGAGAGAGAAAGAGAGCACAAGCAGGGGAGGAGCAGAGAGAGAGAGACAGACAGACAGACAGACAGACAGAAACCGAAGCAGGCTCTAGGCTCTGAGCTGTCAGCACAGAGCCTGATGCAGGGCTCAAACTCACTAGCCGTGAGATCATGACCTGAACCAAAGTCGGACGTTTAACCAACTGAGCCACCCAGGTGCCCCTAAATCTTTTCACTGTTAAGGAGTCTTCAAATGTGTCCTCTAATCTAAAATCTTTAATTTAAAAAATTTATAAGACTCTATATGTCAGACAGATCTGGATTCAAAGCAGAATTTTCTAATTTCCCAGTTTGGAAAATCACTGGATCCTAATTTCCCATCTGAAAAGGAGAATAAGCATTTGTGGTTTTCAATATTATTGCATTTATCATACCTAGCACATGGGGAAAATTGAAAGTGAAATTTAGGCTATGACTTCAAGTATGGAAATACTGTATCGCTATGATGCCTTGATTTGTGGTATCCTCAGACCACTAGAACTATGATCCTCACTTTCATTTTTTTCTAAATCTGTAAAATAAGAGTTTTTACAGTTTCTGGGCAGTTGACTAATCCACCTAAAAGTTGTCCAGCCTTGAGAAAATGTGTTTTCACAGATAAGGTTTTGAGATCCTCTCTTTAAAAAAAAAAAAAAAAAAAAAAAAAGTTTATTTATTTATTTTGAGAAAGAGAATGGGTTTGGGGGAGACCACAAGTGAAAGAGGGGCAGAGAGAGAATCCCAAGCAGGCTCAGACCTGTGAGCACAGAACCCAACTCGGGGCTCAATCTCATGAACCATGAGATCATGACCCAAGCTGAAATCAAGAGTCAGATGCTTAACCGACTGAGCCCCCCCCCCCCAGGCGCTCAAGATTTGGGAGACCCTCTCTTCATCTCTCAAGGGGTGTTGACACCTGTGGCTAACCCCTGAATGCCCCTCAGTTTGCGTGCCCTTGTGGGGCTGGGAAGCCCAGAAGGGCTGGGTAATGCAGACATTACCACTGCTGAGACTGGATGGAGAGAGCATCTTCACATGTGACAGATGGGCTGTCTATTGACAGACAGTTAAATCCTAAGTACCCCCAGACTCCACACGTGTCACAATAATCTTTTAAAATAATTGCTGCTGCTTGACTAGTACCCTCAGAAAATTACAAGGCTGTCGATTTATTCTCTAGCTTTTAAAATCCCATCACCCATTTCCCTTTTGTAACAGACTATAATGTCTTAAATTTCCAAAGACAGGAAGTCACATTTGCATTATATATTACATTAATATTTTCCTCACTTCCTCAGTTAATTTTTTAGAAAGTATGGACATTTAGTTCATATTAATGTAGTTTGTGATTAATTATTCTCTACCTCATTAGGACCTTTTTCTTGGCAAAATGGATGTCAGTGTTGAAGGAGGTCCAGTAGGGTAGACAATTTTACATGCATTTGCCACAAATTGTCTTCTGTGTAACTTACTTTAAAAAGAGAACTACTTTTTCCCTAAAATTTTGAGGTTGCATGTTTCTTTTCCAAAATCAAATTTTAGCTTAGTTTTCAAGTTTATCACTCAAGCACTTGATACAGGATTTAAAAAAAAAATTTTAATGTTTACTTTTGACACAGAGAGAGAGAGAGAGAGAGAGAGAGAGAGAGAGAGAGAGACAGAGTTCAAGTGGGAGAAGAACAGACAGAGAGAATCTGAAGCAAGTTCCAGGCTTTGAGTTGTCAGCACAAAGCCACATGCGGGGCTCAAACTCACAAACTGCGAGATCATGACCTGAGCCGAAGTTGGACACTTAACTAACTGAGCCACCCAGGCACCCCCGGGCTTTTTAATGTGTGGACAGAATGGTTATTTAATTTTTTTATAGGAGTACCTTATATTACAACTATATGAAGTTCAACAACACAAGACTAATACACAGAAACCTTAACATTTCCATTGATTTTTTTTTTCTTTCATCAGCCATAGAAGTATAAAGCTAGCAAAGCAAAGTAGGGCTAAGCTTTCTTAAAGTAATAGTTCTCTATCTGGCTTTTCTTTCTTCTTTGACTACGGTATGTTATGGGATTTCACATGAATAATGAGTGAGGTCCACATGTCACTGGGAAAGTCCAGAGTGCCAGACTTTATGTGTCAGAGACTGATTTATCTCCAAATATCCGTTCTCCCTCTTTGTGTAGAAAAAACCCAAAAACAAAAAGCAAACACAAAAACATATTGTAGCCTAGCACTGGGCCACTCAAACAAACAGACAGACCACAACAACAACAAAACATATCCCTTCCACCCCCCATTAGGTAGGGTTATATGGGCTGTTCTTTACAGCTAGGTGAGCAAATGTGCCTAAGGGCTGGCCAAAAAATGTGGGCAGAAAAATCATGTGTGACTTTCAGCATAGAAGAGGATACCTAATGATTATGCGTTCTTTGCACCAATATGAAATTTCTTACTATAACATTTTATATATGTAAAACTGAAAGGCATTTCTGTATTGTTTAGCCCTGGATATTTTATGTTTTCAGTCACTTGTAGCCATATAATCCCGATAGATATAGAAGATAACAAAACACAAACATACATATACAAAAAAAAGAAAGAAAGAAAGAAAACCTGAAACCAGGAGGCCTGGATGGCTCAGTCAGTTAAGCATCCAACTCTTGGTTTCAGCTCAGGTCATGATCTCTGGGTTCATGAGTTAGAGCCCAGTGTTGGGCTCTGTGCTGACAGTGTGGAGCCTGCTTGGGATTCTCTCCCTCCCTCTCTCTCTGCCCCTCCCCTGCCCATTCTCTCTCTCTCTCTCTCTCTCTCTCTCTCTTTCTCAAAATAAATGAACAAACTGAAAATATAAAAAATACTTAAAAAGGGGGCACCTTTGTGGCTCAGTCAGTCCAACTTTGGCTCGGGTCATGATCTCACGGTTTGTGAGTTGAAGCCCTGTGATGGGCTCTGTGCTGACAGCTCAGAGCCTACAGCCTGCTTTGGATTTTGTGTCTCCTTCTCTCTCTGCCCCTTCCCCACTTGTGCTCTGTCTCTATGAAAAATAAATAAATGTAAAAAAAATGTTAAATACTAAAAAAAGAAAACCTGACTGTGCCGTGTGTGTGTGTGTGTATACATATATATCTTATTTTGTGTGTGTGTGTGTAGCCATAAAAAAGAATAAAATATTGCCAACTGCAACAATATGGATGGATCTAGGCTCTAGAGGGTATAATGTTTAGTGAATGCTAAGTGAAATAAGTCTGTCAGAGAAAAACAAATGCCACATAATTTTACTTCTATGTGGAATTTAAGAAACAAAACAAATGGACAAACAAAGAAAAGGAGACAGAAAAACAGACTCTTAAATACAGAGAACAAACCGGTGGTCACCAGAGGGGAGGTGGGTGAGAGAATGGGGGAAACAGGTGCTAGGGATTAAGAGCAAAGGTTGACTTAAGTACAAATACATACAATAAACTATAAATAACATAAAATGAGCTTTTGATAAAAGCTCAAAATATGAGTTGTAAAATATGTTTTTGTTCTAGTCTAACATGGATGTTTCTTATTGTAAAAAGTTGTGGATCCTTTTTGTGTGTCTCTCACTCTTTTCTCCACACTATTCATCAGTGGGTGAAACTTCTTTATGAAGGGCCTCAATTATGAATTAGGGTGTCAGTGAGTAATGCCTCAATATTAGGTATCTGAATAGATTCACATGTGAATCTATTCAGATATAGAATATATATGGTCTGTTTGCAGCACAAGGTTCCTTTTGTCAATTTATGGCTACTCTAACATGAGCCCCAGAAGCAGTGTGCTTTTTATTAAGACTGGCATGGGGTCCACTCCCAAGACATTGAGCAGGTCTGCAGTCAAACCAGATACTCACAGTTGGTCGGTCCCTCAGCAGTAAATTGAACAAGGTGGGGCAGCACAGAGATGGAATTCAAGATCCAAGCAGTCACGGACATGATGACCAAGTCTCCCTGCTCATCTGTCTTCTGGTCACATAATCCAGCATAAAAATAAATAGAATATATATCACCAATTACTTTTAAAAGATGCAAAATAACAGGTGGACCAATTGGGCAGAGGGTACTTAGTTGGAACCTTCAACATCATAGTGCCTTTCATGACACGCACATTTTTAGTTTCTCAAGTACATGTTTCATTGCAAGGATTTTCTTGTGTCTTACTTTATTGTCTTATCTGTCCCTCTGTGTACAAGAAAGGACATTTGTGGCCTGATTGGAATGCAAATGCTTAATTTATACCCTAAATCCTAATAGCCAAATTATACTAGAAAGTATCTCCACAATTTAATTAATATGAGAACCGTGGCTTTAAATCTGTATATTTGCTTTTCTTAAAAAGCATGTTGGGGTGCCTGGGTGGGTCAGTCATTTGAACGTCTGACTCGATTTCTGCTCAGGTCATGACCCAGGGTTGTGGGATCGAGCCCCATGTTGGTCTCTGTGCTGGGTGTGGAGCCTATTAAGGATTCTCTCTCCCTCAGTCCCTCCCCTGCTCATGCTCTCTCTTTATCTCTCAAAAAAAGGCATATTAATGCATGTTGGGTGATGATCATAATAATAAATTAAACTTTGTTAACTAGATTTTTCTTTCATTGATACTGTTGCAAAAATCACATTAAGAAGATTCCCATTGCAAAAATAATTATAACTTAATTCACTTCAGTCCAAAATAGAGAAGGCACTGCGTCACTAACTTGAGATGTCACCATCACCACAACCTAATTAAATTTCTAGTATTTATTCTGATACGTGGAGAGAGAACAGTGAAGAAGCATAAAATATCACCCTTACCTCCAACAAAGCTACAGCTTTACGCATAAAGCTTTCAGATAACAATATTAGACAATGTTGACATGATACAAGGAGGTATCAGATAACTGAAATTTACAATAAGTAAATGCAAAGGAAGAAATATTGGAATAGTCTAAATATTAGGTCAAAGTCTTGAGGAGAAAGTGAGATTGGATAGGGAGAAAAGAGATGCCCTTCAACACTGGTCCCTAAAAATCGCCATTAATGATCATCAGTGACCATATCTGGAGGTGGTGTATATCTAAGTAGGGGCTCAAATTTTAAATTTCTTCAACTACATTATGAACTATGTGAACACACAAACTATATCTATCTTGTTTAGCATTGCAGCTTCAAGACTTTATACAATTTCTGGTACATGGTGAATGTTTAGTATTTCTTGAATGAATAAAAGAAAATATATATATTAATTTCATAAAGGATACTCCCACATGTACTGCAAATAATTTTATTTGGAATAAATGTTAATATTAAGATACAAACTTTGGAGAAGTTCTTCCACTTATCATCTGTATGAGTTTCTCAATTTCTTTGTGCTTCAGTTTCTCATCTGTACTTTGGAGATGACCCTACGTTCCTCACAAGGTTCTTACATAAAGTAACGCTTAAGAAAAATTCTTAGCATATAGAAGGTGGTATATAAGTATTATATGTTTCATTATATTTTTATCATTATGGGAAAGAAAGACCTTTCCTTTTTTCACCAGTGCTCCTAAGCTTCAGGGACTTGCAGGGCATTATTTACACCTAAGCTTTATCCCTGAAATATCTAGTAATACAAAGGGGTTAATTTGATTCTGAAAAAATATGAAAATATTAATGTCACTTTTATTTTATTCAATGTATTTAACAAATGCCTATTGTGTCTATCATTAATTAAGTTACTTAATCCTGAACTAGAATTTGTATTTTGTTTACTTTCTTTTTAAGCTTGATCACCTAGTTTCTTCGAAGACAATCTGTCTCCCCAGTGAGGAAGGTGATGTAGGAAGGTACATATTGGTAAGAAGGGGTGACAAGTGCACTTCTGTGAGAATTATTGGCACATGAGTGAGACGTGTAGTCATTAACCCAGCTAAGAGATGTCCTTCTGTAAGCCGGGAATGAGACAGCTACCAAGATCATGTTGAACAGAGACACTCACTTTCAGTTTCTCTAATCTATCATATATATGTGTGTGTGTGTGTGTGTGTGTATACACATATATATGTGTATATATATATGTGTGTGTGTGTGTGTGTGTGTGTGTATGAGCATTTGAACCTTTTAACATTCCCTCAAATGAAAAAAATATATATATATACACATACATATATATATATACACACATACATATATATATATATATATATATGTATGTATGTGTGTGTGTGTGTGTGTGTGTGTATATTCATTTGAGGGAATGTTAAAAGGTTCAAATGCTCATTTTGAATCATCAGATTGTGTTACTGTACAGTATGATGGGCTATCAGGCAAATCTTCTGTCAGAAATGAGATAATCAAATAATCCTTACTTTCTTGTTTCAAAAGAATCATTGCCTCACATACAGTTTACCTTTAAATATACTAGATAGCAATCTGAAATATAATTTCACAAACTCTTAATATGTACATTGGTACCAAATGCAGATACTAATATCCCTCCCTTTCAATTGATCAACACATTATCTCATGAGTGCACAAATAGTTTGCATCTAAATTTTGTTGATGTTATGTTGGATATTGATATAGGAAAGGAAAAGGAAGGACTAATGATAAGAAACCATGAAGCCTATAAAACTAACCAAGTCAGGTAAGCCAGAGATATCTCTCAGGGAAAAAAAAAAAAGTACTCATGTGTATTTGAATCCTGAGCATTGGAAGGATCATTCACTAGCATTAGTCCTTGATGTTACATAGTGACAAGGCACTGATCTCTCCACCACTTCATTAGTTGGAATACATGTGGAGCAAAAAAAAAAATGCCCTGTTCTCAAGTTCTAGCCCTTTATCCAGAAGACTCTGGAATACGCCACTCAAAGTAAATTATCCTTTAATGACTAAATTAATCCTAGGAAAACTAACGGGACAAGTAGAAAATTTTCTATTCCAAACGTTACCCAAACATTGTAGGTTTTACCTTGTTTATAGAATGGCTGTATGGAAGTCAATGAAGCCAGTGCCAAAGAACCACAAATACACAGATACAGGTCAGTCGAAAGTTTAAGGAAGAGCTATCCAAGAAATCATATTTGGCAAATCAGCATCCAAGTTAAGAGATGAGAAGATAAGCACAGTGCTTTACACACATTTCCCCATTGTTATCCTTCCTGACTACCCTGTGAACTCACATTCTCATCTGGTCTCAGAGATGAGAACACTGAGCTCTCACCGGCCCAACCTCGCAGAGGATGCAAAGCTGCAACCGCTGTGGTTTACTGGGTCAGAATAGCACAGAAGTAAGAGCAGATGACAAAGTAGACCCAAAGTCACAGAGATCAAGTCAATCCTTTAGTGATGTCTGAAATAACTGATAAAAATGCCAAATGCCCTTTGTTCATTTAGAAGTGAACACAGCTCTTCCTGACTGGAAGAGCTTGTTACTCTAAGTAACAATAGATTTTAAAACCATGATTAAATGTATTGTTGTAGCAATTTCTTGACTTTGGTTGAAACAGAAACCACTTCCCTCCCGAGCAATGTTCAGAACATCCAAATAAACTAATGAGGTATGGTGGAATCCCTTCAAAACATATTAGAGCACAATTTATGAAAAACCTTAGTACTTTCTTATGGACCATGCCAGTGAGTCAGATGGAAGAAATTTTTCCACCTAGACTAGTTCATGAGCTTGTCTGGCAAGTCAGTTCATTTATGTAGCACATATTGGTGGTCTCTACAGCCTCCTCATTGGTCACAACTTAGGAGTAAATTTAGTTTAGCTCATTGGCTGTTGGTCACATGGTTAGATTGAAAGCACTTTCACTCAGAATCTACTTCTGTAACACGAGGAAAAGAACAGTTACATAAGACATAGTTTTATCTAACACAATGTACTGAGAAAGTCAAACTTAATTATACTGAAACTCAAGCTTGTTTCATGTCCCAGTGTAGACTGTGAGCCTGAAGCAGGGTCTCCCAGACAGCTTTCAACTGTCCCTGGCCCTGTGCTCCTGGGTGCCTCCAGCTCCTGGGAACACTGCACAAAGATCACTTCAGAAAAGACCTACTGGTCTAGCCCTCACTCCATTATGATGACACCACACTCCTGAGTAATATTTGACTTCATTTCAGATGCGTATTGGCTGACATTTTGTGGGAGACTAATGAATAAATACATATTTTACTGACCACCTGTTGCCATGTCCTTCCTCATCCTTGCCCCTAAGCTACCACCCAGATCTGTTGTTAACACACAGCAGAAGCACCACGGAGTAGTTATCTTGTCACTTAGGAAGCAAGTACAACTTGCTTTGAATGCGATCTTGGTCTCTATATGCATTGCAGAAAGTCTTAGAAGACAGAAGACCTGTTGATTAATATGAAGAAATGGTGATGGTTTGTTTCTCAAGGGTAATATGGAGAGTCACTAAAAATGAAGACCATTCAAAATGCAGCCCATTAGTGGTAAAAAGTAAGCTGCAAATACTGACTGGCAGAGGAATCAAGATCATTTTTATTACTCTTCTTATCTTTTCCCTACTAAATATTTTTATTAAGCTACCAAGAAGAAATCAACTTAGTGTTTGACATTTACCACATTTAATTTCACCATGAGAGAGGGAGAGAAAACACACACACACACACACACACACACACACGCACGCGCGTGTGCACACACACACACACCACATAAGTTAGGCTGTGCATTAACAGAGAAATAGCCCAAAGGAAGGTAGCCACAGGGAGAAGTTCATGCTTTTGGGAGCATAGACAATGTGGTTCCACTGAGTAGATGACATCAGAAAAGTGTAAATGCCAAAGCATGTCTAAAAGCATCAGTGGATAAGGGTCATCTGGGGGCTCAGTTGGTGAAGCATCCGACTCTCGATCTTGGCTCAAGTCAGGATCTCACAGTTTGTGAGTTTGAGCCCCGTGTGGGGCTCTGTGTGTCAGGCTGATAGGGCAGAGCCTGCTTGGGATTCTCTCTCTCTCCTTCTCTCTCTGCCCCTTCCCTGCTCGCTCCATCTCTCAAAAATAAATAAACATTAAAAAATATTTTTAAAATCTCGTCAGTGGATGAGGTATGGTTGAGTATATAAAATTAAGAACCAAATTTAAAATCGTGATTCTATTGACATCAAAAACTGTAAATTTAAGAAACAGATTCTTGAAGGAAGTGATTGAAATGACATTGGATGAAAATCCATTTATAAGGATTTTTCAAAACACATCAAGTCAAATAAAAGTGAATGCATGAAAAGGAATAAAGTTTTACTTACAACAAAGGGACTGATTGTCCTTATAGCTTTTCCTAAATATGAGTTTTATGCTTCTTTTTGGCCAATTTTTAGCTCATGGAGTCAATTTTATACTTAGAAATTATTTACCAAGGTATATGCTTGAGATTTTTAAAATTCACTTTCCTTTTACTGAAACAGACTATGTTCATAAATCACTGATACTTTGCCTCTTTACTTTTAGATTTCAACTCCCATAAATGTCTTTGGGTGTCCTCACCAATGTCCTCGTCAATTTTCAATTCGGTACAGATGCAGAAGGAAAGATATTTATCTCAACTAAATGTCAAAACTATATTTTGAATTAGCATGCTTTGCATCCCCAACCTCTGTTTTCACCATTTTTAAATACTGTATTTGTACCTCCAATGCAGTATTAGCAGAAATTCAGGCCCTGAATAGAATAGCTTTTTCATTTTTTATGCATCTATAATTATGAGAAGGTTTACAAACAGACATATTGTAATGTCTTTAAAAAGCAACGGCTTGTGCTAACTTCGGCTGTACATATACTAAAAATTGTATCGATTCAGAGATTAGCATGGCCCCTTGTGCAAGAATGGCATGTAGAAGGCAATGGCTTACTTCAGATTTTTAAGCATAATTACTTTCCACCCCCAAAGATTATTTTATTAATAAAATAGTTGTGTTGATTTAAATAATTCACATACAATTAATCACACTTTAGTGTATACAATGTGATGAGCTTCAACATGTGCAAACACCATGAAACCATGACCACAACCAACATATTAAACATCCATTACCACTGCAAATTTCCTCTTGCTCCTAGTAAGTCTCCACCCACCCCTGCTTGTCCTCATTATCCCCAAGCAGCCACTGGTCTGCTGTCAGTCCCTAAATATTAGTTTGCATATCCCAGAAGTTTACAAAAAGGTAACCATACACTACACACTTTCTAAAACATATTGCCTTCTCTCACTTCACGCGAATGTTTTGAGACCCTTCCGTGTTGGAGCATGTAGCAGAAGCTCCCTTGTGTTTACTGCTGAATAGGGTTTGATACTATGCTATACCACAGTTCAGCCATCCACTCACCCCTTGCTGGACATTTGGGTTGTTTTTGTTTTGACTATTAACAACAAAGCAGTTATAACATTACATACACGTCTTTAAGCACAAGCTCTCAGGAGTGGAACGGATGGATCATATGGTAAGGATGCATTCAACTTTTTAAGAAACTGCCAGTTTTCAAAGTGATGACACTGTTTCACTGAGTGCACTGTCCAGAGTGCAAGGGGGTTCCAGCTGCTTCACATCCTGGATGGCGTTTGGTACAATCCATATTTTTAATTTGTGTTTCCTAGTACCTAACAATGGGATTTTTTTCCTTCAAGCTTTTATTTATTTTTTTGGATGTTTATTTGTTATGAGGGAGAGACACAGAGGGAGAGAGAATGGGGAGGAGCAGAGAGGGAGAGAGAATCTCATGAACTGTGAGATCATGACCTGAGCTGAAGTCAAGTGTTGGACACTGAACGACTGAGCCACCCAGGTGTCCCACAAGTTTTTATTTAAATTCCAGTTAGTTTTCAAACAATGTAATAGTGTCAGAAGTAGAATTCAGTGGTTCAACACTTCCGTACATCACCTGGTGCTCGTTACAAGTGTCCTCCTTAATCCCCATCACCTATTTCCCCCATCCCCCACCCACCTCTCCTCCAGTAACCCCCAGTTTACTCTCTATAGTTAAGAGTCATCTTGGGATGCCTGGGTGGCTCAGTTGGTCAAGCATCCTACGTCAGCTCATGTCATGTTCTCACAGTTTATGACTTTGAGCCCCGCATCAGGCTCACTACTGTCAGCACAGAGCCTCCTTGGGATCCTCTGTCCCCCTCTCTATTTGCCTGTCCCCTGGGCTCATGTTCTCTCTCTCTCAAAAGTAACTAAACATTGTTTTAAAAGTCTGCTTTATGATTTGCCTCTCCCTCTCTCTTTGTTCCACTATGTTCATCTGTTTTGTTTCTTAAATTCCATGTATGAGTGAAATCATATGGTATTTGACTTTTTCTGACTGACTTACTTCACTTAGCATAATACACTCTAGCTCCATCCATTCATCAGTCAATGGACATTTGGACTCTTGCCATTATTTGGCTATGAACAATGGGATTTTGGCTGAAGTTGTTTTGGGGGCGCCTGGGTGGCTCAGTCGGTTGAGCATCCACCTTCGGCTCTGGTCATGATCTCGCCGTCTGTGAGTTTGAGCCCTGCGTCGGGCTCTGTGCTGACAGCTCAGAGCCTGGAGCCTGCTTCGGATTCTGTGTGTCCCTCTCTCTCTGCCCCTCCCCTGCTCATGCTCTGTCTCTCTCTGTCAAAAATAAATAAAAATTAAAAAAAAAGAAATTGTTTTGAGTATGTAGATTAATTTGGGGAGATTTGAAACTTTAATAATAGTAATAAATCTTCTGAATCATGAACACTTTATATTTCCCAGTTTTTCCCGGAAATAGTTTGTAATTTCCATTGCATGATACTTTCACTCTTTACTCAAATTCACCTCTAAGTATTTCATATTCCATTTCACGTTAATCTTTTATGATGCTTCATTGGTAAACTCACCCATTAGCTCTGGAAATCTTTTGTTTTGAAAATTCCCTCAGATTTGCTACAGAGATGATCATGTCATCTGTGAATAAAGATAATTTTACCTATTTCTCTTCCATTTGAATACGTTTTATTTTTCTGAACTCATTGCTATCTAGAACTTCCAGTAGAATACTGAATAGAAGTAGATTAGTAAGGGACATCCTCATTTTATACTAGATCTTAGGGATAAAGCATGTATGCTTTCACCGTGTAGTATCATGTTATCTGTAGGTTTTCAATATACCCTCATCAACTTGAATAAGTTCCTTTATACTCCTATTTGGTGAGTTTTTTTTCAAGAATGAATAATTTTTTGAATGCTTTTTCTATTGAGATGATCACATGATTTTTCTTTTTTAGTTTTTTGTTATAATTAATATATTGATTGATTTTTCAAATGTTAAGCAAATTTTGCATTTCTTGTGGAAATTCTAATGGTCATGAAGTATATTGATGGATTTCCATATTGATGGATTCAAATTGCAAAAATATTCTTTAGAATTTCTCATTCTCATTTATGAGGAATATTGGTTTGCAGTGTTCTTACAGTGTCACTGGCTAATTTTGTGTCCAGGTAATTCCTGGATTCACAAAATGAGTGGGAAATATTCCCTTCTTTCTTCTGTATGAGTTTTGCAACGCTGGTGTTTTTTCCATTATTGTGCTTGATAGAGTTCACCAGTGAAGCTATCTGGAAGGGGAGTTCTTTTTGTAGGAAAACTTACAAGCTATAATTTTAGGGATGCCTGGATGGCTCGGTTGGTTAAGCATACCACTTTGGCTCAGGTAACGACCTCATGGTTCATGAGTTCAAACCCTGCATCAGGCTCTATGCTGTCAATGTGGAACCTGCTTCAGATTCTCTGTCTCCCTCTCTCTCTGCCCCTCCTCTGCTGTTCTCTCTTTTTCTTTCTCTAAAAAATGAATAAAGTTAATTTTTTTAAAAAAGCTACAATTTAATTTCTTTCATAGATGGAGAGCAATCCAGGTTATCTGTTTCTGTGAGAGCTCATTTTGCATCACACAAGGAATTTGTTCCTTTTTTCTAAGTTGTTAAATTTATTGACATAAAGTTATCCATAGTGTTCCCTTAAAATCCTTTTCATTTCTACAGGATCTCTAGTGGTATCACCTCTCTCATCCTGAAATGGATAGTTTGTGTATTCTTTTTTTCAGGATCAGTCAGGTTAGAGATTTTTCAATTGGTCTTCTCAAAGAACCAGCTGATGGTTTATGCATTTTCTCTATTGTGTTTACGCTTTCAGATTTCCTTCATTTGCATTCCCATCTTTATTATTTCCTTTCTTCAACTAATTTTGAGCTTAATTGTTCTCTTTTCTAGGTTCTTAATGTGGAAAATGAGTTAACTAACTTGACTCTTTTCTTTTATTACAGATATTTGTTTCCATAAATTTTCCCTAAGTACGGCTTTAGTAGTATCTTACAAATTTTTATACACTGACTTTTCATTCTCATTCAGTTTGAAATACTTTCTAATTTACTTTTGATTTCTTCTTTGTCCCAAGTGTTATCTACAATTGTGTAATTTAGTTTCAAATATTTGGAGTTTGCCCAGATATTTTTCTGTTAATGATTTCTAATTTAATTCCACTGGTGTGAGAGAATACACCTGCATGATTTTAATCCTTTTAACTCCATTGAAATTTATTTTATAACCCAGAATATGATCAACTTTGGAAAAGTCCATTTAAATTTTTTTAAATTGTATTCTTCTGTTATTGGGTGGCATATTCTATAAAAGTCAATTTGGTCAACTTGGTTGATGGTATTGTTACATCTTTAACTTAATTGATCATGTTATATTCTTGCTGATTTTCTATCCACTATATTCTTACTGATTTTCTGTCTTGTTGACCTATTAGTTACTGAAATAATGGTATTGCAATCTTCAACTGATTGTGAATGAGTGTGAATTTGTCTATGTCTCCTTGCAGTTTTACCTATTTTTTGTTTCATGTATTCTGAAGCTCTATTATTAGATGCATAAACATTTAGGAATATTATATCCTCTTGGTGAACTGACCTTTTTCTCATTATGAAATGATTTTGTTACCTCTGATAAAAGTATTTTCTTTGAAATCTAATTTGATATAAAGATAGCACTGCAACTTATATTGATGAGTATCAGCACAGTATTCTGTCCTCTTAGTTTTAGTCTATTTGCATCTATATATTTGATGTATGTTTACTACAAGCAGCGTGAAGTTGTATCTTACTTTTTATTGACTCTAACAACCTATTTTGTAATCGGCATATAGAGATCATATCACTCACTGTAATTATTGATATTACTATATTCAGTATTCAAATTTATCACCTTGTTATCTGTTTCTCACTGTTCCTTCTAATCTTTGTTCCCTTTTTCTTCTTTTCCTGCCTTCTGTTGGATTAATTGGATAATATTGTTATTATAGTTTTTCTCCTTTGTATGTCAGTTAGGTTCAGTTCTTTTCTTTCTTAATTTAATTGTTGCTTTGGGGTTTACAGTGTACATCAGGGTCAGCCTACAAGTGGTGTTATGCCCCTTCATGTGCACCACATAACCTTTCAGGGACGTACCTCCAATGTCCCTAACACATCTTACTTTAACATGCATTATAAATCCCATATCACAACACCATCATTTTTATTTAAGCAGTCTGTTCTCTAAAGAAGTTTTTAAAAGAAGAAAATATCTGATACATTTATACATGTAGCTCTCATTTCCATTGCTCTTTCTTCCCTTGTGTATATCCACATTTCCATTATAATTTTTTCTTCACTCTAATAGATTTCCTATTGTATAGATATGTTGGTAGTGAATATTTTTTGTTTCTGTATGTTTCAGAAAAAGTTGATTGTACTTTCATTTTTTATTTTTCTTTTTTTAAGTTTATTTATTTTGAAAATGAGAACACGCAAGCATGCAAGCAGAGGAAGGGCAGAGAGAGGGGGAGAGAGAGAATCCCAAGCAGGCTCCATACTGTTAGCACAGAGCCCAATGTGGGGCTCAATCTCACAAACTATGAGATCATGATCTGAGCCAAAATCAACAGTTGGACGCTCAACAGAATGAGCCCCCCAGGTGCCCTGTACTTTCATTGTTTAAAGAACTTTTTCTGTATGACTTATTTCACTTAGCATCACACTCTCCAGTTCCATCCACATTGCTACAAAAGGCCATAGTTCATTCTTTCTCATTGCCAAGTAGTATTCCCTTGTGTATATAAACCACAATTTCTTTATCCACTCATCGGTTGATGGACATTTAGGCTCTTTCCATAATTTGGCTATTGTTGAGAATGCTGCTATAAACATTGGGGTACAAGTGCCCCTATGCATCAGTACTCCTGTATCCCTTGGGTAAATTCCTAGCAGTGCTACTGCTGGGTCATAGGGTAGGCCTATTTTTAATTTTTTGAGGAACCTCCACACTGTTTTCCAGAGTGGCTGCCCCAGTTTGCATTCCCACCAACAGTGCAAGAGGGTTCCCGTTTCTCCACATCCTCTCCAGCATCTATAGTCTCCTGATTTGTTCATTTTAGCCACTTTGACTGGCGTGAGGTGATATCTCAGTGTGGTTTTGATTTGTATTTCCCTGATGAGGAGTGACGTTGAGCATCTTTTCATGTGCCTGTTGGCCATCTGGATGTCTTCTTTAGAGACAAGTCATACAGAGAAAGACAGATACCATATGTTTTCACTCATGTGGATCCTGAGAAACTTAACAGAAGACCATGGGGGAGGGGAAGGAAAGAAAATGTAGAGAGGGAGGGAGCCAAACGATAAGAGACTCTTAAAAACGGAGAATAAACTGAAGGTTGATGGGTGGGTGGGAGGGAGGGGAAAGTGGATGATGGGCATTGAGGAGGGCACCTGTTGGGATGAGCACTGGGTGTTGTATGGAAACAAATTTGACAATAAATTTCATATTTAAAAAAAGAGAACATTTTACTGGATACAGAATTGTAGGCTCATTATATATATATATATATATATATATATATATATATATATATACACACACATACACACACACACACACACACACACACACACACTTTCAATACTTTAAAAATATCACATTACTATTTTCTCACTTATATTGTTTGTACCAAGATGTTTGCTGTCATCCTGATCTTTGTTTTTCTGATGTAATGTCTTCTTAATATACATTTTTAAAATACCTTTCTTGGGGTGGCTGGTTGGCTCAGTCAGTTAAGCATCCAATGCTTGATTTCAGCTCAGGTCATGATCTCACACTTCATGAGTTTGAGCCCTGCATCAGGCTCTAAGCTGACAGGTGGAATCTGCTTGGAATTTTCTCTCTCTCCCTGTCTCTCTGCCCCTCCTATGAGCTCTCTCTCTCTCTGTCTCTCTCTCTCTCAAAATAAATAAACTTAAAAAATAAAAATAATAAAAATTTTTCTCTGTTTTGGACTGTTTGACTAAGATGTGCTTTAGCATAGCTTTGTTCATGTTTCTTTCACTTTGGGGTCACTGAATTTCTTAAATTTATGAGTTTATTTGGAAATCAATTGCTTCTTATTTGGGAAAAATTGCTTATTATTTATTTAACAGTTTTTCTTCCACACTCTTCTCTTTCACGAACTCTAAATACAAGTGTTCTGTATCTCTGATGCTGTCTCACAATTATATTCCCTGGCCATACCTTAAAATTCTTTGTGGTGAGCTGAGGGCTGAATGACAGCCCCCAAAGACATCCAGGCCCCAATATTTGGACCTGTGAATATCACCTTATATGGCAACAGAGATTTTGCAGGATTAATTCAAGGAACTTGAAATGGGGTGGGGGAGGTCATCCTGAGTCATCTGGGTGAATCCTAAATGCAATCACAAGTGTCTTCCCAAGAAAGAAGAGGAGGTAGATTTAACAAAGAAGAAGAAGGCACCATGGCCACTGAAGCAAGATGCAAGATGCCCTGCTGCTGGTCATGAAGAGTGAGGACGGGACCACCCACTGAAGGGCACAAGGGACACAGCTGTAGAAGCTGGAAAAGCTGAGGAATGGGATTCCCCCCTCTAAATCCTCCAAGGAGAGTATAGCACAGCAACACCTTGATTTTGGCTCAGTGAAACTGATTTTTGACCTCTGACCTCTAGAAGTGAACTTTCGGATGGGTTGCCTGGCTATCAGTCAACATGCAACTCTTGATTCCAGGGTCGTGAGTTCAACTCCCATGTTGTGTATAAAGCCTATTTTTTTTTTAAATGTTTGTTTAGATCAACACAGAGACTTTATCAAGGGCAATAGAAGTGAGCTTTTGGTAACTTATTGAAGTCACCGTATAAAGCAAATACATCCCCTGCTCTTTTTGTTTCATTTGGGATCATTTCTATGACTAAACCTTCAAGTTCACTAATACTTTCTTCTGCAAAATCTAATCTGTTGTTAATCCTATCCAGTGGATCTTTCATCTCAGACATTGTATTTCTGTCTCTGGAAGTTCAATTTTTTATTTTTAAAAATTTAAATTTTAAAAATTTTAAACTTTAATATATTCCATATCTCAATTTAACTTTTGGAAGTATGGGTTACAGTTACAATAACTTTTAATGCCTACTAATTCTAAAATCTTTGTCAGCCTGGCTTAACTTTATCGGTTTATCTCCTCAATAAGGGCAGTGATTTCTTGCTTCTTTGCATGCAGGGTTATTTTTGGTGGGACGCCAGACATTCTGAATTTTACGTTATTGGACACTGGATATTTTTATATTCCTATCAATGTATCAGCAAACCAACTTGTCTGAGGGTTACCTTGCTTCAAGTCCATGCACTCCTTGGTTGCTGACCTAAGTCCCTTGATAGAAGAAATAACCTAATTTCCTTGAGATTTTCAGACCACTGCCTTGAGGAGTGAAGGACCCAGAAGGTAATTCTGACTACATTGAAAAAAAAACTGTCACGGATGCCAGAAAATCTGTTCAGAGTTACATCAGCATACGAGTAGCATCCTGGGCACCTGCCCCCCCCCCCATATCCCAATCCTTCCCTGAAGACCAAGGGGGAAATAGTTACAAATAGGAAGGAGGGAGGGAAACCACAAGAGACTCTTAAATACAGAGAAAAAACTGAGGGTTGGTGGGGGAGGTGGGGGAGAGGGGAAAATGGGTGATGGGCATTGAGTAGGGCACTTGTTGGGATGAGCACTGGGTGTTGTATGTAAGCGATGAACCACAGGAATATACCTCCAAAACCAAGAGCACACTGTACACACTGTATGTTAGCCAATTTGACAATAAGTTATATTTTTAAAAAATAATAAACAAACCCCTTTGCTTCATCTGGACAGGAAGATGATCTTTGGGACGTTAGTCCACCTTCTTCCCAGGTTGCTGGCTTCCTGAATAAAGCAAACTTTCCTTGCCCACCATCACTTGTCTCTCAAATATTGCTTTTCAAGTGGTGAGCAGTCCAACCTGAGTTCAGAATTGGCCCTCTGTCTGATAACATAAATATTCGTGATCTTTGTTCTGTGAAACAGTTAAGTTATTAGAATTGGTTTGATCTCTTGGATTTTGTTTTTAAGGTCCTTCATTGCAACCAGAGCATTGACCAGTCCAGGATAATTATTCCCCTCTCCTGCACAAGCCCCTTCTGTGCACTCACATCAATACCCTATGAAGTTTGAGGGATCTGCACCCATGGGTGGGAGCAGGCACTACTCCCAGCCCTATGTGGGTGTCCAACCCTTCCAGCTTTAATCCTTTTGCTGCAACTCCTCCTCCATCATACCAGATACTAATTTTCTGAATGCCTTCTGGTTTTCCTATGTCCCATTAAGAATGCCCCTCATTTTCCTCTGCATGATAAACTACTGTCCACTCTTCAATATTCATCCAAAACTATACTTTCTCTGTGAAGACTGTCATATACACAGTGGATGAGCTATCTGTAAACATACCTTAGAACTGTGTCCTCCCTCAATGCACAGCACTTCTTACATCTTGTGTGTCTGTGTTCAAAGCATCTGAATATCCATTAGGTAGTAAACCTCTTGAGCTCAAGGATCACACATCACATCACTTTGGATATGCCAACTGTAGGACAGAATTTTCAACTTATTTCTCATTACCTAATTGATTTATAACCACCTCCATCATTAGTTTCTCCCCTCAGACCTTACATATACAGATGTGCTATGCAAAACCACCCCAAATGCCTCAATATAGAGCTCTCACTGTGGGTTCTCCTTGGGTTTATTCTGTTTGATCTACTACATATTGTCCTCCCACCCACTCACATCCAGTAATGTTTACACTATCTTTTCTCTTAGAATTATCTTATCCATTTCTTCCAAGATGAAATGAACAAGATGCATAATAAATTTGTTTTTTAAGAAGCAAATCTTTAGCAATCTCAAGGCCATTATTCCTCATGACTATGCACATGCATTTTAAAACCAGCAATATGAAGATACTGTTATTTGTACTGACAAACACATAGAAAATATTAAATTGCTTAGAATTGTAGCCCAGAAGGAAAGGAACATGGTTCTCTTTAAAGACTTATAGGTAAGATATTATGAAAGAACAAAGCCTTGTGCACTCATTGTATAAAGCCTGCCTACTGTCCATATTGGAGACTTGGGAAGATAAAGTTAGGTCTTTGAAAGAAACTGGATCAGATTGAATGTTAATCAGATAAATCAGACTTTAGGAGACAAAGAATTATACTAAGAAAAAAAGCAGTAGAAAAAATGGAATTATCTTCTGTTCTTTTTAAAGAGAGTGCTCAGGTCTTTTTACCAGGTAGATGCATGTGAAAAACAAGTGAAATATCACAACCTCAAACATGTTTTTCATTCCAAAATTGTCCTAAACCTCAAGGTTGAAATTTGAAGCAAGGTTTTTTGGAAACCCATAACTATTTCAACACTGTACATCAACTATTTTATTGATCCAGGTGGAGGGCTATGGCTTCGAGTTTTACAACTTTAATATCCACTTAACTTCAGCTCACCTGTCTTCAGCCTTTCCACCTTGGCAGTGCCCTTAAGAATATTGGTGAGTGGGTGTCTCGGGAACATAACAGCCCTGCCTTTTCACATATGCTTTTCTTTCTCAATGTCTTTCTTAAAGCAGATGATGCACTTCCTGTAATTGGATTTGGAACTAAGGATCCTCTAAATCCAAAAAGGCTGTTTCTAGGAATCTGGTAACAATTTTCCTCTCCTTAGCTATTAAATTAGCTGTAAAGTATGGGCGTAGCTAAACCTATGAGGAAAAAAGCAAACGTCAAGACATAATAAGAAACATGATTTGCCTACTTTAGTTAAGACAGTTGACTCTTGAACAACATGTGTTTGAACTGTGCAGATTCACTTATATGCAGATTTTTTCTATAAATACTGCACCATCCTGTAAATTGCATTTTCTCTTCCTTATGATTTTCTTTTCTCTCATTTACTTTATTGTAAGCATACAGTATACCACAGTATGTATATATATATATATATATATATATATATATATATATATATACCACAGTAGGCCATTAGTAGGTAAGCTTCAGGGAATGAAAATTATGCATGACTTTTCCACTGCAGGGGGTTGGTGCCCCTAACCCCCCATTGATTAGAGGTCAATTGTAGTAGTACTTGGACAGCAGCTTCCCCCAACCTCTTAATTTTTCATATTAACTCCACCCCTGCTTCCCTTTCCAAATATCAGTATACTGGTTTCCTAGTCCCCCTGTTCTGATCATTCAGTGCTGTGCCCTCCCTTCATGGGATGCTATCTCAGACAGGACTCTAACAAAGGTCATGCTAAAATTGAAATTAAATCTCAAATCAAGCTGTTTATTTATACTCCCTTCTAACTTTTCAGAAATAATAAAGGCCACTACTCCTGTTCAAACAGCAGGCTTTAATTGCATTTTAATTACCTTCAGAGCCTTTCATTCAAGGCAAATTTCACTTGGTTTACACATAATTCATTCTGTTGCTGCTTTAATTGATATCCTAAGTATTTATTTTACCCAGTGGCCAGTTAACTTTCAAAGCTATTTTTAGCTTGCTATTCTGGATTCACTTGAAATCTCTTTAGACGTTGAGGAGACCATTTCTATTGTGTAATGTGCACATTCAATCATTTCTTGCATTCCACTCTATCTCCTTCATCCTTTGTCTTTCTTTCTGCTTCCCTCCACTTTGTTCCACTTACTTCATAAATTTGTAATAAAAATTTGGGTCCATTTTTTTTTACAAAGGAAGAGAAAAAAATGTTCATTATGTGGCAAGATGGGCCTAAGCATAACTTTCTGGGAAGCATCCCTTTTATGGAATAAATAATGAAAACTAAAATCACTGGAAAAAACCTGATGCCCAAAAGTAGAGATTGTGTCAAAATCTATAGAGAAATAAAAGTTCACCAATATTTACATTTATGAAAACACAATTTTGTTCTCTGTTAGAAGCCTTTAACTTGTGTCCAAATTGTTCTCTATTTGGAAAATAATTTTATAATCTTTCCAAAATGATTTTTAAAATGTTTTTATTAATACGTCTTTTAATTTTTCCCTTTGTGTCTTTATAGAAAAACTGTGTGTGTGTGTGTGTGTGTGTGTGTGTGTGTGTGTGTGTATGAGATGAACCAGGGTTTACATTTGCTGGTGAACTTCACCTCTCACCGACCTGTCCTACAGCTGATGTGTAATTAATGTTTGCTGTCACTACTTCACCACTCTGTTCTCCAACTTCCCAGTCCCTTCCCAGCATGGGAGTGGCACTGAGAGTGACCAGTGCTTATTTAAGACATATTATGTATCAAGCATTCCCCCACATGAACCCTACATTTAATTCAATCCTCATAACCACTGTATGAACTAGGCACTATTGTCTCTGTTTTACAGATGAAAAGCTAAGAAGGCACAGAGAGACCAGGGGACTTGCCCAGCAGATGGTGGAGCGAGGATCCTGAGGTCCGTATGTCCAGCCTGCTGCACACAATCACTCCCCTGGCCCTGTCACCAGCTCATCCTCTCTGCCTGTGACCAGCAGTATGTCCTTTTTGCTTGTTTGCAAAATGTAATCTTGTTTGCAAATGTAGTCTCATTTTTTAAAAATTTCTTGACAATTCAAATCCCAATCCTGAATCAAATAAAGTACAAAGTGTAATTTTATAATAATGTCTCTCCCTGAATTTAATATATGATTTATTTTATTTCTATTTAACAAAAACTTAATTCAATTGTAAATTAGCATGGAATTTTCCTCAAAATTAGATTGCTTTTAAATCCAAGTAGTAAAACATAAAATATTATGTAGTAAGGTTGTGTGGCAGTAGCTTTTTTCTGAAATTTGTCCTTTTGTTTTCAAAATCCATTGGAAAATATTTGCTTTAAAAAAATTCAGAATCCCCCTTAACTACTCTTAAAATAAGTCATAAGTGCTCGCAGTCTTTCTACCCAAAAATTATGCTTAAGTTCTTACCATCATGAGGAAAGATGACATGAGAACTTCACAGGTCAATGGTGTATATTTGATTTGAACTTTATTTTCTAAAGCACATAATAAAAAGATTTTTAGAATGTTTTAAAGTCAAATGTGATTAGTTTTAAAAATATATGGCTTTGAACATAACTTCTTTGGCCTTAGGGAACAAGTGTTAAAGAGCCAACGATAACTGCTCTCTCCATTACCGGCAGCCTCTCCTCCACCTCCACCTCACTCACTCAATTCCACCTTCAGGCCAACAGCAGGGAAGCCTGCCCACAGCTGTCACATCATAATGCAATTTCTTTTATCCTTACAGTTTCCGTCACTCTTCATGCTCCTGACCCTACTCATGATTTTTTAAGTATCACATTGCACTTTATTTCTCATTCAGTGTGTGCATCTGTCTGAAACTCTTGCCAACTTTTCTGTTTGTTTTATAGGAGAGTATGACCTCACAGCATTTCAGATTTAACAATGTATGTTTTTGCATTCACCCCTGGTGTCTACCGTGTGCCAAAACGTGCATAAACTGTGTAAATGCAAGCAGTTTGTCGGATGGCAGTGCAGTCAGCCTCCTATCTCCCCTTCATCATCCTCCAGATCAAGTGTAGGGGCATATCCTGCTAACGGGAGCTCTCCTCAACGTCCATTGTGTCTACTTCTCAATGGAAGACTGCCTTTCCATCGACATTTTCTTTATCTGCTCTTTTCTTTTTCACTTCCTATGGCTTCTTTTCATTTTTATTTTTTTTTCTCTCCGTCAATTAGGAACTCATTGAGATTTTATTTCAGCAATCATCATAGGACCAAATAAATGTGTATTTTATGTGTTTTATTAAGGGAATCAAATGTAAGAAAAAAAATATATCTCCATATATATCTTTCATTCCCAGCCTGAATCTGCCTCATTTCTAGTCAGAATTATTTCTAATAGAGGGGAGAGTTTAAGCAACACCAATCATCTAACAGTGGGTGTGTGGAAGGTATTGTGTGTGGGCTAAAGAGGACCATGAGGACACTTGAAATGACTGTCTAACCAAAAAGTGCCAGCTTTGTTTATCCCCCCGACAAAGTAAATTTCCCCACGTTATAATGAGGTTATACAGAGTATGAACAAAACCCCACGTGGGTCTTCCTGAAGAGCATTTCTTAATATCTTAAATGTTGTAATGAAAATTAAAACAATGAATCATCTATGACAGGAGACAATGTGAAATGGGAATTTTCATGTTCTGGTAATGAACTGACATTGTTCTGCTTCTCAACCAGAGACTTAACAAAACGACACTCCTGTTAAGCCATCAAGAAGCCAACATCCTGGTTCAAACCTTTTCATTGGTTAAAGGTAATGAATTTGTTAACCTTTCTCCAAGACCAGAGCCCCAGCCCAGATAAGATGGAATGTTTTCTGTCACTCTTTGACTTGTGTTTATATGGAAGTCATCTTCCATCCCAGAGAGAAATGCCACAGAACTCAACGGAAGTGACTTTCTTGAAGGCAATGTGTCCCTTGTACCCTGTAACTGCACTGCTACCTGAGACTTTTCATGCCCACATGCAAACAGTGTAAATAGCAATTTCAATAACTTCTTGTATTCCTAACTATCTACCAGGTCCAAAACAGATCCCTCCCCTCATGCTTGTTTCCCTGATTCTTATTTTTTCCAATATTACTTCCCTCCCAATTTTCTCTCCACCTTCCTTGCTTCCTCACCTTTCCTTCCTTTCTTGGCTCAGTGGCACTCTTGGGGGGACAATGTTAATTTAACAGCTCTTACACCTGTTTCCTGTAACAGCTTAGACTTAGCTGTGGGTCATTCTGAGGTGAAGTCTGTTTGGGAGACTTTAGTTTATGGTGTCGGTCAGAGCTCCACCCTGGCTTCTCAGACCCACCTGGAAGCCCTGAGGTGGGCACCACCCAGCTCAGACTGGCTCCCGAGTTCGATCCTATCCATGTGGAGTGGTTTGGGAGCCCCAAAGGCTTTGCTCCTGTTGATTCCCCCCTGACAGCAAGCAAAGCCTTGCATTGCCCTCTATTTTCCCCCTTTATTTCTTTTGTAGGACCAATTTTTCATGGTACTTGTCCTGATTATTTTCATAGTGTTTAAATCTACAGTTTTGTATGGAAAGGGAAATAATGTTCTCAACACTAATTGCTAATAAATATTGTATCAAATTGTCAGGAAGGAGTCCTTGTTTAACAAATGGACATGGAAGAAATGCTTTCCTTACAGGCAACATTGAATATTGCATGAAACATAGACTCATGGACTGAAAAGCTGCAATTTATCGACTGTGAGATCTTTAGCAAATCATTTATGGTCTTCAAGCCTCAACTTTCTCACTCACAAAATAGGGCTAATAATGCCTATTACATCACACAATTATTGGTAGAATTAAATTACACAGTGGTTGTGAAGAACTTGGGATATGTCAAAAACTCAATACATTTAAGCCACTACTTGAAAATATCATTTCTTCCTTGCTTTCTACATCCTTCCCTTCCTTCTTTTCCCTGCCCTAAATATCATGTGCAAGGCACCATGTTAGGTTCTGTGGAGAGAAGAAAAAGAAGTCCTATTTCTCCATCAGATTAGTTCACAGTCTACTAGGGGAAGACAAGACAATAGCTAATACAGTTGAACAAGGCAGAATGAATGGCTCTAAGTGTCATAAGACACTTATAGACCAGGACTCATTCATTGGAAAGAAAGTTCTACAGAAGCTAACAAGAAAATCAAGAAGTACCATCTCTTTACCTTTTCTCTCTTTTATAGAAAGAATAGCTGGCAATTACAAATTGCTTGCTAAATAACATCTCTGTGCTGAGCAACTTTATGGGCCAGCTGGTTTGCTAAAGTTCTTATTTGGAATTTCCTGAGTTTAAAGATATTCTTTGCTCAATGGGTCTTTTTCAAAGTGAAGTATTTTCACTACTTGGACTTTCTGGGTATGTTAGATAAGCTGCTGTTGATTTCATCTGAATCCAATCAGATAATAACAGAATCTCTTTTTAAATGCCTCCTTAAAATAGCAAGAATACACAATGTCCTAATTCCTCCTATTTATCACTTTTATTCAAGCTGTACTTCCTTTTCCAGTATTATTTGAAACCTAAAATGAATGAATCTTTGCTTCTAATTTTTGCTTATATAGAAGCTCTTTCCTTTTGATTTGTTTAAAACAGGCTTGAGTCTGTAGCAGAATTCATAGCTTTCTTTCATGATCAGACACTGTACAATATAGCCTTTTTTTTTATATCATTGTCAACTGTCACTTAATTTGGTCAAATAGCCACGAAGAAAATAAAATTTTCATTAAGCCTCTAAAAACTATATAATGTACAATTCTTAGCTCATGAGATTTGAGCTTAGAGAACATGAATGTGGCGGAATAGGTGCATAAGCCAGAGAGACCTACAACCAGATGTGGTTTTGTCTTTTGATGGATGTTACTCTCAGACAAGTTCGTTTGTCCTTCCGATCTGCACATATTGATTAATAAGAGTTAACTGTGAATCAGGCACTGTTCTGATGAATACATTGTTTTCCTGGCCTCTCCTATGCTCAGTTTATGAATCGGTTATGGCTACTTTACTAATCCATTAAAATGGGACAACACAACATTCAGAATATATATCCCCCCTGAAATGACAAGGCTCCCTGGAATAGCTCTGTACAAGCTGAAGTTAATGTCAAATTTAATACACAAATACAACCTTAGACACAATATGAAGCTAATAACAACCACATTTTAAAAACAATCCCCTATTTACTCTATTTCCTTCTTAATGCAAAATTATTTAAATAGCAATAACTTAGAGTCCCACAGCAAGAGTGGCATCCAGGTCCATGAGCAAAATGTAACCTTACAGTGAAAAGTGTTTTATAATTAATTTCACAAGGACAGAATTTCTCTTAATGGTGAATCTCATTATCAAAACACTCTGGCAAATTTTGTGATAAAGTAATAATAATAACTGGTGATGTTGTTAAAAAATGGGGGAAATATGAGGAGAGAAGGGTGTACATTTTACGTCAGCCCATGAATATCAGAAGAGCTACACAAAGAAATGCAATTGTCATGGAACTCTTGGTAGCTCCCTGCAGGCAGTCCTTGCTTTCAGAAGCCAATTTATAAAATTCCCAATAGATGCAATGGTGATTATCCAAACTAAAAAAGCATTAACCTAGGGTCTCTTTACACAGCCAGCTTCCCTAAGGCATTTCAGATAAAGTTTGACTTACACCTGACTTTTCAGAATAAGAGTATAAAATTAAATAAACCTCCAGTTAACTTAGTCTTCACAGTTCAATTTGAAAAAAAGATTTATGTTTTCAGATGTACTAAGGGAGAAGCTCATTATTGGTCAGCTACCAATGCATTGACCTTGAAGGTGCCAACACAGAATGCCATCAATATTATGTCTGTCTCATGATAAGACATGATGGGTATAATGGGTGGGGGTAAGACATGACCTCATCTTTGGTGCTTTCCACAAGGAGTGGGCCAAATTTCTGGAAGGGGGACCCCTATTCCTTTTTAACTTGTTGTTTCTGAGGAGGCTTCCTGGTGAGTCAATTATGAAGCTTCTGATCTATTCAGAACAACAACAACAACAACAACAACAACAACAAACATATCAGCTCAAGGAGCATAAAAGAGCCAGGTGAGGCTGATGGCAAACCAGCCTGGCTTCATTAAACATTAAACAGACACCTGTTCAAGGGGGCTCAGTATCTCAGCATTGGAATCCAGAGCACAGAACCCATTTAATGTTAGTAATTTTCACACTATTCATCTGCTGTTATAACACCCCTTGTGGTTTAGAAGGCCAGCTCACACTAGGACTAGACAATCTCGTCCTCTACAATGTCCTGGACCAGGCATGGAGAATATTTACAGAATATCATCTGAAGCAGAAATGAGTAGGGGTGAACTTGGACAGACAGGGTAGAGACAGACACAAAGTGGTGAACAGGAGGCTCCAATGCCTGTTGGAATCTCCATCCATTCATGAGAAGATATTTCACATTCCACTGAAGATATGCAGTTTTCCCTGGTGACAACCACTAGATTATCATTTAAATCACCATTTCAGGGAAGCAATGACTAATGCCATTTGTAACCAGTTAGCATAATTCCTTGCATCAATTTTAAGCTTACTCAAATTGGAATAAAAATGGTTTTAGAAAGGAGCAAATTTTCTTCAAAAATTATCTGCGAAAAATAACTACATGCCTCAACATGTTGGACATTTCCAATAAAAAATTCATTGTTAAAATGTTCAGAAGATAAAAATCTATCATGGAGTTATTCACTAGGAAAAACTTACGAGCATTTGTTCTGGGCCTTTGGGGATCACGGTACAGTAGAGGATGCAGGACGCACAATGCAGCTGGGGACAAACTACAGGTATCTACCGAAAGAGACATTAATCCAGGCCAGCTTCCCTGGTCCATTACCAGTTGATTCTAAATCAGTGCTACAGACTAACTGTGCAGGGCCTCGTCAGAGGACAGACAGATCAGTATTCCTGGTGACTGCAGGCTTCTCAAAATTGGCAGAGCTACTTCTGGAACTTGAGGAATAAAGCCTCTGATAGAAATGCAGAAATGTGGGCACTGGATTGGAGAAATAGCTTGAATATAAATATTGTATCATGCGGAGTAAATAACGCTCACTGCCATAACACACAAAAAAATTCCAATGTATTAGCACAGTAAAGCTTCGTCACTTGTGTCCCTTATGTAAATCGTCGTGTAGGCAAGCATCCCTTACCTGTCTTGGAGTTATGCCATTTAGAGGACGTAGACACCAAGCTCATCATTTAGGGGAGGAGAGGAGGAGTCAAAGCAGCTTCTAATTTCCTTAACCTGGAGGTGACACATCACACCGTTCACAGTCCACCCGCCAAAACTAGTCATCAGCCCAGAGGGAAGGTAAGAGTCAGGGAAGTGCGTGAATATCTGGGAACAATGGTTGTCATCAGTTGGAATTAAAAAGTGAAACACTGTCTTGTTCTAATGAGGGATGGCAAGATATGAACACAAAAAAGTTGATTGGTCTGAACATACAGTTCTTTTGATAGACATGAAACTTTGATTTCCCTTTGTAAGTAGCTAAGAGGAATTAGAGGGCATTATAATCCAACAGGCATAATAAATAAACGAGGACAGTGTGACTGGGGTGAAGCCTCCTGTACCAGGTTACAAAAGGTAAGAACAAAGAAGGTGACACAAACAATTGCCTCCATTTGTTTCTTCAAGATGAGATTGCGTGTTTTCCTTTATTCTCTCCAGCCCTTTGCAGCAAACATTTGCGTGTGAGTATGTGTATCTGTGTGAGTGCATGTACTATTCAATAAATATACTTTGAGAACAGAATTCATGCCAGACATTGTTACGTGCTTGGAATACACCAGTGAACAAAAGAAACAAAATCTTTGCCTTGTAGCAGTGGGAAATTTTCTAATTTCTTCACATCCCTAAGCATTGGATTGACCAAGATACTACCCTCATGTACCTGCCTCTGTAATGAGCAATCTACCACAAGTTCCTCTCATTTACATGAAATAACTTCTTCCATTAGAGGCAGCATGTTTATTTTTGAATCAAAGATTATTTGAAACAAAGATTATAGAGCAAGGACTAATAATTAGATTAGGGATGCCTGGGTGGCTCAGCTGGTTAAGTGTCCAACTCTTGCCTTCAGCTCAGGTCATGATCTCACAGTTTGTGAGTTTCAGCCCAGCATCAGTCTCTTCACTGACAGTGAGAAGCCTGCTTGGGATTCTCTCTCTCTCTCTCTCTCTCTCTCTCCCTCTCCCTCTCCCTCTCCCTCTCTCTGCCCCTCCACCACTCGCATTGTCTCTGTGTTTCTCAAAATAAATAAATAAACATTAAAAATTATTATATTACAAGACTAATAATTAGATCAATAATCTTTGAAACAGATATTGACCAGATAGAAAAAAATAGTCGCCTTTATCCTTAAAAATCATGGTTAGATAAAACCAGTCTGATAAAGACCGTAGGACCAAATTTATAGCTTAATGGAGACAGATTCATTTTCTTGCTGCAACATGGGAGGCACTTCAAAGCAGCTGTGCAATGGCTCTCATCAAACAAAGGAAGACGCAAGGTTATTGTAGGATTCAGGGGGAGGGTAGGGTTTAGGTAAAATTTAGGTGAAATAAAGTTTTGACTGGCTCAAAGCAAAGTAAGAGCTTGATGTAAAGAGGCTTACATCCTGGCTGGATGGCAAATTGGACTCAAGGTTCTGTTTCCTTGGAAACTACAAAAGTAAGATAATTTAGAGTGTTTTATTTAAAAACTCCTTATCTGGAGTTCTGAATGTGTGGGTTAGCAATTCAGGTTGTCTCAAAGTGACTCAGATCCTCTATGCAAAATGGTTCCATTCTTATTCATAGGGTTTTTAAACAGCAAGGTTTCTGACATTCTGTGATTTTAGGAAACAAAATACTTTCTTAGAACTATGTCCTTATGTTAAGCAACAAAATCAGTTTGGGCAGGTTCCTGGTTTCCTCATTTCTTTTCACCTGCATTAGACCTACATAGAATCAACCCCTAAGAGGCAATGGGGAACTATAATCTCGACCTTCTTCCTCCCCCCAGTATCTTCAATATTTATTGAATGCCTACTATAAACTAAGTGTATACTATAAACAAGAAAAAAAGAATGAAGCAAAAACAAACAAACAAAACTGGTCCCTGCCTTCAAGGAGCATCCCCTCACTTCACATAAAAATGATAAGTGGATCACACCAGAGGACACCCTTTAGATGAAAGGATTTCTTTTAAGTTCTCTACCTTTTGTTCACCTTACTGTTAGAAGTAGATGACCAAGTGAATAATGCATCAATGTTGCCACAGGCAAGGGTCTTAAAACCAGAAGTGTTGCCGTTAAACTAGTCCTGCTCTGCGTAACCAGTCATGACGAAGCTGAAGACACACAGGACCAGAAAACAGCCTGAGCATCACAGGAAGGGAAGTTATTTCTCAACAGTGGAAGGGCATCTCTCTTTACCATAATTTGTCTAGTTACTAATCATCTTTCATGTCTCCTACACAGTTCCAATTTCTCTGCCAATCCTCCCCTAACTGCCAGAGGCCACACTGACTCTTCACCTTCATAGATTGCTTTTGTAGTTGGAAGCAACACACCAGTGGTAAACTCATTGTCCCCTATGTGGCTAATTAGTAAGTTCCTAAGAAAGTATGTTTGCTGATACATTCTGTATAGTGCAGTAACCTCGTGAATATGATACTGCATAAGTCATGGGCAATGTGTAAAGTGGATCAGCTACAATTGCTGTTCACCTTTGTGTTCCAAGACAGTAGGTTAGGAAGATTCGATAGGAGTCTGCTGAATTGATGCATGCGCAGAGAGATGTATTGCATTGCATTTTGTGACAAGCAACTTCATGCCCCTTTTGTCAGATTATATTTTTTACAGTGGCAATAAATTGCAGTTTACGTATTTAGAATCATTTCAAAGTCACTGATCCAGGTGGAATCCTAGATTCCTGACATTTGAAGGGAAACCTAAATTTCACTCTTTACTCAAGAAGGGTAATGAATGGTCTCTTCAAGGAAATGTAGCTAATAGGCATAAATATATGGCAAGACTGAGATGACTCAAGCCTTAGAAAAGGGAACAGGAAGAAGGTTATAGGGAAATTTGTCCTTTATACAAATAAGTAACCAATTTAACCTAATCTTTTAGGTTGAGTCAATGGAATAGAAGTTAGGGTATCAATAGAATACGTGAGATTGGAATATGAATAAGGAGCATTTTTATTAGAGAGAGTAAATGAGAAAGAGAAGTAACAGGTGTAATAACTAACGTTGCTGAATGTCAGACTTGGTTATTAAAAATTAGCTTTCAGATTACTACCAGGTGATCATATCAGCTGGTAATAAGGGCAGTCACTTTCTTCAATGTGTATTTATTTTTGAGAGAGAAGGGGGGGGGCGCAGGGGTGGGGCAGAGAGAGAGGGAGACACAAAATCCAAAGCAGGCTCCAGGCTCTAAGCCGTCAGCACAGAGCCTGACGTGGGGCTTTAACCTACGAACTGTGAGATCGTGACCTGAGCCGAAGTCGGACACCCAACCGACTGAGCCACCCAGGCTACCCATGCTTAACTTAAAAAAAATTTTTTTTAATGTTTATTTATTTTTGACAGAGAGAGAGAGAGAGAGAGAGAGAGAGAGAGAGAGAGCATGAGCAGGGGAGAGACAGAGAGAGAGGGAGACACAGAATCCAAAGCAGTTTCCAGGCTCTGAGCTGTCAGCACAGAGCCCGACGAGGGGCTCGAACTCACAAACTGAGAGATCATGACCTGAGCCGAAGTCAAATGCTTAACTGACTGAGCCCCCAGACGCCCCTGGGCAATCACTTTTAATAGTAGGGTTTATCTTTTCCCTTCTGGGTGTCTCAAGCACATAACATATAAATGCTGACTGTTGAAACATTAGTTCTACATGATTCTCTTGACTGCCATTTTGTCCTGAGTTTGGTATGAGCGGCATGGACTTGCTGAACAATAAATGAAAAGATGTTATGCCATGCCGTTGCCTTCTGTTGCCATTTGGAGTCAGTCCCCTGAATGACTAGGAGAAGGAAGAGCATACCAGAGCCCTTAAATCTAGGCCAGAATGAGCTAATTCCTATCACATTCACCATCTCCACAAGTGAAACATTTTATGATTTGAAGCACGACACAGACAATGCTGAGCACAGCGTGCAACACTGTGTGGGCAGCCTTCCCTTCCTCTCCAGCCTCTCTCAAAGCTGCTTCTCACCTCTCCACTTCCGTTCCTGGGGTTTCACAGCTACTTTTTTCATGAGGCTTACCTGTAATATGGTTCTTGGGCATTGAGTCCTAAGCTTCTTACAGCTAAAACAGTTAGCGGCAGCCACAAGTCCCACGCGTTGTTTTGAACCTTTCCTGTAGTTCCCATGTTTTCTCCATTGTTAGTTGCATCTGTGTTCTTCCCTCCAGGCTTCTCAAGAGAAGTGTTTGTGTGTGTCATTCACTGTGATATCATCTGTAATGCCTGTCAAAGTGCCCTATGAAATAAGAACTGAATAAATAAATGCTTACTGGATTTAAATAATAATGCCAGGAAATCATACAGTTTCAAAAGTCAGCTGATAACTCTTTTTGTTCTTTTCCCTCAAATGTTCACAAAGCTCAGAGATCACTTGCAAACACCATATCAAGTAATTGACTTCTGGTCATATATCTTCTAGGACCTTCTACTGCAATCGATTTGCCCTAAATCAGCTATGCTGGAATCATATTAAAACTTAACTTAAAGCCCTAAAGGAGTATTGAGAGTAAAGAAAAAACATTTTATTTTATTTTATTTTTATTTTTAATGTTTATTTATTTCTGAGAGAGACAGAGAGAGACAGAGAGAGAGATGGAGCATGAGCAGGGGAGGGGCAGAGAGAGACGGAGACACAGAACCTGAAGCAGGCTCCAGGCTCCGAGCTGTCAGCACAGAGGCCGGATGTGGGGCTCGAACTCACAAACCATGAGATCATGACCTGAGCCGAAGTTGGTCACTTAACCGATTGAGCCACCCAGATGCCCCCCCAAAACACTTTATACTATGGACAGAAAGAGGCCATGGGAATCCAGCCTGGCTGTGCGGGCTCCCTGGGGGCAGTAAGGGGAGGTAAGATCAGACGCGGAGCCACAGCACTCCCATCTCCTATGGGTTGGGAAACAGGGCTAGATGCCCAGCACAAAAAAGAATGACAGAAGGCAGAAACCAGCAAGGAGTCCAGCTGGAAATCGGGTGCCTGGAAGGGTGGGACACATCCACCTAACCTCTCCCCGGCGGTCCTCAACTGAAAAGGATGCAGCAAAGTTCCTTGGGCAGTTTTCTCAAATCTAATTACAAGTCTCTCCTGTCACCAAAGGACAGATTGGAATCTCTGGAGAGGAAGACCTGAGAGTAATATTTTGACACTTTCTCTTCATAATTCACAAATATGAATTAACATGTTTGTCTATCCGTGCCCCATATTCACAGCTGTCTCAGGTAAGAGCTAGCAAAGTAAACAAAGAAAATAAAGTGAGTATGAGACAGTTTCTCACAGTGGTTAAGTGCTAAGTTCCAGAGGGAACCCATGACAGATCCAGTCCCACCAGGTGGACCTGTGTGACCATAATAATAATAATAATAATAATATGCCTGCTTGAAGTCCAGTTTCATTACCTACTGAGTAGAGGTCATTACCGAATCTGTTGCTGTGAGGACTGAACGGGATGACCTCTCCAAGGCACCTGACACAGCCTTGCACAGACTACAGCTCTATGTGTTGGCTGCACATACTAAGAGCAAAATTAACTATAACCACAAGCAGAACACTGAGGCAGCACAGGGACTGTTCAGGGAAGGTCAGTGGTAGATTTCCTTAAGGAAATGGCAGTGGAGGCAGCACAGGCATCTCCAAGTTGTAGCCCTCTTCAAAACCAATAAGCCAGAGTCACTGGAGAGCTATTTGAGATCAAAGTACTATTTGCTCAGTATTTTATCCCCTGTAATTATCAAAACACTCAAGATGCACTTTTTTAATAAATAAAGAGCAAAGTTAATCCTTAGTGGACTATATGTTATGTCAGTACAGCATCCCCACTGGAGCAATGCTAAGCACAACAAAAGAAATCTGAGGTAGTAACTTGTAAAACAAGTCAGAGGTCCTGATCACAGGCTGTGAACTTCACGGCCAAGTTCTGTGTCACCTGAAATCATAGGAAATCACAAATTCCAGGATCCTTCTCCTTAGAATAAAAAAGGGAAAATCAGGTGGAGGTCCAAGAGATTAGTGATAATTACTGTTCAAATGGTCAGAGTTAGTCTTGTCCCCTCTTAAATGTAGGTTTCCATTAAAAAAACATCTTGGCAAAACCAGAAAAGTTCGCCTATGCCCACTATGCACCACTTTGAGCCCCTCACTCATTTCTGCACAAGCCCTACTATTAAGACAAAGAAAAGTTTAGGTTATCTAGGACTCTATAACAATGTATCAGCACAATGTTATTAAACACTTATTCCAAATAGAATAGATTTCAATTACCCAGTCAGTGAACAAAGGTTTACTGAGGTTCTTCTTGCTTCTACCTGTTCACCACTTGGTTTAGGAAACCACTTACTGTGGAGGGAATTATTAAAATAATCATGAAAGATATTGAAATATGCAAACAATAAGAGGGCTATTTATAATAATATTCAAATATTATTGAATGTTCAAAGTTTTATAAGTTGGAAATATATAACTTCTCTTTGATCTTTTTAAAAAAAAATTAATGTTTTTATTTACTTTTGAGACAGAGACAGACAGAGCATGAGCGGGGGAGGGGCAGAGAGAGAGGCAGACACAGAATCCAAAGCAGGCTTCGGGCTCTGAGCTGTCAGCACAGAGCCCGACACGGGGCTCGAACTCATGGACTATGAGATCATGACCCAAGCTGAAGGCGGACGCTTAACCGACTGAACCACCCAGGCGCCCCAACTTCTCTTTGATTTTATAGACTTGAAAACATAGCTGTGGAAAGATATTTGACTGTCACTCTTTAATGAAATTTGAAGTATTGCAAATGCTACATGCATATATTCATCATCTAATACTTGAATATACTAAAATAATATCAGAATTTACATTCAGCATAACAGAACTGCAGAGACAGACAGGGAGAATTTTGTTAGTTCTAAACTATTCTGTGAAGAACCAGTCTTATCTCTGAGGACAGAATCTTTCCCATGCCCTTTGCACACACAGATTACACTTTAACTTTACTGGGTGTTCATTATGCGTAAAGGTTGATTAAGCCTCTGTGGGAAACTAAATTGTAGTAAAAACCCACTTCAACTGCTCTAATTAGAGATATTTAGGGCTTCCTGGTTAAGGGAATTTATACTTATTTTTTTCTAGATGCAACTTTCACAAAAGATTCATAAATTCAGTGATTTTTTTAAAGAATACACAGGTTTCAACAAGTGATTTAGATTTTCTAGTGGTTGGTTAAAAATATATCATAATGTTTGTGGTCATTTTGCTGAGCATTTTTATTAGTTAATTGTTTTAATGATAGCTGTAATGTTGACCCAGGACACTGAAGATTACCAGATTTAATTCAGTCTTGCTTAAATTTAACTGTTAGAAGTAGGGAAAGGATACTAGAGTGGAAATAGCTGATAAGAATTCAGAATCCATCAGTGTTGGTATTACATCATACTGGTGCATTTACAAGTGAGGATCTAAGAGGCCATGTTTATGACAACAAAGTAAACTTTCATGTGATGGAACTGAGTATTCCCTTTTGAAAGTAACCAAAATGAAATGTTACCCTAACACTGACTGATTATATCACTCCGTATAGATACCATTTAAGGGCAACTGTGAATTTTACACCTGACAAATATTGTTATGATGATTCTTCAAAGTATTATCATTGAACTATTCCACCACCATGGGCAAGACTAATGCTGGAGAAATGAGACTGGCCTAGGGCCACACTGAGAAATGACCTGGTGTGCTATTTCACTTGGTGTCCTGGTACATATCTGGAGTTCTACAACACCATGGAGATGTTATAAACATGACCATCATAATAATGTCTAAAACACAGAGTGTTTGCTATGTGTCAGACACTTTTCTAAAGTATTTGCATATATTACCTTATTTAATACTTACAACTTCACAAGATATACATTATTATTATTATTATTGTTATTAACCATTATTATTATTTACAGATTACAGGAAAGTGAAGCACAAGAGAAGATAAGTAACTTGTCCAAAAAGTATATTGTGTTTACCAGAATTCCTCCCAAGACAAGTATTCTCTATTTTTGGAAGGAACACTTTGATCAGCCACTTGGTATAAGAAGCGAGATTACCATTCTCTCCTAAACACAACAAACACACACAAAAGACTGCCTTTAAACAGAATAAATGATCTTTAATTACCTTTTCAAGAGGATGGGTCATGTTACCTGTGGGGAGTTTGGTTTGCTGAATAGAGTAGGCAAATTTTCTTCCAAAGCTAAAGTGATTAGAGCCACATTGCTCCTTTCACTCCCTTTAATTCAAAGCCTTGGGCATTGATAATGGAAACATTTCTACTGAATACATTGATCTCCTGATCAGAAATTCCGTAGGCTTTGTCACTGTTCTTTAGAGTAAGAATTTGATGCCAGATGAGAAAAAGAAATGAAGAGAAGGTATGATCTCGACTGTCAAATTTACTTTGTAAACTTCCCATAAATACAGAAATGTAAAAAGAAATAGTCCAATTTGAAAAGTAGAAAGTAAAAAAGTTTGAATAAAATTGAACAAAATCTCAGACAACCATGGACAAATTCAAATATATAAATATATAGAGTAGTCACAGAACAAAAGGGAAAAAATAAAAGTAAAGTAAGTATAATTACTTAAGGAAATAATAGCTGGGATTTCCCTGATTTGATGAAAGAAATTATTATATAGATGCAAACATTTCAAGGAATCCAAATGAGATAAACACAAAGATTTATACATGTAGATACAACACATTCAAGCCACTGAAAGTAAAAGAGAGAGAGAATCTTGAAAGCAGCAAAAGAAGAATGATACATGTCATACTAGGGAACAACAATGTGATTAATAGCTGACTTCTCATCAGAGACAATGGAGACTGGAAGTCAGAGCAATGACATATTCAGAGCACTGGAGAAAAAAAAAAATCTGCCCACAAAGTAAAATTACCTTTCAAAAATGAAGGTGAAACAAAGAGTCATACATAAATAAGAACTAAGATAATTCATTTTCAACAGACCTGTCTTACAAGAAATACTAACAAAGTCTTTCAGGAGGAAAGAAAATGACACTATACGGTAACTTGAATCCACAGGAAAAAATGAAGAGTAAAAGCCTTGGAAAATAGGTGAGTAAATATAAAAGACCATATGTTTTAGAGTGAGTGTGTCCCACCCCCCACATTAATATTTTGAGATTCTAGCCCCTGATATGATAGCATTAGGAGGTAGCAACTTTGGAAGATAATAGGTCACGAAAGTAGAACAATCATGAGTGAATACGTGTCCTTATAAAAGAAACCCCAGAGAGCACAGTTGCCCTTTCCACCATGTGAAGACCTGGCAAGAAGACAGTTGTCTGCGAAGCTGGAAGTAGCTCTTACCAGACACCAAATATGCCAGTGCCTGGGTCTTAGACTTTTTAGTCTCCAGAACTATGAGAAATAAATGTTTGTTGTTTATAAGCTACCTACTCTACGGTATTCTGTTATAGCAACCTGAACTATGACACTATATAAATATATATTTCCTCTTTTCTCCTTTTATTTTATTTTTAAAACATGTTTATATAAAGCAATAATTATAGCACTACTAGAGTAAATTTGTAACATATATAAGTGTAATATATATTAATACTAGCACAAAGGACAGGAAGGAAATGGAGCTATATTAAAGCGAAGTTGCTATATTTTACCAGAATTACATTATTAACCTAAAGAAGATTCTGATAAGGTAAAATGTATATTGTAATTTCAGGAGCAATCACTAAATAAACAACTCAAAAGGTACAGCTAAAGATCAACAGAGGAATTTAAAAAAGGCACAAAGTAAAAACATTTGTAAAACAAACAGAAAAAGAAGACATGAAAGAAAGAAAAATGAAATGAGACATATAGGAAAAAAAGAATAAAATGATAGATATAAATCCAAACAGAGAAATAATTATATTAAATATGAATGGACAAAATACTCTAAAAAGTATTGGCAAAAGGCAGGGATTGTCACACCAAATAAAGAAGCAAGATACAACCATATGTTGTCTGCAACAATATAGAGAAATAAATGGAAAGTAAACAGATGGAAAAAGACAAACTGCAAAATACCATCAAAACAACTGGAATCACTGCATTAATACCAGACTCAATAGACCATAAGCAATATTCTTAGAAACAAAAAGAGTAATTTCATAATGATAAAGTGCTTAGTTCATCACGAAAATAAAAAAAATTATAAAGTTATATGCAGATGGCAACTGAGTTCCAAAATATGTGAAGCAAAAATTTATAGATCTGAAAATAAAAATAGACAATTCAACACTTACAGTGGCCTTTAATAGTGCTCTCTCAGTAGTTGAAAGAATCAGATACAAAATCAGTATGAATAAAGGCTAACACTAAAATCCAAATTGATGTAACTGGAATTTATAGAGCGTTCTACCCAAAAAAAGAATGAATCATATGCTAAATCATGTGTGACACAATGTGTGGTAACAGACTGATCATGTGCATAGTCATTGTGGTATAAGGCAGTTTTTTGCAGTAGAATGACAACATTGGGTCTGCCCTGGATTTGAATTAGGCTTACTAAATTACTAGCTGTTAAATTTTGGACAGGCTATTCAACATCTCTGAGATAGCAAATGATATCTCCTACTTCACAGCTTGTTGAAATAATTCAAGACAATATATGTAAATAAAGCAGGAATTACTTAATAAAAGGTAACTACCATTGTTTTTACCATGAACACTCAGCGGTAGCCTATTAGTAGTTATTTACTTATTTTGCCTTATTAAGCAAGAAGTAGAATACACCTTTTCTACTCTAAGCAATGAATAAAAAACAACGGAAACAAAAATTTGATATAGGAACAAAAAGCAATAGCAAAGTATCTTCTCGTAGTTGAGAACACAAGCAAAGTGAAAGAGCCAATAAAGAAAGAAGTGAGTAATCTCAAAGAAAAATGTTGGCTATTTTATACATTTAGGTAGAGTGGAACTTTAAAATTGTCTCTTCTATCATCTTTGGAAGAAGTTATCAACTGAAGTTCTAGAGAATGCTCAAAGCACACAAACATACGTGAACATTTGTCCAAGCAGATACATGACTACCCCACACAGACTTACTTCAAACATCCCTATGAGCAAAGGAGTTTACGTGGAATGGAATTTGTTTTTTACTAGACAAAAGTGAAGTCTGATTAAGTTAATATTCCAAATCTATCAATGGAAAAGTCAAGAGTACTAACTTGCATAGCTGAATTATTTCAGCCACTCTTCTTTTTTTGTTTTAGCAAAAGAAACATAAATGGTAGAAAGGAACTTGGTAATGAAGAGGTTAACATTTTTTTAATGTTTATTTTATTTTTGAGAGAGAGATAGAGAGACAGAGAACAGCAGGGGAAGGGCAGAGAGGAGAGGAGACACAGAATCTGAAGCAGCCTCCAGGCTCTGAGCTGTCAGCACAGTGCCCAATGCAGGCCTCGAAGCCACGAACCATGAGATTATGACCTGAGCTGAAGTTGGACACTCAACTGACTGAGCCACCCAGGTGCCCCTAAAGAGTTTAATACTAAACATATTTCCATCTATTGTGAGTCTTTGGGCCCAGGCCCAGGATAAATCACTAGCCAAGATAATTTATACTATGGTTTCTGAAGGCAAATGTTATTTTAGAATGACAAGAAAACAGATTTGTTTCCAAGTTCATAATAAGTGGCAACAATTCCTTCATGCCTTCTACCTTTATACTTTTATTTGTGTAGTTGTACTAGGAAAATAATAGCTACATTTTACTGGGATTTAATAAGTAGATAAAAAACACCATGGCAAATATTCAGTAACAATTTTAGTATTAGTGAATTCCATGTTCACTGCAGGTAATTCATTAACATGAATATACATTCAATTATCTCTCATCTTCTAAGAATTTCAAACAGTATACTACAGAACAACAAAAAGGTGAATTTTACTTCACTCCAGGGAATCAGATGTAATTTTCTATTTACCTTTGGACCTCAAACAGGAGAAGAAATGAATTTCCAAGTATTCTTAACCCTTACTCATAGAAAGGGGATTGAGACTATTTAATCAATTAGGTTTCCTAACAGTTATTATGTGGTTACCATGTCACAAAACAGGGTGCAAGAATTAGATTCAAGACATGTAAGAGAACAAAAATCCTCTAAAAGAAGACTTGGGTGCCTGGGTGGCTCAGTTGTTTAAGTGTCTGACCATTGCTGTTGCTGTTGTTTTAATGTTTTTTTTTTTATTTACTTTTGGAAGATAGAGGGGTGGGGCGGGGAGAGGGAGACAGAGAATTCCAAGCAGTCTTGGAGCCTCAACACAGAGGCCAACGTAATGTTCAAACTCATGAACCATGAGATCATGACTTAAGCCAAAATCAAGAGTAGGATGCTTAACTGACTGAGCTACCCAGGTACCCCAAGCGTCCAACTCTTGATTTCAGCTCAGATCATAATCTCACAGGTCCATGAGTTCAAGCTCTTCATAGGGCTCCTCACTGTCAACACAGAGCCTGCTTGGGATTCTCTCTCTCTCTCTCTCCCTCCCTTTCTGCTCCCCACCGGCTCACACCCTCTCTCTCAAAATAAATAAACTTTAAAAAAAAAGCCTTCCTTGACTAGTTGTTTTATTGCATATTAATAGATGTTCTACGAAATAAAAAGGTCTCATGGATAAATAAGTTTAAAATAATAAGGTTAAAAAAGTTGAACTATTTTTTGTCTCTTATTTACTTTCCTTTATTTTTTTCTTGCTACAGTACGTATCTCAATTTTTAATCTCAATATATATTAATAGATGTTCTATGACATAAAAAGATCTCATGGATAAATAAGTTTAAAATAATAAGGTTAAAAAAGTTGAACTATTTTTTCTCTCTTATTTATTTTCCTTTATTTTTTTCTTGCTACAGTACGTATCTCAATTTTTACTGAATGCATGTGCAGTGGGAATTTCCAAGAGGGCGATAGAGAATGCACTATCTTCCAAACTTGTTTGACTAATAAACCCAATTTTTCTGGATGATATTTTCAAAACTGTAGTTTGTGTCTAATTCTCTCTGTACACAAAAGGAAACTGCACTGCAGAGAAGTTACTCAAAATCACAGGTAATTGTAGGACTAGTACTAGGATCTGCATTTTCTGTGTCTAGAGGCAGAAATATTTTCATGACAAGTCTCATTCTTCAGCTCATATCATAGTCTGTTTTCAGAAGAATTCCAACTTGTAAAATGTTAAGCCTTAAATTATCTTTATTATTATTTTTTTTTTTTTGAGAGAGAAGGAGAGAACAAGCACGGGAGGGACAGAGGGGGAGAGAGAGAGAATCCCAAGTAGGCCCTAAGTCAAACCCAGAGCCAGACACAAGGCTGGATTACATGACCAAGAGATCATGACCTGAGCCAAAATCAAGAGTCAGATGCTTAATTAACTGAGCCACCTTGTTTGGTGCCTCAACCCTTAAATTATTTTTTATATTATGATGAAATATATTGGGGTGCCTGGGTGGCTCAGTCAGTTAAGCGTCTGACTCTTAATCTCGGCTCAGGTCACAATCTCATGATTCATGAATTCAAGCCCTGCATCACACTCTGCTGACAGTGTGGAGCCGGCTTGGGATTCTCTCTCTCCATCTCTCTCTCAGCCCTTCCCGTTCTCTCTCTCTCTCTCTCTCTCTCTCTCTCTCTCTCTCTCTCTCAAAATAAATAAATAAACTTAAAAAATTCACTCTGTGCATTTATTGAGTTACTAATTAAATCAACTTCTCAAGAAAAGGAAAGTGGCTATAATTCTTTAATTTTGAAGATTTTCTTTTATCTTTGCTTCCTTTATGTGAATCCCTAATTTTTCACTTCTTTTCCTCCTACCATACTGCACCCTGCAGGGCATATTTCTGTTGCATATATAATCTCACATTAGGGAGAGTACTCTTCTAAATAGAGCAGACCCAATATTAACTCCAATTAATTGTATTGGTCACAGGTTGTATATAAGTGGTAAATTCAGTTCTCAGGATTAAAATAATTATTTCATGCACCAAACATTATACCACAGGTTTACACATATATATTTTTGTTTAATCTTTATAACCACCTTACAGCATGGGTAATATTTTAGAATACATTTTATATATCAGAAAAGGAAACTTTAAAATTTTAAGGTAGTTGTCCAAGATTGTACCCTAGGATTGTATCCTAGTAATTGCAGTTCAAACACTGGCAATAGGACTCCTGAGTTACACTCTGCCAACTCACCTTACTGTTGGCTTAGCTTTTAGGTAGGTGATACTGGCAGTTGAAATCAAGCCACCAAGACTAGAATGATTAATTTGATGTTATGACTAAGAGAAGAGAAATCATTACTGCAAGATGGACACCCAATCTGTCACTCAACACCATGTCAGTCTCACTTTTAGAAAAGCATTATTTTTATCTGTTTCCCCTAACCTCCAATCAAAGATGATGATTATATCCAATATCAGTAACTTCCAAGTACATTGTAAATGATCAAGTAAGGATGAATATTCAGCTGCATAATCAGTAAATACTGAGTTGTGACAATTTTAATAGCCCACCAGTAGGCAGAAAACACTTGAACTGAAGATATGAAAGATGACTTTTATGGATTGATATGTTGTTGAGTGTAGAAGAATGAATTCAAAACCACATTTGAGTATTTGAGAAATGGTCACTGCTCTTCTAATAAACATGTAACCAGCTCTCATATTTAAGGTGCTATTTTCACTTAAAGTAACAGTGTTTTTGCATACAGCTTATTGTTAGTTTGCCCTTCCAGATTCATCATCAGCCTCTCTGTGCCCTACTCTGCGCCTTGGCAGGTGACTTCCAAGGGCTGCTGTCATTAAGCTCCCCTGCTGTCTGGCTTCATGTCTACCCTCTGGGAGGCACTGCCTGGGGTCAGAAGGTAGGAACAGAAGTAGGGCAAGGAATTTATTCCCTTTTCTGCTTCTGTATGTTGTTTGGTCCTTTCCTCTCATCTATAGGCACAGCTCCCTTCAGAGCAACATATCCTGTGGGTTCAGCTAACTGCTCCCTCTACTTGACATTTTATACCTAAAAGTGGTAACTGCTTTTCATTTTTACAAGCCTGTGCCTCTGGCTGGTTTCCTTATTCCTGTCCACACCTCTGTAAACATCCCCTCCATTTAACCCTTGAGATATCCCCTTGACTAAGGCATCTGCATTCCAACTGGGCCCTGACATACCTTGTTTAAAAAAAAAAAACAATAAACAAACAATGAAACCACACTCCTCTCCACGGTGGAAATGGCTTCTCACCACAATGCAGCAAAAATAATGTACTCACTGTACAATCTCTGAGGGTTTTGCTCATCTCCCTTGTGTTCAACAGCTATACCTGTGACCCACCTGAAAGCCTGTAGACTATTTCCCAACCCATTTGGTATAAATTTTTGTTATAAAGGACTGAATTGTAAGAAATATCTTCCTGAATGAAAAGTTTTGATGCCTTAAGTGAGACAATGGATTAAGAATTAAAGAGAAAATACTTCCAGTCACCAAGAACTGTCTTCTTTTGTTTCCTTTTGAATCAGTCAGAAAGTAATTTCTTTTTGATAGTTGAAATCACTTACTATGAATTATTATGTCTTAATTTCAGAGACCATCATTTTAATAATTAATATAGTCCTTTTATCTTAGTTTTATCAACTATAGATGTAAAAGAGATATTCCCAATTTCAACACTATTTTAAGGAAGTGAGAAAAGGGAAAAGGAGAAGATCAAACATAAAGGAAACTGGCATCCTCCTACACAGCATAGTGTTGAAGGTTTTTTTTCATACTCTGTTGAAGGAAAATGTAAAAACCATGAGACACGCATTTAAAGAAACACATAAAAACCAAAGTAAGGACATGAATAAAATCTTCAAAAATTAGTATAGATGTTTATTGTTGAATATAAGGAAATAATGACAGCTTTTCAAGATCTTATAGGTAATATGGCAAATAATTAGATATTAATGAAAACCTTTATGTGGAATTTTATTTCAGTTACTGTCTTTTATAATTTTAATCATTCAAACATTTATCTTTTGAGAAATTTAAGCTCCTCTTAATGTTATTAGGATCACCTATGATGATTAGTAGAAAGAAACTAATATAATAATAATAACATTTATGAGGCATTTACTATGAACCAAGAACTATGCTATATGGTTTATATACACTAACTTATCCTCCAAGTGACTAATTCGGTTGACGTTTACTGAGCACTTAGCAAGAACCAGATACAGTTGTACATGTTTTGTATACATTAACTCATTCAACCCTATATCAAACATATGAGATGGGTACAGACAAGAGCACTAAGGCAGAGACAGGTTAAGCAATGTGCTCAAGGTTACACATCTGTTAAGTGGTGTAGCATAATATATGCACCCAAGGACCACTTCAGAAGTCATTCGTTTAAACACTCCGTTTTTATCATTCCCATTTTACAATGGGGTGAATGTTTAAAAATTAAATAATTTGTCCAAGTCACAAAGCTAATAAGTAGTTGTGTTTGTTTACTAGGGCTATCATAACAAAATGCCATAATCTGAGTGGTTTAAACAACAGAAATTTATTGTCTCAAAATTCTGGAAGCTAGAAGTACAAAATCAAGATGTTGGCAGAGTTAGTTCATCTGTGAGGGAAGTTCTATTGCAGGTCTCTCTCCTTGGCTTATATATGGCTGTCTTTGTGTTCACATGACATTCTCCCTGTATGGGTGTCTGTCTCCAGATTTCTCCTTTTTTTACAGATACCAGTCAAAGGAGGTTAGGGCCCATCCTAATGACCCCATCTTAACTTGATTATCTCTGTAAAGACCCTAACTACAAATAAAGTTCATTCTGAGGGACTGGAGGTTAGGACTTCAATATAAGTTTGGAGGGAGGACACAATTTAAACCACAACAGTAATTTGAACTAGAGCTAAAATCTAAATTCACTCTCAAGTTTCTGGCAATGCAATCAGACAACAGAAAACCTTTCTCTCAGCAACTCAAATGGAAATATCACTTACTTACAATCTCAGGATCCAAAGATGCACAGTGACCAGTGGCAGAGAGAAGCCCAGACAATTGTCCTCCACTCTCCCTTAACTGGAACACCATGTTCTTTCTGGAACACTATGACATATATATTAGGACCCTAATTCTCCAAATGAAGGAAGGAGTAGATGAATGGAATGACCATTTCTCTTCTATCGGTTGCAGACCTCTCTTCGAGCAACAAATTCTGAGAACCTATCTAAACTGCACATCTCTGCTCTTAAATCACTTTATCAATAATCACAATGCTGGACCCATGATAGGTCTACCAAGAGTTGTTGCCACACGTATAAAAACAACCTATATTATACGTCAGCCAAAACGCTAGTAGGATTAAACAGCTTTAAATTAACTCAACTTGTCTTAGCATTTCATGACTGAATACATATGAAACAGAGAGAAAACACTCTCTTTATAGTAATGGACTTAAAATCTTAATTTTTTATTTTCTCAAATAAAAGACAGCTTTTCAATAGTCAGCAATGAGAACATGTGATTCTAGGGATGTAAAAAGCAGATGTTCCTTTATGCAAAAACAGAGACCACAGGGCTGTAATATTCCCCTTAATATCATTTTTCATTTCCATTGTGTATAAACTATAATTTTTAGAAGAAAAAAGAATGAGTTCAATGCTGAGCCAGTATTTTTTAAGTTTCATATTAGCAAGCTTATTCTATAAGATTAGTCTTGGATATTCCATAAAACCTAAAGTAATTATTCAAATCCAGCCCTGAAGCAGGAGGTATACTTAGCACATACATTTGCAATGGTGCTGTAGTTGCTCCTTAGCAAATGTGAAAATGTGATCATGTGTCTTAATTATGGTATAATAATGATAATGATGGTGAGGATGATGATGATGATGATGATGATGATGATGTTGATGATGATGTTGATGATGATAAACACTGTGAGAACCCAAAGCCAAAAGTGAGCATTTGATGCTGTTTTCTGGAAACTTTGCCCATATCTAGAATATTTAGGCACTGTTTATTCATTTTATCTAATGTACCTATTTCTTTTTTTTTTTTTAATTTTTTTTCAATGTTTATTTATTTTTTTTGGGACAGAGAGAGACAGAGCATGAACGGGGGAGGGGCAGAGAGAGAGGGAGACACAGAATCGGAAACAGGCTCCAGGCTCTGAGCCATCAGCCCAGAGCCTGACGCGGGGCTCGAACTCACGGACCGCGAGATCAGGACCTGGCTGAAGTCGGACGCTTAACCGACTGCGCCACCCAGGCGCCCCTAATGTACCTATTTCTTAAAGGAATTATGTGTTATTGTTCTCAGTGTTCCTATTTTACAGATGAAGAGAATGAGACCCAAAAAGCTAAGTTACAGCCTAGGGAATGGTATTACACGTGAAAATCAGTATCTGCAACCTAATTCCTCTTTCCTGGTACCTCTACTACGGTAAAAAGTGCCAGAGAGACAGCTAGGCAGGAAGGGCTAGCATTTGAATGCTGAAGAAAAGGAAGAATTCCACATACACCATTGGATCCAGTAGACAAGGGGCTCAATCTCAGGACTTGTGGCTCAAACAGGAGAGGTCAATTTTGAGCAAGTTCTCAGAATTAAGCATACACTTGGCATCAGGAACAGCACTGGTGAGCAGACCTGCTGAGCTCTATGCCTCACTTTTATTTTGCCTGGTTCAAATTGCCTGCAGGTAGTCCTTGATCTGTAGATACTGACTGTGACTTCATGAGGCTAATGAGGCTTTGAGGTGATTCTTTTCTTTCAGAAAAGAAAGGGATAGAAGTACGATGATTAAACCATGACTTTCCCTAAATTAAGCAGGGCAGAGTTGGCGACTTGGTTACACAGCATTCTTGGCACCCTTCCTGCACCAGGACTAATCTCCCCAAAAAGTCATCTCTTTCTGAGAACCTAAAATCTGGATTAAACTGTTTCCTGGTCTTTCCAAATCTACTGCATGTCTACGGTAAGATTTCAAGTACTGACCATCTTGAACATCCTGGCATTCCAACCCTTTTCCTATGTGTTCATTTGTTCACATATTTGCTAGAAACTTTGCAAAAATGAACATACTGTTTTCAAAAAACAGTAGGCAAATCAATTTTTACTAAACAGGACATATGGTACTTCCTAGGCAAAATAGTGTTTGGATGGTTGTGATGTGTCTTATAAATTCAGGTTTATAATTTATAAAGAAATCACTTGTAAATAACTTAAAATGTAGATACTTATAATATTTAGAAATTCATGTTTATAAAAACAAAAGTATTTTTAATTAAAATACATTCCTTATATCGTTTTAGTCTCAAACCAGTTAAATACATACATCTTCTTCCAGTTAGAAGGATTTATGATGGCTCTTTGTCCTGACAGAAGCCTGGGTCAGTAAGAAAGCTATGTGCCTATTGCCCCAGCATGGTGTGTACACTGATTTTTTTTCTTCTTATAAGAAGTGCTCATTTCAGCATCTCTGTCAAGATCCACTGCCCCCCTTCAATTACAATATAGTGATTAAGAAGGAAAAGAAAACCTTAAGGATAACTCATCTGTTCTTTAGATTTTTAAGTTGTTCATTCAACCGAAAGGTGATTTTGCAACAGATGGAGGGAGGCAAGTTATTGATGCAGCGTTTGGTTCCAGAGACAATTCAGTCCTTTCTATTTAATTCACATTGGTCTTGTGCATGAAAGACCCAAGAACTTCTCTGACAGTTTCCATTGTCTTATAGTAATTTAATGAAACAATCCTGACTAAGCAAGTCTAAGTGGGAAGAAGAAAGTAAGCACTTTTGCCCAAATAACAAAATGTATAAGACAGGTTTTTTTTTCATTGGGCAGGGGGTATTGTCCTGTTTTGTTTTGTTTTGTTTTGTTTTGAAGTAAAGTAGGGAAAACCCAACTCAAAGGGAAATGGAAGGGCTATTCACACTTTGGAGTTAAAAGAGTCATAAAGTAAAACAATTTTTTGGATCAAAGCTGCTTTGCCTGCACATAGCAGAGGCCCATGCAGCCAGTTCAAAGATGTCAGATCTCACTGATGTCACATGAAAATGTGATATTAGACATCGCTGGGCAAAAGGGGAAACTTAGCTGCAAAAGGGTGCCATTGAGGTTCCCCCTCCATTCCTCTTTGCCTCTGCCTGACCTCTCTCTTCTCATTTTTCTCCCTGTTTTTGCTCACATTAGCATTTTCCTATCTCTTCTCATACTTGGCTTTAACTTGTCAGGATTCCAGCCTTAACCCAGCATGATCATTCATGTTAATCTTCCCATTCCCAAATACCTACAAAAGGAATGTTATTGGACCAACTAGAAACAGATGTGCATATCTGAAGTAGCTGTTGTAGGGAAATGGATCACAGGACATAAATCTGACTACTTCACTTTAGGTGGGAAGAAAAAATGTTTCTATACCCTTCAAGATTCTTCTACCTGGTCTAAGAATTAAATTGACATGAGACAGATTAACAGGAGGGAGCACATGGAGGCTCAATAATGAAACTGAGAACCAAAGAAATGATGAAGGCAGGAGGTTTTTATACTTTTTAGACACAGAGATGTAAATCTCTGAGAGATTCACAGGGCAAAGAAAACTTATGTTTGGGAGCGTCAATTAGTAAGGAATTCTAAATAAAATTTGGGCTGGGGTAGTAAATTAGAAAAAAGTGACAAAATTTGCTTATATAGCCTTCTTGGCTCTGAGTTTCCTATCTCTGATGATAAGAAGTATCTTTATCTCTTGGTACAGAATTGGTACTTTTCACATGGGAGATTTATTTGCTGCTTACAGGGGGTCAGAGGGGGGCCAGATGTTCTTCTTGCACCGGCTGTTCCTTAATTAACTTTAATTCAGAATCATCAATATGCCATTATTGCATATTTTGGGGCAGCCTGCCTTGGGCCTCTACAGTGTACTGATATGTGGTTGCTATAAATGTTTTAATTCAAGAAATGTTTTTTTTTTTTTAAAAAGCTCAGAAAATGCACCTCCTACAATATCTGCTACATTGAGGAGTCACAAGCATCAAGTTTAAGTCACCTCTTATCTCCAAAGTGAGACAATTACTGCCTTCTATATCATCAATGATGGGGAACATCTCTACCTTGTATCTTTACCCTGTTGCACTGTGCAGCAGTCTCTCCTCTACCTGCAGTGGCTAAAAGAGCTACAGCACAACTATTGTGACCTGACATAATTCACACCTAACAATCTGGTTGTATGGTCTTGATTAAAAACACTTCACCTATTATTCTGTTCCGTTGAGGGTGGAGTGGGGATAGAGATATTAAACTAAATAATCTCTGAGATTCCCTCCAGATCAAATGTGTTTGTGAAATGCTTTGCTCTCAGTCATTTTGATAGATTCAGTATTAAACGTGGTTTGGTAAATGTCAGAGAAATGACTACAGCTTCTCTGTTTGTAAAATGGTGTATTTCCTAGTTAGCTCTCTCCCATCTCACGGCAATTTATCCCATACTGAACATCACCAATATCACAACTTCTAGTGGTGTGAGCATGTCAACAACTTTCCTCTGTGTCCCTGTTGCTGTTTTCTTAATCAATGATGCCCTTTTCACCTTTTCCTGCTATTGAAATTCTACTTATATGTCAAGGCCCAGTTAAAACATCACCTCCTCTCTGCAGCCTTCCCTGACAACAAGAATTAATTGCCCTTTCTTCTAAGGCACAAGTTACTAATGCATCTCTTCTAGCATGAATTTCACTGGGATTGAAACAATACTTATTTGGTAATTTATTTTATATTACTTACTGAGTCACAATGCTTTAAGTACATGGATTCTTTCTTAGACATCTTTGTAACCCCATTAGTACCTAGAAAAGCATTTAGAATCTGTACTGAATGGATGTATGAATGAATGAATAAATGACTATTCATTAAATAAAAATATCTAAAATTAAGAATCCAGCATTCTTGAAAATAAAAAATTTTACAAACAATAACATTTTGGAAATCCTTTCATAGTATAATGAGGAATTAATTTTTATAACTTTTAAATCTGATAATGGTCACCAATCCAAGTAACTGGGCCAACAGGAAATCAGTTTAATAATCTTTTTCTCCACTTTTATGACTTTATATTCAAATATTCAATGTTTAAAATAAGTTTCCTTTGCCCATTGTCATGCATCATCATGAAATTCAATGGAAATATTTTGTTCTATACTTGGAATCCTCTAAAAGGCGAATTTTCTATCTATCCTGCCTTTTATGCCTTCTCTCTAATGATGGGCACCTCACCTTGCTGTGTTTTCTGACTTTATCCTCAACATCATTTAAATACTTCCACTAGTTTCATCTTGTAAAAATGTGGCATGGTCTGCATGCATGAGTGTGATATTGTCTCCCATGCTGACTTGGACTCCATGGCTGCATATAGATAGTTTATAAAGACAAGTTATATCCTACTTTTGGGTGTTACTCAATTACATGAATGCATGTCCTAAGATCTTGGGCTGAAATTAAGAGTCTCTTCTGAAGGATATTTGGAAAATATCAACACTTCAGTATGTGGGTTTGTAATCAGTCTCTTAATTTTCTGTATCTGATCCCTATGACTGCTTGACTAAAAACAGATAAGCAAAAGATGTTTCATAGCAAAAGGAAGTTTCTCTGTGATTTCTCAAATCAAGAACTTCTCCAAACCAACTGGAAACTGAGTTTCTCCCAAGAATACTACTACTTGTATTATTCTGTCTTCATAGTTCTATTGTTTTCTGTCCTCCATTCTTGAACTAGTAAAAAAGTGAGATAAGTTTTGAGAATAACTGTTACCTTCCTTGAAAATACTTCACAGTAGGAGCGCCTGTGTGTTTCAGGCTGGTAAGCATTCACCTCTTGATTTTGGCGCAGGTCATGAACTCACAGTTTGTGAAACGAGTCCTGCCATCGGGCTCCACCTGCCAGTGTGGAGCCTGCTTGGGATTCTCTTGCTCTCCCTCTCTCTGTCCCTCCCCCACTCACTCTCACTCTCTCTCAAAAATAAATTAATAAACTTAAAAAAATACTTCAAAGTAAAATAAAGTCTTATCTAGTTGAACTGGTTTATGTTAATATAGTTGGAATTGGGGAAAGAACAATGATATTTTAATGTTTCTTCTAGTTTTGTGATTCTATGTTTTAAAAACATGAAAATAGTTTAGCTACTTCAAAAATATCAGAGATTCATAAGTGAGACAAGTTAGCTCCAAAGAACTTGAAATTGAGATGGCTCCTTGAACATGCCAGCAATGAACAGATACGATTAGTCATGTGGGGGAGTGTACTAAAAGATCATTAAATGTATCACACACACACACACACACACACACACAACAACAACAACTCTGTGAATCCCCCAAGGTAATCTGGAAATCATCTCCAGTAAACAGAACTAAGGTATATCTGTAGTTGCTGTTGTCAGAAACTTCATTACTTGCATTGCCCTCCATAGGAAATGAAAAAAGAAAAAAAAAAAGATATGAACAGGGAAAATGATCAGCCTGTCCATGAGAAATGGGAAGCCCACAGAATTAATAGCAAGTGTTGTTTACATGGCACCCTCCATTAATGAGACCACCCTGGGGAGATGCTGGCACAGGCATCTGGGGCAGGGAGTACTCTGTGGTGTGAAAGAAGTCACTGGCACCAACACATTCTAAACCGAAAGTACTCACTGTTATTTATCTGCCTCTGCATTCATTCAACTCTCACTAAAACCACCTTCTAATTATTAACTTGACAGTAATAGAAGAGTTTACCTAAACAAGGGACTTGAATATTCCAGTTAATGAAAATCATCACTCACTGCAAATTAATGCATCTATCTTAATTTATTCATCAGTTTCCCCTATAAATTTATTTAAAATGAATAAATTGTTCTGAATCTAAACACCAGAAAGTGTCCTGATAAAGATATAATGTGGACATGCTGAACCTCAGAAAAAATGAATAAACGTATTGCCAAGCATCAAGACTGTCCAACTATCTACTACTAGTAAAAGAAACTCATCATTAACCTCTTTGTCTGTTAAATGTTACATTGAAGTATAACATACATTGATGGGTTTTCAGGTAGTTTTTGATCTGGTACTATTACAGATGGTGCTGCTTTCAGGACATTGAGGGTATATTTCAGGAGCAGAGGGACTAAGGCTGGGTATGACCTGCTTTGGTAGCTGCTACCAAAACAGTTCTTTCAAGGAGTTGTACAGGTTTCATTCTCATCAGCAATATGGGTTGCAATTACTACATAACTTCATCAGTGCTTTATTATCTTCTTTCAATCTACAATAAATAGTGTGGCCCTCTGTGTTTACCTAGTACATTGATTTCTTATGAATATTTTTAAATCAAAGAGTTATGAACTAAGAATGTAATTTGTTGCATCAAATACTGTATTAAATTAGCATTGCTGTATGAGCTCTCATGATGTATTTCAGTAAGTGCTGTAGACACTTAGGTAAACAAATCTATTCCAATGAATCACTGGCAAATAACAAGTAACAACAATAATTTCCTAGCAACTAGAGTTTTAATGCAAAACGGATAATCCAAAAACTTCATTCATTTCTTCAAAGTAGAGGAGAAATAATTTTTACCACAGTATAAAATATGAAACTCATTTATACAAAAAATGATTCCAGGAACTTTGATTAGAAAGTTTAAAAGTCCCTAATGAAAATTTCTGTTTGGTTTGACAGTGATTAAAAAAATACCATCATTCAGATCCTAGCTGTCTAAGAATGAAAAGTTCTTATCTCTGAAAATTATTTTTTTGTGAAAAAAATGTTAAGAAAATCATGCAAATATGCACAAAGTGGGAAAGACAAGATTTTAAGCTTCTTATGACTGAAGACCGCATTTTCAAACCAAACTCAGCTTTTATAGCTATTATTCTATTAATTTAAAAACAATGACAAAATAAACAAAAAATACTATGTGCCCACCAGTTTTCTGATGTTAACCTAAAACAACTGTGACCTCTGCTGTCCACATGTGTTTGCACGTTCAAATTGTCAATGCAAAGCTCAGCATCATTACTGAAAATTCTTTGAGTTTCTAGTGAAAAAAGCTACTAGGAAAACCGATGCAAAGTCTAAAAATATGCCTCTGATTCTGAAGAAATGGACAATTCAGTAAATTCGGAGGGAAGGACAAACGTGTCAGTATAAAATAGCTCTGCTTTTCCTGGAAGCTTCCCTGTAAACTAGCTGTAGACACTGTGCCTGCCCTACTCCTGCCCGCATGTATGAATGGAGTAGACTGTAATGTAGAAAGAATGGCTCGAGATATTGTTTAAAAAGACTTATTAAGACATATTGTCACTGATAACTGCAACCTCTATTTTTATTGATTCTTCAGATTTCTTAGTGTAAACTCAGGAATTAATGCAAGTTTCCCCATGTACAGAAAAATATACTTAGTTGTAGATTAAGCATACTAATAGGTCCTCCTGATATCTGGGTGGCACTTTAATGTAACATTTAATGAGAAAGATTAACTGGGCATCTCATTAGACCAAAGCAGTGTTTATTTACATATGCGGTTTGGGATGAAGGATGTAGAAAAAGGGAATTTATTATTATTATTATTATTATTATTGAGCATTTCCTATATGACAGTCACTGTTATAAGTGCTTTATATGTATTTTCTCAAGCTAGTACTTGGGGCATTATGACCGATTGATTATTATCCAAATTTCAGACAGTCTAAGTAAAACTGTCCAAGGTTACATGGAAATTGAGTACTAGAGCCAGGACCCAAGAGCAAGTCTACCTGACTCCACAGCATAGACTCTCGTATAAAACCATCCTGCCTCCCACATCCTACTGTATTTAGGATTCAGAACAGAGCACAGAGATCAGTTGCAACAAATGCACCACTCACTGGAGATGTTGATAAGGTGGGAAGCTGTGCATGTGTGGGGGCAGGAGCTAAATGGGAAACCTCTTTACCTTCCTCTCAATTTTGCTGTGAACCTAAAACTGATCTAAACAACAAAGTCTTTTTTAAAAAAAATAGCACATAGAAACAGGAAGAAAAAGACAACTTTGTCAAAGATCAATAGTACATATTTTCCTAACTCTATGAATTAAATAGAACAAATATTTATTTATTGCCACTATGTAACTAGAACTTTGTGTTATTCTAGAGAGAAGTTAAAGTGTGAAGACATGTCACAAAAGGCAAAGTACAAGAATAGGTAATTTCCTAAAAGGAGAAAAACTTAATAAATCCTGGGAAACACATTCAATCTCATTATTATTGAAATATTGGATCAAGTAATAACGAGTTAGCAGTTTTTATTTTTCATATTGGCAAAAGTTAACATTTGGCCCTAGTAAGTATTGGCAAGGATATATGGAAATTGGTTGTGCTATATATAGCTAGTGGGACTCTAAAATGGTTCAGCCTGTTGTGAGTTGGGGAAGCAATTTCGCAAAGTCTAATAAAATTAAAAAGGAATAATCTTATGACTTAGCATTTTCATTTCTGGTAACATACCCTTAGAGAAATTTTTATACAGAACCTTGTGCAAGATGCATATATAAACATATTTTGCAACATTTTTGTCATATTAAAGAACTAGGAACAACTTAGAAATTCAGCATTCAGGAACAGATAAATTAAATATGGCCTATTCATATAATGAAATACTAAATACCAATTAAAAGGCATGAACTATATAAAAAATATAATGTTGCAGAAAAGAAGCAGATGCAAAATAACATGTCTAGTGTAATAGTGATCTTATTTACCTGAACATGATGTGAATGGCTTCTCCTAAAACTATGTGGTGCCTTCACTAGTATTTATGGAGGTTTTTCAGATAGATATTATTAATACATAAATGGTAGATTGATCAATAGATAGAGAGATAGATAGATAGATAGATAGATAGATAGATAGATAGATAGAATCTGTGTTTGCATGTGCCCGAGTGTGTATCTATGTATAGATGGTATTATTTACACATCTGTATTTATCTCTATATCTATCTGTTCACAAGAGAATAATGATGACCAGAAGAAAACAGACCAAGTTCACAATAGGAATGCCCTAGGAATAGACCTAAGTGATTTGAAACTAACAGTGGTTGATAAAAGGAACTTTAGTTTTATTTGTAACATTTTAATTTTCTTTAGGAAATGGTAGTAACAAAACTAATGAAATATTAATGCTATTCTGGGTGGTAGAACTGTTTGTAGTTATTTTTATTCATTCATCCAAAACTTATGCTATTGTACCTACAATATGCCAGCCATTCTCTCTTGGTGGTGTGAATAGAGAAGCTCAAGTCTCATATTCTATTTTTTTTATGTTATTAATTTTACTCTTATGTATTTTATTATCAGAAATTCAAAAACAAAATATTTTCAAAGAGATAAGACATCTTTGTCAGCAAAATACACCTACAATGGAATGAGAAAAAGCTGACTTCTATAAAACAAACCACGGAAAAGAAAGGAAAGAACATTTATGACAGTTAGTACATGGATAGGCATTTGTGAACTGAGGAACCTACCTTTCTGGCTTACTTGAATTCCAGCCATCCCCCACCTCAACCTGGTTTCAGGCTTTGAAAACGGAAAATCAGGGCCAGGAAAATTACTGTTAGGCATTTTATGCTGCTATTTTATGGCATCACCAGCTCCTACCAACCTGCTAATGAGCACTCTCAGAGCTTGATGTTTGTTTTTTTTCTTTTTCCTCAGCACTTTAAAATGTGTCATTCTACTGTCCAATTGCCCAATGCTTTACATAATTTCTGAAAAGGAATCTGTAGTAAGTCTTTTTCTTCTTCCTCCCCTCCTCCTCCTCCCCCTCCCCCTCCTCCTCCTCCTTGTTCTTCTCCTCCTCCTCCTCCTCCTCCTCCTCCTCCCCTCCTCCTCCTCCTCCCCTCCTCCCCCTACTCCTTCTTCTTCTTCTTCTTCTTCTTCTTCTTCTTCTTCTTCTTCTTCTTCTTCTTCTTCTTCTTCCAGAGCAAGCAAGAGAACATGAGTGGGAGAGAGGGGCAGAGAGAGAGAGAGACAATCTCAAGCAGGCTGCACACAGAGGCCAACATGGGGCTCCATATGACAATCCGGGAATCAGGACCTGAGCCAAAATCAAGAGTTGGATGCTCAACCAACTGAGCCACCCTGGTGCCTCTGTAGTAATTTTTATCTTTTTTTTGTTCTCTCTGTGTATGCTTATTTTTCTCCAGTTGCTTTTAATATTGTTTTCTTTATCATTGAATTGCAGCAGTTTGATGGTGGTGTGCTTTGATGTGGTATTCTTTGTGTTCATCCTACTTGGGTTCATGAGCTTTGTAGACCTGGATGATTATCAGCCATTATTTCTCAGATTTGTTTTTCCTCTCCCCCACTCATTCTGGGACTTCAGTTACACAAATATTAGGTTGCTTGATAATTTCTTATAACTCTTCAAGTCTCGGTGGGTTTTTGTCATCCCAATCACATTATTTTCCAGTTTTCATTTTGGATTATTTCTATTCTTACGCATTCAAATTAACTGATTTTCTTGTGCAGTGTCAAATCCGGTGTTAATTTTATACAAAGAGATTTCACTTCAGATATTGTACTTTTCATCTCCAGAAGTTGCAATTGGTTGTTTCAATTTTCCATCTCTCTCTTCATTATGTTTACATTTGGTTTACATATTTGAGACTATAGCGCATGCTTACAATAGCTGTGGTAGTTTTCTTTTTTATATATACTAATTTTTCTGGTTATTGGCCATATTCTCTGCTTTTTTATATATCTAGAAGTTTTTCTTTGAATGATGAACATTTTATATTATTTCTTGCTAGATTTTGGGGAGGAGGGGATAGGAAGTTAAATTACTGAAGATCAGTTTGATTCTTTCACACCTTTTTTGTTGTTTTAATTTTTTAAAAACTTTTTGTTTGTTTTTAAAATGATTATTTGAGAGAGAGAGAGAGAGAGAGAGAGAGAGCGCACATGTGGGGGAAGGACAAAGAGAGACAGAGGCACAGAATCTGAAGCAGGCTCCAGGCTCTGTGCTGATAGTGGGGCTCAAACCCACAAACCATGAGATCATGACCTGAGCTGAAGTCAGACACTTAACTGACTGAGTCACTGACGTGTCCCCTTTCACACCTTATTAAAAACTTTATTTTAAGGAAACTCAAGTAAAGACTACTCTTGGATTAATTTAATTCCACTTCTATGTCATGACCCTTCTGCAGTCTCTACTGAATGCCCAATATATTAAATAAGATCTCTCAACTTTGGCTGGTAGGAACTCAAATGATTCCCAGTCCTCTGTGAAATCCAGGAATTGTTTAGCTTTCAGATTCTTTCCATAGAACTTGTCCTTTCCTGTCTTCATAGGGTGCCTATGCATTCTCAGATTAACATTCACCTAAAACGTCAAAGGGAACCCTATGCAGGTTTCTGGCACTCTTTCTCTGGCCAGCTCTCTCCTACTGGGTACTATGCCCTCAAAACTCTTCCCAGAACTCCATTCTCTGTATCTGTTGTTTAGATTCTCACTTTCTCCATCACAGTCTGCAACTTACCTCTAGATACAAAGTCTGGCTTACATAGGGATATGTACATATTTTTTTATATTGAGTTGTATAAGTCCTTTATATATTTTTCATATTAACTCTTTATCAGAGTATCATTTAAAAATATCTTCTCCCATACAGTAAATTGCCTTTTCATTTTGATGATGATTTCCTTCACTGCACAAAAGCTTTTTATTCTGATGTAGTCTCAAGAGTTTAATTTTGTTTTCATTTCCCTTGCCTGAGGAAACATATCTAGAAAAATGTTGCAATGGCCAATATCAAAGAAATTAGTAGTGCTGAATTTTAAATGTGTATTTTTAATCACTCATTTTCCAACAGTGCAGACCCAAGGAGGAAAAGATTTTAATTTAATCAGAGTTAAAGTTTCATTTTGGTGACCCAGAATTATATGGCTTTCTATTTCATTCGCTAATTTGTTAATTTATATGTTCATTCCCTTGCCGTATATATTCATGTTCCCTATAATAGATGATAGATAGATAGATAGATAGATAGATAGATAGATAGATAGATGATATAGATATAGATACTCTCTCTCTTTCTTAGAGAGAGAAAAAAATATATATCTCCAAGGTAATGTACACCATAACTTAATTTGTTTCTTTTGTGTCTTTTGTATGCTCAAGGATTGTATCCTGAAGCATGCCCAAATTTCACCTTTGAGCTGGATATTTTAAATAACTTAACTGTGTAATTCTCATATTTTTTACTTTTTCAACTTGGCCCATTTGTGTCTAAGAGGAATTACAACCTCAAGAAAATATATATATTTTGCCTCTGATACTACTCTGATAATTTCAGCAAATCAAATAAAGCACATGATGTTCATTTTAAAGTTGGTGTATTTTATTTTCAGAACAGGATTTTTAATCCATGGTAGAATATGTTTATCATTAAATACTCACAGATTGTTTTGCTACCACTGCCTATTACTTTTACTGGTTACACACCAGAAATTTACTATACAATCATTGTGAAAATATCAAGGTACACAGCTACACCAATCCATTATTACATTACACATTCTTTGGGTATTATCTCATCTGTTTCCTTAAAAGTGATGTAGCATAGGAGTCTCAAAGCTGCTTCTTTTTCACTTGAGTTATTTTAAGAAGCAAGGGATTTTTATAGCTTATTTCTCAATCTAGAAGTGTTCCATCATTCTGGGGGGAGAAGAAGAGACTTCAAGTCATGAAAGTATATCTATGCTCTTTGTTTGCTTTTAACTTTAAAATTTATAAAGTACTACCTTTAAGCTTATAAAACACTATCAATGCATGAATATATAAAAATTATATAATAAATCAGGACTTAAACCAAAGAAAAAATTAGAAATTATTTTACAAAGTGGAATCTTATTACCATTCACACCTTCTTCATAAAACATTTTCCTATTCTACAAAGGTACGAAGTCATAAATTATAGAAATTGAAATACAATGAACCCAAAATCAAGGCCAAGATCTATGGTCTCACTGACAAAGTAGTGGTATTTTTCTTGAGGAAAATTCTCCTCTTCAATGAAAATCAATTCTCTAATTCTAAAAAATCATATATTTGTGGGGTGACTGGGTGGCTCAGTTGATTAAGAATCTGACTCTTGGCTTCAGCCCAGGTCATGATGTCACAGTTTGTGACTTCCAGCCCTGCATCAGGCTCTGTGCTGAGTGTGGAGGCTGCTTGGGATCCATTCTCTCTCTCTCTCTCTCGCTCTCACTCTTGCTCTCGCTCTCTCTCTCAAAGTAAATAAGTAAACTTAAAAAACAAAACCAAAAAGCCATATATTTGAGAGTGGGAATAAGTCACTGCATTCTTCATGTTAAATAGTTTTAAATTTGTATTGCTTTGACTGCCTTCTGCATACCTATTCAATTTTGTCACAGTTTCTCTTTTAAATACTGCACTAAGAACTTTAAACAATTATACAAAGGTTCTGACAAATGTGATGAGACCCGTGGAATTATCAATGCCTTTGCACTGAACATTCTACTTCAATCTAAGCCAAGGTCTTTACTTTCTTTGACAACATCATAAAGGGGACTCATTTTGAGAAGGTGTTGCCATTATATAACTACAACTCATTACGTTTTTCACTATTAAGTTTTCTATTAAGGACAGTTGTTTCATCCCATGAAGTTTTTATGTTTTAATTTTATTAATTAACATATTTTTGCTTTCATTCACAAGTACAATAAAAATGTCTCATTTTCAATGAATCAAGACTATTTAGGTTTTTTTCTGTGTGTGTTTTAGGCACTGAAAATCATATAGGTTAATTCATCCCTTGCTGTCCTACGACTTACTTTTTATAGATTTCTAGGTCTTGAAACACGTAGGTATTAAAAAATACTGAGTGGAGCAGATTCATGGCTCAGCACAGCTTGATCATCAGTCATTCCTATTGTCTGAGGACAGGTAAAGTGCCCCCTCTGTGTTCTTGCAGCCCAGTGTGTTCAGAATCCAGTATACACGCTCTGAGCCCACAGCACTTGGCACAACACCAAATCCCCATGTTATGTTTTCTCCATGACTGCATCCTGAGGCCTTGACTTTTCATCTCAACATTTCAATATCCCAATCATCATACTTTCTGAATATGTTAGTTGAGCTATTGAACTGGACAAACCAGGACAAGTACAGAGACGTGGAACATGATATCCATTCACGCAACAACGAAAACTCCCTCTAGCTTTCTTCCAAACCATCAACTTTCAATTAAACAAGCTACAAATTTACATAAATGTTTATCTCCCTTGGTAGATAGATAGATAGATAGATAGAGAATAGATATAGATAGATTAAGTTACACACTGATATAGAAAATATAGATAAATATGTATAGACATATTCACCTTTTCTGTAAGACTATTCTAAGAAATACTTCAGTTCTTCAAAACTTTTGCTCTCTGTAGTGTCCAGGCTATTGTACGTGAAGTTCCTTTACCTCGTCTTCTCTGGCCAACCTCCACTTGCCCCCAGTAAACCTTCTCTGACCCTCCTTTACCAAAGTTGGCCTCGCCTCTCTGTTTATATAATACCTTGAATTGCCCACTGTACTGTCAGTACTAGTTTAGTTGTCCTATCCTCCAGATTCTTGGCCCAGTGAGGGACAGTATGTTTATCTTCCTCACTCTTACCTCCCCAGAACCTCACAGTGTCCTATCATAGATAAGAGCCCATTAATAATCATTTGCAAAGTGAATAGATGGAGTTCAGGGCAGGCCACCCCAGAATGTGCCACTTTGGCATATGGGTTATTTCATCAAGGCCCAACAATCAAGACAATCAAAAGCAACAGACTCAAGAAGAGCTTTTTACTTCTCCCTTGCCCATCTAAAGGAATATAGTGGGGGGCCCAAATCAGGAACGGCTATTCCCAGTGTAGAAGGCAAGCACAGGCCCCTCAAGATGGGACGCTTTGGCTTGTGGACTATTTTGAGCTAAAGTCAATCTAGACCCTGTAGGCTCAGGAAAAAAAAAAAAAAAAGCCGCTCCCTTAACTATATAGAAGAATCTAAATTAGGGATCCTTCCCAAAATAATTAGGGCATTAACAGAGATAGATTTTACGTGAGTAACTCATCTGGTTATCAGGGCAAATGTCTAATTACCAAATATCTGCTCTTAGTGCCCCATGAACTTCATTCCTTCTCTCTGAAGTCCCAGACCCTACCCCCTTCACCTTAGCTCAGGATGGCATATTTACCTCATCTTGCATGACTGTCTATAATTTCCATGTCTGTGTGGATTCCCCATACATATGAAATTAATCTCTCTCATGTCAGTTTGATTCTTAGTTTAGCTAGAGGGACCTTGAGGGGGACAGGTAATTCTTCCTCCCAAAACCAGAGATAACTTCTTTACATGGTAAAGACTCATCTGCATGGCATGGTAAACATTTGTTCACCAAACATTTGCTCTCCCAAGTTCTATGAATTGTCTTCCTCCCCTTTGAAGTCCCAGACTCCCGCCCCCTTCTTCTTAGCTTGGGATGGCACATGAGTCTCAACTGCCTGTCTGAGAGCCTCACACGCCTTTGTGGGGCTCCTGAACGTAAGAAATTTGTTTTTCTCCTGAATATCAATTTAATCGTTAGACCAGCCAGAGAGCCTAGAAGGTAAGAAGGAAAACTTTTTCTACCCCTACAGAATGAACGATCCATACTATTTACGGAAACTTTCTGGATTGCTCAAACTTTGATTAAAAGGGAAAAAAATGTTTAAATATGAAAAACATTTTAGACTTGCATAGCTGCATACAATTAAAATTAGAATCTTTGATGTGTTAGGTAAACATGGAGTGCACATGGTATTTCACACAGTCTGACATTTACCAACATTCCAATATTTTATCTCAGTATTTCTCTATATGGACCCAAGAGAAAAATGCATTTTTTCTGAGTTGTAGGCATGTACCTTTCTTTTGTGTATTTTATTGGGCACTTAAACGCATAATTCTGAGAATTACCTCTTTCTCTTTTACCAAACATTACTGTTTAACTCTTACCCTAAAATTTTTAGATGTAAATGTCCAATTTCTCAAAAGATTGAAAGTTTCTGAGGATAGGGGCTGCATGTTGCTTTGTATTCATACACTCTGATATCTCAGTGTTGGGTATTTTTGTTTTTCAAAAAAGAATTTCTAAAGTTATTTTTTTTAAATCATAAGAACTATTGAAGTCACCCAGGTTTATTTACTTCTCTGTAGATCTGCCAATATGCTAAATGTTGCTGAGCTTTATACCAGAGAATGAGAATGTTGGTATTCTAAAAACATTAATTCAGATTAAGTTCAGAAAACCCTCAATTCTTCCCGCCAATTACTAGTAACCTTTTATATTATTCACTAAGTTGATTGATGTTGACCTAAAGAAATCCAATCCTTATTGCAGCTGTATTTCTCAGAGAACATGACTGTATCAGCTATTTTTATGCCATTTCTGTTTTTGCACTATTATAATACATAAAATCTATTTTGGACGATGCATAATTTAAGATCGTTAGTAGATCTGCAACATAACTGGATGAAGTAAGAGACTTTGTTAGGTTTACAAAAAATTAGGAACTCAGGTAGGGCTGTTGAGCAGAACTCCTCAGGCGTTACCATGTGGCATGTGCTGTTTACAGCATGGTGGCTAAATGTTGAAAGGGAGCCCTAAAAAAACAAACATTCCTGAAGGACAAGTTTTAGTGTGCATGTGTTATCAGCCTTTGAATGAACATGCTTGCTAATGTTCCATCCCAAAGTAACTACAGGAGTGTGCAGTCTAGTGGGGATGTATTGGGAGGGGGTCATCCCAGCGGGGAGATGTGTGCTATCGCTGACATGGTTTCAAATTGAAATACATGGTGATAACAAAAAGCTGACAAACTCTAAGTTGATTTTATCATATTTTAAATTTCTCTATAAGCAATGCCTGCATTCCAAGACTGATTGCCCCATCCCTTTTGGTACACCACTGGGGAAATGCATAAATACTGAAGGCGGAGTTCATCTGGGCACCATCAAAGTTGTAGTCTACCACAATGTGAGACTTTGGGCTCTCACATGGGAGAGGAAATGTTTTGAGGCAAAAGTCAAAGACTTTGGGAAATTGATTAAATATAGAGAATAAAGGAGAGGAAGAGTCAAAAGTTATAGTGAAGAGTGTCTTAGCATATAGTTAAGGTCTTAGAATATTGGCTGCTTCTCAGAAATTAGAAGCAAATAAAATAAGATGGGCTTATTGTAAAATGTTGATAAAATGTACAGGTGGAAATTCCCCAGATGTAATTGAAAATATGCCCCAAATTGATACTGGGGGAATGACTAGAAATGTGGTTGTCTGTTTGAGATACAAAAGCATGGAGAGAAGGATACGGAGGATGTTGAATCATTGCAGGGATGCTCACACGCAAAGGCTGATGATAGGAGAGTGTCATGAAACCATTTCATGAGAAGGGACTGGAAGCAGGAGAAATTTTCAAGAAATGGGAGATAATTGGGCCAAATGTTACAGGGAAATATGGTAATGGTGATATATGAAAATAGGCCAATTAACTTAGCGATCAAGATGTCCCTTCCAACAGAACATTTCAGTTGAACAGTGCAGGGAGAATCAGGCTGCAAAAGTTTTGGAGGAGACTCTATGGTGATCTACTGATAGTAACAGCACCTGGCATGTGAGTGATCACTATATAATTTGTATTGGCTTAACATACAATCCCTTATTTACTACAACAACCTTGTAAGGTAGGTCAGAATAACCACATTTCATAGTGTCAGAAAAATTATCTCAAACTTGGAAACAGGTAAGACAGTACTGCTTTTTTTTTTCAGTGCAATGCTAGACATGACTTTTATTGTCTGAGCAATTTACAAGTCTGAGAGGCAAAGGTTAATTCAAATATTTTTGCCTAGTAGATATGCAAATAATTTCTCTCTGGTGGAACAGGAAATGTCTGTTGGATATTAACCAAATTAGGTTCTAAACAAGCAGCTTTCTTTTAAAATTCTTCTTAAATTGTTGATTACTCCTAACTTTTCAAATACTCTTGCTTATTTTGAAATCTTAGTTGTTCCCTCACAGCAGTCTTCTGGAGAGAGTAGCAGTCAAGGACTGGGAAGGTGGGGTGCCCCCAGCCTGGGCTAGAGACGTTCACATGCATATCTATACCCCTAAAGCAGGCACTCTCAATCCCAATGGGACGTTGGCTAAGGAATCTATCTCCCCTCTGACTCAGCACCTGCCCACATCTATCTCTGTCCCTGTGGTCTCTCCTCAGACCTGGGGTTCATAAACATGCACAAGTCCTTCCATCAGAGGCTGTGGGATAACCCCCCCATCTGTGCTACCTTCATCTGAACCTCTCCAGGTTCCGTTTCTTGGGGGAAATTGGAATATCAGGGAACAGGTGCCTCTTTTTTTGTTTCTTGCCTACACAGTCATAATAAGTGAATAGGGGCTCGACTCTGAATTTCCATTTGGCTCATTATTCTCATGACCACCTTCATACCCAGCAGCTCATCAATGTGCAAAGCACAATATTAGAAACTTGATTTAACTAGAAATTATGAATACTAAGAAAGGACTACTGGGTAAGGAAGATGGCTTAATAAGGATAATTTAAACTCGAGTGGTTACTTTTTGCCAGTGAAGGGGAGGAAAAATAATTTTTCCTCTACCCTTCTAGGTTCTTGGCTGACACCACCACCTCTCCCCCTCATAAAAGACAGTAACAGAAGAAAAGCAAACATATGTACAAAAGCAAACATGATAACATGTGTACCTCCTATGTACTTGGAGAAATGCAGGAAAAGAGCAACTCCCTGAAATGGCCCAGGCCACCACCTTGAATGCCATCTCTAGGTACAGACAAGGCATGGGAACAAAGGAAGCAGTTTTGCAAGGTTACCAGGAAACAGTGGCCAGTAACAAGGGTTCACAGGTAACAAAGACAGTAAACAGTATAAGGTCATATGTCTAGTCCCTTCCTCCTCCATCCATAAGCGTTTCTGGAGAGTCAGCCATCCTCTTCCTGGTACAGGGAGGGAGACTCTCCTACAGATGGAGACTCCCCATATACATGTAAAGACCTCTTACAAAAGGGTAACTTCTACTCAGTTGTCTGCTGTTTCCTAAAAATAGCCAGCTCAGAATAATCAATATGCCAAAGAGACATATTTTGGGGTTTGTGTGTTGCTCTTTCACCAGGCATTCTACTATCACTTTCAGAGGGTTATTTATTGTTTATTTAGTAATTACAGCAGCCCATATAGGCAGGTGTTATATGGAGAGAAATCAGAACAACAGAGATACACAAGTTCAATGCTCCTTTCTAAATTTTTTTTAAATGTTTATTTATTTTTGACAGAGAGAGAGACAGAGCATGAGCAGGGGAGGGGCAGAAAGAGAGGGAGACACAGAATCTGAAGCAGGCTCCAGGCTCCGAGCTCCGAGCTGTCAGCACAGAGCCCAACGCGGGGCTCAAACTCACAGACCACCAGATCATGACCTGAGCTGAAGTTGGACGCTCAACCGACTGAACCACCCAGCCGCCCCAATACTCCTTTCTTAAGTTACCAACACATTGCCAAATAAACATGGGGTGTTTCCACCTGTGCATGGGTTTGGTGAGGACAGGAAGGAAGTGGTAAATTAAATGGTAAGGGGACACTCAGGATCTGGAAAAGATATTTTCAGATTGAGTATAGCATGTGTGCATGCATTCTGGTACCAGAAAAGCAGCAGGTGCAGAGGGAGAAACTGAGGCTTCCAAGAACAGGGAGGGAAGCAGAGGAGTGCCACAGAAGGAAGGGGCAGGGGGCAAAGCATGGGGGGGGCGGTGAGGTATAAGCATCATGGAGGAATGGTACCTGTTTTCCTAAGTCAGAAAGAAAGAAAAGAGGTGAGGAAAAGCACAGAAATAATTAGATGCAGCAGGGCGGCATTTTGGCAGGCAGCAGGAGCTGGAGGGATGAACGAATTCTCACTAGGTGACCTCAATCTGCTCAGGAAAATGGGAGACAAGGTCATGTGGTGAGGATCAAGGATCTGAGTTTGATTGGAAGGGACAGGACTGGAGCAGCCACTCCAATGAAGAATTAGAAAGTGAACGTGATATAAATAAAAGGATTGCTAAGCAGAAAAGAGAGCAGCAGTGTTGTTACCTGGTCCAGCCATGCAGCCAGAGACTGGGGAGCGGGGGTTGGACAGAAGGAAGTTCACGGGAGAGGGAGGGCAAGCAAGCTTGAGACTGGAGAGGGGTGGGTGGACATCGGGAAGGTCACAGGAGAGGGAGGGCAAGCCCAAGTCCCAGGGGACAGAGGAGAGATCAGAGCAGAGGGAGGGCAAGCCCGAGACTGGTAGGGGGCAGGGGTCCACAAGACCCCTGGAATTCAGATAGGTGGGGGCAGGACTGGAGTCCCTGCTAAGTGTTCCCAGAGCACCTGCACTGCCACAGTCACAGCTTTGTCACAAAGAGATGTAACTGCGGGGCGCCTGGGTGGCGCAGTCAGTTAAGCGTCCGACTTCAGCCAGGTCACGATCTCGCGGTCCGTGAGTTCGAGCCCCGCATCAGGCTCTGGGCTGATGGCTCATAGCCTGGAGCCTGTTTCAGCTTCTGTGTCTCCCTCTCTCTCTGCCCCTCCCCCGTTCATGCTCTGTCTCTCTCTGTCCCAAAAATAAATAAACGTTGAAAAAAAAAATTAAAAAAAAAAAAAAAAGAGATGTAACTGCTATTTTGCAAGTGTCCCCAGCTCAAGTGTAAACAGACTGAGGGCAGGGCTATGACCCCCTTGCTGCTCTCTCAGAACAACAGGGGCACAACCCACCTCATATCCATTCAGGGGCCAGAAAATAGTTGCTACCTGCTTGGACTTCGACCAACTGCCCAGTAGCCTCCAGACTTTTTGCTGTGCTGGAGCTGGTCACATGTTCTCACCTGGGTTTTCTCCTGATGGACGCTCTGGTTCTCACGACGATCTGTGTCTCTCCTGACCTTGACCTGCCTGGATTTGTCCAGTGCACCTGTCCTTACCTTTCAGAAGAATTACTTGTTTCCAGGTCCACTCTTCTCCCTTGGCCACCAGTTCCCAGACATGCCTATCTCCATCCATGGCTTCAATTCGTGGCATGTGCTGCCACTTTATGCCCAGTACTGACCGTGATGCAGTGATAGCAACACGGGATGAGAAGAAAACATCATCCTGTGGTGTAAACAGGGTCCACGGACAGAACTGACAATGCCAGAGTGAAAACAGGAGAGAGGGGTTCCAGAATCTGGCATCAGTAAGGAGAAGAGAAATGGAGGAGGTCAGAAACATGTCAGAGGCTGAAAGCCAGAGGTCAAGGAGGGAACAAAGAGAAAGTGGAGTGAAGGGGGGCCTGAAGGAAATAACTTACAAAGAATGCATGTGACCTTATGGGTCAGAGCAGGTGAAATGGAAAGCCCGCTCTCCTGAATAGCTCAGCTCTGGCACCTGTGACTTCCTGGGGACATAGAAATGAACCTGACACTTGATGAGAGCATATATTCTCACTTATTTTCATGCCCATAATCCTGGTGCATTGTAATTATCACAAAGGGGCTACGGAGTCATGACTGGTCTAATATCTAGAGTCAGAGCTATGAGGCTATGCATCCCCAAGACATTTGTTGAATATCCTTTTCACGCAACTCAGAAGCAACATGAAAATGGCTGCCTTCCTTTGGCAGGCGGTGAGGGGGAGGGGTGAGGGTAAGCTGTCCAACCCTGGAAGGATCTAGGAGGACTTCCAGAGCAGGAGTCACGAAACCAAGGCCTAAAAAATGATAGCTGTTTGCTGGGTAGGACAGCTCTTCAGGCACAGGAGAAAGAATGTCTCCAAATGCATCACTGTGAAAGAGCACCTTGTGTTTGGCAAACCACAGGTATTTTAGCATGGTGGCATACAGGAGAGGTATCAGAGAGTGACAAGTGGTAAAACTTTAAAAAAAATGAAGCAGAAATTAGATGATTAAGATAATCATCTCATCATGATAAAACATTTGGCATTATTCTGTAGGTGAGAAGAAATATTCCATAAGAAGCTATAGGAACAGGGCATTTTCAACCAAGGAAATACAGAATTCATGGGGAACATTATGCTTTTCCAGGTATCAATGGGGTAAAATGCAGAAATGTAAATTTCCTGTGGGCATTTCGTAAACCTAGAGTCAATGTGTAGAATTTAAAGAAATGCTGTGCATACGGATGCCCTGTTATTTCAGAAAGGCTCTCTAGCAATGAAATGGTATCATGAGGGAGTGAGCCTCCTAGCACAAGATGTATTAAAGTGGAGGCTGGAGTCTGCCCGGGAAAAGCACATAGAAGAAGACGGTATGAAAAGGAGAAAAGATAACCAATAATAACCCTTCCAAGTGTAGGATTTTCTATTGCTTTTGCACTTCAAAATCAGAATGGCGTATGCTTCACAGATACTGAGCAGTAAGTTATCTGCAGCAAAATTCAAAATTAACTCTGATGTAAGCCTTTAACAAGCAGTTTCCAGGCCTCAGTGATTCCCTGCAAATACAGTTATATACCCAATTTCTTTGTCTAAAGAGCCTCTCCGACTTCAGAGGCTGAGATTTCAAGCTAAACGTCCAAAAAGGGAAAGCCCTAAATTATAGCTAAAATAGTTTAGCATTTTTAAAAGTCTGTTTTCTGCTGGTAAGGATATTTTAGCCTTCATTCCACAAAGATATGAAGCTAATTATATTCAAGATTTTAAAACCACCTTCTTGCAATCAGGGGTTTATAACATGGCTTTGTTCTTCAACAAGAAATTGTTCCTATATTCCTCTTAGCCTAATTTGTCTTACTTGAATCATTTTTCATGGAGATTGAGGTCAAAAGGTGTGCCAATCTAATCATTTTTCAGCCCAAACGTGACAACTTCTCAGAGTTGCATTTAGCTTATCAATATGTTTAATGACATACAATTATTTGTGCTAAATTTTAATTATATAAAGGTTCTCAAATGCATGAAAGTCTATGAATGGTGTTTTTTTTATCTCATTTTTTCTCAGTGAAAGAGTATTTGACAGACTAATCTTTTGTGTTTTAATGTAATCAGTTCATAATGAGAATTTTGGAATTGGTTCTTTAATATAGTTAACATTTCTCAAATCCTGTTTGGTTTAATCCAGACAAATTCTGCAGTTCTTAACAATCCAGGCAAAAATACGATACGACCAGAGACAGTTTGTTTTCCTGCATTGCAATTTGTAAGTCTCCCTTATGGAAATATAACTCAGGAAGGTGAAGGTCAGTCTCTCTGGAGAATTTGTGCCTGTGTGGCTACATCATCACTTCCTCACCACCTGTTATGTGCATTCAGAAACTTTCCCTATGCCCTACGAATTATCTCGTGGCAGTGTTTCCCAAGCCTGACTGCTCATCAGAACACTAGGAAAAAAAAATTAGATGCCTAAGCCTTACCTCAGATTGAGACTCATTGGGTGTACGGGTCTGACATCTGTATTTTCTAAAAAGTTCCCCAAGGGGAAATGATAAAACAGAGCCATTGGCTGATGTGTCCAGATTTAATGTCAGTTCCTTGTTAGCCAAGTCTTTATTTTTTTGACATCTCATATTCTCTATAAATGTTCTCTACAGTTGTTCTGGAAGTTTCATACCAAAAAATGCCTGCTATAAAGTATCTCTCTCTACTTTGTCATATTGTGTTTAAGTTTCTCCAATGCTTTTTCTACCCCTCTATTGGCTCAACTTTGGGATGTTTTCCCCATCACTAGCGTTCAAGCCCTGAGATTACCTCAGAATATTCCTTCTCCATGGTGCCAAACAAATTGTGTCCTCCATAGTTTACCATGTAGAAAAGCCTTCATTTATTTCCTGGTGAAACAGCCCTAAGCCTGTGCAAAACTTCTCCTATCTTTTAACCTTTTTTGTTTGTTTGTTTGTTTGTTTTGTTTTTTTGTTTTAAGTTTGCTCCACACATGCAGCCCTATGTAGAGCTTGAACTCATGATGCTGAAATCAACACCTGAGCTGAGACCAAGAGTCAGACACTTAACCCACTGAGCCAGGTTTCCCAAAACTTTGTATTGTTAAAATCAACTTTACATAGGCATAATTTGCATACAAAAAATGCACCCATTTTAAGTGGACGTCTTGGTGAATTTTGACAAACTTATATATAAGTGTAATCACTTCTACAATCGAAATTAAGAACATCTTCCAAGTGTACCCTGTGTCTCATTCTCCCCCAAATTCCAGCCTCAGGAAACACCTGACTTGCTTCCTGTCACCATAGATTAAATTTGGCTTTTCCAGAATTATACAGTACAGGAGACCCATGGACAACCTAGGAGTTAGGGGTATAGTAAAAAATGTACATGTACCTTTCTACTCCCTTGAGAACTTTACTGATAGCCTACTGTTGATCAGAAAGAAGCCTTACCCACAACATAAACAGCTGACTATGTATTTTACATGTTGTATATATTACATGCTATGTTGTTTCAATAAAGTAAGCCAGGGAAAAGGAAATGTCATTAAAATCATAAGGAAGAAAAAAATACATTGACAGTGGTGTGCTGCATTTATCAGAAAAAATCTGCACATGAGTGGACCCACACAGGTCACATCCGCATTGTTGAAGGGTCAGCTGAATGCATGCTTTTGTGTAGAGCTGCTCTTTTTAAGCATAACCGTATTAGCCAGTGTTCTCCAGAGAAACAGCATCAGTAGGATGTGTGTGTGTATATAGGGTTATACAATTGGGTCATACAATTTTAGAGGCTGGCAAGTGCAAACTCTGTGGGGTGGGCCAGCAAACTGGAGACCCTGGAAACAATGATATTGCACTTCAAGTCCCAGGCCTTCTGCTGGCAGAATATCCCCTTTCTCAGAGGAGCTCTGCTTTGTTCTACTAAGGGTTCCACTTATTAGATGAGGCCCACTCACATTATGGAGAGCAATCTACTTTTCTCAAAGAGCACAGATTTAAATGTTCATCAATGAAACGTTAATATAATCCAAACAACACCCTCACAGAAACATCCAGAATAATGTTTGACTACATACCGGGCACTGTGGGCCAGCCATGTTGGCACATAAAATTAACCATCACAAGTATGTTCCTCATATTCGTCTGTGTTTTACACAAATGAACAGATCGGTCCATTTAAATATCGAATAATATTCCAATCTGTGAATACAATACAGTTTGTTTACCTCTTCTTCTGTGGGTGGGAACCTGGATACTTCCAGTTTGTGTCTATGACAAGAGAAGGGGCTTGGAGCACATACATGTAAGTATTTGCAAGAACAAATGTTTCATTTATCTTGGGTAAATGTGTATGAGTGGGGATTACTGGGTCATATGATAAGTGTAAATTTAACAATGTAAAAACTGTCAAGTTTTTTCTCACGGTGGGTTTAAATTTTAAATTTCCAAAAGTAATCTAGGAAAGTTCTAGCTGCTCTGTATTCTCGTCAAATTCTTGGTACTTTCGAGGTGTTCTCATTTTAGTGGTGACTAAAAGTATTTCACTGTGGTTTAAATTTGCATTTTCCTGATAACTACTGATGTCAGGCATATTTTTATGTATTGACCAGCATTTGTATATCTTATTTTTAAAGTGTTTCTTCAAATCTGAAGCCCGTTTTTAAATTGTGTTAAGTTAGTTTCTATCATTGAGTTGTAAGTGTTCTTTACGTGTTATGAATACAAATCATGTGACAAGTGTATACATATTACAAAGGTTTTCACCCAATCTGTGGCTTGCCTTTTTTATTTTCTTGCCGTTTTCATTAGAAGATCAGAAGTTTTTAATTTAGGTGCTTCCCTGTTTTCCTGTTTTCTTATAGTTTAGTTTTCATGCTATCTTTGCTTACCATAGGCCAGAAAGATGTTTTCCTCTAGAAGACTTTTAATTTTTGCTTTTACATTTACGTCTATGAGCTATCTTGGTTTATTATTTGTGTACTGCAGGAGAAGAGAACTGATATTTATTTATTTTCCATTTGGATAGCCAATTGTCCTAACACTATTTTTTATAAGGCTCTCCTTTCCCCATTTAATTGCCTTGTCACCTTTGATGAAAATCAATTGACAAATATGTGTGGACCATTTACTGGTGTCTCTGTTCTGTTCCCTTGATCTATATGTCTATTCACATGCCAACAGAACACTATGTTGGTTACTGCAAATTTCATGGTGAGTCCTAAAATCAGGCAATGCAGGGCCTCCAACTTTGTTCTGACTTCACAAAATTGTCTTGGTGTAATTTTCATTTTAACGCTAGCTATCAATGCATTTAGTATTAATTTGATGTTTTTATAGAATGAAGTCAACGGATATGCATATTCATAGGCAGAAACATAGCACCCTCTTTCAGACCTGCATAATTATCCTTTTAAATTTACTTTTCTTAAACATAGTGAGTCTTCAGGGGCGCCTGAGTGGTTCAGTCGGTTAGGCATCAGCTCAGGTCATGATCTCACCGTTTGTGAGTTTGAGCCCCGCGTGGGGCTCTGTGCTGACAGCTCAGAGCCTGGAGCCTGCTTCAGATTCTGTGTCTCCCTCTCTCTCTGCCCCTCCCCTGCTCATGCTCTGTCTCTCTCTGTCTCAAAAATAAATAAACAGTGAAAAAATAAATAAATAAAACACCATAAGTCTTTCAGTAGCCCACGTGCATGTGCTTTCTGTATTACGACCGGTATCATTGTTCTGCACATTGAACTACTGTCAGGTTACATCTCTTCTCATCCTCATCCACAATGAACCTCTGGATCATGACTCTATTCCTTGTCCCATATTCTCCTCTCAAAACAACCTCCTCAATGCTTAAACATTTGAATTTCTTTAAACCCAGCCTGCTGCTGTCAACCCTCATTTTCTTAATCTTAAAGACAGCACCTGAGGTCTGACCTTGTCAGAGCTTAGATGCAGAATAATCACCTTATGACATGTACAAATGTCACTGCACATTTTGATGGCATTCTCACTGTGTCAGAGCAAATCCAATTTCTGCTCTGCTCTCCCTGAAAGTTTTCTTCTGCCTTAATGATTCATAACTCATGTTAGCTATTACGAATCTTCCCCTCCAAACAATCATGACATGACTTTCTTAAAGTAAATCATGATGGGTGGTTTGCACTCATCTCCAATTATTTATTTTAAAAATAAAGGCTAAAAGAACAAAAGGAGGGTTGAATTTGAATGCCCTATTGTGAAGGACAGGCATGCTGAGTTATTTCTGAGGGTGGGATAAACTGGAGAAATTGCAAATTAAGAGCAGAGGAAACAGAGGAAGAAGAGGAGCTTTGCTCTAGAAGGAACAAGAATTGGGGTGAAGATCAAAGGAGCAGGAATTCAGAGAAACAAGAAGAGCTTCACTTGCATATTTTGATTCCCAGCAGCCTCCCCACACCCCACAGCCTTTTCTCAGTAGCCTCAGTCCTGTTATTTGTCAGCACCATCATTTAAATGACCCCGGGTCTGAAAGCTTATGACCCTACCTCATCCACCCTGCCCCCACACCCGCAAGTACAAAGGTCACCACTGCCATTTCATTCTGCAACTCCATCAGCACCTGTCCTTATGATCATGTCCTTAAAAATATAGAAGAGACTACAGAATATGTTCCTTTTTCTTGATGGCCTTGTGGTCCTCTTAGTGTGAGAGAAAATACATGACACAGCGACCCCATGAGTTACAGCAGCCGCCCCCACCCAGGGTCTGAATTCACAGGAATTGAGCATAAGCATTGACCAAGGCAATGCCCACAGGATGCTTTAGTAAAATCCAGAAAGTGCTTCCAAAGAAAGTAGCCACACCTGCCCTCTGTGAGCCCACAGACCGGACAGAAGGGGAGCTAAGCTCTTTTCCCTACCCTCTACTAATAACCAACATCTATGCATTTTGGAAACATCCTCACCAACACAACTATCTAATTCTTGATAAACCCTGAATTTTAGAATCAAGAGTCCTTTGGAAATCTTTTTACAGGTGTAAACATTAGAAAGAGAGAGAAGTTAAATGGTGTAAGACCACATGCAAATCTAGTCCAAAAAGTAATTAATGCTGGTTTTCTGTTTCTATCTTACCAAACCAATCTATAGCAAAAATATTCTACACTCTCACCTTTCCTAGATCCTTTTGGGGATATTGTTTCAAGGGTGGAAGAAGCATTTCTGGAGATGAGAAATTTCATTCAATAAGAAATATGATATCGGCAGTACTTTCTGAGAGCTGATACAGGACATCGCTTCAAGGAAGCCCAATGTGCTGGAATGAACGATACCTGTGCCAGCTGACTGATAATATACACGGACATCCAATGCCTCCACAATTAGAAAGAAAAAATTTCCAAAATACAGTGAAGAACTGAAGTCATTGTCTTCATCTATAAAAATAAAAACCTGCTTCAATTTTCTATGAAAATTTTTTAGATAGAAAATTAATCATCAATTGTTTCTCCCTTTCATTTTACTCCACATACTTAGAAGAACAAACTCTGAATCTACCAAAAGCAAGATCAATAATGATCTGAGGGATATTTAACTAATCACATGGCCCAGGAAATCCAATGCCATCTCAGCAGTTCCATCCCCTTCCTCCAGGCCACCTGCTGTTGACAAAGTAGCAAACAGTGTTGTTGTGGTTCCTGCTAACCATATAATACCTCCAAACAATACACTTTGATGGCCTGTGTGTGCCTCTGTGCTCCACCCTCAGTGACAGAGGAAAACCAAGTGCCAGCTTTCAGCACTTACCTTGCCAGTCTGTCTCAGCTGATAGAGAAATTTTTCTCCATTATCTTCCCTGTGGAAGGTCTTACATGTTAAATTATAGCCACCTAGAATGCAAAATAGCAATCATTATGATTGTGTCAGGGTCTTGAAAGCTACAGATATTGAGGCATGACTCATTCCCCATCATTACAGATCATAAAATTGATGAATAAATACACGTTTTGGCAAAGGAAGGCCATCAAGCCACATATATATTAAAAGTTTGCACCTTGAAATGAAAGGCGGGCAATAGTTTCATTAACCATTTACTGTTATTGAAGGACAAAATCAACAACAGATGAATTTGGCCGACGGAAGGGCAACTGGATGCAATCTCGTGCAGGATTTCATAGTCCTAGCTCTTAATCCCTCTCCTCAAATTCTAATCAAAAATATGATCTGTCCAAACACAAGACACACATAAAGCCAGAGACCATTATAGTCTTTATAAGACATTGAACAAATTCACCTCTTTACAACTGGAAATTGTCAGACTAAATATACCATTTTCTTCAAATAATAAGGTAGTTTATAGGGCAGCACGTTGTTGACATGTGTGAAAGCTGGTAATGTGTGGATTATGATTTTAAACAACCTTAGGGTGCTTGGGTGTTAGGACAATTTGCAATCTGTTTTGGGGTCTATTAGAAGCCACTGATGTAGAAGCGATCAGCCTCTTGATTTGCTTGTATTACTACTGGCAGTCTCCAAAAACTCAAAGAGCTGGTTGGAAAATGAAATTGTTCAGTCAATTATCAGTCAGCTGGTAATAATTTTAGTTCAGGTGAGCATTCTGTGAGTGGGCCAGGGTTTTATTTACAAAGAATAGCATATTTTCTGCCAGAACTCCTGCATTAAAAAGGCTTGTGTATCCATTGTCCATTTTCAAAGAAAGCTGTAAATTATAAATGCTTATGACTGTCCGTACCAACAAGTCATCTCAATGGATATGACATTTAAAAAAAAAAAAAACGATACATTCACATGTCCACTGGAATTATAAGACAGTACGGGTTTTATAATGAGAAGCACCAGTGTTCTTCCCAATTTCCACACAAGCTATCTGCTCCTCAGAGGTCATTGCTTTTAACCATGTCTGTCTTTAGTTCTGACTGTTACTTCCAAACTACTCTAAATAATATGCTTATGTCTCCATTTCTTTATTTTCTTTCACCAACTCTACTCCCTGCTATAAAAAATAAGGACTTATTTCTTCATGATACTTCTTTCTTAATCCTTTCAATTTTTGAGATATGCAAAATTTCCCAGTTCTTTTATTGATTGTCTTGGTAGAGTTGAATAATATATCTAAAATTCTGTATATTTTGCTATCAACTTTAAATAGTCACTTAGATGTTTACTATGTAAAATGTTTATGTTTGTATTCTTTTTTTCTGCCAGTCTTCCAAATTTTGATCTCCAATTTGTGCCATTTTCTCTATTCTTACATTAATAGCACATAGAGGCTTTTTTGGTAAACATGATCACATCATCTGTGTTTTGACCAAAGGCTGATGGTGAAATTGAAAACTAATGAAGAGGTTATATTGACCTGTCTAGAAAATGCTTAACACCTACAGAAAAGATGAGGATGTTTCTAGGAAGTTACAGAACGGCTGGCTTTGTTTCCTCCACAGGCCTCACAGCTGAATGACAGAGCAAATGGGCTGTCTCCAATGGAAGAGTGTATGGCCTGGGACACTGACTTCAGGACACAGAGCAGTGCGTGTCTAAATGAGAAGCATGTGACAGTGCAGGGTCATTCTCCTCTAACTCCTTTGGAACATGGTCTTCAGTGTGTGGTCCCAGACGGGCAGCAGCAGCACTGTCCGAAATTTGTGAACTGTAAGTTCTGGTTATCCACTCCAGAACAACTGCATCAGAAACCCTGGGAGTGAGACCAGCAATCTGTGTGTGAACAAGCCTCCAGCTGATCATGAAGCAAGCTAAGGTTAAAAAAACCACTGCTTTAGAGGAGACGCTATAGGGGCTATAGGGTTTTGCATTGAGGTGAATGCCAAGTAGCTGGCAGAAACAGGGTAAAAAGAGTAGGGCCAATTGGCACTGTTGGTCTAGACCTTTAATTATCTCTGCTCTCTCTTGGGGTCTCACCCTTCATTCTTACCTTTTGGACCAGAACACTCAAAGTGGATTTTCTATTGGGTTCCTTTCAATGATATGCTGGTAAATGATTAACAACCAGCTAATGAGAAGGGAGGGAGACCCTGATCTATACTCCCCGCAAGACCAATTTCAAGTTGCCAACATGACATCTCTGAAGAAGATGGGAAGACATGGGCACAATCAAAGACCGGTGAGACCTGGTTCCACCACTGGCTCCTTGGGGAACAGATTCTTGTGCAGCTCCCTTCTGCCCATTTCCAGCTCTGTTTCCTCCACCAACGTGCCTTCACAAGCTTCTTTTCTTCCAGAAATTCTGTTGACATCTCTTTCAATTGTTGATGTTTTACTGTTAAAGATTTTACCACCTTTGATTGTTCTTTACTAACATTCTTCTGGGGTTTTATATGCATGTATTCAGTCCAACACCTTGAAGCAGAAACCTAAGGATATATTATCATCCAAAGTTTATGACCCATTTCACTGGGTAAAGACAAAGTAACTATTCACCAACGTGTTGTTGAGGTTACCGTCTGGTATTTATAAATATGCCGTGACCCCCATGGTAAAGGTCAAAGGTAGCACTGAAATTCAGTGATCGTCTATAATCCCTCATCATTTATGTGTTCAACAAATATTGAGCGCTTTCTATATGCTAAGAATGATTATAAGTGTTAGGAATAAAAAAGTAACAAAAGAGAATAAAATTGCCCTATGATTTTCATCCTGGGGACACTGGAATAATGTAGACAAGAGGTCCAGCCTGGAATGGGAATACCACAAAAGGGCGGCTAAAAGGAGGGTCATGGCCTGGAAGACTGGCCCAACACTACATGATATCTGACAAAGTAGGTTGGAAGAAATGCACAAGGCTGACTGTAACCATATAAACCAAACATACTGTAAAACAAATGTAAAGTGTGTAATTAATACATATTACTCACAATTTCCAGCAAGATTCAGCTCTCAGTCATGCACATGCATCTCTGATATACCAGACACAGTCACCATTTAGGTACCAGAAGACAGTAGAACAGGATCCTCTAAAAAAATGAAGCTTAAAATAACGACACCAATCCTTCAATGACTTCTTGCCTTGCCAACAATGAACTCATTCCCAGACAAGCCTCTTTTGAACTCTAGTGGGTGTTATCGCCTTTGAGTGAGGGCGCGGAGTTGGAAGGTCAGCTTGGCTATGTGCCCTGGCTTGGCCTCTCCCAGCCTCCCAACCTCTGCAGATTCACAGCTCTAAGGCAAAGTGTCCTCATCTATAAAATTAATTTGATAAGAGCACTTCAGCAACGTGCTGGAAGAGTTGAATGAATAATGCAGGTGGAGGTGAGGCACACAGTCCTTGCTTATTAAGTGCTCGTTGTGTGCGCTGAGTTGGCATTCTCTTTTCTGCCCTATTGCACCACAGTCAGTGCTGTCTTCCGCCCACTCAACTTTGATACTGACAAATTTGGGGGATTATTTGAACCCTTCTTTTTTTAAACAAAATATGCTGCATGTCAGCTCTCAAAATTCTCTAGTTTATAATGAAGCAAACATTTCCTTTTCCAGAGCCTCGCTGTTCAGTTCAGCCCCCCCCCCAACCTGGTGCCACACACTGAGATTTCCCACAGCCACACTGAAGGCTCAGAAATGGGCCCTTTCTAATTTGTCAGCTCTTTGGGTAGAGCCTGAGTTATCAGTGAAGGCAAACTTTGGTCCTTGGAGGTGAAAAAAATCTAAGTCTTCCTAATTATAGAACACAAATATACATACAATATGGGTTGTATGATAAACAAATGTTCCATCAGAGAGCACAAAACATAAACAAATACACAGTTTGTCTGTGGTATTAAAATATCATGGGCTGTCTCTAGGAAAAATTTCCAAAAAGGCTAGAGGGGAAATGATGAACAATATTTGAGAAAGAGAAAAATACAGTTTTCAACTTACAAAGGGGTAAGTTGATCATAGAATTTTTATGGAGAGGGCATTACAGGTCAAAAGACTTTTAAGTACCACCCCACCCCACCACCCCACCCCCAGCAAAAAAAAAAAAAAAAAAAAAGCTTACTTTACTTCAAAATGCTTTTGAATTCTTACCTGGTCAGTCCAGGAAAGGGCACTTCCCTGCCTTCTACTGCAGCCGCTACAAAAGACAGAAGGCTCTGCAGAGTCGGCAGGAAGAGGGGTTCCTCCACAGTGGTAGGGAGCGCATGAGAATATAATTATAACTGAAGCCTGGACCCTGAAGTGGGGAAACAGATACACCTGTCAAGAAAGCCCAGGAAAGACTATGATCACAAATGATTCCACTGTCTCCGTGGAGCCTCGAGGATCCTGTGAGTAGACTGGCTGGATGACCTTGAAGACCCCTTGATCCAGAACACTCTATGATTCTGTAGGTCAGCCAGGTTCACACAGCTCATCAGCAGCTGGTCAGTGCAAACATCTTTCTCCCAAATAAACACATATACAGAAAGGGGAACGCAAAGCTCAGGGTAATTTAGTGACTGGCATTCAGGTGTCCTTGCTCTAATATATAAATGTTGGAAAAAGTTCTCTCACATATCAGTCCTTGATCAACATGCATCAAATGTCTGCTGTTGGTTTGGTGACTAAAATGCCATGAATTATTACTATGCATTATCAAATTGTCCGAATACTCTGGGTTTGCTGCCCTGATGTGGTTCTGAATAACAGAGAAGCTTACTGGCACTCTCATGTCTATCAATCCCCCAGACACAAATATTCTCATGGGTTGCATGATAAATAAATAAATGTTCCACTAGAGCCTACAAAACAAGTAGAATTATACATCATTACTTAAAGGAAAGATTGTACTTGAACAGATGAATTGTACTGAGATCTTGATTTTTAAGATATTTTTAGAACTATCAAAGAAATAATTTACTTACTGATGATTCTCCTTCCTTCCTCCTCTTATTCTATCATGAGTTTTTGGCTTTATTAGCACTAATTTCTACAGCACTGTGATTCTAATATGATTACTTGACAGAGTGATCTGAATTTTTACCACCTGTCAAATGAAACTGTATTATTGAAAATAAACCTCATTTTAGTATCTTGAACACTTTTACCAAAAAAAAAACCACCCCAGCTTTTTCATCTAACCATTTCCCATTATTAGAGCTAAGTAGGCATTGAAACATGCAAAGAGTGATGTGTATCTGCTTATTGTAAATGCATTTGCTCATTCATTGTTCATCTCATGCTTAGAGACCTAACATTGAATAATTAAAAATAAATAAAGAGAGTCAAACTTTCTCTTCCAGAAACAAAGAAAGGCTCAGTACTTCAGGAACTCAAGATACGGCATCTTGATGGTGGCTCAGCCCGTCCAGAGCCTCTTGAGCCAGGGACCAGAGCGCAGTGTTCACAAATGAGTCTTTTCAGGCTGGTCCTCAGTCAGTGACCCAGTAAATCATCTTCTTCAAACTCAATTTTAAGCGAGGCCAACCATTTAAAACTGATTTCGGTTTTGGCTCTCAGGAAGCCAGAAGTCATGAAGGGACAGGTGGTCCAGAATGCAATATGTCTCTGGCAATATTTCCTCAATAATTCCCCATGAGCTCTTCCCATGACATGGACTTTGACCTGACTGTGGGAGCAGTTTGGGTATGCCCAGTGCTAACACCTTCCTGGGAAAAACTCAAGTCCCACTGCTGAGTATAAACAATTAGGAAACATAAATATGTACCTCTGCGTCACTAGATTTGCTCCCAGGAAATAGCAGTGAACCCCAGAGTGGTGTTTTCCCAGCATGATAGCCAGTAGGGTGCACAGAGCCAGAGAGGTACCACTGTGCTGAGGTGAAGGGGTCTGAAGAAGTGTGTCTGAAATCAGTTCAGCTTCTACAGAACCTATGGGTGATTTTTCTGGTAAAATTCCATTTCACTATATTTGACATATCCAAGCTCAGATAAAGGGACATGACAATTCCTAACTCTTAAGGAACATTTCAGGTATTTTTAAAAGCTTAGGTGACTAAGAGGTATTCTTTCAAAGGCAGTTTTAAAATAAAGAGGGGAGAAAAGTAAAGCTAATTTTACTTTACAAAATCCTACATTTAATGCTTAGAACTCTTTCTTCATGGGAGTTTTTGTTTATAAGTTTCAAGCTATTTTCTGGATTGGTCATTTACACAAGAAGCTCTTACCACAAGATCATATCATGTAAATGTGCCAAATAGACCACATTTCACATTCCATTGTGTGGGGAATACAAAGCAAGGCTTTTTTAAAAAAAAAAATATGACTTGATTTATTGATTTTCTTGGGATTTCTACTTACATAATGATATTAAAAATTCAATCTCAGTTTTAAATCACTGTTCTCCCTAAGGGTCAGGAACTGCTCATTTTCTTTTTTTTTAATTTAGACACACATACATCTGTGATTATTTGAACAACTCATAGTGACAAAATATGAAGTCTGGAGAAACCAGGGATGCTAGAATAGGTCTCCCTATATTTAAATCCCAGCTTGGCCACTTCCCTGTTTGACGGCCTTTGGGAAACCACTTAATCTTTCTGTGCCTCAATGTCGTGTAATGTCAAAATGTTGATTGTGATGATACCAACCTCATAAGGTTATTTGAAGGTTTACATGGCTTAATACTAATGTGCTTAAAAAAGAATTTCATACTGGGGTGCCTGGGTGGCTCAGTCAGTTAAGTGTCCTACGCTTGATTTTGGCTCATGTCATGAGGTCGAACACTGCATCAGGCTCTGCACTGACAGTGCAAAGCCTACTTGGGATTTTCTCTTTCCTTCTCTCTGCTGCTCCCCTCCATGCTCTCTCTCAAAATAAATAAACATAAAAAAAAACCTGGTACCTTATACATATTTGTTGTATAATCAAACACAATAGAAAGCAATGACTAAAATACATGCAAGAACTTTACACATTCATTCAACTGCCATTCAAAATTCATTTAATAATTGTCATTTTCATCTCTTTTAAATCTATAAAATTTTATTTCTGCATAGCTTTTTGGGGCGCCTGGGTGGCTTGGTCGGTTAAGCGTCCGACTTCTCATGTTCTCACGGTCCATGAGTTCGAGCCCCACGTCGGGCTCTGTGCTGACAGCTCAGAGCCTGGAGCCTGTTTCAGATTCTGTGTCTCCCTCTCTCTCTGCCCCTCCCCTGTTCATGCTCTGTCTCTCTGTCTCAAAAATAAATAAATGTTAAAACAAAAATTTAAATCTATAAAATTTTCTTTCTGCATAGCTTTTTAACTGTGTGGCCTTTGGACACATTGTGTAACATATATACACTTGAGTTTCTTCATCTGTTAAACAGGAATAATAAACGTACACATGTCATAAAATTATGCGTGATAAATAACATGATGTTGGTAAAATGCTTAAGAAAGTCCTTACTCTTTCAGCAAAAGATTAACAAATGTTATGTAATCTTAATACTCTAAACAAGGCCTTGGGCATATAATCGATATGATATTTCATATTAGGGATGAACAGATGGATTACCCAGTAAGTGGTGTGGAGGCAGCCAGCATGTGGGAATGTAATATTAGATTTTCACATTACATCTTAAACCGAAATAAATACAAATGTAAAAATGAATCCTTTAAATCTAGCTGGAAATCTAGGTACATTTTTTTAATCACTGCAAAAGGTTATTCATTGATTGGCAAACCTTTTCTACAAAGGGCCACAAATTTTAGATTTTGAGGCCCGTAGAGTTTCTGTTGCATTTGTTCAGCTCTGCTGTTGCAGCTGCAAACACCTACAGAAAATCAATGACCAATGAGGTATTGCTGTGTCCCAGGAAAACATCATAAAAATAGGCCAAGGGCCTGTTAGACTCCAGGACCATAGTTTTCCAATCCCTATCTACTTCATTCTAGTGTCCCAAACAAAAACTATATAAAACCCTGTAAAAGCCATGTTGGGTTACCAAGTTTGTCATATTATCTCGGGTCTAGACTCTACATAGCATCATGAAAAAGAAATAAATAATGTGTTCTCTACCTTTAAGAGCATTGTCATCCAGTCAACTAGTTCCAGACAAAGTGATACACAAAATGTTATAAAGAGCACACAGACGTGCGATCGGAATTACAAATGGTTTGTAGTCAACACAAGTCACGTCAGCACTTGAAGAAAATTATATGAAATCCAACTGGAAGATTTCCCAGTGGGGCAGTAATTCCATCTGGGGCTCATTTTCCATGGACACCAACCTGTTTTTCTTCAAAAATATGAAGGAACTTGAAGATTTAATGTTCTTTCATAAACTGAATCAACCATTCACATAAAATGTGACATATTTTAATCCACATACTTTTTGAGAATTTTAGTTTTAAGAACTCCAACATGAAAGTACCCTCTCTGGGCTTTTCTTGACAAGTGTCTTAAGACAAGGAAGCTTCTTAACCCCATTTGTTCATGTTTTTCTCATCCCATAGTCAGACACTGCCTTTCATTTCGTTTGCCTTAATGAATTGGATGGTAAATTGATTTTCTAAAATGAAGAGTTATCCCTCAATTAACTTGTTAAATTAAACATCAGCTCTGCCATCAAGGAATTCTTTCCTAGTGAACAATTAAGTTTTACAAGCATTATTCTGTCTGTTCATTCTGGCATGACAAATATAACACTTCAGGCATCAAGCTTTTATAAACTGTTAACATGTAATCTGATTCATCATGAGAATGCACATTTTGTCCAGTGGGAAGGATTCTACACAATGCACACTGAAGGAACAGCAAAACCATGATCTGCTCTGATGACTCAATTAGTCATTTCAAGTTCCTTAAAATCATCCCACTGTCCTACCAAGAATCATTCTGTAATTCCCACAGCGGTCTCTGTATTTCCCTACCTCTGAAGGCAGGGGGTTAATGACTTGCTTCTCTCCAAGTGTGATTCACTACGTTCCTGCCACACTGGACTTCTTGAATCCCCAATATCATTCTTGGGTCTTTGCATTTGCTGTTTCTTCTGCCTGAAAAACTTTACCTGTAAACTTATTGATGTGTCTCATTAATGAGTGTTCTACAAGTTTTAACTCATCTTTAACTCTTCCAAGTACTTTTTCCAGATTACTTAACCTAAAGTGCGACACAAACACACCCTCCATCAATCACCATCAGATGACCCTATTTAATTTTGGTTACCAAGATCTGATATGATCCTGTTTGTAGATGCATTCTTGTATTTTATGACTCCCGTCACCAGAACATAAGATACATGAGCGCATCTTTATGCATCTGTAGCTCCTAAAAGAGGGTCAGGAATACAGTAGGCCCTCAACAGTAGAATAACAAAAAGAAAGAAGGAGGAAACAAAGGAAAGGAAGGCAAGAAGGAAGAAAAACCAATAGATAGTGCAGCCTCGTCTGGAGCTCCAGAGACACAGAGCTTCTCAAAGGCCCTTCCTTATTCTGTCTGCTCCAGCAGGGTAAAAAGCCACTTGAGGTTTTGAATGCAGGTTTGAGTCTGGTTCTCTTGGGAGAACGTCGTGTGATATGCAAAGGGAAGACCAGTATGTTAGAGCTGTACATGAGTTCACATGGCTAGACATGTTAGAACATGTTAGAGCTGTTTGCTCATGAGTTCACACTGGTGTGTGTGTGTGTGTCTGTGTGTGTGTGTGTGTGTGTGTGGTTCTATTCTACCCAACAACTCACTGATTACCCTCTGGGTCCAGTGTTTTTTCAGCCCTCTTATTGTTTCCCTTACTTAAGCCCACAAACTTCTTTCAATCTGTATGTCTCTACATAAAACAAAATTTGATTTAAATAACCTCTTTTCATTCTGTGTTTCAAATTTTGATTAAAGAAATAAAAATTAAGTATTAAATTATTTTTTACTAAGTAATTTTTTACATATTTCTGTCCACATATTTAGTCATTATGGAATTTCTTCCATTACCATTCTTTTCCATATTTTTACTAGATTAGCAAAAAGCATTCTCAGAAATAAGCTCCCATAATTCAGTCTAGCATTGAACACACTGTCCCCCAGCCATGACTGCTACAACTGTTTTTAGTGCACATTATAATCACATAAAATTAATTTTTGTGCTAACTATAATAGAGAGAAGAGGGTACAACTTGGGTGTCAAATATTAGTGGAAGACATCTCTTCAATGAAATACCATGCAGTTAATAAATATTATGTGACTATGATGTGTCTGTGTAAGCTCATCAGTTGAAACAAATGTACCATTTTAGTGAGTGATGCTGACAAGGGCAGAAGATATGCATGTGTCCAGGCAAGGAATATTCAGGAAATCTCCATACCTTCTCAATTTTTCTGTGAATCTAAACTGCTCTAAAATACAAAATTTTTAAAAATATAAACAAAGTATATCTGTATTATAATCAAAACTACAAAAAATTAATGTGCACCTGACCTGGGTAAGGATGATAATAAGCACCATGAGAGTGGTCAACAGTTCATGCACTTGAGGGACTTAAAGATGTCTTTTTTAAAAAAAATTTTTAACCATTAATTAATTTATCAATAATAATAAAACAAAATAGCACAAAATTATATTTATACATGAATAAAAGTAAATACCCATCTAAAGTAATTTTCCAATCAATATGAAGATCTTTTTTCATTCACTGAATGTAACCCAGAGCTTTGACAGTGAGGATATTTTACGAATTTCCTACGAAGGCTCACTGTGGTGTCTAATCTGCAGAGCTGATGATATCATAGGGGAGCTTAAAAACAGTTACAAAAATTCCTTCTCTGCCAGATAGCACATGAAGAAGTTTTAATGTGAGCTGCTGCCCTAAGCTGCTTTGTATTTCAAAAGTAGACAGAAGGCTTTGGACAAGGAAAAGAGGAAAGCCTCCTGGAAGAAGAGCCTTCGGGTTGGACCTGAGAGAGGCAGGTAGTCTCCACAGACATGATGGGCACCACATAACTTCCAGTCAAGTGTGGGCAATCCTAGCTGTGATTTCTAGGGAATCACTGAATCATTGGCATAAGCAATTGGTTGGATTTAATAAGTTCTTTCTGCCAGGAGAGTAATGTTTCAGCCTATCTATGAAACTTCTTTCTGGCAAGATTACACTGGAATACAAAGGCTGGTTGCTTTCATAATGAGTATCAGCTTTTCTTCAAATGTGTTTTGCAGAATCCTGACTCCTGGAGATATTCTGCCAAACCCACCTACCCCCATCACAGATTAACAGTCCTGAAGTCAACCTTTCTATTCTCATTTCACCACAAACCCTTTTGGGTTAGTAGGTAAGGCTTATTAACAGCCTAGCAGCATTGCAGAATTAAGAGGCAGTACAGTGTAGTGGGGAGAAGCCTGGACTAGAGACAGCCTACCAGGGCTGTCACTGCAGCTTTCCATCTAGGGCTGTGTGACCTCAAGCAGGTTACTTAACCTCTCTGTGTCTTACATTCTTCATGTACAAAATGGTGAGCACTAGGTAAGGGCTATCCTTAGAGCAGCGTTCTCTGGGTTCTCTGTCGGAAAAAAGAAATTTCTGAGACACAAGCAAATGTAACATGTGCTTGTTGATGTTCACATAAAAATCCAAGAAGGCTCTTCGCCCATGCCTCTACGCCCCTGGACAGAAGCTTCTGACTTCCCGCAAAGCAGAGGATCACAGGAATGAGAGTGGTGCACTCAGGTGTAGGAGTTGTTAAATCTGAGACAGTCTGGTATGCGCAGTAGATGGCAGGCCATGCAGATTTGCAGTGCAGAGCCGAGGACAAGGCTTTTCAATGAATTACCACTGTTGTCTCTCCTGATGGCTTCAGGACATGGGCCCTGTCACACTCACATACGTTCTCTTCCAGGACTGGCTAAGTCTCAATGATCTGCTGAGAGACCTCGGTAAAGCAGTCCTCTACTTATGGACGTGTCTCCATTCCACCAGGGATGTAGGCACTGGTGTCCGAGAGTGTGCTGAACTGCCTCCTCTTGTCATTTATGTGTCCCTTCTTATACCTGCATGGCTGGCTGGCAGCATTTCCCGCCAGAGGCAAACCACAGTTCCGGGTCCCAGACCTGACAGAGTGTATCAGCCCCTGCAACGAGGATGCCTCTGAAAGCATCCTCCCTACCTCCAATGAAGCCGAATGTGGTCCTGTCAGATCAAGTGGACCTGGAGTTTTGCTCTGAGGCTAGAACTGGTGTGATGGCATGTAACAAAGTTGACTGAAAATCTCGAGAGCCAGAGAATGAATCGGAACTAAAGTTTCAGAGAGCACAGAGGCTCAATGCTGAGAAACAGCCGTCAAATTCCAGAAGTCTTCTTGAGTCACTATAGACCTTTTAAACCACTGATCCTTCTTTAGGAGGTCTGGAGGGGTCTTCCTATTTATTCATTTTTAAATTTATTTTTATTTTTATGTTATTTTATTTTGTTTATTTTATTTGGGTCTTCGTATTTAAGCTGCATTGCCACTGAAATGTTCTGGTCATTGTGCTGTCTCAGGTTGGATTATGATGACAATGATGATATTGTGTATTCCAGTGATTCCCAGACTTCTCTAGTCTGCAGAACCATGTGTTTCTGCTGTGAAGCCATAAGGATTCACTGGTTGATATATGTCCCTGATTTACAACACTTATTTGGTTCTCAGTCACCTGGACCTAATGATGTCCCACCAGCAACAGTGGTACATTGGGTGGAACACTGCTGTGGACTGAGTTCTCAAGTTCTCTCCCACCCCCACCGCACACTCCCCATCTCCACACCCCACTCCTGACAAAATCCATATGTTGATTCCCTAATACCCAGCGTGATGGTATTTGGAGTGGAGGCTTTGGGAGGTAATTCCATTTAGACTAGATCATGAGGATGGGGCCCATGACGGTATTCTTACCTTTGTAAGAAGAGGAAAGAGACCAGAGCCCCTCTCTGCTATGTGAGGACACAGCAAGAGGTGGCCATCCACAAGGAGGAACAGGGTTCTCACCAGACACTTAAGTCCACCAGCATCTTGATCTTGGACTTCCCAACCTGCAGAATGTGAGAAAGACATGTTTATTGTTTAAGCTAAGCAGTATATAGCACCTTGTGTTGACTGAAGCATGCTCACCATCCATGTGAGCATAATGTTAGGGAGTGAGCACATTGAAAAAGATGCCCATGGAATTCTGATGCTTCCCATACTATGTCTCTGAGAATCACTCTTGTATACAAACTGCTTAGGAGATGCCTATGAAATATGAGCTATTCATTAATCTGCCTCTTCATACAAAGGTATTATCATTTTTTTAATTGTTTTTCTTTTTCTCTCAGTAAATTTAAAATTCTGTAGCAGAGAAAAACCTTGTAAGTTAAACATTAATAAATGGAAGATAGAGATGTAGACTTTGAAAACTCATATGTTTATATGGTTTCTCCTTCCAATATTTCTGTCACAGGCATTTACAATGTCTAGTAGGTGTTGTCAGATTTCAATGTTCTCAAGTCTATAATAGGGACAATGATCTTGCCCTATCTCACAGAGTAATTAAAAAAAGCAAATTAGAAAAAACAACACTGGGGTGCCTGGGTGGCTCGGTCAGTTGAACAATTTCAGCTCAGGTCATTATCTCATAGCTTGCGGGTTTGTGCCCCGCATTGGCCTTTGTGCTGACAGCTCAGAGCCTGGAGCCTGCCCCTCTGCCCCTCCCTGCTCATGCTCTGTCTCTCTCTTTCTCTGTCAAAAACATTAATTTTTTTTTAATTTAAAAAAATAATTAAAAAAATTATAAAGAGAGATACCATTAAAAAATAAATAAAAAGAAAGAAGAACACAAATGTTCCTGGTAGTGTATAAAATATTCTACTAGTTAAAATTGAATTTATTTTAGTTAAATTATCATCATTACTATAAGAAAGAAATATTTAAAAGTTTATTGTTGCACTAAGTCACTGTTGACACAAATCAATTCTAGTAAGGGGGCCAAAGAGAAGAATAGCCTGTCTTTCAAATGAATAAATAAACAAAAAGCAGAATAAGAGAACAAATTTATGGGGGCCATACAGGAGGTAGGTAGGGGATGGGAGAAACTGGTGAAGGGGAGTGGGAGCCTACTTAGGCTTCCAGTAATGGAAGGAAGAAGTCACGGGGCTGAAAGGCACAGCACAGGAAATGCAGTCAATGATATTGTGATCAGGTCGTGTGGTCACAGATGGTAGTTACAAGTGTGCGGAGCACAGCATAATGTACAGAGTTGTTGAGTCACTATGTTGTACACCTGAAACTAATATCACATTATATGTCAACTAGACTCAAATTAAAAAAAAAATAGCCTGTTTTTGCTAAGCCCTTTACTAGTGAACACTAAATTGATATGCAAACAAATATGATAAATAATATGATAAAAATGGCATTTACTAGTTGCTTAGGATTTGACCATGAAATAACCAAGCCATTCAGTGCATTAAATTTCATGATCTGTCTTCAACCATTGTAAGTGAATCAGTTGTGTGATACACATCAGTCATTACATCAGCTCCCCTTTTATTTTATTTTATTTTTTTAATTTTTTGTATGTTTATTTTTCAGAGACAGAGAGAGACAGAGCATGAGGGGGGAAGGGCGGAGACAGAGGGAGACGGAATACGAAGCAGGCTTCCAGGCTCTGAACTGTCAGCACAGAGCCTGATGCGGGGCTCGAATTCACAAACCACGAGATCATGACCTGAGCTGAAGTTGGATACTCAACACACTGAGCCACCCAGGCGCCTGTCAGCTGCCCTTTTAGACATGGGCTAGGATCCAATGCTACAGGCACTATGTTTATTTCCAGTAAGCACTTTTGGCCTTGGGCAAGTTGCTCCCATTTATCAGAGAATAGGGACAATTCTGTGGTTTCTTAATTGGGTGAGTGGCTTTGACAGCCCTTCAGAAGCATGAAGAAAGTCCAGTTTTGAGGATCCTCAGTACAAGCATGAGCATATGATCGTCCCAAGAGATAACAGACCTTATGCTGCTCAAACGGAACCAAGTTGCTGGCCAGCATCGTGTCGAGCCCATGGACACATTTTGTTATTGTAATTCTACGTGGCATTCACTAAGGATATGCAGTATATTCACATTTCAAGCCTGCAAATAATTCTTTAACCTTTAATCAAGAAAGCTGGAGAATGCTACCCCTTACCCATTGCTCTATTTCATTTAAAAGAGAAAGCCTTTGCTTCAAGCTTTCTTTGAATTTGGAAACCAAATTATCCATTGTAAAATAACATGAAATTTATAGCATATTAAAAGAATTCTCTCTGGACTTATTTTCATCATATCACTGAGAACACAATATTACGGGTGACTCAGAGGAAATAAATAATTCACCAGCATGTTACAATGGGCCTTTCTGGATTTAATTGTCAAGCCTGAGATATTGCATACTGTTTTGGGGAGAATACCTAGCATAGGAGTTGATTTTCATGAAGAAACAAAAATGTAAGCATTTAAATAGAAGCAGAACTTAAAGTTATCAAGTCACTGACAAAGAAGCTAGTCAAGGACAATTTTACACTTGTGTTAAAAAAAAGCCACAGGTTGTGTGTGTCCATTGTGTGTCACACGAGCTGGCTATAGTTTGTCTGTGAAAAATGGAGAGATTTGTAAGGGCAGGATAGGGCCTGGCTGGATCACCAAAAGCAGACTTTAAGTGCAACTAACTTTCCAAAGATTCTTTAATACAAATGCTATTTTTACAATCAGATAAAAATAACACACATTCTAAGCAATCAAGTAACTTTGTAAACAATTTTCACCTCTTGCATAATGTGGGAAATTTTTCTAATCATATTTTAGTCGGTAAACTTTTTAATAAAACATTTTTACCTGAGGTCTAAAATCCAATATACTGATGTATAACAGACAAAGACAAAAAAAAATGCTTCTCAAGCCTAGGAGTTAACAGAACTAACCAACCTCTTCACCCTACATCTAGTAATCACTCGATTTCAATTTCAACATTTATCAGTCAGGCTTCAATTACTGAAAACAAGATGCATTCCAGCTGGTTTATGCAGAAAGGCTCTGCACCACTTGCAGAATTATTATGGGACTGAAGATGTGGTCTGAGCAGCCAGGACGGACTGGACCACCCATGGGCAGCTGACCTGAAAAGATCACAATGGTCTGGACTGAATTAAAGAGCCATCAGCCAGCCACTGACTCCAGTACAACCACCTCTGCTTGGGAAGTTACCAGCCAAACAGGGAAGCTGTTTGGAGGAATCAGAAAATGTTAAATTCCTCTGTGAAGAAAATGTCTGCACAGCTTCTACCTGGTCACAGAAGAAAGAAGTCACCACACCTTGAGAAACTAATTCAATATCCATCATATTTAGTCATACCCAACCCCACTCTGTATATGGTTCTGAGCTTATTCCTACGTATTTACCTCCCACTGGAGACTGTCAAAGTCATTGGACAACCTGTTGAACCAAGATTCTAGGAAAATTTGGGATGACTAACAGCTATAGATAAACCTTTATCATTTCCCTAAAATTTTAAGTGTCATTTTTGACTCTAGGACACTATTCAGAAATTGGAGCATTTGAATATTTTGCTAACTGGTACTCATGGAACACATGAGGCTTGTGTCTGTGAGATTATGACAGCCGGGAGCTGAATATGACCTGAGGTCACCTGGCTCGCCCGCTTTGCAGGCCAGCACGTCTAGGGGGTGGTCAGGCCACTGTGTTCAGGCACATGCACTTAAGGAGCATGGTGGCAGGTACGTTATTCGACTTCATTCCTCCCCATTCTTGCTGTCACCACCACCAGGAAGATGGCACAAGCATATGCCTCTCTCCCTTGTCTCTTCTCAACCTAAAGCGATGGCTTACCCATCTCTTGTCAGTGGCAATAGGGACACTGTTGGCGTCACACCCAGGTCCTTGGTGTCACTCTGTCCAGTTACTGTGCCTGTTGCTACCAACCCCTTTCTCCTGCTACCTTCTGTAAAGAGCACCCTGGATGGTGGACTCTGCCTGCCCAGAAACACAGCAAGGTGATGACAACTGTCCACCATGTCTGGCCGCCAGTGACTGTTCTGTGCGAGGGGCACAATAGCCCAATGCTCTTGACCGTGGAGAACTTGCCACAGGAGCAGACCAGAGCAAGACTTCACCTGGAAACACTTGGCTAGCTTCTCTCTCCAGTATCCTTACTCCCATTCAGGTTTCTCTGGAAAGCGCTGCCTTAAATACCCATCACAGACCTCTGTGTCTCGGCCCCATTTCCAGAGGCCCACCTACCACACTGCCTGTCCCCGAACGCCTCCTCAGAGACGGTCTCCCAGCCTGCCCCTGTGTGGCCTCCATAACCACTAGCACAGGACATGGCACCCAGGAGACACCCAAGAAATGTCTGATGAAGGAGTATCAATAGCACTTTTCAAGGAAGATTAAAAACTTGTCGTTGCTGCTGCTTTGTACTTTTCCATGACTCCTGAGTTTACTTTCTGAGCATCTCTGACCATGGGGCACAGCTATCTTCCTCTGAATTATTCTGTGGTTTTACAGTGCTGTATAACTAAATGTATTGTATATTCTAAGTGTATTGGATTTTCTGATAAACACAATTTTTAAACCACGCTATGAAAGAACAAAGTTATCCCTTTCCCAGAACTTTTATAGTGCTTTTCTGCAGATTTTGCTTTTGTCAGAAGACAAGAAACTGCCACCTTTATTTAGTGTTACAACTTGTGAACTGCATTAGAATTCAGTCCAGGCAGACAACTGTGCTGGGTGGATGGCATTAGAGTCCTGGTATCTGGGATAGAGAAGGATATGCATCATTTCCACCCAGGCCCACGATGGCTTCCTAAAATAGCTGTGTTGTGTCTCATATCAGTGTGACATGTGGCATAAGGGAACATCACGCAGGATGTCCCAGGACTCCCCTCTCTTTGGAGAATAGCACAGTAAAACGGTATTGGACAAATGCATGAACCCAAGCTTTTCAGATTCCATGCAGTGCCGTGAAACCCTGGACACACTTGAGGTCATTCGCTAAATACTGCTTCATACTGGTCTTTCCAGCAACATTTGCTGCTGGTCTGCTCTTCCTTTCTTCCTTCTCTTTTTTCCTATAACACTTTTTCTTTATCTCTGTGAAAGAACATTTGACCGCAACTTTCTTTTCAACTCTTTAAGTTTTAATCATCCATACACAGCCAAATTCCCTCAGCGAACGCTGAAACAGTTGAAGCACACTATCCTTGCCAGCCTGCTGAAGAAACAGAGGAATTTTAAATATGCCAGGGGCTGCATTGGTCTGCCCTCTTGCCTTCCCCTGGTTAAGATTTTTCTTTATTCTCTTACTTGCCTTTCTATGGTGTAGAGTATTTTTGTATTTTGTATCTTCGGGCTTTAGGCCCGTTACAGATTCCTTTGTAACTAGACTACAGATAATGACAGATACTCTAAGAAGTCAGGAACAACACAGCTATATTTATAGAATATTTGCATCTTCACTTAGGGAATGTGGTGGAATAGTATATCAGAACAGGAAATCAGAGGAAATGGCTATTCAGCAGTGGAGAACAAATGCACAGGGCAAAAGTGAAAGGGAATATAGTTTATGAAGCACCAGCCAAGAAAGGAAAAAATGGTGTGATATTAAAATCATTATGAAGGAAAAAGAGGTTCTTTTTTCACACAGCATTTACAAAATGTGTTTTAAAAGAATTTAAATTAATTCATTTTAAACATAGAAAATGCATGGTTGAAACTTTAATAACATGGTAAATAATATAGTAAAACCCCACAGTCACCAAGCAGTCATTTTTTAAAGAGAATATAAGTTCGGTGTGAGAAAATTTCTACTTGTGTTGTATGAGTACACATAACTTCAAAAAAATTTTTTAATGTTTACTTATTTTTGAGAGACAGAGAGACCGAGCATGAACAAGGGAGGGGCAGAGAGAGAGGGAGACACAGAATCTGAAGCAGGCTCCAGGCTCTGAGCTGTCAGCACAGAACCGAATGCGGGGCTTGAACTCACGAACTGTGAGATCATGACCTGAGCTGATGTCAGAAGCTCAGCCTACTGAGCCACCCAGGCGCCCCTGAATATACATAACTTTTGAGCAATGTTATAGGGAATCACTATTTGTTATCAACGGAGGGAGGGATCCCCCTAAACAAGCCACTTAAAGATCATCCCTATGTTAAGCTGGTAATGACAATCTAATATGAAAGTTATTCAGGGAGGTAGTTTTGAGGAAGTTTTTTTTTTTCAATCGGTGAAAAGAGATTATCAGATTTTAACACAAAGTGGTTTCATTGACTCCTTTTAAAGACTACCTAAAGATATTTCTATTAGTTCTTACATACATTTTGCATTCCTATAAATTTGTAGTATACATTGAAGGCAATGTCACTGACACATTTGTATAAATCAGTAGAAAGAGAATGATACTGAGGTTAAGAATATAAAAACAAAGCTCCTGATACTTAAATGAAACAGCATTAATGGTTGTATTAAAAATAGCATCACAATTAAAATTGAGTTCTAAAAAAACTGATTTTGTGAAGTATTTTGTCTTGAATATATGAATACGGGCAACATAGTACAATTTCCCCCTTTCGGGGGTTAGCATTGAGCTGGAAGACCAGACGAAAAGACTGGGATATCCCGCGTAAGCTTAATGCTCATTGTGTGCCGGGACCAGAACTCAGAGTGTTGTGTTGCCTCAGACCTCAGATGCCATCTGCCAATGGTAGGCACCCTTCCCACCCACACCAGACGGGGGACGTGAAAACAAAATAGACGTGACTGTGCTGGCACTAGCCGTAGAGCAGACAGCCAGTGGCCTGCCTGACCTGGCCTCGGCCTCCACCCCCACGGACACTGCCTCACACCAAACGGCCCCCTGGCTCTGGGCTCCACAGAGAGCCTCCCTCTCCGGGCACCGGTGCTTGTTCCCTGCCTTCAAGTTCTTCCCTCCCCCTGTGCCCACCCACAGGCTGGCCCTCCTGCAGCCTCTCTCCAGTCATTTCCATTCATCCCTGGATCTTGGCTCCAGTATTGTTTCCTCCCACAAACCTTCTTAGACCCCTTACCCTGAAGTTAGGTCAAGGTCTCTCCCATTCATTCCTGAGGCATCCTTAACACTCATTCAGAGCCCTTATCTCTCTTTCAAGCTTACATTTACATATGATTGTTTGCTTCATTTTGCCTGTCCCAGAAGTTTGGAGGAAGTAGGGCAGGATGGGCTTGTCATTTTATCCCCCAAAATGTGCAAAGTCTCATGTGAATTACAGTACTTTGAGAATGGGTGAGTACAACAATATTTAATACAGACTCACTTATCTCAGGGAGTTTACATGAAAAGTTATAATTTGTTATATGATATATGCTGAGAAATAAACAACGTAATTGCTGTAAATTAGTAGAGAGAGAGCTTGTTTGCTGATGTAGTGAACAAGACATCTCCCAAGGGAAGGCTGAATTTGCCTGAACTGAGGCAAGTGGCTTAAGACAATGCTGTAGAGGTAACCTCTACAAACTACAAATAATTGGAATTCACCTCCGCCCTGACCAAAAACAAACAAACAAAAAATCAGATGAATCTATATGACCTTTGCAAGAGAAGTTAGACCATTGCAAGGCTTCAGATCGATCCTGTGATCAAACTTCCATTTCTCCTCCTGAGTCAAAAAAAGGGTGGACTGAATTATTAACAACTCTATCTGGACATACATGAAGTATTGTTCCAGAAGCTGAAACTCACTTCTAACAATTTATGAACATACAACTAATAAACAAATAAAGAAAATACAAATAAGTAAATAAACTGCTTACATGATTCATTAGGATTAAAGAAAGGTTATTTTCAACTAATAAAATGAACTTTATACTTTTAAAAGGAAAACTTTTTCTTAAACTTTCATGCATTTACAAAACCTAGAAAGAGGCGTATCAAGTATTATGTAGGAAAAGATTTAAAATTACTTTAGAATGTTTTTTATTAGGATATAAGTTATATGAAATAATGTTCTTATGTTTGAAACTTATTCTCTCTGGTGGTTTTAAATATTTCCTTTATAGTTGTTATATTTTAGCCTATCTTTCTAAAAAAAATTTTTTTAATGTTTAGTTATTTTTGACAGAGAGAGAGAGAGACAGAGCATGAGCGGGGGATGGGCGAGAGAGAGGGAGACACAGAATCTGAAACAGGCTCCAGGCTCTGAGCTGTCAGCACAGAGCCCGATGCAGGGCTTGAACTCACAGACCGCGAGATCATGACCTGAGCTGAAGTCGGACGCTTAACCGACTGAGCCACCCAGGTGCCCCTAGTCTATCTTTTATCTACGAATAATATCAAAATCAATTTAAGTGCACCTATTGCTTTTAAAATTACAAATTCTGAATGTAAAATATTTAAACAGTGATTTGTGGTTAAATTTCATTCAGTCAGAGTGTCTTTATTTTTATATGTAGAAATATATTTTCTGGGAATTATATTTTAATGGAATGAAATTGTAGGGTCTTCAGAGTTGGGCTTTCTCTTCTAAAAGTTTCTCAGTTCACTAGAAACATTGTAAAGGCAGCAATCATGGCCACACAGAGCTTGGAAGAGCTTTATCAGCTGGAATGGGTCAGAAATCAAAGCTCATTTTTATAAAGATAAACCAGGCTGGTTTTAGAGAAGCCCATCCAGTCAACAGTGCCTAGAACCCTGTGAACTCAAGCATCCCCAATGATTTTGACACTATCCATTTTAAGAGGCAGCATTTTTCAAATTCCAAAGAAGCAGTTTTTTTCATCTGATTTCATGAGCATGTCCTAATTTCCATACTGATGTCTCCAGGCAGCTGTGACCTCAGGTTATGGCTCCCTGAGGATTCGTACCCAGCACCTGAATGACCCATCATTAGCCAGGGAGCTGAGAAGTAATAACTTTCCTTGGATGAAGTTAGTTTTAGTTGGAAGTGAAGATTTATTATTTCTTTTTCTCTGGTCCAGGTACAAGTGAATGTGCATTTAATCTCAACTTTCCTGGTTTGCCAGACACAAAGTTTGCAGATTTATTGTTCAGTCCTCATGCTTCAGTTTTATTATTATTATACAATTTATTTTCTGTTTAAATGAATGGCAAAATCATATTCTTTGATGAGGAGCTAGAGAATTAAAATATTAATGCTCTGAGAAAAAGATTTTAATTTCTGACTGATATAAGACTGATAAATCTTTCCACCAGGAGGCATTGCTGGTGGAAATATAAATTGTCATAGCCCTTTTAGAATGGGGTAAAGAATCAGTTGATTAAAACTTCTGGAATGTTATACCATTTCTGGAGCATCATCCCATTATACAAGGCACTAGTACAACGGATACATGTAAAGGGAAGTTTATGGCAACCATGTTTGTAGTGAAAGACAAAACCCTAGACATAAAAATATAAATGCCCACTGCTAGGTAAATGGTGTCAGTAAATGTGCTTCCATCCCACGGGACACTCTGCAGCTGTTCAAAAGAGTGAGTTGTCTTCAAAGCCCAGCGAAATAATAAACTTGTCAGAAAAACACAAAAAGAAATTGCCAGGTGCCAAAAGCAAGAAGGAAGCAAAAACCAGGACAGTAGGCACATCTGCCGATGGTGCAGCAGCCCTGGGGAATTACTGGAGCAGGCAGGGGCTAGAAGTGTGGGGCTTAACACCCGCACAGGACAGGGCAGCAGGCCTCAGGCCCATACCAGGTTAGGGATTGGAACTCAGCACTCTGTAGACATCTGGACCCTGGAGGCTACAAATGCAATGCAAGAAACCCTCAATCATTCTGCCCACTGACCCAGAGAAATGACAAAGTTTGACAGATGACTTCAGTGCCCCGACCATGTCTCCAGAATTCAGACAGCAAATGCCGGAGACTTGTAAAATCTACTTTTCTGAGGGGTGGGTGTGGACGTGGGGCTTCGTGCATAAAGACAGCAAGCTCAACATGTTGGAGACACTGTCCCTCAGACGTGCCCCCAACCAACGATGGGCAGGAAGTGGCCATATAAACATCTCACCATGCTCCCCCCTTGACTGGGATAACTCTGGTGTAGGTTCTACATTATCCTCAGCAGGATGTGCTTCAGGTGCACCGCCGTAACCTGATTCTATACACTAAACATGAGCATGCAGGAACTAAACGTGAAAACATAATAGCATTTACAATTGCCACTGAACTTCGTTGGTTTGCTTCCTTTTTTGTCTCATGTTAGCCATTCCCCTATAGATGTTTCCTGGGATAACTTCCCAAATGAACTACCTGCATTTGAATCCTTACTTTGGGGTCTTTTTTCTGGGGGAACCCAAACTAAGATAGATTATGTCTGTCCCAAATATGGAAGAAAAAAAAACAACACATTTTTCTGTGAGAAATTACAGGTATGCCTCCACTGGCTTGGAGTCAGAATCTACTACACATGAGTGACACAGAGAAGCCAAGCCAGTAAGTAATTTTAGAAATTGAGGAAAATTAAGTAATGTGCCTAAGGCATATGACAAAAGCAAATTCAAAACCATTTCTGAAGAACACTTCCCCAAAACTTGCCATATTTACATTCTTTAAAGGAGAATTTGGGGGGAGTGCCTGGATGGCTCAGTCAGAAGAGGATGCTACTCTTAATCTTGGGGTCGTGAGTTTGAGTTCCATATTCAATGTAGAGATTACTAAAAAAAATTAATTAAAAAAGTAGAACTTTTGTTCTTAAAATGACTTTATAATACAGAATATTAGATTTATTTTTTTTTAATTTTTAATGTTTATTTATTCTTGAGAAAGAGAGAGAGACAGGGTGTGAGCAGGGGAGGGGCAGAGAGAGAGGGAGGCAGAATCTGAAGCAGGCTCCAGGCTCTGAGCTGTCAGCACAGAGCCTGACATGAGCTCAAACCCACAAACTGTGAGATTGAGACCTGAGCCAAAGTTGGACGCTTAACCAACTTAGCCACTGAGGTGCCCCTAATAATACAGAATATTAAAACACACAAAGAAACAATCCACCTTGCGTTGGAATCAAAGGACAAAATAAACAGGGTAATATCCTCTCCCCACAAAAAAATGTAAAATAACAATTTGAATTCACAAAATAGATATTTTAAAATTATCAAAGAGTGTTTTTTTAAATTATAGGTCAATAAGAAAAAATATTTAATATGACAATGGCTAACTTTTCCTCAATGTTTCTCATGAGCTAGGCTATCACTCATGGAACAAAATAATGTGCAATTCAAGATGAGCTAATAACTTGGCTTTTGTTTACTAGTAGTTTTTGGTAATGACATAGTAATAAATGTATATAATACCACTCTTTTCAACATAGTGCTGGGAGTTCTAGAAACTTCAATAAAGCAAGAAAAAGAAATAAAAGATGTACTTATTGGAAAGCAAAAAATAAAACTTTCCTTCTTGAAGACAACATGGTTGTCTACGCAGAAAATCCCAAGGAATCTAACAAAAAAATCTTAGACTAATAAGTGAGTTCAAGAAGTTTGCAGGAGGGGCGCCTGGGTGGCTCAGTCGGTTAAGCATCTGACTTCTGGCTCACGTCATGATCTCGCAGTTTGTGGGTTTGAGCCCCACGTCAGGCTCTGTGCTGACAGCTCAAAGCCTGGAGCCTGTTTTGGATTCTGTGTCTCCCTCTCTCTCTGACCCTCCCCCGTTCATGCTCTGTCTCTCTCTGTCTCAAAAATAAATAAACGTTAAAAAAAATTAAAAAAAAAAAGAAGTTTGCAGGAAATAATCACACAAAAATCTATTGCTTTTCTATATACAAATCTCAAATGAATTATGTTAAGTAAAAAAAAATCGAATCTCCAAAACTTACATACTGTAGGATTCCATTTATATAATTTTCTCACACTATTTTAGAAACAGGTTAGTTGTTGGCAGGAGTCAGGGATGGTGGGGTAAGGTAGCTGTGGGATGTGGGTTTATAAGAGCAGTACAGGGATATGTGTGGTTATGGAAGTGTTCTGCACCTTAACTCTAGTGGTGGGTCCATTAAAGTACACATGTAATAAGACTGCATGTGATAGAACTAAACACACACACACTTGGCATGCAAGTAAAAAGGAAAAAAACTGGCATAACATTATTGGATTGTATCAGTGTCAGTACCCTGATCGTGATATAAACTGCAATTTGTAAGATGTTCTCACTGGGGAAACTGAGGAAAGGGCACAAGGCACCTCTGTACCATTTCTTATAACTACATGGGAATCTACAATTATCTTGAAATAAGAATGTAATAAAAGAAAACACAATAATATTCCACAAAAGCATACAGAAATGTGTGAACTAAAAACTAACCCATTAAAATATATTTTACTAAACAGTTCTCACTTCCTTGGAATTCCTGTACTCTAGTTGGGTTCACAATAGTCTGAACTAGAGACTATCTTAGGAAGGGGTTGCAGTTGACCTAGTAACTCTCAGGAAATCGCATCACCACATATCATAATAATTAAGAACATTATATTTGGAGCAGAATAACCAGGTTTAAATTTAGCCTTTTCCACTTCCTGGCAGCATTACTTTAATAGTCTCATTAAATCTCCAATCTTCAATTTTCATATTACAAAATGGGGATAATCACACTTCCTAATCCACTGGGTGTTGTGAGCATCAAATTAAACAATACATGGCAGGCAGTCGGTGCAGGGTTGGCACATGGTAAGAGTTCACTATACTTAAATATGGCTTATGTTTATGTTTGTTGTGGAGCCTGTCCAGTGGCAGCACAGATTGTACTTGGATCCTGAATTATCGTGTAAGGTGTCTCACATGCACTTTGTCTCTCAATGCCCCTCTCCCTCTTACACACACACACACACACACACACACACACACACACACACACACTCACTATTCAGTAGAGAAAGGTTAGGAAACTGTGACAACAAATCCTTAATTTTTTTGCAGAACCCCAGGGCTTTGGAGTTTTATTCCATGGTAGAAAGACCAATTTCCACATCAGAAGTCAAGTGTGAACTGACACGTGGACACCCATGTTGTCCACCACATCTGTGATGTGTTCCAGTGATGTTTCAGAGACACTCGGGCTGGGGAAACTGCTGGCCGGCTCCCGCTCCGTGTATCACCAGTTAGCACCCACCTTGACTGTGTGCTCACCACAGCACTGAGGATGGGTGTGTGTTCACTTCACAGTGAGGAAACAGTGAAATCCTGTCATTTGCAAGGATGTGGATGAAGGTAAAGAGTATAATGTTAAGCGAAATAAGTCAGTCAGAAAATGACAAATACCATATGATTTAATTCATATGTGGAATTCAAGAAACAAAACTGAGAAAAGATGGGAGAGAGAGAGAGAGAGAGACAAACCAAGAAACAGATTCTTAACTGTAAAGAACACACTACCAGAAAGTAGGTGGGTGGTGGACGGGGGAAACAGGTGATGGGGGTGAGAAGATCACTTGTGATGAGCACGGCGTGATGTATGGAAGTGATGAACAACTATATTGTACACCTGGAAACAATATTACACTGTATGTTAACTGGAATTTAAATAAAAACTTTAAAAACAAAGGAAGATGAAGCAACTTGCCCAAGGTCAAGATTACTAAAATCTAAAAGTAAAAACTTACATCCATCTGACCCTAAAACCAAAGGTCTTATATATTATATAAAACCAAAGATAAAATCATAATTACATAAAGTTTTGTAAATATTTTCCCCTTTTATCTATGAGATGGGTTGCCTAATATGGGCAGTATTTCACAAGACAATAGATGTGCTACCAATGTCTAAACCTTCTCTTACTATAAAACTAACCATTTGGTAAATACCACAGGAAAACTGATTTATTTGTACACTTCTGTACTTTTTTTTGTAGTGAAAATTTATTTGCCTTGTAAATTTAAATTCTGGTATATTTTGCTTGCTCACAATATAATGTACTTATGACCAGCTATGAAAGCTCACTGGACTCTCATAAGTGTATCAGGTTGATCTAAGGCCTCAAACCCCAATAGGAAACAGAACGATATCCTGAAACATACACATGGCTTTGATTTCTAACTTCCTCACTTTACAATAACCTTCCTTGTGTTATATGCATGATATGTCTTGCCCCATTGTACCTTTACCACAACCCTTTAAGGAAAGTTCTTTTGTTATTCCCATTTAATAGGTGAAGAACATGATGTATCAAGAAGTCATGAACCATGCCCAAGGACACAGGAACTCAGTGCTCAGAATCCAGGGTCAAGCCAGGTGGCATCACTCCTCAGCAGTGCTTGTAACTACTAATGACTTCCAGATTATTCTGCCCCCTCCTGACCTCAGGGGTCTGTCACCTCTCTAAGGCTCAGTTTGCCCATCCATTAAATTTTAAAGTAATGCCTTCTCTAAAAGACTTAAAAGAATTAAAAGAGATAATACATACAAGTTGCCTTGGAAAGAAATGTAAAATCTCCCTCCAATCACTGTCAACTTAATTGCCAAGAAGTGTCCACTAATAGAAAAATATGAACCAATGAATTGATTCTAAATATGTAAAAACAGAAGTATAAAGAATAGATATTCTTCCCAGGGCTGTTGGAATGGAAATCCAGAATGTCCTCCCTAACTTGCACACACTGGCTTGCTCTTTCTTGGCCCATCCCTACTTCTAAAGCCAGGAAACCACATAGCTTTGAATGTGAGCACATGTTCATGCTCCCACCAGGCCCACAAAGCAGTGTATGTGCTTGCCATTGTCAGAAATAATCCTCTAAGCTTGAGGAAAATTGCAAGGCAGCTTCACTGGAGTCCCTCTGCTATGCATAGACACACTTGCCCCTCTGTTACAAGTCCACTATCTGGCAGTCATGCTTTTGTGAATCTGTGCACATTATTCTAACAAATAAGCCCCATCTCTGCACACAAGGAATAATGGGGCAATTCTAGTTCCAAACAGGACTAATGAACATGGACATAGGGATATACAAGTTTGTGATGACCCATCAGGGAAGACTGATCTTGCCACTTCAATGATCCCACAGGACACTGACTGATGAAGAGAAATAGGTATGAATAGGTATCAGTGTCCATGTACAGTAAATGCTGAGGATGACAGTGATCATCTGGATTCTCATTGCCTTTGGACAGGCCAAAATCCAAGGTCCTCAGGTCTTTTTCTTCCATTTGATCTTAACATACTCTATACCTCACCAGTCCTCTTGATGTGACAGCTCAGGCCATGACCAGAGAATTGTTACCAGGTGGTGACCAGGGATATGACTACAGTGCTCCACAAATATCAAACACATCTTAGGTTCTATATGGGAAGCCAATTTAAGAGTTTTTAACCAATTCCAAATTTTAAGACCCAGCGCCACTCATTATTTTATATACATTTCTATAAACTCATTCAGGACCAAGCATAGAATATTATTCAATAAATTTTGAACTAATGAATGAGTATGTTGGACCTAAGTCCATTCACTAGCTCCTGGTCACTAAAAGTGAACATTAAAGAAACATGTTTGTAGACACTTTAGTTATCAATCTGATAGAGTGATAATTTCTGGATTCAGGAAGATTTAATTGAAACCTCAATTAAAATTAATTGAGCTATGCTAGTGCTGGTGATTTAGAAACTAAATAACAAACCTAAAATATGCCAATTTGCTGGTGATTAATTCACATTAGAATAAGATGGTCATTAAACTGCCTTGTATATATGATTTTGATTCAGAAATAGAAATGAATTATATTGATCATGATTTGCCAGTTTAGAGTCCAATTTTTACTTTTCTTCCTTAGCCCAAGAATTGAATCAAAATTCATAGATAATATATTTAATGTTTATATTATTTTAGTTATCATTAGTTATAAGTTACTATTTTAAATATTAAAGATTTTTGATGTTTTATACGAGTTCTCAATCTATATACAATATAAACATTTAGATTTAGAATATATTGGTGGTTATTCAGGAATTCAATGTGCAGGCTATTTTAATAACTTTGTAAAATGGGGAATAATTGTAAGTTTTCTAAATGGACTTTTACTTATCTAACCTTCTTCAAACATCAGCATGTGCCAGATGTTGTTCTGGGTTGTATGGATTCAGTGTTAAACAAGAAAAAGTCTGTGTTATTAAGGAGTCTACATTCTATTAAATAGAACAAGAAAAGAGAATCATTATAAGCAAAATTCGCCTACGTTTTCACTCATGCTGGTTATTTCTTCCTCTTTATATTGTTCATATCCTTTGTTCATGCTTTGCAAATTGACATATAATTACAAATCAGAAATCACAATGGCATATCAATGTATATAAATAGATTTTGATAGAATTTTCCCTTGATTAGCACTGACGTCTGATTTAAGAGGATATTGTGTTTCATTTTATTGTATATGGTGACTTATGTTTAGTTTTAAAACTTAATCATCAATAACAATTGCCAAATTTGATTGATATCTAATTCAGCTGTAATACATGAACAATCTAGTTCTGACAGCAGAGCATTTAATCATGTGTAATTATTTTAAATAGATATGCATTAAATTTTTAAAAAGGTCACTTTGCTATAAAATATATTCACATGGGAATTAATAACAGATTTTGTGTGAGTTCGTTGCAATTTGACATTTGTTATGATTGACTAAAGAGTCAAGTGTAATTTGTTCCTTGAATAACTTGGCTTATTTCAGCAGTCTTGTTTTGAAAATATCACAATCCAATTCAATGTTTATTTATATTCAGTCACACAAATAGAGACTATTATAAAGCCCATATTCTAAAAGCCTAAATCATTACCTTTCCAACCCTTCCTTGATAGCTTCAACGGAGCAAGATTTGCTAAAAAGGGTACATATCTATATCCATTATGACCTTGGTCTTTGTGCTGCTGCTTATGGCTGAAAGCAATAGATGGCAAACATTGAGAGAAGCAACTGGAAGGTATAAACATCTAATCTTTGGGTAATGACACTGATAGAAGTGCTAGTGTCCACACCATTTCTCATCATTCAAAGTGGTAAACGTTCAGTGTCTCAAACTGTCAGCAGTTTTTCACAGAAGCAACAGCTGAGAATGCCAAAATTCATTTGATTTTGAAACTTTAGTTTCATCCCAAGACCAGTCTTTTTTAATTATTTTAATGTTTATTTATTTTTGAGAGAGGAGAGAGAGACAGAGTGCAAGGGGAGGGTTAGAGAGAGAGAGAGGGAGACACAGAATCCGAAGCAGGCTCCAGACTCTGAACTGTAAGCACAGAGCCTGACAAGGGGCTCAAACTCAAGAACCGTGAGATCAGGACGTGAGCCAGATGTCAGACGCTCAACAGATTGAGTCACCCCGATGCTCCTCATCCCAAGGCCATTTTGTAGGGGAGCTGTTGGGTCCATTTCTTGAGAATGAGCTGTATTTAATTCAGTTTGGCTTCAAGTGTGAACATTTTTATGGGATTTTAAAATGACAACTTTTCATAAGATCTCTAGAAGCCCAGCAAATAAATTACACCACTGAAACAATAATCAGAAGAAAAATATTAAATGCTTTGAAATAAGTTTGTAAATCCTCTCTTTTGGAATGTAAAAATCTGAGAAAACTAAGGGAATCACAGGGAAATACACATAAGAAGGACCGTGTAAAGGCACAGCCTGCCTCACTAAATGGGTTTGGGCAATGGCTGGGCTGTAATGCAAGTCTAACCAAACCCAGCAAGGAAAGAAAGAATAAGAAAATCAATAGCTTAGTTACTCAGAACTTTAAATAAATAACTTATACTCTCCATTTCCTTACAAGCCTGAAAACAAATAAGAGAACAGATTGCTAATGTAGGAGCCTATCCATTTGAGGGCAATCAGTGTGGAGTTTGGAGCTTTGAGAAAGCGTTTGCTCACTGCTGCACCATTAGGCAGTGACTTCCATATTGGGAGATTGCACACATGTGAACCATTATCGCCAGCAAAAACCCAACGAAGTATATGGCTAATAATTCCCTCCCAGATTAAAACATTTGATTTTAAATTCCCCTAATAACTCTAGGTATTTAAACATAAAATCAGTTGTTAGACTGAATATTTTACTATGATGAAAATTAGAAATAGTATTTTTCTAAGACATAGTTCTTGATAAAACCACCATTAATACAACCTTTCCTGTCTGTCAATGATTCTGATTGCATCCTTTTCTCTAGGCTTAGAGGGATGGGAACTAACACAAAACCCAGCATCTTTGCTTTATTTTATTCATGGGAGTGCATATAACTTGTGCAGGTTTAAGGAATGTGACTTTACACAACTGAGTTTTAAGTGGAAAGTGGGCTACCTGATCAAATCCCTCCCTTTCTATAATTGTGAATTCCAATCTCCATCACAGGCCATAAAAACGCATTTCTTACTACTGATATTCTGGGGAAACAGTATATCCTGCAGGGAGATCTAAGAATTTCCTGTGCTGTAAAAAGGGCAAGGCTTAAAAACATAAATTCATTCCATATAGCTATGTCACAAAGGGTGAGGCCAGACCTCTCTTGATTTACAACTACAATAGACACTGAGCAGTATATTACAAAATATATTCGTTTGCAAATTTACTTAGAACATATTCTTTATGTCTGGATGTATTTCTTTCTATTGTAGTCAGCAAAATAGGACTTAGACTCCAATGGGCTGCAGAGAAGGCCACATCCTCTATCAAAGACAAATGGATAAAACAAACTCACAGATCTTCCTGCAGAAGGAATATTTTAGCAGATCTACCTGGAGCTGAGGCTTTTGCTCCACACTTTATGGGGATAGAGGAGACAATCTAGTGAAAGCTTTGGTAGATTCCAAGGCTCTCTTCAAAAATAAAATACTGGATGTTGTCATCAAGCAGTTCCTATTCCAATAAGTTATTCTACTGATTTTGAAAATGAGAAAGGTACTAGACTATATAAGATATTTTTTTGATTTATGTAAGATACTTTCTTGCTGAGGATAACAGGTGTCCTTCTTGGATGAGCCTAAGCAGAGAGTACATTCATCATAAGGGTGCTGGTTGCCACAAGAACCCACGCTGATGAATGGGATAGACCTCTGCACCAAGCTAGAACCCATGACCCAGAATGCCACTGCAACTATCCCTGTTCCTCTATGCACCCCTATCCTCCTTGTTTCCCTCCAAGCCATTTATCTGTTCCCTAAAGCCCTCCCCTCACATGTAGGTTGGATCAATCCCAACTCCAAACGTAAATGGGCCCACTCAATCCCTCCCCCAGGATTTGGGAGCCAGCACGGAACATGTGTCATGTAAATTATGGGGAACTTGATGTAAGGTGCTCTGGCACTCACCTTAGCTGACCCCATGGCCACATGTCAAGTAGGCCACCTCCTTCATGAAATTCTCTGCCTTTACTTAAAAATTCAAGTTAACATAAATAATATTTGTGTAAAGTGGTGAATGTCTCCTTAACTTTGATGAGCCTACAGATTTGGACTTTAAGAAGACTAAAAGAAGCAGGAGGTGTTTTCATAATCCCTAACTGTTATAAGTATTTCCTCTTCCCATCCCTATAGGAATACATAAAACCACAGAAATCACATAACAAAAGATCCTCAGAAAATTTTAAGGGAACATATGTGTAAAGCACATTCCCAAACTGTATGCTAGACTTGGGGCAACATAAATGGAAGGATAAACAGGAAGTTGGAAAAATAAGCCAAAGCTTGGAGCACCTGGGTAGTTCAGTCGGTTGAGTATCTGACTTCGTCTCAGGTCATGATCTCAATATCCATGGGTTTGAGCCCCGTGTCAGGCTCTGTGCTGACAGCTCAGAGCCTGGAGCCTGCTTCGTTTTCTGTGTCTCCCTCTCTCTCTGCCCCTCCCCTGCTCACACTGTCTCTCTCGCTCCCAAAAATAAATAAACATAAAAAAAAATTTTTTTTAAAGAAAAAGAAGCAAAAGTTTAATATGAAATGAATTCCTGGTATGATTTCAATATGAAATTTTAATTAGCTTTGGATATGAATGCTATTTCTAATGTGTAAATATGTACATACTAACATGAAAAATGTACTTAAATTTTTAACTAGAAGTCCATTTTGTCTTACTATCAGTTTGTATTATTAGTCAGTTCATAATCTGGTTTTCACAAAAGCCCAATGAATAAATATACAACAGAATAAAATTCTTCGAAATAATAAAAAAGATAAATTAAAATTTAAATTTACTTCTACAGGTTTCTGCTCAGAAGTTTCCAAGTATTAATTAATTTAAAGAATCACTGAGATAATTCACATATATATATTCAGGATTGTCATTTGGGAAATTCATGTTTACGGGTACCAAATTTGCATGCTATTCATAGACTAATTTTTGTTTAATTAAAATTTAGAAAATTTAAAAATTATACAGTAAGTGTGCCTAAAATCCATGGAGTAGAAAAGTTGAAGCATAGTATTGACATTTTTGGAAGCTTCCTCCAGGAAGATATTGAGAATTAATTAAGGGCAGAATTTTTAAAGCATTCAGTCATTTAAAGCATTCATTTAGGTAATAAGATTTTGATGAATGTGACATTATGCTCACCAAACTGAAATTTTTATTCAGGAAGCAAAAATAAATTAATATCTTTAAAGGCAGATAGGAATATTCTGCAAAATATTGGATTTATGTAATCTCTGAGGCAGCCTCAAAAAACACTGGCGTGAAATTAAAATTTTCATCTTGCAAATATGAAACACTCAGGGAAAAACTTTCCTGAGTTAGCTAATTATTTAGATCAGATGAAACAGAAATTCTAGTATCTGGAAAACTGCCATCCAGTTTCTTCATCTGGTGGCACACGCGGGTGCTTCTGTGCCAGTGTGAGCCTCAGGGGACATGAGGCTCCCGTGTGAGGCCATGCACTGCACTCTGAACCTTGGCTGTGTGGCCATCAGACCCCTTGTCCTTTCCTTCTGGCCCTGCCTATGTGTTTGCACCCCCAAAATGACAATCCTATGCTTGAACTTTGCAACATGATGGGTTTTTGGAAAGTGTATTGCATAATTCTTTTAATTTTCCAAGTTTTTAATTAAGTAAAAATTGAACCGTGTATAGCATGCAAATATAGTACCCATAAGCATGAATTTCCTAAATGGCAAAAATGAATATTTTATGTGGATTATTTCAGTAATACTTTTAATTAATGAGCTTGGAAATTTCTGAGCTATAACCTTTGGAGTAAATTTGATCTTTAATTTATCTCTTCAGTGGAATATGAGCAGAGGCCACGGGCACCACCTCACAGCCACACACCTCTGAAATCTTGCACATAACCTTCTGTGGTCAGTCACGTGTACAGGGCCCAGAGCAGGACTCTAAGGCTCTGGAGGATGGTGAGGCCACTAGCCAAAAGCATCCCAGTGCCTAAATAACTATGTGGAGGAAAACCCACTGCAGACCTGCACTGGACTGTCCGGACAGTGAGAAACAAAATGGCACTGGGTAGAACCACTGAGATTTGGAAGTTGTTTATAACAGCTGTTCCCTACAGTGAGTTAAGAGCCTGACTTATTTCTAGGAAATGTATCACTAACCCTAGTGGATAAAAACTTGGAGATTTTAAGGAAAGAAACCCAAACTTACCACCTCTATTGGGAAGTAAGTACACAAATAGGCTCAAGATATTACTGACATATACTGACTTTTTGGGGTAACACTGTGATTTAATAAACTATAATAACATAATTAATGTTTATAATGCACATGTGTGCCAGACATTGAGTCAAGCACTTGGCACATATCATCTCAATAAACCTTAGCATGAATTCTAAGCAATAGCCTCACTCCTCCAACACGAGTATTTAATGGATGATCTTGGGAGAATCGTGCCATCTGGGACTTAGTTTTCCAAGATCCCTTTGAATAATTACATTTTGTAATCCGAACCCAGAATTAGTATGCTTAAAACTGCTCAGATATCAGCCTTTTTCTAAATCAAGCTTTTTCTCATTTGTATGCTTTTTCCTGATATAGAGAATTTCTCTTACAATTCTGAAGTTGGGAGGTTGGGATAAAAATAAAGCTAGTATCCTACCAGGTATGGGAATTTTTATAATGGAGAGATGTTTCACGGGTGTGTCTTTTTTGGCCCTTTGGAAGAAAATAAGCAATAATATTGCTACGTTTAGGATTTAGAAACTGAGTGAGGTTTACAATAAATAATGAATCAAAGATGTCCTGAGACAAGGAAGGCAAGGCCTGGTCATTTGTAAACTTGGGAACCAATCTCTCTGAGCCTTATAAACCAAGGCCCTGACATGAGCTCATGTCCTCACTACCAGTCTTTAGGAGGATAAGCTGCCAGGAAACACTACTCTGACAGGGCAGGTGTGGGGTTTCAAGCCGTGCAGTGTCTTCCAGGAGCATCTCACTTTTGAGAAGATGATCTGGGAGCAAGCTCAACCCTAACAGCTCCCATGAGAACCAGACAAACTAGGGAGGCCCAGAAGAAACCAAGAAGGGTCTTCGGAATGTTGTCACAAACATCCGAAGAAAAAATCTGTTCCGGAGAAACTTCCAAGCCAGGGTCAGGATGTATGAATAGGGGTAGAGACGATTGCTGTTCACTATGTTTTCCCACTTTCTCCTTAACACCCAGTAAATTTATCTTCCTTTCTGGGGTACCTGGTGCTAACAACTCTTACCCTGAAGATAGTGTATGAGTAGCCGAGAGAAAATTGAAAGAAGCTGTCTGTAATATATTAGAAATAATCCAAAAGCAATTCTATTAAACCTGGATATACACACTTTGTTCACATGCGTATCTTTTAAGAAACACTTCACTGAAAACTTATCTATTAACTACTTTAGGATTCCTTCCCACTCCCCCTCCTTTTTTTTTAACTTTCAGGCTTGACTTAGGTCTATGTAACCAATCTAAAAGAGAACTGTACTCCTATTTATAACATGCCAGGCACATTTCATAATTTAACTTGGTCTCAGTCTTACCGTAGCTTCAGCTTCTGCTATCATTTACAGCTTTTTATTTTAAACAACTGGAAGGATTTTAAACTACAGCATAATCAAATTTATCTTTAAATCATGTTTTCTCATTCATAATGAGCATTTACACAAAGTAAAGTGCGTTTCATTTATGGCATTGAGTATTTGCTCTGATGGCTCATGGATAGCGAGAGTGCCAGACAGAAAAACAAACAATGGAATAAAGAAAGAAATAAAAAGAGGGTGCAAATCTACCCAGAAGCCTACTTCTGTGGGTGGGAACACAACTTAGAGAAGGGTTCTCAGAGGCATCGGTTGCTCTGCGGAATCAGTCGGTGAAAACCTTTCAGACGCCAGGAGTAGCACTGTGCTGTCCCAGCTGGAGCTGTCACACGGCCACGTGGAGTCTCTCCTGTGTCATTCCCAGGAATACGAGACACATTAACCAGCTTAAGCTATGCACATCCTTCTGCCTTGGATCAAGCCCTTATGATATGGAAACGATGGGAACGGGCTTTTTCTTAACTGGATTAAACCCAAAGGGGAAAAGGTATTTCTCTCTCTGGCTTTGCTTATCCAAGCACTTCACGTTTTTCCCCAGCCTCACAGGCTCAGCAACTATTCCTGGCATGTGCATACTGCTGCCACCTTCTTGTTGAGGAATATCTCCCAGAAAACACTCAGCAGTGTCAGAATTTTGCCAACTGCTAAATGCTTACCAGTTGGCTTTCCGTTACTCTGAGCTACAAGGCACAATGAGGAAGGGCTCACATGCCCTCACAAGTATTTTAAGGATCGATTGTTACACTCCTGCCACAAACTTCACTATCAGCTGACAGTTGAAGCGCTCAGGCTTTTATCCTCACACGTTAATTTTGATATCTCCATCACATCTGGCAAAGTCTATGTTACTCTGAACCTTCCCTCACACCTCCCCCACCAGAATGCACCCCATACTGCTACCTGAAACCACAAAACTAATACATATTAAACACTGATGGGGTACATTAAAGCTCTAAACAAATGAAGACATTTACCATGTGCATGGGTGGGAAGAGTCCATATTGTCAGAGATCCACCATGACTAAAACCTTCTTTTTTTCCAAATATGCCATCAGGAAGATGTAAGCAAGCTACAGACTGGGAGGAAATCTCCTCAACATCTGTATTTAACAAAGGCTTGTACACAGGAGATACAACAGCTCAGTAGTAAAAGAACAAACAACTTCATAAAAGTAGAGCAAAGGACTTGAACACCCACATAAACACAGCTAGAAAAGCTGCAAGTAAACACATAAAAGGGTGTTCAAATCATTAGTCTTCAGGGAAGTTTAACTTAAAAGCTCAATGAGATATAGCTTTGTACCCTCCAGAAGGGCTGGAATTAAGGAGTCTGGTGATACTGACAAGTGTTGGAGTGTTGGAGATGTGACCGACTGAAAGCTCTATATATTGCTGGTGGGAGGGAAGAAAGTAATCAGGGTAACAGTTTTTTTTAATTATAAAGTTAGACATGGTCCATATTACCTACCTAGCAAGGTCACTCACAGATATTTACTTATAAGGAAACACACTTTCAGGCAAAGACTTCTCCACAGATATTCACAGTAGCCTTGTTTATCTTAAAAACTGGAAAGAAAATGAGTGTCTTCAAACAGGGCCATGGGTTAGTATATTCTGGGGTATTCACACAATGTAATACCACTCAGCAATAAAAGGACCAGACCAATTAGAGCAACAACATGGATAATCTCACAGACACAAGCCAAGTAAAGAAGCAAGAATTATTTTTTAAGTGCTATACTATGTTTAAATTTATATAAAAATCTAGAACATGCAAAATCATAGTACTAGAAATCAGATCAATGGTTTTCTGGGGGTGGAAGCTACTGACTTCAGAAGGACACAAGGTACTTTCCGGGTACATGGAAACACCCTATATATCAACTGGCTTGGTGATAACACAAACACTGACCTTTACACTTACACATATGAAAAGCATTGTATGGAAACAATGCTTTGATTTTCAAAAGTATGGTAAAGTGTAGAGCAAACAACACTCTCTGTGATTCCTAGATCTAGGGTCAATCCCTAAACACCAACTCCAGGCTATGGAGCAATTGATTGATGGACTAAAGCTGGCAACATCACTGCTAGTCCTCTTTTAATAACACCAATGTTTTCAATACAATATTAAGATCACATGTGGCTGAGGTGTCTAAATTAAGGAACTACAGATTAAGTTATAATTAATTAAAAAATAATTATCACAAGGCCATTTCAAAGTCCCACTGCACTGACACCTATTAAAATAACATAAACTCTGATGAATGGAGTCTGCTTAGTCACACTATAGCTGAAAAGCAAGCTTGGTCTCCAACTATAACAGAAAACTTGAGCATATCTTGTAAACTGGAAGTCATTGAGCACTTTGTCATACAGTACAGACCAGAAATGGCAAATCACTGGTTCGCCTACAGACGTGTTTCATATGGACCATATGTTCTTGGCTACACCTTACTTTAATTTCTAAAAATTACTTGCAAAAACTTAAAATTTGGGAGAATTCCCAAATACATTCACCTATTTTTCCTTTATTTAAGTAATCTGTCCACTTGGCATTCTGAATGTCATTCTGACGTGGCATTTCCACACTGCCATGGTCACAGCCACTCCCTGCTGCTGTTCCTTCCCCGGAATGAGTCCTGTTATTTTAGTAGCAAAGAGGGAAGTGAAATAAATACGTCTTATACCTACACCTGTGAAACAGTGGAAAATGAAATCAAGAGTGTTTTTGAGAAAAGGGAATGCGCACACTTCTTTACAGCTGTGCTACATTTAACATGCAAACCGAGCATGTAACTCATCTATCCAGCTGCTGTATCTTACGTTTCCTGTCTGGCTACTTAGAAGCAAATAACAACTAGGAGCCAAAACATGATGACACATGATCAAGTACTAAACTAGATAAGAAACATTTAGAAGTGTGCTTTAAACATTTTTTTCAGAGGGGCGCCTGGCTAGTTCAGTTGGTGGAGCACATGACTCTGAATCTCAGGGTCTGAGTTCAAGCTCCACGTTGGGTGTGAAGCCTAGTTAAAAATTAGAAAATAAAAAAATTGTTTTTTTCAGAGATGGGAAAGGTCAATGTTAACTAAAAAGTTTGGGAAGTGTGTTGAGATTTGTCCTGAAGATTGTTTTTGAATAAACATAACAAATAAATATTGTACATATTTCCATGTTTATGTCACGGGTCTTTAAAAATTTATCACTCAGTATGAAAAAAAATTGTATTAGTAATATTCATTGTAACACTATAATAATGTCCAGAGAAAGAAATTAATTTACAAAAGATAAAAAGCACAGAAACTAGTAACTTTGGACCCTTCTTAAAACATTATACATAATTTCATTTGATAATTCCCAATTACACTACCCGTTGGAGAATAAGGATTGCTATTCAGTCACCTCAAAATGTGATAATTGAAACTAAAAACCTGCCATCATATCATAAATAATTTACTGGTAAAGATGTAAATAAAGTTTCTATGAGACATTGCTATCAAAGGTCAATCTTAGAATGCTTCTACAGCCAAAGGAGACATTTTAACCCAAAATAAGTTATAATAGTGGAAAAATCACTTAACAGGCCCTATATGTATCTTCATATTATATTACCTATTAGACTTTATATGAAGTCAACAAAACCCAGTGATGTGAAGAAACAGATTCTTCACATTCTAACTGTAAAACAATGAATTATGAGGAGTAAAGAGATTTTTTTCTTATTATTAAGAAAAACTATAAATATTTTATAGAAAACTATGTTAAGTATGATTCACTCTTTTCATTTTATTAGGTTCTGGCAAAAGACTCTGTGTGTGTGTGTGTGTGTGTGTGCGTGCATGCTCGTACACATGTGCACACGCATGTGTGTATCTCCTCAAAAGACTATCAATTCTAAAATTCTAAATTCTAAATTTGTATACTGTAGAAACTCTTTTAAATGAACTGTAACAGCAATAATTGCTTTTCTCTGGGTCAGCTTCGTGGCAAATGGTGTGTGAGTCCATACCTGATGATATACACACAACTCCTCTTTGTGTGGTCCACAAGAAATTCAAGTGCTTAATTAGATTATCCTTGATCTCCCAAAAGAGCAAAATAAATAAAGCTTTTTACTTGAGAGGTAAAAAAAAAAAAAAAAAAGGAGATGGAATAAATATAGGCCAACGTAGGAAGGTGCTGCAGTAGTTGCAAGGAAAAATGTTTTCTGGGAAAGGACTGGGGGTGCAGGACTGACAAGGCAAGTGGGTCTTACATTTGCAACCCCAGAGCTGACATTTGTAGCTTTCATGTATAACACGGTTACATTTATATTTTTATCACATAATGGGTATATAATATATGCTATATAGAGTGTGTGTGTGTGTGTGTGTGTGTGTATATATATATATATATATATATATATATATACATACTATACAGATACACACAGGCCAAGGTTAGAAAACTACACACAAAATTTAACAGTGCTTTACTCTGAGGAGAGAAATTTAGGAAAATGAAGGATTTTTAACTCTTCACCATATAAATTTCTAAGTCGTTTGACTTATTATAAATTGCACTTATTTTATAATTAAAAAACAAGATTTTTGAAACCCTGTACTTTTAAAAGTACACAGGAAAGATATACATCAAAATGGAAAAGTCTTTGGATGGTAGGATTGTGGAGGAGCCCTAAAAATCTTCCATTCATTTAGTTCTTTAGTAATCACATATTACTTTTAAAAGTGGAAAGTAATCAATATGTTTTATGTATTTTTTGTTTTTGATTTTTGCTTTTGTTTTGTTCTGTTCACTAAGTTTTATTATAATCCCAGTAGAGTAGCACACAGTGTTATATTAGTTTCAGGTGTACTATTTATTGCACATGCCAATATGCATGTGTGCTGGTGCATATCCGGCATTTGCCCATTGATCCTCGTCTTGGGTCTGAGCTTTCCTGGGCACCCGAGAATGCTTCCAGACACACCTGTCTAGTGTCCTGTCTGAGTGACCTTTCACCTTCCCGTTCCCCTCAGGGCGGATCTGAATTCCTGCCTCTGCTATCCTGATTGAAGTCCCATCTCACCCACTTCTTTGGGTAATAGAAAACTCTAACTGATTCGGTCTTCAAATATATTTTCTCACCTTTTGTCTGCAACCTAAAATTGTTTAAAAGAATAAAGAAAACCTTTGCATCTGTGGTCTGATGGTCTTGCGTTGTTTGCTTGCCCAGTATTCCCAGAGTAACAGAAGCTGTCACTCAGCCAGGAACTGTTTCCTGCTTCCCAGAGCATCACACCGTTTGTGAAACAGGAGTTTATTGCCTTGCACATCAGCCCTGACTGGGAGGCTCTTTGAAAATGAGAGTGTGACTCTTCAGAACCACAAGTGGGTATTCTTCTCAAGAGGGAAAGAAGATTCACAATGTGGAAACCGGATAAAAACCGTACGTTAACTTAGTTTCATTACTTGCTCCAGAGAAAACATTTCTCATTTAAATCCTAAATATGATTGGGGCGCCTGGGTGGCGCAGTCGGTTAAGCGTCCGACTTCAGCCAGGTCACGATCTCGCGGTCCGTGAGTTCGAGCCCCGCGTCAGGCTCTGGGCTGATGGCTCAGAGCCTGGAGCCTGTTTCCGATTCTGTGTCTCCCTCTCTCTCTGCCCCTCCCCCGTTCATGCTCTGTCTCTCTCTGTCAAAAATAAACATTGAAAAAAAATTAAAAAAAAAATAAATAAATCCTAAATATGATAGGAAATAAGAAAAGATATTAAGACACATGAGTGAAAATTTGTAAATATGTCCCAGGAACCTATATAAAAATTGGCATTTCTGAAACTTTTCCAACTTAGTTTTACTTATTTTCCAGTTTTTTGGCAGTAGCTTTCTGTATTTCATGTCATTCATACATCTCAAAGCATGTAGGAGAGATTTTTTAATCAGTCTGATTTTACAGAGAATAATGTAGCTGCTGTGATTAGTGTGGCATTGAATGTTTGTACTGACATCATACAGAGTTCCTTTGTCTTAAACAATTTGAAATCATTTATGCTAATAATAATTAGAAGATCCAATTGGAATGATCTAATTCATGTTTCCAAAACATCTGTCCCCCACTTACGTGTTTTACTTAATATGTTACAGATAAGCATAATGATAAAAATATTTTCCTACTTAGTAAAAAATAAGTTTCTTCCCTCATAATGTCCTTATATAAAGTAACATTATTTATGAGTTTTAAAAACAACAGAGGCCTATCAGAAAAGAAAAAGATGTAAAAGGAAAGAAAAGGTCAAGTTCAGTGTTAGAGAAGAAAGTATTCTTGTCCATTGGTAAGGGGAATGGCAGCGTGGCAATGCTCACTAAGCCTCTAATATGTGCAGTTTTAATCATTTTTGACTCATTGTTTCCATTTCTAGAAAATTTATCCTAGGGAAATAATTAAAATCTGCACAAGATTTAGCTATTAGGAAATGCAACAACAAAAGAACCCAACAGAATTTGAATTTTGAATAATCAGTCCTTCAGAAAGTCTGCTAAAAGTGTGTAATGACATAATATGCCATCATTTCAAACAATGTTATCAAATGTGTAGTGAGACTGAAGGCAGTCACAAAATACTGACCAAAAACAGAGTGTTACAAACTGTGCATACAGTATGATTTTATCTGTAGTTTATATACATAGAAAGGTTTTCTGCAAAACTGTTAAATTCTAACCTCCTCTTCTTGGTCTAAGATCCTAAATGATCCAGTTCCTACCTGATTTCCAATCTCACATGTCTCTCCCCTTTGCTCCCTGTACTTCACACACACTCAGCCTTGCTTTCTTTTCATTAAAAATAAAATGACTTTGTAGTTGAAGATGCTTTTAGGAATGAAATAAGAAGCTGAAGACTGACACATGAGTCATGGCCTTGAAAGGAAGTGGAGCAAGGTCCTGGGGCAGTAACGTCAAATGGGAAAAGACATGCACAGTTGGTCATGTTCAAGGAGGGAAACGCAAGTCTGGCAATTGCTCCTGGCAAATATCCCACCATTTTATCTTTCTCAGTACCCACTTGTTACCCCCACTAACTACGGCAAGAGTGCCCACTTGTTACCCCCACTATCTACGGCAAGGTATCAGTGATAACTCCATCACGTGCCTTAACCCTGTTTTTGTCACTCACCACAGAAAGCCCACGACCCTCAAGTTATCCCTTTCCCCTGGATCTAAACCCACACAGCTCTGCCCACCCCTCTTCAAAGTGCCGTTCAGAACACAAGGTCAGGCAACAGCCTCTTCTTCAAACACCCTTTCTCGTTCCAACAACAGATTGACTCCTAAAGACCCTGCATCCCTCTCCTGCCACATACAATTTTCTCTTCATTGCTACATCCAGACCATTCTCCCACTAAAATCCCAAGTGTCTAAGACTCGTGCCATGAGACTTTGCCATCACTACCCCTACTTGACCAAAGTCCTTGACTCGCTTCCTTTCACTCCCTGAAGATTTCCATTCTTGCTTCAGTTACTCTCTCCAACCCTGCTTCCGAAGCAATCCTTTGGTGTTAGTAAAATTCCGGTCTCCAATTTCCTCGGTCTCTCTTCCAGTAACCTGATCCTCCCTGCTGCCTCCCGCACTATTACCACAGTCATACACTAGACCCGCACCTTCCAACCATTTTCCTGCCATGGATGAAAGAACGTGACTGGGCGGTGCATTCAGGCAAAAGGAGAAGGTGCCCTGGGGCCCTGGCGGTACATTCAGGCAAAAGGAGAAGGTGCCCTGGGGCCCTGGCGCTCTGGCCACTCCAGATTTTTCTGGCTCTTTGAATCTCCACCCTCCTGGATTAGTCTCTGGGAGAACTGCTGTCATTACTCAAAACTTCAAGCCCTCCATAAACATCCAAGTGTCTGACCATACCCTCCGGTCGTTCCAAACAATCTCTTTAGCACCCGGTTCCAAGACTGTCAATACCATCAGGACCAACTCTATAACAATCCTGCTCTCACCTTTCACTTCCTCACAGGCTTTCTTTCCTCTTACCCAACAGGAAGTGCAGGATCCACCACTACAGCCCCATCACTTTGTAGAGTCTCAGATCCACTGTGTTTCCCTCACCTCCCACTTTGCTTAAGTTCAGGTCTGTGCCTCCATCATGTCCCTTGCTGAGTGCATTTGGAGAAGAACACAGCTAGCTCCCCTCATTGTAAATGCGTGACCACGGCCTGGATGGGATTCTTAGTGCTGCTCAGCAGTGTCTACCTCCCGAGACACTCACATGTCTGCTTTCCTACAGCATTATTTCACCTCTTCTACCCCCACTCACAACATTTCCTGCAGACCTTCTGATGAACATTTCCTGCAGTTCATCTGATGACTAGCTCCAAGTTCACTGAGAACACAGAAGCAATCAGGAGACAAGCTCTGCTTATAAATCACACACATTTTGAGATGTTATTACTTGTTACATAAATTCATGATTTGTTTTATTTATACTTTAATTCACTCACTTACTAACTCATTCATTCAAGAAGTATTTATTGAATGCCAAGCACATGTCTGTTTGGAGCTCTAAGGAGGATCCAGGAAACAGAGATGGGATCTTTTTTTAAAATTCCTGTCCTCATGTGATTTATGTTCTGGTGGAGAGTAACAGACAATTTAACACATACAACATACATACATGAACACACACATACATGCATGGATGCATACATATGCACATACTTGCGCACATGAACACATACGTGAACACACGTGTCCGCATGAACATGTACATGCATGGATACACACAAACATAAATACACATACATGCACGAATACACACATACAATGAAAAGACTGGATAATAGAGAAAGATAAAGCAGGAAAGGTGGTGCAGGAGTAGGAGGGTTGCTACTTCAAACAGGCTGATCTGGAACAACACAGCTAGGTTGTGTCATCTGAGTGCTATTGGAGGGGGTGAGAAACTGTGAATGAAGACATGTGCAGGGAAAGCACTTCAGGTGGAAAAAACGTATCTTTGAAACCTCTTCAGTGAATAGGAGAATATATCTAATTTATATTTATTACCATAACTAACATCACTGGTTTCAGTATCTAGCATAGAAAAATGATCATTAGAAATATATTGTAGTTAATGAACTAATAAAAAGCTTTCTGATGTTACAGAGTTTCAGCTTTTATCTTCTCTCTACTGCATTTAATGAACTGGTTAATTTCTTTTTATTCCCCTTGTCCCCCCACCCCCCAGTAAATTCAGAAGAATCCAGTTTCTTTTTAATTTTCCAAGTGATTGTTAGTTTAAAACTAACTTTCTTAAAATGGCATTTCTCAATGTATCAACTTCAAAACCAAAGCACAACTTTTCATTTTTCCTTACAAAAGATGAGGGAAGCAGCGTGACCTATTACTGCTCTCCCCCACTCACTTTTCCAATTTTTGCTTAGGTTCTTGGTCTAATCTAGTTTTATGAAATTATTATTTTCCTTATAAAATGTAACTTTCTCCAAGAATTTTAACTGTCATTCTGTTTCTCACATACAGCTAATGTTATTTAGATCTTACTCTATTTTTAAGTAAATGTACTGCTCATCATAAATTCACAGTATGGACTTTTCCATTATGATTTTTTGATTTGGATAAATCTTTGTAAATTCAACTAGACTGAGCTATCCATAAGCTTTTACAGGAGGGAGCATTGGCTTTATTTTCTTAATTTTAACTCATTGAAAAATATTTCTCTATTCCCTTTATTCATTCAAGAAACAGGTACAAAAGTTTGGTTCTCGTACATTTCTTCCCCAAATTCTAGAGACATTGCCCCAGTACCTGCTAGACTTGAGAGTTGCTGAGAAGTTTGAGGTCAGCCTAATATTATTTTTCCACTTGTACTTGGCAGCTTCTTCTTCTTGGTGGACTGTACAATATCCATCCTGCAGTATATTTTCAGTGTAGATGACTCTCTTGGAACATGGTGAGATTTTTCTTCAAAATGGTCACCCTTTATTTGAGAAAAGTTATTCTCTTTTTTTTCTATGCCATTTGTTGTATTTTCATAGATCAGATCTTTGCTTTCTATGCTCAATGACCACAATTTTCTCTTTAACATTTCTTAATTTTCACTTTTTCTTGAAGCTACTAGAGTAGGGCTAGGTTAAAGGGAAGGGGAAGGGAAGGGGAGGGGAGACATAAGAATGTATACATGTTTCCAGCCTGTCCCAGAAAGGAGACCTGGATTTCTCCCACGTCAATTCTGTTTATTGTTTATAATGGGATTTTAACTTCTTCAGTGGTTTAGGTTTTCTTCTTTAATCATCTAAAGTTACTTTTCTGTTTTAATTTTATTCTATTTTATTCTTCTTCTTAGAACTCTTGCATCTCTCGTGTTTATTTGTAAGCTTATTTCAGAGTCTCTTTTTTCTTAAACTTCCTAAAAATGCACAGAAATTGCTTATGAATACATTTTCTTTATTTCCAAGAGTAAAACATTTAAAATTATTGTTAACATGTCTTTTGCATGCTGCATTCTTCTGATTTTCAGTAGAATTTGTTCATAAATTTCATTTATTTCTTTTTCTCTCCTAAAGGAGCAATCTTATTCTGGCCTTATTAATTGTAAGCAAAACTCAGGTAGATGCTCCTTAACCCCTGCCCCAACAGCTGAAATACAGTTTGAATGCCCCGATTAAAGATCGAGATAGAGGGCAGAGTAGGAAAGATAGGTATTCTAGGTTCACTAACCAAGTTTCTTAAAATGAACTGGAGAGGGGTTAAAGAGGAAAGAGGAGCGGAAAGCCATGGGAGTTCAAATAGGAATACCCCATCCAGGCTTACATCAGTGTTCAATTCAGGCTTCAGTTCTTCTTTACATTCAGGGTGATGAGGAGACAAGGCCAAGCTCAGTGCTCGTGACTCAGAGCCACACAGTGAATATGTGCAGAGGTCTATGCCAAGATTCCACTGAAACCCACTGAACAGCTACCTTTCTTCCTTGCTGCCTCCACTGTTCTCATTCTGTTGTCCTGTTGTTCCCAAGCGGAAATGAAGGGGACTCCTCATGTTCTCAAGATCAGCCCATGGCCTCAAAGACAGTTTCTGAGCTGGGAGTGATTTGGAGAGCCCTTGTGACAGTTTTCACCCACCTCATGCATAAATCATGGTGCTCACAACCAAGAAGGCTTGTATTAAATGTCTATGTCTCTCTATTGCTTGACAAATAAAGTTGAAGGTAGGTGTTACAATGATGAGTCTCTCAAACTTTCAGTTGCTCTAAAATGACTTATGACTTCTGATTCACAACTGGGGTTGTGATAGCAAGGCACGCTGTTCATAAACCATACTTTTCAGGTTTGCAAAACTAGACAAAACTAGACAAAATTGGGTTCAAATCCCAGCTACCACCCTCTAAATTTGTACAACTTACCTTTCCTATTCATAAAATTGAGGCAATAATAGTTACCTCAGAAGTGTTCTAGCAGCAAAATAAATGTTCCAATCAAAGTGTCCGATGTACTACCTAATATTTTTTAAGTTTATTTATTTATTTTCAGAGAGAGAGAGAGAGAAAAGAGAGGGAGAGAGCAAGGGAAGAGAGAGGGAAAGAGAATTCCAAGCAGGCCTTATGCTGTCAGCATGGATCCTGATGTGGGGTTTGAACCCATGAGACATGAGATCACGACCTGAGCTGAAGTTGGGAGTTTTATACTTAACTGACTGAGCCACCAAGGTGCCCCACTACCTGATATTTAAAAAAAAAATTCCTTCCTTCCCTCTTCCCCAAATTGGCAAGTGTAAACTTAGAAAGTAGTAGCAAAAATGGCACAGACCTATGGACATTATTAAGGGTTAGGATTTTTTTGGTTTCTTTTCCCCCTGCTGTATTTCCAAGGTCCCAAAACAATGCTTAACATGCCATAAGCATTCAATAAACACTTTCAAATTAATGAATGAATAAAAGGTGAAGATGAGGGGTGCCTGGGTGGCTCTGCCGGTTAAGCCGACTTCGTCTCAGGTCATGATCTCACCGTCTGTGAGTTCAAGCCCTGCCTCAGGCTCTGTGCTGACTGCTCAGAGCCTGGAGCCTACTTCAGATTCTGTGTCTCCCTCTCTCTCTGCTGCTCCCCCACTCTCTGGCTTTGTGTCTCTCTCAAAAATAAATAAATATTTTTTAAAAAAGGTGAAGATGTTTGGGAATCAGGAGATATGAATTAGAAAATCAGTCCTTTTTGAATTAGTTCCGATCTCTCTGAGCCTCAATGTCATAATTTTAATTTTTTTTTAATTTTTCTTTATTTATTTCTGAGGGGGGGAGGGTGGGCAGAGAGAGAGGGAGACACAGAATCCAAAGCAGGCTCCAGGCTCTGAGCTGTCAGTACAGAGCCCAATGTGGGGCTTGAACTCATGAACCATGAGGTCATGACCTGAGCTAACTGACTGAACCACCCAAGTGCCCCAGCAATATCATCATTCTAAAGATGGAAATGAGAGTACATACATTACCAAGTCTGAGTAATGTTTACATGAAAAAATACATGAAAAATCTAAAGTCTTATGTCAATTTAAGTCATTAGGAATTATTTAATCACAGAAATGTATATGCTTAAGAATTGCCTTTTATTAACCATTAATAAAGTAAGGTCTAAACTGAAGCATTCTTATTTATCTCATACAAATAGACAATTATTCCTAGATCCCTAATATATATCTAAAAATATCCTAGGAACTATGGGGGAAAATTAAAGAAGGAATAATTCCTGCTTCTTAGAAGGACAAGTTGGCAAAATGTATTAAAGGTGAGACTATATAGAATGAAGTGCAAGAAGTCCACTACTTTTCACTAGAAAATCTCAGCCTCTAGAAAGACTCTATAGTCATTGTTTTAGGTTATGATTTCTGAAATATATAAAATGAAACAGAAGGTTGCAAGAAGTCTGATTTATAACAAGAAATATGTGAATTTCTCTGCATTATGATGTGCCTACTTGGACCAAACTACAATTTAATTTATATTTGAGACTGAGTAGAATATTGATAGTAAACTCATGACCTCAACTCATTTTTCATTTCTGAGAATAAACAGCCACAGGGAATAGGTGTCAGGAAGAATGTGCACATACATGGCATTTCAAAGAAGTAATCATCTTGAGTATGTATTTATTGCCTCCAAACAGGAATCGTGTCCTAATGGTTTTTGTTTCTTAGGCATGGTATCTTTATTATTATTTCAAAACAGAAACAGACAATAAACATTACCATTTATTTCTTTTAGTGCTAGAAAGAATTTTTACTACAGTTTATCTATAGCTATTTGTCTAAATCGTCTTCCATACATACACCAACTATTAGTATGCACTTAATGAATACTTGACAGATTGAAATGATGACACAAATGCATGGAAGCTGTACTAATGGCCCGTGAGGGGTGGTGTCAAATTATAAAATCCTATTAAAACAAAACCAGTCCATCTACTTTCAAAGTCCTGGAGGGAATATGCCTAACTTTTATTTTCTTTTCCTATTACCATGTTTTACATAAAAGCCTGGGTGATAAGCACAACTTTGTCTTCATTTTATAGATAAGGAACTTTACGCTTAGAGTGAATTCTCTAACCTGAGAAAGCTGAGAGATGTCTTCAAAGTCACACAAGAAGTAACTGGCAAAGCTGAAATGGAAACAAAGCCCCACTAATTCCCAACACAGAACCCGTTTCCCTCAAAGTCTGGCTGGTAAAACAAATGTTTAGATGAATGATTCTTATTTCCTTTTTGAACGTTCATACTGCAATGAGACATTCTCCCAGCCTCCTCACAGTGACATGGTACAAATACTCATTTCAGAGATTATTGAGAAAAAATACAGTTTTTAATTATTGTTAGTTAATGTTTTAGAGATAATGCTTATTCTGCCTGTGCTTTTGGTTTCATTTTTCAAAACTATTATGACTATTTTTTCTTTTTCTGAGAAAGTTTGATCTGTGCAAAGAGAGCTTCTATGCTTATTAACTCAAAATGTGTAGTGATAAGAGATAATCCCAACTAACTGCCAGAAGCAGCTTGCCACCTTTGGAAAAATCATCCTCTGCCTGTGTATTCTGTTGTGGACTCTGGTTCATCAAAAAGGGCCTACTTTGCACAGACTCCAGATGCAGAAGCTATAATATGGATTGGACTGCAGCATTAGAGTTTTCCTCCTAAAATTCATGATGTAGCAATGTGAGCAGCAGACACCCCCTCCCCGAGTGCATCCAGACCCCACGTTGAGAACAACCACTGTTCACTCCTCCTTATCCCAAATCACAACTTGTTATAAAATTTGCTCCAAAGAATATCAGTTATAATCTGCAACTTATTTACTTCTTTTATAGAATTACAAGGGAATACAGAGATTTCTGTATCTTAACTGGTCCTGGAAAATATACAAAAATGTGTATTTAAGTTGCCAGTAAACTACTTCAGAAACCACTACTACACTGTATGCTAACTTGAATTTTAAAAAAAATAAAGTAAAAAAGAAAAAGAAATGATTTCACAGATATGAAAGCAAAACATGTAAACACGAAGTTTTAATTAAGCAAGGTGAATAAGCTGTAGGAAACAACTACAATATTATGTGCATATCCAACAATGATATTTTGTATACTGAAAATTTCTGTTAAGAGGATAGATCTCCAGGGAGGGGCTGAGATGGAAGAACAACATGGAAGTTTCTTTTGCATCTCTCATCCCTAAAATGCAGCCAGACCAACACTAAACCATCCTGCACACATAGAAAACTGACTTGAGGATTAACACAACAATCTGAACAACCTGAACCACAGAACTCGGCAGGTACGTGGTGCGGAGAGGTGAACTGGGGGAGAGAGAAGCCACAGAGGGCAGGGAGCTGTTTTTGCTTATGGAGAGAGGACCAAGATGGGGGCAGTGGGAAGGGAGATTATGGAAAGCATCCCCCCCTTTCTGCCCTCCCAAAAGCAGCCAAAGAGAAAAGGAGACATACACAAGGGACTGAACCAAAAAGGGAGAAAGAGAAAGAAGAGGGTTTAAATTCCATGAAGACTCTATAAACAGGGGGATCGCAGAGTCTGAAACTTCGCAGCTCAACACCTGGTGGTGCTCTGGTGGGAAGGGTGAATCCCTGGGAGCAGAGAGGGAAGTCCAAGGGGATCAGGCCACACAGGGAGAGACAGTTCCCCTGCTGGGAGGACATTTGGTAGAGGCTGTGTGGCCCTCCCACAGGCAAAGGTCCCAACGGACCCTGGAGAACAGCCACATTGCTGGTGCTGGAACCAAGACATTAACGGTGAAGCCTGGTGCCGGATGCGTGTTGTGATTTTTCCATATTCCCTGAAATTCTGCTGCTACACAATCACATGAACTTTTTCTGGGGCCGGCTGGCACCTGGCCACAGTCTCTGGGCACTGGCAGCAGCACAGTCCTGCGAACATTCCTGGGTGCCGCAGCACCTGGCTATTGCTCGGTGAGACCCTCCCCCAGCCAGGCAGAATGGGTCAAAGCTGCAGTCCCTCAGAAGTGAGGGGTTGGAAAACACAGCTGCATCTGAGATAAAAGTCAGGAGAGAGATGCCACCTGGCAACCTGTTGGCTTGGTCACGGACAATGTAAAAGCAGGGAGGGGATGGAAACTGAAGACAAAGGATGGGTGTGTGATTGCTGGTTGGGAAGAACAGAGTTTCCATACTAGAGACTGGGTAGCTGGGTGACACAGTTTTCACAGTTCCTGTGCATGCGCATACATACATATAAGTGCCACAACAGTCCACCCCAGTAAGCTAAGCAAAGCCATCTAGTGGAGAACAGAGCCATTACACTAAGCCATGCCCAACTGGGCCAACCCTGCTCCTCCAGAACACCACAAGTCTCTCCACCTGCTTAGCTTACGGACTATAAAGTGCTTCATAGTTTTACTTCCAATGTAATTTCAATCATATTTCAGTCTGTTTGTTGGTCCATCTATTCAATATCTTTTTCTTTTCTTATTCTTGAATACAGAAAGAAAAAAATTTATTTTTATTTTCCATTTTTATTAAAAAGATTTTTCTTTAATTTCTTTCTACTCTATTTTTTACTTTTTTAATTCTATTTTATTTCCATCATTTCATTTTATTCTCTTTCATTGTATTCATTTTTTCAAGTTTTTCAAACATTTTCCTTTTTTTCTTTCTTTATCTTTCCCTTTTTTCTCTAATCTATCAAGCTCCTTTCAACAACCAGACCAAAACACACCCAGGATCTAACATCCTTTGTTTGAATTTTTGTGTTGTTTTTAATCTTTTAATTTTTTTTTTACTTTATTAATTCCTTTTCTTTCTTTGAAATGATGAACTGAAGGAATTCACCCCAAAAGTATGCACAGGAATAAATAACAGCCAGGGACTTGACACAGATACTAGCAAGATGTCTGAACCAGTACTCAGAATCACAATACTAAGAATAGTAGCTAGGGTTGAAAATAGATTAGAATCCCTTCCTGCAGAGATAAAAGAAGTAAAAACTAGTCAGGATGAAATAAAAAATGCTATAACTGAGCTGCAATCTCAAATGGATGCCACAGCAGCAAGGATGGATGAGGCAGAGTAGAGATTATCCCTATAATCCTCTCCCTCTTTATCTAGACACACTTTCTCCAGATGTCTCTTGGTTTCTTTCTCTTTCATGATAATCTCCCTCCATCATTCAGGTATTGCATGTGACAGATTGATAGTTGATATACTATGAATTTAAATATGACAAGATTTTTTTTCTATAGAAGCGGGAAGTCTAATGTTGAGATGGTAGCTCTGAAATAATCAGGAATCCAGACTCCTATGTATTTGCTATATTATCCTTAGCACTGGCTTCAATCTTCAAATGTGTCTTGCCCAATTTGGCTACTACAGCTCCAGCCACCATAACTGCATTCCAGGCAGGAAGACAGTGAAGGACAAAACACAAAATAAGTCTGCATCAGAGAAATAAGCCCCTTTGTGTAACACTGGTCAGGACTCTGTTAAATGGCCACCTTGAAGTATAAAGGAAATTAGCAAATACACTATCTCATTTCTTTGAGCAAAGAATGGAAGAATACACATCAGTGAGGCAGCTATCCTGGCTCTGTTTCCTCTCCTCATCTCTCATACTTGTTTTCCAGTCTTTCCACTCTGCTTTTCTATGTGGTCTCTGTTCTACTACAAGGCCTTTCTTCACAATGGGATATATGGCAACTCGCCTGTCTTCCCAGAGGATGAAGGCATGTCTTCCTGGCAAGAGTGCAGTCTGGTCCTGGTTTGGGAACTACAGTCCTCCCTGATCCAGCACCTATGGCCAGGGGAATGAAGTGCTCTGATTTTTCAGTCCTAAGTCAAGTGTCTCTTCCTGAGTTGAGAATAAAAAGTATCAAATTAACTTCATCCAAGCATATGGACAGAAAGGATGAACTTGGAATGGAGGGAGATAATTGGCATGTTTCTATACAGACTGTGAATAATAAATTGAATGTACAACATAATCTAGAGCTAAACTGAACTCTTCAAGCAGAGAATATGATGATCAAGAAAAAAATCGATTATGGTTTAAGTGATTAATGACAATATCATAATGGGGTATAGGATATGATAAGGATTAATATATGTTACTATTGACTTATTAGTAAGATTTAATTGAGAGCTAATAGTGTACTCCAGATTAGAGAAACATCATGAAGAAATTTGACCTTGCATATTTGGGTATTATGAATAAAACTCCCTCAGTGAAGTGCAAAGTATAAGCTGGAAGATAAAATAGGATAAGCAGGAATGACACTCAAAATATTTAACAGCCATCTGAGCAGAAGCACAAAGCATTCTAAACCATTAGTTCTGAGGATACACAAAAAGGTAAAATTATAAAGAAATATAAATAATGTATATAATCAAATAAATAATTCAAGAAATTCGAGGATTCAGTTGGTCTCCACATTTAAATGATCAACTAAGTACCCGGAATAATAAATACAAATAATATTAACACCAAAGAAACCAGAGAGAGGAATACAGACAACATGTTTAGAAATACAGAATTAAATACCAAAAGAAATAGCAAGAGGAGTTAGAATGGTGATCATAGGTGAGTAGAACTGGGGAAGGAGGAGATACAGAGGCCTCAACTTTCTAAAGACCTTTTAGGATGATTTGAATCTTAAAATTATGTTTATGTATTGTTTTGATTTAAAAATATCAATAAAATTAAAAGTTTGAGAAGTTTAAATATAATATTTATTTTAAAATAATAGAAAAATAGAGACAAAATTACATAAAAGCAATTTAAATTGTAAACAGGCCTACCAAGCTCCTCCATTTAGCTTCAGTGTACAGGCCACTCATACAAGACATTACATCAGACTTTCCCTAAGCCGCAGATTTTCTGTGGAGATTTTCAAGCTGCACACAAAGTTGCTAAGTGCCCAAATATCCTTAAGAGATGCGTTAGATCTCCTACATAGAACTTGCTTAGTGACCTAGAAACTTTAAGAGAAAAAGCAAATTTCATAAACATTTGATAAAATACCATCAAAGCTTTTTAAATGTCTTAATGCCCTTAATATATAACCCTTTAAAGACATGCATGAAAATTCTTTCCTCTAAAATTACACCATTAACAACATTTCATGGAAACTCCTTTTAAAGGAGTAATATTCGAAGGCTCTTTTTTTTAAGAATCTATGAAACCATTTTGTGCATAATACACAAATCGCCTGTAAAATAATTTCCAATAAGGCTCCATGCTAATTAGCACCAGCCCAGAAGTCAAATGATTCTTATAAAACTATTGAAGAGTAAATTGCAATTCTGTAAATCACACAACCACTGTACAGCATAGTAATAATGTCTTATATATTGGAAATGACAGCCCATTTTCCATCCAGTATTATGAAAAGGTATGAATGATATAAACTCATTGCATTTTCTGAGTTAATATCCCATTCTAGAGCCAGCCTGTCTCCTACTTTGTCAATTTTTCCCAAATGAAACAAATAAGGCTGCCACTGGCTCGTGCAGATAACAACTTTCATGATGGTCTATACATTTCATCATTGATGGTTTATGCAGTTCAAAAAAGAAAAAGGTTTGACTGTCCCTGCTTACTAGGTTCCTGTCAATTTGCTACAGGAATTGTCTCTGCTATCAGGAAATGACTGTACCTAGCATTGCCTCAAAGGGCTCTTCCAAGATGATAGTCTTTGACATTATGAAGATAACAATAGAATCTACCTCACAAGTTGTCAAGAGCTTTATATGAGGCAATGCAAAAATTTAGCACATCTGGTATATAGGAAGTGTTCAATAAATTCTGCAATTATTAGTAGCACTTAAACTGGGGGAATAATATGAAAATTCAAGACCCAGGAAAAGGTAGATAAACCAAGAAACAAGAACTCTAGAATGTGAGGCTTGTCCTGATGTTAAGACTTGTCTCTAGGCGTTTAAATGGGTAAAATGAATGGAAGTAGTCAATCAAAGCAAAGCCATCACTTAATACCATCTACAGAGTGTGGCGTCCGGAAAACAGAAGATGCCATTGTAAGGGAAGCATCTGGGAGATGTTGTAAGAGCTGAAGTGGGCACTTCATTCTGTGTATTGAAGACTTACAAGAAAAGTGAACATATTACGTGAGTAGGTCCCACAGTTCAACAAAACCCTATGTGTATGAATACCATCCATTTCAGCTGACCATTGTCAGATTGCAAGTGACACCAGTCATTCACCTTGAGAAGGTGTTTTAATGTCTCAGTGGGTACAGGGTGCTATGAATACAGGAGACCTTATTTCTTCCTTCTAAAGGAGAAGTATTGCACAAGAGGCTTAGCATAACAAAAATCACAATAGTGCAGATTTGATTTTCTTTTGTTTTATTTTAAGAAGCATAAAATTGTATTTGCTAAACAACTTCTAAGCCTCTGAAATGTGCAGAACAATGTTAGTCGATGCTCATGTAGGGCCACATTACAAGAAACACACTCCTATCCTTGGTGGAATTCCTGCCATCAGAAGAGGAACTATAAAGGTCACCAGCCAGAGTCCTGCACGGGGTCTCAGCAAGCACAGCCATGAAAGGTGATCCAGAACCAACAAGAATACATTTCTGTTTTTTCTGCTAGTTGCTGAACTTATTTTTAGTGTCAAATCTTTCAGGGAGTTTGAGACAATAAAGACTAGGAACAAAATTATCTTATTTAATTCTTTGAATCGCTAGATAAGAAAACTCTCACTTTTACAGAAGTTGTTACTAGCAAACATGAAATTTAGAGCTAATTCTAAATCCCTTTAACTCATCATTGTCCTTCTTACCCGTGTCTTCGTTTTCCTTCTATACCAGGAACAGAGTGGCACCTGCCCACTGCCTAATAGTTCACTGGAGTAAGTGCACCAGATTAGTTTGCTATAAGGTAGTGTCATCATGACAATCTGTGGTAACTGTGAAAATCCAGATTCCAGGACCTCATCCAAGACCTATTTCATCAGCATCTCTGGGGTTGAGAGCCCAGGAAATGATCTACTAGGTTATAGGATACTTCTAAAGTTCATGCTCTTTTGTGAACTACTTAACTAAATTAAGGATATTTTAATAGAAAAATTACATTGTTTTAGGAACAAATGGAATTTATTCATAATACTCAGGAAACAAATACACAGTAACTTTCTAAGATGTTTGCTGTTAGGAAAGCTGTTTGATTTTGCAGCATAGAGAGTGTCAGAGTCCATAAAGAAATAGGATGGAAGACATTTTGTGGTCATTTTTAAACTAAATTCTAATTTCTTTCTACCAGGATGTCAAAGAATGTAATGGAGTCATAGAGAAAATAAGAGAAGAAACCAAAACAAACAAACAAAAACCAAACAGAGCAAAACACAAAGGGAAAAGATAACAGGCATATTGCAGAACGTATGCCATATGCAGATTTTTAAATCTTAAATTCCAATTAATAAAAAGAGTAAATATACTCCACAAAAAAACTGTTTCTTAAGCCATGTTACCTATGTACAAACTTTGAATGATAACATATGGAGAAACTAAGAATTTTTAAATTTTTGTTATGTTTTATTATATATTTGAGAGAGAAAGAGACAGAGACAGAGCATGAATGGGTAAAGGACACAGAGAGAAGGAGACACAGAATCTGAAGCGAGCTCCAGGCTCTGAGCTGTCAGCACAGAGTCTAACCTGGGGCTTGAACTCACAAACCACGAGATCATGACCTGAGTTCAAGTCGGATGCTTAACCGACTGAGCTGCTCAGGAGCCCCAAGAGTTTTTTAAATTAATACCAAGATCCTTGAAACAATATATGCAGTAGCAAATGTAAGATAAAGAATACAAAAGAGAAGCAGTAAACTAAATGAAGATTCAGAAAACTGAAGGAAGAAGATGAAGACAAGGACAGAGATCTTTCCTATCGGCATCCTCAGGTATAAAGGCTTTCATTGGGTCATGAAGTTAAGAAAAGATCGCACTGCATATTATCATTGCTTACATATATCTATTAAAACTAAGGGACCTCTGGGTGGCTCAGTCGGTTAAGCCTCTGACATCAGTTCAGGTTATGATCTCATGGTCTGTGGGTTCAAGCCTGTCTGTGCTGAAAGCTCAGAGCCTGGAGCCTGCTTCAGATTCTGTGTCTCCCCCTCTCTCTGCCTCTCCTCCATTCATTCATTCTCTCTCTCTCTCTCTCTCTCTCTCTCTCTTTCTCTCAGAAATAAACTTAAATAAATAAATAAATAAATGTAAAAATAATAGATTAAGTAAACAATGCACAGTTATATAATTTCTCTGTAATGATTCATAAGTAATAGTTTTGTGACATTAAAGCCACAAATTAAAGTATCCCTTCATGTATGCTGAAACTCAGATGTCTAAACTGAGTTAACTGGTTCTACTTCCCAGTAATACTTGAATAAATTTCTAGGACTGACTCCCTCTCACAGATAAGAACTATAAACTGCAGACACGCCTACCCCTCAAAAAAATTTACATGAACATATTGGAGAACAAACAAAACCAGGAATATTTTTCAGGGGAGCTGACATTTGAAGGAAGGTACTAGCACTGGGTAAACTCCCCTGCTTTCAGAGCTTTTAGCTGAGAGCAGACTTTGTAGGCATCATGCATAGTAAAAACTGCTGTCTTTCTAGCTTAAGGAACATAGAACAGAGTTTGGAAGAAGTATAGCCACTGGAAAGTGAGAGGGCAAAATGGAAAAGAGAGATCCAGGGAGGGAAAGCCCCAAATTCTGTGTATAAATTCTGCCCAAATATCTGGCAAACTCCTGAAGAATGTGTGTGTGGCCAGAGTTCATGCAGCCCAGCTAAGGCAAAAGAAACTCAACTTGTAACTAAGTCACTGTCCAACAGTCAGAGCAATAGTTTGAGACCAATCAAATAAATTGCCACCTAAAACAGACTAAATAGGATTTTAAATGGAGAGACAAACCATGTTCATGGATCAAACATTGAACATTGTTTAGATGTCAGTTCTCCCCAAACTGATCTTTAGATTTGACACAATCTTTATCATAACCCTAGCAGACTTTTATATAGAAACTGACAAGTGTATTTTATAATATATATAGAAAGACAAAGAACCTAGAAGATCCAAAGGAATTTTGGGGGGGGATTGAGAGAGACAGAGAGTGTGTGTGCGCGTGCACACACACACACACACACACACACACACACACACACGAGAGCGGGGAGGAGCAGAGACAGAGGGAGAGAGAAGCCCAAGCAGGCTCCATGCTGTCAGTGCAGAGCCCAAAGTGGGTCTCAATCTCAAAACCATGAGATCATGACCTGAGCTGAAATCAAGAGTTGGCTGCTCAACCACCTGAGTCTCCACCCCTAAAAGAATTTTTTACAAAGAGGAGTTAAGGTGAAGAACTAGGCTACTTGACTTCAAAAAGTATCACTAGAACACGTTAGTAGTCAGACTATGTGGTACTGGCATAAAGATTGAAAAATACATCAATGAAATAGAGAACCCAGAAATAGATTCATACTTATGCTGTCATTTTATATTCAAAAGGGAGGGTAGGGGCATCAAAGCAATTCAGAGGGGAAAAGAATTTTTTTTCAATAAAATGTGCTGAAACAACTAGATATCCATATGAAAATATACAATGACCCTCCAACGCCTATCTTATATCATACACAAAAATTAATCAGAGATAAACCATAGCCTAATCCTAAACACTAATTAGTAAAGCTTTTAGAAGAAAGAAGAATATCTTCATGTCATGGGAGTTGGGAAATTGTCTTAGACAGAAATTTTTAAACATAAACTTCATCAGAATTAAAATACTTTGGTCTCCCAACTCTACCATTAATCAATTACATTTGTGAATTACAAACTAGAAGAAAGCATTTGCACAACATATCTCTGACAAACAACTGGTGCCCAGAAAATATGAACTCGTACAACTTAGTAATTAAGAGACAAATCTCATATGAGCAAAAAATTGAAATGTACACTCTTCAAAAGAAAATATATGTCTGGCCAGTAATCCCATGAAAAAGTGATTAATGCATTAATGATCAGGGCAATGCAAATTAAAACCACAAGGAGATAATCTATGGACATCCATCAGAATGGCTGGAATTAAGAAGACAAACAATGCTAAATGGTGGCTAAGATGTAGAGAAACCAAAATGCTCATACTTTGATGGCAGGATTGCAACATGATGTGAGCTCTTTTGTAAATGTTCTTGACAATTTCATACACACACAACCCTCCCCTGTGACTCCATAATTCCGATATCAGATATTTTTTCCAAGAGAAATGAGAACACACCCACAAACAGACTTATACAATAATGTCTATAGCAACTTTATTCTTAATAGCCAAAAACTAAAAAGGACGCAGGCATGGGTTAATAGACAAATATATTATCAGCTAACTGTTCAGCAGTAGTAGGAAATAAACACTGGGGCACCTGGATGGCTCAGTTGGTTAAGCTTCTGACTTCAGCTCAGGTCATGATCTCACAGCTTGTGAATTCAAGCCCTGCATCAGGCTCTGTGCTGACAGCTCAGAGCGTGGAGCCTGCTTCTGAATCTTGTCTCTCTCTCTCTCTCTCTGACTCTCCCCTGCTCTCTCTCTCTCAAATATAAATAAACATTTTTTTAAAGTTAAAAAAAAAGAAGCACTGATAAGAAGCAGAATAGATGAATCTGAAAAACTGAAGCCTCAAACAAAGGCTGAAGCCTCAAACAAAAGAGAACACACTGTATAATTCCATTTATATGAAACACTAGGCCAGGAAAGATCAATTTTTTATGTAACAATATCAGAACAATGTGAGGGAGAGGCCAGTGGGAATGGGAACCCCGTGGGAAGAAGAAGGAAGGGACTTTGAGGTATTTTTTATCCTGAAAGGACTCTTGTAGAAACAATGTCACATTTTCAAAACTCACTGAATAGTATATTTACGATTTATGCATTATCAAAAGGAAAAAAACTATAAATAATATTAAAATCTAATTCATGGTAAGCATGCCGAAGTGGTCAGGTGGAAATGTATTGATGTCTGAAAACTACTTTGAAATTTATCAAAAAATAAGACCAAATGATGGATGGGTGGTAAATACATGATAAAAAAAAAAAAAAGTATAGAAACTGTTAATGGTAGAAACTCATTGGTGGATAAATGTTTTTTTCGCTATTAAATTATTTCAAAAATATTTCAACATTAAAAGTGCTCAAGGAAAAACAAATTAACGCAGGAGCTATTGTAATGAATAGACAGACCTGAAAATCAGCACATTTTACTGATAGTACTTTAATAATGATCATCGTAGTTTATATATTCATATGGTTCCATAGATAAAGTGTAAGAATAACTGCCCTATAAAATTAGGTGTAAATAACCTAGACAAAAATTACTTAAATTGCGTATTGCTCAGAAAAGACATTCATACCATGTGCAAAAAGAGGAGAGCACGTGAATATCATGGGGGCCATTAGAACTGTCATGTAAACCCCAGCTGGGTTCCCTCCCTTCTTGAAATCAGGCGTCCAAGCAACTTGCTGTGCACAATGAAATATGGGCACGACTGATATCTGCTGCCTCCAGAAGGAAGCTTTAAAAAGCACTAAGTGAGAACTCCTTTCTCTTTTTTCCCAGCTAGGACAGTTCATAAGGTTGAGGTCAGCAGTGTCTACTGCATTATGGGTCTAGAGAGCAACACCACTGAGTAGGGCTCTCTCTGCCCCTCGGGGAGCACGCTGTGTAGGCAGGAAATAAACCCAGTTCCTGTGGCATAACCTGGTAACTGAGTAAAATCCCTGTGCTGTTCCTTAAAATACATATGAACCCAGAAAGCGCCCTTTTCAAATCCAAGTTCTAAATTGGAAAGAATTTTACAAAATATGTGTAAAAATAGTCAGTTCAAGAGCAGCCCGCAGTGAAAATTGAAATCCCCCTCATGTGTGCTCCCCTGAGGACTGAAGAGCCCAGGGCACAGGCCTGCACAGTACAGTCCTGGAGAAGAGCTTGGGGCTCAGAGTGGAGTATCACGGAGGGTGGGGCACAAGGGCCACGTGGAGTTGAGTCCCGCTCACAGCAGCAGTGGCCACAGGACTTTAGAAAAGCAGGGGCAGATACTTCAGGCTGTGACCATACCAGCACAGCAGATTGGTTACAGAAAAGTCGCTCTTCTGTTGACAGGAGTCCTCTGCCAGGGCCACAAGGACACAAGGGACTGCAGAATCACCAGCGAAATCACACTCATCTCAGAGCATCACATTTACACGGACTGTTTGTGAATAAATAGTTATAAAAACCCTTGATGGTCCCAGGCTGCGTTCTCAGCAGGTTATAAATTCTAGGGCCCCATAAGACAGGCCCCAGCGAGGGGTGCCTGGGTGGCGCAGTCGGTTAAGCGTCCGACTTCAGCCAGGTCACGATCTCGCGGTCCGTGAGTTCGAGCCCCGCGTGGGGCTCTGGGCTGATGGCTCGGAGCCTGGAGCCTGTTTCAGACTCTGTGTCTCCCTCTCTCTCTGCCCCTCCCCCGTTCATGCTCTGTCTCTCTCTGTCCCAAAAATAAATAAAAAACATTGAAAAAAAAATTAAAAAAAAAAAAAAAAGACAGGCCCCAGCGATTTCCCACTTCTCCTCTCCAAAGACTCCTGGGGGGGTCTGATCACATTTCACAGACCCTCCCCTCAATGTTCTTCTTTTTTTAAAAATTTTTTTAACGTTTTATTTATTTTTGATACAGAGCATGAGCAGGGGAGGGGCAGAGAAAGACACAGAATCTGAAGCAGGCTCTGGGCTCTGAGCTGTCAGCACAGAGCCCGAGGTAGGGCTCGAACCCACTGACTGCAAAATCAAGACCTGAGCCAAAGTCCAACACTTAACCGACTAAGCCACCCAGGAGCCTCAGCCCCTCAAACTTCTTAAACTGCACTTTATCACCCTTCAGTGGGCTTTTCCAGAACCTTGTAAGCACAGACACATTGAGTTTACATAATGGCAAAAATAATCTGAAGTGCTGGCCTTGTGTTTTTAAACTCCTGCTGAGCAGCATGAGAACCTGTCTGTAAAACACTGGGCACAATGTCTGGCATGTGACAGAAGCTCCCTCCTCAGCAGCCCTACTTCACAAAAAGCATGCCACCCTGTGTTGTGACTTCACATTCCAGCCTTTGGCACAGCAATGATCAATCTTCCACATAAATAAGATGTGTTTAAGAAGCAGTACAGCCCCCCAGATTCCCTTCTTTTTAGTTGTCAGAACACATTGTTTCAAACACAAGAGAAAAAGAGAAAGTGGTTTCTTGGGTCACGTTTTTCTCAGTCACAATCTCCTATTTTACCCAAAATGTACTCTATCACACTCAATATATCTTCTTCCAAGGTTTATTTGTTTGAGACCAAAACCTCCTGGTTATTTAATCATTAAAAAAGGAAAAAATGCATAATATGTCGACCACCGTTGGCTGCTTCCCCAAACTATCTGTGTTGAAAGTCTCGTCTGAAATATGCCATGCTGCCCACAAGAATATATGTCTATTTGGCCTGTATTTTAGAACTCCTACCTCTTCAGTCAACAAACTCTTTGCACAAAGAGTGGTTTTATCTTCTACAATGACAGATATCAGGATAAACTTTAACAAACAAGTAACTAGTTCCAGAATGCAGTTCCCATGAGCTAGAGTTCATCTCACAGATGACAGATGACAGATTCTTTGTGGACATTTTTCACAAAAGAGTAAGTTTTGAATCAGCAGTAATTCTTTCCGAAAAGAAACTGAGTAAGACTGTGCTATCTACCATAACATAGCTTATTTATTTAAGTCAGCAAGTATTTATTGTCTGAATAATTTATTTCCTACTGGGTAAAGCACATACTTTCAAATAGGAGACATTCAGTTGCATGGCCTACAGACAAACACTAAATATACATAATCCTCAGTCTCCTCGTCTTGCAAATTAGATGAATTTCCATCCCATAGGATTCTTGGAAGAAATAGAAATAATACATATAAATCTCTTCTCACAGTGCTTGGAGTCTAGTAGACTCGTAATAAGTATTTGTTTCCACGGTAGCTTTGTTTCCACACCAATTTCTTCCCCTTCCAAGGGCTCAAATTGTATGTCACCCATCTTCTTTCCAGTTTGGTGGCACCAAGTGACTACTTCTGATAAATAGGCAGACGTATTGGTGAAAACACAGACGAGTAGAGACAAGTCGCTGCTGCTACTACAGATAAGGGAGCCTGGGACCCCTGAGTGAGCCTGTGTAGCAGATTCACTCTCCATCCAACCCATGATAGACAAGTTGCCATGAAGGAGGAATGCACTTGGATTTATCGTGATAAGCTACATAGACCTGGAGAGTGTTTCTAACCACATCACAGCCTACCCTGACTAATACAAAACTTGGTACCAGAAGTAGAGAACCACTACCCATATGGTATCACACAAACTTACCCACCGGGGACAACTAGAAAAACTGGGCGGAATACAGAAAACACCACAAGGCTGATAAGAGAGCCAAGACTTGGGAAGATAAGAGCACAGAGAAAAGAGAAGTATGTCTTGGTGAGCCCGGCACTCTGCACTGTCTTTCTCTCAGAGTCTCTGTGGAGCAGAAGGACGCAGTGCTGCCAGCGGCCAGACCAGAGACAGAAAAGTGGACACAAAGGGCACAAGAGTGAAATAGGTGTTCTGTATCTTGAGTGTCGTGTTGGTGAACAACCGTATATATTGGACAAAACTCATCAAACTCTGCACCTAAAAGGGTTTTTAAATTATGTACCAATAAACCTGTTTTTTTTAATGTTTGATTGATTTCACTAATGGTTAGGGAAATAGAAATTAAAAGATTATTTTTTTCACCTATCAGGTCGGTAGAGATTTAGAATATTGATAATTTCCTAAAAGTTTGCTTTTCTAACTATAAGGTTATGGGGTAAGGACACATTTTCATACACATTGTGGGTATAAATTAATACAAACTCTCTAGAAAGTAATTTAGCAATGTGTATCAAAATTTTAAAAGAGCATTTCACTTTCAGAGAAAAAATGAATATATGTTATTTTGCTTATGTGATGCTGCATGTGTCAAAGCTGCTAGCATAGCTCATACTGGTTGGTTGTCAAAGAACCTGACGCACTGTCTATGAGTTCATGCCCAAGGTGAGCTCCTGGTGTTACTGTTGGAGTTCACAGTAGACTTATTTCAAGATATTTTACTAAGAATTTTGTTAGGTCCTAAACTCTATACTTTCTTTGACAGAAGGTATAGCACTTACATATTTTAATGAAACTGCCACCTGGCTAAAGCTCAATGCAGGGGGATTCCCATCACAGCTCATAATAAAAGCAACAACATATTAATCATCAAGATGTATGCTACCTCTACTATATGTTGATAACTGGGCTTTAGGAAAATGACACAATTTATATCAGCTAGGCATCAAACACTGACATTTAATCTCCAGATTTTGATCATCTGTAACTATAGTCAAGACAACAGAATGAGTTATTACTTACATACAAAATTGTCATGAAGCTTTTTAGGAAGAGGTATAAATTAGAAAGATCTCATAAGTCACAGGTGACTGTAGCAAACCTGTAGAAGAAATCTTTGTCCAGAAGTCATATTCCATACTTCCTTGTTAGTCTATCAAAAACTAAGATTAAATGTAAACCAAATTCATCTCAACTCTTAAGATGAACTAATACTGCTTTCCTTTCCCAAATTAGATTCTCCTACTCTGTTCCATTTAGGTTTTGAATCAATCCTACTTGTTTCAACATGTATCAAGTGCTATACATTCAAACACATAGGACCAGAGTAGGAAAAAAGGATTCAGAGCTAAACAAGAGTCAGACACTGGGCTACTTGCCTCATAGGTCATACTGAAGAATTAGGATGATATTCTTTGGGTAGTAAGAGCAATGTAATTAAGCAGGGCAGTCATAGGATCACTTTTCCGTCTTTGAAGAAATCACATGTCTGCAATATGAAGCATGAATTTGAGGTCATGCCAAAGGCGGGGTGACAACTTAAGATTTTCAAGTAAAGTGCACTTAAGAAGCTATGGAGAAGACAGGGAAAAATGAGAAGAGGGGAAAGGCAGGACAGCGGTGGAAGGAAGGGCACAAACAGAGAAGGCAGAGTGTGATCCCACCTGCCATCACTCCTATCAGGCAATGCAACCCACTCACACTCCCTGCCTGTGAAGCCCGAGGACCCAGAGGGAAAGTGGGGTCAGTCCCTGGACCTCCCCTAGAAAAGGAACATCCACTGGAGAGGAACTCACTCACAATTGATCCACCAAGAACATCACAGTTTGAAGTTTTCATTTTCAGAAAGCGTGTGGAAAGAAAAGATGAGTAGTCATCTACTAAGGCCTAAAGTGCCTTCCAAACAGACCTGGTTAGGAGATATGTGAGTCGTCTAAGGAAGCCACCAAATTAGCTTCCAACTTTCACATGATCCATTACAAAGCTTCCCTGCGGTCCCTGAGGCTGTCGTGTCTGGAGGCAGAAGTATAAACCCCTACACGCCTACCACATTACTCTCTCGGGAGAGTCTAAGGTAGCGTCACAGCGAAGAAGCGTTTAACCTTAGGACTGATTTCAGAACTTCTAACTTGTACAGTCACATGACTGCTCTTCACTTGAACTGGCAGTCACATCATGTCAACCGTCAAGGAAGAGAAGGAGACAGAAGGAGTGGACATACAACACACAGCATCAGGGAGCGACAGCTTCAAGGTGACCCTTCGAATAATGAACCATTTCAGCAGGAACCAGACAGGACCAGTTCAGTGTTTTTAATTTTCCACTACTTCTGGTACCATACTTTGAGTTTCATGGAGGCAGAAAATACACCCCGCCTCTCCTAGATGTAGTCATGTGGTGCTTTTAGCCCCACCGTCCAGAGTGGCCACAATACTCCTGTATCTTTGCACAGAGTGTGCTTCCATCTGTTCTGAATGGTTCATGGGGAGAGTCCATCCACTTTATAGCCCAACAGACACAACTGCTTCCTGGGGAGGTACCAAAGTGTGATCACATGTACCTGAACACAACTGGCAAATGTCAAACTGGTCTATGAACTTCTTACCTGACATCTAATTGTGAGCCAAACACTTGAAGCAAACAGATCATCAAAGATGCCAGACCTTAATATCCACAGGTCCGGGAGTTAATCAGCTACTTCACAACCTCCAGTAATTTATTCATTGGGTGACTTGCAGTCTCTTGTCCCCAGCTAGTATGACATTCAGCATATTTCAACTTGAAAAACAAGGGAAATTAAACCTGAATCTCCATAAAAATAAAAATTCTTCAAAATTTCATTTCTTCCGACTTAAAACATCCAGAAGGTACTCCTTGTTTGAAGTTATATCTTAAATATAACAAGCCTACTGGTCCCACAGTCGCCAGCCCCCTAACTATTGAATAGTGCCGTGGCCTGCCTCATCTCTACCCTTGAGCTAACATAGACACAGCAGTCACACAGGTCATGCAGAATCAGCCCACACTCCTCATTTGCTCTGGAACACTTGCCACTGCTCCCAGAAACACAGCTTTACTCATCCCTACTATCCCACTGGGCACCAATTCTGCAATTTCTCCTGAAGCCTGGCCATTCAACCCAATACAATGTACACTTCTGAATTTATACTTTCTTCAAATAAACTCCCTGCAGCTACACCAGAGGTGCTGTCTCCAATAATGACTTGTAAATTTTCTCCACCAACATGATCATTATATCAAAACAGCCTACTCAGCACCTCGTGGACCTGCTTTGCATACGAGTCAAGTTGAGTATGAAGTTGATGATGCTGCCTGCACGGAATGTTATTCATCCCTCAAAAGTCCAGGGAGCAATGACTTCAAAGAGAACTTGAGATCAAAAGAAAAAGCTGCAGAGACGAAAATCTGAAGTCAAAGAAATGGAGAATAGCCTAACTCAAAGGCATCAGAAAACACACACACACACACACACACACACACACACACACACACACACAACCACAAAACTCTATATCCTTTAACCTCCAGTTGCAGAAATGCCACAGATAAGAAGCTGTAATAGATGCATGTGGAAGTCCCACATTTTCATGCCAGTGCTTTTCATACCTTTATGGTGATTCTGGATTTGTAGATCTTGTGCTCCCAGAATGCAAAGATCAAAGGCCCATTCTCAAAACACTAAATATCTGAACCACAGAGAAGTACTCGTTTGAAATTTGCAGCTGTAACTCTTTTTGAAGCATGAGAACCAAGGCATTTTTGAGACAAAAAGGCTGAATGTCTTCTCTAAAACATCCAAAGTTCAACAAACTGTGTGTGTTCAGGAAAAATTTTACCAGAATATTGCATCTTGTCAAATTGAAGATGTGATAAGAAGGTGCTCACAAATTTTGCTATTAAATGTCAACCTGCAGGGCACAGACTGTCACAGACAAGTAAAGACAAATACTGTACAGTGTCATTTACATGTGGGATCTCAAAAAGCCAAACCCATGAAAACAGAGGCTAGAACAGTGGTACCAGGGGTGGGGGGTGTGGGAAATGGGGAGATGCTGGTCCAAGGACATACACTTCCATTTATTTGATGAATAAGTCCTGGGGATCTAATACACGGTGTAGGGATTATAATTAACAATATGGAATTGTAACCAAATCACCACGATGTACACTTTAAATAACTTACAATTTAATATGTCAATTATACCTCAGTAAAGCTGAAATTTAAGAATATATTTAAATAATCATAATATTGTATCATATAGTGGGAAGTTGCCAAGAGAGTAGATCCTAAATGTTCTTGCCACATACATAAAACAAGGTAATTATGTGATGCCTGGAGGTGCTAGCTAATGCTATGATAGTAATAATTTTGCAACATACAAGTGTACCAAATCAACATGTTGTATAGGCTAAACTTACACAATGTTATCGTTAATTTTATCTCAGTAAAGCTGAAGGAGTAATAAAATAACATAAAATAATAACACGAAATAAAATCCATCCCATGGAAAGCAATCTGCTGAAGACTTGGTTGCCAGCTACATCACCATGAGCCCTGATCCCGGTACCCGTTATGCTGAACTCCCTACATATTCAATGCGTGGGTTCCCAGTATTTTCCCAGTCATGTCACCACTAAATTGTGACAAGAAGAAGAAAATAGAATGACGGCTTTTTATTTCTGAAGCTTGCAGTGAAACAAAGAGGACGGGAAGACAAGGGACAGGAACTATGCACTGGTTTCGGCTGCACTCTGGCCACATCTTCGTTGTCCTTGAAACCCTCCCCGCTGTGAGCGGCCCCTACAGTCTGACGATGGGAAGACAAGCCCGTGTTCTGTACAGCACAGGCAATAAAACATCCCAAAGCTCTGCTTGAGTCCGCTTGAAGTGATTTCTGTTCATCTGTCCTATCGTCTTACATTTCCATATGGATCGTGTAATGCTCTTTTGTTCTTTCATCTTCTTTCTTCATTTTTAGTGACTTACAAGACCCTGTTGATTTCAAACCTTATCTGAAAGAAGTACCATCTTAACATAAAGCATCATTAGAGCAATGAAGCTACACGCAAAATCCCTGTCTCCCAACTTTTCCGAAAATGGTGCCCAAGTTCCGGGCAGACCTGCAGATGCCGCACAGGGAAATGCAGAAAGCATTGTAAGAATTATGCTTCTAGGTCGTACTAGGTACTGAGTTTTGCAGTGAGTCACGTGACAGAGCAGTTTATTTACCATGGGGAACCTTAAACTTAACAGAGAAACAAGGCCAAACCTATTTCATCTGCCCAGTAACAAATATTTCACAAGAGATTATTGGAAAATACAAGCTCAGAATCAGCAACAGCAGCAGCACCTTGTTTTCAAGAGACATGTAAATGCTTTATCGTTTGGATAATTTTTTCTGAAACCTGACTTAGTGACGGATCACATTTCTTTTTATAAAATAAGGCTCATCATAACTGTAAAAAAATATGAAAAAAGAAAAACAAGCAGAAAAAAGGCAGGCAACCTTGAGCTTTCCTTTATCTTGGTGACTTTTCTATAAGGAAAATAAACGTTTACATGATGAGAAACATATATAAATGGAAACAAGCAGAAGTACATGCACATGTTCACAAAGGCAGCATGTGAGAATTTATGTATCTCCAGAGAGGCTGGGGCTGGAGGAAGAGCTGGCTTGTGTCCAGAGTCCTGAGACAATGCAGACCGGCCCCCCTGCAGAGCTGGCCAGGGACGGGGAAGAATAAACTGGATCATTACTTGGGATTGAAGTGAATGTTAACACCTTGCCTTGAGGCTTTGCACTTTGTAAATGGGAAGAAATATGACACACCCCAGGGAATTACACAATAAATGCAAAGCCTTGCAGTTGATGAATTTTGTTTTGCACATAAGCTTTGTTTACAGCTTTGTCTGGGGTTCTATGTTTTAGAATTATTATTTAATTTATTTTATCAATACAACTGAAAATCTTGAGTTGATGGTTTTGTGGTTTTCCTAAGCACCCTATCTTTGTAACAGGTGAAAATGTTGACTTGTATTTCATACTTACAAAAATGTAAATGCTATATTCTAAAAACTGAAGAAAAAAAAAAAAGAACTAGACCAAAAAGAACCAGGCATGTGGAATAGGCAGTAGCCATAGCATTGGAGAGGTGAGCAGAGATACAGAGATATTTAGAAGCTCAAAATCAGTATTTGTTCATTAAGTTACTGTTGGTTCACAGCAGAGAATTGGGAACAACAAGAGTTACCACTAATCCCTGTGTCTTTCATGTTTCCACCAACCAAACTTGGAGATGTGGCTTCACATGGTAGAATTTGGGACATCTCAGGACACTATCTTGAAAATGATGGTAATGATAATAAAAGCAGTTACCGTAGTTACTATCGCCAGCTATCTACCATGAACCGAGGCTGTACTAGGAGTTTGATATGCAATATTCTATAATCCTCACATCTACCATTATTTCCATTTTTCCAAAAGAAATTGAGGCACAGAGAAGCTTGGTAATTTGCCCTAGGTCACACAGCTAATAAGTGGCAGAGCCAAAATTCATGCCTAGACAGTTTGGATCTAAATTTCATGTTTCAGATCCAGGAGAGAGGGCCCAGAAGAATAATTTTATAAGACGGAAAGAGAAAAGGGCAGAAGGACACTAGGCGAACATAACAAGCCTGGAAAAACTGCAAGTGAATCCCATCAGAATGACCTTATTTAAGAACAGCTTTGTCCAAAGCAGGACCGGCCCCATACTTGATTGGGATTCCTACACTTTTTTGTGAGGCCTGACTCTGCTGAGCATCACTTGGAGGGTGTGTAATTCGAGGGGAGTTGCTCAGTCTCCCTCCAGCCTTATGTTTATTCACATTAGAACAAGGACATCATGCCTCATGGGCAATGAACCCCCTCCAGTTCTACACTTCTGATATTCAAAAGAAGAAACTCACTGAAAAGCATTATTTTTTAAAGATTTTATTTTTTTAAGCAATCTCTACACCCAACATGGGGCTGGAACTCACAACCCTGAGATCAAGAGTCGCATGGTCTCCTGACTGAGCCAGCAGCTGCCTCTGAAGAACATTATGGAAGCAATCATTTCCAAGTGCAGAGGAGAAACCTTGCAGGGCAGTTCAGATTTATAATAGCAAGAAGGCAGATTGTTGCCCTAAAGGTAGAATGTTATTATATCAATATTTAATTTGAAGTGAATACAAACCTTTTCCTCTTCATCATCTGATTTAAGACTGTTAAAATATTTTAAGGTAGTATTCAAGAAATGAATCCAGCATTTTAGAAGGAAGCTTATTCTATTGAATCTAAACATTTGTCAAACACACCAGGCAACCTTCCAAGGCCCTGAGGTGCCATCATGAGGGAATATTCACATGTTCTTTGGTGCTGGTTCCTGTTTGTACATTTAGAAACCCCTTCTCTGGGCCTCTAATGGTTAGTCACTGATGATAAAATAATAGTGTCATCTTCTAAGCTCTAAGCATCTCCCATAATTTATTTTACAAAAAAAAAAAAAATTGTCCTCTTACTCACTCACCAACATACTTCCATATGTAAGAGAAAAATCTTACAAAAAGGAAAAGCAACTGTGTCCATATGGACCTGTGCCTAGGACTATTCATCTCACAACGAATGATTTCAGCATTGATAACACAGGACATGAATTTTGCCATGTGATCTTTTTAATTTCAGCTGATTTAAAGTCACTGTCAAATGATCTCCGAGAGGGTGATGTAGTGGTTTCTTAATGGATTCTTTGGGGGAGGTGCTCTGTTTTCCTTAGATCAGACAGCCGGCAGGAAACCCAAGCATGTGCTCTTAGCACTGTGAGGTGGTATCTTTGTCAGTGTTTTACTGCACAGGGCCAATCAGACAACCCTTCCACAAATGTTTCTAAGGACCTCTGTGATCTTAAGAAACTCATTCAGTGTCACTGGCACATTCACTGCCAAGACAGCAGTAAAAAATTTGAAAATCTTTGTTTGAAGATTTCAAAAAGTCCTTTGTTCAAGATTAAACTCAAAGGAGGTTTTTAATAAACACTTGACTGTTTATTAATAAAAATAAAGAATGCTATTCACCTCTATTGTTTGTTCATATTGCACTTTCATGATTTTTCCATAGCAATACAATTGGTAGAAACTTTCAAAAAGATGAATCCTAGGAGAAAATTCTCTGAAATGATTTTTATCTTGGTGTCTAATTGTAATGGGCATTTTAGTCTTCCCATCATACCTTTTTATAAGCATGAAGAAATTCTTGTGTCTGGTATTCATGCAATTAACTGTATTTTTCAATAACATCTATTTCCCTCAATGTTTAACATATGTTATTATAAAAATCCCAGCTTTTCTAGCAAAGAAAAATTAATCATTCCTGCCACTTGGGTTGATTTCTTTAAATGATCATTAAAATGCATGGGAAGTTCTGTTATCTTCAAATGCATGGTCTAAGTATGGTTTGTATGATATAAAATGGTAGGTTTCATGGCTTATGTTGATAATTTTAGGATTTGACAAGGGACATATTACCCAACATATTGGGTAGTAGGGACAAAACCCTTCTACCCTTCCATGAGTATAAAGAGAAAGAGAGAGAGAGAGAGAGGGAAAGAGAAAATGTATACTCTCTTTCTTTATCTTGAAAAAAATAGTATATAGGATTAAATAGAAATAATCTCTGTTAAAACTTACTTTAAACACATTGAAGAATCTGTTTTACTATGTAATTAAGTGGTGATAATACTGAAATGCCTCATGCTCTTAAGGGGAAGTTGATTTTGAAATAAAATGACTAAAGCATTGCCATCACCATGCTGGTATTGTTCATTTCAGCATTTAAGTTCCTTATGTACATGGAGCCTAGTATTATCCACATTACCTACAAGGAAAAATTGATAAATATTTTCAGAAAGAAGTTGGGAACATAAATTAATACACTAAGAATCTTAGTTAAAATATCTTTTGATTTTAAGACACAGAGACCCATGCAGACTAGCCTACATAGTAAGAAGATTATCCCTCGTGGATACAGAATATACTGGAAGACTCAGAGGGCAAATCACAGAACTGAAAGCAAATGGTAGAGAGAGATTCATTGGTCAATGGAATGAAGAACTGGAAAGTCATGGCAAAACCAGACAACACTCTCCTTTGAGATCACATGGGCTCTCTTCTCTACTTCTATCTCTGACTCTGTTTCATTCCTCTATCTACAAATAAACTCTTTTTCTTTATATATGGGGTCAAATATAGTTACTGGGACACTAAAACAACATGGTCTCCTTACTTCAGTGCCTCCAATCAACTAATCAGAAAACCCTATCACAAGCTCTCAGAGAGAAAATCCAATGGGGCCAGTCTGACCCAACTGTCTACTCATCCTTCAGATGATTATAGTCCTGTAAAGCCAAAATGCAAAGAAGATCCCAAAGGGATAGCACTCTAAAAACAGAGGAAAAATTTTCAGAGAAAGGCCAACATGGCAGTATAAACTAAGAAAAGAAGAAAAAAAGTAGAGCAAAGTGTTAAAGGTGCTGATTCCAGCACCACATGGGTTTGGAGGCTAGCCTGCCTCTTACTATGAGACCTTGGGCAAGTGATCCTGCCCATGTCACACTCTTCTCATCTATAAAATGGAGATAATCAGCGTACCTACTTCTTAAGATTGCTTTTTGGACAAAGCATATAAAATACTAACTACAGTGAAAATGGTAAATGCTCAATGAACGTTACCTATTATGTTAAAATCATACTGAGTGTGGTAGGTAGAATAATGGTGCCTCAAAGTTGTCAATGCTGTAACTTGAGGAATCTACAAAGATGTCAGGGGTACATGGCAAAAGTAAATAAAGGTTGGAGATGGAATTAATATGGATAATCAGTTTACCTTAAAATAGAGACATTATCTTGGATTATGTGTGGGTCCATTGTAATAGTAAGGGTCCTTAAAAGTAGAAAAACAAATCAAAAGAGAGAGACAAAGGGATATGACAATGGAGCAGAATCAGATAGATGCAACATTGCTGGCTTTGAAGATGGGGAAAAAGGGGGACCATAAGCCAAGGCATGTGAGTAACTTTCAGAAACTGGAAAAGTCAAGGAAACAGATCCTACCCAGAGCATACACAAAGGAATACTGCACTGCCAATGCCTCAATTTTAAGCTGGTAAGACCCACGGCTCATACGCAGCACTGGATGAAGACTTAGCTGGTGGTAACTTGTGCTCTGAAGAGCTCATTGACACAGATCCACTGACAGAATATATATACTCTCCTGGCAGGTCTTCTGAGGTCTTAGGAAATAACACTGAAAATAGCAAGCTTCTCCCTGTAAGCCATAGATGTTTCATTAGTATCCTGGACAGTGGCCAAATCACCTCTTCAAAGTACAAAACTACTAACCCACCATTTTAAATTTGTGCAGGGGCACAAAAGAGAAAAGGAAAAGAACCAATGTACATGACCAAGGGAAAAAAATGGCTATTTTTCTCAGGCTAAAAAATGGGGTCTACAAAGGAAAGAAATTAAAAAAAATTTTTTTTCTCAAAAGACTTGGCTGCTTTACTGTTAGGACCAGCAAATTGCATTTAGCTTATTCTGGAAATAAATGTGCATAAAAGAATGGGCTTTTTTCATGTACAAGAAACTTCATTATTCCTCTACAAAAGACTTTAGGCAATATATAATCTTCAAAGAATAACAGTAAAAAAGAATCCATACAAGACATTTCAACACAAATGAAAATAAAAATTGATAGTTCTGACCGCTTTCAAAATATTAGCCAAATTTCTCCCATCATCTGAGAAGGCAATATTATAGAATCAACAGATCATTTTAATTTATTAAAACCAAAAATATTCCAGGTTCAAATTTAATAACAGAGCCAAACAACACATCTGTAGTACTCAGCAAATAGAGTTTACACATCAATGTTGAGATCGTAGGCAAGTATCCAAGATTCAAAGAGAACAGTGAGACCCTCCAGGGAAAAAAGTCACAGAGAAATAACAACAGTATATTAGTAATGAAAATAGGGGTGCCTGGCTGGCTCAGTCAATAGAACACATGACTCTTGATCTTGGGATTGTGAGTTCAAGCCCCATGTCGGATGTAGATACTACTTGAAAAAAATAAAATATTTTAAAAATTTTCTATTAAATTAAAAATAGAAAATTAATGAGGAAGGAAAAATGAATGGCATAGGTGGGCTCAGAGACAACCAGAAACTGACAAGATACAGAAAACAGTAAGAGGTAGATAGATCTGAGGCAGTAGATATGAGGGACTCATGGTCTGGGGTGAAGCCAGCAGGCTGCAGTTGGCTTCTCAGAGTAACCAAGACAAAGGATGGCTGTTGAGATGGGATCAGTTAGACCCATTATCAGAATTCAGGACACAAACTGAGGATTCCAGCTCCTCAAAGGAGTTTGAAGTCAACTCCTGCAGAATGTATGGATTTAAATAAAAACAAAAGACCTGTACAGGGCAAAAACATAGTCTTGTGAGCAAGAATAAGTGAAGTGACCTGCCAGCTTTGTGACTAGATTTACAATATCTATAATATCAACTTGGGTAGAAATACAAAATATCATCTAAAAGCCCAGGTCTGAGCTGGGGCTTGATGATACCAATGGGTAAATAGTAAAACTATTACAAACCCCATATGTAGAGGGAAGGGGGAGGGAGAGAGAGCAAGAGAGAAAATAACAGCAAAAATCTCTCTTAAAAGGAACCTTTCTAAACCTGCAAAGAGATGCATCTAGTTTAGCCAATACTAAAATGCTTACAAAATCAATAATTGAGGTGTAAATTTGCTCCACACGAAATCATTGTATGATATAAAAGTAACACAAAGACTTTGAAATAAGATAAACTAAGAATAAATATCTATTAAATCAGAATAAGAAATTATGACACAGAAGAGGCATAAATGAAATAAAGACAGGTAGATATGAAAATAAGCTCATTCATTCCATTTATTGAAAATAAATAACATAATGATTAATATATAAAATAACAGAGAAAAATAAATGTAGCCCAGAAGCATATCAGTAATTAGTGAAAGGGAAAGTCAGACACAGAGACAGAGAGAAAATCCTGCATCCCAGAAACAGAGTACCTATTATTTTGAAGTATACAAGAGACTCTTAAAAATATTGAAGATGGAAAAAAAAAATTAAAAAAAAATATTGAAGATGAACAAGGAAATCTCAATAGATTTCAAAAAGAAAATCAACACCATATAGAGCACAACCTCTTACTAAAATCACAATTAAATTATAAACCAGCAATAAGAAAAACTTTAGAGCATTAGATTTTAAAACTCAATACCAAACAACTATAGAAAAGCTAAAGTTCTGCATGTCAGTACTTGTGGGATACAGTTAACACAGACATGGAAGAATTTGCTGCTGTTTAGGATGGAGAATACTTCAAAAGACCATCGCCAGCACCCAGCAATGAAAGCAAGCTGGATAGGCTACAAAAACTACAGTTGTTTTAACAACTCGGAGATTTGAAGATTCATACACAATAAAGTAACCTACGTAAAATATATTCCAGAAAGACGTCTCTGGCTAAGAAAGAAGAGACCCACAGCTGCTATCAGCCCTAACGAATCAGCAGAAGGAAGAGAAACCTTCCATAGATGGGGATAAAAAGAGGCCAGGTAAAAATGTAGTGAATTTTTAATGATAATATAAGGCACGTATGTGCTAGTGTGACAGATTAGAATAGCTCCAGGGAACGAATGAGTCTTCATCCACGGACAAAGCCAGCGCCATGGACCTTCACTGCAGGCACCAGCAGCTTGCGGAAGGCGGGGTGCAGGACCCGATTGCTGAGATACACTGGGTCTTCCCCAAGGGCAGGGAAATAGCTTCAGGAGGCCAGGGGTGGAGCAAAAGCTGCTTGAGATCTCTCCAAGGCACACTGAGCATTCCTAAACCCCCAGGCAGGTGCAGTCCAAGAGTATGTGCAGGTCAGGAGAAGCCAAAGGTAAGACTGTTATGATTATAGGACAGCAGCTGCCTGAGCCCAGATGGAACAGGAAAGCTGGGGAAACACCTCAAAGAAGCACGGGTCTTTACCAAGTGCACGTCTGGGGTCCTCAAGGTCTGGGGGCATCGTGAGCTTTCACCAAGTGCACTTCTGGATCCTCAGAGTCTGGGGGCATCACAGGTCTTCACCAAGCACACTTGGGGGGTGGGGCAGAGTCTATGGGCGTCGCCTTCACCAAGTGCACTTCCGTATCCAGACGTATGGAGGAGAGAGAGCCCTCTGGAGACACAGAATGTGGAGTGAAGGACTAAAGAGAAAACTGTAGTCCATATAACCCAAAAAGCTGGCAAACAAGTTATAGCGCAGATAAATGAACACAGTTCTGAAAGTTGATGGTAGAACAAAAGATCTCCAGAGTATCATGAATACTCAGATCCCTAGTATTTGTGAATGGAGAGTCTTGACTCTACCTTCTAACCATTATGTGACGGAAGTAAACTGAACTAAATTCAATGTCAAACAGAGGCGGAAGCAGCCCAACCGCACAAAGGTGTAGCTCAGCCCCCACACAAGTGACATGGTAGGACCACACCTTATTTTAGAGGTAAGTGTTATTTACTTCTCTCCTTCCTTATCTAACCTATGGTCTGACCTCAAATAAAAAATACGACATACACATAGTAGGAAGAAAAGGAGAGCCCTGGTGAAAAAAGACAGAAGTCAATGGAAGCAAACCCAAAGACGGTGCAGATGCTGGAATCTATCCAGGGGCTTTTAAATGATGATCATAAATACATAGACAACATACTCACAAGATGAGGAATTTCAGCAAAGTTATAGAAATCTTTTTTTTCATTATTTACTAGGAATGAAATATATTAAAAATGAAGAATCCATCCAATGGACCTAACAGCCTGTATACAGCAGAGAAAAGGACAAGAATCTGAACCCAGTCAGTAGACCTATTGAAACTGAAATACAAGAGGAAAACAAGTGAAAAGTTAAACAAAGCATCCAATATCTCTAGAGCAATCTCAAATGGTCTAGAGTATCAAGTAAGTGTAATTGGTGTTCTAGGAAGAAGACAGGGAAAAAATGAAGGAGAAAAACTTGAAGAGTTAAATGTCACAAATTTTCCAAAGTATATTGAAGAAGTCAACCTATGGACTGAAGAATTTTTTTTTAAATTGCAAGAAAAATAAATACAAAGAATCAGACATCTAAGCACAGAATACTCACACTGCTGAATACTAACATGAAAGAGAAACTTAAAAGCAGGCAAATGAAGAACATTTTGTATAGAGATGTTTTTAAATGATAAAAAAGGAAATTACAGCTGACTGCTCAGCGAACACAACAGATGCTGAAAGTCAGCATACAGTATTCTTAACGTGGTGAGGAGGGGAGAAAACACTTTCACAGTTAGATCTTATATCCAGTGAATATATTCTTCAAACATGGAAGTAGAATGAAGACATTTTCAGTGAGACGGAATTTAGAGAATATTTCTCCAGCAAGCCTACATTATAAGAAATGCTAAAAGAGGTAAATACACTTGATAAGAGAGCCTTGTAATGTTCAGGAAGGAAGCAAAATTGTGAATTATAGTCTTTGAGAAACCAACAATTTATATTGTAACATCTAGTTTAATCAGTAAGACTATATTTGAATACATATACAACTTCCAAGATGTTACAGAAGGGAAAATGAAATAATAAAATCATTTAATCCAAAAGAAAGTAAAAAAAAATAAAGACAAGGAAATAGATCAGCATTCATTAAGATGTATATTTAAATTCCAATAGATTAGTAATTATTTACATATAAATTAACTTGATCCGATTAAAAGACAAAAAATCAGAATAAAAAGATATGTTTGGTTTGCAATAAATTCATCTAAAGAAAAGGGCAAAGGATGAAATATATATATATATATATATATATATATACATATATATATATATAACAGAGAAAGCACAGGGTAGAGGAAGATTTTCCAGTCTATACTTTTCTCATACTTGCTCTGTATCACATAACCTAAAAGGTTCAAAATTTCATTTTCATGTGCTGCCCAAATTCTAACAGAAAGTAAATTAGAAGCAATTACTTTAACCAACTGAATTTTCTTTTTTGAGACATAAAAACAGTATTGACACATTGTAGAGATTAAACCATGATTAGTACCATTTTTTTACAACCAACAATTTTAGAATATGCATGTGGACTTTATCCTGTTGTTATACACAAAATATTCCTGGTTTTCCCTGAATGAGAAAATACAAAAACAAGTAATTGATTAGCTTTTTTTAATCCAGGCCCCCCAGTCACACTTTCCTTTAACCTGCACATGAGCACAACACAGGCATGCTCTTCTGTGGCTCTCGCAGCCAGCCTTCCAGGCAGCCCTGTGTTTTTCTGGCCACACCTCTCCAGACATACTAAGAAGAAAAAAAAAATCAGGAAAACAACCAATAATAACCCCAGTTTTATTTTTTTGAAATTTATTTATTTATTTCAAGAGAGAGAAACAGTGTGAGTTACAGAGGGGCAGAGGGAGGGAGAGAGAATTCCAAGTATGGGGCTAGAACTCACGAAAGGCAAGATCATGACCTCAGCGAAATCAAGAGTCGAAGGCTTAACCGACTCAGCCACCCAGGCACCCCACAAAATTCCATTTTAAAGTAAATTTAGTTTTTTGTTCCCTTTCACTCCTGCTGTTAGTCCACAGCCATGATCATTTTCTCTGTGTACATCCCTTAGCTTGCCCATCCTCTGAGGTCATAAGCTGCCTACTCCTGCATGCAAGGCTAACGTAGATGCCAGGAGAGCAATGTGATGAGGATATGAAACCCGCCCAGAGGACACCTTATATCACATGGCCCATTGCTCACTCCCCATAATCTTCCCAAACACACTTATGTTTTCATGCTAATGACGTTTAAATCACACAAATCACAGGCATAAAGCATTTGGGAAGAAAGTTCTCTCTTTAAAAGAAGTCTGAGAGTCATGATTTTAGCAAGAACACTTTCTTCAGACAATACATACAGAATCCCAACATTCAAAGCAGATAAGAACAAGTTTTGTTGAGGAAATGGCAAGAGGACACAAAGACTGTCCCCTTAGTTGCTCTGTCACATGGAGTGAGCCTGGACACACATCTTCAGCATGTTCAAGGTCAGCTTTCAGAGTGGAATGTGGAAACATTGAAGGTTCTGACATATCTCTGCTTTTCCTGAGCCTCAGGGAGGAGAAAATGGCAGGTCATTAGCTGCTTGGCGCCACTTTGTAGAACAGACTGAGGGCTAGGACCACAGTCACAGTTTTCTGACCCAGCGCCAATGTCCCTTCCATGGTCCATTCTCCCCCTAAAAGGAAGCATGAAAGAACCATGACTAACACCCTTTTCTAAGCTGCAGCCTGGAGGGCCCCATTCAGTCTCTGACATGCACACAAGATGGGCAAATGCCAGGAGTCCTGGGAAACACCATACTCTGTCAGATGAAATATTCTAAATATTTGGCCTTAGGAAGCATAATCAAAAGTTAGTTGAATGGCAGAGTAAATACATTGTATTTTAAAACAGATACATTAAATGTATTTGAAACTTCTACTTTGAAATATTCATTTTTTAAAAAACTTTCTATAATATACTGACTTCATTCTGTCCTGTCAGATAGCTTTTCTTCATCACTAGTTTTAAACTGGAAAACAGCAAGAAATCACACATAGACATATAAGGTGAAAGTCTTTTTCTCAATGATTGTTACATTTTATCCACCCAAAACTGTCAGATGGCAATGATATTGTCAAGTTGCATGCCGTTTAAAATGTGAACTTTAAACATGAATAATAATAAGGGGGAGGAGCCAAGATGGTAGAACAGCATGGAAGCTTTTTGTGTGTGTCTCGTATCCATGAAATACAACCAGACCAACACTAAACCATCCTGCACACCTAGAAAACTGAATTGAGGATTAACACAACAATCTGCACAACCTGAACTACAGAACTCAGCAGGCATGGTGCAGAGAGGTGAACTGGGGAAGAGAGAAGCCACAGAGGGCAGAGAGCTGTTTTTGTTTGTGGAGAGGGGATGGAGGCAGGGGGAGAGTATGGGAAATCACCCCCCGCCCCCCCCCCAAAAAAACAGCTGGAAAGAAAGTGGAAAAGTGGAAACAGCTACAGGGACTGAACTAAAAAGGGAGAAAGGAGAAAGGAGAGGTTTAAATTCCATTAAGACTCTATAAACAGGGGGAGCTGAGTCTGAAACTCCACAGCTCGATACCTGCTGGTGCTCTGGTGAGAAGGGTGAATCCCCAGAAGCCGAGTAGGGTCCCTGTGTCTTCAGGCCACATAGCGAGAGGCAATTCCCCTGCTGGGAGGATACCTGGTAGAGGCTGTGTGGGTCCCCAAAAGGCAAAAGGCTTCAGTGGACCTGGGAGAACAACCACATTCACCAGTGCTGGAACAAGGTCGTTGTGGGTGAAGCCTGGTGCCAGATGTGTGTTGTGATTTTCCATAATCCCTGAAATGCTGCTGCTACATGCGTGAACTTTTTCTGGGGTGGGCTGGCACCTGACCACAGTCTCTGGGCATCAGCAGCAGCACAGACGCGCAAACGTTCCTGGATGCAACTGGCATTTGGCCATTGCTCAGTGAGACCCTTCTGCAGAGGGGCAGAATGAGTCAAAGCCGCAGACCCTCAGAAGTGATGGGTTGGGAAACACAGCCACATCTGAGATAAAACTCAGGAGAGAGGTGCTGCCTGGTGCTCAGTCACAGACATTGTAAAAGCGGGGAGTAGACAGAGCTGAAGACTAAGGACAGGCGCGCAATTGCTAATCGGGGAGAACAGAGTTCGGATACCAGAGACTGGGTAGCTGAGTGATGCCATTTTCACTGCTCTTGCTCATGCACATACACACCTACAAGCCCCACAACAATCCACCCCAGTAAGCTAAGCAGCGCCATCTAGTGGAGAACGGAACCGTTACACTAAGCCCTGTCCAACTGGGCCAAGCTCTCTCTTCAGGAACACAAATCTCTCTGCCTGCTTAGTTTGCAGACTATAAAGCACTTCATAGTTTGACTTATAGGGGAAAAAGAAGGAATTTCAATCATATTTCAGTCTGCTCACTGGTCCATCTATTCAATTTTCATTATTCCCCCCTCTTTTTTGTTTCTTTTCTTTTTCTTGAATACAGAAAGAGAAAAAAAATTATTTTTACTTTCAATTTTTATTGAAAATATTTTTATTTAATTTTTTTCTACTATATTTTTTGCTTTTGTGTAAATTTTTTCAAATTCTATTTTACTTCAATCATTTCATTTTATTCTATTTCAGTGTATTCATTTTTTCAACTTTTCAGACAATTTCTTTTCTTTGCCCTCTTTTTTCTCTAATCTATCAAGCCCCTTTCAACACTCAGACCAAAACATACCTAGGATCTAGCATCTTTTATTTGCTTCTTTTGTGTGTGTGTTGTTTTTAATTTGTTAATCTTAATTTCTTTTTTCCTTTTAACTTTTTCTTACCTCATTAATTCATTTTCTCCCTTCAAAAGGACAAAATGAAGGAATTCATACCAAAAGAAAGAGCAGGAAGAAACAAGAGCCAGGGACTTAACCAACACAGATACAAAGAAGATGTCTGAACCAGAATTTAGAAACACAATAATAAGTATAAGCTGGAATCAAAAATAGATTAGAATCCCTTTCTGTGGAGATGAAATAAGTAAAAGCTAGTCAGGATGAAATAAAAAATGTAACTGAGATGCAATCTAGGATGAATGCCATGGAGGCAAAGATGGATGAGGCAGAGCAGCGAATCAGCAATATAGAGGACAAACTTATGAAGAGAACTGAAGCAGAAAAAAGTGGAAGACTATGGGAAAAGAGAACGATTTAAGTATTAGAGAAATTAGTGATTTATTAAAAAGTAACAACATCAAAATCATCCCCAGAAGATGAAGAGAGAGAAAAAGGGGTGGAAGGGTTATGTGAGCAAATCATTGTGGAAAATTTTCCTAACCTGGGGAAAGACACAGACATCAAAATCCAGGAAGCACAGAGGACCCCCATTAGATTCAACAAAAACCGACCATCAACAAAGCATATCATAGTCAAATTCACAAAATTCTCAGGCAAGGAATGAATCATGAGGGCAGCAAAGGAAAAAAAAGTCCTTAACCTACAAGGGAAGACAGATCAGGTTTGCAGCAGACCTATTCACAGAAACTTGACAGGCCAGAAAGGAGTGGCAGGATATATTCAATGTACTCAACCAGAAAAAGATGCAGTCAAGAATTCTTTATCCAGCAAGGCTGTCATTCAAAATAGAAGGAGACAATAAATGTTTCCCTGACAAACAAAAATTAAAGGAGTGCATGACCACTAAACCAGCCCTGCAAGAAATTTTAAGGGGGACTTTCTGAGGGGAGAAAAGTAGATAAATAAACAAACAAACAAACAAACAAATACCAAAAACAACAAAGACTAGAAAAGATCAGAGAACACCACCAGAAATTCCAACTCTACAAGCAACATAATGGAAATAAATTCATATCTTTCGATACTCACTCTAAACGTCAATGGACTCAATGCTCCAATCAAAGATATAGGGTAACAGAATGGATAAAAAAAAAACCCAAGATCCATCTACATGCTGTTTACAAGAGACCCACTTTAGACCTAAAGACACCTTCAGATGGAAAATAAGGGGATGGAGAACCATCTATCATGCTAATGGTCAACAATAGAAAGCCAGAGTAGCCATACTTATATCAGGCAATCTAGACTTTAAAATAAAGACTGTATCAAGAGATGCAGGAGGGCATTATATCATAACCAAGGGGTCTACCCACCAAGAAGACCTAAAAATTGTAAACATTTATGCACCAAATGTGACACACCCAAATATATAAATCAATTAATCAAAACATAAAGAAACTCATTGATAGTAATACCATAATAGTAAGGGACTTCAACACCCGACTTAAAGCAATGGACAGATCATCTAAGTAGAAAATCAACAAGGAAACAATGGTGTTGCATGACACACTGGAGCATATATGGACTTAACAGATATATTCAGAACGTTTCATCCTAAAGCAGCAGAATATACATTCTTCTCCAGTGCACATGGAACATTCTCCAGAATAGACCATATACTGGGACACAAATCAGCCCTAAGTAAGTACAAAAAGATCGAGATCATACAGTGCATATTTTCAGACCACAACACTATGAAACTCGAAATCAACCACAAGAAAAAAAATTGGAAAGGTAACAAATACTTGGAGACTGAAGAACATCCTACTAAAGAATGAATGGGCTAACCAAGCAGTTAAAGAGGAAATTAAAAAGTACATGGAAGGGGCGCCTGGGTGGCGCAGTCGGTTAAGCGTCCGACTTCAGCCAGGTTACGATCTCGCGGTCCGTGAGTTCGAGCCCCGCGTCAGGCTCTGGGCTGATGGCTCAGAGCCTGGAGCCTGTTTCCGATTCTGTGTCTCCCTCTCTCTCTGCCCCTCCCCCGTTCATGCTCTGTCTCTCTCTGTCAAAAATAAATAATCGTTGAAAAAAAAAATAAAATAAAAAAAAATAAAAAGTACATGGAAGCCAATGTAAATGGTAACACCACAGCCCAAAACCTCTGGGACAGCAGCAAAGGCAGTCATAAGAGGAAAGTATATAGCAATCCTGGCCTTCCTAAAGAAGGAAGACAGGTCTCAGATACACACTCTAACTTTACACCTTAAAGAGCTGGAAAAAGAACAGCAAATAAAACCCAAAACCAGCAGAAGACAGGAAATAATACAGATTAGAGCAAAAATTAATGCTATCAAAACCAAACCAAAACAAAAAAAAACTGTAGAACAGATCAATGACACCAGAAGCTGGTTCTTGGAAAGAATAAACAAAATTGATAAAACACTAGCCAGTTGTATCAAAAAAGAAAAAGGAAAGGACCCAAATAAATAAAATCAAGAATGAAAAAGGAGAGATCACAACAAACACAGCAGAAATAAAAACAATAGTGAAAGAATATCATGAGCAATTATACAGCAATAAAATGGGCAATCTGGAAGAAATGGACAAATTCCTAGAAACATACACACTACCAAAACTGAATCAGGAAGAAGTAGAAAATTTGAACAGACCAATATCCAGTAAAGAAATTGAATTAGTAATAAAAAATCTCCCAAAAACAGGAGTCCAGGGCCAGATGGCTTTCCAGGGGAATTCTACCAAATATTTAAGGAAGAGATAACACATATTCTCTTGAAGGTGTTCCAAAAAATAGAAATGGAAGGAAAACTTCCAAACTCTTTCTATGAAGCCAGCATTACCTTGATTCCAAAACCAGACAGAGACCCCACTAAAGTGGAGAACTATAGACCAATTTCCCTGATGAAAATGGATGCAAAAATCTTCAAAAACATATTAGCCAACTGGATCCAACAATACATTAAAAAAATCACTCACTACGACCAGTCAGGATTTATACCTGGGATGCAGGGCTGTTTCAATCTCCACAAAACAATCAATGTGATTCATCACATCAATAGAAGAAAGGACAAGAACCATATGATTGTCTCAATAGATGCAGAGAAAGCATTTGACAAAATACATTGTTTCTTGATAAAAACCCTCAAGAAAGTAGGGATAGAAGGAGCATACCTCGAGATCATAAAAAACCATATATGAAAGACCCAATGCTGATATCATCCTCAATGGAGAAAAACTGAGAGCTTTCCCCCTAAGGTCAGGAACAAGACAGGGATGTAGACTCTCGCTACTGTTTTTCAACATGGTATTGGAAGTCTTAGCCTCAGCAATCAGACAACACAAAGAAACAAAGGGCATCCAAATCGGCCAGGAGGAGGTCAAATTTTCACTCTTCGCAGATGACATGATACTCTAGATGGAAAACCTAAAAGATTCCACCAAAAGACTCCCTGAACTGACTCATGAATTCAGCAAAGTGACAGGATATAAAATCAATGTACACAAATCAGTTGCAGTCCTATATACCAACAATGAGGTAACAGAAAGAGAAATCAAGGAATTCATCCCATTTACAATTGCACCAAAAACCATAAAATACCTAGGAATAAATCTAACCAAAGAGGTGAAAAATCTATACACTGAAAACTATAGAAAGCTTATGAAAGAAACTGAAGAAGACACAAAAAATGGGAAAAGATTCCAGGCCCCTGGATAGGAAGAACAAATATTGTTAAAATGTTGATACTACCCAAAGCAATCTACATATTGAATGCAATCTCTATCAAAATAACACCAGCATTCTTCAAAGAGCTAGAACAAATAGTCCTAAAATTTGTATGGAACCAGAAAAGACCCCGAGTAGCCAAAGCAATCTTGAAAAAGAAAACCAAAGCAGGAGGCATCACAATCCTGGACTTCAAGCTGTCTTACAAAGCTGTAATCTTTAAGACAGTATGGTACTGGCACAAGAACAGACACTCCGATCAATGGAACAGAATACAGAACCCAGAAATGGATCTCCACACACATATGGCCAACCAATCTTTGACAAAGCACAGAACAGATGAACACAAGGGAAGCAAAGATAATATAAAAACAGGGAGGAGTACAAAACATAAGAGACTTTAATATAGAGAACAAACAGAGGATTACTGGAGGGGATGGGGGGATGGGCTAACTGGGGAAGGGGCATTAAGGTATCTACTCCTGAAATGATTGTTGCACCATTGCTAACTAACTTGGATGCAAATGAAAAAAAAAAGAAAAGAAAAAAAAGATGAATAATACTAATAGTATTAGTTAAAATATACTTAATTTACTCTGAGCAAAGATTTATTCTAATATTGTTGGTTTTTCCCTAAACAGATAGCCAACATCTGACCAATTCTAAACACCTGCACTGAGACCTTGATGTCAGCCACCATAGTGTCATACTGGAGAATTGCAATAACTTTATAACTGGCTTCTACCTTTGCCCCCTTGGCTCAATTCACAAATCTATAGCTAGACTGTTTCTTTTAAAGCACAAGTCACGGGACTTCTGGGTGGCTCAGTTGGCTAAGCGTCCGAGTCTTGATTTCAGCTCAGGTCATGATCTCACAGTCATGAGTTAGAGCCCTGTGTCGGGTTCTGTGCTGACAGGCAGAGCCTGTTGGGATTCTCTCTCTTTATTTCTGCATCTCCCTCTCTCAAAAATACATAAACTTAAAAAAAACTCATAAACCAGTTCTTGCCACGTGGCCGCCACTTTCCTCTCAGCATCATTGACCCTGAAGGTGACTAATATCCTGCATACCTTCTCCATCATTAGATCTCCAGTCACTCCCTGGCCAAGACTGAGACCAAGCCTGCCATCAGAAAACAATAAAATATCCCAAACTTTAAGGCTGTGCAAGAGAGAGGTGTTAGCTCCAAGAGCAGAGAAGATGGCTGTTGACCCGCACTGGCCAGTGTTGACTCTGCTGCAACTCCACTAAGTATTCTGAACGTGCTCTTCAAAGATGTTGAAATGGGTCATGTAATCTCAGAAAGGGGGTTGTCCATGGAAGAGGAGGGAAATAAAAATTGTTATGGATTCCTAATTCTCTGCATTTGGCCCCTGAAGAAATTCAAAAGCAGTATGAGCTGTTAGGATCCTGCACTCAGGGCCCAGCTGCACAGAGGATACTTATGCGAAATGGAAGCAGCATTTCCCAGTTAAAACTGGTGTAACTGATTTTTTCAGCAAAACCATCCATCCAAAATTCCGAAGCAGGGGTTGTAACCTTGTGGAGTAAGCCTTGCAATCGGAATTTAGCTGATGAGGTGAAGACAAAACACCCTGAGCTTTCAAGAGAGCAATTCTGGAAGCCCACGGAGGCTCTTACAATCAAAATGACAGAGTTATGATAAATAATTCATACACTCACAGTTCATCCCTTGAATCTTAAGAAACCAAAGAATGAGAAAAAAAAGTAAGATGGAAACATATGTGAAACAGTATACATGGAAAATAGTCCTTAGAAGAAACATACACAAATTAAAACTACTGAGAGAAAAAAAGAATTTTTTGGTGCTAAACAAGTTGAAGATCACAAATTATCTATTCATCTTAAGAATGGGGGGTGGACAAAATAGCACTTCTAAGTACAAAGAATCAGTGGAAAGTCTATAGTGAATTGTATGAGTTATGAAGTGAAAATATCTGGGGTGCCTGGTTGGCTCAGTCAGTTAAGTGGCTGACCTCGGCTCAGGTCATGATCTCACAGCTCATGAGTTCGAGTCCCACGTCAAGCTCTGTGCTGACAGCCCAGAGCCTAGAGCCTGCTTCAGATGCTGTGTCTCCCTCTCTCTCTGCCCCTCCCCTGCTCATGCTCTGTCTCTGTCTCTCAAAAATAAATATTTTTTAAAAAGATCTGTGAAGTGAAAATATCTACTAATTATCAATTTTATGACAATGTGCGTATGTACCCTCTCTATGTAGTAAAGAATGTGGCTGGCCTTTGTCTCTGGTTCCTGGGAGGTGAACTCTAAATCCTTGGAATTTCCCAGCTGATTGGAGCATCTCTGTTGGTCACAGTGGGCACCTGGAATCACATCCGGTTGTCTGCACGAACAAGATGACTCAGGATGGCCAGAAGGACCAACTTGTGATTAGCAAGTTGGGCTTTCAGCAATAAGGTATCAGCCCGAACTCAGAGGAGGGGAGAAGAGGTTGGAGATTGAATTCAACTATGAGGCCAATGATTTAATCAATCATCGCTGTGTTATGAAGCCGCCACAAAGACTCTGGGCACCACACTAGTTGAGCATCTCCAGCTGGCAGTACTCTGAGTATCATCACACTTCAATGTGGAGAGGATAATGCATCCCCAAAGATGAAAGGAACTTCATACTCGGAACCCTTCCAGACCTTGCCCTATGCATGTCATTTCCTTTGGATGCTTCTAATTTGTATGCTTTTGCAATAATAAATTTGTCATCTTTAAATATAGCACTTTTCTCAGTTCTGTGAGTCACTGTAGCCAATTATCAAACCTGAGGGTAGTGGTGGGAAATGCTAAACTTGTACCCCACTGAGTAGACTAAGTGTGGCCATGTGCACTCCCAAATATGTGCCTGGTAACTGACATGAGGCCAGTCATATGGGGATTATGCCCTCAGACTGCGCACTTTGCTTGACTCCAGGTACCACAGCAAATTTCGTACAAACTCTAAAATATTTTTTAAACTGGCATTTTATAGTAGGATCTAATTTTTCTTTTTACATATATATGCTCAAAAGAGAAGTCAGATAATGACACTCCTCTGTCCCAAATCCTGGAGGGACTCCCATTCTACTCAGTAAAAGCCAAAGTCTGTTCAGTGGCCCATGAAGTTGAACTTCTCTGGGCATGTGCCCCCTCCTCCCGCTTTGTGAGACCCCTCCTCCCACTTCATGAGACCCCTCCTCTCAGCACCCTGGCCTCTGTGCTGCTGCTGGGATGTTCCCCGTGTCCTTGCTGTCTCCATTGCTGGGATCTTCTCCCCACCATCAGCACAGCTCACTCCCTCACCAGCTTCCAACTTTTCCCCCGGCTTCTCTCAGGATTGTTTTTTCTCGATCTTCAATTTCCTGTAGTGTGAAAATGATACATCAAGGTTTAGTTTTTCTGCCATGTATCCTGCTTAGTGTTCTCTAAGCTTCCTGGATCTGGGGTTGGATATCCGACGTTGAATTAGGAAAATTCTCCATTGTTATTATTTCAGATATTTCTTCAGTTCCTTTCTCTCTTTCTTCTCCTTCTGGTATTTGTACTACGCAAAGTTACACCTTTGGAGTTGCCCCACAGTCTTGATTTTTTGATTCTGGTATTGTGTGCTCAACATCAGAGATGGTTTCCTCAACTGCATCTCACCCACTGAGTCCTTCAAGGACACTCTTCATTTCTGGTAGTGTTTTTGATCCCTGGCATTTCTGTTTGGTGCTCTCTCAACATTTTTCTCTCTGCCTACATCACGCCCTGGTTCTTCATGCTGTCCACTCTACCACTGTTGTAAATTCCCAGTCTGATGGCTCCAGCACCCCTGCCACATCTGAGTCTGGTTCTTAGGCTTTCACTGTCTCTTCAGACTGTGTTTTTTTTTTTTTGCACTTTACTGTGTCTTGTGATTTTTTTTTCTTGATAGCCAGACAGAAAGGGCTGGGTGAGAGGAAGGCTATAAACCAGCATGTGGTATTGAGGTGTGTGTGTTGGGCAGGGGGGTGGAGGGCAGGTGTCCAATGATCACGTCTTGGCCTTTCAGTGAGATCAAGACTGCAAATGTCACATGTGTCTCTTGGCTCCCCTGCCCCCTTAGGTGGGACAGGATGGCCAGAGGGGGCCAGAATTAGGGATTTCCCTTCTCCCAAGTCAGTTATACTCTGTTTGAATGGTTTCTCATGAGGGCAGGTCTCCACAAGAACAGATGCCCTGGGTTATTTCAAAACAATTCCTTTTCTGTCCTCTGGCTGGAAGCATGGCAGGAGTTTTCGCTGATATCCACTGTGCAAGGCTCGTAGAGCTTTCAGAATTAAGACTCACAGAAATGTGGGGATCCCCCATCACTAGGTCCCCTGGAGTTTTTATTTCTCAGGCTTGCCCACACCGAGCTTCCAGCAATTCGTCAATTAGATTTTAGGTTTCTTACTTCAACACTGGTTTCTGCAGGGGCTTCTGCTCTGGTGGGTTGTGATTATCTGTATTTATCAGTGAGCCTCACAAATTGGGGGTGGAGAGTGGTTTGCCCTGTGACCTCACTTCTTTCGTGTATCTAAGAAGAGTTGATTTTTCAGCTTGTTCAGCTTTTAAGGCAGACTGGTGGCTTTCAAGCTCCTTATATGTGGGACCAGAAACCAGAAATTTCCTCTTTCCATCTCTGCTGAATGTTCCACACACTGCCCACTCCTGTCCCCTCTGAAGATAAGTCTCTAGCACAGTGCTCTCTGACAACCCCATCAGAAACTCTGGCACTGGGATCATTTCCTCCTTTTCTTTCCATGTATGTTTATTTTCTGTGTGGCCCTGACATGACTCTCCAGGTAGTGACATAGCTGTGGGTCACCACCAGTCTGCCTTCTTTTTGCTATCAAAGGGAAGCTTTGACTCAAAATAACACAATGTACTAGAGATTATGTCTCTAGATCCCAGTAGGAGTGGAGATTAATGGCTAATATACGTCTTTTATGATTCACCAGGACCTTGAAAGCAGAGTAAAGAAAGCCAGAATGACAATGGGGACCCAATGACTCCAAACATAGACCAGGGACTTTAACAGTGGAGGAAACGTTCTCTCTCAGTATGAAATAACTTTGTACTGTCCTTCGATGGAAGGTGATTACTCTAACATGCCACTACTTTAATAACAACAGTAAAGGAGCAGCAGGCCTGGAGCTCCACTTGGAGGAAGTGTTGAAGAGGTAACATGGGGAACATGTGCATCGGAGCCAACTTTCCTCATCTCACCTCTGCTTCCCCCACTCCAGGTGCATGTAACCCAAGCAGGATGAATGCTGGGTTTATTTTAAGATTGTGCAGCCAAGATGTGGAGAATTGTATGGGCAATGGAGGGTGGGATCCATCCAGAGCAAGCTTCTCCCTGTGTGAGGGGTTGCAGTTGTGCACCAAGAAATGTGAACAGGGCTGCTTGGGAGCAAGCAACCTGTGAGTAGGAGAGGTGGGTCAGGAGGAGGGATGGGACCTGGAGACCCTCTTCCTGGGCCCAAAGGAAAGACCACCTTTCCTGGAACTTTAAGCACATGTTCTTATAATGTAATGCCTTTCTGAACCTGCCCTAATCTTCAGCCAAAGGAAAAAAAAAGTGTATAAGTAAACCAATAATACATTTTATCGAAATGCTGAATGGCAGAGTATTTAAATTAAACCTCAACCAAGCAAAGACCAAAGCTGAATATCTTCATCACAGAAGAACTTCTGAGTTGAGAGTATATCTTAACTTATATCCAGAAATGTAAACTAATATTTGAATATCTACTATAGTATAAACTGTTACAATACAGTGGACTGTCTTTAAATATAGTCATCAAATTTTTTAAAGTTACCATTAAAGTAAAAGGAAAACGGTCTCGGCACTGTCACTGGCTAATCGCTTCTACAGCCGCCAAACTGCACACTCACAACACTTACACCCATGCTCACTTCCAACAAGGTCAGTGGAAGAAGCAAACTGTATCAGTTCTGCCACTTTTGTTTCCTGCTGCGTCTGCTGATGTACCCACCAAGTTATTATGCATTCTTTATCTCTGATATCTCTTCAACTCCTGAACCAGACACTGATGGGAATTATGATGATCAATTTTATGCATCAACTTGACTGGACCATAGAGTACCCAGATATTTGGTCAATATTATTCTGTGTGTTTCTGTGAGGGGAGGTTTAGATAAGATTAACTTTATATTGGTATCCTGAGTGAAGCAGATTGCTCTCCCAAATGTGGATGGGCCTCATCCAGTCAGGTGAAGGCCTGAGAGAGAACAATGGTTAACAAACCCCCAACGTAAGACTGAATATTTTTTATGTGAGTGCCCTCAAACTGAGACCTTGACTTTGTTCCTCTCTGTGAGTCTGAACTGGAATACTGGCTCTTCTTGGGTCTCAGGCCCACCAGCTTTCGGACAGCAACCACACATACATTCTCTTGGGTCTCCAGCTTGCAAATTCACCCTGCAGATCTTGGGGCTTGCCCACCCCCAATTCTTTATAACAACTCCCTTTATATACATAGAGGATATACTTGTATACTATAAAAAAGGGTAATATACCTCTTTTGTGATTCACCTGAGCCTTGAAAACAGAGTAAAGAAAGCCAGAGTCCCTCAGAATTACAATGGGTACCCAATGATTCCAAACAGAAGACAGATAGATGATAGATAGATAGATAGATAGATAGATAGACAGATGGATAGAGATGATTGATAGATGGATAGGTAAAACATAGATAGATGATACATAGGTAAATAGATGATAGATAGATGATATTTAGATAGATAGATAGATAGATAGATAGATAGATCTCCTATTGGCTCTGTTTTCTCTAGAGAACCCTAATATATGATGCTACAATTTTATTGATGCAATTCCCAAACCAAAGCTTTGTGAACTGCTTGTGAAAGATGCTTTCTATTTTCAGAAGCAAATTTAAGGCCCTTATTTATTTCTATTTGTAATATAATTTGCAGGCCCTTGATGTTTCACACAATCACTTGAGGAAAATTAGTGCTTAAACCTCATACAGAAAAATGTGCCAATGGAGATATTAACTTAACTTTCAAGATAATAAAATTCTCTCCAAATTTCCATCTGCAATTCAGTTTTCATTGCACACATGCCCACTTTAGCATTTTTCCTGGAGTAGAAGAGTAGGAGGATTAAGCAAGCTTATGGAACAAATACCTGCCCTCACAAGAAGTGTCAGCAAGTTCTGGTAAAATGAACTCTTTTCTTTAAGGCCAGTATTGATTGTTCCTAAGTCTGTTCTGGTATCACTAAACCAATTAGTTCATGGAAATATTGTTAACTGCAAAGTACAGTATTAAAACAATCTGTCTCAGTTTTTTACATGTAATTGCAGTTATTCCAAATTATTTGGTTATCATAAGGCAGTTCTAAAACTTCCTGCATATCATGCAGTTTGTCTGTGGCTGAAGAATGATTAACAGAGGCCCTTTGCCTCTCTCAGCTCTGATCAGTAATTCTGGAGTGTGTTCTGTGCTGCATTTGAAATGCGGGAATAAACATGAGGTTTCCAAAATCCTTCGCAGCCCTCATCATGTGTGTTGTATCATCAATAATGTCTGCATGATGTTAAAGTCCATAAGCAATTATTGTTTCCCAAAACTAAACCATGCATCAGATTTGGGCAACTGCTGAGATGACAAACTAAAGCCAAAATCAGTGCATCCCAAAAGTAGTCTTGAGAGACATAGAAATGAAGAAGTAGAGATACAGGAAAGGCTGGCCCACTATCTCCTGTCTCTGGCAGAAAGGCATGCCTACGGGGTGAGTGGTGGTCAGTGCTGCTGGGGGTGAGCCATATCCAAGGCCCAACAACACACTGGAGTGACTTTCCAAGGACCACATGGGCAAGAAATAATCCACAACCAAACTTCTGGTTACACCTACAGATCAGAGGACAGTTTTCTCTCATGAGAGAAGGGCCAGCAAGCAACTGGGTTGCAGATAAGATACTTTATTGATGAGGTGACTGGCATATGTGTTTCTGTGTACATCCTAGTGGGCATCTGTCACAACTTGGCAATAAGAGACTGTTGATGGTAATTTCATGGCTTCTCTTCTTAAAATCTCTTTTTACTTCTCTTTATAAAGAAAAATGAACTCAACCTGATTAAAAATATGAGTTAAAATGGCTACCCATCATAATCATGTAGAAAAATGGCCTCTAAAAGTATAGACACATCTATACCAGGGAAGTGGGAGCATTTCCCATGATGAAAAATTTGTTTCCTTGTTTAATTTGGTTGTAACCAAAAGTAATCTAGAGCTCAAACATGAGACAGATAAATAATGGACTGCTGAATTTTTTAACCAACTGAGCCATAAATGCTGCACTCATTCCAGATATTTTGGTTCTCATTTTGGGAAGATATTTATGTGCTTTTGTGGGCTCTGTGATAAGACTTTATTTGAATGTGTTACAATATCCATTTGCTTTACTATGAGAACAGTTCTTACAGCAGTGAAAGAGGGCCATAAATCACAATTACCATTTCTTTCTACAGGTCAAGTTTTCTGGGTCATTTTCTTTGCAAGATCATAAGTTTTCTTGGCTACTGTCGGCCAAAGTTATCACTAATTCTATTAGAATCAAGAGCTGAAGTTGAGTGTTGGTAAATTTAACTTCTCCTGGGTCATTGCAAAATTCTCACTTGTTAAAGTAAATGTTTATTGATTTTTACTTACCACCCAAATAAATTTATGCCAGTTGTGAAAATTTACAAAATATAAATAGAAAAGATACAGAATAAATATGACTTATTCTATCATCAAAGACAACAAACACTAATATTTAAATTTTTATTTTTCTAATCTCTTTTCTATACTTAATGAAACAATATTTTTAATAAAAATTGAAAAATATGAAATATGAAAATATGAAAAAATATGAAAAATTTTACTTCATAACTTTTTTCATCTCTTGCTAGTTTAAGTTAATTACATATGGTGTACTTGTTTCCATTGTATTAACTATTCATTTACAGAAGCATTTCAGGAGCTACATAGCATTCTACTGTATGGGTATGCTACAAAAATATTTAACCATAGAATTATATATTTGTAATGTGATATTGGATATGTCGAAAAAAGTACAATGATGATTCAAACTGCATCTTGGAGGCATTTGCTTATTTCACTTCCAGTTACTGAAAGCTGTAAAACTGGTAGAGATTTTAAGTTGTTCACCAAAGTCTATGCTCCTGTTCTTCCTGGAAACAGAGCTGGGGACTGACTATATTCCCCAATTCCTCTTGCTTCTAAGAGTGGAGCATGACATGTGATGCCCTGCATCCATCTCTCCCCCCAACCACATCCCATGCATGCCTCCATTGAAACCAAATTGTTCTTTGAGTAAGGTAACTTTCTATTGGGTCTCTGTGCCAGTAGTAGTCACACTTAATTCACCTTCTACTTGTCCAGCAGTGGTTTATTTACAGTAAACGGTACCTCCACGTCCGTTCCATCTGAAAATCATCACATATGAAAAATTCGTCTTCCTACCTAAAGTCTTAAGATCTATGCTTCAGAAGCAACTCAGTCATGTTCTCCATTCCTGAATCTCTGGCAATAATATGGAATAAGCAACATTCCTTTGGCCGCAAATAAGAAAGGTTCTCAATGTTATCTGCGGCCACTAGAGTTTACTGACATTTGACAAAACAAGGCAATAGCCACTCTTTCCTCACCTAGGTTAGGATCTACCCCTGTCACTGAGATCAACTTGCTTTTCATACAATAATAATGTAGATGCTCAAAGAAACCATGGAAATCAAGTTAATAGACTTATTTTCATAAATGCAGAAACTGATGCCCAGAGAGGTTAGGAGGCTTGTCCAAAAACACATGCTTCATATGCCATTGAAGGACCAGAATTAGAATTCAAATCCAGATTTCTAGTCAAGAACACTTTCCACTCACTGCTCTAAAGCACAGGCGTGTGTGTGTGTGTGTGTGTGTATGTGTGTGTGCACGCGCACACACACACACGGGGAAAATTATTTTCCAAATGTTATGACTTTGAAAAATAGACATTTTCTTTTCTCCAATGCTACCCCTCTTTAAAGACAAATGTACTACAGTCCAATTAGCTTTTCCAGACTGAATGACAGGCACTCATTCATTGAGCAATTATTATACAACCACCATGAATTCAGCACTACTGAGTCAGATATAATCCCTACCAAAAGAAGCATACATATGGAAAGCAATAAATTCTAACATTCTGTGAAGAGCTATGTATGATGGGGGAAATATAAAATGTTTATTGTTTAATAACAAACACTAAGCCACTCTTGAGGATCATGGTGGATTTCCTGGAAAGTGTGCCTTTAAGTTGATTCCTAAAGAGTGTGTAGGTGGGAAGTAAAAGAAAGACTGGGATTATCAAATATCATGGAACTCTGGAGTAATCCCAGCTTAACACCTGTTCCCATCTCCTTCAAATCCATCACCCTCTTATCTTCCCCATATTCTTTTTTCATTCCAATTTCACTTTTGAGTGGTGAAACAATACTAGTTATAACCATGAGAACATGTAAAATCCATACAGCCCTATAGACTTCAATTTAAATAAAAAATGCTAGAAATAAGTTCATTTTGCTGCCAATTTACACTTCTTCTTTACCATCACATTAATATTATCTGCAAAACTGAAATAAATGATGTTGGAAACATATGAAGTTTTCATGCATGAAGGGCCACAATTTAGAAACTTTTTCTCTGTAGCTCCTTAAAAGATTGATGAAGACAGTAACCATCTGTCTGTACTGAGGAGGTAAATGGACCTGTGGAGGGGGTGGGAGGGTCCTGGGTCATGTAATCACCTGCTTTTCCAATCTCTAGTGTTAGACAAGGACCCTTCCTGATTGATAGCACAAATGCAAATTATTTTCACATACTAATGGCCTTCCCCCAAAGCTTCTTAATAATAGATATAGAGGTTTGTTGGATTTTATTAAATGTTTCAATAAATATGAAAATAATTTATGTTCCATGTTTGGTAATAAAATAACACATTTAAATGTGTGTTAAAGTATTACTATAAAACCTTTAAAACAATCTAATATAAATAAGGGAATATAATATTGTATTAAAATATATCATGGAATGTATATTTAAAATGTGTGTATATATATATATATATATATATATATATATATATATAATGATGATGATGTCTATAATACCTAATGTGCCAACATAATGAAGTCCTTTTCAAGGATGTACAGATTTTATATTGAAAATTCATTAATGATATATTCCTATGATTATATCAATTTTGAAACATATCAACTTGACATAAGATAATTCTAATGTTTTTAAGTTTATTTATTTATTTTGAGGTAGAGAATCTTAAGCAGCCTCTGCACTGCTACTGCAGAGCCCCATGCAGGGTTTGAACTCATGAACTGTGATCATGACCTGAGCCGAAATCAGAGCTGGATGCTTAACTGACTGAGCCACCCAGGTTCCCCAGTTTTAAATAAATATTAGAAATAAGACATGGAGCAAAATCAAATATTCTTTACCCATTACTGAATAAAACACAGTTTATTAACAGCATAGACCACAGGAACCAGCTCTTGTGAGAGCAGGTGGTAGGTCCTAACAGGACGCCTGCAGTCCAGCAGCCAGGAAGCCTGAGTGGCTGTCATGAAGGTCAGTCCTGCCAGCGCTCCTGGAGAAGTGGACCAGACAGGACCAGGTTGCACCTGGTTTCATGGGTGGATTCAAGCCCTATGTCAGGCTCTGTGCTGACAGTACAGAGCCTACTTGTGATTCTCTCTCTTCCTCTCTCTATGCCCCTCCCTTGCTCATGCTCTCTCTTTCTCTCAAAATAAATAAGTAAACTTAAAAAAACTTAAAAAGAACTCCTTATATTAAAAGCCACAGATGTAATGTCATCATATGGATGCAGTTCTGAACCAAACATTTTCCTGTTTTGTGGGAAACAGCGGGCTTAAAGAACAAGATATTTAAAAGATTCCTTCTATGATAACTTTAGTCCCTCAACCCCACCTCACCTTACTAAGTCTCTCAATTTTATCTCCTGTATGAGATCCAAAGAAAAGCATTCCCATGAACACATCCCCAGTAACTGAAGAACTCAACTCCTATTCTCCTCCCAAGGAAGTTCCTTATTCACATTAAAGCAGTGATTCTGCTTATACTTCAAGTATGATGAGCTCCAATAACAAAGAGCAAACAAATAAACAAGCAAAACCTCACATCCTTTGCTCTAGTGACTAAAACATCTTACGCAGGGTATATAGGTTATGTTATGTTATAGTACATATAGTACATATGTTATGTACTAACTGATTACTAAGTACACGTCTCTACTAAACCCTTTGAACAACAACCTTTCAGTTGTACAATCTGTCCTTTGGGAACTACAGTTAACTGTCAGGCTTATCATGATGGTGTTCACCTATTTTTCCTCTGTGAGCATCAACCAGATGACCATACCCTCCCCTGTGCCAGTGTCCCGAATGGTCAGAGTCCCTGCAAGCATTCTTACTCTCGCCAACCAGGTGGTCCTCTCACTGATCTTAGTCTGATCACCCAATATCAGCCTTCTTCTCTAACTTAACCCAACAACTCTTAGCTCCAATCCAACTACTCTCCAAATCACTCCACCCACCTGATTTGATCCTTTCATTACTCTGGAGCACCTAGCTTGTGCTCAGCTGGGTTCTACTGCCTGTAGTCATCCTGTGCATTGGTCTTTCTCTGGTAATGCTGATACTTTTCTGCCTACGTGGAGATGGATAAAGTCACTATTTCCAGATGACCTATCGAAAACACCCTATACTATTAAAGGAGACACACTGTTTAAAGACAGTAATGTATGTTAAAGTCAGGTCACTATCCTAAATGCTAAATCTCAGACATTTTATTTTCCTTGGTTAGCAGTGGCATATATTATATGTGGCATGTCAGCAAGGACCCGGGAATACGACCTCAAAGCATGAGCAGCTGAGGTACCCGCCATCTGCTCCTGGCTCTCTACCTTCTAGGCACCTGGCAGGACTTCACTTCCCTGTCTCTATGAGGTTGGGTGTGACTGTATATTTCCACCAAAACGGGAGTAGAAGTGTCCATTCCAGGTAGGATCTCTAAGACCCGGTGTGAGACCCACCACCCTCTCTCCCTGCCACTGGGGCAATCCTGAAAACAAGCATCAAATGTAATTGAGAGATGAGCCAAGCCCTTTGCTGGGCCATGTCACCACATGACAAGAAATGAACTTGAGTCCAGTCACTAGGATTTGGGAACCCTTTCTTCCTCCAGCAATTCGACCAAAACATTGCCAACTCTGTGGAATATAGGAATGAAGGGTAACCTAAAGGACTGGAGTTAGACAGTATCATATATCTGACAGAATCTGTAATTAGCCAGAACTAAGGGAGTCCTTATACATGAAACAGTGAGCCAAAATCCAGGTGCCATCTTCTCAACTTTAAATAGAAATTGACATTCTCGGGGTGCCTGGGTGGCGCAGTCGGTTAAGCGTCCGACTTCAGCCAGGTCACGATCTCGCGGTCCGTGAGTTCGAGCCCCGCGTCGGGCTCTGTGCTGACTGCTCAGAGCCTGGAGCCTGTTTCCGATTCTGTGTCTCCCTCTCTCTCTGCCCCTCCCCCGTTCATGCTCTGTCTCTCTCTGTCCCAAAAATAAATAAACGTTGAAAAAAAAAAAAAAAAGAAATTGACATTCTCTCCTTATTTCAACTGAAAAATATGGTAGTATTTAGACTCCAGACCTTCATCATTTCTTCTAAATTAATGGTACAAGAAATCAAGGCCAGTATTTTTACTTAATACCATTTGTAAAGACTGCAAATCTATAGGACATAATTAACCTTAGGGACATCCCTCAATTCAGGAATTCTAAACACACATATATTAAATTAGGTATAAATTAGTTAATCTGTAGATTTTATATCTATAGATTAAAGATTATAATTTAGTACATTTTATGAAATTATTAGAAGTCTATCATAAATCTGTTTCTAAAACTATCAGAACTATTTCTAAAACTATTAGAAAGCTGTTTCTGTTTCTACTAAAAATAACAACATTCTAGGAGCACCTGGGTGGCTTGGTCAATTAAGCCTCCAACTCTTGATTTTGGCTCAGGTTATGATCTCACGGTTTGTGGGATCGAGCCCTGTGTCAGGCTCTGTGTTGCCATCACAGAGCCTGCTTGGGATTCTCTTGCCCACTGTCTGTACCTCTCCCTAGCTGGTGCTCTCTCTCTCTGTTTCTCTCTCAAAATAAATAAAACAAAAAAAAACATTCTAAATATTCTTAGCTATTAATAAATGCTGAAACGTTTTATTTATTCATTTATTTTTAGTAAATAATTAACAACTTCATGATCAAACCACCCAGTGATCAAATTCTTTGGAGCAACAAATGTTATCTTTGACTAAATACTAATCCCTGACAATATCTATCAAACAATATTTAGTCAAAATGTGTAACCATAGTTTGTTAATGATGTTAAAAAAGAAAAATATAGAAACTATCATCTTTTGTCTGTGAGGGACATAGTCAAGCAAATGAAAAGAGAGATACTTGCAGCCACATAAGCATATGCAAATTTGTTGCAGTGCTCCTAATTAGAACATATTTTTCCTATTTTATGCTTTCCCACTTTGAAAGAGTTTGTATACAGTACTTCTAAATTAAATAGTTCTTTAGTGTCTTGTTCTTCTTAATTTTCTATTTTGTTTTTCTCTGTTCAACCTAATCATCACAAAATTTCATCTGAGTTTTATAGTCTGATGTTTTCTCTGACAGTGTTTATATAGTTTCTCAGGATTTACATACAAAATTCAGCTATGTTCATAATTACTATAATTTAATACTTTCTAAAAAACTTTTTAAGTTTATTTTTTGAGACAGAGAGTGAGAGACAGGATGAGTTGGACAGAGGCAGAGACAGAGGGAGACACAATCTGAAGCAGGCTCCAGGCTCTAAGCTGTCAGCACAGAGGTGATGCAGGGCTCGAACTCATGAACTGTGAGATCATGACTTGAACTGATATCAGACACTTAACTGATTGAGCTACCCAGGTGCCCCACAATTTAACACTTTATTAAGCAGGACCTTATGGGGTCTGATGTTACTACCACGCAAACCTCCTCATCGGGGAGCATATTTCTGGGAACTGCTAGCCCCAGGATGGACGAGGACAGGCCTTGTGCAACAGGCCCGGAGTGTCTGCAGATGGAAGCAAGTAAGGAGGAGCAAACTGCAAGTGCCGACACCCAGCTAACCAGCATCCAGGCTCCCTGGATCAGTCCCGGGCCAGGGCACCTAGAGACACCAACCATATCTGGGACTTCTGGGGGACACTCCCAAATCCAGGCCTTGGGGACTTCGGGGGTTACCCCAGGCCTGCCTGGTTGTGTGGGGTGGGAGACACCCAGAATCACCATTGCTAGACAGTCCCCAAGTCTTACAAAGACAGCAGGGCCAAGTGGGGCCTGCCAGTGACCACCTCAAAAGTCCCCGTCGGTGGTGCATGGCAGAGAACTGGGAGGTTGGCCTGGCTCCCCAGACTGTCCAGGACCAGCCATGCAGGGATACAGCAGCCACAGGTGGGGACCCACCCACTGCCAAGGTCCATCCTGCCCCAAAACAGAGCGGCTAATGCCCTGAAACCAGATCTCAGGGGCAATTTACCCTGGACTCCAGGTAGTACCAAGGAAACTGTCTACTGCAAAGGGAGTGTATGTCTTCCCAGGGCAGAGCCATAAGGGGTAATGGGTCTAGCTCAAAAAGGACCTTCCCTGTTTCACAAAAAAAAAAAAAAAAAAAAAAAAGCAGAAAAGAAGGAAGGAAAGAAAGAAAGAAAGAAAGAAAGAAAGAAAGAAAGAAAGCAGACAATATTCTACAAGCTGTCTTTATCTTTGTGTATTAAGTTAACCCAGACATCCCTAGAGGGCCATGGCTACTAAAACAGGAATGGATATGGCATGGGTAATAATTGCCAAAACCACAAATATAATTTACTACATTTTTTTATGGGGTGTGAAGGGTAATGACCCTAAAGATAGGCATGATTATTATCTTCATTTAATAACATCAAAACAATTTTACTGAGGCAGAGCAGTTGGCCCAATATCATACAGGGAGTAAGAAGAAGAGTAAGAAAAAGAGTTTACCCAAGCCTATCTGATGTTCAATCTGATTCATTTGGACTCACCATGTCCCTGACTGCTTTTTAGGACACAGCCATGAACAAGATAGACATGAACCCAGATTCCATGGAGGGCATATTTTGAAAAGATGGAGTAGGAGTCAGGCCCAAAAAAACAAAACAACAAAACAAAACAAAAAACAAAAAAACCCAAAACTATATAACATTTATATAGAGGGATGATAGAGATTATTTATGTATAAATCATGAAAAGATATGTTTAAAACACTTTTGTTTTTCAATAAATATAAGAGATAACAAAGATTTGGTAGAAAATGACTTGGAAGGTGCCCCTGGGGAATTTGCATTTTAAAATGAGACAGGAACGCCAAATAGTCTTCTGTGAAAGAACATCTTAGGGCACAATTGCTAAGGTAGAAGTGAAGCCAGTGCCTAAGCAACCAAAACATGGACAGTATGACTGGAGCACAGTGGAACAGGAAGGAGAAGAAGAGAGGCGCCTGGGCAAGAAGTCTGGAGTTAATTCTAAATGCAATGAGAAGAAGCCTCTGGTGGTTTTAAGCAGGCAAGTGACATTCCAGGTATAGGGGGCAGATGATAGGGAAGCACACAGGGAGAGAGTCTAGTTAGGAACTGAATAGGCTCCTCCAAGAGGGAAATGATGGTAGCTTGGACTAAGGTGCTAAGGGTAAAAGTGGAATTAGAAGGGTAAATTCTGAACATGGAAATAGAGACACAGAGATTATGGGCCTGGCTCCCTATTGAGTGAACATCCTAAAAATCACTGCGGAGACCAGTAGCACTGTTATCTTTCACAAAATAATTCCACTTTAGTGGACTCAGCAAAGAGCTAATGTCCTGTTGAATCTTGGTTGAGGTAGTTTAGAGTTCTTGGGAGAATTGCTCCTACATGTCAGCACCATTATACTCTTTGTTGAGTTCATCAATGATGCCATTCTATAATGGTAGAAATAAAATTAAAGTGAAATAAAACATTAGAATACCATAATCATCTTAATAAACACATATTTTTTAAATTCCTCCCTGCATTTTATTGCATGATTATAAATATGAGTGAGACTCAGAAACCAAACTAACCTTCTTTAAAATTGCCTAAGTGCATTTTGTAATATATGAGAGTTCTGTTAATCTCATTAAATGATATAAGTAAGGAACTAATAAATAATAGTGGCTCCTTATTCTTAAATGCTTACAGAGGTCCCATTTTCCTTTACAGGCTCTTAATGAAATTTAAGCAAAGTGGTTGCCAACAAAGTGGGAAATTGTATGATTTTGAATTCAAATCAGGGTATTAAATAGTTTTATAAATCTCAGGAAAAATACATTAATAGATAAAGTTCCTATTAACCTACTTAATGGGAATATTACTAAACTTCTTTTATGTAAATATGATTAGTGAGATCTTATAAATTACAATTTAAATTGAAGATATCTGCATTCTTTCACTATCAAGACAATGAAGTGAGGTCAACAATTACTCTGAAGACTTCCAAACCCCACGTGGAGATTCCATCTTTTTACATTTAAAAGTATATACACTGAAATGCCCTTAAAATTTTTCTACTCATTCTGCTTCCCTTGTTTTTTATCTTACAGATCTTCTGTGGTTCTATTCCTTATTTGCTTGACCTTGTTATCCGGGTGGGAAATTTATAAACATGTATTACTAATGTACAGTTTGTTTTTTATTTGTGTCTCTATTCCTCTATTTCTTCTGAAATTTGTATACTTCTGGATTTGAGAAATTTTGAGCTGATAAAGACTTAAATGTTTATTCGTCTGTCATGACATTTTAATACCTCTTGTAGGGTAGGAAAATAATTTCACCTCTACTATTTTAGGTCCTTGGCTGAGATCTCCTCTGTAATAAAAGAACAACAGGAGAAATATAGAAGTTTGATAACACGTATACCTCTTGTATACCTGGGTGAGACCCAGGAAAGTGGAGTCATTCCCTAAAATGGCCCAAGCCATCACCTTAAATACCATCATCTAAAGACAAAAGAGATTTGGGGGAGTGGGGATCCAGTTATGGGAGGTGACCAGGAAAAATGCAGTAAACAAGCATAAGATTGTTATACACGCAGATTTAACTCATTGTTTTCTCCCTTGATACAGAGTTCCCAAAAATTTAGTCATCCTCTTCTTCCTGGTACAGAAAAAAAAAAAAAAAAAAAAGAAACACCCTTACAAATGGATATTTCCCTCCTAAAAGTAAATATTCCTTCACTCAGTTTTTAGCTCTTCTCCAGTGCCTGCTATTTCTTGAAAAAAATAACCAGTTTAAGTAACCCTTATGGTATAAAAGGTACATTTTGGGATGGCAAATTCTGTTCCTATTCACTATCAAAGTCTGAACCTACAGAAAGTAGAGCTTTAAGGAAAGAATGTCTAGCACTCTGTGATGAGCAGGAGAAGACACAAGAAGTCTGGGTTCAAAATATTTCACTGTGTATCACACACAAAAAAATACATCAATATAAGTGAGAAAAGGAGAGAGAGCCTTGACCAAAGTCAAATGAAGTCTATTAGTCTACATAGGGATGTAGTTTGTCTTGTGCTTTCTTTATCCATTCCCATTTTATCTATTACCCATCAGACCACCATCACCTTTCATGTTGATTATGTTACTGTAGAGGAGCAAAATTTGTCAATTCAGAATGTATCTCTTTGTTATGTGGATTATTTTAGGCTGATTATTTTTCAGAAACATGGGGCTCAGAATGAACTTTTTACCTCACCCTAACTGCCTAAAAGACTTTAGACAGAGGAACTGCCTGAGGAAGGAGGTATTATCATAATTAACTACAGTATATTATAGGTAGGTGTGGTAGAAAGGGGGAAAATTAGTAGTCCGTTTGTTAAAATTCCTCTCTATGTCCCACTGTTCCTGTATGGCCCAGAAAGCATTTGTTTACTTTTTCATCTTCCTGTGAATTGTCTTTCTTTCTTTCTTTCAAAGTCCCAAAACCTACTCCCCTCTCTAGCTCTGGATGTCACATAAACATCTAATGCCTGCCTGGCCTCATGTTCTTATGGAGCACACATACATATGTAATTAAATTTTATTAACTCCTGTTAATCTGTCTTATGTCAACTTAATTATTAGACCAGCCAAAAGAATCTTTGAGAGTAGTGGAAAATTTTCACTCTCCAACATAAACAAAAACTGAAAGTTAGTGGTTGTCTAACCAGTGACTAACTCTTTCGTCTGGGTTATTCTCCACCTTTTTGAACCATTTTACAACCTTGTAGGCTATTTTACAATTCTGTAGTAATAGAAGTTAATTTATAGAAAACTGAGAGTAGTGCAAACAATTCTTTTCCATGGAAATTCAAATTATATCCAGTAGGATACAATTGTTACTCTCTAGATATTGAACAGATTTGGAGCTTTGCATCCATTTGTTAATTTATGTCAGCATTCCTAATCTGACTATAACGTGGTATTTTGAATTCTCTTTGCAAGCTCTTGCAAAATTAAAAATTCCCTCATTAATTGACAGAGTAAATAAATTTTTGGCATGTGTTTATTTGTATATTTCTACAAGATTCATGATTGTATTCTATTCTAAATTCATCTTCTCTAGTACTCTACCCACTGTAGGAATTCCCTCTGCTTTTTCCTTGAGAGAAGATCCTTCAGTCTTTGCTTTGGCAAGTCCAGTGAAAATGAACTCAATACCACACACTGAACCATCCATTTTCACCCAACTAAGTTTGTGTTGAAAATTGAATTAAATGTATTTATCCATATTTTTATCCATTAATATCAGTTTTTCTGCACAGAGGGAGCTCTTAAGAAAAAGATGAATTTCCTTTCAATGTGATAGCCATTCAAACACTCTAGGACTTTGCTATCTAATACAGCAGGTGCTAGCTACAAGATAGTTACTGAGCACTTAAACTGTAGCAGGTCAAAATGGAGATGTGGTATAAATGTAAAATATACACCAGATTTAGAATACTTAGTACAAAGTACATAAAATGACTCATTAACATTATTAATGGATTATATATATATATATATATATAGTATACTATATATTATATATGTATTATATATTATAATATAATAAATAGAACATATTAGATACTATATATTATATATTTATTATATATTATTATAATATAATAAATAGAACATATTAGATTAAATAAAATACTGTAAGTTAACTTTACTTGTTTCTTCTTACTTTTTTAAATGTGGCTACTAGAAAATTTAAAATCACATACATAGCTTACCTCTGTGGTTCACATACTATTTCTATTGAGCAGTATGGCTCCAGAACTTCAATCCTTCCCTTGTAAGTCCCCCCCTTACTCAGAACGAGCATCCCCAGATCCAGCACTGTCAAAAGTCTAATTTCCCAAATTCTTCGATGCCTGGATGTCTCATCTGGGCATATTTCAGCTTGCTAAAATTTCAAATCAAGCATCTGCCCAAGATCAAATCACTAGGGCACCAAAGATTTCTTTATGGACACTTTTCTTTTTGGAGAAGTACATCCATTAACAGAGATTTATATCATACCATATTTTAGTAGGAGATTCTTTTCCTATAACTAGCTCTTAAACCAAATCTTTCCCCATCTAGTATCTAAATTATTTAAATCTTATTCAGTGTATGTATATTTATGTGTCTGTATGCATCTTCTTGGAACCTATAAGAAGTAAGTAAGCTCCCCTTACTGAAGAATCGTTAAGTAACCCTATTATCTTTTGCTGTCTATAAATGCAAAATGCATGTACCTCCTATTCTGTGACTCTATCCACATTACAGATCAGTAGTTCTCAGTTAGTGATCCTCGCTACACCATGTACTATGAAGTCTTCTTAGGTATGGCACCAAAAATGTTGCTCACAAAAAATTTGTTTTTGCAACAAACAGGCTGAAAAACAGCTCTATGTACCTGTCATATGCAGCACCGAGCTAACAAGGTAGAACTAGGTAAAGAATGCACACATTTAAACTGAGCTCTCAGAGGTGAAGGTAATGCCACGCAGGCCCCAGAGATACAGAACGTACAACATTGTTGCCTCACGTGTAGGTTTGAGAGTAGAAAAGCAGGTAGGGCATCCAGCAGCTCCATTTTAATAAGTCTACTCTAATAAGGAGCTGGGGAGAGTAACCAAGTGAGAAGTCCAATAACTATGTCATTTAACTATTTCAAGCATACTACCAAGAGTACTAGATTTGAAAGTGTGCTATAAGTAAAGAAAACACTGAGGGGCCACTGGGTGCCTCCGTCAGTTAAGCGTCCGACTCTTGATTTCACCTCAGCTCATGCTCTCAGTGTTGGTGGGTTGGAGCCCCGTATCAAGCTCTTTGCTGACAGCTCAGAGCCTGGAGCCTGCTTCAGATTCTGTGTCTCCCTCTCTCTCTCTCTGCCCCTCCCCCACTCATTCTCTCTCTCTCTCTCTCTCTCTCTCTCTCTCTCTCTCTCTCTGTCTCCCTCTCTCTGTCTCTCAAAAATAAATAAATATTGGGGGAAAAACAAAACAAAACAACACACTGAGCACCACTGTTATGGATTAAATTTCAAAGACCAGTCCCAGAGGACCGAGCCGGGATAACTTCTTTCATGATAACATTGAATTCAACTGCTCTACAGACTGAGTATAAATCCAGCCACTTCTGTCATAAGCAGATCTATATGTTATTATCTTATCCATAATTGTATAATCTGTAATCAAAATATATCTACAGTATTCCTCTCTTCTACCAGGTTAACACTGTTTCTGGAACCAGGTTTAGCATTCTATTTTTAATAAGCCAATGTTCACTTTTAATTGTTCCTTGTTGCTTTTACAAGTGTTCACCAACTATTTAATGATCACTTTAAATTCTGGATCAACATCAAGCTTATGAGCTTTAGTTTCTGGGATCCAAATTTTTCTTTTTTGAATTTTAAAATATTTGTTCACTTCTAAGTTTTTGGTACATTTCCGGAAGTTTGATATAGACCAAACCATTTAAATTTTTCTTAAATGTTGAGAATGGTTTGCTTTATTTAATATATAGGTGCATTTTCTTTGTTTGATTATCTAGTGTCTGACAGGAGCATAGGGATTATATTTTGAATTACAGAGTTAAAAGGAGCATTAAGATACATTGCTTCTATTTTACAAATGACAAAACTGAAACTCACACAGCATCCATTTGACTTGCTCAGGATCACCTCTAACATAAGGGCACACAGGAAGTTGAGCTAAATGTGTATACTAACCACCAAAACTTGTATACTATTTTTTTCCTTATTTTTGTTTGCTGGAATGGTTTATGCATTTCTCTGGAAATACTTCATAAGTATGCGTATCATTCCGATTTTCCCATAGCTTCAAAAAATCAAACACATTTGATAAGGGATAATTTAAAATTTACTATCAGTTAATCACATGCAGACAGTGTTGTTATAATAGAGTTGCTAACAAATAAACCTCTATTTTCAGTAAAGAAAATTGCTTCCAAAAATTTTTCAGCGGCAAAGTTGTTAATAAAATATTTGTTGATTTTCTGTTTTATGTCGACCTCTTATCTTTCCCCCCAAATCATAACTTTTAATAGGACAGGGAACAAGTTATGAAATTTATTTTTTTAGCCAATATCATTTGCAATATATGGCTATGCACTCAATAAATACATCTTGAAATGAGTTTTGCTTACAATTTTCTCAGAGTTTTGGGCAGTTATGTAATTATTCACATCCTAGAAATTGTCATTCCTTGAAATTGGAAAGAAAAATGCATGAGACTTACATGGGTGTGGAAACGGACCTTCGTCCCAGGTTTGCAGGTAAAAAGCATGTGATGGAGTGGACAAGCAGCCAGGCTGGGTTCAAATCCTACTTCTGACATTTATAATCCACGTAATTCTGCAAAATTGCTCAAGTGCAGCCAGCCTCTCCATCTGGAAAATGGAAAATAAGTCCTACTTTGCATGGTTTTAGTGTGAATTATAGATAACTTGGACAACATACTTTGTTTTTTGATAAGAACTATTATTTTAATTATGCAGATTTAAAGATATTTTAACTCTATGCAAATGGTGTATTCTTAAAGGTGTTTATTGTAAAGCAATATTCTTCATTCAAATTCTCTTCATCATATCGGCTTTAGTTACAGTTTGTATATTTGATGGGATAGGGATTCTAAAACATCTCTTAAAACTTTATTTAAGCCTGCGAAATATTTAAAGCAAATAAATAAAGGGGAGGACTATGATCATTTCTGGCTAAGGGAAAGATGTTCAAGGTACTAAAAGCTTATACAAAAGGTACATAGTAAATATATTTGGGGTGCATGGGTTTAAAGCGTAAAATGGAGCTCTAGGCAGACAGCTCAGAACCCAGTGGACTGAAATGAGAATCACAGCATGATCTGATAGACTGTAACAAAGGCAATGAAAAATAACTTAATTTTTAAAAATAAAATAAACCACTGTACTCAGATTGTCTTGCAGTATTTTGGGCTCTCAGTCTCTTCATTTTTCACAGGATATATTTGCTTAAGACAATGTCTGTGGCCCCTCCAGCTGTAATATTCCCTGACTCACTTATTGGGTACTGGAGAGTATGAGAGGCATTCATAAAAATGAGGTTTGTCATCACAATCTTCCCCAGGACAAAAGTTTTGTGCCAGCTCCAGTAAAGTATCCTAGCCCAAAGCAGTTGTTCTTAACCTTCGGGAGGTCACAGAACCCTTTACAAAGCTGAGGAGAGCTATGAAGTCTCTCATGGGAATAAAGTTCATAATTCTCTATAATATGTCAGGGAACTCATATGGCCCAGGTTAAGAACCTGTGCATTAAAGAGTTTCCTGCTTTGGGGAATGTCTTAGCTAATTTACTGTAGCAAAATATCATAAACTAGGTTTGCTTATAAATTACAGAATTTTATTTTACACAGTTCTAGAGGCTGGAAGCCCAAGATCAGGGTGCCAGCCCTGTCAGGCGCTGGTGAGAGCCCTCTTCTGGGTTGCAGACTTGTCACTGTACCCTCACACGGAAGAGAACAGAGGAGGAAGCAAGCTCTCCCGTGACTCTTGCAAGGGCACCGAGTCCCTTCATGATGTTCCAGGCTCATGACTTCATCTAACCCTAACTATTCCCAAACGCCCCACCTCCTGGGGTTTCAACCTGAGAATTCTGGGTGGGGTGAGGGAGCATTCGGTCCACAATAGGGGAGTTCCTGGGGGCTGTCCACAGATCCCTGAGAGAGCAACTGTGAGAGTTTACATGGACATATCTAGATAAAACCACGGGTAGCTGCTCAAAGGCACATTTTGCCTCACAACTTCAAAGCTTGCTTGAGGTTTTTCACCTTATTTGTTTGGTTAAATTTCTACTTAGCTTTATCCGTTCTCAGATTGAAAATATTTTTATTAATTGAAAAGAAAAAGGTCACAATTACAAAAATCTCTCAAAATAAGTACTTGAGAAATATCTAACACATTGCTCTGCGATTTTCCCCTTTCTCTCGAACATATTATTTCTTTGGAACTCAGCTTCCCCATCTATGTGATGGGAATGATAACACATCCTCTATCACCCAGAATAGTTGTGAAGACCAAGTGAGAAGGTAAATGTAGTAACAATGATGGGATTAGCAGTAGTTGACAGTGATTGTGAATTTAGGGTGTGTGGAGCACTGTGCTGAATATCTCATGTGGGGCACTGGTATCACATGATGGATATTTCAAGGAATCCTCCCAGTAACCCTACGGGGTACCATAATCCGTATTTCTATTTCCCACATGAGGAAGAATAAAGGCATAGAGATATTAAATAACTAGTGCAAAATGCAGGAGCTTATTAGGCACAGAGGAGGATACAAACCACAGCCATCTGATAGCAAAATTTAGGACCCTAAACTCTATTACCCTGAACTGTCTTACATAAGAACCATGCATTCAAATTGTGTGTAAATCATGTGAAAGAAATTTTACCTTTATGTGGTATCTGTGATGCCACTAGAAGTACACAAGACAGTGTTTTATTTCATACAGAAGAAATAAGTGATCACCTACAAGAATATGGCCCAGCAGACTTGGGTCTGAATCCAAGTTCCCCTACTAACCAGCTGTGGGGCCTTGGCCTTTATGCTAATTCTCTGAGCCTCTGCGTCTGCCTCAGAAGCAGACCCTGAGCAAGTAGTTTATTTGGAAGAAAATTTCAGGAAACACTGGTAGGTAAGTGGAGAAGTGACAAGGGAGGTTACCCACACTTGGTAACTCAAATTGACACCAGTGGGGTGCTCCAAATTTTTGCGTAGAAGAGGCATTCAAAAGTAGCCCACCTGGAGGGGGAGCTGGAACAGTTTTACATCCTTTCCTAGCAGTCTTGGGGGAGGAGCGCTGCCCTGAAACATAGCACTTCTTAGGCATTTCTGTATTGCAGTCACACAGATCTGGAGCCTCCAGCTGCTAGGAAACAGATAGGGTGCTACTGGTAACTGAGGTCCAGCCTGCCTGCAGTGGTGGGGCCCAAGCACATTTGTGTAGGGCACAACCAGCATTTCTTTCACTCAGTTTCTCACCCATGAAATATGGAAAAGACCTATCGTGGCTGTAAAATGAGCAACTAAATATGTTACTTGCCTGAACTCAGAAGGCCTCTAGCCTCTAGTCCCTGTTAAAGGACCCATAAGGCTAATTATTATTACTAATTTATTAGTCCCATAAAGCTAATTCCCTTCTGGCAGCTCCACCTTTCAGTTCCTATCAGTGTATAGAAAGTAGCTAATCCACCTGGGTCACATGCATAATGTGACAACTACGAATTTAACACATGATACGTTTGGGTTTCCAAGAAAGAATAGTACTATTTAAATTCAAACACTCTATTATCCTTTATGTTGTAAAGAGAATCCAAAGAAATATATAGAATTATAAACATCCTTGCAAACAGGTAAATCCCGTCTTCTGCATACACTTCAAATCATGGTAAATATAGCTCAATAGGAAGATATCCAACACAGCTTAGAAACCATTGCGTTTAGAGGGGCAAGAGCCTCAGACAAGCTGAATGACCTTCCAAGATCCCACAGGTAATTTCCGGCACAGCACATGCCTACTCACTGTCCTTTTTGTACACCATTCAGCCTTCTGTGGCCTTCCCATGGTTACAGAGGTGAGCCAGTCATTTCCTGGAGTGATTATTTGCTTTAACACTAACATTTATTTCATGTCCGGAGAGCTTCACAAGGAGCTACCTTCCTAACTGGTTTCTCATTTCAATCAAAACTACAATTTAAGCTAACACTGATTTCCAGTGAGCTGATCTTTACAAAAGATTACAAAAATGTTCTCACTGTTGCCTGCTATCATAATTCACGTACTGAAAATAATACACATTTTCCAAATTAAAACACATACTAAAATGTGTATTAACCTGACAAACCAGGATGTATTATTACTCAAATGAACTATGACATGCATGGCTTTCTGTGTGTTTCTTAGATGTAACTTGAGCAAACAACAGGTATTAGATAACCTTCCAACAGCTTTTTAAGTTCGGCATTATATGCATATTTGCTTTAACAGCAATGAGTAAAAGCAAAACAATTCAATTACAGTTCCTTTGGGGTGTGCTTGGGAATGCCTCCATCCAAGGAAAACATCCCCAAAGAGCAGTGCACTGTGATATCTTTCTTCCAATGAGAGGATAGCTCGGAAATAACGTGACACTTGAGGTGGAGTTGCTGATAATTCAGCACATATCTTCCATGATGGGCGGTCAGACCTTGACAGGACAACAGAAGAGGGAGACTTTATCTGACCTGACTTAAAGTAGGAGCAAGTAGTTAAAAGAGCAACAGGCTTTGGGGTTGAAAGAAAGAAAGAAAGAAAGAAAGAAAGAAAGAAAGAAAGAAAGAAAGAAAGAAAAAAAGAAAGAAAGAGAGAAAGAAAGAGAGAAAGAAAGAAAGAAAGAGAGAAAGAGAGAGAAAGAGAGAGAAAGAAAGCGAGAAAGGAAGAAAGAAAGAAAGAAAGAAAGAAAGAAAGAGAAAGAAAGAAAATCCTGTCATTTAATAGCTGTGTTACCTCAAGCAAGTCACTTCTCTGTGTCTCAGTTGTCTTTGTGACAAAAGAGAAGTCTACGTGGTGAAGTGTGAGGGTCACATGAGATAATGTATACAGACTATGAATCTCAGTGGCCAGCATGGAGTAGGCATTTTTCATAAAAGTTGTTAAGAAAAATTATCCAGCCGTCAGATTGTTCTCTGTATTTACAGATCTGATTCTGATTTTTGTTTTATTCATTTTGTTTTTCTTTTTTTTTTTTTTTAATTTTTTTTTTCAACGTTTTTTATTTATTTTTGGGACAGAGAGAGACAGAGCATGAATGGGGGAGGGGCAGAGAGAGAGGGAGACACAGAATCGGAAACAGGCTCCAGGCTCCGAGCCGTCAGCCCAGAGCCTGACGCGGGGCTCGAACTTACGGGCCGCGAGATCGTGACCTGGCTGAAGTCGGACGCTTAACCGACTGCGCCACCCAGGCGCCCCAACGTTTATTTATTTTTGAGAGAGGAGAGAAACAGAGCACGAGGAGGGGGAGGGGCAGAGAGAGAGGGAGACACAGAATCGGAAACAGGCTCCAGGCTCCGAGCCGTCAGCCCAGAGCCCAACGCGGGGCTCGAACTCACGGACCGCGAGATCGTGACCTGGCTGAAGTCGGACGCTTAACCGACTGCGCCACCCAGGCGCCCCTCATTTTGTTTTTCAACAGCATATCAGGAGAGATGGTAAGCTATAATTGTGTTGAGAATAATATAATGTATAAATTTGTCCAATCACTATGTTGTACACCTGAAACTAATGTAATATGTGCACCAGCTATACTAGAACATATATATGATGAATATATAAGTATATATAAAGTAATAAGATATATATGATGGATATATATCATGTGAAATGTATGTATGATGTATAAAACATATATGATGAATGTGTATAATGTATATATAATAAAAATATATATGATGAATATATATCATGTGTAGTGTATGTGTAATGTATAAAATATATATATATAATGTATAAAGTGCCCCTGTATAACTCCAGGTGCAAATTAAGATGTTCAAAACTCATCCAATAAATTTTAGCCCCTTTTTTTGCCAAAAAAAAGAAAGAAAATATAATTATCCAAGCTGGAGGGAGAAATAAAAATATATAATTATATCCTCTTTTACTGTCACATTAGGGACATTTTTAAACAAATCAGCTTCAGAGTCATCAGATGCTATGGAAGAATGTAAGTGTATTTGCATAACAATTAGCACACAGCATTTTACTATTCTGAAAATTGTTAATGCCTGTGTAGTGGGTTGAAAGTTGTCACCTCAAAATTCATGTCCACTTGGAACTTCAGAATATGACTCTATTTGGAAACTGGGTCCTTGCAGATGTAGCTAATTAAGGCTTTCAAGATAAAGTCATTCTGGATTCAGAGACAGCCCTAAGTCCAGTGACTATGTCCTTGTAGAGGAGAAGACACAGAAATAAAGAGGGAAGACAGCCATGCAAAGGTGGGGGCAGGGAACTGGATGTCCACAAAGCAAGGCTTGCAAGCCTTGTTGGCCTTGGTTGGGAGGAGGAGTTTGGAGGGAGCACAGCTCTGCCAACCACTTGGTTTCAGACCTCCAGCTTCAGAGCCGATGAAAGAATAAATTTGTGCTGTTTTAAGCCACCAAGCCGGTGACAATTTGTCACAGCAGCCTAGGAAACTAATAGAGTGTGCTTATTTTGTTTTCTGTTTAGTAGAGAAGAAAACTTCAACAATATGGTTTTATTCCCCTGTTTTTGTTCCTATTTATTTATACCGACTAAAAAACAAACAAACAAACAAAGGATAAACAAGGCCACACTTTTGCTCTTTTTTGAAGCTGTTCTCTCATGCTGCTGGTATCTTCATTGATGCATTGAATGAAAGTTAACAAATGGTTACATTTTGTATACGAATTGTGATTTTAACATTTTAAGAATTAAAATGACAAAGGATGTATTGGTGATAATCGAGGATGGTGCTGGAGATGGTGAGGATAGAGACGAGGAGGAAGAAGATTCAAGTGAGAACTGTTTTCTCACCGTGCCAAGGCTTCACTGGGGACTTCACTAGGCCAGGCTAGTGGGAGAGCTCCTCACATGTCCAAGGTGGTGCGCACGGCAGAGACTGAGCCATGCGCTGACCTGGAGGGATTATGTCTCTGATTCTAGGAAAGAGTAACTTAAGTGCCCACCAGCAGTTTTTGAAGGCGCCCTGTCTCAAAGAGGCTACTCCCCACAATGCTCAAGCTACATGCCAACTGATGCTCGTTTTTGGATCTGGAACAATCCAAAGAGATTTCAGGGAAGTCCAACCTGATTCTCTTGCAGCTTTTGTGTGGGATAATTCAATGAAGATAGTTTCACTTGCACAGATGCTATCTTATGTAAATACTGGTAATCATAGGTACAAGTTGTATTATAGCTTAAGCCGATTTTTTTTACATCTCTCTGAGAACATAGAATTTTGAAAACCATAATTTCATCATCCTCATCAATGACAAAATTATTTGATTCTCAAATTATAGTAAAGAATAAATTTTCCCCTGTGGAAGAAAAGTTCTTTTAATTTCATGAGAAGCTGCATATTTCTTTTTCTCCTAAGAGGAGACAAAAACAAATGAATAGATACAGAAAAATAATAAAACTATTACTTTATTCTGTGTTCTTTTGGCTTCCAAAACTACACTTGCTGGGTCCTGATTGGTTTGGAAAGAGGAAAAGTAGCAGGATAATAACCCTGGAAGGAGAGGATTGTGTCCTTATGGCACGAATCTGTCACTCTCACTGCTGGTGAGTGGTGAGTATCCTATTCCAGTCCACTGTCCAGTGGTTTCCTTAACCCTCCTGAAAGCAATCTATGCTGATTACCTAAGAAATGGGGATGTCCATCTTCCTCTGTTTCACTTATAAAATAAATGGATGGTTTTCAGTTGCTGATCACCCTGTGAAAAGCATTTTGTCCATTTCACAGCAATTAAGAGTGGTAATTGCTCAAGGCCATTTTTCCCCTTTTCATTTCCCACCAAGAGAGTTTTGGTCCACTGGGTCTCTGAGGCTCAGAGCAGAGAAGGCTGCATTCCAGGGAAACACTCTATTTTGACTGCAATTTTCTCACTTATGCTCCCCTCGCTGCAGGTAAATCACCCATCAGATCAATAGCTCCAAATGACAGTCTCTACAGAAATCCTCCTTGGAGATGCGAGGTTGGGTGTCAGCAGCAGGCACAGGAGGTGAGGCACTTAACTGAGCATCAGACACTGAAAATGAGGCCTTGGTTCTGTTTTCTGCTCTGACCCAGCTGTGGTAGGAACTCAGACAGGACATTTACCCTTCCAGCATCTGTGTAATCTCATCTGACTATTTCAACATTTCTTCAACTCATGTCTCGGGAGAGAAGACTCAAGTCTTGCGAGAAACACATACATATTTAAATTTAATAATCTGAATGAAGTTTGAAATTTTATAGAAGATCCAAAAGATGGAATATCACGTAGCCATTAAAAATAACATTTACGGGATGCCTGGGTGATCTAGATGGTTAAGTATCTGACTTTGGCTCAGGTTATGATCTCAGTTTGTGAGTTCGAGCTCTGTGACGGGCTTTGTGCTGACAAGTCAGAGCCTGGAGCCTGCTTCAGATTCTGTGTCTCCCTCTCTCTCAAAAATAAATAAACATTAAAAATTTAAAAATGTATAACATTTATGAGCCTGGGTGGCTCAGTTGGCAGAGCGTCCAACTATTGATTTCAGCTCAGGTCATGATCCCATGGTCATGGGATTGAGCTCTAGGTTGGACTCTTCACTGAGCATAGAGCCTGCTTAAGGTTTTCTCTCTGCCTCTCCCCTCCCACCTTGCATGCACTCACAATCTCTGTATAAATAAATAAATAAATAAACAAACAAACAAACAAACATTTATGAAGGATTCTTACTGAAAAAGAAATGCCCACAACTTAACATTAAGTGAAAAACTGTGGGAGGAGCCAAGATGGCAGAACAGCACAGAAGTTTTTTGTGTGCCTCGCATCCATGAAATACAGGCAGACAAACATTAAACCATCTTACACACCTAGAAAACTGATTGGAGGATTAACACAACATCTGCACAACCTGAACCACAGAATTCAGCAGGTACGCAGTGCGGAGATGTGAACTTGGGAAGAGAGAAGCCAGTGGCATGCAGGGAGCCACTTTTGTAGGTGAAGAGAGGACAGAGACTGGGTGGGGGGCAGAATATGGGAAAAGCACCCCTCCCCAAAAGCAGCTGGAGAGAACGTGAAAATTAGAAACAGCCGTAGGGACTAAACTATAAAGGGAGAAAGGAGAAAGGAGAGGGTTTAAATTCCATTAAGACTGTAAACAAGGGGGACGCGAAGGCTGCAACTCCGCAGCTCCCTACCTGGCGGTGCTCTGGTGAGAAGGGCGAATCCCCAGGAGCAGGGTGGGGTCCCGGAGGTTCTCAGGCCACAGGGGAAAAGCGGTTCCACTGCTGGAAGGACATTTGCTGGAGACTGTTGAAGCCCTCTGGTCCCGGCCGACCCCAGAAAACGGCCACATTCGCTGGGGCTGGAACAAGCACCATCGTTAAGGGTGAAGCCTGGTGCCAGATGCGTGTTGTGAGTTTCCTTCATCCCTGACACACAGCTGCTACCCTGTTTCGCGAACTTTTTCTGGGACGGGCTGGCACCCGGCCGCAGTCTCGGGCACTGGCAGCAGCAGGGTCCCGCAATAGTTCCTGGGTGCGGCCAACACTCGGCCATTGCTCATTCGGCCATTGCTGGGTGAGACCCTCCCGCAGAGGGGCAGAACCGGTCAAAGCCCCGGTCCTTCAGAAGTAAGGGGCTGGGGAAAAGAGCCGAGTCTGAGACAGAACTCGGGAGAGAGGTACTGCCTGGGGCCTGGTCACGGATTGAAAAAGCGGGGAGTGGCCGAGAGCTGAAGACAGAGGATGGTGCCAATTACTGACCCAGGAGAACAGACCTGGTAGCTGAGTGACACCATTTTCACCGCTATCGCGCATGCGCATGTGCACCTATGAGCACCACAACAATCCACCTTGGTTGACTAGCAGCGCCATCTAGTGGAGAACGGAGCTGTTACACTAAGCCCTGCCCAACTGGGCAAACCTGGCTCTTTAAGAACACAAGTCTCACCGCCTACTTCGTTTATGGAATATAAAGCCCGACATAGTCTGACTTCTAGGGGAAAACGAGGTAATTTCAGTCCTATTTCAATCTGTTAGCTTGTCTGTTTATTCAGTTTTCTTTGTTTTTTGTCTCCTTTATACTACTTTTTGTTTCCTTGAATACAGAAAGAGAAAAAATTCGTTTTTATTTTCTATTTTTATTAAAAATATTTTTCTTTAATTTTTATTATATTTTTTACTTTTGTGTAAATTTTTTCAGATTCTTTTTATTACATCATTTTATTTTAGTGTACTTCAGTGTATTCACCTTTTCAAATTTTCAAACGATTTCCTTTTTCTTTCTTTTTCTTTTTTCTCTTTTTCATTTCTTTTCTTTTTGTTGAATGCAGAAAGATAAAAACCTTATTTCTACTTTCCATTTCTATTAAAATATTTTTCTTTAATTTTTTTCAACTATATTCTTTACTTTTGTGTAAATTTTTTCAAATTATCTTTTAATCCCATCATCTCATTTTAGTCTACTTCAGTGTATTCATTTTTTTTCAAACTCTCAAATGATTTCCTTCCCCTCCCCCTTTTTTTCCCTCTAATCTGTGAAACCACTTTCAACACCCAAACCAAAACACACCTAGGATCTAGAATCATGTATTAGATTGTGTGTGTGTGTGTGTGTGTCTGTGTGTGTTTAATTTTTTTAATTTTAATATTTTTTAATTTTGTTTTTTTAATTTTAATTTTTTTACCTCATTAATTCCTTTTCTCCCTTCAAAAAAAAAAAAAAAGAAGGAATTCACCCCAAAGGAAAGAGCATGAAGAAATGACAGCCAGGTAGTTAACCAACACACATACAAGCAAGATATCTGAACCAGAATTGAAAATCAAGATAATAAGAGTACTGGCTGGAGTTGATAATAGGTTAGAATCCCTTTCTACAGAGATAAAAGGAGTAAAAAATAGTCATAATGAAATTTAAAATACTACAACTGAGGGGCGCCTGGGTGGCGCAGTCGGTTAAGCGTCCAACTTCAGCCAGGTCACGATCTCGCGGTCCGTGAGTTCGAGCCCCGCGTCGGGCTCTGTGCTGACTGCTCAGAGCCTGGAGCCTGTTTCCGATTCTGTGTCTCCCTCTCTCTCTGCCCCTCCCCCGTTCATGCTCTGTCTCTCTCTGTCCCAAAAATAAATAAAAACGTTGAAAAAAAAATTAAAATGCTACAACTGAGCTGCAATCATGGATGGATGCAGTGGCGGCAAGGATGGATGAGGCAGAACAGAAAATCAGCGATATAGAGGACAAACTTATAGAGAATAATGAAACAGAAAAAAAAGAGGGAGATTAAGGTGAAAGAGCACGATTTAAGAATTAGAGAAATCAGTGACTCATTAAAAAGGAACAACATCAGAATCATAGTGGTCCCAAAAGAGGAAGAGAGAGAAATACGGTAGAAGGGTAATGTGAGCAAATCATAGCAGAAAACTTTCCTAACCTGGGGAAAGACACAGACATCAAAACACAGGAAGCACAGAGGAACCCATTAGATTCAACAAAAACTGACCATCAATAAGGCATATCATAGTCAAATTCACAAAATACTCAGTCAAAGAGAGAATCATGAAAGCAGCAAGGGAAAAAAAGTCCCTAACCTACAAGGGAAGACAGATCAGGTTTGCAGCAGACCTATCCCAGAAACCTGGCAGGCCAGAAAGGAGTGGCAGGATATATTCAATGTGCTGAATCAACAAAACATGCAGCCAAGAATTCTTTATCCAGAAAGGCTGTCATTCAAAGTAGAAGGAGAGATAAAAAGTTTCCCAGACAAACAAAAATTAAAGGAGTTTGTGACCACTAACCCAACCCTACAAAAAATTTTAAGGGGGACTCTCTGATGGGAGAAAATATGAATATCTATACATATAGATATAGATAGATATAGATATAGATATAGATATAGATATAGATATAGAAATAAATAAATAAATATCAAAAGCAACAAAGATTAGAAAGTACCAGAGAACACCCCCAAAAACTCCAAGTCTCCAAGCAACATAATGGCAATAAATTCATATCTTTCAGTACTCACTCTAAACATCAATGCACTCAATGCTCCAATCAAAAGACATAGGGTAACAGAATGAATAATAAAACAAGATCCATTTATATGCTGTTTACAAGAGATCCACTTTAGACCTAAAGACACCTTCAGATTGAAAATAAGGGGATAGAGAACCATCTATCATGCTAATGGTCAACAAAAGAAAACCGGAGTAGCCATACTTATATCAGACAATCTAGATGTTAAAATAAAGACCGTATCAAGAGATGCAGAAGGACATTATATCATAATCAAAGGGACTATCCACCAATAAGACCTAACAATTGTAAACATTTATGCGCCAAATGTGATAGCACCCAAATATATAAATCAATTACACAAACATAAAGAAACTCATCAATAATAATACCATAACAGTAGGAGACTTCAACACCCCACTCAGAGCAATGGACAGATCATCTAAGTAGAAAATCAACAAGGAGGGGCGCCTGGGTGGCGCAGTCGGTTAAGCCTCCGACTTCAGCCAGGTCACGATCTCACAGTCCGTGAGTTCGAGCCCCGCATCAGGCTCTGGGCTGATGGCTCAGAGGCTGGAGCCTGTTTCCGATTCTGTGTCTCCCTCTCTCTCTGCCCCTTCCCCGTTCATGCTCTGTCTCTCTCTGTCCCAAAAATAAATAAACGTTGAAAAAAAAAATTAAAAAAAAAATGGCAGATATCTGCCTTAAAAAAAAAAAAAAAAAGAAAATCAACAAGGAAACAATGGCTTTGAATGACACACTGAACCAGATGGACTTAACAGATATATTCACAACGTTTCATCCTAAAGCAGCAGAATACACATTCTTCTCCAGTGATCATGGAATGTACTCTAGAATAGACCATATACTGGGACACAAATCAGCCCTAAGTAAGTACAAAAAGATCGAGATCATACACAGCATATTTTCAGACCACAACACTATGAAACCCAAAATAAACCACAAGAAAAAATTTGAAAATGTAACAAATACTTGGAGACTGAAGAACATCCTACTAAAGAATGAATGGACTAACCAAGTAGTTAAAGAGGAAATTAAAAAGTATATGGAAGTCAGTGAAAATGATAACACCACAACCCAAAACCTCTGGGACAGCAGCAAAGGCAGTCATAAGAGGAAATTATATAGCAATCCCAGCCTTCCTAAAGAAGGAAGAAAGATCTCAGATACATAAACTAACCTTACGCGTTAAGGAGCTGGAAAAAGAACAGCAAATAAAACCCCAAGGCAGCAGATGATAGGAAATAATCAAGATTAGAGCAGAAATTAATGCTATCAAAACCAAACCAAACCAAACCAAACAAAACAAAACAAAAACCAGTAGAACAGATCAAGGACACCAAAAGCTGGTTCTTGGAAAGAATAAACAAAATTGATAAACCACTAGCCAGATGGACCAAAAAGAAAAAGGAAAGGATCCAAATAAATAAAATCAAGAATGAAAGAGGAGAGATCACTACCAACACAACAGAAATAAAAACAATAATAAGAGATATTATGAGCAATTATATGCCAATAAAATGGGTAATCTGGAAGAAATGGACAAATTCCTAGAAACATTTACACTACCAAAACTGAAACAGGAAGAAATAGAAAATTTGAACAGACCCATAACCAGTAAAGAAATCAAATTAGTAATCAAAAACCTGCCAAAAAACAAGAGTCCAGGCCCAGATGACTTTCCAGGGGAATTCTACCAAACATTTAAGGAAGAGTTAACACCTATTCTTGAAGTTGTTCCAAAAAATAGAAACGGAAGGGAAACTTCCAAACTCTTTCCATGAAGCCAGCATTACCTTGATTCCAAAACCAGACAGAGACCCTACTAAAAAGGAGAACTATAGACCAATTTCCCTGATGAAAATGGATGCAAAAATCCTCAAAAACATATTAGCCAACCGGATCCAACAATACATTAAAAAGATTCACTACGACCAAGTGGGAATTATACCTGGGATGCAGGTCTGGTTCAATATCTGCAAAACAATTAACGTGATTCATCACATCAATAGAAGAAAGGACAAGAACCATATGATTGTCTCAATAGATGCAGAGAAAGCATTTGACAAAATACATTGTTTCTTGATAAAAACCCTCAAGGAAGTAGGCAAGGAGGAAGCATACCTCGAGATCATAAAAGCCATATATGAACAACCCAATGCTAATATCATCCTCAATGGGGAAAAACTGAGAGCTTTCCCCCTAAGGTCAGAACAAGACAGGGATGTACACTCTCACCACTGTTATTCAACATAGTATTGGAAGTCTTAGCCTCAGCCATCAGATAACACAAAGAAATAAAAGGCATCCAAATCGGCCAGGATGTCAAACTTTCACTCTTTGCAGATGACATGATGCTCTAGATGGAAAACCCAAAAGATTACACCAAAAAACTGCCTGAACTGACTCATGAATTCAGCAAAGTGACAGGATATAAAATCAATGTACACAAATCAGTTGCGGTCCTATATACCAACAATGAAGCAACAGAAAGAGAAATCAAGGAATCGATTCCATTTACAATTGCACCAAAAGCCATAAAATACCTAGGAATAAATCTAACCAAAGAGGTGAAAAATGTATATACTGAAAACTATAGAAAGCTTATGAAAGAAATTGAAGAAAACACAAAAAAATGGAAAAAGAATCCATGATCCTGGATAGGAAGAACAAATATTGTTAAAATGTCGATACCACCCAAAGCAATCTACATATTCAATGCAATCCCTATCAAGGTTACACCAGCATTCTTCACTGAGCTAGAACAAATAATCCTAAAATTTGTATGGAACCAGAAAAGACCCCGAATAGCCAAAGCGATCTTGAAAAAGAAAACCAAAGCAGGAGGCATCACAATCCAGACTTCAAGCTATACTACAAAGCTGTCATCATCAAGACAGTATGGTACTGGCACAAGAGCAGACACTCAGATCAATGGAACAGAATAGAGAACCCAGAAATGGACCCACAAAGTATGGCCAATTAATCTTTGATAAAGGAGGAAAGAATATCCAGTGGAATAAAGACAGTCTCTTCAGCAAGTGGTGCTGGGAAAACTGGACAGCGACATGCAGAAGAATGAACCTGGACCACTTTCTTACACCATACACAAAAAATAAACTCAAAATGGATGAAAGACCTAAATCTAAGACAGGAAGCCATCAAAATCCTTGAGGAGAAAGCAGGCAAAAACCTCTTTGATCTTGGCCGCAGCAACTTCTTACTCAACACATCTCCGGAGGCAAGGGAAACAAAAGCAAAACTGAACTACTGGGACCTCATCCAAATAAAAAGCTTCTGCACAGGAAAGGAAACAATCAGCAAAACTAAAAGGCAACCGACAGAATGGGAGAAGATATTTGCAGATGACGTATCAGATAAAGGGTTAGTATCCAAAATCTTCAAAGAACTTACCAAACTCAACACCCAACAAACAAATAATCCAGTGAAGAAACAGGAAGACATGAGCAAACACTTCTCTAAGGAAGACATCCAGATGGCCAACAGACACGTGAAAAAATGCTCAACATCACATATCATCAGGGAAATACAAATCAAAACCACAATGAGATACCACCTCACACCTGTCAGAATGGCTAACATTAACAACTCAGGCAACAACAGATGTTGGCGAGGATGCGGAGAAAGAGGATCTCTTTTGCATTGTTGGTGGGAATGCAAGCTGGTATGGCCACTCTGGAAAACTGTATGGAGGTTCCTCAAAAAACTAAAAATAGAACTACCTACAACCCAGCAATTGCACTACTAGGCATTTATCCATGGACTACAGGTGCACTTTTTCGAAGGGAAATACACACCCCATGTTTATAGCAGCACTATCAACAATAGCCAAAGTATGGAAAGAGTCCAAATGTCCATCGATGGATGAATGGATAAAGGAAATGTAGTATATTTATACAATGGAGTATTACTCAGCAATCAAAAAGAATGAAATCTTGCCATTTACAACTACGTGGATGGAACTGGAGGGTATTATGCTGAGTAAAATTTGTCAGTCAGAGAAAGACAAAAATCATATGACTTCACTCCTATGAGGACTTTAAGAGAAAAAACAGATGAACATAAGGGAAGGGAAACTAAAATAAAAACAGGGAGGGGGACAAAACAGAAGAGACTCATAAATATGGGGAACAAACTGAGGGTTACTGGAGGGGTTGTGGGAGGTGGGGTGGGTTGAATGGGTAAGGGGCACTAAGGAATCTACTCCTGAAACATTGTTGCACTACATGCTAACTAATTTTGATGTAAATTTTAAAAAATAAAAAATAAAACAAGTTAAAAAAAACTGTGGGCCAGAACTCATTTTACATTATGTCAATATATGATGAGAAGGAAATGCATCAAAGTGTTAATATTTGGTTGCATCTGATCATTTTTTTCCTTTACACTTTTCTGAATTTCCCACAAAGAAAAAGGACTATTATGATTAGCCAAATAGCTATGGAAATACACTGTTTATATGCATAGAAAACAGTTGTAGCAGAAGTATCTTAAGAGCTATTTCTCTCTCATCAATCTCTAAATCCCCCCCTACCTCATTGTCTTATCTCAGTACCCAAACCTGCAGGTTCAAGCTACGTTCCTTAAAGAAATAATTTTCTTGAATGTTACCACAAGAAAAACCTGAAATTGGTCACTTACAGAAGTTCTAAAAGAGAGGATGCTCAAAGATGCTCTCTATGCTCAAAAAAACAAAAGAAAGATTTCGATCACCATGATGCATACCTGACAAGTTATTATATCTTCTGATGGACTTACAGATTGCTTTGGGCTTGCTCCACATCCAGCCCCAATGACTTAAGATCCTCTTTCAAAAGGTGTTTTTTTTCTCTCAATAATTCCATCCTTTGAAAGGTTCATTCATGGTGATAAACCTACTACCTCTCAGTAATTCTCTCCTGCTTTTCTTCCTAGGCCATTTTCAAGTGGATATTTATTGATAAATGAAATATTGTACATCTAATTACTATCCAAACAACATCCACTGGCAATGTCTTAAAGTGTAATCCATCAATCTTTCTCTAGATATATGGCTTTGAAAACAAGGGTTACAATTCTTAGGTAAACTTTCCATATCAATTTTAGTTGGCACATAACAAAATTCAATAGATTCTTTTACTGTGAGCTTTCTGAAAACTATCATTACTATTAATATACTAATGAGAATTGCTAATATGGAGAATGAACATTGTACTCAGTGTTTATTTCCCCAAAATATTTAACCACAGAAATTGTTTTTTCTTCTCTTGAGTTTCTAAAGTTCTGGTGGGAACAGTTTTGGAAGTCCTACTCTAAAGGGTGGATTTGATTTGTGAGGTTTGACAGATGAAGCATGAATGAACCACTCCATGACACATAATTCAACTTGTGGTACAGATTCAGAATGAATTAGACAGCCTGGCTGACAGCATTCTGTTGAGTGGTCAGGAGTGGGTAGTGAATTGAGAGGCAACAAACCAAGGTGAAGGGGAGGCCTCTGCCTCTCCCATGTTTTATGTCTTCACCAGAGCTATTGTAATGGGGGAACTCATGAGCCTGACCTTTACTGGAAGTACCCTAGAGCCCCATCTTACATGAGCTTCTTACAGTCCCAGCCTCCTCCTCCTCTATCTAAAAGGATCATGGCAAAAATGCTCTCAACTGAGAATTACTGGCCACTTAAGAGACTCCCAGACTCAAGTATTTCTGTTAGCAGAATGGTTGGGCTGGGCGAGGGAACTCATGTTCACCTAAGAGCAGTACAGTTGTTCAGTTCCCTCTGACGGCCGCCATGTGAAAATGGGGGTCCAGGATTGCCAGGCAGTTTGGATTTTTCAAAAGAAACTGAAAATATAGATTTGTAATAGCTTTATTGAATGTACAGTTGACCCTTGAACATGGGTTTGAACTTCATGGGTCCACTTATACATGGATTGTTTTTGATAAATGCAGCATAGTACTGTAAATGTATTTCTCTTCATTATGATTTTCTTAAAAGCATTTTCTTTTCTCTAACTTACTTTATTTTTAGAATACACTATATAATACATAACACATACAAAATATGTGTTAACCAGCTGTTTATATTATCAGTAAGGCTTCCAGTGAACAGTGAGCTGCTAATAGTTAAGTTCTTGGTGAGGCACCTGGGTGGCTCAGTTGTTTAAGTGTCTGCTCTTGATTGTGGTTCAGGTCATGATCTCACAGTTCATGAGTCTGAGCCCTATGGTGGGTTCTGTGCTGACAGTGTGGAGCCTGCTTGGGATTCTCTCTCCCTCTCTCTCTTCCCCTTTCCCACTCATGCTCTCTCTCTCAAAATAAGGAAATAATCACATCACCACAATCTAATTTTACTGAAATTTTTCAATTTTTAAATGTTGATTCAAATATATGAGAAATTAAGTACAAGCCAAAAAAATACATCTGTTCTCCATGGTCAGCCTGTGGGCTACTAATTGATGGCATAAATAAAAAGGAAACGAATCACCATATAACTCTGGATTTTTTCTGAAATTATAACCAGGTGCTAAGTTGAGACACAGAAATAAAGTGTTGACTAACAGTCTATTGGAAACTTATTTATTGTGTAATTTGGGACACTTTCATACACATTAAACACAAGGGAATACTCGGACTTTATGGGTTACCTGCGAGGAATTTTAAAGCGCTAAAATACAACAACAACATAAGACATATTTGGGGGATGGGAACCAAGTTTGATTCATCTAGGCATGGCCAGTGCTTAGCATGCATCTGGCCCAGAGAAGGCACTTGTCAGAGAGTAGTATAACTCTACTCAGGAATTTGTGTATAGCGTGGGATTGCTTTCCTTGCACTGAGGACTGTTATCTTTCAACAGGAATGTAAGAGAAGATATTCTGGAACAAGATGAGAAGATACACAAGAAAACACTCCATGATTGACTCCATGATTCAATATAAAATGCATGAACATTTTTCTCATTCTCATCAGTTCCCTGCTAAACAGTACCTCAATGCTCTAAATGCTTCTGGATCACCCTGTTAACAAAGATGAACATTGGAGGCAGAGGAGCAATTAAATCCTTGAAACCACAGCATTACACATCTGGGGAGAGGAACTAAAGGATCTGCTGCTGCCGAACAGGCTACAAATTGGCTGCTGTGGTCGTGTGATCCAGGACCACTTTCTTCTAGCTTAGCGGAGGCTTAGCGAGTGTAGCCAGGTGAAGTTCAAAGCAACCACAGAAGCAGGGCTCGTATCATTCTAGGTCGTGTCTGGAGGGACCATCAGCCCCTCAGGTAATAAACTAGACATACACCGCCAAGCCACTCACAGAGCCAGCCCAGCTTCTGAAGGGATTCAGTCTCATTTTGACCCATTTCAGATTGGAAAAAAAAAGTATCAGTCAGGCTTGATGGCACTTCCAAGGCAAAGTGAAAACCAAAACAAGCAGGGAGGACTGGAGGGTTGGAGCTGTTGGCCAACCAAAAATTGAAAAGACTGGTGAGAGAATAAAGAGAACAAAGAAGACATGAGTGTTTTCATCTAAATCCAGCAATAATATAGTATGAAAACCACAACCTGAGCAAATATATTCTATGATGTATGAATTTTTAACATTAAGGCCAAGTTACCATGTTTTGCAAAATTCCAAAAACTTGAGAGTGAACCTCTATTCTGACACTGGATTCAGATCACTGTCCAATAGGCAACAAGTAATCAATGTCCAAAAACCAAAAATATCAAGTATAGGTATTGCCTCTCATAAGGAAAGCAAGTATTAAACTATTCAAACTCAATGACAAATATGTATTTCTGTCACAAAAAAAAAATTCTTAGTTACATCAGAGGATTTATAAAGAAGGCGACTTTTAAAGTAAAATTTTACATGCAAAAAAATGGACTCACACTGCAGGAACACATCTAGATCCCATAAATATAAATATTCTATTAATATATAAGGATAAATATAAATATTCTAGTGATATATAAGTATAAATATTTTGCAAAAATATAAGTATATTTCTAAACATACAAAAATATTTTTATAACTGTATAAATATTCTATAAACATATTTATATGGCCAGTGACATTGCCATAATCTAACTCAGTGCTTTTTTCAAGATATTTCCCCACACACATCCCATTGCTATGGACATTTGAAGACAGCACAACTTCCCACTCTGTTTTGTTTTTCAACCTTTCCTTTGAAAGCCTTAAATGCCTAATTTAGAGAGCTCAGGATTTCTCAACCAGCAAATATGTACACCCAATCCAGCATCTTTCTCCAAGCTAGCTTGTACTGTCTTGCTCTCTCTCTCTCTTTGTAAAGCCTGATCAACAAGAAGAGGAAGACAACAGACTGATTATTTTCATCATCAATATGCATTCCCCGTACCCACCATCAAAAGCATTAAGAACTTTTGGAAATCAAAGGATTTGAGATATCAAAAGGATATTCCTCACCTGAAGTAGATGGCGCCCCATTCTCTCACTGCGATCTGGTGTTTTGCAAGACATCTTCTTCTTTCTGCCCCTCTCACCCTGGATTGTCATCAACCCCTGAAACTTGAGGGACAGGGTGTTTATTAGAAGCTTAATTTCATTTGATCCCCTGAGCCCTTTTCTTCTCCATGACACTCACACTGACAGTTTAAAGAAAACAAGCTTTGTGCAAAATTCTTTCTAGGGCAAAATTAGCCACAGTTCTTAACTGAATAGTGAATTTTATGACAACGTCTGATCATAAAACTTTGCCTGGGTGAAAGCTGGCAGTGAGAAATACTTTCAGTGAGAGAAAAATTAAGATAGCTCAATTTCCCCACTCCTACCATCTTTTGGTGTTCATTTATACATGGGATATTTTCACTTGTCCATTACATAGATATTCTGATCCTTGAGACCCACAGAGGAGGAGAAGAGAGACCTGGACTCCGGCATCTGACCAACAACTCCTCTATGATTTTCATGCTAAAAGCATTGTCTTTTGTCAAGGAGAGCTTCCAGAGCTGCTGCGTTAGTGTTTTGAATGGGTCTGATGAATTGGTATTGTATTTCTAGCATATTGAATTATTTCATTTATTATTCCTTTTTTCCCCAAACTTTTCTGACCACAAATAGTATGACTAAAAGGACATTAGTATTCAAATTCACATATCACCTCTGTGTAGAGCTATTGTTTTCAGGAAGCCATTACTGCACATTGCTAGGCAAAGGAATGACTGCAGCATTAGACAAGGCATCCTGTGACTCTAGCAGACAGCCACAACCTGTTTCCTGAAGCAGCGATTCTCATTTTCTTTACTTGTCATATAAATTAAAATGGCCAACATCTAGTAGTGCCAGATTTATTTTCTTTGGAATTTCACTTCACCTTCATTTTAAGACTCAAATAAAACAGGCCACAAGAGGGTCATGCAAGGGAGGATGTGATCACTCCTGTGTGGTGGAGAGGGGACCAGGAGGATGTGCTCCTAAATCAGGTGATTCACAAAGACTCACTCCTCTGAATATTAAGAAATATAGTCTAGTGGCCTAAACATAAAAGATGAAAAGATGCTGTCTGAGCCTAGATTTGGTACTGAGTCCCATTTCTTAATAACATCTGCCAATCATGAACTCTCTGGCCTTTTCATGAATATGCCTATATATATATATATATATATATATATATATATATATATTCTCATACACCAAGCCATGAGTATATCTGTTGCCTCTGAAGTTTGGACTTTTGCACAAAAAGAAAGAGTGTGTTGCAAAGTAATAATGTTTTATGCAATGTTCTGGAATTTATTGTAAACAAGTTTATGCTTTATACAAAAATCTTGTGATGGTTATTAACAATGATTATGAAAAAAAGTTCTTGAAAATAATAGAAGTGGGTGGGAAAATTTAGAGCACAACCATAGATTCTTAGCACAAGCTTGGACTTTAATGACTCTCCTTGTCCCCAAATCCCTTCTACACAATTCCTGCTGGAATACTTCTGGCCAGCAGGAGGCTCTCACCCATCTAATTGTTAAATACCTCTAATGCTTAGAAGGGTCTTGAAACCCATTCTTGGGGATAAGATCATCTGTAGCAAACAATCATTTTTACTTCTTACAGAAAACAATGATTATTTTCTTCTTATAGAAAGCAAATATGGAAACTGGTGCAGTCACTCTGGAGAGTATGGAGGTTCTTCAAAAAGTTAAAAATAGGGCGCCTGGGTGGCTCAGTGGTTGAGCATCCAGCTTCAGCTCAGGTCACGATCTCGTGGTCTGTGAGTTCGAGCCTCACGTGGGGCTCTGTTCTGACAGCGCAGAGCCTGGAGCCTCCTTCAGATTCTGTGTCTCCCTCTCTCTCTCTGCCCCTGCCCTGCTCATGCTCTGCCTGTCTCTCTCTCTCTCTGTCAAAAATAAATAAACATTAAAAAAAAAAGTTAAAAATAGAACTACCCTGTGATCCAGCAATTGAACTACTAGGTATTTACCCAAAGGATACAAAAATACAGATTTGAAGAGGTACACGCACCCTGATGTTATAGCAGCACTATCAACAAGAGCGAAGCTATGGAGAAAGCCCAACTGTCCATCCTCCAGTGAATGGATAAAGAAGATGTTATATATATATACAATGGAAGACTACTTAGTGATTTAGAAAAGTGAAATCTTGCCATTTTCAACAACAGGGATGGAGCTAGAGTGTATTAAGCTAAGCAAAATAAGTCAGTCAAAGAAAGTCAAATACCCATACGATTTAATTTGTATGTGGAATTTAAGAAACCCAACAGATGAACATATGGGAAGGAGGGGAAAGAGAGAGGGAAACAAACCATGAGTGAGTTTTAAAGATATAGACCAAACTGAGGGTTGATGGAGGGAGGTGTGGGGATGGGCTAGATGTGGCACTTGTTGGGATGAGCACTGGATGTTATATGTAGGTTATGGATCACTGAATTCTACTCCTGAAACCAACGTTGCACTGTATGTTAACTAAGTAGAATTTAAATAAAAATTTGAAAAAAAAAGAAAGCAAAAGAAATGTACTAAATCAGATATCAAAAACTCACGTGTTCCTTTATAGAAGATAAACGTATTTGCAAAAATTGCAGGAAATATAAACTATCCGCAAATCCTTTGCTTAAATCCCTCCTTTTTTAATTTTAGAAATTATATGCTGTGTTTTTATATTCCAACAAGAATAAAGAGAAATGTATATTTCAGTCTCCAAAAATGGGAATTGTGTTTTCATTCTGGGCACACAATTTCCACTCTGAGTGAAACAATCCAGGAGTTCCAGACCCTCCACAGCAACCCACCTGCCCCAACCCCAAATTATTGCTGGTCAGTGGTAAGAAAGGTCAGCAGGGAGTTGGCTTCACGTGGTCCCTCAGAGACCTAGACTGATGGAGGAGTCAGCATCTTTTACCCACACCATTCAGAAAATACCGTCTGATAACCACAAAAGAAATTGTGGCACTGGAGGTTCCCAGACCCAGAATGAAATACTCTCCTGGTCCATTGATCAGAATTACTCACACAATGTGTACAGCTGCAAAGGGGCTGAGAAACATAGTCCTCCAGCCTCTCTGGTAATGACTGCCGCGTGTCTCCCTGGGACCTTTCCTTTTCCAAGTTGAGCATCCATAATTCCATCAACTGATTTTCATACAGCACCACCTCCACAGCCCCATCTTCCCGATTGCCCTCCCACTGATCATTTCTACCTTCAAGAGATCTCAACTGTGCCTATAAACCCTCTGAAATTATGTGATTTTTGTGAGCACGTTTATACCCTGTAGAGAAAAACCTTCGAAGGATTAGCCTAAGAAGGTTTCAGAACACCACTTTACTTCTTCATTACCTCTCAGGGTAGTTGTTTAGCAACGGTCTGAGCAGTGGTGAATACAATCCTTCATATACACATGACTTCAACAAAAATGCGACATTCTATGAAAATAGCCTAAAATTCCATTTGATTTCTTGACAAAATACTGGACTATACTGAGTTTATGGGCACCTAAGACACCACAGTACACACCACCTACACTGCTGTGAGGCCAGGTAGCACCAATTCTGAGTTTATAAAAATTCTTTGGGTTGTTTTAGTTATTCCCCTGGCCCTATTCTCACTTTCACTCTTTGCTTTAGGCTTAATGTTAGTTCACATCTGCGCAAATGGTTTTGAATCTTAATTCTATCCTTAAACATATTATTTGTTCTTCCCTCCCATATTTGTGTTTTCTGATTGCCATCTCTAATATGGATTCATCCAAATCAACTACACAAAATGTTGGGGAGTTCAGGGCAAAGGACAAAGCCATACGGCACACCCCACCAGAGCCCCTCGGAGGGGACAGGACTGCCCCTCGGCACATCTGTCACTGCCTTGTCCTGCTCTATTCCCAAGTTTTCCAGTTTCAGGAATATGTTTATCTCACTCTCATGGACACTTACTCCACCCTTCTAGGAGTGAACAGGCTCCTGGCCACATCCCAGTCTCAGTGATAACCTTCAGTCCAGTTGGGCTTTTTATTTTTTTTCAACTTTCTTCACTCAAAATATGTTTTTTAATATTAATATTTTAATCACAATTTTATACCAAATCTAACACAAACAAGTTACTTAAGGACTTGGGGTTCATTGTATTCATTAATAAAGAAATCTTATAGCCCCTTGTGACTCTAGGAATGTAAGATTCTCTGAATTTTACTAGATATCTTCCTCTGTGGAGTGAAAATCATCCCAGATAGAACTGTACCGATCCTATCAATAAACAAGCCAACAAACAAATAATAGAAAATAAAAACTGGAGCATGATGATGAGGCTTTCCAAATTGTTGCACCCAGTTCCTTGTGGGATTGGGAATATAATCCCACCCTGTATGCATTTTCCTTAAAAAGAAACAGTATTTCTTCTTCTTGCCAGACATTAAAGTGGCCCATGTGCCACCTGTAGCAAGAACTGCTTGATCTTGGCTAATGCTGCCTATCAATTCACATTACTTTGGCCTGTTAGCTTCAAAAAACCTCACAAGGTTAACTATGCAATAATTCAATGACATTTATCTAAGGATCAAAATATTATGAGATTACAGTACAGAAAATAATACAGGTGTCATACATTTGTGATGGCTACTCAGCAAAAATGGATAATTTACAGCTATATTGCTCTGCCCACTCCTGTATGAAATATTTATCCCAGCCAACCACTGTTCTCAGATTAATGCCATTTAATCTTATTTCAAAGAGTTGACAGCAGTGCCCCCCACTGAGGTCCTGCCTGACAATCACATAATAATCCAGAAGGGCCTCTTGATTAAGTCAGCAGAAGCCATTGGACAGGTTTCAAGGAGCCCCCTTCCTTTCAAGGTGAGAGAAAGGACATCAGTTTTACTTTGCCATATAAAAAACCACAGTGTATACTCTAGAGCTCAAATGAACAGATAGTTCGAGTACATTTCTTAACCTATTTCTCACTTAAAAATTATACAAAGCTATAAACTCTGTGCCTTAGATGCCCCCGGGAAAATAGGAGTTGGTTTCAGGAAGAAATTGAACTGTTCAGTGTTTGTCTGTCTCCTTGCCTCTGTTCTCTTCACTCCAAACAAACATTCTTTTAAAAAGTAATCTCTCACTGAGGCAGATCCAAACCATCTTCATTATGAGAATAAACAAGTTTGTTGCTGGTTTAGGTATAAGAGGGCCACATTCTCCTCAATCTCTAGAAGTAATGAAGCCACTTTGAGTTGAGTGTTTGTAAAAGGCTTTCCGCAGGCCCTTTGTGAGTGAAAACTTGAGTCAGATAGAGCAGGTCAGTCATTATGAGGTCCTCTATGAACTTATCACCCCGTAAGAAAAATATTTCTGGAACCAACTACCTGCTTCTAAGGGAATAGACAAACATTCTTTGCTCACGGAGGCAGAAATATGACTTTTACGAATTGATAAGGCAATAGTGGCCTGCATATTGCAGGTATTCAATAAATATTTGTAAATGTGTTGCCTCAAGAATGTTCATGGATTCAGTACCTACGATGTTTCTAGGACCAGAGAAAATAATTAAAACTTTAAGGCACGGCATGGAGCTTCAAAGAATTTATAGTACATCTGTGGAGAACAACGTGATATATTTAATATAATCGAAAATCAGTACTAGGAAAATGAACACTTCACAGATTTGTATTATAGACTTTAAGTTATTCGTAGACTTTGGGAAGGAAAGCATGATCTAGGGTGACATGAAAGTCTTCATAGAAGAAGTGGACTGGGGGCTTCTATTACTTTATGCTGGGTTACAAGAGTAGAGTCAAGAAATGGCCAGGAACCTCAATGGCTAACCATTCATGTCTTACTCACATACATGATAACCCAGTGTTGGCTTTGGCTCTCCTTGCTGTCTTCAAGGGACCCAGTCTGAAGGAGCCGATTTATTTTAATTTGTTGGCACAAAGAAGTAATAGAAATAACAAAATCACACGACGGCTCTTAAAGCTTCTGTGTGGTCATGGAATATATTACCTCCACCCACAATCTATGGGCTGAAGCAAGCTGTATGGCCAAGCCTGCCATCAATAAGATACTGAATATATTTTTCCTACTGTGAGGAGCACAGTAAGTCAGTTAGCAGCCAGTGAGGATATATAACCCTCTTGGAGGGAAGGCTGCCTTACCATCACGGTAATATATACATTACTGTGGTGTAATCCAATGATATAATCTTCCAAGAGCGGTACCATAACGTACGTATGGAACGTGGCTTGGAAGAATGAATGGAGGATTATTCTGAAAGTAGAAACAGTGGAAATATCTGGACCAAAGGGTATATCCATAGCGATTTTATGTGAGATTTCTAAACAGCCCTCCAAAAATGTAATAATTTACATTCCAACCAACAGTGTGTGAAAGAATTTTTCCAAGCCTACATATTGATAACATATTATATATTATTTTAGTTATATATTGATAATATTATATGTTGATATAATATATAATTCAATATATAATTCAGTATATAACTGAACATGGTAATTTGTGTTCTCATTTCTATTTATCTCATTATGAGTAAGGATGACCATTTTTTTTCATTTGTTTATGGCTATTTAATTTTTATTTTTTGCCTTAAAAACAAAAATCTTTAGTATGAAGACTCATACAACATGTTAAAATTCCTTATAATCTGTTCAGACTTGGCCCTGGCTAGTGGGATCAAAGCCATACACCAAGTGAAGTAAAATGGTTCTAAAATCAAGGACTGGTGTTTGTGTTGAAATTCATTCTGCTTCCTTATTTAAAATACTTTCAAATACTACCCCCAACACAGTCAAATTTCTGAGCCAACCTGGAACAAAGTCTCTTGGGAGGAAAGATCACAGATTTTAAATGCCAATTCCTGGCCAGAAATGTATTGTGCCTGATTCCTAATCAGATGAATCCCGTCTTTGCAGTTCTAGGAACTCCGTTCTCCTAACATGGGAAAGTGTCCACATTCTGCATTTCTTCTTTAGACTCTCCTCATTTGTTCTCTCTACTCCAATGTTTCCCAAACTGCGTATCATGGGATATTCATCCTGTGAAATACTGCAGGTGAAAGGTGGGGGGTGAGTTTATAGTCAAATAAATTTGAGAAATACTGTGTACCAATCCTGTCCTCAAACGCAGAAGCTGGGTGACTTTGAGGAGTGACCTTATTTCTCTGGTTTCAGTTCTCACGTGTAACATGTGTAACATGTGCTAATAATGGTACCTACTTCACAGTGCTGTTGTAAGGGCTAAAGTAGTGAACACATTCAAAGCATGTAGAATAATACCTGGCATATAGAAGTGCTTAATATGTGTTTATTATTACTATCAGCATCTACAGGCTCTGGAAAATCTTGCAGCAAATAAACCTGTTTAACTTTGCTTAATTCAGATTTTTTCTCATTTTTTTTTCACTTAATTCATATGCCTTTGAGCATTCTTCTAGTGTCACCTAACACCTAAATCTTCAGTTAGGGTGGTAGGAACTGTCTCAAACTCCAAGTTGCCCAATGCCAACCAAAGATCAACCTCATAAGCAGGCTTTTCATAGGATACTAGTCAGGCCGGCTACATTGACTCTTTTCTGCACCATAGTGAAATTCCATAAATCTCTGGGATCCTCTGCCTTCACCTACAGAATGATGTATATTTGATTTTCCCATTGTTCCTACAGTTTTGAGTCTTCACATTTTTTGAAATGACTGCTGATCCTGACAGACAAGCATTCAAAGAAAACTCCTCACAACAAAGTTAGTTAGCAAAAAATACTGATAAGTGTTACATTGACTGACTTAAAAAAATTAATTTACATGGCATCAGGAAAGATGAATATTATCATGACACTAATAGGTAGTTCTGAAATATGTACCAACTTAAATTCAATAGTGTGTAAATTTTTTAGTTAATTGATATATTTTTATGCTTGATATTTGAGGAAACATTTAAGCCAATAGACATTTATGTTATAATATAAATGTATGAACAAGGAGGTTAGCATAGATAAAAGCAAAATCTAATATTTAGATTATAAAACTTAAAATGTAGAGCAGATAATTCAACTTGAACACATTTACTTACCCTGGCATGACTCACATTTTTGTACATACTTGGAACATAAATTTGGCATATGATCACACATTTTATTACTGTCCTTCTTCCCTACACCTTCTTTTACAACAGCTATTTATTTGAATCACAAAATCAGTATTTATAATTTATAAAATCCTGGGCAACATGTAGCTTCATGCTACCTATGAAAGTTAAAGATGAAAAATAAGTAAATTAATCATATTAGTTTAATCCAAGGAGAGTGTTTACCTATCTAACAGAACCTATTGTCTTCCTAGTTTATTCAGTGTGTCCTAAGCAAATTCAATATGTCAGGAACTGTGCTAGGGACCATACAAAAATACTGAATAAAACATAGATTCTTCCCTAAATTAATTAACCTCTAATGGGGGAAATGGGCTCTTAAATAAATGCAGTAAGCGGGAGACTGCTTCAATAGAGTGATGTGTGCTGGGCATTATGCAAACTCAGCAGGAAGAGAAGGGAAGGCTTGATCATGAGAGTAGTGTTTGAGAAGTGTGGGTGCAAATGGAAACCAATAGCAGGTGGAGTGTGCGGAAAGTTCCTCACAGGTAAACTTCAAGGCTTCTGAGGGCAGGCCTGTGTTTGCAGAGCTCGCCACTTCTCATCCCCTCCTGGGCCAGTTGCTGGTGTCCCTGCAGCTTCCTGCACTTTCCCCCCTCCCTCAAGGGCTCGCTGCTGTCCCTACTCCCAGGGGTGGAGGACTAGGCAGAAGGAGGGGCTCCACAGCTTTCCTTTGTCTTTATCTGCCAGGCCCCCAGGTGTTCATGGGTCAGAATCCAGTTTCAATGGGAATTTCCTGGCTTGGAGGTTTTAGTACATGTGGATGTTATTAAGATTCAACTTGCCCCTGCCACAAGTGGCCTTGGAATGCTTGTGGTTAAATTCCTGTTGTGATTGTTCTACCCAGATTCCTGGCCAGAGACTTGCTCCCATGAGTCAGAATGGCAGCTTTTTCTAACAGTCATAGACTAGTTCCTATACTATGCATGGATCCCAGGAGGCAGAAAGAATACCATTTAATTGGCTTTGACATACTAATTATTAATCAGTGTTATCTATTCTTAAAACAGAAACTCTACTAAATATTTTGTTAGCATATTTCTGGTGAGTTTTAAAATTTCAAATCTACACTTCTTTTTAAAATTCATCGGGGCGCCTGGGTGGCTCGGTCGGTTAAGCGTCCGACTTCGGCTCAGGTCATGATCTCGCGGTCCGTGAGTTCGAGCCCCGCATCGGGCTCTGTGCTGACAGCTCAGAGCCTGGAGCCTGTTTCAGATTCTGTGTCTCCCTCTCTCTCTGCCTCTCCCCTGTTCATGCTCTGTCTCTCTCTGTCTCAAAAATAAATAAACGTTACAAAAAAATTTAAATTCATTAATCTGTCTTTTTATTAATTTAGCTCTAGTTTTCCCCATGAATTAATCCCACTAGCAGCATTTGCCATGTACTTTTGCTCTATCCACTCAGAGAGGCTGCTGTGGGCATGGTGTTAACCGTGGTAGAGAGAAGTTACAATAATAACTACCATTTATCAAGTATTTTCTAAATGCTAGGCATGTATTAGGGCCCTTGGGTGGCTCAGTCAGTTAAGCCTCTGACTTCAGCTCAGGTCATGATCTCACGGTTCATGAGTTCGAGCTCCGTGTCAGGCTCTGTGCTGACAGCTCAGAGCCTGGAGCCTGCTTCAAATTCTCTCTCTCTCTCCTCTCTCTCTCTCTCTCTTTCTCTTTCTCTCTGTCTCTACCCTGCTCACACTCTGTCTCTGTCAAAAATAAATAAACATTCTTAAAAATCTTTAATAAAAATTTTAAGATAAATGCTAAGTATGTATTGTTTCACTCAAACATCATAACAACTGTATCTTGGGTCCATTGTCTTACAGAAGGCACGTTTCAGAGCTAGAATTCCAATGCAGATTTGTTTGACTATTAAAGCAGAGACTAAACACTGAAGGTACACAGGACATCAATCAACACTAGAGATTCTAAGACAAACTATCAACTGCAAAAGCAAATGGAAACCTGAAAGGAGAATCTGAACAAATTCTTGGAAAACAAGTTCAAAGATCTACTTCAGGGTTCATGTTCCTTAGTATACCAGGAAATCTTGGGCAGTCCTGCCCCAGCAAATAGGACTTGCCATTTTCTTTACAACAACTTTCCTTCATCTGGGAAATAGGTCTGCTTTATGAACTTCCAGCAAGAGTACAACACACCAGGGAACTTGGGCTGGTCCTTTCCTAAGATATAATACACGTAACTTAGAAGGAACGGGATGAAATAATAAGTTCTTCAAAATCCTGTATCATACTCTGTATCAGATAATGTTTTGCATGTTTGCTGCTTTGCAACATTGTTTTACACAAGCAGAAAACCCTGCCTCTAGGGAGTTGTAACTGATATCAATCATCTTGGGTGTAAAACAGGGAGCCGGGGGTTATCTGTGGCCCCAGAAAAGCAATGACAGGTTTTGCGAACAAATTTAAGACTGGAGGTAAAGCATGAAAGAAGGAGATAAGTCTGGCCTTTTGAAAGAGTTCAAGGAACAGAGAAACAATCAGGGAATAAGGCAGTTAAGTTTAGATGTAATTACTAATTAATATTGAGAAACTCTTTAAATGCTGCCACTTTCAGTGCTAATTCAAGAAAGAGCTAATATTTAGCTTAAGACTTGACAAGAAAAGCAATGCAGTCTCTTCTGATATTTAGTCAGAAAATTTCCTAAAACTTTTACTTTTTCTTTGGCCACAGAGACCCAGGACAACGATGACAGTGATGGTGGTGGTGATGGTAGCAAACTTTTATTTAGAACTTATTCTGTCACTTCTCACGACACCCCTAGACATGGTATCAGTTCTAGTTCATCTGTTGTTGGCAAACATTCCATTCTACTGCGTTTTCTTTGGGTGAATAAGAAAAGAGCACTCTCTTGAGAATCTGCCTGAGGAATAGTGTCAGTATCCATGTTGCCCCAACAACATGGTTATAGCACTGTCAACATGTGATTCAACCTATTTTACAGAGAAATGGGGTTTTTGCTATTTGTTTCTTTCATCAGAGACACTGTATTGGTGTTAAATATTTTTAGATCTTTAATGACTAGGGAAAGACATACATTTTTTAGTGTGTATTTATTTTTGACAGAGAGAGAGAGAGAGAGAGAGAGAGAGAGAACATGAGTGGGGGAGGGGCAGAGAGAGGGGGAGACACAGAATCCCAAGAAGGCTCCAGGCTCTGAGCTGTCAGCACAGAGCCCCATGTGGGGCTCGAACCCACAGACTGTGAGATCATGACCTGAGCCGAAGTCAGATGCTCAACCGACTGGGCCACCCAGGTGCCCCGGAAAAGATATATTTTTTAAGGGAAGTGTGTTTTCCTCAAAATTCTCCCTTTTGCAATCCCCTTGAGCATTGTAGGAAGCTCATTGTATATATCAGGACTTGTATTAGTACTTTATTGCCATGTAAAATCTTTACTATCGATGTAAGAACTGAAAACAACAAAATCAGCTCACAGGTCTGTAGCTCCGAAGTCTGGCGCCATATGTCTGAATTCTCACTTGAGATCTCACAAAGAGGATCCCAAACTACCAGCACGGCTGCATCCCTTTCCAGAGAAATGGAGAGAGCCCACTTGGGAGCTGATTCAAGTTGTTGGTAGAATTCAGTTCTTTCAGCTGTAGGCTGTGGTCCTCCTTTCCTTCCTGGCTGTTAGACAGGAGCCACTTCCAGCCTCCAGCGGCTGCCACGTCCCTCCTCCTGGCCCTTCCAACCCAAAATTCTACACCAGGTTTCAACTTTCCCAAAAGACAACTCTCACAGCAGTAGGAAGCCCATTTGTCCTCACTCCCTGACACACAAGAAGGCAAAGGAAAAAATAAGCACTCAGTACCCAAGTTCAGAAAGTGATAAGCAAGACGATATATCAGTAATAGTAAGGAATCTGACGGAAAGTGATCCCCAGGCTTCTTGGTTCATCTTCACCAGTAGTTGTGAGTAAATTACAATTGTGGACTAATCTCTGATTGGTTCACTTACACCTAAGGCTATTCATTTAAAAAGTAAAGGTCACTTTTATTTGTGAGAAAGTGACAAACAGCCCCAGCATGTGACAGGTAGGCCTAATGCTCCCAAGAAAGTATCAACAACTCGGTGTGATAGGGCGACAGAACAGAGATAAGACAACTCTGATGGTGTCTGAACCCAGAGACAAGGACATCCCGCAGCCAGCCACACAAATATCTGGCGCAGGTGGGAGACCTTTACCCCTTGACCAACGAACAGTGGCTCCACTTTAACTCTTCCACCTCCAGATAAAATGTACCAGAATACTCTCTCACCTCCAGAACCGACCGCACTTCCCTTAAAGACTGCTTAAAATTACCCAGCGCAACACACGTTCCCCCAGCCCCTTCTTACCAGAATGACCAAAAGCTCTTCCTGCCTTCAATGAGTTAGATAAACCTGATTTTGTTTGGCCACAATTGAGTCCCTTCTAGTCTTTGCTTGATGGGTTTCTTCATGTAACAGACTATCTGAACGGCAATAACTCAACATCCTACATCCAAAGCCATTCATTATGCAAACAAGAAATTATGACAAGAGTCTTCAGAAAATTCTCCATTCCATACATCATTTGATCAAGGATTTTTACACGGTATGGAAGACTGTATTTTCCAAAATTGGCCCAATAATATTTCCCATTTTACATGCTCTTCTGCAATATGACCTTGTTCTCCCCCATCCCCCATGTCCCCCAAGTAAAGCCTGATTCTACTCTCCTCGAATCTGAACTGGCTTTCCTGACTCTGCAGTGGAGGAATGTTGTGTGGCTTTTGAGTCCATGTCTGCATAAAGTTCATGCATCTTCCAGCCAACTCTGCCATAGCATCAGCTCTCTGGGTGATCCCTCCCTAGATCTCCCCATATTCTTCTTAGAATAGAGCCACCATGCTGTCAATAACTGATGCCACATGGAGACCCAGTGTTTGGTGCTCCAGTTAATAGACCCAGCTGAGCCAAACCCAGGTGCCAAAACACAAGAACACAGAAGCCTCCTTAATGAGTCCAGTCTTCAGCCATTGGGATCGGCCTGGCTGAGACCCCAGACATCCTGGAGAAGAGAAAGACTTGCCCACTGTGCCCTGTACAAATTCTTGACCTATGGAATGTGTAGGTATCACTTATTGGTTTTGGGATCGGGCAGGGGATAGAAGTTGGATAGGCCTCAAGGAGAATGTGCCTAACAGCTTAGAGGACACTGAGAAGAATGCTTTTGGAAGCTGGAAAAAAGGGGATCTTTGTTATGTACCGGGAGAAAGTTTTGCAAAAACTATCAACTGAAGAAACACGGAAATTATCTAATGAATTGATGGATCTAAGACCATTTCAAAGCAAAACAACAAAACCGTCAACTGGTTTCTCTTAGCTGCATATGAGATACGAATGGAAAGAGAGGTGCTAAAAAGGAAATTATTCCGTTTTCCAGAGGAATTAGAGATGCTAAAAAAGGGGCATGCTTTCCTGAATTCAACAATAAAACTGATTCTCAATCGCAGTGTCTCTAGAAAGCTAAAGATCCTCAAATTAGGAAATGGCTTCAGCACAAGAGCAAACCCAGGCTGGGCTGTAGGATCTTTGCTAAGCCTCAGAAGGTGGTGCTCCATGAAATCATTCAGCTAAAGGCCTTCTGAAGGCCTTGAGGATGTGTGTGGAAAAACCCTCCCTGTTACATAAACAATAGGGTTCCTAAGACAGAAGAGGAGTTGACTAAAAGAAAAGTGTAGTGGCTTTGTCTGTGGAATGAACTCCCATAAAATCAGAGAATCAACACAATTTTGGAGAGATTTGTATTGGTATAAACACTATCAACCGGACATGAAAGGTACGGGGAAAGTACAAAATGGAGAGAGGTCTTCAAATCCTCAAACCTCTGTGGGAAAACTATGCAGTTGCAAACATGACTCATTTTTACAGAAAAAATAGGATGACTTCAAAGGTCAAACTGAGAGAACAGGGTGGGGCCAAGAGCCAAGAATCATCACCATGGAACAGCACTAAGTTCAAATCATGTAACTGGGATATCATATCCCCCAAACCATGACTGAAATTTTGAATACCTAATGGGACAAATAAAATGTGTAACATAGTTGCATATGGTCAATGGCCCATTAGGTTTTCACTCTCATTTTATGTGACCAAGGGAGCCATGTGCTGGAAATCCCTGGAAATTCAGGAAGAATGATTATGATTGATATAAAAACTTCATAGAAAGTCAAGCTGATCTGTAGGAATATTTATTGTTTTTTATACATTGTAAGTTTGCCACTAAATTCTCCTACTTCGAATTGAATTTGTTAAACTGAAGCTGTCAAATAATTACATTCAAGATCAAAGAAAAAAATAGAAAATTCAACAAGACACATTAAATAAAAAAATCAAAACTTCAAGATCAGTTCATTGTTTGAGTTGAAAGGATCATAGAAAACCTTAATCTAATCCATTTATTTTATTTCTAGAAATAATGAAAGCCAGAGAGGTTAACTGGCATGGCTAATATCAGACAGGTAGCTGTTAGCAGAATCACTAGGAGGCTTCTATCTGCAAAAATCCATGAAATGGTGAGACATTCTCATCTGATAACTGAAGACTGAGTGGTGAAGGAACAGGTTGCTTACCCATCTCTATCCAAACATCAACAGCAAATTTGCATTGGACTGGGTTTTCAATAGAAAGTGCCTTTTTATATTTTATTTTATTTTATTTTATTTTATTTATTTTATTTTATTTTATTTTATTTTATGAGAAAGAGTGCAAGCAGGGGAGGGGTAGAGAGAAGGAGAATCTCAAGCAGGCTCTACACTGTCAGCCCAGAGCCCAACATGGAGCTCAAACTCATGGATTGTGAGATCACAACCCGAGGTGAAATCAAGTCAGGCACTTAACTGAGTGAGCCACCCAGGTGCTGCAGAAAGTGTCTTGTTAATTTAAAAAAAGGGGGGGGAGAGGAAAAAAAAGACTGGTTTCTGGGCCCTTGACAGGCCACTGTGAGGTGCATTGGATCAGAGAGATTTCAGATGCCCTCAGATAACATTCAGAGCCCACCTTGAACAACCAAAAGGGCCTTGAAAAATAAACAGAGCTACAGAAGATTATTAAAATGAGCTTTCAAAAATAAAGGCACTCAAATAGTCCTAAAGTTTGAAGCCATTCCTTGTCTTCTCCAGTATGTTTGTTGTATTTTGTGACTGAAAACTTACATGTGCCCACAAACTCATATTTTCTATGCTTTCTAAATTCAGTTACTGCATACAGTTGCCTCAAGAAATTTGAAATTGGCTTCACTTTTATGATAATGTTTCTGTTGCCACCATTCCCACCATGACACAATTCTGACCGCAGAGAAACTGAACACAGAAAATATCTAAAAATTACAGGAAAGCAAATGGATATAATGCTTCAGCTGCAAGATACTTAATGCTCTCCCTTGCAAACGAACACACACACACACACACACACACACACCCCAAAACAAAACAAAACAAAAAACACAAAGAAAAACGAACCAAAACCAACCAACCAACCAAACAAACCCCAAACCAATAATGCTCCTTTGGCACAGCTTTTTCAAATGGTGAGATGTTGCACAAGCTCATTAAGGCTCTGTTTGGGGCCTGACCATCAGTGATGAAGGGCTTCCTTAAACTCCTTTGGTTTCAGACTCTGACTGAGATAGAACTAGATAAAATTCTTACTTAAATGCTAATAACAAACCGTTTTAGTGGAGACCTTTGATGTTACCTTTGCAGAGTGGATTGGAGATTCTCTCTTAATACATAATTAACAGGTTGGGTTTGTTACTTTTCCAAGTCCCCCTCTACCCGTGAACTACATTGAAACTTTTGTTTTCTTTCATATCAAATTGTTAACCAAGGTTAAAACAGACACTCATTTTACTACACTCATTTTACTACAGGCTTGTTTTGTTTTGTTTCTTTTTTCATCACACGATAATGCAGAAGCAAGTACAACTTGAGAATTTTAGGGTCTCAGCTGAGTGATCAAAAACCTGATCTTTAAAAGAAAAAAAAAACCCGTGACTGACAAAGATCAGGATCAGATGTCCAGATTTAGTAGAACATTGAAATTTGTCAAAGGCAACAGATAAGAAACAACGTTGCTTACTGACAATGGTTCGCTGGGAAATCCTGAAGCTGTGGCCAGGGAGCTTCTTTCCCGAAGTTCTCAGGAGGAGCTACATCAGATTCACCGCAGGCTCTGTGGTAAATCTCTTTTCACACACGGATTCTTGGGCTTCACTTTAGATTTATTGAATCTCTTTCTTAGAACCCACATTTTAATAAGTCCTATAACTGACTTAATATGAAATTTTTGAAAATCACCTTTATACAAGAACACAGAGTGCTGTTTTCCTACCTCCTCAAATAAATTTAATCTAACTTTGTAGTTAGGATTTGTTCTCGGGGCAGAGAATTTATTTTATCATAATAATAGTCAGGAACTGGTCTATCAGATTACCACGCACAAAATACTTCAATTAAGCATTCTTAATAAATGCAGTTGTATTAAGATCTTCAGCTTTCTAATGCACTAATTTGTCTTTAGGAGCAAAAGCAAAGGCTGCAAAGGAATAGAAATGACTTTATTCGCATTATCAAAACCAAATTTACAGACCTCTAAAAGAGTTTCTAGAGGTGGCTTTGGAAGAATAGGCTGTACAACACAGAAGTTAATTAAATGGGTTTGGGTTAATATGCAAATGATTGGCCCTAGATGACTATGTATGATGAAGGACGTCATTAGTGGAGAATGGGGATGTCAGTGGTAGAATAGAATGGAGAGGTGCCCTGGCTTCACCAGTCACCTCCTTCTGGAACCCTGAAGAACTCAATTAAAATTCTACTGCACTTGTGAGTGACGTGCTTTATTAATGTGCTTCCAATAAACATTTGCTCTTGATAATCTTAATACAGTTTACTGAAGGGGAAGCCCTTACGTGAAAAGATGTTGTGTTTCACAAAGGGCTGATTTTGATTTTTCTGCGAATCATTATTGCTACCTCTCCTGGCCTGGAGAAGCACGTTTGCTATTACCTACAAAAATGGGGAAGTTTTTCAAAATAAATATCTATGAAACAATTATAGCAAATGAGTCATTGTAAACTTTTACATGTATCTGCATAGTTATTTTTAAGAAGACAGTTATCAAAAATTAACTTTTCATTTGTGCCAAGAAGTAATGAGATAAACAAGTTACATTAATGTTATAATGTGATTTTAATAGCCAGTAAAAATTTGGAAAATATCTGCCTCATCAACCTCAGCCCCCAAATAACAAACGATTGCTTATGGTCATTAAAAACACATAAGCACATCATGCAAAATTAGATTAACCTATCAAGTGAAATTAAATTATGACCATTCATTTTGCTGATTTTTATCAATAAATTAAGTATTGAAAACCTTAGTCCTATTCAGTCAGATGCAGTTTTAATTGGAAAGAGACACATGGCTAAGGAGTAGCTAATCTAAATTGGTAATTCTTGATTGAACAGAACAGTGAATTATCGTGATTTATCATCCTCAGAAGGCTTTTAGTAATAGACAAGTCTTAATGCAGGAAAATTTGCTTCTCACATTGATTCAGGTTTTTTTTTTTTTTCCAGGAATGAGTTGAAAGTAGAGAAGAGCAGATATTCTACCATTATGTCGTTGCCTGCCAAGTTTTCCCACTATTGAGAAAATTAGTCCCTTGAGCATTCTGAAAGGCAGGTCTAATAGCAAGAACCAAGGGCTCAAAATCAGCTAGCTGGCGGTCAGACTACAGTTTCCACATGACACACAATCACATCCACTGAACTGCTCACTGGTATCGCATCAGAGACCTCCTAACAACATTTGCTACTTTAAACCTCACGACATTTGAAGGCAAATTATTCTGTATAATCCCAGAGTCAACCTCTCCATCACAGAGGAATCATACATTAACATCAGAGGAAAATGAGCACAAGGTGAGGAACCCGGTCTGGTCACACGGAACCAGCAGGGCATTCGTGGGGCTTGGCAATTCCTCTAGCTTCCATGGGACTTGATTTCCTCAACTCGACACAAATTCTCATCAATGGAAGGAAAAAGATCTTTAAGACATGTGTTGCTGTTGGAGAGCAAGTACAGGAATGAAATGGTTCCATGTCTGAAATGGAGAGACCCTTGAGGGTGTTCAGAGCTCAGTAAGTCCATTGCTACTCAACTACTTCAGGATGTGCACAGACACAGAGCAGCTATGAAATGGCTTAACACTGGTTTACGTACCATGATAATATATGATTCCTGTAACTATCCCCATACATGTGGGGGTAAGTCACAGCATGTTGCCAGCCAATCATTAAAATCAGTTTATAAAATTTAGCCTAAAAGAGCACTATTCACAGTAGCCAAAAGATGGAAACAACCCAAATGTCTATTAATGGATGAATGAATCAACAAAATGTAGTATATCCATATAGTGGAGGATTATTCACCATAAAAAGGGCTGAAGTACCCATACATGTCACAACATGTTGTGATAAATGAATAAATCTATAGAGATAGAAAGTATTTTAGTGGTTTCCAGGGGCTGGAGGATGGGGACTGACAGCTTAATGGGGATGAAAATATTTGAAACTAGACAGAGGTGATTCTTTCACAACATCATGAATGAACTAAATGCTGCTGAACTGCACACTTTAAGAGAGTTAATATTATGTTATATGAATTTTATGTCAATTAAAAAAAATAGAATAAAGTAAAAGTCCACTAAAATTTTATTATACTTAAAAATATTTCAGTTTTTTTTAATTTAAAGCATTTTAAAATTTATTTTTCTTTTGGAGAGAGAAAGAATGAGCATGAATAGGGGAGAGGGGCAAAGGGAGAAAGGGACACACACAGAGAGAGACAGAGAGAGAGACACACAGAAAGAGAGAGAATCTTAAGCAGGATCCACGCTTAGCCCAGAGCCTGATGCACGCCTCCATCTCACGACCCTGGAATCATGACAAAAGCCGAAATCAAGAATCGGATGCTCAGTCGACTGAGCCCATATTTAAGATCTTTTTTAAAAGCATGGGAGAAGATAATAATTTGTTATCTGATTTATTATGGATTCTAAATGACCCAACATTTAAAACTCATATGAATAAATACATTTAATTAAAACTATGTTCAGCCTCTCTTTCCACTATTGCACATATTTTTCATATACCAATTCAACAGATATTGTACTTTGATTTTAAGCAAATAATATGTGACTACATCTGCTTTCAAACTATATGTTCTACCTTATGTAGGGATATTTATGGCCAAAATAGCATGGTAACAATCACTCATCAGTCCTTTTCTACATGTAAGCTTGTGGTTGGTGAACCATCCAGTGCTGGATTTTCCTTTTCACTTACAGAAGCAATAGCACATCTCAACCTTCAACCTTCAAACACTTTAAACCCTTGCACAAAACAATGTTAGAATAATGTAGAAATTATTGATTCAGTATAAAAAAATAAATATTCAGCCAAGCTCAAAAGTAAGAAAAGAAAGACTCCAAATGAGAGATATAAAAATGGGACTCAAAAACCAGATCAGTGAATAGTAGTTGAAGCTTTATCAACTGATATACTCATTAGGAGCTAGGGTTTTAGCACCCAATTAAGGACTGTTTTAAAAACTACAAGCCCATTCTTAGTGGAGAGCTGCAATTGCTTCCCACAAAAGGTACAAAAAAAAAGAAATTATCCCTCCCCAGACTAGTAACCAAAACAATCTATCCATTAGTTCAAGGTCTTAACATGGAAGTGGAGCTTCCTGATCTTTTCACAAAAAGTCAACTTTGAGAGTTCAAAACATGTTTGCCCTATGTATCTATGTGGAGCCCAAGTTCCCACCACCTTTCAGCTACCCACAAAGTACGAACACCCAAGCAGAGAAACTAATGTAAAAACTATCTCCACAGTCCAAGAGCCACAGTAGATACTCATAGAAAAAATTCCCACTAGAGATGAGCTTATAGACAAAATTAAAAAGAGCGAGAGCAAACCAACCAGTAGGAAAGATGGCCAACTATGTGCCAAATTAGAGAATTCATACCTGAGATGGTGACTACAGAATAATTTGAAAGAATCTTTAAAATAAATGTGTTTTAAATGGCCAAAGAAGTAAAGGAACACATGCAAAAGTTTTCTAACTTTGTTTCAAGCATGATGTTATGACAAACCAAGAAGCAGATTTGGGGAAAAAAGAAATTCTAAAAACAAATAAAAAAGTTATTCAATGTTTTTTAAAGTTAATGTAACTGTTAAATAGTGGGCTAGACAGTCGTGTGTTTTTTTTTTTAATGTTTCCCTATTTATTTTGAGAGAGAGAGAGAGTGAGAGAGTGGTAGAGAGGCAGACAGAGGGAGAGAGAGAATCCCAAGCAGGTTCTGCGCTGTCAGCACAGAGCCCAACATGGAGCTAGAACTCACGAATGGTGAGATCATGACCTGAGCCAAAATGAAGGGTCAGACACCTAACTGACAGAGCCATCTGGGCATCACAGGCTAGACAAGGTTTAAGAGAGAATTGGTGAATTTGGAAGACAGAGCCAAAGTCATTATCCAGAACACAACACCGAAGGATGGGGCAACACAGGGGCAGAGTGGGCTATTTTAAATATTGTTGGTAAAACATAGGACATTCTAATACTGTGACATCAGAAGACAGGCTGGCTGCCGAATAGTAACCTGTTAAACTGAATTGACTGAGGAGAATTCATCAGGATGTACAAACTGGTCCCTGTGGGCTCCATCTAAGGTTGAACTCAGTGTTGTCACCAACCTGCCTCATGGTCCAGCCTGCTGATACCCCTCTTCACTACTTCCTCTCGTCTCCTCTTGGTTGTGCTACTTGTTAATATTTTAGATTTGAAATTCACAGTCTTGAGTCACAACTCCACAGCTATCTATCATGCAACCACCCCTTAAAACTGCTTAGAAGAGTAGACTTCCCTCATTGTGTCCATGGACACTGGGTTTCAGGGATAGATTCAGGGGAGCATGAGTTTTGACCCAATGTAAGAGCGTTCGGTTTCATCTAACAGAAAGAGACTTTTGATTTCTTGCTTGTAATCTGAACCAAATGACTACATTTTCTGTCTCACAATTTTATTCTCTTCTGTGAGACTTAAATTTCCTACCTAGGCTCACTTCTCTCTTAAAGGAATTCTGTGCCCAAGACCCCTATTGAAGAAAATGTCTCTGCTTTTTGCAAGACTGGCACCAAATAAAATGTGCCAAAGCTTGGACTCACATAGTTGCATGGGGAAGGATAGGTCCATATAATTTTAAGAGAAAATTGTTGGAAACCAAGAGGCGTCATCAGGCATCAATCAGTGTCTGCCAAGAGGAGGAAAGGAGGCAACAATGATGCTGTTATGCACTCTGATCCATATTAGGACCAAGGGGACTGAGTTCTTTGCTCTAGAGTCACTCAGAAGATGGTAGAGTGGCACCAATCACCTTGGGACACTTGACCAGGATCTGAATGGCTGCTCTTCCTTGGCAATGACATACATAATGAACACATCACAGCTTTACGTGATCCCCATATATATGGTCCAGGGAGGGTGAGCAGTAGTATGGAGGTTGGATGTACCTAGACATTGTTCTTTACAGGCTTTTTGTGGGACCCAGGGCTCCAGATCGCCATGGTCAAACACACAACACGATTGTGCTAAATTATACTGATTTGTATAATTGTTTTTTATAAAAAATTGTTTTTTAGGCAGTTGACGGGCCATCCCCTCCAAAGGAACCAGATCTCTGAACTCAAAGATGAAACAGAGGAGTCTTGAGAGGTAAGCTCCAAGTTGGTAAGACAATTCTACTCATATTTAAGCAAAATATACTTATATACTTCGGGGTCTGTTTCATAGGGGAGGTGGTAGCAGAGAGCTCAGTGTACCACAGTTTATTTGTGGTGGGAGACTGTTTGAAGATGAAGTTAAGACTATTCCTTTTTGTCACTGGTTCTCAAGAGAAAAGTAATGCAAACAAAGTCTTATTTTTACTGACTGTGAGATTAGTTCTGGCTACTAAAAGCAGACACCTTGCCTATTGGAGGTCAAGGCTGGACTTCTGTCCCATGCACTGTGAGTGGGAAAGGCACAATAGTACCGGCAGAGCAAACACACACGGGGGCTTCAAGCGTCCATGTGGTCCTGAAGCCTCTTCACTGATAAATGCTTGACCCGAGCATCTCTCTGTAAAATAACAATGAAAAGGTGCAGCAAGGGTTAAATGAGATCATGTCTAATGAAAGGATTTTTGAAAACCAGAAAGGATGGTTGACACCAATAAATTTTGTGTTTGTTTATTTTGAATCTGAGTCAGTATATTTTATCAAATACTTGGATTTATGGTAGAAAGCCAGGCAGTTTTAATACAAGAGAAGGAAACAATGTGTTAGAAGAATTTATACTTAAACCTTTCTAAATATGACATCTTTTTCCTCCATCACAAAGAGCCAAATATTCTCATATCATCATCAAAAACAAGATCACTTTTAGGCAAGTCAGAGTCTCTCTCCTGGAGCCTGAGGTGAGTTGTGCCCTCTCTGGGGCCATGCCATCCAGGATTCTCCTGTCTCAAGGCACGTTGGTCAACAACCCAAGAGCGGGCACCCTCAGCTTCTGAAACACTCAACTCTGAGGGAGATCCCTGAAAGATACCCAGACGGACTTTAAATCATCATGGTATGCTGGGAACAAGGCTTGTCAGCAGTGTTTCTACACAGGCAGCGGCTCCTGTCAAACACTGTTTAGAAAGATCCTGTCCCTTGGGAGGCCAGGATGAAACAATGAGGAATGTCCCCTAACTCCAGAAGGTAGGGAATATGTGCATAGATAGGGTCCACAGCTGCAGCCTCTGAATCAGCACCAAGCCATGCAGAACAATGAGTCAGGAGACGGATTGCATTTGTTTTAAGTGCATTGACCTTCTGGACAGAAGATTAGCTAGTAAATGGTAAATAGGTCATCAGATGTTAGTCTACGCAACAGATTGCGGATACAAACTTTCGCCTTTGTTGTTTCAGAGCCTCAGCTCTGATGAAAACAGTTTACTTGTTTTTTGGTTCCAAATTGTAGCCTCCAGCTTTTCTTTGTTTTTCCATGCACGTATAGCCATATACATTATATCTTATTTACATACAGTAGCTTCTAGAAAATAAGGATTATTTTGTACTTTCTTTTACAAACCATAAGTTGGGTCTTCAGAGTGGAACCAAAGTAACCAGTCTGCGCATTGAAACCCTAACAGTCGTCAGCACAACAGCTGCCATTTGCCACCAGGTCCTCTGTGCATTGCAGGCCTCCTCCCGTGGAATCCCTACATAATTCCTGTGAAGTCCGTACTATTATTACACCCATTTTGCTGACAAAAAGATGGCTTAACATTCCCCTGAGCTTGAGTAAAACTCAGCCAGATTTCTCTGTGACTCCAGGCCTCTGTCCTCTTTTGTCTCAGAGCATTTCTTTACAAAGCCTGTACTCATGAATTCTTTCTCTCCCTTTTGAGATGCAAATTTTCTGTCAAGGATCTGAGAGACATTCCTTTGAAATATGATATCTTCAAGAAAGGAAGCATCCTCACCTCCCAGTCTTTGGGGGAAGGAAAATACCTCCTGTCTCTAAGAGCCAATTAGCAAACACAAATGGCCTAATCACCCAGACCAACCTCTACCTTACCACCTACCACTAGCTCACCCCAGCACTTAAACACTCTCCTGAATTTCCTCTGAGCAGAGTTGATTTCAAACTCCCTCCCCTCTTGCAATAACCTCAAATAAAGTCTTCCTTGCCTGTTTAACTCTGTTCTGTACATTTTTTTCTTGGGCAGTTCAGCTGAAGAAACTGAGCTGTAGAAAGCTTCCTTAACTTGCCTTATCTGTGAGGCTGGAACTCAATCCCTATTACAATAAAGGTAAAAATAGATGCCCAGAGGGAACTTTCTGAGCATTCTACTCTCCACAATAGAAAGGATGAAGACCAGGGAAATGCATTCTGTTTCTATCTTGATTCCATTGGATTCTCTTTGGTGTGTGGGGAACACCTGTGCTCTCACCTGCCCTTCCAGACTCCTAGTGCCAGGTGCAGATCCGGGAAGTCATGGGAGAGGACACGCTCTCCTGGCCTCCTTGTTGGGTCCTCTCCGAGACTTCGTGGCAGCCTCTTCCTCTGACCCTCTCCCCATTGTGTCCATCTGAGGAAATCCCAGGAGTGGGAAGGGGCACTCTTCAGGAGGCAGCTTCCCCCTCAGAGCTGATACCATGGTGGTGGTGGTGGTGGTGGGGAGGGGTGGACAGATAGCCCTTCCCTGGGAGCCAGGCTTGCTCTCCACTACTCATTCCTGTTGCTCCCAGAGTCATATGAAACCTCTCTCTCTCCCTCTCTCTCTGTCTCTCTCTCTCTCTCTCTCTCTCTCTCTCTCTCACACACACACACACACACACACTCACACACATAGCTTAATTTCCACAACCTCAAGGGGGAGAGTTGGCTCCTTCCATCCTTAATGTCCATCCACACATTTGCAACCTTCTGGAATCTAAGACCAGTATCTGGATTCTTAAGTCATGAACTGTTGTCCTCATCATAAAAAATAATAATAATAAATTTTAAGAAGAGCATTTTGTAAACATGATGAATTTGAATAAAACTTTTGAGACAGTGGACTATTTTTTCCTAAATGCCACACCCCCTCAGCTGGCCCTGCAGGGAGCCTGAGCCCCCACATACTTCTCCAAACCTCCATGTTCTCAAAAGGAGAAATTTCAGAGTGTTTCTCTTGGAGAATCCAGGATCTTTCCAGTTTATTTTGTACAAATTATAATTTGTCCTCTAAAAATACATTTTAATTTTTTTAAGTGAAATAGCATCATCTCAGTTCATTTTAGTCCAGGCTACCTACCAAGGGGTTTCAGCCTGAACTGACTGCAGAATCTGGTCCCCACAAACAGGAGCCACCCAGCAAAATCTTGCATGGTCCCAGAGTGCCATCTACAGCCCAAACTGTGAAATGACCGCCTCCAGGTATAATGACCTTTTCCTCTGCAAAACCCAGTGCAAAGTGCCAGGTGCTCATTCTCTTCCCAGAGTGGTCAGATCAACTGGTCACAATAGCCATACACACGGGGGGTTAACATGTATGAATGAAGTGATTTAACTGCATTTTAAAAGGATCCCTCTTGATATTGTGTCAAAAACTGCCTGAATAGTAAAGGATGGAGGCTGTGACAGCAGCTGAGAAAATACTAGAAATTCCAAGCAAGACCCAATCACAGGTTACAGAAGAGTAGAGGCAGTGGACCCTTGCTGAGGGCTTGCTGTAAGATGAGGAAGGGAGCAATCACAGACAAATCTGAAGTTTTTAACCTGAACCATTAAAAGAATTGTATTGTCATTTGCTAAATTGGGACATATTTGGTGAATCTCAGTCTAAAGCAATCGAGTAACTGTATAAACAGAATTGCATTCTGATGGGCTTTAGCTGGGCTGTTGAGTAAAGGCGCCTCTCTCTGAAATAAGGGCTGATGGTTCTCAGGAAAACGGTAAGACTCTGCAGAGGGGTCATGGAAACTCATCAGTGTCGTAAATATTCTCAAGAGCTTACAAGATCCTTCTATAGCAACTGTTCAGAATAAAACATGCGTGAGTCCTTTTACAAAGGCCTGGCACAGCAAAATCAGCCCAAGCGGTAACTCTACAGGCTAATCTGAGTTCTCTGATTACAAGGGATTAAAAGAAAACAACCATGCAAACCCCAATAATCTAATTCTCCATGGTCTCTGAATGAACTAAAGCCAGAGTCCGTGAAGCTCATAGACAACAGGTGAGTTTTTATCAGAGTCTTATCCAGGACACTCCCTGCAACTCCCGGGTGCTCTGGATAATTTCAGGGCAGTTAGGAGCCCCTCTCTACCTGACCTTTGATTATGATCCCCATGCACAGAGACAGCCCTGAGCAGTGAGAGGCCTGGTAAAGAGATGCCCTTCTTCTAAGGGTTATCTTCTGTCTGTGAAACCCTCACATCTGGACCCAGTGGACCGGTGTGGGCACCCCTCCAAGAAAGCTGGAGCCCAGCATTTGGACTTGCCAGGAGCGGATGACAGATGAGTGAGGAGAGAGGAGGCTACATCAGCAGGTCAGCAGCCTCAGAGTTTGTGGGGGTGAAGGAGGGTGTTCCTTTGAATGAAAAGAGAGAGCATCAGAGAGGCAGCATCGGACTTCCTTAACACTGCCTGAGGGGGTCACCTGGAGACGTCAAAAGACCCCAGCAGAGAGAAGCTGAAGCCACCACCTGGCGGTCCACAACCCAGGAAGGATTCACGACCTTCCCACAGTCGTGAGGTAAACAGCACGGCCCTCCCACACCAAGGGAGCTGCCCCAGAGAGCCCAGATGCCAGAGGAAAAAGGAAGAGTGTGGTGGAACACCTGCCTTGCCCCAAGAGCACAAGTCCTGCTAATGACCGCACTGCCAGTGGGGGACCTCTCTTGTTCCCCTTTTCCTGTGGACACGCCAACCCCAGGCATTCAGAAACTGTAGGTGATGGCTGAGGGAGAAAGGGCAGTAGGTGAAGAGCAGAGCAAGCCCCCCACGTGGCCTCCTCAGTGTGCCTCATCTCAGCCGGGCCGGAGCTGGAGGGAGTGGAGCCTTGGTGTTCAATCCAGACATGTTTGCTCTCACACGGGAATGGGCATTTTATCCACTCATCTCACCTAAACATACCAATGCCTTGCAAGGGTCCAGACAAGCACAAGGCAAGGTGCTTGCTCCTTGCATCCCTGGGTCTTGCTCGTTGGAGGGCACAAATGGAAAAGTACTCAGGGAGTGTTAGCTACTTGCACCATCGCTGTTCCCTTGTGCTTTGCTGTGTCTTGCATGTAGGAGGTGTTCATGTCTTTACTGACCATCCAGATAGTTCTGAAGGAATGTCCAGGTGGCAGCACAGTGGCCAGGAACCAGGTTAACACGGCAGATGAGTCGCTGAGGGATAACTGGAAAAGTGAAGAGTGTGAATTGCTCTGTAGAGATACACAAGGGGCCACTGGAATAGAACGAGGAGGGAATCGTGTCTAAGAAGTTCAGGAGGTAACAGCAGAATAAATGGTTGAACTGCTAGAGATACCTTTGTAGCAAAATACTTAGATTTAGATGGGGCAGGGAATGTGGATGGTCCCCGTGGTGAAGGCCAAGAAAACGCTGGTGGAAAAAGGTCTGCACCAGGAGTAGGGCTCCTGCTGCAGACACGGAGCCGAATGCATCCAGGGTGTGCCATGGACTCCTGTGGGCTCCCGTGGGCTCCCGAGGGCTCCTGTGGGCTCTCGTGGGCTCTCGTGGCCTCCTCTGGAAGCAGCCTTACCATTAGGTGGTACCTGGCTGGTGCTTCCTTTCAGGCTTTCAGAAATAGTACACAGAAACCATGTATGCTTCATCCTAAGAGTCTGGTGCCCAGTAAAATGCAAATACCTCTGAAAGAGTAGATTATTCCATTTATATCAACATTTTAGCACAAAGGACTATTGGACTGTTTTTGAGGATAAGTTTGATTCACAGAAGATGGTGATGCATCATTATCTTGGGGCATCAAAGGAAAGAAAAAGAGCACTTCTCCCTGGTTCTCTAGGAAACTACCTCTTTGAGATTTGCGAGAAGCTCTATGAGGGATTGTCCTGGGGAAAAAGAACTGTGAGGGAGGGGAGAGGTGCGGTTGGGCAGATTGTGCTGAACCACAGGGCAGTTCCAACAAAGGCACCAGTGGACCCTGGTGCAATCTCTGGGCTGGGGTTGCCTTCGGACTGTCCTGATATACGGGGCACAGGGGACAGGATTTTTGAGTCCAGCATGGTCCAGTCCCTGGGTGCAACTGCCTCTACGGGGAAAGTGTGAGCCTGGCAAGGCAGCTTTCTTCAGCCTCTGGCAAGCCCCGGGAAGGCCCCAGCTATGAGCCATCAGCAAGTGGGGTCAGGAGCATCTCTATTGTAAAGAAGAGCGTAGAGGTGTGCCACAGTGTTTGCTGAAGGCACCTCGGAGGCCTTAGAACCAGAACATAGTGACCATGCCCAGAGCTGAGCACAAAATCCCCCCTACTCTGTCATTTAGCCACATCCTAATAATTTATCTGTCTGCGCATTTGAAGTCCTTCCAGTATTAGCTGTCTATAGTTCCCCCTAGCTCCTGAATATTCCAGCTTCTCCTCAGGCAAACAAGTAAGACATGTTATTTCAAGGTCAGAAGATCAGATAGAAAATGAGTCAGGGATTAAAGTAAGTGTGGGATTTATTGGCCTCTCTGCTCAGAAGCACCCTTCTGAGGATTGACCCACGATAGGCCAGGGTCAGGGAACAGCTGGTGCTCAGAGATGCCTTCATGTACATCACCAGCACACCCTTGAGTTATTATTTCTAACTCTATAAGTCTCTGGATATCATTAAGGAGTTTCATGGGCCAGAAATTTCCATTGTACACTTTACAGGTCTCTAGAGCCAGAAAATTTGTTGCAGTCCATGGGCCAAGTCCATTGGGCTTGGATAAAGCTGTTATCCAAAGCCCCCTTCATGGGCAAACAATGCCTGCATCCATTTGTTCACCAAACAAACATTTCCTCAGTGCATACTCTGTGCCAGGAAATGTGGTTGGCACTGGGGATAAAGAGATAAGCAAGACACACAGCCACCTCCTAGGCCCTTAAAACACTTATAGATAAAGGCATGGATGGGGCTTAATGCTATCAAGCAGGGCACTACCAACGTGTTGAGCAGGAAGCCACTCACCAGGCCAAGGCAATCCATTCTTCCAACAATACACTGGACTCTGCCAAATTATGCCACATCCTCGCCAACATCCCAACAGGAAGCACTATCACCAACCCAAGATGCAATTCCTCTGAAACAGGGCAATCTATAAACTTCTCTGTATTAGCAGATGGTTTTGTGAATCCTACAATGGGCTCTATGATGGGGGGGGTCCCCATTCTCCCAGCTACCAAGGACATTGTACCTTCATGCCAGGCCCTTTCTCCCAAAACAAGGTCAAGCCATTGGAATCTGCTCCCTTTGAGCAAGAGCACCAATATTTGGCAGTTCTGACCAGGAATACTTCTGCATCTCAAACTCTGGCTCCCCAGAAGAAGAAATGTTTACATATACTTGCCAGTTCACCTTCCTAAATTTTCAATCAATAATTAATCTGTGGCTCATAACAATGTATTAACACAGGCCATAGAACATGTAAATTTGCACTATTCAACTCAGCAAAATGGAAATTAAAATTGTTAAAATTCTGCATTCTCTATGAAGGAGAGCTTTTTTTTTTAAAGTTCTTTTTTGGCTACTGGATTCTGGGAAGATGGCGGCGTAGGAAGACGCTGGGCTCACCGCGCGTCCTGCTGATCACTTAGATTCCACCTACACCTGCCTAAATAACCCAGAAAACCGCCAGAGGATTAGCAGAACAGAGTCACCAGACCCAAGTGCAGACGAGAGGCCCACGGAAGAGGGTAGGAAGGGCGGCGAGGCGGTGCGCGCTCCAGGGACTGGCGGGAGGGAGCCGGGGCGGAGGGGCGGCTCGCCAGCCAAGCAGAGACCCCGAGTACGGCTTGCAAAAGCGGAGGGGCCTGACGGACTGTGTTCCGACAGCAAGCGCGACTTAGCATCTGGGAGGTCATAAGTTAACAGCTCTGCTCGGAAAGCGGGAAGGCTGGAGGACAAAGGGAGGGTGAGCTGCGGAGCCCCGGACGACAGAGCTCAGTTTGGCGGGGAACAAAGGCGCTCGCCAGCGCCATCTCCCCCGCCCATCCCCCAGCCAAAATCCCAAAGGGAACCGGTTCCGGCCAGGGAAATTGCTCGCTCCGCGAAAACACCCAACTCTGTGCTTCTGCGGAGCCAAACCTCCGGCAGCGATCTGACTCCCTCCGGCTGCCACAGGGCCCCTCCTGAAGTGGATCACCTAAGGAGAAGCGAGCTAAGCCTGCCCCCCCTGCCGCCGTGCACCTTGCCTTCCCACCCCAGCTAATATGCCAGATCCCCAGCATCACAAGCCTGGCAGTGTGCAAGTAGCCCAGACGGGCCACGCCACCCCACAGTGAATCCCGCCCCTAGGAGAGGGGTAGAGAAGGCACACACCAGTCTGACTGTGGCCCCAGCGGTGGGCTGGGGGCAGACATCAGGTCGGACTGCGGCCCCGCCCACCAACTCCAGTTATACACCACAGCACAGGGGAAGTGCCCTGCAGGCCCTCACCACACCAGGGACTATCCAAAATGACCAAGCGGAAGAATTCCCCTCAGAAGAATCTCCAGGAAATAACAACAGCTAATGAGCTGATCAAAAAGGATTTAAATAATATAACAGAAAGTGAATTTAGAATAATAGTCATAAAATTAATCGCTGGGCTGGAAACAGCATACAGGACAGCAGAGAATCTCTTGCTACAGAGATCAAGGGACTAAGGAACAGTCACGAGGAGCTGAAAAACGCTTTAAAGGAAATGCAAAACAAAATGCAAACCACCACGGCTCGGATGGAAGAGGCAGAGGAGAGAATAGGTGAACTAGAAGATAAAGTTATGGAAAAAGAGGAAGCTGAGAAAACGAGAGATAAAAAAATCCAGGAGTATGAGGGGAAAATTAGAGAACTAAGTGATACACTAAAAAGAAATAATATACGCATAATTGGTATCCCAGAGGAGGAAGAGAGAGGGAAAGGTGCTGAAGGGGTACTTGAAGAAATTATAGCTGAGAACTTCCCTGAACTGGGGAAGGAAAAAGGCATTGAAATCCAAGAGGCACAGAGAACTCCCTTCAGACGTAACTTGAATCGATCTTCTGCACGACATTTCATAGTGAAACTGGCAAAATACAAGGATAAAGAGAAAATTCTGAAAGCAGCAAGGGGTAAACGTGCCCTCACATATAAAGGGAGACCTATAAGACTCGTGACTGATCTCTCTTTTGAAACTTGGCAGGCCAGAAAGAATTGGCACGAGATTTTCAGGGTGCTAGACAGCAAAACTATGCAGCCGAGAATCCTTTATCCAGCAAGTCTGTCATTTAGAATGGAGGGAGAGAAAAAGGTCTTCCCAAACAAACAAAAACTGAAGGAATTTGTCACCACTAAACCAGCCCTACAAGAGATCCTAAGGGGGACCCTGTGAGACAAAGTACCAGAGACATCACTACAAGCATAAAACATACAGACATCACAATGACTCTAAACCCGTATCTTTCTATAATAACACTGAATGTAAATGGATTAAATGAGCCAACCAAAAGACATAGGGTATCAGAATGGATAAAAAAACAAGACCCATCTATTTGCTGTCTACAAGAGACTCATTTTAGACCCGAGGACACCTTTAGATTCAGAGTGAGGGGATGGAGAACTATTTATCATGTTACTAGAAGCCAAAAGAAAGCTGGAGTAGCCATACTTATATCAGACAAACTAGACTTTAAATTAAAGGCTGTAACAAGAGATGAAGAAGGACATTATATAATAGTTACAGGGTCTATCTATCAGGAAGAGCTAACAATTATAAATGTCTATGCGCCGAATACCGGAGCCCCCAAATATATAAAACAATTACTCATAAACATAAGCAACCTTATTGATAAGAATGTGCTAATTGCTGGGGACTTTAACACCCCACTTACAGAAATGGATAGATCATCTAGACACACGGTCAATAAAGAAACAAGGGCCCTGAATGAGACACTGGATCAGATGGACTTGACAGATCTATTTAGAACTCTGCATCCCAAAGCAACAGAATATACTTTCTTCTCGAGTGCACATGGAACATTCTCCAAGATAGATCATATACTGGGTCACAAAACAGCCCTTCATAAGTTTACAAGAATTGAAATTATACCATGCATACTTTCAGACCACAATGCTATGAAGCTTGAAATCAACCACAGGAAAAAGTCTGGAAAACCTCCAAAAGCATGGAGGTTAAAGAACACCCTACTAACGAATGAGTGGGTCAACCAGGCAATTAGAGAAGAAATCAAAAAATATATGGAAACAAACGAAAATGAAAATACAACAATCCAAACGCTTTGGGACGCAGCGAAGGCAGTCCTGAGAGGAAAATACATTGCAATCCAGGCCTATCTCCAGAAACAAGAAAAATCCCAAATACAAAATCTAACAGCACACCTAAAGGAACTAGAAGCAGAACAGCAAAGGCAGCCTAAACCCAGCAGAAGAAGAGAAATAATAAAGATCAGAGCAGAAATAAACAATATAGAATCTAAAAAAACTGTAGAGCAGATCAACGAAACCAGGAGTTGGTTTTTTGAAAAAATAAACAAAATTGACAAACCTCTAGTCAGGCTTCTCAAAAAGAAAAGGGAGATGACACAAATAGATAAAATCATGAATGAAAATGGAATTATTACAACCAATCCCTCAGAGATACAAACAATTATCAGGGAATACTATGAAAAATTGTATGCCAACAAATTGGACAACCTGGAAGAAATGGACAAATTCCTGAACACCCACACTCTTCCAAAACTCAATCAGGAGGAAATAGAAAGCTTGAACAGACCCATAACCAGCGAAGAAATTGAATCGGTTATCAAAAATCTCCCAACAAATAAGAGTCCAGGACCAGATGGCTTCCCAGGGGAGTTCTACCAGACGTTTAAAGCAGAGATAATACCTATCCTTCTCAAGCTATTCCAAGAAATAGAAAGGGAAGGAAAACTTCCAGACTCATTCTATGAAGCCAGTATTACTTTGATTCCTAAACCAGACAGAGACCCAGTCAAAAAAGAGAACTACAGGCCAATATCCCTGATGAATATGGATGCAAAAATTCTCAATAAGATACTAGCAAATCGAATTCAACAGCATATAAAAAGAATTATTCACCATGATCAAGTGGGATTCATTCCTGGGATGCAGGGCTGGTTCAACATTCGCAAATCAATCAACGTGATACATCACATTAACAAAAAAAAAGAGAAGAACCATATGATCCTGTCAATTGATGCAGAAAAGGCCTTTGACAAAATCCAGCACCCTTTCTTAATAAAAACCCTTGAGAAAGTCGGGATAGAAGGAACATACTTAAAGATCATAAAAGCCATTTATGAAAAGCCCACAGCTAACATCATCCTCAACGGGGAAAAACTGAGAGCTTTTTCCCTGAGATCAGGAACACGACAGGGATGCCCACTCTCACCGTTGTTGTTTAACATAGTGCTGGAAGTTCTAGCATCAGCAATCAGACAACAAAAGGAAATCAAAGGCATCAAAATTGGCAAAGATGAAGTCAAGCTTTCGCTTTTTGCAGATGACATGATATTATACATGGAAAACCCGATAGACTCCACCAAAAGTCTGCTAGAACTGATACATGAATTCAGCAAAGTTGCAGGATACAAAATCAATGTACAGAAATCAGTTGCATTCTTATACACTAACAATGAAGCAACAGAAAGACAAATAAAGAAACTGATCCCATTCACAATTGCACCAAGAAACATAAAATACCTAGGAATAAATCTAACCAAAGATGTAAAGGATCTTTATGCTGAAAACTATAGAAAGCTTATGAAGGTAATTGAAGAAGATTTAAAGAAATGGAAAGACATTCCCTGCTCATGGATTGGAAAAATAAATATTGTCAAAATGTCAATACTACCCAAAGCTATCGACACATTCAATGCAATCCCAATCAAAATTGCACCAGCATTCTTCTCGAAACTAGAACAAGCAATCCTAAAATTCATATGGAACCACAAAAGGCCCCGAATAGCCAAAGGAATTTTGAAGAAGAAGACCAAAGCAGGAGGCATCACAATCCCAGACTTCAGCCTCTACTACAAAGCTGTCATCATCAAGACAGCATGGTCTTGGCACAAAAACAGACACACAGACCAATGGAATAGAATAGAAACCCCAGAACTAGACCCACAAACGTATGGCCAACTCATCTTTGACAAAGCAGGAAAGAACATCCAATGGAAAAGAGACAGCCTCTTTAACAAATGGTGCTGGGAGAACTGGACAGCAACATGCAGAAGGTTGAAACTAGACCACTTTCTCACACCATTTACAAAAATAAACTCAAAATGGATAAAGGACCTAAATGTGAGACAGGAAACCATCAAAACCTTAGAGGAGAAAGCAGGAAAAGACCTCTCTGACCTCAGCCGTAGCAATCTCTTACTCGACACATCCCCAAAGGCAAGGGAATTAAAAGCAAAAGTGAATTACTGGGACCTTATGAAGATAAAAAGCTTCTGCACAGCAAAGGAAACAACCAACAAAACTAAAAGGCAACCAACGGAATGGGAAAAGATATTTGCAAATGACATATCGGACAAAGGGCTAGTATCTAAAATCTATAAAGAGCTCACCAAACTCCACACCCGAAAAACAACCCAGTGAAGAAATGGGCAGAAAACATGAATAGACACTTCTCCAAAGAAGACATCCAGATGGCCAACAGGCACATGAAAAGATGTTCAGCGTCGCTCCTTATCAGGGAAATACAAATCAAAACCACACTCAGGTATCACCTCACGCCAGTCAGAGTCGCCAAAATGAACAAATCAGGAGACTATAGATGCTGGAGAGGATGTGGAGAAACGGGAACCCTCTTGCACTGTTGGTGGGAATGCAAATTGGTGCAGCCGCTCTGGAAAGCAGTGTGGAGGTTCCTCAGAAAATTAAAAATAGACCTACCCTATGACCCAGCAATAGCACTGCTAGGAATTTATCCAAGGGATACAGGAGTCCTGATGCATAGGGGCACTTGGACCCCAATGTTCATAGCAGCACTCTCAACAATAGCCAAATTATGGAAAGAGCCTAAATGTCCATCAACTGATGAATGGATAAAGAAATTGTGGTTTATATACACAATGGAATACTACGTGGCAATGAGAGACAATGAAATATGGCCTTTTGTAGCAACGTGGATGGAACTGGAGAGTGTGATGCTAAGTGAAATAAGCCATACAGAGAAAGACAGATACCATATGGTTTCACTCTTATGTGGATCCTGAGAAACTTAACAGGAACCCATGGGGGAGGGGGAAAAAAAAGAGGTTAGAGTGGGAGACAGCCAAAGCACAAGAGACTCTTAAAAAATGAGAACAAACTGAGGGTTGATGGGGGGTGGGAGGGAGTGGAGGGTGGGTGATGGGTATTGAGGAGGGCACCTTTTGGGATGAGCACTGGGTGTTGTATGGAAACCAATTTGTCAATAAATGTCATATATAAAAAAAATAAAAAAAAATAAAGTTCTTTTTTATTTGCAGATGTGTCCTTTAACGAAATGACTAAGTAGCTTTTAGAAGTCAGGCCTATCGTTTACTTGATGCTGCAAGTGTTGTTGAGGCTACTTTGTATGATGCAATGTGTGTTCACAGTGGGAAATGTGACCAGATGGCTCAGAAGAAGCCTGATAACTGAAGGCCTAGGGAGCCAGGATAAATGATTTGTACTTGATTTTCCAGGAGGTAAAGAGCTAATGAGGCTTTCTGAGCAAGCCAGAGGCCTGATGAACACAGAATTTGGAAAGAGCAAAGGACAGAAGGGGGTGCAGAGTGAAGTAGAGTCTGGGAAGAGTCAGAATATGACCTATTTCCAGCAGACACAGATGATGGCATATGACAAGAAGCAGAAAGCAGATGTAAAATAAAAGAAGGAATTCAAAGAAATAAATCCAGTATATTTGGATTCTGATTTCTTCCTAAAACTTTCTTACTTGTTTCATCACTTACTAGCTGAGCTACCTTGAGGACTTAATCAGCTTCTCTGGTCTTCACTTTCTTCATCTCTAAAATAAGGATGCTAACTAACAGTACCTACTGCAAAGGTACTATTCCTGTGGTGTTAAGTGATGAAATATATCCATAGACAGAGGGAGGAAGCAGCAGAATGCTGGCACATAGCAAGTGCTTAACCAAGTACAGCCAATACTATATTTAGTAAAAATACAAATGAAATAAACATAATATTTCCTTTTTGGATAATATTCAGGCTATAGTATTCACCAATTTTTTAAAGTTCCAGATTCATTTAAAAATCTATTTCTATATATAGAACATCTCTGGAAGGTGCACAAGAAATTAGAGAGTATCTGGTGGAAGAAAGGACTTGGAAACAGGATGGAAAGGAAAGAGTTCTTATCTACATTTGTTAGTATTGGTGAGATATTTTCTACCATGTTCATGTACTACCTATGCAAGAAAATAATAATTTAGGGACACCGTGGTGGCTTGGTTGGTTGGACACCCAACCATTGATACCAGGTCATGATGTCACAGTTCGTGACATTGAGCCCCACATCAGGCTCTGTGCCAACAGTGCAGAGCCTGCTTGGGACTCTCTCTCTCTCTCTCTCTCTCTCTCGCTCTCAATAAATGAATTCCTTAAAAAAGAAAAGAATGATGTAAAGGGGGGTAACCTATGGCCACACAAGAAAAGAATTGGTGTCTGATGGCTAGATGCTTATGTAGGGTAAAAAATGTAGCCCTGAAAGCAGTGTGTGCTGAGCATAGATGCACTTGGCAACTTTTAGCTGTTTTGCATGAACTCCATCAATCAACCCCCATGATACCATGTGAGGTTAATGCAAGTGGTGTCCTCAAGTACAAATGACATAGCATTGACATCCCCAAGTTACAGACAAGGCACAGCAAGGTTTAATAACTCACTAAAATTTACTCAGCTAATCAGTAGCAGAACCATGACTGACACCTGGGCAGTCTGTCTCCATGAATGGACAGATTCACACACTCATCGTTGGAAGAGACTTTAAGTATCTTGATGGACAAAGGAGACATGGTAACTAAATGCAATGCGGGATCTTAGATTGGATCCTGGGACAGAAAAGAGGGGTTGTGGAAAACTGAGATCCAAATAAAGTTTATATTTAGTTGTAAGTACTGTACCGGTGTTAATTCCCTAGTTTTTATGAATGCAGTGTGTGGCCATACAAGATACTCACATTAGGGCAAGCTGGACGAAGGGAGCTCTCTGTACTATCTTTCAAAAGATAATCAAAATTATCTCAAAGTGCATTTTTAAAAAGTCTCCATATGATCACAGCTGCCAAGTGTGAGTGCAATTTCAGAAAGATATTTCTGTGAGGAGAAATAGTCCATTTGTTTTCCAATCCTGGTCCATTCCCTCTTGGATCAGCCCCAACTCCATGACCCAGAGACTGGCCACATCTGGACAACTTGTTGCTCTTTCTGGTATTTTAGAGGAATTTTACACATTGAAACCATTTCACAGGAGAAAGAATAAACATATAATCCATCTTAATAAATATCTCTGGTGCCAGACATTGAATCCTCTTCATATCCAAATTAAATGTCAGAACCCAACACAGTAAAGTAGTGTTTTCCTCCTTCTTCCAAGTTGTTGTAATTCCTTTTTAGATGTGTCTGTTCTGCACCTGCCAACTGAAATACTGAATATATGGGGAGGGGGGGTAGCTAGGCCTGAGCTATTGATGAGTGAAATTAGTTACAACTGGGTGGAAGATTGTATAGCAGAGAGCATCACTCAGAGTGTGCAGGACTCTGCTGTGGAAACATTCCATTACTTGGATGCCTGGATACAAAAGGCTTAGGGAAAAGGTTATTTTAGGAGCCTTGTAAAACTTCTGTATGATGCTGGGTCCATTACTCTCCAATGAAATAAGACTAGATTTGGAAGAAGAGTGCTCTAACTACAGAACCTGACTTTGTTTTTCAAGATGTTCTTCTACCAAAGTGCACTTTCTAGAAAATAAAACCATGTAATTTTTTTAGTTGTCTTTAGAGAACTGCCTAATTTCACAATCATATATTGGACCACCATCATAGGCAGAAACTCAAGGTAAAGAAGATATCACAAATGTATGCATAACCCTAAAATGGCAAATTACTGCACAGCTTTAAGCAAGGGCTGATGAAACATTGAATGCACAGTATTAATGTTCAGCTTTGTATGGCTGTGAGATCATAACCCCCCAGGAAGAAATTCTGATCTACTTATTACTTATTTCACTTTCAAATCAAGACAGTTAAAGGTGTGTTTTGTCGTTCAAAAATCTTAGGATATCTGTGAGAGCTTCTACAGCAAAGTACAAGCTTTTATTTTTATGTGAAACCATACAGGCAACTTGCTTATAACCTGCTAGGTCAGCTATATAAAGGTCTCCAGTCAGGTTTGCTCAAAGCAGACCCTGTGGTGGGAAGAACTCATGTGCAAATGGTTCATCTAAGAATGCTTCCACCAGTAACCAGTATAGGAATGGGAAAATAGGACAGGACAGCAGAAGCCAAGCAAGGATGAAATTTCAGGCAAAGTCCTCCAGGTGGTAGCTTTAGCCTGATCCTGCAGAGAACTCAGAAGTACAAGCATTGACCTAGAATTCGTCCTGGTTTGAGGTAAGGTTGCTGGGTTGGGGTACTGACCGGACACCAGTCAGTTGTTGGCTAAAGCTCACCCTGTATGCATAGAAATTCCCAGGTATTTCTGAAATGCACAGGCAAAGCAGCTCCAGGGCCCAAGGGCAGGCCTCCAAAAAGAATCCTGGGTGTGGCAACAGAAGCAAAGCATTCAGGAGCCTGGGAAGGGATATGCAAAGGATAAAAGAGGAAGAGAGGTTCTGAGGAGACCTGGCTGAGCACCACAAAATTTGGTATTCCCATGTTGCATGTTATCAAAGTTTACTGAAAATCACAAGTAAGCATAGCAAGGCTCTCATGAGGCATGTGTGTGTAGGTTGAATCCCTAAGTTTCTTGACAGAACATAACTACCATTGTGTTGTTTTTCATTATTTTCAGTTGTTGCTGCTTTCATTTTTAATTATAAATTATTGTTGACAATACAGTATTGTATACTTGGAATTTGTGAAGAGAGTAGATCTGAAATGTTCTCGCCATCAAAAAAAGGTAGGAGTAGGGGTAATGATGTGCGGTGATAGATGTGTTAACTAACCTTATTGTGGTAATCATTTCACATTGTATACATGTGTCAACTCGTTAAATCTTACACCTTAAATTTACACAATGTTGGCAGTTATATCTCCATAAAGCTGGAAAAAATTACATAAATAAATAAATTTTGAATTGCACTTGGTTTTGTATAATCATTATCAATTTACTGTGTAGTGAGTTGTTTTGTTGGCTTTTGGTACACAGTAAAGTGTATTTGAATCAACAGTGCTTTTGACCTATAATTTTCTAATATCTAGACTTTTATGAATTTGCATATATCAGGAAGAAATGCATGAATTATCATATGCTTATTGGTAAAGCACATGTGTTGTGTATGAGCTCCCAAGATATTTTTGTTCAGTAGCACATCAATACCATCTTTTTCCAAAAGTAGGACCAGGTGGGGGTGTGTATTGCAGGGAGGGGAGCTCAGCGTCTCTTGCTCCTTGAACACTGGGCATCCACTTCTGAAGTTGATGGCATCATGCTGCCTGTTATACCATCACTCTCTGTTGAGGGGAAAGACCATACATTCAGTCAAGAAATCCATGCTTTTGAAAGGAAGGGATTGGATTTTAATAGAATACCACAGGACATCTATTCCCCAAAGAAGAATCATAGGTATTTCTGGCTTCCTCTCTAAACTTTTGCCAGCTCAAACTAAATGAAAAATACACTTCTGAAAAACTCCTAAACCAGTAGGAAACACCAACTCCACTTTGCCAAAAACAGTTGAAGCTCTTATTTTCTATACAACAGTTTATGAAATGTTAAAATGGAAGGAATTTTAAACACTATTATGACACCTCTTCGTTTATCAGTTGGAAAAAGGAGACTCTGGATGGTTGTGTCTTGTTCTGAATATAGTTCTGTGTATTTCCAGGCCAGTGATTCCTAAGTAAATCAAACAAGTGGTTGCTTTTCACCAAAGTCACAATTAGTAATCAAAAAGAAACATACAACAATTAGCAATTCAACTCAAATATCTTGGTTGTATCTCCACAAAATAAGTCTATTACATGAGAGTTTGGGCTAAAAATTTCTATGAACCAGTCCTTAGCATTGTAATTTGACTAAATACTTACCAAATAGGAACTTTCCAGCATTATTCTCTACTTGTTTTCCTGCCAATAGGCTAAATTTACCAACTGCACCTGCTGTCCCATTTATTGCTGGCACTTTTAAATTTGAACTATTTCTCCCTTTCACTTATTTCTTAGGATTTTTTTAATAGACCAGGGAGTGAAAAATACAACACAATAAACCCAGAAATTCAAATGTAAAAATCAAATGTTCATTTGTTTGTTTGTTTCCCAGTTTCTTTCCCTGAGGAAACATTAATTAGGATTTGTAAGTTTCTGACGTGTTTCAGACCATGGCAATTTATTCAACTTTTGTCCGTCTTCTAACTATGCAGAGTCTCTTGACCACCAAGTCAACCCTGGAGCCCTAACTTGTCTGATGATGGGACCATAGCCTCGAAGTCCATCCCATTCTCCATGACCACATGCTTTGAAAAGCTGGTTTTCTGTTTAAAGCATGTACTCCTGGAGACCCTAGATACGTTCACCTCAATGAATTATGGAGTCTTAGAAATGCCCAATTAAATGACCAGAACCAGTGAGATGCTGATGTCTTGCAGCCATGCATTTCTTTGTTCAAATTCCAAGTATATCAATGGCTTTACATGTAACTCCACTTAGCATCAGTTTCTTCATCTTTAAAATGGGAGTAAAATTAGCTACTTTACAAGATTGTGGTGAGGATTAGAAATAATAATTGAAGTTGTCTTATAAATGTCTGGTATGTAGTAGACACTCAAGAGATTGAGGTCTGTAGCACTGATTTTTTTTAATGTTTATTTTTGAGAAAGAGAGAGGGAGAGAGCACAAGCAAAGGAGTGGCAGAGAGAGAGGGAGAGAAAGAATCCCAAGCAGGCTCTGCTCCATCAGCATAGAGCCTGATGAGGGGCTTAATCTCACAAATCATGAGATTATGACCTGAGCCGAGACCAAGAGTCAGACGCTGAATTGAATGAGCCACTTAGGCACCCCTAAGTTATTTTCATTGAAAGGGTAAGTACCCAACCCCACAAATCTCTGAGGCAGAACCTTTGCTATTGCAGCTCTCCTGAGGAGAGAGTCTTGACCTCATAGACTCCCCACAGGGCTAGACATCAGGGATGCTGAGATTACAGGAATTTGCCTGTAATATGCCAAGAACAAATGATAGCCCATTTCCTGGACTACCTATAGGTCAATATTCCACTAGTTCCATCCAACATTCACCACTAAGTCTGCCTAAGTGACAACTTCTGCATAGAACCATGTGTGTATTTGTGTTTATATACCTCAGTGATTTACTAAGGCTGTCCATTTTCCTTGGTATGTGTGCTAATTAAACCTCTGTATTCATTGCACTCTACACATGAAAGACAGTGTTTTTCCAGGATCAAGATGGGTCCTTAAAAATTACTGGATTTCAGCTACATCAAGACTGGGGATAAGTTGGGTGTACTGAATTCCCATCTGTAATTGACTGACAATATTAATATTGGACAATATCTATGGAGTACTATGTGCTGTGATTTACCTTGATACATGGTTATTTATATAAAATCAAAACTTCCACCATCTCCATTTTGATGATAAGAGAACTAAAGCAAAGACAGGTTAAGCAACTTGTCCAAGGTCACACAGCTGGGATTTGAACCTTGTTCTCTATGATATTCCTGCCTCTGAAAGATCACAGAGAAAACATGGAAATGATTATCTAAGCTGAACCTATGTAACACTGAAAAAATCAGCTAAAGGGTAACACAATGCCATAGACCTCCCCTTGCAACCTCAGGGACTATTTGCAGAGCATGTCTGCTCTGCCAGGTGCTGGTTGTTTACCATTATTTCTGGTTAATTTTGCATGAGAGCCTGGTCCTGATCATTGAGTAGACCGAGTGCTGTGCAGGGCTACACAATAGAACACCTGTGTCAGTTCATCCTTCCATGAGTTTCCTCTGCAATTAGCTTCATGGAATTTTGCTTTTGATAAAATGCTCTGAGACAACATCACATCCCCACCACTGTCCCCCACCAACCTGCCCAGAATTCCTGGGGGATAAGAGCTCTGAGGCAGACACACCTGTCTGTCCTCTGACCTGTTGCAAGATTATTGGAATAATGTTGGGACAAAATTTAATTCACAAAAATATATATAAAGCACAGTAATTAATTATAGCCAAACTATAATGGGAACATGAAGATGAGGCTTAGAGAATCATTCCTTCCTCACCAAAGATTACTCCTTTCAAGTGAATAGAAAATTAGATGCAAAGAATTCAGTCTGTCTCTCTCCTGAACACTGAATTAAACTCCCTTACTACCTTCTGCATTTTTGAAAAATCTGCATTCTTCGAAGGCCTTCACTGGTCTTACAGTGGTTTAAGATAGGAGGGTCTTCTCAGCTGCGTTGCATCCTTTCTGACATAGCCATATGGAGTCTTCCATTCATTCATTCAGTCAGTTATTACTGAGAACCTGCTGGAGCTTGTGCTTGTGTTGGTCTTGCCCTTGAGGAGCTTATAGTCTATTGAGTGATGCAGACTTTAAACAACATCAAGGTATAGAATGTGGTCATTGTTTTCAGTAGTTCCAGAAGCCACAGAAAGTCCTATTGCTGTTGCTTGACTGTTAGAAGGTGGAGGAAGGACAGTAAAGTATCCTCCAGACTGAGAAGGCACTTTGACACCAAAAACACAAAGCAAGCCACTCCATACCATTTACATAGTTATTCAGGGTAGCTTACTGACTAGCAGTTGGGCAGACAAATCAGGCACTGCACAGGTATTCTCCCCTAAGTCTGGACCTTAATCCACAGCTGTAAAGAGCAAGGGGCTTTGTGCTGAGGTTGTAGGGGAGTTATCTGCAGTGACACCATCTGAGCACCAGAGAGAAGACTAAACCAAACCTCCCTTCACTCTAGTAGGGGCGTTCGTTAACCTCCATGGGCCATGGGCCATGGGCCGGAACACATGGCCCCAAGGGAGGTCATCGCATGGGGGTGAATAGGATGGGGGGGGGCAACACTCCTCCACGGACTTCTTCTGCCCTCCCTCTGTGTCCTGTCTTGTCTTTCCCAGAACTTCGGCACATCTTGCATTTGCCCTCAGACCCCCTGTCCACCCTTCTGTGCAATGCTGGGTGCCCAAGGTATGTGCAGAGCATATCAGAAGTCTCCCTTGCCCTTGGCTCATATTGGGCTCAGCCCCAAGGAGTGCTGACCGGATGTTTAAGAAGAGAGAAAATGTGGTTGGGATACTTCTCACCAACGCCTTCCCTTGGCATCACCGACATCGCTGTGGGGTGGCTAGAACCCTGTCCCTCACCTCATTCCAGTCCCCACGTGCTGTATTGTCCCTTGTGTTTCCAGTAAAATCTCTCCATACTTTGTAACTAGCCCTTTATTAAACTCTCCTCAATTCACCCATTTGGGGTATGCTAACTATTTCCTGCAAGGACTCTGTTGCTTTGAATTTCTGCTTCATTGTGACTTTTTCCAATGCAGAGGACTAATCTTGACATTTTGTAACATATTTGACCCAGTCAGCTAAAAAACCCTTTACCGAATGTCTACCCTGTGCTTGACTATTCACTGCAGATAGCTAACCTGGACAAGGACTTTGCCCTAGAGAAAACTGGTGTAATCACACAAACAGGTACATAAATAGGGTACCCCCAAAGTTACTCCCAAAATGTATGCTCTAAACTGCAACAATTTTAAAAAGAAAGGCAGTGCTATTAATTAGAGGAGGGCAGTAAGTGCAAACTCTAAGAGTCCTAAGTTCAGCTTAGACCTGAACGGTCAGTCATGATACTGTCACGAGCACTCGATTGGGGTTTTCACAGGTGAACAAAGCTAGGCCACCTAACTCAGCCTTGAAGAGGGGTCAGGAGAAGGCCTGAAGCAGTTGTGTATCCTCCCCCAAAGACCCCACTTCTCTGCACGCTGTGTGTCACATCTTCTTGGCTAGACACCCACCTGGGCCACAGCCATCACCTTGAGAAATCAGGGCTAAGTACACCCTTATGTCAACAAGAAATACAAGATTCACTCTCTGACCTCAGAAATAGAATATTTAAAAAAAATTTTAATGTTTATTTATTTTTGAGAGAGAGAGAGAGAGAGAGAATGAGCAGAGGAGGGATGGAGAGAGAGGGAGACACAGAATCCGAAGCAGTCTCCAGGCTCTGAGCTGTCAGCACAGAGCCCGATGCAGGGCTTGAACCCACGAACTGCGAGATCATGATCCGAGCTGAAGTCAGACATGCAACTGACTGAGCCACCCAGGCACCCCAGAAACAATATTTTTTAAAATATATATTTAAACATACACACAGTGACAAACATCTGTAGGTTGCATATCCCTTAGTCTGCAAATTAAAGAGTGAAACATCATTACTCTGTAAGATTTTGTAATTGCACTAGATGCGCAATTCTGTGAGTCAGTTCAGTCCCCCAGAGTCCGTTCTCAAGATTGGTGTTGGTGTGTCCGCATGCACTGGGGTGAGGCTCTGTAGAGGTTATTGGTCCTTCATGCTGCTGAGCTGTGTTTGGGCCCCAAACATCACCCCTGGTGTCGCCTCTTTCCCCTGCACAAGGCCTCTTCATCTTGTCTCTCTCAGTCTCTGGACTATGTCCAGTCTCCTCTCCGATCATCTGAGCTGGACGAGTGGGGTTTAGGCAGGGCACAGGGCTCCTACTCTGAATATCACTGGCTTGAATGTGCTGCCGACACCTGTCACAAGCAGGGAAGTTTTCACACTGGAGGTGCTCTTATTAATTTTGTATTCTTCAAATCTTTGTCCTCTGCATCTGGACCTATGATATCCAAACTCAAGACTCAAGGTTTTTTTCCTTCATTATCAGGACCTGCGTTATTATTCCTTCAATGAGAAAATTAATACAGAATGCTCAGCTGCCCAAAGGAAGGAAGGGTAGCAGTAACAGGAATGACTGGTTGGGGGAAAGAGGAGAGGCATTCATTCTCATTTGTAACATTCTCCCACCTGAGATTCACTGCATGTGATCTATGTGCCCAAGAACCGGAGATACAGAGATGAAGAGGAGAAGTGCTTGCCCTCTGTAGGCCAGAGCCTGTTAGGAATTGCAGAACCAAGCAAATAATTTTTCCAATGTGACAAGTACTTCTGGAGGAATGGGTTTTTCAGAAGACTAGAAAACTGAATGGAAAAAATGTATTATTCATGGATACATGGACATTAACTGTGCTTTGTCTCTGATGTTCTTTTCAGGGATCAGGAATGTCATAAACAACCCTTGAAAAGCAGGCATATGGATTGCCAGAGTAAGTTTTGTTCTGAACAGTTCAAACGCTGCTGCTGAGTGCCCACCACATGATTTGCTTAATTATTGGAATAGCAAAAACTGAGGTTTCCAGATTTGGCCAGATTCTATCATGAACAGTCGCTGGCCACTCTCAGACTTGTTCTAGTGAGACCTCCACTGTCCTGGCATCTCTACCAGGGAGTGAGGGCTCTGCATCAGTAATCACTTCAGGACACATAGTCTAACCCCAACCCCCACCCCGTGTCTTCAGGTGACAGTTCGCTTGTGAGAGAAGAGAGCTGGGAAGGTGATCTGGAGATCTCTGTTGAGTTAAGTCACAATGAAAGTACAACACACACACACACACACACACACACACACACACACACACACACAACATGCCTCAGCATCAGGTTCCTTAACTCCCAGGAAGTTCTATGCTAGATGCACTTTTCTTCATCCCTAACACTGCTACAAAAGGAAAAGTGGTTCATATATGGTCATTTTCCCTTTTTCTCAAGAAAATCATTAAGAACCACTAGCTTCATGACATGTTTGGAAACTTTCAATGCACTCTGTACTGTAGTCATTCAACATGAAACCTCAGAATGCACAAGTGGCAATTTGGCTCCATTTTCAGACAGAGAACTTCTGTTACCAAGGCAATCCTTAGTATTAAAGCCCCATAATCATGAATTTATAGACAGGTAGATAGATAGATAGATAGATAGATAACAGATAGAATGAATCGGCTTTCGGTCGTAAAAATGACAGTGGCAGCTTATCACCCACATAATCCCCCCAAATCAGTAAACCAGTTAGGAACTCAGAGTCTGAGAAACTTCTGCCTTTCAGACCAAACTATCTGAACTTAAACTCTGAGGAGACTGGACCTTAGACTCAGAACTGTGGTTTGATTTAACTTTAATTCTTTTTTAAAGAAAATTCATCCTTCTCCCCAAAGGGTTTCAATCGCTATCTGGCGAAGTAAGAAAACTTCCTGACAGTCTGGAACAACCACAGTGAGAGCAGCCGTGAAAGAACAGACAGAAAAGACTCACTGTAATCTCTACTGACAAACAAAATTTTAGAAAGGGCACCCTTGCCTTTGAGTAGTGACACTCAGCCTGCCAGCTCCAGGGGTGCAGAAGGTGGTAAGTATTTGCAACTCTTGCAAAAGAAGAAAAATAATTGGCTGTCCCTTATCCTCCTCTGGCTCACTGAAATTTTAATGCCTAAGCAAAAATGGTATTCTAAATATTGAGGGGCTTTTATTTTATGGGGATGAGTTAAAACTTGCTGATACTGTTTTGAAAATATCAATTATTAAATTGTCATAAGTTTGAAATAAATAGGATCCACCTAAACTTACTCTTCTGTCTTCTGAGTTGTTCCCTAGCAATCTCAACAGCCAAAATCTTGATGGAGGCACTTGGATTTTAACCACACACACAAATATATTTTTAAATATTGGACACAAAAAGAATCAGAGTAAAATATAAAAATGGTCTGTGGTCATGAGACTTTTAAGATATCTGTTTGTTGTTAAAAACACCATATGCTGCTGGAAATCAAGTCCAGGATATAGAAAGACCAGGTACAAAAGCAAATGAAGATAGCAAAATGTTCGGGAGAAAAGTAAAAGTTACAGATTTTTTTCCAAATGAAATCCCGGTGGATAAATTCAGCAGCAGTTTTTGATCATGAAAATCCTAGCAGAGTATGGAGACAAGGAGAATCCTCTACATGGCAATGGAATCTGCTAAAAACCCATAACACACATAATGACATCGTCCAGGCATCCTTGTGGAAGATCAGAGGCCCCCTAATATGTGTGAACAAAGTAGAATGGAAGGTTCTAGGTGGTGATGAAGGGAGGTCAGGAAGGAGAGGAGAGTGAGGGGGAGAAAGACAAGAAGAGAGAGGAAGGGAGGGCAGAAGAAGGAAAGAGAGAAGGAAGGAGAGAAGGGAAGAGAAAGTAAGGGTTGAGGGGAAATAACATTATCAGTTTTTGCAAATAGTGAATATTCTACACATAAAGCCCTGGGGCCTGTACGGGAACACAAGGGGGATGCATGGAGTAAGAGTTTCGTAAAGCAGTGGTCCCTAAGAGTTCCCCCAAGCAGCGGTTGGGGAGTTTTGTGAAGAAACAGGAGAAAAGGTGACTTCTGAGCATGTGGAGGTGGGGATACATTAGCGGCTGCACATGTAAAGGTCATGCTTCATCATGCATTGCATGATTAAATACGTGTTACATCCCCACAGCTGGGCATGAGTTTTAGTGAGATAATGAGGGGAGAGGTGGCATGGCATGGGGTCAGCACTGGGTCCACCTTGAAGCTCACTGGTTTGGTCTGGTCCTTGCTTTCTTTGTACTCAGCACCCCCCTTTCAGTAAACATCCTCCATCCACACTCCTGCAAGATGTGCTACTAAAGGACACAGACTTTTAGCTTTTTCCTTTTTTCTTATGGAAGCAGCCAAAGAATACTGGGTTTATGGTCAGGGTGGAGGGGACCCAAGTCCAGCCCCTTCTCTGTCTTATGCAGACCAAAAATTAGAGACAAAAAGAAGGGAAAAACGTCTGCTGAACATAAAATCAATAAAAAGTAAATAAAAGTCAATTGCCTTCCTATAAATAAATCACAATTAGAAAATGTAATTTTTAAAAGATGCTGTTGAAATTATTTAATCTATGAGATAGTTAGAAATAAATTTAGCAAACATGTGCCAGAATTTTATTGACAAAAATACAAAACTCAATTGAAGGACTTAAAACTTAAATATTTATGGGGACAGTGAAGCTTGATATCTTGAAGATGTCACGTATTACCAAATTAATCTATAAATTAAATATAATTCCAGTCAAAATTGGACAGGCTTTTTCATGCAAGTTGGCAAGCTGATTCTAAAATTTATGTGGCGGCAACCAGTCAATTTTAGTATATGTGCTGCCGAAGCGAGCACAGCAACCAGCCAGTTTTAAGGAAAAGGACAATTTTGAGGAAAAAGGACAATGTAAGTGGTTATTCATCATATATGTAAAGATGCTAAACAGGGATAGTAATTAAGAAATTATAGTATTTACAATGAATAGACAATTAGAATGACAGAACAAAATAGCTCAGTTCCTGAGGTCTTTTGGTACTCTAATGGCCTTTCAATGGAAGGACATTATAGTTTCTTCTTAACGTTTACCTGTATTTTCTAAATTTTCATTGACAAACACACATGACTTGCAAAAATAGAATTAAATAAAGCTTTTTTTTGTATAATAAATGACTTTTTGGTAGACATGGACAAGCTTGTTCTAAAATTTATAGAAAGGCAAAGAAGTTAATATTGGTCGAAGAGTTTTGGAAAACAAGAATAAAGTTGGGAGACCACTCTATTTAGGCTGAAATGTTCAGGCTTACTCTACAGCCACAGTTGTCAAGGGCATGAGGTATTGGTGAAGATTGTTTCTGAATGGAGCAGAAAAGAGAACCCAGAAATAGACCCACAAAAAATCTCACACTGATTTTTAACAAAGCTCCAAAAGCAATTCAATGGAGAAAGGAGAGCCTTTTCAACAAATAGGATCAATTAACCGTGTTAAGGGAAAAAAGAGAACTCCAATCTAAACTTCACACTTTGTACAAAATTCACTTAAGATACATCACAGATTCAAGTGTAAAATGCAAAACTATAAAAATTTTAGGAGAAAATCTTCAGTGTTTAGGGTCTAGTGAAGAGATTCTGGACTCAACATGAAAAGCACTGTGCGAGAAAGAAGAGATGATAATGAGGACCTCATCAAAAGGTACAACTGCTCTGAAGATCCTCTCAAAGAACAGAAAGATAACTTAGAAGCTAGGAGGAAATACTTGGACACCATATGTGGATAAAGGACTTGTACTAGACTATATTAAGGACCACTGAAACACAAAAATAAAAAATAAAAAGGTAATCCAATGTAAAAATGAGCAAAGAGCATAAATAGACATTTTACCAGACACACAGATGACAAATAAGCACATGGAAAATACTGAAGATCACTAGCCATTAGGGAAATGCAAATTAAAACCATAATGAGGGGCGCCTGGGTGGCTCAGTCGGTTAAGTGTCCAACTTCAGCTGAGGTCATGATCTTACACTCCATGAGTTCAAACCCCATGTCGGGCTCTGTGCTGACAGCTCGGAGCCTGGAGCCTGCTTCGGATTCTGTGATTCCTCTCTCTGCCCCTCCGCCTCTCACTCTGTCTCTCTTTCAAAAAATAAGTAAACATCAAAAAAATTAAAAAAAAACATAATGAGATAACTATGTACCCGTCAGACTGACTATAAAATAAAACAGTAGGATTCCAAATTTTGGTAAAGATGAAGAGACACTGGCTCATCATACATTGCTGAGTAGGAACGTGAAATGATACAGTCACTTTGAAATATAGTTAAGCAGTTAGAAAAAATGAATGCACATTTAGCATATGACCCAACATCATACTCCTAGGCATTTATGCCAGAAAAATAAAATCTTGTATTCACAAAAAAAAATATGCACCTAAGGGGCACCTGGGTGGCTCAGTCGGTTAAGCATCTGACTCTTCATTTCAGTTCAGGTCATGATGTCATGGTTTGTGATACTGAGTCCCGCATCAGTCTCTGGACCAACAGCATGGAGTTTGCTTGGGATTCTCTCTCTCTCTCTCTCTCTCTCTCTCTCTCTCTCTCTCTCTCTCTCCCCCTCTCCTCTACTCATGCTTGCTCTCTCTCTCAAAATAAATAAATAAACATTAAAAAAAATATGCACCTAAATGTCCATAGAAACTGTATTTAATCAGGGTTCTCCAGAGAAATAGAACCGATAGCATGTAAAAATGTAGATGGTTAGATTGATGATAGATAGATATTGATCAACTCATTGATTTTAAGGAATTGGCTGACTCCATTGTTGGGTCTGGCAAATGCAAAATCTGCAGGGCAGGCCAAGCAGGATGAAGAACCAGGGAAGAATCGATCTTTTGCAGTTTGAATTTGAAGGCAATCAGTTTAGAGGCAGAATTCCTCCTGTTTGGGAGATCTCAGTCTTTTCTCTTAAGACTGTCAACTGATCGGATGATGCCCACCTACATTATGAAGGGTAATATGCTTTACTCAAAGTCTACTGATTCCAGTGTTAATTACATCTAAAAGAGACAGTACCTTCACAGCAACATATAGACTAGTATTTTATTTGGTTGAGAGATAAATTATTTCTTTGGGTTTACATTCTATGAAATTCAAATGCTGATTCAGTGAGAAAACATCTCAAATGGTACCGTTTTTCATAAATATGAATTATTTTTCCCAAGTCTGGATTTCCTGGAAATCACATCCCTCACAATAAGCCCACCTTCCATTTCTGCCATTTGAAGGCTGTTTTATTTCCGGTCTGAACCAGGGGAAATGAATAGAACCCACCATAACTGTCCAACACTTTGATAGTGTTTTATTTCAGCCTCTGATCCCTGCCCTGTGATTAGAAAGAAATTGTGCCAGTTTGCTCCTGACAGTCCCTGCTGCAGGAAAAACTGGTATCAGATGTTCTCTGGAACATACTGTCTTTCATCTCATTCAGAAGCTAGGCATGCAACTTAAAACAAAAGAAAACAAAACAAAACAAGAAACAGGTCCATGTCTATGCATATCACACACCCACCTGGGCCCTGCCATCAGCCATGGGTGTTGAAGACAATTCTGCTGTAGAGCCACAAGTGGAATAAGGGAGGAAAGGCAAGTGTTTCTATAGCACAGTGGAGATGGACTTTCCAGCTCCCAGACTCAAGACAATTCTCCGCTTCCAGCCACCTCACCACCAGTGCTTTACCCCAGGAGTCATTTTTGACATTAGGCTAGTTGAAGCTTATGTGCCTCTCCTTCCCCCCATTTTAGCTGGAGGCCAAGGATCATCACTGCTTTCTTTAAGGATTGGCTGCATTATCAATCTGGCAATGCATTATCCAACTCTCATAGGGGTTTATCAGGTACTTTTCCAACACAACATACTGCAGGGCAAGATGGCCACATCCCGATCATACATTGATTGGCCAAACCAGTCACAGATGGCCAGGGTCTGCCAGGTGTGCATGCAGACCATGACCTGGCCATAAATGTTGCCCTGGTTCATCAGACCTGAACAGTGAACCTGAACCACTCTCAGTAGCTCAAGATTCTACGAAGTTCCAGTGGATAGTCTTAGATTTAATTTCCCAGACCATGTCCAGGAAACAGTTTTCAGTTACCGAAGTATAAAATCAGTCATGGTCTGAATTGTTTAGATAAAGATGAGCCTCAGTAAAGATATCCTTGATTTTTCAGGGAAGCCCTTTGTTTTATAATTAGCACCATTTTCTTTTATCCTGCAGCTTGACAACACTGATACCACAGCATCTCTCAATTGCTCAGTCTGTGTCAGTCTTTTGAAAGAGATGACACGCGAGCATCACCCTCAGGAGGAACATAGGCATCAAAGACACCAGCTATAGAGACCAAATGTGTGGGTGCTTCAAGCATTGTGGAGGAAGGACCAGTCCTGCTTTGCGGGGCATATTCTATAAATTCCTTTTCTGATTTGTATTTGGATTCGTAAATACAGGGTGTGAAACATTTTATAGTTCTCACTTGAACCATAGCTATGGACTGAGTCACGAGGACTAGCTGCCAAGACCACCACCCTACACCCTGTATAAACAAGACAATCCCTGTGGCATGGCGTCTTCCATTTTGTCCATGCCAAGGCCACTGGGATGGGGACTAAGAGTGAGGAGCCTGGCACAGTAGACAAGAAGCAGATGCTAGGGCTAGCCTGGGTGTGCATCTAGGCTGGTGTTTGATCAAGCAACTGGGAACCACAGCCCAGCCAAACTGATGCATAAAATTAACCATGCCACAGCTTTCTTTGATAGCCCAAAGTGGAAATGACTCAACTATTCTTCAATGTATTAATGACTAAAGAAACTGATACATCCATGCCATGGAATACTACTTAGCAATAAAAACTATTGATACACCTAACAACTTGAATGGATCTCATAGAAATTATGCTGACTAACAGAAGCCAATTTCAAAATGCACTTTATGGTTCTATTTATATAACATTAAAATAACAAAACTATGCAGATGTAAAACAGATCTGGTTACCTGGAGCTAGGAATGGGGAGAGGAGATGGGTGTAGCTATAAAGGGATAGCAAGAAGGAGTCTTCTGGTGATGGAGAAGATCCATATTTTGATTGTGGTGATGGCTACACAAATCTACAGATATGATAAAATTTCACAGAGCTATGCACATGCCTGCACAAGTGAATGCAAAACTGGTAAAATCTGAATAGTCTTAGTAGACTGTCCAATGCCATTTCTTGGTTGTGATGTCATACTACTATTACCCAAGATGTTACCATTGGGAGAACTGGGTAAAGGACACATGAGACCTCCTTCTAATATTGCTTTTACAAATTCCTGTGAATCTACAATCATTTCAAATTAAAAAGTTTTTAAAAGCACATGGTTTGAAATTGTTTAGTCTTCCCATTCTTAGTTTGTACCTAACCAAATAAATTAATCATCAATGTTTGTGACCTGATCACTATACGCTGACTACATTATACAGAATATCTATTTGCAATTTTGTGCTCCATTTTAAGAATCCATCAGGCTCTGAATATTTCTCCAGAACTAATAATTATCATTGAAGACCCCAAAAGAAGCTTCTTACCATGAATCTCTGTTCCCTACGTCTATCCCATGGCCTGAACTCACCTACCGTTAACCTGTTAGTAATTGTTATAACATATAGAAGGATGCTGTTAAAATGGAATGGTCTACACTTGCTGAGCTAAGAATGGCCCTTTTGAGGGTCATTGTGTGCCAGGAGATGGTAACTGAATCCCTCTCTCAGTATTCAAAATAGGTCTACAAAATCCTCCTGCTGCCTTGTGAAGGCATTGACCACATTCTTCATGTCTCCAAAGTGAAATGCTTTCAGACACAGAGCCTAGAAATTCACAGGCAACTCCTGTTGCCATGACAGAGCAATCTTTGCCCAAGTGCAAAACAAAATCATTTGCACAGCTTCCTCTGCTGTGTTACTGCCTCATTGAGCCTGACAGCTCCATGGCTGCCTGAGGACAAAAGAGACCTTGGAGCAGGAATCTGGCCACATTCACAGCCTTGTGGTCCTAATGCAGCCTGGGGAGAGCCTGCCATCCCTTGTCTCTGTCAGTGCCTGCCTGTGCCTCCTCATCTGTGGTGAACTCGCAAAGGCGGCTCTCCTTCCAGGCTCCTCCGTGCATCTCTTCTTTTACCCACAATTTCCTGCTCCAGTGGGGAGGGAGGCACAGGAGTTCCTGTGGCTGACCTGGTGTTTGGCAGCTGCTTAGGAATGAAATTGGCCTGTGCTGGGCAGCTGAGACCGGCAAAGCAGCAGGTGCAGAGAGAGAAGGATGGGCCTGGAAGACAAAGACTTTGTACAGATCTATTCCTTGCATAAAATGCAGCTTCAGGAATGACTGCTAATACAGTGCTAAGCACGGAGGTCACCGTTTTATGATTAGTAAAATTCTGACACCAAGGGGGTCAAGTACCTAAGGCAGAGGGCAAAAGGGATGGTGATAAAAAGACCCACCAAAGATTAAGTTATGAATAAGCACAAGGCTCAAAATACAAGATTAATTTCAAGTGATGATAAAAGTTTGCAAAGTCCTAGGTAGGTTTTCTGAAAATGTAAATTGATATGCATTTACATATCATATATCTGTCTATATGATTTCCCATTTAGATTGTAAGACCTCTGAAAGTAGGACCCTCAGGGGGTCTAGTTTGGTGCATGTGCTGACATTCAGTAAATTAGAGCAGGATACTAACATTTGCTCAGTACCTGGTGTGTGTTCTTTTACAAATTCATCCAGTTTAACCCTCACAACAACACCCTTAGCACAGCTCAGCACCTGCATTTTGCAGATGTGGAAAGACACTCAGTTTTAGCAACAGGCTCAGGACTTACAGAAGTGAGTGACTGGGGTGGACATTGAGATACAGGTCTGCACCTCAGATCGTGTTCTCTTGTAGCACCATCCCATCTCCCAAATATTTACTCATGTCATTTCAAATGTGTGCAAAATGTATACATGTATAAGTGTTCTTACATGTGTGAGGTGGCCATAAGTAAAGCTGTACTAACCAGCACACATTGAACGATGCAGGGATGGGTTCATGATTAAAGTTCTACTGCCACAAATATTCTCTTACGTGCTTTCTGAATCAAGCACCATTACTATAGGCAGTGCAGGGACAGCTATTCCGCATAGAGAACATAATATGTCTGCAGTGCTTCCCAACACAAAAAGTGATGCCATCAGTAGGAGGGAGAGAAGGGAGGGGAAAGGGAGAAACTCAGAGGAGTCAACACAGGAAGGCCGACCCTTTGGGGGCTCCAGAAGGAACATCCCCTTCCCCTGGCTTTGGAGCACAGTCATTGTGGCAGCTTCCAATTACAAAAACACCTTTGCTATGTCTCGCATCTTGCAGGAAAGCTTGCAGGAAAGCATTCGGGACTGGGGTGGAGACAACACAAACACATACGCTTTGTGAAGACAGAAGTTACAAGGGGTAGAGACAATACAAACACAATTGCTTTGTGAAGACAGAAGTTACAAGCCGGGACCCATGCAAAACTTTTACTTCCAGCCACCAACCAATCCCAGAGGCATTTTTTTAAATGAAAGGCTAATAGAACACAAAACAAAAATATCTGATCCAACTTCTCAAACAGAGACAAAATTGGAGCCAAAGTCTAATGGAAAATATGGAGTGAACTGCATTAGCTGCAGAATATGTTGAACTTCACCCTGCACTCCTGGAAAATATAGATAGTCAAGGAATCCCACCACCACTCACATAATTGGATGTGGGGACTCTGAAGTGAACAGTCAAGAAAGAATTCTTGAGATGTCTTCATTACAATAAAAAAATGTGGTTTTATTAAAGCATGGTGATGGGACACTTGGGCAGAAAGAGCTGCACTAGGCCGTGAGGAGAAATTGATTATATACTTGGAAGTTGGGGGAGGTAAACACAAAGAAGTTTCCAAAAGAATTTTCATATGTTAAAGAAGACTTACAGGATCCCGGAAGCCAGGCTATTGTGAAGCTAAGGTTGTTTCCCCTCTAGCAAAGCATTAACATTAAGACAGTAGGGAGTTCATGGAGGAATGTCTTACTCTGCCTGTCAAGTATTTGTCAATGGCTGCAAGTTATAATGAGATTTAATTTTATCTACATTTCTTTTGCCTTAGTTCTCCACATCACTACCATCACCCTTCTGTATTTCAGAAAACTTACTGCAAATTTATTCCGCATATAACTTCTCTAAGACACATGGTTGACCCTCTTTATCTGCAACAAGACCGGACACAGACCCTTCAAATTCTAGTTCTTTGTCTTATAATGATTGTATGTTGAACTCTTTGTCCTCACTGACCAATCTGGACAAAATGACCACGAGCCTGACTTGCCCAAACTTTAGTCTGACTTCTCTCCCTCCTCTGGACCCCTGAACTCTGGCCTCCTGTGAGCTTAAGGAAGCACTGGGGGCTTAAGGAAGACTGGACTGCAGAACATTATCCCTCCCCCCAACAGCCTCTGCTGAGAACCAGCCAACCACAAACACTTTTCCTGCCCCACTGTCCAGTCACAGCACCTGCTCAGCCAGTCTCCACAGGAGTTCTTTCTAGCCTGTTGACTCCTTGCTTTGAAAGAACAGCTCTATCTGCCTGACCTCTGAGACACCTGCAGATATGGTGTCTGTGTACCCCTACTGTCATGCCCCCCCTTTACCCACCTGCAATAGCTTCAAATCAGGTCTCTCCTTACCTTCTGGATTTATTTTTTATTTGAAACTGCCTAAAGATAAAATTTCTAATATTTTTTAAAATTATATTTCCCCTTAGTCATATTGGCTTTTATTTATGATTTCTCTTTTATGTATTTTAAGTTGTTCATCCCTGATTCAGAAGCCACATAGGCAGAGGGATCAAACCCTGCATCAAGCTTCCCACACACCTTAGGTTGAACCAAAAATGAATAGGTAGGAGGGTTGCTTCCATATGCAAACATCTCCAGATAATCAATTTTATTCTAATACCTTGCTAGCTTCAGAACCTTCTTGCTGCCTCTCGGGCCATTTAATTCACTTCCAGCTGATGCCTGGGGAGGCAGTTCAAAACAAAGGAAAACGAAAAAGTATATCAAACTAAAGTATTCCATTAGATCACACAAAGTTAAAAGCCTGGCCAACTCCAAGTTTCAGAGAGCATCTCTGTTGTAGTATCCCTAAACTGACCAAAATAAGAGGTTTGCAAGTGTCTGCAAACTATCAGCTTTGCACTCTTGAAAACATTTATGTTATCATCTAAGTTTCGATAACATTATTTTCAAAAACAAAAGTAAGGATATATAGACTGGCAAAGAATCTTTTTTGACTTATAAATGTAGTAATAGGTAAAGTCACATGTCAGTTAAAAATTGCAAACAACATTTAATTATGCATTGCCCACTTAAAGAATTGCCCACTGAAATCATAACATCCGGGCTACCTAGTATCCATAGTACAGGACACTTTTTCTGGATTCTTGCTTGGAAGTTTCCAGAACTTACTGTCATGGATACCAGGATCACTAGGATTCTCAGAAATGTTTAACAACTGGCTCTGGGGGAGGAGGTCAGCACTTGCCGATTTCCACCTTGTGAACACTGCTGCCACAGCTGATTTCAGGCTACCAATGTGACTGTGCTTGGTGTTGAGGAGAGATGGCCAGCAGCACATGAAAGTGCAACAGACGTGAATAACTTCAGAGCACAGAACAATTAAATGTAGTAAATAATTAGGAAGGGATGAGTTTTAAGTATATACAAGTTTGGTTTTAATGTAACTTATTTAACTGTAAATTTATATAATTTAACTCTTAATAATGGTTGTGTGGAACAAATGGCTTGCAAATTTCCTGGAAACCTAACAGTCAGCTTTTGTACTCTGGAGCAAGCTGTAAACCAGTGCATGCCAGTGTGTGCAGGACCCATCCCTCACCACAGTCACAGCCAAGATGACTAGTGTGAGAAATAAGCCCATCAGTGCAAACTAAGGATGGACATGGAGAGAGAATCAAGCACAGTGAAGTGAGGACTTAATGAACATTCTTGCAACCAGTGGGTGTCTGACCTACAGGCACACTCAGGACGGTTACAGCAGACAATTTATCTCCTAGCCTGAAGTCCCTCCCCTGGTTCCTCATTGGCTGAGTAATACAAAGGTTACAGCCTTACTGGATGTCACCTATGCCCACCTAAGGCAAAAAGTAGTCTGATTGGAATCTTTCAGTCTCTCCTCCCTTTATGCTATGATACATGGTCATTGTAAAGCCCAGGAAACTAAGTCTGTGAAGCACAGATGGGAAGAAGAACCAGGAAATGAAGTGTCCAAGGGTATGGGGCTCCATTCTGGGGGGGGGGGGGTTGTGGTTCATACATATTTCCACTAGGTTGTAAACCTACTGTTAATTAGACAGCACAACTTTTATTTGGTGTTTATGAAATGAATCATCTCCCTTAATAAGACAGAAATTATTTCATGCGCAGAAGCTTAAGAGATTTTACTGACCAAAAGACTCATCCTATCTGTGGTGGGTTAAATGATGGCCCCTAAAAGATATTTCCAACTGGAACCTATGAACATGGTCTTATTTGGAAAAAGGGTCTTTGCTGATGGAATTAAGGATCTGGAGATGAGAACATCTTGGATTATCTGGGTGGGCCCTAAATACAAAGACCAGTGTCCTTATGAAAGAAGATACAGACAGAAGAGAACACAAAGAGACTCCGGGAAGAAGGCCATGTGGCGATGGGGGCAGAGATTGGAGTGATCCACTAAGAGGCTCAGGAACACCAAGGATTCCCAGTGGCACTGGGAAGTTAGAAGGGAGGTGTGTAACAGGTTTCCCTCTGAGCCTCCAGAAAGAACCAAACCCACTGATATTTTTATTTGGGATGTCTGGCCTCCATAACTATGAGAAAATAAACTTTTGTTGTTTGTAGTCACAAAGTTTGTGGTAATTTATTATGACAGCTTTAGGAAACTAATACGCTACCAGTGACAATTAGTCCTGGTCAAACTGGGCTCAAAGAAAAAGGCTTTCAAGATTTTAAAAGCTATAAAATAATAATTTGGAGCACCTGGGTGGCTCAGTCAGTTAAGCTATAAAGTAATAATTCAGAAAATTATGCAATACTGTAACCATGAACAATCATAATGGAGGAGGCAGGTGAAATTTAAAGGGAAAGACAACTTTGCAGGTATGCTTTGTTCTAAGAAGTCATCTCATATCTTAACAATCTATTTAGTCAGACATGGCCAGACTCCCTGGTAACCCAGACACAGCCTAGAAAGTACCAAGAGCCAGAGCTTACCTGCTAGGTGGGGGGGGACTTGTTCTTAAAATTCTCAGCTATAGCCTTCTTTTCATCTCAAGACTGTGTGCTCTTATTTAACAGAATATGCTATTAACTGGGGGGAATAAAGTAACGAAAAAAACTGTGACATCCAAGAGACTTGGGAAAGAGGAGCAGATATAAAAATTTCCCTTTGATTATGATTATTAAACTGAGTATATAATTTGTGGGACCCAGTGCACAGTTTCAAGACAATTCCAGCAGAGCATTAAGAGAAGCATAGGGCCTTGCATAGCCACAGAGGTTACAGGCACCTGAATCCAGCCCTATTAATGGGCCAGCAAGCCTACTTACTACAGATTAGAAGTCTTTATTCCTAATAAATTGTGTACCTAATACACGACTGTCAAAATTTTTAAGAGTTATTTACATTTAGGAATAACTTGCCATATATTGAATAAAAAGAAATATGCATTGACTTATTTTACATAAATGTTTATAGAAGCTTTATTCACAACCACCAAAAATATGGAAACAACCCAAATATCTTTCATTGGGTGAATGTAAAACAAAAATCATTCAGTGGAACACCACCAAAAAGCAACAACATGGATAAATGTCAAAGACATTAGACCCAAGGGATCCCAAAGAAGCCCACCTCCCAAGGTCACATCACACACCATTACATTTGTGTGACACCTTGGAAAAGGTGAGAACCCAGAGAAGGAGGACCAAGCCCTGGTTGCCTGAGGCTGGGGTGGCCAAAGGGCTTGACTACAAAGGGGAAGCTTGGAAGGATATTTCAGAGTCACAGCTGCTCTGTGCTCTGATTGTGGTGATGGTGACAGAAAACCATACCAGGTGTCAAAACTCTTAGGAGTGTCAGCTTTATCATACGTTAATTTAGAAAATTTTTAATGAAAAAATATATATATAAAGTTCCAAATAAATTAGTCTTAAGAAGTCCTTTAAGAGACTTTTTCCATCTGGGTAAAACAGACAGAAAGGCAGCTTTCTGGGCTCTGCCACACCAGCCCTGGTTTTGTGTGGCTGGGTTTCATATTTGAACTAGAAGATCAGTCCATAGCAGTGGGTTTTCTTAGTTCTTCTCCCCCGCTGCATCCCTCTGTGCACAGGGCAGGAGCACGTCTGGAAGGAAAGGACTGTCAGCCCACACTGGGCACGGGCCCCACCGCGTGGCATCCACTGGTGCAGACGTGCTTTCCTTTGTCTGCTATGGTGTCTGTCTGCGTCCTCTTGGTTAGACCCGCTACCCCAAACCACACCTGCTGGCACCCGGCAAATGTGAACAATCCCAGTTCCCCACAACTGGGCCCACTGGTCTGTCCCGTAGGCAAGCAGCCCTGGGTCCCTGTGGTTAGCCAGACTGATCCACTGGTTGTAACAGTCAGTGATTCTAAACTCTGCGTTTGAGGGGGAGGTGGAATCACGCCTCTGGCTTCACAAGTCTTGGATACACATGGATCAAACACAGTGGGAATTCTGAAAAGGCTGCTGAGTCTCGGGCTTCCCTGCTATAGTTTTCTCCTCCCACAGAATGGTTTTCCAGAAGAGTACTTGGTAAACAACAAAGGATCATGCATACCTGGGGAGGCACTGCTGTAAGGGTGAGTGTACTGAGCACAGACCAGAAGGACCTGACAGTGTCATTCATGACAGGAGGTGGCCTTCACTCTAAGCAAGCACTGAATGCCAGGGACCCTGCCACTATCCTCACAGTGACTGTGTGAGAGAGGGGCTGTCATTGCTGTGACTGGTGAGGAAACAAGCTTCAAGAGGAAGTGACAGAGGTGACAGGTGACAGAGCTGTGCCCATAACCTTAGCCTCCAAACCAAAGTCTGTACCAGGAAACCTTGAGGCCCAACGTAAAGCGTGATGAAAGGGACTAACACCACCTCTCATAAAAGGCTGCTTGGACCTCACCAAAATCATCTTGAGATCTTGTCATTTGGAACAGCACTCAAAAAAAAAAATTTTTTTTTTAATTTTATATAAGGAGATACTTTCTTCAGAACCTATCTTATGCTTGCGTGTAATCTATAAACCCAGGGTTTGCAGTTACGCCAGTGTGGCCTGAGGTCCCCAGGACTCTGGAGAGCAGCCAGAGGCCACTTATGCCGTGAAGTGGCCTTTACTCTGACAGGCACATAGGGTGCCCAGGGGTCAGCCTGGCAGGGGGGTGCACTTCCAGGCCTGCCACGCACTGGGCATTGGGTGGCACACCTGCCTCTCATCCTCTCTGACTGGGTGTCTACAGTCACACCCCGGCACTCAACGTGGGGGATGGGGTGGGGGACATGTCCACTATCTTGCGTTTAGTGTTTTATTCTTCAAAGAATAAACTCACGGTTAAAAACTGCAGTCACCCTCCCACTTTACTTGCTCTTGTGAAAGCCATCTGATTTTCTGCATCAACAAACGCAGAAAGTTCGAGTTCAGATTTTGGTGCAGGATCCACCGCGCGATGGCCCCCTGACACCTTGTCCCCGGTGCTGCGTGGCTTTCAGGGCCAACAGTGGGGATTCGCCGGGGGGGGGGGGCGTATGCAGTCCTTGTGGGCGTAGGGTCAGCCGGCCACGTGCACTGTACGACCCACGTCCTCGAATCCACAGCTCTCCGCCTCCCCGAAGCGCTGGTGACCACAGTGACCTGGCTGCTGGACTGACAGGCCTCGTGACTGATGTAGGGTCTGCCGGACCGGGCTGGGGCAGCGCAGGACCGGGCGGGACCGGGGTTGAACCGAGGGGTGGTGGGTCCAAGGACCTAGGGGCTCCCCGGGAGAGGAGCAGGTGCAGCCTCACACCCTCTGGACCCGCCACGCCGGGTGTCCATTGCCCGACCGAGGCCGAACCGAAACGACGTGGTCACTGGATCACCTCCCGCCACCGCCCGAGGCCCAACGGCCGCCCTGATGAAGAAGGCAGTGCTGAACTTTGTTGAGCGTTTTAAATAAAATTAGGCAATTCCTCCAAGTTTACCAACGGAAGAAAACCCATGTGGTCAACCATACTAGGAGTTAGATTCAGAACAAAAACTACTGCGAGTGGGAGTCTCTGCCTTATGAATGGGTCCTAAGCCAAATGCCCTTCCTGGAGCTTGAACATGGGGTAGATCCCAGTGACTTGGGATCCTTTCAGTCATGTCCATCTAAAACCCATGGCAGTTGGGTCCCAAAAGCCAAATGAAGGATGCCGGAAAAGCAGCCTGTAAGTCAGAGGCGATAATGTCCTCAACTACCTGCAATATTTGATTTTTCAAGAGACATCTGTGATGTCTTCATAAAAGCAAACAATTCATGTAATCTAATTCTTCTCAAGTGCTTGGACAGTCCACATTGTTGATGTTACTACTGGGATTTGGGATTCCTGATTCACCAGACTGGAGCCTAGACCCTTGGAAGGGAGCCTGGCCCCACCAAGTCCTGATTCTGGACTTCTGGTCCCAGAACCAGGGGAGAATGCAGTTCTATGATTTTAAGCCACCCAGTTTGTGGTGCTTTGTGCTGGCAGCACAGATGCCCTCTGGTCTTTTACTCATGAAAGCATGCCTCAGTGCCCTGAGAGGGGCAGGTTACAGGAACAGCTTGGAATTCACTCTTTAAAAACAAAATTACCTCCCAAACCATACCATTTTAAATGTCATCTGTAACAAATTCCGGTGATGCACTTTGCAACCAATCACAATACACCAAGCAACCGAATGCCTGAGAGAGGGACTGTTAATCCTATGGAACACTTTGATTTCACTGAGCTTTAAAGAGATCAAATGGGTCACCAAGGTGACATTGCTATTTATTTTCCTTGTCTCACCTGACCCACCATGCTCTGAGCACAGGTAGGAAAAGACAACCCCAGGAAGGTACAAGACACCTCATCATTACTCATACCAGTCCCAAAATATCACCCTCAAGTCCAGTTTAAATCATTTTGTGCAGGATGGGTGAATGCTGAAACATCCATAAGTAATTCTGCTCATAACTCTGACTCTAGAGGCTGATGAAGTGATTCATTCAGGATGATGTACAAATGGAATAATTGCTCAGTGTGCTGGGGTTAGGATGTGACACAATATCCTGTGTCAGGGCATAGATCTCAGACAGGAGAGGAAGAGATCAGCCCTGTGATATTGCCTTTAAGAGACTCAGACTTATTATTAAACCCTCCTTGGATGGAAAGACCAATGGTGAATTTGTCAGGAAGCTTGCAATATAATTTTGAAGTGATTGATTTTTGTGCACCCCAAATAAGAATCTAATATAGGCCTCAAAGGTAGCCAAGATAAAATGTCAAAAATCTGAATACAAGGAATTTATAAGTGTAATTAACTAATATCTTTAGCCCGAAGAGATGTCCTCCCTGAAAGGATGCCCTTACAAGATGACTGCTGACCTGGATTTCTCACTGCAATAGTCCCATTTGCTGCCTGCCTAGCTAAGTGCTAATTTAGTTTTCATTCATGTTTCACAAAATAATATATCTTCTATTTTTGAAGCATAACCAACATAAGAAACCAACTGCTGTGCCAAGAAAAAGTTCCCATCCATTCTCCTAAGAGATAAATTGAAGAATCACATAAGTAAGGTAAACATTCAAACAGCACCTCAAATGGGGTTGAAATACTCACCAACATATCTAGTAATGGAGTTTAGATGTAAACACCTAAGTTAAAGTGGGATAGCGTTTCTGAGGCACTCAGCAAGGAAGGAGTTGGGGGAAATCTGGAAAGACATCAAGGGTCCAGAAAAGCCAAAAGATAACCTATCTTCTAGCCAAAGGGGTTACAGTGGTATCTACAAGAGAGATAAAATGAGGGCCAGGAACCAGGCAGAAAGAAAGACAATAATAAAATTGGAAGAAAAATAGAGATGTCCTGGACAATTTAATAAAATTGAAAGGTCCTAAAATGTCAGTCAGTCAAAGTGAATTAAAGGTATGATGAGGTATTTTTCCTAATGCACACAGCTGACTTTATTTATATATTAAACACGAAGGGTCATTTGGTCTATATAAAAGTTGGTCTTCTCAAAACCACTTACATATTTAGCCAGTCACATTACTGTGACTTCTTCTAATCTATAAACATGCCTGCCCCGTTCTCACTGCTGACGCAATCCAAAGCACACATTATTCATTGTAGGATTGCTGTGATTGACCAGATCAATAGGACACACTAGATTCAAGACCAGGCAATCCATCTAGCCAGCACATGATCAAAACATTTCCTCAGGAATTTAAATTAAGAGATATCCCAGATGTACTCAGTGGGTAGGACGTAATTGAAGCGAAGGGTCTTGTGACTCTAGGCTCATTGTTTTGGTACAGACAGATGTGTAAACAGAGGACACTAATCTTCAGGAAAAGAGAATGCAGCAACATCAAGAAAGAGGCAATTTAGGTGCTTGAGAGCCTGTGATCCAAGAAACAGTGAGGGCAGGAGAGAAGAAGACTACCTGTCTTGGCAACTGATGGCATAGCACTGTGCAGTCACGATTTGCATGAAATATCTCCATGCATTTTATTTCAGTGAGGTTTCTGTATCCTTTTGTCAAATATCTCTTGTACCCAAAAGGACTTTGGCTAGAACAACATAATTAGTTATTCCCAAGTACATCCCCACTTTTGTCAGATGGCCCCTGGATGGGTAGAACTGTCTTCTAGAAAGAAAGAGAACCCTGGGGAAACTATATGCTAAGGACAAATTATCAAAATTGCACTCTCAAAATGCATGTTCATATACACATCTGCATGGAAAACAGTATAAAATTTGATAGATTCATTTGTGTTAAATGTGACAGGCTTAACTGTCACCTTTGGGAAAGCTACAGTGAGCCTTTACCCACAGATAACCATTGTGCATCATGACCTCAGATTCCACTGTTATACACGTCCCTTTCTTTTCCTCTTCCTTAACCCTCAAAACAAGGAAGAATATCCTATTACCTAAGGGAAAGGCAATGATACGTGTTTCTCCAAGATGAATTCTAGATGAGAAGAAGTGAAAGGCAAAATTTTTAAGCAGGCAATTTCATCATTTTTACAAACTACAAAGGCAAAAGTGGATCATTTGTTCCTGAACCTTTAGTGGAAGGCAAAATTCAAGAGAGAAATTCTGCTGTGAAAAGAAAAAATTTTGAAGCTTTTTGGCTAGAATATGTAGGATTATCAAAAAAAAAATGGGGGTTGTTAAGAGTAACCAGAAGACCTGGATGATCAGATGGCATCACCGTTTTCAACAAAAAGACCCAAAGACAGTCACTCTAATAAAAATCACTCAAGTGACATATTCAAAACCACACTCAAAATCCAGTCGTACCAACAAAACAAACAAATGATTCACTTTTTTTATTCAGAGAAGGAAAAGTCTCTGGAAGTCAATGATGATGAACAGAAAGCTAGCAAGAGCATTGTACGCAGAACAGAACAGTCTGGCATCATGGCTGATGCAGCAAGAACCTTGCTGGGAGATGATGCTTTGATACAAGGTAGCTCTTTCCAGAGAACCCAGAGCACTGTAGTGATGATTCAAACCAGCTAAAACAGAAACACTTAACAGAAAGTGTTGAAGATTTGCAATGTATTATCACTGGAAAAGACATTTCTATTGCTTCAGAAGAGATGCCTTCATGGTTGATTTTACAGGGTGGCCTCAGTATTTCTTTAGTGGATAGAAAAGAACTTGAAGTTACTGTAATAAAGACTCAGCAGCATGTACCTAAGGAATTAAGTCATGTAGACAGATCACTCTTCAGAAGAGGCTGTTTGTTTGTATCAACTCTGGTTACCAGAATTTTCAGTACAATGGGTGGAAAGTGTTCATTCGTTACAAGTATCCATACAAAAGTATATCTGGAAGGCATATTTGGAGAACAGGGATCAGGCAAAATAACAAAATGGAACCTGTAAACAGACTCTGTAGTTAAGACGGGAACCACCATAACATACCTGCTGGTCAGTTGTACAATCTCTACCTGTAAAGAGTTAAGCAAAAGTGATGCTCACCTTCAAGTGCTGATGGACACCCCGAACACCAAGCCTTCCAGTGCACTTCCCCAATCCTGCTCATAAGAGGAAGAGCTAGGCTGATGTTCTAGCCACTGTAACAAATTACCACACACAAGGTGGCTTAAAACAAAACAATTATCCTGCCCCAGTTCTCTCGACCAGAGGTCCAAAATCAGTTTCAGCTGTTGGTGGGGACTCCCTCCCTCCAGAGACTCTGTGGTAGAATCCATCTCCTTTCCTTTTCCAGTTTCTGGAGGTGCATTTATTGACTCCCATCCTCAAAGGCAGTAGAGTATCCCTTAAAAAAAATATCTCCCTCTGCTCATCTGCAGGTCACTTGCTCCTCTATCATAAACCCTCCTCTGCCTTCCTCCTATGAAGACACTTGAGCATTTGCAGTGTCCACTTGTATACTCCAGGGTAATCTCCCACCTCAAAATACTTAAACACATCTATAGAATCCCTTTTACTGTATAAGGAAAATCCACACTTCTCAAAAATAAACAAAAAATAAATAAAATAAATAAAAACATCTCCTTCAATGTTAGATTTTATTACTAAAAAATGAGACCTCAAAATATATAACCACTACATCAATAACACTTTTGACACAATTAACAATAGTTACTAAAAATTTTTAATACTAGTTGGTCTTTAGTTACACCCACTTGTTTTAAAACATTTAAAAATTGTTTTAATGTTTGTTATTTATTTTTGAGATAGAGAGAGAGAAAGAGAGAGAGAGAGAGAAAGCATGAGCAGGAGAGCAGCAGAGAGAGAGAGGGAGACACAGAATCCAAAGCAGGCTCCAGGCTCAACACAGAGCCCTACACAGGGCACGAACTCATGAACCGGAAGATCATGGCCTGAGCTGAAGTCAGATGCTTAACCAACTGAGTCACCTAGGCACCCCTAAAATATCTTTTAATAGGCATTTGATTCAAACCCAAATCCAAACAACGTTACTGTAATCTTTAAAATCTCTGTTATATCTATAGTAATTTTCCCTTTTTTATTTGGCATTTTTCTTTTCATATCTTTTCTCTTTTTTCTTGATTGGTCTTGCCCAAGTTCTCCTAGTTCTGTTCTTGTTAGACTTTTCTATTATTATCTGTGACTATTGTCCTTTTTGTTATTGTGGTAAAATCTACCATTTTAATCAGTTTTAAATGTACAATTCTATGGCTTTAAACATATTCACAATGTTGTGCAACCATTACCAGTGTCCATTTTATGAACTTAGAAATGAGCAATTTTATAAGGACCCCAACAGAGTAACTTTAGCTCTCAAGCTATTTTTCCATCCTGAAAAATAGGTTGAATGCAGATTTCAGAAGAAATATTTACAAACTCATTAGAAGTTTCAAATTTATGTCAATTTTTAAAGCTATGTCCTAGATCACAGTTAGGTAGATTTAAATGGCATTTAATAAATGTCATTCACAAGAAGGATTACAACTGCATTAAATCCTCATCCAAATAAACTGTCGGGGTCCCACCCTGAAGTAGAATCCCATTAGGTATTGATCTTTTGTATTCAACACCCCATCAAACAGCATCTTACAGTAAATGAAATTGTTGATTCCACCCAAGGTTCACAGAATTATGAAGCTGTTTATAAAGATTAACTCCCTAATGAATGGTGTCTCAATTTATAAGCACTGGTGTAGTCCTTGAAATGTTTGCACCTCATCGACACTCACAGTCTTATTGAGCCATTTCCTTGCTTTTGTTATTAACTAGAAGCAACACAAATAATTCTTAGGAGAATAACTAGCAAGCTGTTGGCAGTTTTCTTTAAAAACATATTAGGACTAAAGCAATTAGAAAAAGGATACCTTGATTAAAATAATTGGTAAGTTGAAGAGAACCTCAATGATACAGTTTGACCCTCGAGTTCTTTTGGCAAGATGGCAAGACATTCAAATACAATGTGATACATGCATTTTTTAAACCAAGCATTTATTTAAGGAAATCCAGAGGATAATAAAGCAGATACCCTGAGTAGTGCATGGAATATTCCACATGAGATTTTGTTTATAGCATCACAACTCACCAGCTTAGAAATTGTGAGAGATTCAGTCAGTGATGGGCAGGCCATTAAGTACTCTGATGCATAGGTCTCAGTTAAAATGAGATTTGTTTCTGATGGAAAAAATATTCATAGGATTGAAGTGAAGAGGCAAAGGGAAGAAGTAATCCTAGTTTTACATCTCATACAAATATGAAGATAGCGTTAGAAAACCTGCATAGGGAATAAAGTATGAAATTACTTTCATGGTATATGAACATCATGGTCACTGCTAGTCTGTCATAATATTCTTTAAAGGATTTTTGATCCAGGTACTTTAGATTTCAGCTCTTGGCTGATAGAAGCCTATAAAACTTCAGCATGAATTAAACATGGAAGGATCACAAAACTCTGAGTGAAACAAGGGGAGTTTGATAAAGTCTGGCTTCTTAAATGTATAGTTAAAACAAGACAAGAGAGAAATCCTTCTCAGAAACAAAGGAGAAGCTTTGTATAGGAGTAAACAAAGGTGCCTCAAATGTAATGATCTTAACTAAATAGGAATAAGAAAACAAACGATTGAGCAATTTTACTTCTGCAGCTGATTTTCTTGATTCATAGAAGGGAAAAGCTCCAGAGCCGACACCTCAATCATTCATTCACAGGATATGTGGGTGCCCACCACGTACTGTCACTGGCTGGGTCCTGGGCATGCAGTGTGGACCAGATAAACATGTCCCCACTTCCTGAAGCTTGCGTTCTGGTGGATGAGATGACAGATAAGGAGACACTTTTTTAGGGCTCACAAATAGGGCTCCCAATCTTAGTTAGGCAAAAGCACAAAAAAACAAATAATTATAGCAATGGTAGCAGAAATAAGAACATATCCCACGAGAGACGGGAGTGGTGATTCTCTGGTCACTAATTATTATGTCTATGTCTTCACTTGATGGAAGAGAGTCTTTCATATTGGTCAATCAGACCCCCCACACGGTCACAATCCATTGATGATGCTGGTTATAGATACAAATTAAAACGAAAGAATAATCGTGTGTCAAGCACAGGATTAGGAAGTTGAGCATTTCTGGAAGTCTCTTTATCTATGGCTAAAAGTCAGGACCAAACAGAATCTATTTTTACAAGGACACATATATGTAGACCAATTCAGAGGAGACAAGGGCAAGGTATGCCATATACCCTTGCTGTCTTTACTACAGGATATGGCTTCAGAAAATGTGTCCCTCACACAGCAAACCTTCATCCTTCAACCTTCACCAACACGTTCTTGGTGTGTTGCTGCCCTCTTGTGTTCTTCCTCATCTTAGTCAGAGAGAAGAGAAGCTGACAGCAAGGACCTGCTCCTCACCACACACTTCCCTGAGCAAGCCCTGATTGGTGAGGATTAGAAGAGCCTCCTTCTTCCATCTCAGCCCAGACTTTTGGTCAATAAACTCCTCGCCAGAGACTGTCCCACCAAAGTCCTTCTCTGGATTTAGATGTTGAGAGCCTCAGTTCATATTCAAATACGTTGTGTGGTCCCACATGAGCCATTACCACAGTGGTTCTCAGTGCTGACCACATAGGAGAATCACCTCAGAGGCTTCTAGAACTTTTGGTGTTTGCACTCCATGCCCACAGATTTTTATTTAATTGTTTGGGATGGAGCTCAGCATGGATAAGTTTGAAAAGGAATACAGGTGTTGCTAATGTGGTCATGGCTGGGAACCACTGCACTAATACTTTGGTATAAATTACTTTTTCCCTTTAAATAACAGAGGCCTAGGAGAAGAGAACCCATTTCACCAGAGGGGGAAGACAAGGGAAAAGCCGAGTAAAGACCTCTGGAGTGGGAACAAGAATGGAGAGCCTTGAGGAGCTGGGAGGTCATGGAAAGACACAGAGAACACTTGAGGAGGTACAAACTATGTGAACCTCTAAACAGACCCCGATGAGATAATATGTTCTTAATATCTGGAGTGTGGGTTGTGCGGATAAAGAGGACTGATCAGAGGAGGAGTTGTGTCATGAAAACCAGTCTCCTTTTCTCTTACACCGCTCGCACACTCAGCAATTCTGACACCAGCTGTGTGCACATTCTTCACACCAAGCAGTTCTCTATGACACCAGCTGGTGTCCTTCTATTTCCCTCAATTCTGATGTTGTCTACCTGGAGTCAGTGTCAGATCCCACAAGTGAAGGTCTCTTTCCCAGGACACCACCACCCACTTCAAGTGCTAGTCACTGTGGGTGACTGTGGGTCCCCAGGTTATCCACAACTTCTGCCTGACTTGGCTGTGAGTCAGAGGCTCCCATGGCCTCCTCCCTCTTAGATTCAAAATTTTCCAGAATAGTTAATAGAGCCTAGGAAAACACTTACATTTACCAGTTTATTATATTATAAAATATATAATAAAGAGTGCAGACGAACAGCCAGGTGAAGGTACTTAAGGTTAAGTCTGTAAAGGTCTCACTTGCAGAAGCTTCTATCCCCTGGAGTTGGGGTATTTCACCTCCCACTATGTGGATGTGTTCACCAGCCTGGAAGCTCTCCAAGCCCCTTGCTATTGGGATTTTCATGGAGACCTCCTCACATGAGCATGACCTATTATTAACTCCATTTCCAGCCCCTCTCCCTGTCTGGAGAATGTGGGATGGGGCTGAAAATTCCAAGCTTATCTTCATGGTTTGGTCTTTCTGGTGACCAGACTCCCATCCAGAAGCCATCCAGGAGCTAACCTTAGAGTCAGCCTTATTATAGTTGCCTTATTAGAACAAAACACATTCCTATCACCTAGGAAATTCCAAGGGATTTCAGAGTCCTGTGTCAGGAACCTTGATCAAAGACCAAATATTAAAACAAACAAAAAAACTGTTCCTTATGGAAACCAATTTGACAATAAATTTCATATTAAAAAAAGTGTTCCTAGTGCTTTTATCACTTGGTAAATTACAAAAGTTTTAGGAGCTCTGTGCCAAGGGCAGAGACCTATATAAATATATTTCTTATTATTTCACAAATTGTCAAATCTGATGTTCAGATGAGTCAGGCAAGAAATATAGCAAACTTAAATAGTTTACTTTGGGACTGAGGAAAATAGGGGGACCCATTCCTGTCTAAAAAGGGCAGCTGATATCAGCCACAGAAAATCTGGCAAGACCCAGAAAGGTTGAGTACTAACGTTTCAAGCAAAAAAAAAATTAATCAGTACATAATCAGTAATTTATTGTGACAGAGTTATACTAAAATTTTCATAGGTTTTCTGTAAAAATTAGGACCTAGTAATAAATGCATGGTTTTACTATTACTATGAATCAATATATTGTGACAAAATTATATTTTTCAATAACACACAAATATTTGAGAGCTTAGAAATACTAAAATTAAATTTGTTAAAGCAGAAAAGACATTAATTGCCCTGTTCAGTAGTCTCTATCTCTGTTTTGTGATAAATATTACAAATAGTTTTTTTTTTTCATTTTACAGTGATGTTGTTTGAATTAAGGTGCATTAAAAACATCTTTCTATTAGGAGTTAGCATGTATGATGCTTCTGATAAGCTCATTTTCATATATGCTTTCATTTTGGGTTTGACATTGAACTTGACATTGCATTTGCTAATAGATCTTATGTCAGAGTATTCCACAAAAATGTACACACCTTTCTCTTCTCACTTCTCTGTTAAAGAATTTGTAAGTTTAGATGCTGGAAAACACAAGCAAACATCACTAGGTATATTCTAATGGTCTACAATTCAGATCGTCTGGAAAAGTTAGCAGCACTACTCAGAATTATTTGAAAAAAAAAGGCTAATTTTAGGACTATTTTGCCTGCAAAACTTGTTATTTCTTGGAACACCACTCATAGGATTTGTATATAGTATATACTGCATGTAAAGTTATTAATATTAATATATCTTGTTTATAAGAATGAGCCCCTGTGAGAAGCAGACAGTTCCACAAAACCTGCTTAGGACACCATGACTGCAGCTGTGAGCCAGACTGATACATTGTAACCACTTCTTTCCTGTCTTGGCTCCCAGAAAGGTCACCTAGAAATGTGACTGCATATGTCAGCTTTTCCTGTTCTTGCTTTTGACTTGCATTCAATGGATTCCTTGAAACCAATAACATCTCTATCCTGACAGTTAAAGCTTTAATTCTTTCAGAATACTTTTTTCCATGTTTCTGATTTCTCCACTGTTTTTTTCTGGGATCTAGAATTTAAAAACACATGATTCCCAAATGCTACAAAGAAAGATTCCTGCACGGAATTACTAAGGCTGACCAGCAACTGATTAATAAATGCAGGCAATAAATAAAATGTCACAGTGTTCAAGCTTCCCTAACTGTGGGCACTGTGTTCTAGTAAAGCACTTACTTTAGGTCCATATGAATGAGTTAAAATAAAGTTGTACCATGCCTAGTTTCTGTGACTTCTCTAAGGACAGGATGTGCTTACTGTGGTAAAACAATTCTCAAGATCCACATAAATTTCAAGGAGATAATTCAGAGGGAAGTGAAGAAAAGGTAGGGAAGAACTTCATCCTGAACATCTCCACTTGGATCTGTTATATTCAACATAAGACTTTCTCCTTTGAAAGGAACAAAAGTCTTTAAAAACATGAAATGACTGATAAGGGAAACACTCAGCACAATACCAGGATTATAGACTTTTCAGGTGTATTTAAACAAAATCCTTCCAAAATCCTCACTCACCCTGAAAGTCGACTTAGAGGGTCACTGATGTTCACTAGATGTTAAACAAAGTTTAACCTGCACCCCTATACCACATCCCCCAGATTACACATCCTGCATTGAATTTCTTCCTTTTGAGAATCTGTCCCACCGTTAACAGAAGTTTGTAAGTGGTCATCTGGATTTCATTATTACACTCTGATCATTTTTCAGGATTCAGCTAGGCAGCCACAGTCTACAGGGTCAGAAAGAGGAAGGAAAGACTGTGCCAATTTAGCTCTGTACTCCTAATGCCTAATTGTGTCATTACAATTTGGTCAATGAACCAGAATAAAACTGTCAGGAATTCACAGACAAGAAGCATGATAACCCCAGAAGTTAACCTGCTTTGTACCAGCCTTCCACACACCCCCCCATCCATTTCTTTTTGTCATCCCACAATTTTACCTCCTTTCTTCTCCTATCCTCCTCTGTTTTCTCCCTTTCTTCTCTTCTCCATTTACTCCTCATCCTATCTTTCTCCACCTAAAAAAATTGGCATAGATAAATAAAAAGACCATAGACACTGATGTCAGATAAAAGAAAGTAAGTGTTGAAATGTGGAAAGCACAAACTCATTTCCTTACTGTGTGTCCTTGAGTAATATGTTTAACTTCTCTGAACTTTACTTCCACTTTTGCAAAATGAAGATAAAATATAGTTTTGGGGCATCTGGGTGGCTCAGTCATTTAAGCATCCAACTTCAGCTCAGGTCATGATCTCGAGGTTCATGAGTTCAAGCCCCCACATTGGGCTCTGTGCTGACAGCTCAAAGCCTGGAGCCTGCTTCAGATTCTGGGTCTCCCTCTCTCTGCCCCTCCCCCACTCAGACTCTGTCTCTCTCAAAATTAAATAAAACATTAAAATTTTTTTTCAGAAATTGATTTTCATTATAAGAATTAAAATGAATAATGTATATAAAGCTCATCTGTAACCTCTGTAACAAAAAAGTACTCAATAAATAGTAACTATCATTATTTATGATCATAGCAATATAATTTGCTATCTTTGGTAGGCTTTCTTTCTCCCCATACTCTGCTCCTTTAAAATTTCTTTGTCTCTCATTATCTTGTATTCTCCAGAGATGATGATGATGATGATAATGGAGAAGAGAAATAATTCATTTTATGTTCATGATGTGCCATATCCTGTGCTGATGTTTAACATGCATTGTCTGATTTAATTCTCACAATAATGCTACTGGTTAGGTATGAAATGGACATTATACCAATTCCCCAGATGAGAAATGAAGGCCTGGAGAGTTACATTAACTGGATCAAAGTTCACATGACAAATAAGTTGTAATTGCAGCATTTGAAACCAGTGTCCTTAACTGCTACAAACCTTGCCTACAGAAGACACCTCTCCACAACCAGAGGCAAATACATCAAGACAGGCTTGCCTTACTTTACATTTACAGTTAAAGAGCTTTTACAGAGAGATACAAATGCTCATGGAAAAAAGACCAAAACAGTTGTGAAGAGAGAGACTGTTAACCAGCAGTGCAGACACCTAACTGACCTTTCTGATGAATTCCTGAGTTTCTAGTGAAGGGCAAGCTCAAGATCTGTGTTGGACTCTGAGATTTAATTAGGGAAATTTCATGGGTCCTTTATATTCCCTTCGATTACCTCTTACTTCATCCCAAAGACTAAGGAATATTGTTACAGATTGGTCAAGTTCCTGCACTACTGTTCCAAGAGATGGAGCTTACAAAGAAATTACAATTCAAGTGTATATAATGGGGGTCTCTCTTTAAATGTAGTTTATTCACAGAGGCTAAAGAGAACAGAGGGGGGTGAGCTCAAAGAAGGTCTAACTAAATCACTCACTTTATTCAGGACTGAGAGAAAGCAAAGGTGGCCTCAGCATCTGGTTTTGAACAATGAACAGGGTTGTACATAAAAGGAAACCCAAGGGAAAATCAAGAATTGTGCTTAAAATGGAGAAAATAGAAAAAAAGTAAATTAGCAGGAATACGTTATGGGGGCTCCTCCTTTGTGATAAAACTTTCACAGATAAGGAGTTCCAAATAAAAAGGTTCTGTGGCATAATAACTATGCAGGGCCAAGAAAGACTTAGAATTATGCCAGGACAAAAAAATACAGAGATCATGAACTAGTCTTGGGAAGGTGCCTTGTATAAATGCAGAGTGTCCTGCTGCAAGACAGAAACCACACTGTTAGGGACTGACTGTGTGCCCCCAGAACCCATATGTTGAAGCACTAAACCTCAATGTGGCTCCATCTGGAGATGGGGCCTTCAAGGAAGTAATTAGGGTGAAGTAAGGGCCCCATTCTGTTAAGACTGGTGTCCCTATAAGAAGAGGGAGAACAGCAGAGAGCTCCCTTTGTATCTCTCTCTGTCTCTATCTCTGTCTCTGTCTCTGTCCATGTGCATGCAGAGGAAAGGCCAGGTGAGTACACAGCCAGAAGGTAGCTGGTCTCCAAGCCAGGGAGAGAACTCTCACCAGAAGTGAAAGCTTTATTTGGGACCTCTGGCCCTCAGAACTGTGAGAAAATAAATTTGTATTGTTTAGGAAACTCAGTTTATGGTGTCTTATTATGCAGCCTGAGCACACTTACTATTTCAGCAATGGGACCCAAGGAAGTAGGAGGTCAGAGGGAGATGGAAAGGAAATTTAGGAGTTTTAAACAAACACAGTGGACATCACAAGGAAGGATACTTTGGGACAGACTGGAGGATAGGCAGTGCCATGCAATGGCTTTCGATGCATCCAGGGAGAAAAGACCACTTGTAATGGTGATGGATTCCCCAGAATGCAAGAGCTGCTGGCTCACAGTTATCTTCCTAACTCCCACTCAGCTGAAGTTCCCTGGTCCTCTACTCTGGAAAGCTGGTGCAGGCTCACCACTACCAGCAGAACTGGAACCAAGGAATCTATTGATTCTGTCAGTCAGCTCCCAGATGTGTCTGTCTCTGCGTATACTCCATACTCACAGTGTAGATCTAGAACACTACACTCGTTACACAACTGATACTCTGTCCAGGGACATGTTACTGTAGGAGGAAACCGCTGCTCTGATTGAGAACCATAAGACGCATGAACAAGCTAGAATTAAATTAACCCAAAGCTTGAGATGTTTGGTGGTGCAGAAGTAGCAAACTCAGTTCCAAAATAAGAGGGCTGTTGAAGAAGAAATCCAGATTCCAAGTAAGGGCGGAGCAAGGAAGAGGAGGAGGAGGAGCATCCAGCACTGACTGAGCTCTAACTATGTGACGGAACATACATTATTTTATTTCTAAAATGTATTTATTATTTATTTATTTATTTATTTATTATTATTTTTTATATACTTATTTTTGAGAGAGAGAGAAGGAGAACATTAGTGGGAGAGAGGGAGAGAGAGATTCCCAAGCAGGCTCCATGCTGTCAGTGCTAAACTCAATGTGGGGCTCTAATTCATGAACCATGAGATCATGACCTGAGCCAAAATCAAGAATTGGATGCTTAACCAACTGAGCCACCCAGGCACCCCTATATTTATTTTTATTTACTATTTCATTGTTTAACTCAACCTTATGGACTGGGTACAATCGCTATAAAATTGATAAAACTGAGCTTCGGAAAAACTCATCATTTTACAGAGATCAACCCAGGTAGTAATTAATGACCCTAGGCTACTAAACCCAGGTCATACAACTCCAGGGTTTATAATATTGACAAAGACCAGATAAAATCTGTTGCAACGAAATTTAAGTAAAAAAAAAAAAAAAAGGATTACTTTTCAGGTATTGTACAGAATGGCACAGGGGCTGACATCAAAAGGGCTTTTAGGGTGACATCAGAGCCATTAATAAAGGCCTTGAGATATTAAATTGGCCACCTCATGATCACAAGTATAGAGCCAAGGACTGAGTAAGTAAGTGGTGTTATGAGAAAGGGATCAGGACTGTGATACATTCTTCACCTTCACCTCTCATTCTACGTTTAAGGACAAAAACTCTGTCTCTGGATTGACCTCTGTCTTGGAATGTCCATTCTCAAGGGAGTTAGAGATCATGTGCATAAATGTATGTTCTTTGTTTATATCCCCTTCATTCCTTGCAGCTGGAAAAAAGAAGACAGGAACAAGACCTACTCCTTCTTGTGGGGGGGGGGGTAAGAAACTGTCCATCTCTTTTGTTTTGGCCCCCTTCTCCCTTGACAGACCTACCTCCTCCCAACTGGTGGAGGAAAGGTGAGCACTGAGATGACCCTTTGCTGAGGGTGTTTAGGGCTTGTACTTTTATTCATTGCTGGATGCTTTGACCCTGCCCTTGAAGTAGAAAGATCTGAGACTGAGTAATGCACTTAATGGGAAAAAAAACAACAGAATAGACTAGTGGCTATTATCCTTGACTACATGTTAGAATCCACCTTGTTAGGTTTTTAAAATGATCTTGGCCAAGCCACATATCATACATATCTAGCCAGTGCCTCTGGTGGCAGGGGAGGGAGAACCCCAGCAACAGTAGTTTTGTTTGTTTGTTTGTTTTAAATCTGAGATCAATCTAATGGACAACCAGTGAAATAAACCACATAACTTGTTCTGGTTCTAGACCCAAGAACTGCCTTAGAATGGGGAAAAAATAAGTTGTCCATACAGCTCAATACAGACCATGAAAGTTCTACAATAGGTTTTGGGTCCAGAGCATAATAAAGAATGCTCCTTGGTTCTACCATATTATTCTGTTAATATATTTCCCTTTGGGGACTTCTTAAAACTTTTTTTAATTAATTAATTAATTTATTTATTTATTTATTTATTTAGAGAGAGAATGAACATGAGTGAGGAGAGGGGCAGAGAGAGAGGGAGAGAGATAATCCCAAGCAGGCTCCACACTGTCAGTGCAGAGCCCAACTCTGGGCTCAACTCATGAACCATGAGATCATGACCTGAGCTGAAATCAAGAGTTGGATGCTTATCCAACTGAGCCACCCAGGTGCCCCTCCTTTTGGGGACTTTGAATAATTAAATGGGACTATTATTCCAAAGTTTTAGGTCAAATACAAGTCTCACCTTCTTACAATAGTGCTCCTTCCTTCCAAGTCCCTCAAGTCCTCAACACTTGGGCTGAAAATTAGGTTCTATCTAATTATGATAGGATTCCATGAAATACCAGAAATGGTTATTTAAAGCATCATAAAAACACTTCCAAAAGGAAGAAATGTTTGTATCTGACAAAAACATAATAGGTCGGTGAAAACTTCTATTTATATGCACCATAAAACAAAAATAATGGTTCTATTCATCCTATAACTATGAAAAAAATCACACATTATGTTCCCCAATGAAGAAAATTATTAAGTGATAGTAATAAATTATTCACAAAGGGTGGTATTAAACAGCAGCATCAGAATGAATTGGCCATATACAGTGGCTCTCAAGTTAATTCATGCCTTACAATCTCCTGGAGAGCATTTTAAAGTTAGTAAACCGGAATCTGTAGAGATGACACCCATGCATGAGAGTTTTGTTTTGTTGTGTTGTGTTGTGTTGTGTTTTGTAAGTTCCTCAGAAAAGTCCCATGTCCAGCCAAGATGGAGAACCAATGCTTTAAGCAAGGGTTCTGGACAACTACATTCAGCCTAGGTGGAAAGAAGAGAAAACAGTGATAAATTGAGAAACTGTTTTTGAGTGATTATTTTTTACTAAAGAGACAAACAAATAGAACAATGCAAGGGGGCATAAATGCACCAAACATCAAGGAGAAACCCTCATTCCTATTTAAATTTGTCTTCTCGGGGCGCCTGGGTGGCGCAGTTGGTTAAGCGTCCGACTTCAGCCAGGTCACGATCTCGCGGTCCGTGAGTTCGAGCCCCGCGTCGGGCTCTGGGCTGATGGCTCGGAGCCTGGAGCCTGTTTCCGATTCTGTGTCTCCCTCTCTCTCTGCCCTTCCCCCGTTCATGCTCTGTCTCTCTCTCTCCCAAAAATAAATAAACGTTGAAAAAAAAATTAAAAAAAAAATTTGTCTTCTCAAACCAAAATAACTAATAGGGTACAGATAGAAATGTTAATAATAGAAAGAAGGTTTTTACATAATGGTGTTATAATTTATCCTTTTGACAAAAACCTACTTTTCATATAGACTTCTCTTCAGTTACACACACACACACACACACAATACACACCCACAAACACGCACACACAATTTATTTCATTTTTCTAGAAAAAACTATGACCTTCTAAGCCTGGGTTTTACTTCCACTTATGATGGAAAAATATACACAAGATATAATTTTATTTCCTTTTTAATTCTGCTATAACAAAAGCAAGAGATGATAAATGGGAACTTTGTGGGACCATGTCATGAAGGCTAAACAACACATGTAGGATAGTTTGGGCCGGTATAACATCAACTTGCAATTAGATGACATTAACAAAATAATGCAAAAAATACAAAATTTTATTTCTGGTTAACTTCATAACTAAGTTCAAATTAATTTGCAGGCCACAAAGTGCTATAATTTATGGGATATTCAAGTGAGAGGGATCATTTCACTATTTAACATCAGCCTTCCTACTTCCCAAATTATATTAGCAAGTTTCCATTCTTATTGTCCTCATCACTAAAGCTCACACAATGCAGAGAACCTTTACAATTACCTGTATAATTGATAATGAGCACAGCCTTTGCATAGTATTCAAGACACTCCATTATCATTTTCATTACAACATAGAGATCTCTCTCACTTGAATATCCCATAAATTATTTATTGGAAACCAGTAAATCAGTTCAAATATATCAGGCAAACCCGCAGAGGTGCTATGCAAATATCTCAAGCTTTTCTCTCAAATGTGGTATTTCAGTCAGTTAGTAACTGAAGTTAATCCTTCGTTAAGCAAAGGAGCCTGACTTTGAAGGCCTAAAGCCAAGCAAAACTCCTTTTATGCAATCAATTATGAGAAAATAGAAAGTGCCCACATCATCTAACTTATTTACAACTGATAAGTCACTGAAAATCAAAACAGGAGAGAAATTTGTTTTCTCCATGAATAAGGTAATTCATTTCCATATTTTTTAAAGAGGAGGATCTTTCAGGCATGTGCTTCATCACACCTATGACTATTGACCTTCTGATGATATTCAACTTTTAGCTTTAGATTTCAGTCTGATAAGACTCAGAAGCTGGATTTTCAAACCATCACTCTGCACTCCTATTCTGTCCCATGAGCTTTGTGCACTCCTTTCTCGAAAGAGAATGGTGAGCACTGAACTGTGCTGCCCTTTTCTGTTCTTCTCTCTCTCTCTCTCTTTTTTTTTTTTTTTTTTTTTTGAGAGAGAGAATTGGGGAGAGGGGCAAATGGAGATAGAGAATCCCAAGCAGGCCCTGAACCCCAGGACTCCGGGATCATGACCCAAGCCAAAATCAAGAGCTGGACGCTCAACTGACTGAGTCACCCAGGTGCCCCCGGACCTTGCTTTGTGTGACTTTGAAGAAGAGACACATTAGGGAATGTCAGAAATGTTTAAAGATACCAACAACTCCATCTCTGAGCTAAAGTTACAAATACTGGACTAAATTCTGAAGAAATATTTATGAAATTTTTTTTCCCCTGAGGAAAAAATAGTCTTGTAAAAAATAAAAAATCGAGTGTAGGAAATGTTAAGGAACCAGGCTGGAACACTGGCAGAAAAAACAAGCAGCACTCAGAGATCTTGGTGGATCAGAGATTTATTTAACACCAGTGGGCTCAGAGGAGATTGGTTCTCCAAAGATCTGAGCCCCGAATACAACTGGGGACGATAGTTTATAGTCGTCAACTTCCATATATGTGGGGGTTTTTGCAGGCAGCAAACAAAGGAAGAAGAACCAGGAGAAGGGGTCTCTAAGCTACAGACCAGAGTCTGTTTTAGCCCCATAGGCCATCTTTGGCATACTTTATTCACTTCTCCAACATTCCCCCCTTTGATGTCTTTTAAAAAACTTTTAGTAGGCATCACCTTTCAGTTTTATAGGTTGCTACTCCCGGAGGGCTAAGATACACGCAGTAGTTTGGCGAGCAACAGTGTTTTCAAAAAAACATACCACAGCATTCAGGATACAGGGGCCGATGGATACAAGTAAAATTTTGGAGAGGAGGGGCCCCTCCAGGGCAGGAAGCCAGGATGCCCAAACCGTGAGATTCCATCCTTTCCATTGATTGATACCTTCCTGTTGTCCACATTGAATTCTTTCACTGAGTTCCTTAACCTTAGTTGTTACTATTCCTGACTGGTTTACGAAATAGCAACATTCTCTCCCCAGAAAGATGCAAGTCCCTCTTTTTTCTGAAGTGAGGAGGTCGAGGTCTCGCCTATTTTGGAGGTCACTGCCGACAGAGAGTTTATTTGGCTTTGTAAGGTTACCAGAGAATCTGCCACCTGTTCCATGTCTTTATCTCTTGAGATGTCTATGGTATAGTCCTATGGATGAACCTATGCCCCCATTCCAGTTCCTATTCCTGTCACAATTCCTGCTCCTATTAGAACGGGTAGCAGGACTGCCCACTTAGCCAGGGACATGGGGCTAAAAGTTGTTAGGAACTGATCTTCAGTGTGTACGGATATCTCTGGGGTTAGGAAGATGGAATAACATATCTGAGTCTAGTTGGCCTCTAAGCATTGGTAGGCTGAATTAGAACACAGACAGAACATCCCTGGGGTTGAACATAGGGTTGCATTTGTCTCTAAGGTTATATTTCTTCTGCATAGAGAGGTACTGTTCATACCTTCAGGGACTGTACAGATTAGATTGTCGGCATTTGTGAGACAGACCCCAGTGGCCAGGGGTCCAATTAAGACAGAAGTGTTGGTTTTGAAATTTTCAGGAGCTTCTCAGGTCAAAGGGATAGGAGTAGCTAAGTAAGCCCTCCAGCTCAGGGGCAAGCATATCCAGCAGGTTTAGGTGTGATTACCTATTTTATGGAGGACTTATAGAGTACTGTTAGTCCAACGCTGGAGTGGGGAATTGGTAAGCATCTGATTGAGGGCTGAAAGTTTCAAACCCTGGTAGGCTGCCGGGGGAGTGGTCACCTTTATGGCTTATATTACCCCATCCTGGGTATCCTTTGTAATCTTTTGAAGGGCCCTGTCTTGCATCCCTCCCCCGTTCGAGATCCCCCGAGACCCCCCATTGGGAAGATAAGTGTAGCAAGCTTCCCACTCTGGAGGCCCTTGTTGTGACCTGGGTTCCTGACATTTTGGGTTATATCTATGGTCCAATACTTAGTCCTTGGGACACAGGGTGACTGACAGAGAGTGGGTGATTTTCCCTTGTAGCAATCTTTGTGGAGGGAGGTGAAGGCGCTGAACACCCTTGACCCCCTTATTGTCATATAACAATCCTGGGGGCAAAGTGGGTAAGCGGCAGTTGTGAGGGTGAGAGAGGTTATCATAATATACAGGCAATATTTAATAATCCTCCCATCCAGAGGAGGTATGTGAGACCCAGCATGCATCTTTTGTCCCATGTCCAGCTTGTTGGTGCCATCTCTATCAGCCCAACAGTAAGAAGTAAGATCAGGGCTATGACACCAGTAAGGGACAAGGGCTGGCAGAGTTGTATCCAAACCCCTGGGTTTGGTCCACATGTTGATTCCTCAAGCTTCTGCCATGCACAGACCAGCCAGCTTCTGGGGTGTGGCTGGAGCAAGGCTGGAGATTTCAGGGGCCAGTCTCTTTTTATTTTATTTTTTATTTTTTAGAATTAATATCCAAATTAGTTAGCATATAGTGCAACGATGATTTCAGGAGTAGATTCCTTAGTGCCTCTTACCCATTTAGCCCATGCCCCGTCCCACAACCCCTCCAGTAACCCTCAGATTGTTCTTCATATTTATGAGTCTCTTCTGTTTTGTCCCCCTCCTTGTTTTTATATTGTTTTTGTATCCCTTCCCTTATGTTCATCTGTTTTGTCTCTTAAAGTCCTCATATGAGTGAAATCATATGATTTTTGTCTTTCTCTGACTAATTTCACTTAGCATAATACCCTCCAGTTCCATCCACATAGTTGCAAATGGCAAGATTTCATTCTTTTTGATTGCCAAGTACTCCATTGTATGTATGTGTACACACCACACACCACATTTTCTTTATCCATTCATCCATCGATGGACATTTGGGCTCTTTCCATACTTTGGCTATTGTTGATAGTGCTGCTATAAACATGGGGGTGCATGTGTGCCTTTGAAACAGTACACCCACATCCCGTGAATAAATGCCTAGTAGTGCAATTGCTGGGTTGTAGACTAATTCTATTTTTAGTTTTTTGAGGAACCTCCATACTGTTTTCTGTAATAGATGCACCAGCTTGCATTGCCACCAACAATGCAAAAGAGATCCTCTTTCTCAGCATCCTCGCCAACATCTGTTGTTGTCTGAGTTGTTACTGTTAGCCATTCTGACAGGTGTGATGTGGTATCTCATTGTGGCATCTCATTTGATTTGTATTTCCCTGATGACGAGTAATGTTGAGCATTTTTTTTTCATGTGTTGGTTGGCCATCTGGATGTCTTCTTCAGAGAAGTGTCTCTTCATGTCTTTTGCCCATTTCTTCACTGGATTATTTGTTTGTTGGGTGCTGAGTTTGATAAGTTCTTTATAGATTTTGGACACTAACTCTTTATCTGATACGTCATCTGCAAATATCTTCTCCCATTCTGTCGGTTGCCTTTTAGTTTTGCTGATTGTTTCCTTTCCTGTGCAGAAGCTTTTTATTTGGATGAGGTCCCAGTAGTTCAGTTTTGCTTTTGTTTCCCTTGCCTCCGGAGATGTGTTGAGTAAGAAGTTGCTGCGGCCAAGATCAAAGAGGTTTTTGCCTGCTTTCTCCTCAAGGATTTTGATGGCTTCCTGTCTTAGATTTAGGTCTTTCATCCATTTTGAGTTTATTTTTTGTGTATGGTGTAAGAAAGTGGTCCAGGTTCATTCTTCTGCATGTCGCTGTCCAGTTTTCCCAGCACCACTTGCTGAAGAGACTGTCTTTATTCCACTGGATATTCTTTCCTCCTTTATCAAAGATTAATTGGCCATACTTTGTGGGTCCATTTCTGGGTTCTCTATTCTGTTCCATTGATCTGAGTGTCTGCTCTTGTGCCAGTACCATACTGTCTTGATGATGACAGCTTTGTAGTATAGCTTGAAGTCTGGATTGTGATGCCTCCTGCTTTGGTTTTCTTTTTCAAGATCGCTTTGGCTATTCGGGGTCTTTTCTGGTTCCATACAAATTTTAGGATTATTTGTTCTAGCTCAGTGAAGAATGCTGGTGTAACCTTGATAGGGATTGCATTGAATATGTAGATTGCTTTGGGTGGTATCGACATTTTAACAATATTTGTTCTTCCTATCCAGGATCATGGATTCTTTTTCCATTTTTTTGTGTTTTCTTCAATTTCTTTCATAAGCTTTCTATAGTTTTCAGTATATACATTTTTCACCTCTTTGGTTAGATTTATTCCTAGGTATTTTATGGCTTTTGGTGCAATTGTAAATGGAATCGATTCCTTGATTTCTCTTTCTGTTGCTTCATTGTTGGTATATAGGGCTACAACTGATTTGTGTACATTGATTTTATATCCTGTCACTTTGCTGAATTCATGAGTCAGTTCAGGTAGTTTTTTGGTGTAATCTTTTGGGTTTTCCATCTAGAGCATCATGTCATCTGCAAAGAGTGAAAGTTTGACATCCTCTTGGCCAATTTGGATGCCTTTTATTTCTTTGTGTTATCTGATGGCTGAGGCTAAGACTTCCAATACTATGTTGAATAACAGTGGCGAGAGTGGACATCCCTGTCTTGTTCCTGACCTTAGGGGGAAAACTCTCCATTTTTCCTCATTGAGGATGATATTAGCATTGGGTCGTTCATATATGGCTTTTATGATCTCGAGGTATGCTCCTTCTATCCCTACTTTCTTGACGGTTTTTATCAAGAAAGGATGCTGTATTTTGTCAAATGCTTTTTCTGCATCTACTGAGATGATCATATGGTTCTTGTCCTTTCTTCTATTGATGTGATGAATTACGTTAATTGTTTTGTGGATGTTGAACAAGCCCTGAATCCCAAGTATAAATCCCGATTGGTCATGGTGAATAATTTTTTAATGTATTGTTGGATATGGTTGACTAATATGTTTTTGAGGATTTTTGCATCCATTTTCATCAGGGAAATTGGTCTATAGTTCTCCTTTTCAGTTGGGTCTCTGGTTTTGGAATCAAGGTAATGCTGGCTTCATAGAAAGAGTTTGGAAGTTTCCCTTCTGTTTATATTTTTTGGAATAGCTTCAAGAGAATAGGTGTTAACTCTTCCTTAAATGTTTGATAGAATTCCCCTGGAAAGCCATCTGCGCCTGGACTCTTGTTTTTTGGCACGTTTTTGATTACTAATTTGATTTCCTTACTGGTTATGGGTCTGTTCAAATTTTCTATTTCTTCCTGTTTCAGTTTTTGTAGTGTATATGTTTCTAGGAATTTGTCCATTTCTTCCAGATTACCCATTTTATTGGCATATAATTGCTCATAATATTCTCTTATTATTGTTTTTATTTTTGTTGTGTTGGTTGTGATCTCTCCTCTTTCATTCTTGATTTTATTCATTTGGGTCCTTTCCTTTTTCTTTTTGATCCAACTGGCTAGTGGTTTAGCAATTTTGTTTATTCTTTCCAAGAACCATCTTTTGGTGCCCTTGATCTGTTCTGCTGTTTTCTTTTTTGTTGTTTTTTTGTTTTTTGTGGGTTTTTTTTGTTTGTTTGTTTTGATAGCATTAATTTCTGCTCTAATCTTGATTATTTCCTATCTTCTGCTGGCTTGGGGTTTTATTTGCTGTTCTTTTTCCAGCTCCTTAAGGTGTAAGGTTAGGTTGTGTATCTGAGATCTTTCTTCCTTCTTTGCTTGTCTTCCTTCTTTCTTCCTTCTTTGCTGTGTCCCAGAGGTTTTGAGTTGTGGTGTTATCATGTTCATTGCTTTACATCTACTTTTTAATTTCCTCTTTAACTGCTTGGTTAGCCCATTCATTCTTTAGTAGGATGTTCTTCAGTCTCCAAGTATTTGTTACCTTTCCAAATTTTTTCTTGTGGTTGATTTTGAGTTTCATAGCATTGTGGTATGAAAATATGCACAGTATGATCTTGATCATTTTGTACTTACTTAGGACTGATTTGTGTCCCAGTATATGGTCTATTCTGGAAGACGTTCTATGTGCACTGGAGAAGCAGAAGAATGCTGCTTTAGGATGAAATGTTCTGAATATATCTGTTAAGTCCATCTGTTCCAGTGTGTCATGCAAAGGCATTGTTTCCTCGTTGGTTTTCTGATTTGATGATCTGTCCATTGCTTTAAATCAGGTGTTGAAATCCCTTACTATTATGGTATTACTATCAATGAGTTTCTTTATGTTTGTGATTAATTGATTTATATATTTGGGTACTCTCACATTTGGTGCATAAATGTTTACAATTGTTAGGTCTTCTTGGTGGATAGACTCCTTGATTATGATATAATGTCCTTCTGCATGTCTTGACACAGTCTTTATTTTAAAGTCTACATTGTCTGATATGGGTATGGTTATTGGGGCTTTCTTTGGCAACCATTAGCATGATAGATGGTTCTCCATCCACTTACTTTCAATCTGAAGGTGTCTTTAGGTCTAAAGTGGGTCTCTTGTAAACAGCATATAGATGGATCTTGTTTTCTTATCCAATCTGTTATCCTATGTCTTTTGTTTGGAGCATTGAGTCCATTGATGTTTAGAGTGAATACTGAAAGATATGAATTTATTGCCATTATGTTGCTTGTAGATTTGGAGTTTCTGGTGGTGTTCTCTGGTCCTTTCTAATCTTTATTGCTCTTGAGATATATATTTTTTCATCTTTTCTCCCCTCAGAGAGTCCCCCTTAAAATTTCTTGCAGGGCCTGTTTAGTGGTCATGCTCTCCTTTAATTTTTGTTTGTCAGGGAAACATTTATTCTCTCCTTCTATTTTGAATGACAGCCTTGCTGGATAAAGAATTTTTGACTGCATCTTTTTCTGGTTCAGTACATTGAATATATCCTGCCACTCCTTTCTGGCCTGTCACGTTTCTCTGAATAGGTCTGCTGCAAACCTGATCTGTCTTCCCTTGTATGTTAGGGACTTTTTTTCCCTTGCTGCTTTCATGTTTCTCTCCTTGCCTGAGTATTTTGTGAATTTGACTATGATATGCCTTGTTGATGGCCCGTTTTTGTTGAATCTAATGGGGGTCCTCTGTGCCTCCTGGATTTTGATGTCTGTGTCTTTTCCCAGGTTAGGAAAGTTTTCCACTATGATTTGCTCACATAATCCTTTTACCCCTATTTCTCTCTCTTCCTCTTCTGGGGCCCTATGATTCTGATGTTGTTCCTTTTTAATGAGTCACTGATTTCTCTAATTCTTAAATCATGCTCTTTTGCCTTGATCTCCCTCTTTTTTTTCTGTTTCATTATTCTCTATAAGTTTGTCCTCTATATCGCTGATTCTCTGTTCTGCCTCATCCATCCTTGCCGCCGCTGCATCCATCCGTGATTATGCTCAGTTAGATCATTTTAAATTTCATTCTGGCTATTTTTTACTTGTATCTCTGCAGAAAGGGATTCTAATCTATTTTCAATTCCAGCTAGTATTCTTATTATTGTGATTCTAAACTCTGGTTCAGACATCTTGCTTGTATCTGTGTTGGTTAAATCCTTGGCTGTTGTTTAGTTTTGCTTTTACCTTTCGGGTGAATTTCTTTGTTTTGTCATTTTGAAGGGAGAAAAGAAATTAATGAGGTAGAAAAATTGAAATTAAAAAAATTAAAATGAAAAAAAATTAAAATTAAAAATTAAAAACACACCCCCACACAAAAATCGAATAGATGATGCTAGATGCTAGTGTGGTTTGGTCTGGGTGTTGAAAGTGCTTTGAGATATTAGAGAAAAAAAAGCAGAGGGGAAGGGAAATTGTTTCAGAATCTGAAAAAATGAATACACTGAAGTAGACTAAAATGAGATGATGGGATTAAAATAGAATTTGAAAAAAATATACACCAAAGTAAAGAATATAGTAGAAAAAAATTAAAGCAAGTATTTTTAATAAAAATTAAAAACAAATATGAATTTTTTCTTTTTCTGTATTTAAGAAAAAGGAAAAGAAAAAGAAAAATATAAAAAAAGAAATTGTTTGAAAATTTTAAAAGGTGAATACACTGTAGTAGACTAAAATAAAATGATGGAAGTAAAAGAGAATTTGAAAAAATTTACATAAAAGCAAAAATATAGTAAAAAAATTAAATAAAATATTTTTAATAGAAATTGAAAGAAAAAATGAAGTTTTTCTCCTGCATTCAAGAAAAAGAAAAGAAACAAAAAAGAGAAAAATAAAAAGAACAAAAAGGAAATTGAAAATTTGAAAAGGTGAATACACTGAAGTAGACTAAAATAAAATGATGGAAGTAAAATAGAATTTGAAAAAATTTACACAAAAGTAAAAAATATAGTAATAAAAATTAAAGAAAAATATTTTAAAAAAATTTTTAATGTTTATTTTTGAAGGAGAGAAATAGAACGTGAGTGGGAGAGGGGTAGAGAGAGAGCGGGAGATACAGAATCCGAAGCAGACTCCAGGCTCTGAGCTATCAGCACAGAGCCTGACATGGGGCTTGAACTCACAATCTGTGAGATCATGACCTGAGTGAAGTCAGTTGCCCAACCGACTGAGCCACACAGGTGCCCCTAAAGAAAAATATTTTTAATAAAAATTGAAAATAAAAGTGAATTCTTTTTCTGTATTCAAGAAAAGTGTAAAAGAGAAAAAGAAAAAAAAAAGAAAATTGAATAGATGAACCTGCTAACAGATTGAAGTAGGACTGAAATTGCTTCATTTTACCCTAGAAGTTAGTCTATGTAGTGCTTTATAGTCCATAAACTAAGCTGGCGGTGAGACTTGTGTTCTTGAAGAGCAAAGTAGGCCCAGTTGTTCAGGGCTCAGTGTAATGGCTCCACTCTCCACTAGATGGCGCTGCTCGCCTACTGGGGTGGATTGTTGCGATACTCGTAGTTGTGTATGCGCATGCACGGGAGCGGTGAAAATGGCGTCATCCACCTACCTGGTCTGTTCTCCTGGATCAGCAATCAAGCACCTGTCCTCTGTCTTCAGCTCTCATCCACTCCCTGCTTTTTCACTCTCTGTGACCAGGCCCCAGGCAGCACTTCTCTCCCGAGTTTTGTCCCAGATGCAGCTGTTTTTCCTGGCCCCTTACTTCTGAAGGACTGTGGCTTTGACCTGTTCTGCCCCTCTGCGGGAGGGTCTCACCGAGCAATGGCCAAATGAGCAATGGCCGAATGTTGGCTCCACCCAGGAACACTTGCAGGACCCTGCTGCTGCCAGTGTCCCGAGACTGTGGCCGGGTGCCAGGCCGCCCCAGAAAAAGTTTGTGATACAGTGTAGCAGCAGCCTTTCAGGGATGATGGAAAATCACAACACACATCTGGCACTAGGCTTCACCCTTAATGACCTTGCCCCAGCACCAGCGAATGTGGCTGCCTTCCGGGGTCTGCTGGGACCAGGTGACTTCAACAGTCTCTACCAAATGTCCTTCCAGCAGTGGAACAGCTTTTCCCCGTGTGGCCCGAGAACCTCCCGGACCCCACTCTGTTCCTGGGGATTCGCCCTTCCCATCAGAGCACCACCAGGTAGGGAGCTGCGGAGTTGCAGCCTTTGCATTCCCCTTGTTTCCAGTCTTAATGGCATTTAAACCCTCTCCTTTCTACCCTTTTAGTTTAGTCCCTATGGCTGTTTCCAATTTTCCACTTTCTCTCCAGCTGCTTTAGGTGAGGGATGCTTTTCCCGCATTCTACCCCCTCCCCAGTCTTTCTCCGCTCTCTGCCTGCAAAAGCAGTTCTCTACCTTCTGTGGCTTCTTGTTCCCCAAATTTACCTGTCCATGGCACGTACCTGCTGATTTATGTGGTTCAGGTTGTGCAGATTGTTGTGTTAATCCTTCAATCAGGTTTCTAAGTGTGTAGGATGGTTTAGTGTTGGTCTGGCTGTATTTCATGGACAGGAGACACACAAAAAACTTCCATGCTGTTGCACCATCTTGGCTCCTCCCTCTGGGGCCAGTCTCTTTTTAAGTGTCAGTTTAGGTTGGTTGACTGGATCACTTCACCGGGTTGAGGGTTCCTCTCAGTTGGCCTTCTTAGCTCTGGAGTGATGGACCCATGGGGTGATACCTGAAACTGAATCCTCTATTTGGTATGTCTGTAAAGTTCATCTCCAAGTCTTCGAAAGGGTAGGGTTTCTGGTAACTGTCAGATCAGGTTTAGGGATGATATGGTTTGTATATTTAGAGATCATCCTGTTTTCCAGTTGTTTAAATAATCATATGCCCATGGGGTCTTATTATTATCCCCATAGAATAACAACCACAGATTTCCTATACATGAAATACTATGACAATTATCTGAAGTTTACCTCAAATTTTCTAGTTTAGGTGAACAACAAACATTTAAAGGCAATCATAACTACAATTTAACATCCATGATGGTGCATTGTTGAAACATAGTTGTTTTCTCTAAAAATCCTCCCTTTCCAGAGATAGCCAATTTGGGACAAATGTATTTGTAGAATAAATACAGTCTTAACAAATCTTGCCTAAATATTTACATAAGCTCAGCAAGAATAGCTATTGATCATGAGAATCTTTTAAAGTTTGCTTTGCTGGAACCTTTTATAAAGAATCTTTGCATTGAACTTTTAGTAGCCTCTCCAGCCCAGAAGCCAAGCCAAATACTTGCCATCAGACAGGCCTGCAATACCTGTAGAATGGGGTGAATTCCTCTTTACGAGGTCCCCAACATATCCTGAGGTTCCTGCACCTGCCAGGAAATGACATTTTTTACTCACCTGGTAAGGCTGCTGGGAACTCTGTAAGCAAGGCATCAGGTCAACATTTTCAGGGGGCTTTATGGCTCCATGTTTTATAAAGCCAACCCTAATTCCTTAAAGCTTTCTGGTCATATCTGAGTCTTTGAATGTCATCCTCAAATATGACATTCCAGTCAAAGCCTTGCTAAAATAACCAGTATATCCAATGGTGACCTGTTATAAGATGAACAGATTTTTATTGAACTTATGCAAAAAATTGTAATTGCCATGAAAGAAAGAATACTCATTGAGAGTTTTTTAATTTCAGGGAAATTATGTAAAGAGGAAAGATAAATGCTTTAGTTTACAAATGCATACTTTATGACATTTTTGTATATCATAGATATCTTAAGAGAAAGTTTCCTTAATTTAGAAGAGGAAACATTAGAAAACATTAGCAATATTTTCAACAAGAATCACAAAACTATATTCTTTTTCAGCTCATTTAATCTCATGTTTTTAATTCATGTTTAATTTGAATGCAGCTTTTTAGTTCTGGAAACTTTTACCCATTTTAGTATTAATCTTAAAGATGTCAAATACCTGTATTTGTTCCCAAAGTCCTTTTTATAAATCTCCTTGAAGAAGAAACATGTTTTGTGAGAGAATAAGAACAATTTTAAATGACAAGATCTCAGAAATAGACATTGTTAAAGATTTAATTAGAGTTCATTATGATGCAATTGACAAAGAAATTTGGTTATTTCTGTGACACATAACATTTCAAGTAATCAGAATATTAAGTGATGACCTTATATCAAAACATTAAAATTTTAGGAATTGCATATATCCGGGTAGTTACAACATTTACCTCTGCAATACAATCTAAGGTTTACCATTGTATGACAGTGCTTTTCCAAGTAACTTAGCATCCCAAATAAAAGGGCCTAATTGGTCAAGAAGACTTTATTTACCATTTAAATACTGAGAAGTTTGTTAAAACCCCAGAAGGCATGAGTGCATCCTAAATAGGATTACAGATCATTATAAATCTTACAATTTAATTTATTTAACCAAAGTAGCATTAAAATACCCCAAAGGTGAATGTATAGCATTATATAGTTGTTACCAAAACCTAGCTCCTTTAACATTGAGAAGTTTTAACTAAGTAATCAAAGACCTGATAAAGATGAAACCTAAAACTTTGATTTTCCCAGAGGATAAACCTTTGTTTGCACTGTCTTATCAAGATCAGATCAACAGTTCAAGAAAACTTGTCATTTGAGCAGAGAGAAAGCACCATTTCAACCTTATGGCAGTGTACTTTTAAATTTTTATTTATTTTAACCTTCTACAACTTTTTTTTGCTTTTAAATTTTGTTCCAAAGCCATTTCTTTCCAAATAACCAGCCTCATTTAGGACAAAATTACTTTTTTTTACCCTTAACAAAATTGTATTTTTTTTTTATATGTTTCTATATGCTTCCTACTTTCCTACATACAGGGTTGTGTTTTTTTTATTTTTATCAGTCTTAAGTATATTTAACAGAATTTTAACTCTTGGGAACTCTGAGGACTTAGGAACTAATTGAGAGGTGTTTACATTAGAAATTTATAGATGGTAAATTTATGAAGCAATTAAGTACAAAGCATGTTTTCCAATAGGTCCAAATAGCCTTAATTTCTCAGCAATAAGAAGTTAAAAAAAACCCCACAAACCTATGTTCAATAATCAAAGCTTTAGCATCCCATCCTATTTGGAAAGTTTCAGGTTACCAAGGACCTTGAAAGGTATCTTAACAATTACCCATGAAAACTTTGAGACAGACAAAATTAATTACCATTAACAAATTGCAACAGAGATAACATGAGCTCATTTGACCTTTGCTCCAATAAACTTAAATTAGTTTAAACATCAAATATGTTTCACCTGTGTCCACCTAAAAGTCAATCAATTTTTCCCCATTGTCAAGCTTCATTTGGGGCACCAGTGGAGATATGTGAAATGGGTGGTCCAAGGGGGGTGCCCTTTGATCCTTTGACTTGGAGGGTGGGAGGAGGAACCAATGGTGTCTGTGTAATGCCCCTGATTTTGAATCTGAGAGACCACCAAGGAGCCGATACCGATGCAAACACACAAGGGTTTATTTGCAAGCTCGAGCTTGGGCCCAAGTATACCCGACACAGCGGAGCAGGGACTTGGACCCCTAGGTTAAGAGGCGTAGCAGTTTTATAGGGGCCAGTGGCCAATGAGATTGTAACACACACAGAAAGTTGCATAGTCATGTCAGTCCACATGCACGTGGCCAATTGAATTACAATTTACCCTATAATAACTGTTTGAACTAGCCTATCACTCTGGTCAGAATTGGCGTGCAAGTTTGGTGGGCAAAAGGCGGGTTTACATTTTTTGGCGGTTAGGGGTTCCACGTTCCTATATGAGCCGGTTTCCAGTAAGGATGTGCTCAGCGGCTTGACTAGGGTGGGGGAGTGTCTTAAGCAATAAGTAGGTCATGTGGGGGTTATACATGAGATGGTGGGTGTAGCACAAAATGGAGTTAGTCTTGCTCTGCTTGTCCAGGGGTAGGGGATTTTTGTTAAATTCCTTGGGTCCCACACCTGACACACTGAGGATGGTATAGGAACACACCCAAGTTGGTACAGAAACTTGGGAGGGGGAGGGAAAGGCAGAAGCACCAACTGCTTGGGAATATTCCTTAAAATCCCTGTCCTGAGGTAGACTAACACAGTTGGCTCAATTATAGCCATTAACTTGGGAAATGAGGGAGAATCCTTCACATCCATTAAGCAGAGGAACAGGAAGAGACAGTCAGTGTCCCCTTTCTGTCTGGTTCTATCTCGGCTAGACCAATAAGGTGACCTTCTTGAGGTTCCTCCTGATTTCGCTGGATTTTTGGGACTTTCCCAGTTCGGACACATTCTTTTGAATGTCCTTTCCCCTTGCAATAGGTTTATTCCCCCCTTGCTGCTGGGCACATTTATGGCCTTCTCAGCCCCCTGCACTGATCCCCTGGAGAGCCTCTTGATATGGTAAGATGTGGACCGGCATCTGGAGAGAGCCTGTTCCTGGCCGAGGGCGCCTGCACCTGGCCAAGGGCGAAATCTGGCAGCCGGTCCTTGTGGGGGAGGGTTCTCTGGGCCAGAAGGGGAAGAGAAATGGGCGGCTGCAGTGGCAGTGTGGTGATGGCAGCAAGAGACAGAAAAGGGGAGGAGTTTCAAGCTCAGGGGAGGGGGAGGGAGTCTAATGAGTCATGAGGAGGTGGAACATTAGGGGAGCGGTGGATTGCTTCTTTGGCTCCATGGTTGAGTCTCAGGATAAAGCAGCTGAAACCTTTGCTTGGCTCTCTTTGCTCCATCCTGACCCCACAATGCTCCCGTGAGGCGGAGTCACAAAGACAGAGGGACAGGGGTACCTCCTCCAATAAGAAGACCAGCCAGATACCTGCCTGGCTGTGTCCCAAAGGAACCCAGGCATCGCTCAGCCCCACAGGTCCCAGCCCTGCGACCCACGGTCAGAAACCACTCTGGTATCACCACAGACCGAGCACCATCCATCAGGGAATTGCAGATGGGCTCACTCAGACTCTGTGGGCCCCTGAGGACCCCAAGGGTGCCCGCCTATGGAGCCACAGAATTGAACTCAGCAGACAAACTAGACTGAGTCACACATTCACATTCACATTCACATTCACATTCACATTCACATTCACATTCACATACACACCAGAGGTTATTACATTCCCTCCCACAGAATTCTACCGGTGAGACTTCTGAAGTCTCGGGAAGTGACTAGGTCCCCCTTCCACTCTTGTGAGTGGGCCTGATTAGATTGGACCCCAGCCTTACTGGTTCTGACTTGAGTCCAGGTCCTCACCTGCCAAGTCTCCCCGAGTCTGGCGGGAACGGCATAGTGAGGCCAGCCCGAGGCCACCGAGACTGTTGAAATTCAGGCAGGGTGCGCCCCCTCTCTTGCGAGCCCTCATTCCATCACCGCCTTGCTGTTCTTCCAAACCAGTGGCAACAATGGGCCATCACGGTTGGGTTTCCTGGTCAGGGAACCAAATTTGTTACAGAACCAGGCTAGAACGCTGGCGGAGAAAACAAGCAGCACTCGGAAATCTTGGTGGATCAGAGATTTATTTAACACTGGTGGGATCAGAGAAGACTGTTTCTCCAAAGATCTGAGCGCCGAATGCAAGTGGGGAGGGTAATTTATAGTTGTCAACTTCCATATATGTGGGGTTTTCATGCGTGCAGCAAACAAAGGGAGAAAAACTTGGAGGAAGATCTCTAAGCTAGAGACCAGAGTCTGTTTTAGCCCCATTGGCCATCTTTGGTGTACTTTATTGACTTCTCCAGCAGAAATATGTATTTCTGGTTTTGCAAAACTTTGGTATCTGTGATACAAGAGTCCTGGAGCTCATGTCTCCAACCCTGATGGCTGCCTGGGTGCCACATGCAAAACGTAAAGGTTTCGGATCCTCTGCAAGCTTGTTGAGCTGTGTTGATTGAAGTCTCTGGTAGATCCAGGTTCTTTTTTCTTTTTTTCCCTACAGCTAAATCCTGCCCATTAATTAGAAGCTGGAATAAAATCACTGTAAATATTGAAGGCTAACAAATCAGTTTCCAAAGTATGTACTTCTGAGACTGATTAACAACATGGGCAACCAGAGAATACCAAATGTCAGTAGCACACAGTTCTTTCTATCTCCTGGTGTACGTTTGCTTTCCTGGAGCACAATAAAGACCATAATAGAGGAAGGATCTAGTGATTTATAATAAAAACAAACAGAGTAAATGGCTAATTTAGAACTGGTAGATGGGAAGCTTTCCCCCAAGTAGGACATTTTGCCCTTTTTAGTTATCTGTATGTTTGTTTGTTGATGAGAAATTCATGCAACGTAACATTAACATTTTAAAGTGAACATAGAGTCTCTTTCTAGATATTTAAACCCAGACTGGCTACCTCACTATTCCAATGTTAACAGTGAAAGCTATAATCAATTGGAATTTCTTTGTACTTTACATTTATGCTATGTGTATGCCAAATGAAAAGTTTGATCTTCTGTCACTGAACTGACTAGCTTTAGATACAATGGATTCAAATTGACTAGTTATTCAAAATGTGCTTACAGGTGCACCTGGGTGGCTGAGTTAAGTTTCCAACTCTTGATTTTGGCTTGGGTCATGATCTCATAGTTCATGGGTTCGAGCCCCATGTAGAGGAGCCTGCTTGGGATTCTGTGTCTCTCCCTCTCTCTACCCTTCACCATTTGCTTGTGCCCTCTCAAAAGAAATAAACAAACTTTTAAAAAGTGCTTACATGGGGCGCCTGGGTGGCGCAGTCGGTTAAGCGTCTGACTTTAGCCAGGTCACGATCTCGCGGTCTGGGAGTTCGAGCCCTGCATCAGGCTCTGGGCTGATGGCTCGGAGCCTGGAGCCTGTTTCCGATTCTGTGTCTCCCTCTCTCTCTGCCCCTCCCCCGTTCATACTCTGTCTCTCTCTGTCCCAAAAATAAATAAAAAACGTTGAAAAAAATTTTAAAAAAAAGTGCTTACATAACACTACAATAACAGATCAACCAGAGGAAAAATACCAAGTAGATTGAATTCTCATGCATTTGACTGATAGACAAAATTCTTACTTTTTAATCTACCACAGCAGTGTCTTACAGACATGGTCTCAGCAGCAAGTCTATCAAACCTTAAGATCTCCACAAAGAGAAGCCTTGTGCTCATGATGTGGGAAACAGAGGCAGAAGGAAATGGAAGATAGAGTTAAATTTCCTTGTAACCTGCAGCCCATTGACAAATACTTGAGGCTGCCAGAGTAAAATATTTCTCCAGGAACTCCCTACACTCTTAATATTAATGCTTTGGAAGACAGAACAATAACCTTAGCTTGACAACAGCCAGGCCTCTAGGATCCTGGGAGTCTTCTTTAGTATATGAAAAATCTCAATGGAAACTTGGCCTGGAGAGGCTACTAAAAAGTTCAATTTAGATTCCTTATGGAAAGTTTCAGAAAAGCAAATTTTGAAAGATATACATGATCAATCACTATTTTCCTGAGCTTGTGAAAACATTTAGGACAAGTTTATTAAAACTGGACTTGTTTTACAAATAAATTAGTCTTGGTTTGGCCATCTCTGGAAATGAGGGTTATTAGAAAGAAAAATTATGTTTTAATAACACACACCCTTATGAATGTTAAATTCTAGTTCTGATTGTCTTTAAATGTTGTTTGCCTAAACTAGACAACTTGAGGTAATCTTCAGAGATACTGTCACAATAGCATAGGTATGGTCTATCTTCATCTTTGTTATTCTGTGGGGATAGTAACAGGACCCCATGAGCATATGATTATTTGAACAACTGGAAAATGGGATGGATTCCCCCAACAATTGTATATGAAAAACCTTTTCTCACTATAGACCTATCAATAGATGCTCTACATATATATTGTTTATTTAAATTATTCACTTGAGACTGGGGTAATTCATAAATCTCTAAATGAATATGCAAACCATATCCTCCCTAAACCTGATCTGACAGTTACTAGAAACCTACCCCATATAAACTCAGGAAACATGGTTTATTTAAAGGATTAAACATCTAGTACAGCAGGGGATTTAACTGAAAAATGGAAGAGCCCTTACCGGGTCATATTATGTGCTAGCACCACAGTAAAATTAGAAGGCCATTCCACATGGACTCCTATATCAAGAATTAAACCTGTACTCTCCTCACAGGAATATAGTAGGCCAGCTGACACACATTTTTATTCCTGTTAACCATTGGAAGACCTCAAATTTCTCTTCAGATGACAGTAATGGACTAGAGCTAACAAAGGTTTTTTATTCAAACTTTTTCTTATTATTAACCTTATTTTGTTTTTCTGATGTCTCCCTGCCTTATGCCAAGACTCCTTCACTGCCATAAGTTCTAGTGTGGGATCCAAAGAATTAAACAAAAATCCCCTACCCCTGGACAAGCAGAGCAAGACTAACTCCATTTTGTGCTACACCTACCATCTCATGTATAACCCCCACATGACCTGCTTATTGCTTAAGACACTCCCCCACCCTAGTCAAGCCGCTGAGCACACCCTTACTGGAAACCAGCTCAAATAGGAATGCGGAACCCTTAACCACCAAAGAATGTAAACCCGCCTTTTGCCCACCAAACTTGCATGCCAATTCTGACCAGAGTGATAGGCTAGTTCAAACAGTTATTATAGGGTAAATTGTAATCCAATTGGCCACCTGCGTGTGGACTGGCATGAGTATGCAACTTTCTGTGTGTGTTACAATCTCATTGGCCACTGGCCCCTATAAAACTGCTACGCCTCTTAACCTAGGGGTCCAAGTCCCTGCTCCGCTGTGTCGGGTATACTTGGGCCCAAGCTCGAGCTTGCAAATAAACCCTCGTGCATTTGCATCGGTATTGGCTCCTTGGTGGTCTCTTGGATTCGAAATCGGGGGCATTACACTAGCTGACAGATGATCCTTTCAACTCAAGGAGGTTCATATATGTTGTCTACTTTGAATTGTCTGCCTCTGCCTTTGGTAACTCTTACATATAAATACCTTCCCCAACTGACCTCTGTTGACCCACAGATAGGGACATCACTATGCCTCTATTCAGCAGAAAGAAGTTACAGAAAATAAGACCTTCCCCCCTCAGGAAACTTAAAGATTTTAGGGTCAAAACTGTGCAGGGGGAAATGATGTGGGAAACAGAGGCAGAAGGAAATGGCAGATAAAATTAAATTTTCTTACGACCTGCAGCCCATTGACAAATACTTGAGGCTGGCAAGGTGTCTTAATGTTAATGCTTTGTTAGAGGGAAAAACAACAATAGCTAGGCTTCCAGTATCCTGTGAGTCTTCTTTAGCATATGAAAACCTCTTTGGAAACTTCCCCTGGACTTTACCTCCCCCAACTCCCAAGTATATAACTGGTCTCTCCTCAGGGTCTTTGGGTAGCTCTTACTGCCCATGGGACCTGTCCCCATGCTTTTGGGACCAATGATGTCTCAAGAATTCTTTCTTGGCTGATGACTCTGGATCCCGCCATCACCCCCAAAAACCTCATCACTCAGGGGTGCCTGGGTGGCTCAGTTGGTTAAGCACCTGACCTCGGCTCAGGTCCTGATCTCATGGCTTGTGAATTCAAGCCCCAAGTCAGGCTCTGTGCTGACAGGTCAGAGCCTGAAGCCTGCTTCAGATTCTCCCCCCACCACCCCATCCCTCCCTGACTCACACTGCCCCTCTGTGTCTCAAAAATAAATAAACATCAAAAAAACTAAAAACGTTTTTAAAAAAAGAAAAAAAAAACCTCATCACTCATAGGAAGAACTGATCTCATCTCTATCACTGATCAGAAATTAGAACATGTGTTTGACATCCCTGGGTTCAGACTCTCTGATCCTTTCCAGGGAAGGATTGTGTTATTACATCTGACTCCTCAGTGCTTAGCAGTGGGCCTGGGCACTGCACCTCAAAGATACAAAGATTGCTTTGGAGAACCTCAAAATCCGCTCAGGGGAATCCTTCCCCTGTGTTGTGAATTTCTGTGCCTCCCCACAGTCAAAGCTTCCTGAGAGAATGCCAAAATCCTAAACCTTTCTTAACTCTGATCATCCTAATGCTGTGTACTTACTGCCTTATTGATTGTACAATAAACAACTCAGAACTGTAAAGATAAAGGCTACTGGTGAATGTCTCCTCACATCACTGTTGTACTTCAGCCTAGGACTCAGGGTGGAACCACTCCTCACAGGTTGAGGGGAGCACAGATTGGAGATCCACTGGGTTCTTTTTGTGCTCCTGAAACCACCACTGTAGGCTGTTACCCTGATAAGGTGATCCTGAGAATGTGTTTAGTTTATGTTTAAGATTACAAATGTTACTCTAAGGGTGAAGTTTTCACTCCAGAATCACCTGTGTAGTTTTTTTCAAATGGAAGATGCTCATTCCTGCTGCCCACATCAAGGTACCTGTACTTCTTGAAAGCATCTAGGTGAATTTTAGCCATGGCCAGGGTCAACTCCCTCTCAAAGAGAGCCTAATCATCAGATGATTACTGGCGACCAACCTGCCTCTGTAGTTCTATGATCTGCAACAAAACATTTCTGTCTCCACAATAATGAGAGAAAATGACATCCCATTGTTTCTTCTCTTGGCCTTTTCTAGGACCCCAAGTTTCTTAGGAGAAGATGTTTAGTACTGAGCATAATGTCCGGGTTTAAAATCAGATTTCATTTTCCCCCTAATGCTCACCATTATTAAGTGAGAGGTAAACGAGTGGTTGTGGTCCTCTTGACCCCACTCCATTACTGAAATGAATTGAAAGTCCTCAAAACAGTGTCCCTAGCCAAGCCATCAATAAAAACACGTTCCCTGTGGATTGCAAAATAGATGTCTGTCTCGACAGGAACATCCTGCGTGGCCTTTGTATGTGAGGGGTGACTATTTAATTAAAAGAGTGCAGAGTCCCTGTCAGAATGAAGTTGCTGTCCAAAAGCCATCATCAAATCTTAACCAGAGCAAGTCTGCCACCCGGTGTTCAAAGCCAGCATGGAATTCTGTCAGCATTCCTGGAGAAGCAGCTCCTTTCCAGGGAGGCCCACTTCCATTTTACTTTCTTTAGCTAAAGTCAATTCTGGGATTCTTGGGGCTCTAGGGAGAGACACTTATTTCTGGGTAAAGCCTATAAAAATACAAACACTTGCACTCATTACTCACTCACTCACTAAGACAACAAAAATCATGCCAAAAAAAGTCATGATCCATCTGCCTGACCTTCATTCTCACTAAATTGGCGCCAACAACTGGGAGCCAGAACTCCACGTTTGTGGAGCCAGAATCTTGCTGCAGTCAATGACAGGTGGTGTTTCCAGGCACGTCTATAATCCCGAGGGATTTTTGATCTTCATTCGCTGAAGGTAGTTGGTTAATTACAGGAATTTAAATTTCAACAATAACTGTGAAGACTGCTGTGTTTTGGTGCTAAAACTTATTTTGTAAAGTATCATTCACATCAAAATGTTCTCTCCCTAGGAAATATCCGGGTTCACAGCTCTGGGGACTAACCAGTCCAAGCTCCCTGGGTGACAATGATAATGATCTCTCAATCTCAGCTGCACAATAAGACTGAATTTACTTACAAAGAAGTGTTGAGGAATAGTATGCAAGAGTAAAAATTCTGTTAGAAGTAAAATATAGATGTACCGTACCAGACATAAGGCCCCTTCCTCCAGCAGGAGTGACCAGGGATGGGTCATCCTCAGGTGTCCTGAGACAGAAGACCACCTTCCTCTTGGTCCCTCCTCGACAGTGCAGTCTATCCTCTTTCCACTGAAGAAGTGGGAGTTTTGGAGTGGTGAGGGGTTTGGAGCTGATGGCCAAGAAAGAATTCTTGAAACGTTGTTGGTGCAAAAAGGTGGTTTTATTAAAGCATGGGGACAGGACCAGCAGGCAGAAAGAGCTGCACTGGAGTTGTGAGGAGTGGCTGATGATATACCTTCAAGTGGGGAGGGGTAAAGGCCAGGGGAAATTCCCAAAAGGACTTTGATATGCTAAAGAAAACTTACGAGATCCTGGAGGCCTAGGTAAAGTTATTTTTCCCTCTAGCAAGGCATTAATATTAAGACAGTTGGGAGTTTATTAGAGGAATATTTCTCTCTGCCTATCTCAAGTATTTGTCAATAGGCTGCCGGTCATAAAGAAATTTAATTTTACCACCATTTCCTTCTTGCTTTTGTTCCCCACATCACTATCCAGGAAACAGAGTCTATGGGTTTCTGGAGATCAGGATATTGATAAGATTGCCTTTTTCTTGTAATTTACTAAGATATTTATAAACTGATGAAGGCCCCTGTCCTGCATGACTGTGATCTCTATTAGTTAACCATTGTTTTTGTTTTGTTTTTGTTTCTTTGTTTTTGTTTTTCCCCCCTTTCCTTTGTTCTTGGACAGACAGGAGTGCCTGAAGAATGTCACACACTTCCCACCATGGGGGAGGGGGAGTGCTGCTTTTACTTTGTTTACTTTTACAAAGTTTTTACTTTCTCCTCAGCTTGCCTTTGGCTCCCTCTTCACCACTAAACCAGGTTAAAGATGAAATAGCCATGACTTACTGGCAACAGATATAGGACTAATGGCCATGATGGGAACTCATCTAACCCCCACTAACTGTTGTCTAAAACTGACCCTTCCTGTAGTTACCACATTTCACCACAAAAGGAACCAGCATCAATCAAGCACATAGGATTCACTGGGCACCACGTTTTACCTTCATTATTACTCCCATTTACCAGGAAGTTAGAATTACCTATCTGACACAGAAGCCCATTCTCTTCCTGATACCCTTCACCAGTCAGACTGGAAGGATCTAGAAGTCCTCCCAACATCGAGGAAATCCTTGATTCCATTTACCCTTGGTACCAGATGCTACCAAGGCACTAGGAAAAAAGTTTTTGAGAACCCCAAACCAATATACCTCAAAGATTACTTAATCACATTTATATTGTCTGGTACCGATACTTCCATGATCTAAATTCATATAAACCAAAAGTCTCCCAAGACCTTCTCACCTCATGACAGGATTTTAACTACAGTCTCTTAACTGATATCCTTCAGTCCACTAGTCTTTCTTCCCAATCCATTAGGCTTTAAATTAATTTTTCTACATCACTCCTTCATCAAAACAGGAGGGGCGCCTGGGTGGCTCAGTTAGTAAAGCATCCGACTTTGGCTCAGGTTATGATCCCACAGTTCGTGAGTTTGAGTCCCATGTCGGCTCTGTGCTGACAGCTTGGAAGCCTGGAGCCTGCTTCAGATTTTGTGTGTGTGTCTCTCTCTGGCCCTCCCCTGCTTGTGCTCTGTCTTTCCCTCAAAAATAAATAAACATTAAAAAATTAAATTAAAAAATTTGAAAAAAAAAACCACATTCGAGACTTTGCATTTTTCCTGTGGGTGGAATTTGAGGTTTTTCTCAATGTTACCACAAGCTACAAATCCAGCTTTATCTGCTCCTTGATGTCATGAATCTTTCTTTTAATCAAGTGTAGGTATCTATGAGAAAAATCCCCTGCTTACATTTGTCTCCTCATTCATCTATTGTATTCCTTAAATCTGAATAAATTTGCTAATCCTCTCAGCTTGTTCTGATGCTCCTATATTTTCTCAGTCTCAGCTTTAGTCCCGTCTCCTTTATGACTTCCCCATCATGTCAGCTCTCAGTGGTGACTCTGACAACAGAATTCCTCCTGCCCTGCCAGCCTTACATGGTAGAGTGTATGTGTGTGCATGTGGGTGCGTGTGTGTCCATGTGTGTTCCTACTGTACTGAAGCTCCTTTGGGGCAGATACCATGTTTCCAATTCATTCATTGAGAAACTACTTTGTGCTAGGCAATTATCTCTGTGCTACCTTATTTATACTCTTTTTAAACCCCAGCATAACACCTGACAGGCAGCTGGATATAAATTGGGTGTTCAGGAAATATTTGTAGAAAAGGAAAGAAAATTAACACCTTTAAAGGCAAATCTCTATAGTAGATGTTTTTTGTATGCTATATTATTTATCCTAAAATTTTATTTTAGTTACTCTAAAAACAACCCTAGAAGGAAGGTATTTTCCCATTTTTGCAAATGAGAAACCATTACTTGAAGACCTTAAACATTTACCAAAGGTCACCTAAAATGTCATATTTGCATCAAAGATAGTTGTTCTCTCCAAAATACGTTTTTTTTCTACTGTGTTATGGAGTTATCTTGTCTTTATATAGTTAAAAATTCCTGTGATGTATTTCCACTTCAAACAAATACTTAAATAAATTGGTAAGAGACTCCATGCGAGAACGCCTTTCTTGGGAGACACTTGAGACTTCCAAATAAATGCCATGTTGTGGGGAGAATCTTGTTTTGTCACCAGACTGTACCCTAAATTAGTTATGTATACTTGGGCTTAACCTATAAACTTGATGATGCAATCTTGTTATAATATTTTGAATACAAGCATAAATACTGTATTTGAACTTTAAGAATGGAATAATATGAAAAATTTTGTTCCTAAAAGTTAAACTTCTAGATCTAACTACAAAGTTATGGAAAACATAGAGGTCTAGCTGAAAAATGCCATGAAGAATCAATCAGCCAAATCTAGAAATGTGAAGAATTTTATGGGACAAATGACCCAATTTGGACAATAGGTCAGTGTCTCAGCAATCAGTGGCTGAGCCAAAACTGAGTCCAGACAGTCTGCAGTCAGCTCGATAATCTGGCTCTTAAACACTCAACTGCCCATCACAGCATAATGTTGTACATGCTCCCTTGACAGTTTATTCTCTGATCAAGAGAAACAAAAAAAGTAACATCTCAATGTGATGCCACTGAAACTTACATGAGAAAGTGAACAGCTTCACTTTTCTCAACAACAACAAAAAAGGAAAAACCATTTTAGAAATGTCTGATTCTTAGGGCATCTGAGTGAATTAGTCAGTTAAGCATCTGACTCTTGATTTCAGCTCAGGTCATGATCTCGTGGTTTGTGAGTTCGAGCCCCACGTCGGGCTCTGCGCTGACAGCATGGAGCCTGCTTGGGATTCTCTCTCTTCCTCTCTCTCCACTCCTCCCCCACTCATGCTTGCTGTCTTTCAAAATAAATAAGTAAACTTAAAAATAGTTTTAAAAAGGAAATGTCTAATTCTCTCCCAGTGGTATAAATACTCCTGAGAGCTGGCTTCTGAAAGCATAGCTCAGGGCCAGGGTAAGACATAGGACCCCAGAACCATTCCTGGGCCACCACCCCTGACATAAGCAAGACCAGGGAAGGGCTATCGGGCTTCAACAATGGTATGAACACCACTGGCTTGCAGCCCTGGTCATTTCCCTGATTGTGCGACATGACCATGTACAATAACTGGGGTGCCTTTCTACCAGGTTGGATATTGGCACTTATGCAACCATACATTAATGTACACATTTCCAAGCATTTACACTTTGTGAAGCAATTTAAGACAAAAATTTTGAAGACAGCCCAAATTGATAGCTAACCATTTTCTACAGTTTTAAATCCTTATACTGGGATTTTACTCATTTGGTTATACTTTCCTCCCAGCAGACAGAATGTATTTCTGTAATATAAAAAAGCTCAAGGATGACAGAGCTCCAAGGCTTTGAGTTAGTGAATCAAGACCTAACTAGTCATCAGAACTTCCTGGTTACATTTTCAAAGCACAGGCTCCATGCTCCACCTTGCAGCCTCTGAATATGAAGCTCTGAATATGATTTTGATGAGGCCCAAGAATTTTTTAAAACTCCCAGTGATTCTGATGGTCAGTTTTCCCCACAAAACCAACTCCCCCTGCATGCGAGTCCCACGGTCTAGATGGGCATGGGTGAAAGGAGATTCGTACACAGACAACAAAATGGCTCCTGCGTGTTGATTCCTATCAGGTTCCTAAATCTGTGTCTCCACTGGCTCCTCCAAAACTCCTAGTGAAGACCGCCTGACATCTAATACGTCCGAATGGCCCCATGCCACACTTCACCATCAATGAAAAGCTGAGTACACAACAAGACCCAAGGTAGACACAAAGTTGGAGATGAAGCAGGCAAGAATTTTGTGAAGGGTGCCTTTTAGGACTGACTGTGCTAAACCTTTCCTATGGCATCAAAAGGTCTGGACTAGGGGAGAGGGCAAAGGAGGATGTACTGGTTAGAAAAATAAAAATAAAGGGATTGCAGGGGACAAAACAAAAAAGATTCTCTCCCAGTTGTCTTTCCTCAGTGGAGCCGGGTTCACCAGCATCTGAGGGTAGAGGGCTGATCCTTCCAGCAATTCTTCCTTCTCTCTCATTATACACATACACACAAACACATATACATACTCACTCCCCCGCATATACACATATATGCACATGCATACACACGTGTGTGCACCCCACATACAAACATACACGCACACACATATATGCATATGCACTCACATGTATGCACACACATACACATGTATGCACATGCACACATGTGTACACATGTATACACACCCCCACACCCCTCATTTTTAAGTGCATTCTTATGGCAAAGTCATCTGACCCAGTGAAAACATATGCCTTGGGCATGCCATTTTGCTGAATGTATTTCAGTGTGAATTTTATGTGTTATTATTGCACAACAGATCAATAGCAGGTTTTCCAAAAGGAGTGCTATAACAAAATACTCCAAACTGAGTTCATCTCAGCTTTCTTTGTATAAACTTCATTATATTGCAGGTATACATGGAGAGTGTTTTAAAAAAAGGTGCCCATGTTTTTTTCATTTTAAAGGTAAGTACTCTTTATGGAACCAGACAGAATTCTTGTGGAAAAGTAAATATATCTTTCAAAACACTTCAATCCAGATTTTGTTGGAAAAGTTTTTACTTGGAGCTCCAGAGTGTACTGGCAGAGTAGCAATGAGAAAAAGTGTCAGAATGAATCATTCCGCCAGGAAGCAACTGATGCCAAAAGATGGAACTAAAGGCCTCCTAATGTAACAAAGTATCTTCCATCAGACTTTAACATATATACACTCAACATGCATCAAGCTTGATTTAACCAACTTAAAATTGATTGTAATTCATATGGCAGCTGATCTTTTAATTTTCTCGTCTATGGGGAGAAAGAGTTTATGAAGAAAATCAAGGGTATTGATAGCATGTATGGGAGAGTGATTCTTAACTTGTGTGATGATAAAGAAGGGAAACTTCATTTAAAATTCAGTGGGGGGCACCTGGGTGACTCAGACGGTTAAGCATTCAACTGGCTCAGGTCATGATCTCATGGTTCATGGGATTGAGCCCCATGTGGGGCTCTGTGCTGACAGCTCAGACCCTGGAACCTGCTTCAGATTCTATGTCTCCTTCTCTTTCTGTCCCTCCACTACTTGCACTGTGTCTTTCTCTCTCTCTCTCTCTCTCTCTCTCTCTCTCTCTCTCTCTGTCTCTCTCAAAAATAAATAAACATTAAAAATAATAAAAAATAAATAAAATGTAGTCAGGAATCTCTGGAGGAGGGTCTCATGCACAAACCACTCCTATAGCCTGCATCACTAGCAGGGAGAAGGAAGATAAGAATTATTTTGACAAGGGAAGACATTTTTTTTATGTAAGAATTTTATCTCCTGTTTTGTTTTGTTTTGTTTTGTTTTGTTTTGTTTTGTTTTTTATTTTGAGAGAGAGAGAGCGAGAGCAAGAAAGCATGAGTAGGGGAGAGGGGCATAGGGAGAGAGAGAGAATCCCAAGCAGGTTCCATGTTTAATGTGGGGCTTGATCCCACAACCCTGAGATCATGACCTGAGCCAAAATCAAGAGCTAGATTCTTAACCAACTGAGCTGCCCAAAAGTCCCCTATCTTCTGCTTTAAAGAAAAGGAGGAAGATCCCTTCCTTCCCAGCAACAACACACTAATCACTGCTTGCAGGTGGTAAGAAACCACCACAATCCTGAATTCTTGTTTCCCAATTAAGTTTTATTCATATAAATCTTCCCCAATTTCCTCCTAAAACCTAGTAAAGCTGACCTTCCTTTTGTCTCTTTGGACTTGCTTATGGTTCACCACAGCTTGCATGTCCCAAATTGCAATTCCTCTGCTATTCCTAAACTCAATTTTCCTTAAATAAAATTGTTCTTTGCTTTGTTTAAACTTAACTCTTGAAAAATAAAGAGTAGTCACTTTATATAAATCTTTGGCAAAAATAATATTCACTTCAGAAGCAAACGCTATTGCCTCATCTCATGTAAATACCTGTGTGCTGTTATTTAGCGGAAACAGGTGAGCGCTGATGTGTGTGAATAGTCTTTGTGAATGTGCTCTGATCCATTCTCATTTTCTTCCATGAGCCTCCTACTGACCAGTCAGGCTCATCTGAAGAAAAATGACTCCAACCCAGAGGAATACTCAGGGACCAATATGCAGATAGTTCTAAATTGGTGAGAACTGTGCCCTGACTTGGTTGGAATCATTTTTCTGCAGATGAGTGCGACTGGTCAGCAGGAGGCTCCTAGTCCTTGTCAAAACTAAAACATGGCTTTAACAGCCCTCACTGACCTGTGTGCATGTGTGTAAACAGCACAGCCACAGTACCTGAAGTCGGTTGTTTCATGAACTCACCTGTTCACTAAAGTAAGCCTCCTAGGAAGCTTTGAGTGCAAACAAGCCCTTGAAAAATTCAACTGAATTCATGTACAGTTTTTTCTTTCAAATTTATTCAATTTACATGGACATATCCACCCAGTTCATCTAAATGTAACATGGAACTAGAGTGCTGAGTTCTGAAGAACTCATTTGATGTGTGCTTTAAACAATGCTTCCCAATTATGAGATAAGCTAAAACAGTGCTCTTCTGCATTTTCCTTTAACTAACAGTGATTATATATTGTCCATCTTGCAGCTAATATTTAGAAGTAAGTGATCTCAATACATTATGTAAACAAATAGAATATCTTTCAAGGGTCATAAGGACTGATTCTGTCATTTTTTAATATGCCTCACATCAAAGGTATTGATTATTTTTGGCATTGATATTCTTAAGTTATCTGGCAAGAGGAGATCCCAAGCAAGGTATGATTTAATCAAATATCTGGAAATCATTCAATTTCACATAAAAGAGAGGGAAAGAAAACACATTAACTGTCAAATAAATTGTACTTCCACCTATAGAAATACTGATTTGCTCATATGAATGAAGATCACCTATTTACTTTACCAGTGAAATATCTCATTTGGACCCATACGGTATATTTTGCACAATAATTTCAAGGATTTGAAAGTTAAATTCTTCCACCAAGTTCCAAATTTTTTCCTCTTGCAATGAAAAATTTATTCCTCTGTGCGATTTTTCCCACTTTAGCACAAAAAATGTAATGCAAGATGTCTTTAAAAGACAGCAAGAAATACAATTACCTCTTCGATACCCTTTTAATCAAAAAGTGGACTGAAATGCATAAGGATCTTTCAGTCACATCTGGAGGGAGGAAAATTTAACTAACTTGCTATTTTCTTATAAAAATGTCAGGAAAGGAATCCTTCTAAATAACGTTTGCTGTTTGTTAAGTCTCTTTTCCTAGAGAAAAAAGCCAATAGCTTTTATTCTTCTGCTTTTTCTGCATGGCTCACATGAAGAAGGATAAGAAGGAAAGCATCGAAGTGACTTCACACAGTCACAAGAAAGAAGGTCACAACCAACCCAGTAGTGTTACATGTGAAGGGGCAACTCATTGGCATGTTAAATGTTGAAGGACATAAATCAGCATCCTCATCTATTGCAAGATGATGTTCAGTTAGACAACTGACATAACATCATATCACAGCAACACTGAAGGGGTTTAAATTACAGTATATTTTAGGGGTTTTGGTTCAAGATGGTGACATCGGAAAATCCTAAATTCACTTACTCCTGTGGACACACCAATCTACAGTTGTATATGGAAAAAATTCTTCTGGAAAAAAAAGACACTAAAAATTAGTGGGCAGATGAGGAATAAAACACATGAAAGTGGTGGGAAAGACTGAGACATAATCTCACCATAAACCACATCCCCAGCACCTAGACCCACAGTCAGGAGGGGATGAAGGACCCAGAGCTTCTCCCTGAGGAGTGAAGGGTTCATGTCCAACATTGGGCACCCCGACTTTTAAGACCTGCCCCCGACTGATGACTTCCCAAAACATCTAGCTATGAAAGCCAGCAAGGCTCATAGTCTCGGAGCCGGTGGGCTATGAAGACCTGAGATGTCTCTTGCAGGAACTCTGCAGAAGCTGCTTTTTGTTTTCTGTTTTTATTTTTATTTTATTTTCATTTATTTACTTTTGAGAAACAGAGTGAGACAAAGTGTGAGTGGGGGAGGGGTAGAGAGAGAAGGAGACACAGAATCTGAAGCAGGCTTCAGGCTCTAAGCAAGCGGTCGGCAAAGAGCCTGGTGCAGGGCTAGAACCCACGAACTGTGAGATCATGACCTGAGCTGAAGTTGGACGCTCAACCGATTCAGCCACCCAGGTGCCCAGAAGCTGCTTTTTGAAAGGGCACCCAGACTTGCTGTGAAAGAGGCATGTTTGCTCATTTTAAAGCACCGCACTGAGGGACAGAGGCTTGCTGAAGTACTCTTGGGGATGGACACCAGTGGGTGTCCTTCCTGTGCTTCAGAGCCCCAGGATCTCCCAGACAGGAACATCTGCATGTGTCTGGGGTATCCGGTGTGTCTGGTGCATCAGGTTTTGAGGATGCCACCCAGGGACATCCTTTGATTTCCTGGTTCTGGAGGCTGTGGGGCTTGTACTGTAATTTAATACTTTTCTGTCTTAGAGATGGACATTGGAGGCTATCTATCTAGATGACCCCTTGTGTTTTGCAGATTTGGAAACTAAGGCCTAGGGAAGATAAGGGACTTGTTAGAGAGTTAATTTTTTTTTTTTTTTGAGAGAGAGAGAGAGAAAGCATGAGCAGTGGAGAGGGACAGAAGGAGAGAGAGAATTTCAAGCAGGATCTATGCCCAGCACAAACCCTGACATGGGGCTTGATCCCATGACCCTGGGATCATGACCTGAGCTAAAATAAGAATCAGACTCTCAACCAACTGAGGCACCCAGGCACCATGAGAGTTCAAAAAAAAAATTAAGGCTACAAGAGGAACTAGAGTTCCTTGTCTTCTGGCTTTTAAACAAGTGCTTGAAGTCAAGTATGTTCTAGCCTATCCAGCTGGCTTGAAACAAAGAATCAAGTCACTATTTATTGAGCTCTTCCTATGAGCAAATGCAAGGAAACCCTGTATGCCAGTTATCAATGTATTGTGTCTCAGCTTTCATTTCTCTCCTTAATACATGCTCTGCAATAATGGATGGATTTTTCTTATGCATCTCCCTTTTACAGTGAGTGTGATGTTAAGTAGAGGGTGCTGCAGCAATATTTCAGAAGGGAGGTATTCTACTGTTTTCTGTCACTACATGAGCAATCAGTGATTTTGGAGTGAAGGCATTGGGTTGTGCTTGGCCCCAGCCATTTGCCTATAATGCAGTCCTTTGATTTCTTTCCAGCCCTGGCCTTGCCTATAGGGCCCTGTCAACCCTGACAGCAACCTGCAATGATGCCCTGTCATATACCCTCAATTGGCTGCAGCTCTTGTATGCCCCACAGATTCCTGAAGACTTGTTCCCTCCTGCCCATAGTCTGAAGACCAGCTCTTGCCCATGCAAGCTAGCAAAATCTGCAATCCAGTGGGCTGCAACTGTATGTTCAACAAAATCTGAACCCCAACCCAAGGGTGAGCCCTTCTTCCATGTTTGTCTTTCCTGTATACTCTCCCTCAGTCCTAGTGTACCCTATCTTTTTCTTATAATTATTCTCCTATCATAGTTCAATAATTTTTTATATTATGCTTCTCATGTTTATATCATTTTATGATTCTTGTCTCCTGATTGGACCCGGACTGATAAACCCTGCCAAAGATGGAGTCATAGCTATCAAACTAAGGAACACAGCACCAAGAACAGTGATAAGCAAAAATCTCCCATTGAAGATGCTGTGAATGGAACCAAGTCGCCCAAAGAGCCTGGTTACTACTAAGCTCTCAGCTATGGAACAGAAGTTCTTTTTTGCTGAGTGGAATGTGTGAGTTTAGGTGAAAACCTAATTGTTCTGGATCACAGACAGGATTTAATAGACCATGAGGTTAAGAAAGAAAGAAAGAAAGAAAGAAAGAAAGAAAGAAAAGGAAAGAAAGAAAGAAAGAAAGAAAGAAAGAAAGAAAGAAAGATGAAGTGTAAGGTAGCTGAAAAGGTAAAGAACATATCAGGAAGTGCAGAATTAGGTTATTCTGACTTTGGTTAAGTTGAGTCCTGCCTCAAGGTATGCCACTAGTAAGAAGAGAGTCTGCCCACAGGAGCCCTTCTGCCCAGGATTAAATGAGCTAATCCTGCTAAATCAGCATAATAGGGCATTCCCAATCCCTGTGTAGAGGCCCAGTGGGCCTCAGGCCTGTTGTCTCTGGTTGCAAGGAGCTGTACTCAGATCTTGAGGATTGTAAGAAGAGCAAAGGAGGAGAGACAAAACAATGTTATCATAGGTCTTACCATCTAAAATGAAGTTTTGGAAACTTTCTTAACAGGGAATTCAAAGCAGCACAGTTATAGAAAGAATAGAATAAGACAAAACTGAATAGGGTAAATTGAATTGGTGGAGAATAAAACAAAGTTAGGTAAAGAAGACGTAGCATACTATGGAGGGAGTGAGGGCAAGATCAAGTAAGGGAACACAGCTGGGTGAGTTGTGAACAGTGTTGTTCTGGGAAAGCTCCACAAAGAATGCGAGTTCTCCAAATCTGATCTTTGCTGTGGGGTGAAATATAAAATGTACCTGAAAACTTCCATCTGCCCCCGAGGGGAAAGCAGGCTGGCTACTGAAGGTTTCTGTGTTGACCCAGAATTGCAGCCATGGAGTCTTCAAGGGACTGGCTCCATCAGAGAAGAGGGTAGGTCCTGCCTGCAGAGGTGTTGTCCTGGCGTGCAATGCTTCCCGACCTGTCCTGCCCTGAAAGCTCTCTCTGAAATGCCCCTCTGCTCTGCTCTGTAGGCTGCAGGCTGAACGCTTCTGAACATTTCCTGCATCTCAGCTTGGGGGAAGTTGGGGTTAACCTGTATTTCCAGACTTCTGACCATCATTACCTACCTTCTAGCCTGAATTCTGAAGGTGCTGATGCTATTTTCTAGAAGAAGAAAGATATCTGCCCCTTCCCTCACCTCTGGCTCACCCATGGCCACTCCAGTTATTTTGTATTAGAACCTCTTGTTCTGTAGTCAAGCTAACTGAATCTGGAGGTCTCACACAGACCACAAAAGTGCTGGATGGCAGAGATATTCAGGCGGCCCCTGCCTCCCTCTCCTTCATTCAGCAACTACATGCATGGGTCCCCTGCTGCGGGCCAGGCACTGGACTCAGCCCAGGGTGCAGTTATGAAAACACCTGCTTTTTCAGATTTGAAAGTCTACTGGGGAGACCCAAAATATGCATGCAAGTGATGCAGGAAGGACCATGGGCTTCTGTGAAAAGCAGGCGGCTGCCAAACCAGGTCCGAAGGAAGGAGAGGCTTCTCAGAAGTGACATGTCAGCTGTTGAGACTGAGCAGGGATTGGCAGCTGACTGCCTTCTCACTCCCAGGTGTCCAGACTCTGAATTTCCCAGGTCCCAAAGGGCCCCCAGCCTGGTGCCTCATCCTAACTTTCCTTTCCCAGGAAACACTGCATTTCCCCTGTCACTCCACACTCACCCCCAAAATGAAGGAAGCAAGCCCCTATGTCATGTTGTCTTGAGTCCTTTGTAAATCGTGGTCACAGTCACATCTAAGATACCATTTTGACTACACCACTAATGAGCTTTGTGAATAAGGCAAATCATATTTCTTTCCCACCCCCAATCTTCCTTAATCTGAAAAATGGAATTGGGTATACCTTCTTACCTAAAGAGAAAAGAGAAAGAGTAAATGAAATAGTAGTGTTATTGATCCCACATGATAGTAGGAGACTTTAAAGAGGTAGAATTATCTCACAGAGAAATTTCTGTTAGGCCATCCCCATCCCCTCCCTTAGTGCCATTAATATAATTATCGACAGCAACAACACAAAAAAATAACATTTTTATTGCTTTCTTTGGCTTCCATGTACAGCATTTTACAAATGTGTTTCAATCATTTAATCTTTCCAACAGCTCTGAGGTAGATATGCTGGAGGAGGGCATCAAGAGGATATGACCACTGGTTGACCCACAAACTGGGCCTGGGCAATCTGAAACTCTTTCCTCCTCCACCCTGTCTTTGGGATTTACATTCTCCCTGCTATTCCCATACCAGCAGCCATTTCGAGGACACAGCCTGACAGTGTAAGTGTTGTTGAGAGCATGTGGACTGAATTGACTGAAGCAATTGCTGCCTCTATACAAACTGAAGATTCTGGCAAACAGGTACAAACATCTACCTGTCCCACAGCTGCCAAAGACAAGCCACTATGTAGGTTCTCTTGCTTATTAAACCTGCCACCTATGAAAATAAAGTGGCCTGCCTCCAAATACAGGAGCCAGTTTCAAATTTACCTGGGGTCCTCCTGAGCTTATTAATTAAGATATTACTATTATTCCCATTTTCAGATAGATGCGAGGAAGGGAGATGTTCAGTAATCCGTGCATGATTACACAGCCATGATTCACTATGGAATCCAGAGCATTTGTGCCTGTGAGTACATCACATCTGACCTCCCTCCCCCCCACACTCCACCGACTATCTGCTTCCAGACCCTCCCTCGCTCTGCCCTGGAATTGTTTTCTGTGGTCCACAGGATAAGGCAGAAGCATCCTTTTCTTAATGGCACCACAGCAGGGTTATCATTTACATGCTGCAAGCACAGAAAATTTCCAGCCACTTCTTCAACAGGCAGGCACACAGAGTTACAGAAGGTGACAGAACCCTGTTCTAAGTCACCACTGGGAAAGTGATTTCATTGAGTGGTTCAGAAGCAGCAGATGAAATGGAAGCCTCCTGCCGAAAGTGCTAGATGTCCTTTTAAACAACAGCATCAATCTGTCTTTGCAGACAGCAGTATGTGAATTCAGGACAGTAGACTCATTGCCTCTATTCTGATATCTGGATTAAGTTCAAAAGAGCAGATAGAGAAAATAAGAGGGTTCCTTGAGCCTAGGACCTTTTTGTTACCCTGAGATGTTCTGGATGCCAATTATCACCATTGGTGCTCACAATACTCACTCCAGTTCTCTGTTGAAGCTCTTGGGAGACTTGCTTTCAAACAAACAGCAGATTCAGAGCCCCAGTGATATATTCCCAAGGCACTCTTCCAGAAACTCATTTGCAATAGAATTGAATGTTACAATTTGGAGAAGCACCCTAGAAATATGCAGTGTGGAGTAAAGTAGTAAGACGGGAGGTAAGACAAAAATGAATGAAACAAACAAACAAAAAGACAAACATGTCTGTTGAAATAAAATAGTCATGTCAGGAAATGACATGTTTTCTGAAAGGCAACTAACCACGTGTCTGCTGGATGCTGCTCCATCTACACCTGACCCCCTTCGTCCCCCTCACCACTTGGCTGCCCTGTGGGTCTTCTGACAAAGACTTAGCTCGCCAGGATGGAGCTAGTTCATCTGCCCTATAAAGTAACTGGCACACACTAGCACTGGTATGTGAAGTTCCTCACCTATTTTCCTCTGGGCTCCCTTTTTCCAGCAAGGCCACTACCTGCAACCAGAAAACTCACTGAACATGGTTAGCCAGGTGTTTTCTGCTCACCTTCCATGGTCTCTGTCTTACTTTAGGCTGCTATAACCAAATGCCACAGATTGGGTGGTTTGTAAGCAATAGAAGTTTGTTTTTCACAGCTCTGAAGGCTGGGAGTCCAAGATCAAATTGCAGGGTTCTGGTGAGGGTTCTCTTCCAGTTTGCAGACCGTGACATCTTGATATGTCCTCATGTGCTGGGAAAGGTGAGCTAGCTTTCTGGAGTCTCTTTAATGAGGCACTAATCCTACTCATAAGGGCTCCTTCTTCCTGACCTAATCACCTCGAAAGGCCCCACTTCCTAACATCATGGCCTCGGGCAATAAGATTTCAGCATATGTATTTCAGAGGGACACAATCATTCAGACAACTGCCTTCTCCATACACATGTAAAGTAGCAGCAGGGTTGTTTTCATGGAGCATTTCCCATGGTGTCTCCAGCTGTGCCTATTAAGCACCCTACAAACAACACAGCTGATCTTTTTACATCTTCCCCAACAAATCCCACTTTGTGCTTCTGTCACTAGAGGTGCCTGTCCCTGCCCTGTGGCATGACACTTATATGATAATATGCAAAAGGAAGTAAATCTTCTCACTTTATAGTAGTTTTTATTCCAAATAAAATCAGACTTGAGGAATAATAGTGGAAAGGGGCACCACAGTCTTTGGAGTGAGACAGATCTGGGATTGAGTCCTGGCCCTGGCAATATGAGCTATACATCCTGAGGCCATTTCTACAACTTATTATGGGTAAACTGGAGTTACTAAAGCCCACATATTTTGCAGGATTTCATGAGTTTTAACAAAACTTAGTAAAAGTTCATTTCCCTTCTAACTGTACTCATTAGCCTCTTTCTTCCAAGACTTACCTGACCTAATTTTTAATATTTATTTTTGAGAGAGAGAGCATGCATGCATGTGTGAAAGAGAGAGAGAGAGAGAGTGGGGAGGGAGAGACAGAGGAGGACAGAGCAACTGAAGCAGGTTCCAGGGGCACCATACTGACAGCAGTGAGCTCGATGCAGGGCTGGAACCCACAAACTGTGAGATCATGACCTGAGCTAAAGTTGGGTGCTCAAGCAACTGACTCAACCAGGTGTCCCACCAGACTTAATTCTGATTAAAGTTTGGCTGTTGTCAGAAGTCAAATCATTTTCGTATGATGAAGTTTTATCACTATTGAATTACAAAGAAAAAAATACCACAGATTTTGAAGGCAATTCATAAGACCATTTTTCAATGGCCTTAGTATTACTTTGAAAGAAATAATTGGCATTTCATGAGTTTTGGCCTGTTGAAATGAAATTAGTTAGATGTCTGGTGGTGGTCAATCATGCCATTGTTAAGCACTGCTCTTCTGAAGGAAACACTCTGCCCTGTGAAATGTACAAGACTGAGTATATCCAGTCTTAGGTTTCCTACTCAACTGATAGATATGTTTTGATAACTGAAGGAAGAAAATGGCACATGAGAAACACTCTGTGACTATGTAAATAAGTAGTCACAAACTCAATTTGCTTAAGCAAAAAAAAAAAAAAAAAAAAAAAGGAAATTTTATTCCTCAAGCAGTTAAAATCCAAGAATATTTAGCTTCAGGTATGGCTGGATCAAATGATCCACTGATGTCATAATGTGTGTGTGTGTGTGTGTATGTATGTGTGTGTCTGCATGTTGTGTGTACTCTGTTCTAGCATTTTTCCCTTGTTGACTTCTATTTCAGACAGGTGCTCCTTTGTGTTAATCAGACCCTCAGATTCTTGTTGTCAGAGTTTAGCAGCTATGGTGGAAAGAGTTTCTCTTCTGTTAATTACAGCAAAAGTCTCAGATTGCATCTCATTAGGCCAGTAAGGATCATGTGACCTTCCATGAACCAATCACTGAGGCCCATTCGATGTAATGCTATGATTGGTGAGGCACCGCTCATATGCCCTTCCTTGAAACTGAGGGACCAGGGTTGGTCTTCCTTAATCACATGGACATGGACAAATCACATGGACAATCACATGGACAAAAATAGGAAAATCAGGGTGGTGTTTCCTGAAGAATGGGAAATGTATGCTGGACATGCAAAAACACTATGGAGTGTATTGGTTTAACTTATATTAGAATGTGAGTGTCAGAATAATCCAAATTTATAGTGGTTTAAACAAAAATAGATGCTTATTTCTCTCTCATATTCAAGAAGCCCAATAGTACATCAGAACTGTTAAGTCACTCAAAGTTGTAAGAGATCCAGGCTCAATTACTTTGTTGTGCCTTATTATAGTATTTCTATTCTAAAGGTTGACTCATAGTCCAAAATGTATGCTGCATCTCCAGCTATCACATCGCATTCTGCCCAACACATAGGAGGAAGTATACAAGAGATGCAGACCTCACCCCATCTTTTTTTTCCTCACCCCATCTTTAAGATCACTTCCAGTTATATCCCTTTGAGTGGAACTTGGTCATTTGGTCATATCTAGCTATAAAGGAGGATTTGGAATATATGGCATTTATTCTCAATTACCATGCACTAAACCAAACTTTGGGAGTTAAAAATTAAGATTTTTAGACAATAAGGATGACTACTGGGAGAAAACTAGAAGTCTTTACCACACAGATTTAAATAAATACTCACTAGTGCAAAATAAGGAGTAAGTGTTAATAAGACAAAATAAGAGAATGGTGTGTTTGACTTTATATTTCTGGAACACTTAGAAGCTATAATTCAAGTTGGTATCTTGACAACACAGCCAAATTAGGGAATCATTGATTCTGAAGAATACTAAATAATGATAAGAATAAAATTGATGCAGCCAGATACTTAAAGCATATCACTTATATAGCTTTAATCACTCATCAAATACATCCTTTTGAGAATAATTATGAGATACTTTTTTAAGATACTAGGAGTTTATAATTTCAGATCTTCAAATCATATCACAAATAGCAAGCAGTTTGTATGATCACTTTGAGAATACTCTTAAGTGTTTCTCTAGTTCTATTATTAAGGAATCAGATTCAAAACCAAGACAACAAAAAATCTAAGAACTCTATATAGTCTACAGAATAAAATGAAGAGCCTTATTTCAAAGATCATCACCATTATAGTTTTAGTCTCTCACCCTAGAGATTCCTACCACCACCAGTGCTGCAACAGAACTATGCATTCATTCTGCACTGCCCCTGCATTTTCTTTTGGTGGTGATGGGAACTGTAGGTAAAACTTCCTGAAACATTCCTTCTTTTTACAATTGCAAAACCATCAAAGAACAACAAATGATCACATCAGGAGAGAAATAATAACTAAAATAAAAAATAAGAAAATAAAAAAGAAAGCATTCCAAGTGTTAAACAATTGAAAAAAAAATATGATCAAAGATAAGTGTATTCAATTTTTCTAATTGTTTAACAAAGACAAAAATCATTATCAGATGTTCATCAAAATAAATGTAAAAAGCATTATTCTAAAAAGAGCAACTATAACTCTAAAACTATGTTATAGATTTATGACATAATCTTCCCAGAAACTAATATAACAAGAAGACAAGAATCAGTGAAGTAATAAAAAACATGAACAATTAATACTGTATTGGATATATTAAATATACGAAATATATGTTGGAATACACACGCACGTGTGCACACACACACATACACACACACTTACATGCATACAGCCAATTAAGAATATACACTTTTTGGATATACATGTAACATTCATTAAAAAAAAAAACATTTTAGACCTTTGTAAAAATCTCAATAAATTCCAAAAGATCAATATATAATTAAAAGTTTCTGGTCCAACCATAATGAAATAAAATTAGAAATTAATGCCAAAATTATAGCTATTAACACATTTCAAATGTTTGGGGACTATATGACATGACCAAGAAACCCAGAGTTAAAAAAATGTAAAGAAAATTAAGAACTACTTAGAACTGAATAGAAGTGAAACAGTTCATAGAAACATTTGTTTGACATAGCTAAGGAAGTGCATAGACAGAAATTTATTATTTTACACACATTCACTAAGAACTAAGAAAGGTTAAAAATAGACATCTTTATTATTTATTTCCTATTAATCTCTTTGTTACTCTATTCCAATTCATTGAGTTAAATGCTGTACTTGAATGACTAATAAGTATATGAAAAATGATGCTCAGCTTCATTAGTATTCAGAGATAAGCAAATGGAAACAATGAGATAAGGTCTGGTTTGTTACCCACATCTGCAAATCCAAGATACCTGCTTACTATATCCGTTTTCCAGCCACCAGGATAAGAAGTAAGGAAATGGCAAAGGGGGAACCCCTTCCTTTTAAAGGGGTATGAGAGATGTGGATGCACACATGACCACATCTCACATCCCATGGCCCTGAGCTTGGTGACATGACTACACATGACTATACCTCAGAGCCTTCTGAGCATCTGGGGATGCGTGCTCTTTGCAAGGGTTCCAAATCTAGGGTTTCTATTACTGTAGAAGGAACAGTGAAGGAATACAGAATGGACAGCAGGCATGCTCTGTCACAAGTGTCACAAGTGGCACACTTAAGTGCATTTTCTTAAACTCTCAGACTTCTGTGAGGATTCCAACACTGTATTCTCAGATAGTTTATTTGCTTGTGAAAAAGATTTGCTGCTCAGATTTGTCATTTCAAAAATAGACCAAAAATAGCTTTGGAAAGAAGAAAAAGGTATGCATGCAAATGCTCTTTTAGGAAACTATTTAGTCCAGTGTTTAATTACTAGAAGCTCTTTGGGGGCACCTGGGTGGCTCCGTCGTCTAAGTGTCCGACTTCAGCTCAGGTCATGATCTCATGGTTTGTGAGTTCGAACCCCGTGTCGGTCTCTGTGCTGACAGGTTGGAGCCTGGAGCCTGCTTTGGATTCTGTGTCTCATTCCCTCTCTGCCCCTCTCCCACTTGTGCTCTGTCTCTCTCTGTCTCGCAAAAATAAATGTAAAAGAAAAAAATAAAAAAAAATACTTGATGCTTTATAAACATGTACCTTTCATGGAGCTTTTGAAGTAATGTTATCTGCAGTCTTATAAAGTGGAAATAATAGATACTTCAAACCCTGGGGATTGATGGCAGCCAACTACTTAACAGTTAAAATCAGTTCTATTTCTGTGTATGATATTCCATTATTTACTAATGTCTTTATCTTTTCAATCCTTTTTACCCTAAAATAACAATAACAACTCCCCACCCCCAAACAAACTATAAATCTCTTTTCATGCTGTTAAAAGAATTTTCAATACCTCTTTAGTGTCAACACAATCTCTGGAAAATAAATGAGCATTTGACAAATCAGTTAATTGCTTAATTGAATACAAAGTAGAATATTTTATTTGTGGTGATTGGATCCTCCCAATTGATTTGAAATGCCATAATTTCTTCTCACAGGCTACTTCCTCTGATTTTCCAAGAAACAGAATGGCCAGAGTTATCAATTAAAAAAAAGCCTAATTTCTTTATTCACAAGCATTTTAGTCTCCAACCTTCAAGGGAAAATCTTAACATTCTGAAAGAATAAACAATGGAAGAATCAAGAGACCTGTTGCCACCTATGATTCACAACAAATAGAAGAAAGCAGGAAAGTGAGAGCGAGTGGGAGAAAAGTAAACCAAGAGAGGGAGGGCTTGATATGAGGTCAAGAGATGTTACTCTTGGGTCCAGTTTTAGGGTTTATGATTTTGTAACCATCCAAGTTCAGCAGGACCTGTATCCTCAACCAGCTGCTGGAACAGGGATAAATACCACTTTCCGTTATGCCTCTTCTCTGCTCTCCCCCAGCCCACTTAAATAAATGTAGATATGTGAGTACAATCAGTATAAAATTTATATTTCTTTGGAAGAATGCATAAAAGGGAGAAGAGTATAGGAAGTGGTAATACTGTCTGTTCACTGGGGTGTATGGGCTGTCTGTCAGAGTCAATGCCCAGGGGTGGATAGCAGATTTATTATACGGAGATGGATCTAATTATAGCCAGGGAAGCATAGCTTCTTTCAGGTGACAAATGTCATTTCCTATGGCCCTGGGCTCTGAAATATGTGTTTGTGTTCATACGTTTGTCTATCCTTCCTCCACTCTTCAGAAATCTTGGGAGAGGGTCAGCAGGAATGGGCAGGTACAAGAGGTGCAAAAATGCAAAAGAATCAAGAGGAGGCATGAGCACCAATGGTTGACAGAGACAGTGTAGGGGGTTGAATTGTGTCCCATTAAAAGGAATTTTCACTAGGACTCAAGCAAAAGAGGGCAAGACATTGGAAGGAACTGAAATACAGGTAGCAGCGTTCAGCGAATAAAAACTAAAAAGAAGCTTTTTCGGCGATCAAAAGGTTTTCTATGAGAAAAAGAAATGGAGTGAATGGTATACAAGGGCTTTAAAAAATTAAGATTTCCAATATGATTTAGCACTTCAGTCTATATGAAGGTATAATTTGATTTATTTTTTAAGTTTATTTATTTATTTTTGAGGGTGAGGAAGGGTCAGAGAGAGAGGGAGACAGAATCCCAAGCAGGGTCCGCACTGTCAGCATGGAGCCCGAATCAGGGCTCTATCTCATGAACCATGAGATCATGAGTTCAGCTGAAATCAAGAATCAGACACTTAACTCACTGAGCCACACCGGCACCCCGAAGGTATAATTTGATTTAAAATTAAACATTTATTTAAAAAAAAAACTGACAGAGATTGAGATTTAAGTCCTAACCCTAACCTAACTTCTCTTGAAGTAGTATGTGTGTGTGTGTGTGTGTGTGTGTGTGTGCACGCACACACGTGTTCCCACCTCAGTCCTGTTAAAAATTGTGAAAAAGTGCAAATGGACTTGAAGGACCATTTGTGGGTGATGGAAAAGTTCTAAAAGTAGATTGTAGTGATGACTCACAAAGTTAAATTACAATTTTTTAAACAAGTCTTGAATTATACCTCAATGAAACTATAAAAAGAAAAGAAAGCTGAGACAAAATTTTTCATACATGGTATATCTTGATAGCATTCATATACTTTGTCTATATATTAATAAGAAATCTTTGTGGTTAGCTGCAAGTTAAAATTTAAAAATCATTTATATACTTTGGGCATGACTCCACCACAGTATTTCTACTCCTTTCCTCTGAATGCTTTAAAATTGCCTTACATTGGGGCGCCTGGGTGGCGCAGTCGGTTAAGTGTCCGACTTCAGCCAGGTCACGATCTCGCGGTCCGTGAGTTCGAGCCCCACCTCAGGCTCTGGGCTGATGGCTCAGATCCTGGAGCCTGTTTCCGATTCTGTGTCTCCCTCTCTCTCTGCCCCTCTCCCGTTCATGCTCTCTCTCTGTCCCAAAAATAAATAAACGTTGAAAAAAAAATTAAAAAAATAAAATAAAATTGCCTTACAACATCAGAAAACCCTCATAATAATTTAAATAAGTAACTAACCTGTATGTTTAAATACATATTTAAAATATCTGCTTCTGGGTTATGTTGTATATTTGGATGAATAGAAACTATTCATTTTTTAATTCTGGCCTTTTAATATCTTTAACATGTAGATATCTCTATGAAGAGTAAAAGCCCATAAAACAACTTTTTAAAATTATTTATTTATTTATTTATTTATTTATTTATTATTTTTTTCATGTGTATTTATTTTGGAGAGACAGAACATGAGCAGGGGAGGGACAGAGAGAGAGGGAGACACAGAATCTGAAGCAGGCTCCAGGCTCTGAGCTGTCAGCACACAGCCCAATGTGGGACTTGAACTCACTAACCGCAAAATCATGACCTGAGCCGAAGTCGGACGCTCAACCGACTGAGCCACCCAGGCGCCCCATAAACCCACATTTTAAATTTGGGCAATATTTTTAGCATTTACTTTGATTATAAACCTTTTTTCCTCCAAAGATAGCACATGATGCAACATATTTTTACTGATCAGAATCCCTCATCAGGTAAGTTAGACGAGTCTGGGAAGCAGACGAGTCTTGTGTGGTAGAGCACTTCCGCCTCTTAGGTCTAGGTGGGACTCCTTGTGATAAGCTCTGAACTTGGAAGGTTACAAGTTACTTAAGCTCCATATGTCTTTTCTTAATGTGTACATCTGAAATAAAACTTTCACATAAAGATTTTGTGAGGATTCAATGGGTTTGACATCAGTAACATAAAGGGAGAAAATGTTACTAAAACTCCCATAGCCAATTGTGCTTGTCAAAGAGTGCTTATCATAATTCATTTTAGTAAAACTAAATCTCTGTTCTTCTATTTACAGATACAGCTAAGAAACAGGGGGAAAAGTAAAAACTGAAAAAACTGGTCAGTGCCGTTAAATTTAAGATCTGAAGCAGGGAGATAGCATGTTTTTAATAAAGAATCAGATATAGTAGCTATTAAACATTCCAGGAGATAAAATAGAGGGATTAAAGGCTTAAGACAAGGATGTTTAATATTCTATTCTATTCTGTTTGTGTTATTGCAATGTAACTGAGTTTTCAATTCCCAAGCCTTCCTTAGTTTGCTTCACAAACCAAGACTCTGTGTAAATAGTTTGAGAGGAAATCAAGTGAAGGAACAGAGTTCCATCCCTGGCTTTGTATGGAGCAGAAAGAACAGCTACAGAGACAAACAATATCAAACACTCAGGAGTATGAACCTGGGGCTAGTTCCTGTTGAACACAAGCCCCAGGGAAGTACATTGAACTTCTTAGAGTATAGATGCTTCCATCCATCATGTTTAGACCCCAAACTGAGAGAATTGAGTTATAGATGGAATAATACATAAATTATTTAGTGCAGTGGCTGATACAAACATTTTCTCTCTCTCTCTCTCTCTCTCCCTCTCTCTCTGGATAGGTCAATCGATCGATAGATACATACATACATACATACATACATAAATATACAATTGAGCCTAGTTATTCATGGACTCCATATTTTCAAATTCACTAACTTACTCAAATTTATTGTAGGCCCAAATCAATACTTGTGGCATTTTTGCAATCACTTGTGGACATGCACAGAACAACACAAAAATTGATTCACCCAATGAATACATTCCCAGCCCAGGATGAACAAGGTAATGCTCTGCCTTCTTGTTTCAGCCCTCATACTATAAATAAATATCCTTGTGTACTTTATTTAGTGTTATGCTTTTGTGTTTCAGTTATTTTTATTTTGATATCACTGTTTAAGTGGCCCCCAAGCAGTGCTGAACTGTTGTCTAGTATATCTAAGCAAAAAAGGCTGTAATATTTTCTAGTCTTGACAAAGAAAATATAGGTGTTAGATAAGTGTTGTCCAGTTCTGAGTTATAGTGCTGTTGGCCATGATTTCAGTGTTAAAGGGTCAATATATATTAACTAAGGTCTGCATTGAGGCACAGCAACACAACCTGATATTAACCACCCAGGGTCCAGCATCATGCTCCATAGATTAAAGCGTGGTCCCCAACAACACTGCTATTATTTCAGACCCCACCCACAAGTTTGGGTGCAATATGTGGAAATCAACAAGAGTAACTTCAGAAATTTGGCAGAGTGCATGGCTATGAGCCAGGTGTTATTTGTGACATTACTAGAGGGCTGTGAATAGATGCTGGTAGTAAAGAGGAAAAGCAGGGAGCTCACAGAAGTTTGCTTTTGTTTTGTTTTGTTTAAGGAAGGATGCATGAATAATAACAATTCCAGAAATCGCTAAGGAATACCTATCACCTCCTGGCCTAAAGGTATATAAGTTTGAAGACAAAGCAGTCATCAGTTACCTTCAATGCCTTCTGAAAAAATAAGGAGGTGTGCAGTGTTTTTGGAAGGATTACTATAAACAGTTTAAGAATATTGTAATACTGGAGGTTATTTGTATATTTGCTGTGTGGAAGCTTTTAATATGTTGTCTGCAATCCATGGATTAACTCAAAAGCATGTGAGTATCATATTTATAAAGAGGTAAATATTAAAGCCCTATTATAAAAGCAAAGTGTCTACAAAAGATGTGAAAAGAAAAATAAAAATTAAACATCCAGGAAAAGCTACATAGCATATGTCTGCATAGATATTGTGCATGAGTCTGATTAATCATCCTACTGACACAAAATCGCCATAAACCTATAAACTGGAAATTAGGGATAAACCCCTAGACTGCTTTGGATAAGTAAAGTGCAAGGTGCTAGATGTCATTGTTGAAAAAAAAAATATTTATTTATTTATTTATTTATTTATTTATTTATTTATTTATTTTTTCAATATATGAAATTTATTGTCAAATTGGTTTCCGTACAACACCCAGTACTCATCCCAAAAGGTGCCCTCCTCAATACCCATCACCCACCCTCCCCTCCCTCCCACCCCCCCATCAACCCTCAGTTTGTTCTCAGTTTTTAACAGTCTCCTGTGCTTTGGCTCTCTCCCACTCTAACCTCTTTTTTTTTTCTTTCCCCTCCCCCATGGGTTTCTGTTAAGTTTCTCAGGATCCACATAAGAGTGAAACCATATGGTATCTGTCTTTCTCTGTATGGCTTATTTCACTTAGCATCACACTCTCCAGTTCCATCCACGTTGCTACAAAAGGCCATATTTCATTCTTTCTCATTGCCACGTAGTATTCCATTGTGTATATAAACCACAATTTCTTTATCCATTCATCAGTTGATGGACGTTGAGGCTCTTTCCATAATTTGGCTATTGTTGAGAGTGCTGCTATAAACATTGGGGTACAAGTGCCCCTATGCATCAGTGCTCCTGTATCCCTTGGGTAAATTCCTAGCAGTGCTATTGCTGGGTCATAGGGTAGGTCTATTTTTAATTTTCTGAGGAACCTCCACACTCCTTTCCAGAGCGGTTGCACCAATTTGCATTCCCACCAACAGTGCAAGAGGGTTCCTGTTTCTCCACATCCTCTCCAGCATCTATAGTCTCCTGATTTGTTCATTTTGGCCACTCTGACTGGCGTGAGGTGATATCTGAGTGTGGTTTTGATTTGTATTTCCCTGATAAGGAGCGACATTGAACATCTTTTCATGTGCCTGTTGGCCATCCGGATGTCTTCTTTAGAGAAGTGTCTATTCAATCTTTATTTATTTTTGAGAGAGACAGAGTGAGGGAGAGAGAGGAAGTGAGCATGAGCGGGGGATGGGCACAGAGAGAGGAAGGCACAGAATCCAAAGCAGGTTCCAGGCTCTGAGCTGTCAGTACAGAGCCCAACACGGGGCTCAAACTCATGAACCATGAGATTATGACCTGAGCCAAAGTCAGACACTTAACCGACGGAGCCACCCAGGCTCCCTTAGATGTCATTCTTAAAAGAATATATATGAATTTCATTTTCCCTAAGAAATAATTTTAGAACAAATTAAAAGGGTAAAAACCACAATAGTATCCCCTATTGGGAAAATAAATGGAAAATACAGAGGAAAAGGAAATTATGAAGTAAACAGATATTGTTTTTCTTGGGGGAGAGAGAGAGAGAGGGAGAGGGAGAGAGAGGGAGTTGGGGAAAAGGAGAGAGTGAGAATCTTAAGCAGGCTCCATGCTCATCACAGAGCCCAACACTGGGCTCAATCCCATGACCCTGGGATTATTACTGGAGCCAAAATCAAGAGTTGGACCAACTGAGCCACCTATGTGACCCAGTAAATAGACATCCTTCCTCAGATTTTTTACCTTTACTGGTGTTGTTACACTGCTAATAGAAAAATATAGAAGTGAGGAAATTGAAATTAACAAATTAATGTGCAACTGTAATTTACAAAACTAAATTCCAGCTAAATTGACAATAAAACAATACATTCAGGTTCAAATAGTATTTTAGAAATAAGTGCTCCTGCACCTAAAAACTGAGCTGAGTATTTAAGATGGAGGAGGAATATGGAGACCCTGAACTTGTCTCCTCCCTGCAACACAGCCAGGTCAACATCAAACCATTTTGAACAACTAGGAGATTGATTTGAGGATTAACCACAACAATCTACATAATTTGATCCAAAGCACTTGGCAGGTATGCAGTGAGAAGAGCTGAATGAGGAGAGGGGGGAGAAACGTGAGGTGGGTAGGGAGTCACAGAAGGCAGGGAGCCCTTTTTTGCATAGAGAGGAAGGAGGAAGAGTGAAAAAGGGATAGAGTGCTGCATGTCAGGATCATGCAAGAAAAGCACTCCTCCAGCAAGTATCAGGAGAGAAAGATTGAAAACCTCCCAGGCAACTGGACAAGAAATCTGTTCCCCAAAATCATTGACAGGGGAAAGGAGAGAGTTTCAATACCACCAGGATTCTATAAATAGTGGAGTACAGAGTCTGAAGTTCCAGAGCTCAGTACCTGGTGGTGTTCTGGTGAGGAAATAGGGTGAATTCCCAGGAAGAGGCAGCTGAGTCTGAAGGGCCCATGTGCCACAAGGGGAAAAACCATTCCCCTGCTTGGAGAGCATTTGGTAGAGACCATAGGGCCTTCCTACAGGCAAAGGTCTTGGCAGACCCCGGAGAGCAGCTATATTTGCAGGTATTGAGACAAAGACGTCAGAATGCAGCAAAACTTGGTGCTGACTGTGTGTTGTGATTTACCATAAATTATGAGACTCTCATGCTGCTGTGCCATCACATGAACATTTTCTGGAACAAGCCAGCACCCAGCCATTGCTTGTGAGACCCTCCCCCAGAGAATCAGTGTCGGTCTAAGCCATGGGGGTGTCTGAAGTGTGAGGTTTTGAAACATAGCCATCTGAAATAAAACTCTGGAGGGAAGTGCTGCCTGGCATGCAAACAGCTTGGATACAGACAGGAAAGAGGAAAAATTTTTTATTCTATTTTATTTTCTTTAGTTTTTTGTTCTATTTTATTATTTAAAATTTTTAAAAATTATTTATTTCAACTTTTTTTCCTTTCTTTTTTTTTTCCTCTTTGCTATCAGGTTTCTCTTAACAAGAAGACTAGGGTTTAGCTTCCTTTATTTTATTCTTTTGGTTTTCTTTTTTTTTTTTTTTCAACGTTTATTTATTTTTTGGGACAGAGAGAGACAGAGCATGAACGGGGGAGGGGCAGAGAGAGAGGGAGACACAGAATCGGAAACATGCTCCAGGCTCTGAGCCATCAGCCCAGAGCCCGCCGCGGGGCTTGAACTCACGGACCGCGAGATCGTGACCTGGCTGAAGTCGGACGCTTAACCGACTGCGCCACCCAGGCGCCCCTTGGTTTTCTTTTTAATTTTTTTCTTTTTACTTTTTCTTTTATTTTTTAAATTTTTTTCTTCCTCCAAAATGACAAGATAGAGGAATTCACCCAAAAGAAAGAACAGGAAGAAATGATGGCCTGGGATTTAATCAACACAGATATAAGTAAGATGTCTGAGCTAGAATTTAAAACCACTATTATAAGAATACTAGCTGGGGTTGAAGAAAGCATAGAAAACATCAGAGAATCACTTTTTGCGGATATAAAATAACTAAAATCTAGTCAGGTGGAAATTAAAAATGTTATAACTGAGATGTAATTTTGGATGGCTGCCATGATTGCAAGGATGAATGAAGCAGAGCAGTGAATCAGTGATATAGAATGTAAAATTATGGAAAATAATGAAGCTGAAAAAAAGGAGGGAAACAAAAGAAAATGATCATGACACAAGACTGAGAGAATACAGTGACTTATTAAAGGGAAATAACATTTGTATCATAGGATTCCCAAAAGATGAAGAGAGAGAAAAAAGGGACAGAAGTTTTAGGCGAGCAAATTACAACTGAAACCTTACCTAATTTGGGGAAGGACACAAACTTCAAAATCCAAGAATCACAAAGAACTCCCATTAGATTCAGAAAACAGACCATCACCAAGGCATATCATAGTAAAATTCACAAAATACACAGACAAGGAAAGAATCATGAAAGCAGAAAGGGAATAAAAGTCCTTAACCTAAAAGAGAAGACAAATCAGGTTTGAAGCAGATATTTCCACAGAAACTTGGCAGGCCAGAGGGAATGGCAGGATATATTCAACAGGCTGAATTAGAAAACCATGTCGCCAAGAATTATTTATCCAGCAAGGCTGTCGTTTAGAATAGAAGGAGAGATAAAGAGTTTCCCAGACAGGCAAAAACTAAAGGAGTTTGTGACCATTGAACCAGACCTACAAGAAATTTTAAGGGGGATTGTCGAGTGGAGAAAATGAAAACAAAATGAAACAAAAGACCAAAAGCAACAAAGACTAGAAAGGACCAAAATCACCAACTGTATAGGAGACACAGTGACACTAAATATATATCTTTCAATAATCACTCTGAATGTAAATGGACTAAATGTTTCAATTAAAAAGGCATATGATATCAGAATGAATTAAGCAAAAAAACAGGATCTAACTATATGCTCCCTACAAAAGACTCATTGTAGACCTAAAGACTGTAGAGTTAAATTGAGGGGATGGAAAACCATGTATCATGCTAATGGACATCAAAAGAAAGCCCAAGTAGCCATACTTATATCAGACAAACTAGATTTTTTTTTAAAAGACTGTAACAAAAGATGAAGCAGGGTACTATATCATAATGAAGGGGTCTATCCACCAAGAGATATAACCTTTGTAAATATTTATTATCCCAACCAGGAGCACCCAAATATATAAATCAGTCACTAACAAACATAAAGAAACTCATTGATAATGATGGAAAAATAGTAGTAGACTTTAACACCCCACTTACAACAATAGATGTATCGTATAAGTAGAAAATCAACAAGGAAACAGACTTTGAATGCCACACTAGACCAGATGGAATTAACAGATATATTCAGAACATTTCACCCTAAAGATGCAGAAGATGAGCACTCTTCTCAAGTGTACACGGAACATTCTCTAGAATAGATAACATACTGTGTCACAAATCAGCCCTCAACAAGTACAAAAAGATCGAGATCATACCATGGGTTTTTTCAGACCACAACACTATGAAACCTGAAATCAACCACAAAAAAAATTTGGAAGGACCACGAATACTTGGAGGTTAAAGAACATCCTATTAAAGAGTGAATGGGCCAACCAAGAATTAAAGAGGAAATAAAAAAGTACATGGAAGCCAATGAAAATGAAAACACAACAGTCCAAAACTTTTGGCATGCAGCAAAGGGGGTCATAAGAGGGAAGTATATAGCAATCCAGGCCTTCCTTCCTAAAGAAGAAAGAAATGTCTCAAATGAACAACTAATATTACACCTAAAAAATCTGGAAAAAGAACAGTCAGCAAATAAAGGCACAAACCAGCAGAATAAGGGAAATAGTAAAAATTAGAGCAGAAATAAGTGATATCGAAATAATAATTTTTTAAAAAGTAGAAGATATCAGTGAAACAAGGAGCTGTTTTTTTTGAAAGAAGGAAGTAACAAAAGTAGCCAGGTTTATCAAAAAGCAATAGGAAAGGACCCAAATAAATAAAATCACAAATGAAAGCGGAGAGATCACAACCAACACTGCAGAAAAACAAAAAATAATAAGATAATATTATGAGCAATTATATGCCAACAAATTGGGCAATCTGGAAGAAAAGGATAAATTCCTAGAAACATAAACTACCAAAACTGAAAGAGGAAGAAATAGAAAATTTGAATAGAACCATAACCAGTAAATAAATTTAATCAGTAATAAAAAAAATCTCCCAACAAACAAGAGTCCAGGTCCAGATGGCTTCCTAGAGGAATTCTACCAAACCATTAAAGAAGAGTTAATGCCTATTTTTTTGAAGCTGTTTCAACAAACAGAAATGGAAAGTAAACTTCTAAACTCATTCTGTGAGACCAGCATTACCTTGATTCCAAAACCAGATAAAGACCCCACTAAAACGGAGAATTACAGACAAATTTCCCTAATGAACATGGATGCAAAATTCTCAACAAGATACTAGCAAATTGAATCCAACAATAGAGTAAAAGAATTTTTTACCACCAGGTAATTACCAGGATTTATTCCTGGGCTGCAGGGGTGGTCCAGTATCTGCAAGCCAATCAACGTGATACACCACATTAAGAAAGGATAAAAACCACATGATCCTCTCAATAGAAGCAGAAAAATCATTTGACAAAATACAGCATCCTTTCCTGATAAAAAACCCTCAAGAAAGTAGGGTAAGAAGGAACATACCTGCAATCACCCACCTACCCCCTGCCTTCCTGCACTCACCCACTTGTCCCAATGCATACACTGGCCTGCCCCCCTGCACACACCCACCTGTCCCATTGCATGTACCCAAACATCTTCATTCCCCCTGCAGGCACCCACCTTCCCTCTGCATGCACCCATCTGTCTCCCTTGACCCTCTGTAAGCACTCCTCTACAAGCACCCACCTGCCCCTGTATGTATCCATCGCCTCACCTTCAAACACCCACCTGCCTCCTGTGTGCATTCACCTTGCTTCACTCCTCTGGACTCACCCGCCTTCCCCCCTATGCATACCCATCTGCCCACTTTTATGCACCCATCTGCCCCCCTGCCCCTGTGCAAGCACCCACCTACTCCTGCATGCACCCACCTAACCCTAACCTACCTTCCCCCGTGGCCCTGCTGAACACACCCACCTGCTTCATTGCACGCGCCCACTAGCCCCTTGCACACATCTGTGAGCCCCCCTGCAATCATCCACCTGCACCCTGCCCCCATACATGCACCCAACTGCCTCAGTCCTTCTGCACACACCCACCTGCCCCCCTCCATGCATTCACAGTCCTTCCTCTCCCTGCATGCACCCACTGGCCCCCCTGCATGCACCCCCCTGCCCCTCTGCACACACCCAGGGGCCGCTATTCCACATCTTCCTCTAGGAATCCCTTGCCCCAGTTACAGGGAAAAGATGAGGCTAAGCAGTCCTGGGGACACCTGGTTCAGCTGGAGGAAAATCCCAGGGCACCACCTCCCAGGGAGGAAGAAGGAGAGCCTAGGCCTGCAGCAGGTGTGGCCAAGCCCCTGATGCACCTGAGAGACTGCACGCACGACACAACTGGAGCCAGGGAAGCTCTCATCTAAGTTGGAACATGAAGAGTAGAGTTTCTCTCAGGATCTTCCTGGATTCAGGTCCTATGTTGCTGGAGGTTTGTCTCAGGGGAAAGCCCGTGAGTGGAACTTCTGACTTGTCCTGTAATGTCCTCCTTGGAGGGAAGGTCTGCATGGGTGACGAGGTCCCTGGTGGTGGGCGGCTTTGGGGCCTCCAGGCGGGCACTGCTCTGCCCTCAGTGGTGTCCTGCTCTGCTCCCATCTCCATTCTCCAGGTGTCCGTGAAACAAGCAGGGAAATGGAATTGCTGGTGAAGAGGCTGCCTCCCCTTACTTGCTTGGAACTGTCAGGACTGATGCTCATGGGATCACTAATGTCTGGTCATCACCTGCCCTCACTCTGTGACAATGACTTTTCTTGTGACCTTCTTTACTATTCCTGAGACTTTCACTCACTGTACAACCATGATTGATTTAAAGATCACAGAGGGCTCTAATCTGGGCAGTTTTTCTATGTGGCTTCTATAATTTAATATGTTTTCAGTCTGCATTCATGTTGTGATGTGTTTTAGTACTTCAGTCATGACTTTAATTGTGGTTCAATTTACAAAACATAATAGCGACCATTTAAAAGATTTTAGGTCTACAGTGTATGACACTAAGTATATTCCCATGTGCACACATCACCACCTTCCACCTTGAGAATGTTTAAATTTTGACCTAGTGAAAGTCTGTGTATAGTAAACATCAACTCCCCATTTCCCTCTCCCCTCTGCTGGCAACTATATTTTACTTTTTGTAAGTGAATTTGATTATTTTGGATACCCCAAACAAGTACTATCTTTATAATACTCCTTTCTGTGATTAGATTATTACCTTTGTCATAGTGAATTGAAGGTTCATCCATATTGTGATATGAATCTGTACTATACTCATTTGCATGGCTGAATAATATTCCATTGTGTATATATCACCCATTCATCCTTCAATGGACCTTTGGTCAGTTTAGCCTTTTGACTATTGTGCATAATGGCTCTATGAATTCGGGGGAAGAAATGCAGATTGAGTCTCTGCTTTCAAATATTTGGGGTATATACCCTGAGGTATAGCTAATTCTATTTTTAAGACTTTGAGGAACCATCATTTGGTTTTCCCAAGCAGCTGTATAATTTTACTTCATTCCTTGATGTGTTGGAAGAATATTTCAGTTTATGGATCTACTCCATGTTGTATATTCATTTACACTTTGCATATTTTGTACCGTTTTCTGATTGTGAATAGTGTTGCTATGAATATTTATATTGGTTTTGTTTATGATTATCGTTCTGGTCCATAATGTGTGGATCACGGTTATGGTTTATTCCTATGACTTAAGTATCCAGTTAGAGTTCATGGTGTATGGTTTATAGGTTATGGATTTATGATTCTATTGTTTAATGGTGTATGGTTATGGGTTTATGATACACGCTTTTTGGTTACACACCCTATGATTTGGATGTTCTAATGTGAGGAGGTGGAAAGAAGAAGGAATGAGCATTATTGGATTTGAGGCAAAATGTTTTTGAGGAGTGGATGATGGGATGAGCTGGTGTGTGTTTGTGGGGGGAGGGTTTAAGAGGTTCTTTGGGTGGTCTCTGGGGGGCTAGTTGGTTCAGAATTTGGAGGGTGATGGTTTAAGGGTGAATGAGTGAGGGTTTGAGAGGGTGTTTAGGTGGCGACAGAATTGGGTGTATGTGTAGAAGGTTTTGAGGATGAGTGCTTATTAGTTGAGAGATTAGAGGGATCAGCTGGCAATGGTTTGGAGAATGAGAGTTTAGGAGATGAAGATAAGAGCGAGAATTGAGTCACTAGAGATAATGGTTAATGAGTTTAGGCTGGGGCACAAGATCCAAGGAGAGCCCTGTTGGCCAGAAGATTCATTAGGGAGAGCACTAGACTCAGTAATGGAGTTTATGGGTTCCAACATAGAGGTAGAAGACCTTGAGAGAGCTAGGGTTTAGGATCAGGGTACATTCTGAATTCAGATACGTGGTTTGCAAATATTTTCTCCCAGTTTGTGGCTTGTCTTTTGGTTCTTTGAACAAGGATTATCAGAGTAGAAGTTTTAATTTTATACAGTCCATGTTATCAATTTTTCTCTTTTTTGGATTGGTCTTTCTGTTTGTGTTTTATTTTTTTAATGTTAATTTATTTTGAGAGATCAGCACTGTCTGCACAGAGCCCAATGTGGGATTGCAATCGTGTGATCAATGACCTGAGTGGAAATTAAGAGTCAGACACTTAACTGACTGAGCCACCCAGGTGCTGCTTGTGTTTCTATTTTATTTTATTATTGTATGTATTTACGTATGTATGTACATACATATGGTGCAAAAAGGTGATTTTATTGAAGCACGGGGACAGGACCCGTGGACAGCAAGTGATGCCCATGTACCATGAGGAGACTGGTTATATACTATGGAGTTGGGGGAGGTAAAGTCAATGGGAAGTTTCCAAAGAAGTTTTCATATGCTAAAGAAGACTCATAGAATACTGGAAGCCTAGCTATTGTCAAGCTAAGGATGATTTTCCCCCTAGCAAAGCCTTAGCATTCAGACAGTAGGGAGTTCCTGGGGAAATATTTTACTCTGCCAGCCTCAAGTATTTGCCAATGGGCTGCAGGTTATAAGGAAATATAATTTTATCTGCCATTTCTTGCTGCCTTTGTTTCCCACATCATCTCCTCCTGAGCAATTTTGACCCTAAAATCTTTAAGGTTCCTGAGGGGGGAAGGTCTTTCTCTTCTGTAACTTCTTTCTGCTGAATAGGGGCATAGTGATGTCCCTACCTGTGGGTCAACATTGGTCAGTTGGGGTATTTATATGTTAGAGTTACCAAAGGCAGAGGCAGACAATTCAAGATAGACAACATATATGAACCTCCTTGAGTGGAGAGGATCATCTGTCTTCTAGAAGCTATGGCTGTGAAGGAGTCTTGGCACCTCCTTGGCTTCCTCAGGACCCACTGTGGAGGATTCCAGAGGAATCCTGTCCACAGGGACAGGTCAGGAACCCAGTCTCCTCAGGACCTGAGGCTGGAGGAGCAGGAGAGGAGAAAGCGAGGCCAGGGGAAGAGGAGTTTCACTGAGGGGGTCAGTGTTCAGGGACAAGCGGGGGAGGGTCTGGTGCGGCTTCCTGCGCAGAGACATTGTCCCCCCAGAGGGGTTGTGCGCCAGGCTGTCAGGTCTTCCCTCTCTGGGCTCTGTGGCCGCGGGGCCGTGGGGCCGCGGGGCGCGCATACGTCTTTCTGCTCCATGCCTACTGGCTTCCCGCCGTGTCCTCAAGCGGTTCGTGGTCTGGTCGCAAATGCCTGGGCGGTGCTCGCGCTCCCGCCACTCTGGCCTGGCAAGGTCCTTCCCACCTCCGCGCGTGGGTCCTATGTCTGCCCCGCGTTTGCGACGGCCTCTGTGGGGAGTTCGGTGCCAATGGACCCGGATTTGCAGATTGCTCCGGGCGGGACCGACATTGTCACAGGATCGACTCCTCCACGTGCAGGAGCACAGGGTAATTTTCCATCCCTGTGCTTCTTCATCCATTTCTGTCCCCAATGTCCTGTCCTCAGAGAGCAAGTCTGTCACCTCCTTGCTTAAATTTCCTCCTGGGCACTTCGTTCCTTCTATTGCGGTTGTAAATGGGACCGTCTCTTCATTTTGCTTTCCGATGGCTCATCATGAGTGTGTAGATGTGCACGTGGTGTTTGTGTATTGATCTTGTATGCTGCGATTGTACTTATTTATTAGTTCTGATAACCTTAAATAAAACACTGCCGGTTTTTCTCAGCAAAAATGGGCTCATTTGGGAAGAAGAGAGTATTTGTCCTCCTGTGACTGGTGTATTTCACTCAGCAAGAAGACTGCGAGGTTCCGTCCACCTTGTAGCAGGTTGTAGCAGAATTCCCACCCTTTGTAAGGCTGAGCCATATTCCATTGTGTATAGACCACATTTTGTTTATTTCTCTGTCAGCGGTCACTTGGGTTGCTTCCGTCTCGTGGCTGTTGTGAAGAAGCTGCTATGAACACGGGAACATGCATATCTGCTCAAGGCTTTGCTTTCAATTTCTGGATGTGTGTGTACAGAGGTGGAGTTCTATGTTAACTTTATGAGGACCCCCTATACTATTCTCTACAGCCGCACCATGTTACTTTAGTCCTTTATATGACAGAATGATATTGTTGTTTATGGGTCTACCCCAGTTTTTTTACCCATTCACCCACTGATGGGCATTTGCCTAGGTTCTACCATTTGACTATGGTGAACAGTGCTGCTGTGTATGTTTCTGCCTGTGCTCTTTTTGTAAACTACTGTTTTCGGCTCTTCAGGATACACATCTAGGAGTAGAATTGTTGAGCCAAATGGTAATTCTGTGTTTTTATCTTTCTGAAGAAATGCCAAACTATTTTACATATAGGCTCCACCATTTTACATGAACACAAACACAGCTTAAGGGTTCCAACTTCTCAACATCTTTGCCAACATTTGTTATTTTGTAGTTTTCTTGATTATAGAAATTTTAGTGCATGTAAAAGGCTATCTAACTATGCTTTACATCTTCATTTCCATAAAGACTAACGACATTAACCTCTTTTCATGTCTGTTCATCATACATATGATCTCTCTGGGGAAAGGTATATCCAATTCCTTTGTCCATTTTAAAAATTGTGTGTTTTTTTGTATTTTGTTTTTTTGTTTTTTGATGAGTTGTACAAGCTCTTTATATATTCTGTATAAGAGACTCTTACCAGACAAATAATGTGCAAATAGTTTCTTCCATTCTAGGTATTGTCTTTTCACTTTTGGGATAGCACCTTTTGATGTACAAAAGTTTTTAATGCTGAGGAAGCTAAATTGGTCTTTCTTTCCTTGCTTGTGCTTTGGTGTCAGCTCTAAGAGCATTGTTAAACTCAATACTCATGACGATTTATCTCCTTTATTTCTTCTAGAGTTTATAAGTTTACCTCTTACATTTAAGCTTTTGATCCACTTTGAGTTAGTGTTTGTATTTGGTGTGAGGGTAAGGGTCCAATTTCATTCCTCTGACCACGGATGGCCAATTGTCTAGCATGTTTTTTTTTTTTTTTTTTTTTTGCAAAGACCATTGTTTCCCCAATGTCATGTTGTCTGCTGTTATCAAAATTCAGTTGACCATAGATGAAAGGGTGTATCTCTGGGTTTTTAATTAAATCCCACTGATCTGGGTATTTATTTATTGCAGTATCACAATGTTTATTTACTGTTACTTTGTTTGAAGATTTGAAGTTGGGAAGTATGAGCTTCTACCTTTGAGTTTTTTGATTGTTTTGTTTATTTTGTGGTCCCTTGATTTTCCATATGACTGTTAGGATGAGCTTGTACATTTCTTCTCAGAGGCCTTTGTGAATTTTCCTGGGAATCACATTGAAACTACATGTTGCATTGTGTACTATCACCATATAGCAATAGTACATATTAGATTGTCTTTAATTTCTTTCCATCGTGGTTTTTATATCTATTCCCAAGTATCTTATTGATGTTGATGTTACCTAAAATGGAATTGCTTTCTTAAATTCTTCTTCATAAGATTCATTATTAGCATATACAAATAAGTGAGATATTTGTGCATCAATATTTTGCCCTGTAACTTTCCTGAATTAGGTGACTAATTCCAATCATTTGTTGATTTTTTAGGAGGTTCTTTATATAAGATGATGTCATCTCTGGTTTCTGAATAGATGTAGTTCTACCTTTTCCTTTCACATGTGGATACACTTTTTCTTTTCTCATCGCTCTGGGTAGAACTTTCAGTACAATATTAAGTAATGAGTGCAAAGCTGTTATGTTGGCCTTGTCCCTGGTATCAGAGGAAACCTTATAGTCTTGAAACTTGAGAATGATGTTTCATGTGGGTTTATTAAACAAATTACTCTTTATTCCGAAATTCTTGGGGCTATATCATGAACTAGCATTGGATTTTCATTAGAGTTTTTTTCTGTATCAATATGGTCACATGTTTTCATTTAAAAAATTGTGGTGCATAACAATACTTGGTTTCAGTGTGTTGAGTCACCCTTGAATGTCTAGGGTACTCTTGCTTATGGTGTGCAGTACTTTTATGTGTTTTGGTTTTATAATGCTGTATTCTCTGGAGGATTCTTAGATATGTATTTAGGGGATACATACGTTTTTTGTGTGTTTTGTGATGTATTGATGTTATATAACTGGGAAATGTATTAGGGTTTAAAGAACTATGGCTGTGTGTAGAATAAGTTATGGGGATGGGATTAAAACGGGTAAAGGTTACAGTTACATTATGGGTTATGGTCAAAGAAAAAAGATAAAGTTAGGGGTTAAGGGTCAGAATCTGCCTTAAGAACAGGTAAGATGAGAATCAACGTGAATGTAAGTCAGGATATAAAGTCGGCAAAAAGGTCAGGATCATGGTGAGAGTTTGGGGGATAGGGTGAGGGTTAGGGTTGAGGCTCAGGGTTGGGGTTAGGGGTTAGAGTTAGGGGGTAGGGTCAGAGTTTAGGACTAGGGGCTAGGTGCAGAGTTAGGATAAGCGTTATGGTTTATTTAGGGATAGGGTTAAGATTAGGGGTTAGGAGTTGGAGTTAGGGTAAGGGTTTCAGGTTAAGGTTAGGGTTAGGGGTTAGGGTTAGGGGTTAGGGTTAGGGGTTAGGGTTAGGGTTAGGGTTAGGGTTAGGGTTAGGGTTAGGGTTAGGGTTAGGGTTAGGGGTTAGGGGTTAGGGTTAGGGTTAGGGTTAGGGTTAGGGTTAGGGTTAGGGTTAGGGTTAGGGTTAGGGTTAGGGTTAGGGTTAGGGTTAGGGTTAGGGTTAGGGTTAGGGTTAGGGTTAGGGTTAGGGTTAGGGTTAGGGTTAGGGTTAGGGTTAGGGTTAGGGTTAGGGTTAGGGTTAGGGTTAGGGTTAGGGTTAGGGTTAGGGTTAGGGTTAGGGTTAGGGTTAGGGTTAGGGTTAGGGTTAGGGTTAGGGTTAGGGTTAGGGTTAGGGTTAGGGTTAGGGTTAGGGTTAGGGTTAGGGTTAGGGTTAGGGTTAGGGTTAGGGTTAGGGTTAGGGTTAGGGTTAGGGTTAGGGTTAGGGTTAGGGTTAGGGTTAGGGTTAGGGTTAGGGTTAGGGTTAGGGTTAGGGTTAGGGTTAGGGTTAGGGTTAGGGTTAGGGTTAGGGTTAGGGTTAGGGTTAGGGTTAGGGTTAGGGTTAGGGTTAGGGTTAGGGTTAGGGTTAGGGTTAGGGTTAGGGTTAGGGTTAGGGTTAGGGTTAGGGTTAGGGTTAGGGTTAGGGTTAGGGTTAGGGTTAGGGTTAGGGTTAGGGTTAGGGTTAGGGTTAGGGTTAGGGTTAGGGTTAGGGTTAGGGTTAGGGTTAGGGTTAGGGTTAGGGTTAGGGTTAGGGTTAGGGTTAGGGTTAGGGTTAGGGTTAGGGTTAGGGTTAGGGTTAGGGTTAGGGTTAGGGTTAGGGTTAGGGTTAGGGTTAGGGTTAGGGTTAGGGTTAGGGTTAGGGTTAGGGTTAGGGTTAGGGTTAGGGTTAGGGTTAGGGTTAGGGTTAGGGTTAGGGTTAGGGTTAGGGTTAGGGTTAGGGTTAGGGTTAGGGTTAGGGTTAGGGTTAGGGTTAGGGTTAGGGTTAGGGTTAGGGTTAGGGTTAGGGTTAGGGTTAGGGTTAGGGTTAGGGTTAGGGTTAGGGTTAGGGTTAGGGTTAGGGTTAGGGTTAGGGTTAGGGTTAGGGTTAGGGTTAGGGTTAGGGTTAGGGTTAGGGTTAGGGTTAGGGTTAGGGTTAGGGTTAGGGTTAGGGTTAGGGTTAGGGTTAGGGTTAGGGTTAGGGTTAGGGTTAGGGTTAGGGTTAGGGTTAGGGTTAGGGTTAGGGTTAGGGTTAGGGTTAGGGTTAGGGTTAGGGTTAGGGTTAGGGTTAGGGTTAGGGTTAGGGTTAGGGTTAGGGTTAGGGTTAGGGTTAGGGTTAGGGTTAGGGTTAGGGTTAGGGTTAGGGTTAGGGTTAGGGTTAGGGTTAGGGTTAGGGTTAGGGTTAGGGTTAGGGTTAGGGTTAGGGTTAGGGTTAGGGTTAGGGTTAGGGTTAGGGTTAGGGTTAGGGTTAGGGTTAGGGTTAGGGTTAGGGTTAGGGTTAGGGTTAGGGTTAGGGTTAGGGTTAGGGTTAGGGTTAGGGTTAGGGTTAGGGTTAGGGTTAGGGTTAGGGTTAGGGTTAGGGTTAGGGTTAGGGTTAGGGTTAGGGTTAGGGTTAGGGTTAGGGTTAGGGTTAGGGTTAGGGTTAGGGTTAGGGTTAGGGTTAGGGTTAGGGTTAGGGTTAGGGTTAGGGTTAGGGTTAGGGTTAGGGTTAGGGTTAGGGTTAGGGTTAGGGTTAGGGTTAGGGTTAGGGTTAGGGTTAGGGTTAGGGTTAGGGTTAGGGTTAGGGTTAGGGTTAGGGTTAGGGTTAGGGTTAGGGTTAGGGTTAGGGTTAGGGTTAGGGTTAGGGTTAGGGTTAGGGTTAGGGTTAGGGTTAGGGTTAGGGTTAGGGTTAGGGTTAGGGTTAGGGTTAGGGTTAGGGTTAGGGTTAGGGTTAGGGTTAGGGTTAGGGTTAGGGTTAGGGTTAGGGTTAGGGTTAGGGTTAGGGTTAGGGTTAGGGTTAGGGTTAGGGTTAGGGTTAGGGTTAGGGTTAGGGTTAGGGTTAGGGTTAGGGTTAGGGTTAGGGTTAGGGTTAGGGTTAGGGTTAGGGTTAGGGTTAGGGTTAGGGTTAGGGTTAGGGTTAGGGTTAGGGTTAGGGTTAGGGTTAGGGTTAGGGTTAGGGTTAGGGTTAGGGTTAGGGTTAGGGTTAGGGTTAGGGTTAGGGTTAGGGTTAGGGTTAGGGTTAGGGTTAGGGTTAGGGTTAGGGTTAGGGTTAGGGTTAGGGTTAGGGTTAGGGTTAGGGTTAGGGTTAGGGTTAGGGTTAGGGTTAGGGTTAGGGTTAGGGTTAGGGTTAGGGTTAGGGTTAGGGTTAGGGTTAGGGTTAGGGTTAGGGTTAGGGTTAGGGTTAGGGTTAGGGTTAGGGTTAGGGTTAGGGTTAGGGTTAGGGTTAGGGTTAGGGTTAGGGTTAGGGTTAGGGTTAGGGTTAGGGTTAGGGTTAGGGTTAGGGTTAGGGTTAGGGTTAGGGTTAGGGTTAGGGTTAGGGTTAGGGTTAGGGTTAGGGTTAGGGTTAGGGTTAGGGTTAGGGTTAGGGTTAGGGTTAGGGTTAGGGTTAGGGTTAGGGTTAGGGTTAGGGTTAGGGTTAGGGTTAGGGTTAGGGTTAGGGTTAGGGTTAGGGTTAGGGTTAGGGTTAGGGTTAGGGTTAGGGTTAGGGTTAGGGTTAGGGTTAGGGTTAGGGTTAGGGTTAGGGTTAGGGTTAGGGTTAGGGTTAGGGTTAGGGTTAGGGTTAGGGTTAGGGTTAGGGTTAGGGTTAGGGTTAGGGTTAGGGTTAGGGTTAGGGTTAGGGTTAGGGTTAGGGTTAGGGTTAGGGTTAGGGTTAGGGTTAGGGTTAGGGTTAGGGTTAGGGTTAGGGTTAGGGTTAGGGTTAGGGTTAGGGTTAGGGTTAGGGTTAGGGTTAGGGTTAGGGTTAGGGTTAGGGTTAGGGTTAGGGTTAGGGTTAGGGTTAGGGTTAGGGTTAGGGTTAGGGTTAGGGTTAGGGTTAGGGTTAGGGTTAGGGTTAGGGTTAGGGTTAGGGTTAGGGTTAGGGTTAGGGTTAGGGTTAGGGTTAGGGTTAGGGTTAGGGTTAGGGTTAGGGTTAGGGTTAGGGTTAGGGTTAGGGTTAGGGTTAGGGTTAGGGTTAGGGTTAGGGTTAGGGTTAGGGTTAGGGTTAGGGTTAGGGTTAGGGTTAGGGTTAGGGTTAGGGTTAGGGTTAGGGTTAGGGTTAGGGTTAGGGTTAGGGTTAGGGTTAGGGTTAGGGTTAGGGTTAGGGTTAGGGTTAGGGTTAGGGTTAGGGTTAGGGTTAGGGTTAGGGTTAGGGTTAGGGTTAGGGTTAGGGTTAGGGTTAGGGTTAGGGTTAGGGTTAGGGTTAGGGTTAGGGTTAGGGTTAGGGTTAGGGTTAGGGTTAGGGTTAGGGTTAGGGTTAGGGTTAGGGTTAGGGTTAGGGTTAGGGTTAGGGTTAGGGTTAGGGTTAGGGTTAGGGTTAGGGTTAGGGTTAGGGTTAGGGTTAGGGTTAGGGTTAGGGTTAGGGTTAGGGTTAGGGTTAGGGTTAGGGTTAGGGTTAGGGTTAGGGTTAGGGTTAGGGTTAGGGTTAGGGTTAGGGTTAGGGTTAGGGTTAGGGTTAGGGTTAGGGTTAGGGTTAGGGTTAGGGTTAGGGTTAGGGTTAGGGTTAGGGTTAGGGTTAGGGTTAGGGTTAGGGTTAGGGTTAGGGTTAGGGTTAGGGTTAGGGTTAGGGTTAGGGTTAGGGTTAGGGTTAGGGTTAGGGTTAGGGTTAGGGTTAGGGTTAGGGTTAGGGTTAGGGTTAGGGTTAGGGTTAGGGTTAGGGTTAGGGTTAGGGTTAGGGTTAGGGTTAGGGTTAGGGTTAGGGTTAGGGTTAGGGTTAGGGTTAGGGTTAGGGTTAGGGTTAGGGTTAGGGTTAGGGTTAGGGTTAGGGTTAGGGTTAGGGTTAGGGTTAGGGTTAGGGTTAGGGTTAGGGTTAGGGTTAGGGTTAGGGTTAGGGTTAGGGTTAGGGTTAGGGTTAGGGTTAGGGTTAGGGTTAGGGTTAGGGTTAGGGTTAGGGTTAGGGTTAGGGTTAGGGTTAGGGTTAGGGTTAGGGTTAGGGTTAGGGTTAGGGTTAGGGTTAGGGTTAGGGTTAGGGTTAGGGTTAGGGTTAGGGTTAGGGTTAGGGTTAGGGTTAGGGTTAGGGTTAGGGTTAGGGTTAGGGTTAGGGTTAGGGTTAGGGTTAGGGTTAGGGTTAGGGTTAGGGTTAGGGTTAGGGTTAGGGTTAGGGTTAGGGTTAGGGTTAGGGTTAGGGTTAGGGTTAGGGTTAGGGTTAGGGTTAGGGTTAGGGTTAGGGTTAGGGTTAGGGTTAGGGTTAGGGTTAGGGTTAGGGTTAGGGTTAGGGTTAGGGTTAGGGTTAGGGTTAGGGTTAGGGTTAGGGTTAGGGTTAGGGTTAGGGTTAGGGTTAGGGTTAGGGTTAGGGTTAGGGTTAGGGTTAGGGTTAGGGTTAGGGTTAGGGTTAGGGTTAGGGTTAGGGTTAGGGTTAGGGTTAGGGTTAGGGTTAGGGTTAGGGTTAGGGTTAGGGTTAGGGTTAGGGTTAGGGTTAGGGTTAGGGTTAGGGTTAGGGTTAGGGTTAGGGTTAGGGTTAGGGTTAGGGTTAGGGTTAGGGTTAGGGTTAGGGTTAGGGTTAGGGTTAGGGTTAGGGTTAGGGTTAGGGTTAGGGTTAGGGTTAGGGTTAGGGTTAGGGTTAGGGTTAGGGTTAGGGTTAGGGTTAGGGTTAGGGTTAGGGTTAGGGTTAGGGTTAGGGTTAGGGTTAGGGTTAGGGTTAGGGTTAGGGTTAGGGTTAGGGTTAGGGTTAGGGTTAGGGTTAGGGTTAGGGTTAGGGTTAGGGTTAGGGTTAGGGTTAGGGTTAGGGTTAGGGTTAGGGTTAGGGTTAGGGTTAGGGTTAGGGTTAGGGTTAGGGTTAGGGTTAGGGTTAGGGTTAGGGTTAGGGTTAGGGTTAGGGTTAGGGTTAGGGTTAGGGTTAGGGTTAGGGTTAGGGTTAGGGTTAGGGTTAGGGTTAGGGTTAGGGTTAGGGTTAGGGTTAGGGTTAGGGTTAGGGTTAGGGTTAGGGTTAGGGTTAGGGTTAGGGTTAGGGTTAGGGTTAGGGTTAGGGTTAGGGTTAGGGTTAGGGTTAGGGTTAGGGTTAGGGTTAGGGTTAGGGTTAGGGTTAGGGTTAGGGTTAGGGTTAGGGTTAGGGTTAGGGTTAGGGTTAGGGTTAGGGTTAGGGTTAGGGTTAGGGTTAGGGTTAGGGTTAGGGTTAGGGTTAGGGTTAGGGTTAGGGTTAGGGTTAGGGTTAGGGTTAGGGTTAGGGTTAGGGTTAGGGTTAGGGTTAGGGTTAGGGTTAGGGTTAGGGTTAGGGTTAGGGTTAGGGTTAGGGTTAGGGTTAGGGTTAGGGTTAGGGTTAGGGTTAGGGTTAGGGTTAGGGTTAGGGTTAGGGTTAGGGTTAGGGTTAGGGTTAGGGTTAGGGTTAGGGTTAGGGTTAGGGTTAGGGTTAGGGTTAGGGTTAGGGTTAGGGTTAGGGTTAGGGTTAGGGTTAGGGTTAGGGTTAGGGTTAGGGTTAGGGTTAGGGTTAGGGTTAGGGTTAGGGTTAGGGTTAGGGTTAGGGTTAGGGTTAGGGTTAGGGTTAGGGTTAGGGTTAGGGTTAGGGTTAGGGTTAGGGTTAGGGTTAGGGTTAGGGTTAGGGTTAGGGTTAGGGTTAGGGTTAGGGTTAGGGTTAGGGTTAGGGTTAGGGTTAGGGTTAGGGTTAGGGTTAGGGTTAGGGTTAGGGTTAGGGTTAGGGTTAGGGTTAGGGTTAGGGTTAGGGTTAGGGTTAGGGTTAGGGTTAGGGTTAGGGTTAGGGTTAGGGTTAGGGTTAGGGTTAGGGTTAGGGTTAGGGTTAGGGTTAGGGTTAGGGTTAGGGTTAGGGTTAGGGTTAGGGTTAGGGTTAGGGTTAGGGTTAGGGTTAGGGTTAGGGTTAGGGTTAGGGTTAGGGTTAGGGTTAGGGTTAGGGTTAGGGTTAGGGTTAGGGTTAGGGTTAGGGTTAGGGTTAGGGTTAGGGTTAGGGTTAGGGTTAGGGTTAGGGTTAGGGTTAGGGTTAGGGTTAGGGTTAGGGTTAGGGTTAGGGTTAGGGTTAGGGTTAGGGTTAGGGTTAGGGTTAGGGTTAGGGTTAGGGTTAGGGTTAGGGTTAGGGTTAGGGTTAGGGTTAGGGTTAGGGTTAGGGTTAGGGTTAGGGTTAGGGTTAGGGTTAGGGTTAGGGTTAGGGTTAGGGTTAGGGTTAGGGTTAGGGTTAGGGTTAGGGTTAGGGTTAGGGTTAGGGTTAGGGTTAGGGTTAGGGTTAGGGTTAGGGTTAGGGTTAGGGTTAGGGTTAGGGTTAGGGTTAGGGTTAGGGTTAGGGTTAGGGTTAGGGTTAGGGTTAGGGTTAGGGTTAGGGTTAGGGTTAGGGTTAGGGTTAGGGTTAGGGTTAGGGTTAGGGTTAGGGTTAGGGTTAGGGTTAGGGTTAGGGTTAGGGTTAGGGTTAGGGTTAGGGTTAGGGTTAGGGTTAGGGTTAGGGTTAGGGTTAGGGTTAGGGTTAGGGTTAGGGTTAGGGTTAGGGTTAGGGTTAGGGTTAGGGTTAGGGTTAGGGTTAGGGTTAGGGTTAGGGTTAGGGTTAGGGTTAGGGTTAGGGTTAGGGTTAGGGTTAGGGTTAGGGTTAGGGTTAGGGTTAGGGTTAGGGTTAGGGTTAGGGTTAGGGTTAGGGTTAGGGTTAGGGTTAGGGTTAGGGTTAGGGTTAGGGTTAGGGTTAGGGTTAGGGTTAGGGTTAGGGTTAGGGTTAGGGTTAGGGTTAGGGTTAGGGTTAGGGTTAGGGTTAGGGTTAGGGTTAGGGTTAGGGTTAGGGTTAGGGTTAGGGTTAGGGTTAGGGTTAGGGTTAGGGTTAGGGTTAGGGTTAGGGTTAGGGTTAGGGTTAGGGTTAGGGTTAGGGTTAGGGTTAGGGTTAGGGTTAGGGTTAGGGTTAGGGTTAGGGTTAGGGTTAGGGTTAGGGTTAGGGTTAGGGTTAGGGTTAGGGTTAGGGTTAGGGTTAGGGTTAGGGTTAGGGTTAGGGTTAGGGTTAGGGTTAGGGTTAGGGTTAGGGTTAGGGTTAGGGTTAGGGTTAGGGTTAGGGTTAGGGTTAGGGTTAGGGTTAGGGTTAGGGTTAGGGTTAGGGTTAGGGTTAGGGTTAGGGTTAGGGTTAGGGTTAGGGTTAGGGTTAGGGTTAGGGTTAGGGTTAGGGTTAGGGTTAGGGTTAGGGTTAGGGTTAGGGTTAGGGTTAGGGTTAGGGTTAGGGTTAGGGTTAGGGTTAGGGTTAGGGTTAGGGTTAGGGTTAGGGTTAGGGTTAGGGTTAGGGTTAGGGTTAGGGTTAGGGTTAGGGTTAGGGTTAGGGTTAGGGTTAGGGTTAGGGTTAGGGTTAGGGTTAGGGTTAGGGTTAGGGTTAGGGTTAGGGTTAGGGTTAGGGTTAGGGTTAGGGTTAGGGTTAGGGTTAGGGTTAGGGTTAGGGTTAGGGTTAGGGTTAGGGTTAGGGTTAGGGTTAGGGTTAGGGTTAGGGTTAGGGTTAGGGTTAGGGTTAGGGTTAGGGTTAGGGTTAGGGTTAGGGTTAGGGTTAGGGTTAGGGTTAGGGTTAGGGTTAGGGTTAGGGTTAGGGTTAGGGTTAGGGTTAGGGTTAGGGTTAGGGTTAGGGTTAGGGTTAGGGTTAGGGTTAGGGTTAGGGTTAGGGTTAGGGTTAGGGTTAGGGTTAGGGTTAGGGTTAGGGTTAGGGTTAGGGTTAGGGTTAGGGTTAGGGTTAGGGTTAGGGTTAGGGTTAGGGTTAGGGTTAGGGTTAGGGTTAGGGTTAGGGTTAGGGTTAGGGTTAGGGTTAGGGTTAGGGTTAGGGTTAGGGTTAGGGTTAGGGTTAGGGTTAGGGTTAGGGTTAGGGTTAGGGTTAGGGTTAGGGTTAGGGTTAGGGTTAGGGTTAGGGTTAGGGTTAGGGTTAGGGTTAGGGTTAGGGTTAGGGTTAGGGTTAGGGTTAGGGTTAGGGTTAGGGTTAGGGTTAGGGTTAGGGTTAGGGTTAGGGTTAGGGTTAGGGTTAGGGTTAGGGTTAGGGTTAGGGTTAGGGTTAGGGTTAGGGTTAGGGTTAGGGTTAGGGTTAGGGTTAGGGTTAGGGTTAGGGTTAGGGTTAGGGTTAGGGTTAGGGTTAGGGTTAGGGTTAGGGTTAGGGTTAGGGTTAGGGTTAGGGTTAGGGTTAGGGTTAGGGTTAGGGTTAGGGTTAGGGTTAGGGTTAGGGTTAGGGTTAGGGTTAGGGTTAGGGTTAGGGTTAGGGTTAGGGTTAGGGTTAGGGTTAGGGTTAGGGTTAGGGTTAGGGTTAGGGTTAGGGTTAGGGTTAGGGTTAGGGTTAGGGTTAGGGTTAGGGTTAGGGTTAGGGTTAGGGTTAGGGTTAGGGTTAGGGTTAGGGTTAGGGTTAGGGTTAGGGTTAGGGTTAGGGTTAGGGTTAGGGTTAGGGTTAGGGTTAGGGTTAGGGTTAGGGTTAGGGTTAGGGTTAGGGTTAGGGTTAGGGTTAGGGTTAGGGTTAGGGTTAGGGTTAGGGTTAGGGTTAGGGTTAGGGTTAGGGTTAGGGTTAGGGTTAGGGTTAGGGTTAGGGTTAGGGTTAGGGTTAGGGTTAGGGTTAGGGTTAGGGTTAGGGTTAGGGTTAGGGTTAGGGTTAGGGTTAGGGTTAGGGTTAGGGTTAGGGTTAGGGTTAGGGTTAGGGTTAGGGTTAGGGTTAGGGTTAGGGTTAGGGTTAGGGTTAGGGTTAGGGTTAGGGTTAGGGTTAGGGTTAGGGTTAGGGTTAGGGTTAGGGTTAGGGTTAGGGTTAGGGTTAGGGTTAGGGTTAGGGTTAGGGTTAGGGTTAGGGTTAGGGTTAGGGTTAGGGTTAGGGTTAGGGTTAGGGTTAGGGTTAGGGTTAGGGTTAGGGTTAGGGTTAGGGTTAGGGTTAGGGTTAGGGTTAGGGTTAGGGTTAGGGTTAGGGTTAGGGTTAGGGTTAGGGTTAGGGTTAGGGTTAGGGTTAGGGTTAGGGTTAGGGTTAGGGTTAGGGTTAGGGTTAGGGTTAGGGTTAGGGTTAGGGTTAGGGTTAGGGTTAGGGTTAGGGTTAGGGTTAGGGTTAGGGTTAGGGTTAGGGTTAGGGTTAGGGTTAGGGTTAGGGTTAGGGTTAGGGTTAGGGTTAGGGTTAGGGTTAGGGTTAGGGTTAGGGTTAGGGTTAGGGTTAGGGTTAGGGTTAGGGTTAGGGTTAGGGTTAGGGTTAGGGTTAGGGTTAGGGTTAGGGTTAGGGTTAGGGTTAGGGTTAGGGTTAGGGTTAGGGTTAGGGTTAGGGTTAGGGTTAGGGTTAGGGTTAGGGTTAGGGTTAGGGTTAGGGTTAGGGTTAGGGTTAGGGTTAGGGTTAGGGTTAGGGTTAGGGTTAGGGTTAGGGTTAGGGTTAGGGTTAGGGTTAGGGTTAGGGTTAGGGTTAGGGTTAGGGTTAGGGTTAGGGTTAGGGTTAGGGTTAGGGTTAGGGTTAGGGTTAGGGTTAGGGTTAGGGTTAGGGTTAGGGTTAGGGTTAGGGTTAGGGTTAGGGTTAGGGTTAGGGTTAGGGTTAGGGTTAGGGTTAGGGTTAGGGTTAGGGTTAGGGTTAGGGTTAGGGTTAGGGTTAGGGTTAGGGTTAGGGTTAGGGTTAGGGTTAGGGTTAGGGTTAGGGTTAGGGTTAGGGTTAGGGTTAGGGTTAGGGTTAGGGTTAGGGTTAGGGTTAGGGTTAGGGTTAGGGTTAGGGTTAGGGTTAGGGTTAGGGTTAGGGTTAGGGTTAGGGTTAGGGTTAGGGTTAGGGTTAGGGTTAGGGTTAGGGTTAGGGTTAGGGTTAGGGTTAGGGTTAGGGTTAGGGTTAGGGTTAGGGTTAGGGTTAGGGTTAGGGTTAGGGTTAGGGTTAGGGTTAGGGTTAGGGTTAGGGTTAGGGTTAGGGTTAGGGTTAGGGTTAGGGTTAGGGTTAGGGTTAGGGTTAGGGTTAGGGTTAGGGTTAGGGTTAGGGTTAGGGTTAGGGTTAGGGTTAGGGTTAGGGTTAGGGTTAGGGTTAGGGTTAGGGTTAGGGTTAGGGTTAGGGTTAGGGTTAGGGTTAGGGTTAGGGTTAGGGTTAGGGTTAGGGTTAGGGTTAGGGTTAGGGTTAGGGTTAGGGTTAGGGTTAGGGTTAGGGTTAGGGTTAGGGTTAGGGTTAGGGTTAGGGTTAGGGTTAGGGTTAGGGTTAGGGTTAGGGTTAGGGTTAGGGTTAGGGTTAGGGTTAGGGTTAGGGTTAGGGTTAGGGTTAGGGTTAGGGTTAGGGTTAGGGTTAGGGTTAGGGTTAGGGTTAGGGTTAGGGTTAGGGTTAGGGTTAGGGTTAGGGTTAGGGTTAGGGTTAGGGTTAGGGTTAGGGTTAGGGTTAGGGTTAGGGTTAGGGTTAGGGTTAGGGTTAGGGTTAGGGTTAGGGTTAGGGTTAGGGTTAGGGTTAGGGTTAGGGTTAGGGTTAGGGTTAGGGTTAGGGTTAGGGTTAGGGTTAGGGTTAGGGTTAGGGTTAGGGTTAGGGTTAGGGTTAGGGTTAGGGTTAGGGTTAGGGTTAGGGTTAGGGTTAGGGTTAGGGTTAGGGTTAGGGTTAGGGTTAGGGTTAGGGTTAGGGTTAGGGTTAGGGTTAGGGTTAGGGTTAGGGTTAGGGTTAGGGTTAGGGTTAGGGTTAGGGTTAGGGTTAGGGTTAGGGTTAGGGTTAGGGTTAGGGTTAGGGTTAGGGTTAGGGTTAGGGTTAGGGTTAGGGTTAGGGTTAGGGTTAGGGTTAGGGTTAGGGTTAGGGTTAGGGTTAGGGTTAGGGTTAGGGTTAGGGTTAGGGTTAGGGTTAGGGTTAGGGTTAGGGTTAGGGTTAGGGTTAGGGTTAGGGTTAGGGTTAGGGTTAGGGTTAGGGTTAGGGTTAGGGTTAGGGTTAGGGTTAGGGTTAGGGTTAGGGTTAGGGTTAGGGTTAGGGTTAGGGTTAGGGTTAGGGTTAGGGTTAGGGTTAGGGTTAGGGTTAGGGTTAGGGTTAGGGTTAGGGTTAGGGTTAGGGTTAGGGTTAGGGTTAGGGTTAGGGTTAGGGTTAGGGTTAGGGTTAGGGTTAGGGTTAGGGTTAGGGTTAGGGTTAGGGTTAGGGTTAGGGTTAGGGTTAGGGTTAGGGTTAGGGTTAGGGTTAGGGTTAGGGTTAGGGTTAGGGTTAGGGTTAGGGTTAGGGTTAGGGTTAGGGTTAGGGTTAGGGTTAGGGTTAGGGTTAGGGTTAGGGTTAGGGTTAGGGTTAGGGTTAGGGTTAGGGTTAGGGTTAGGGTTAGGGTTAGGGTTAGGGTTAGGGTTAGGGTTAGGGTTAGGGTTAGGGTTAGGGTTAGGGTTAGGGTTAGGGTTAGGGTTAGGGTTAGGGTTAGGGTTAGGGTTAGGGTTAGGGTTAGGGTTAGGGTTAGGGTTAGGGTTAGGGTTAGGGTTAGGGTTAGGGTTAGGGTTAGGGTTAGGGTTAGGGTTAGGGTTAGGGTTAGGGTTAGGGTTAGGGTTAGGGTTAGGGTTAGGGTTAGGGTTAGGGTTAGGGTTAGGGTTAGGGTTAGGGTTAGGGTTAGGGTTAGGGTTAGGGTTAGGGTTAGGGTTAGGGTTAGGGTTAGGGTTAGGGTTAGGGTTAGGGTTAGGGTTAGGGTTAGGGTTAGGGTTAGGGTTAGGGTTAGGGTTAGGGTTAGGGTTAGGGTTAGGGTTAGGGTTAGGGTTAGGGTTAGGGTTAGGGTTAGGGTTAGGGTTAGGGTTAGGGTTAGGGTTAGGGTTAGGGTTAGGGTTAGGGTTAGGGTTAGGGTTAGGGTTAGGGTTAGGGTTAGGGTTAGGGTTAGGGTTAGGGTTAGGGTTAGGGTTAGGGTTAGGGTTAGGGTTAGGGTTAGGGTTAGGGTTAGGGTTAGGGTTAGGGTTAGGGTTAGGGTTAGGGTTAGGGTTAGGGTTAGGGTTAGGGTTAGGGTTAGGGTTAGGGTTAGGGTTAGGGTTAGGGTTAGGGTTAGGGTTAGGGTTAGGGTTAGGGTTAGGGTTAGGGTTAGGGTTAGGGTTAGGGTTAGGGTTAGGGTTAGGGTTAGGGTTAGGGTTAGGGTTAGGGTTAGGGTTAGGGTTAGGGTTAGGGTTAGGGTTAGGGTTAGGGTTAGGGTTAGGGTTAGGGTTAGGGTTAGGGTTAGGGTTAGGGTTAGGGTTAGGGTTAGGGTTAGGGTTAGGGTTAGGGTTAGGGTTAGGGTTAGGGTTAGGGTTAGGGTTAGGGTTAGGGTTAGGGTTAGGGTTAGGGTTAGGGTTAGGGTTAGGGTTAGGGTTAGGGTTAGGGTTAGGGTTAGGGTTAGGGTTAGGGTTAGGGTTAGGGTTAGGGTTAGGGTTAGGGTTAGGGTTAGGGTTAGGGTTAGGGTTAGGGTTAGGGTTAGGGTTAGGGTTAGGGTTAGGGTTAGGGTTAGGGTTAGGGTTAGGGTTAGGGTTAGGGTTAGGGTTAGGGTTAGGGTTAGGGTTAGGGTTAGGGTTAGGGTTAGGGTTAGGGTTAGGGTTAGGGTTAGGGTTAGGGTTAGGGTTAGGGTTAGGGTTAGGGTTAGGGTTAGGGTTAGGGTTAGGGTTAGGGTTAGGGTTAGGGTTAGGGTTAGGGTTAGGGTTAGGGTTAGGGTTAGGGTTAGGGTTAGGGTTAGGGTTAGGGTTAGGGTTAGGGTTAGGGTTAGGGTTAGGGTTAGGGTTAGGGTTAGGGTTAGGGTTAG